>NC_090937.1:483180043-484523889 GCF_040938575.1 Ambystoma mexicanum | reverse complement strand
CGGTGCACTTCGTGATGACGTGCGTGCTCCTCCCGGGAAGCACGCACGGCATCACGAATCACAGCCGTGCGCATCGCGACCCCAATCAGGACCTTCTCCGCACGGCCAGGGGTTCCCACGTCCGCAGGTGGAGGGGAGTCAGGTGACATGGACATCCCCTCTACCTGCGGACAGGCCTGGGACGGGGCATCCCTGCTGGTGCATGGTGGTGCACTCACAGGGTCAGGGACAGCGACATGCACAGGTCCCTCCACGGTGACCTGTGCTGCCTCCTGCCCCTGGCCCTGGACTGCACCACTTGCACCAGCAGGGATGCCCCCACCAGGCCCCATGTGTGCCCCAGTGGCGGCCTCCTCCTCCTCTGTGCAAACCACCAACCTGGATGGCTCCTCACCGTCTCCCACCGTAGCAGGCCCCTGTGGGGGCTCACCCACCCCTTCCGCTGCAGCCGTGGGGGCATCCCCGCCACCTTGCTCCACAGCGCCGTCTCCGCCCTCTTCTTCACTAGCCGCTGCGTAGAGGGAGACAAAGAACACAAGCATCAGGGCACTGTACAATGGTCCCCTAGACAGGAAGCAATAGCAGATGAGCACCACTGTCAAAGTACACTTCCATCATGTCCCTCCACAACACATGGGTCAGTCCAGGCAAAACACACACAGTAACAGGCATGGTGCATGCCATGGACATTTCCATGCATGTCCAATGGACTCTTGAAACATTCAATGATATGTAACTCACATGCATCATGGCTCATGCCCATCACATGCACACACTTCACCTCAGTCACATCCATCTGGCCCCAAACACACCAAACACAGCGGATACAAGGGTAATTTGGCTGCTTTACTGAATCTCTGCATTGTCACACACATGTGTCATGCATCCATGGCATGCACAAGTCACAGACACGCAGGTCAGGCACACAGACATGGCTACCATATATGTACCTGGCATCAGCACCCATCCCTCACCCCCACCCATGTCCAGGTACAGAGACTGGCATGCTCTCATGTTCAAAATCTGAATAGGGCTCCCCATGCGGCATTTCAACACATGCAACAACCATGTGCATCACACATCACTGGTCGCACATGCATTACCATGATATCCCTGCACACATACATGCATACATGGCCTATGGCACACATACAGGCAAGTATCATAGAACCAGCACACCGCAACATGCCCTGTCTCACACAGTAATGCATGGACACTTACCGCTCAACTCCAGACGGGCCTCCCTCTCAAGGATCTGGGCGTGGAGCGCTGGGCGTACGCGTTCCAGGACCCTCATCTGGATGGAACTCATGCGGCCCCGGCCCCCCTCCACGAGGCGCCGGGCCTTCACAAGGGTCCTGGACCTCAAGTCCTCCCAGCGCTTCTTGATCTTCAGGACGTCGCGGGTTGCCACCCCCTCCGCGTTGATGGCAACCACACAGTCGGCCCAGATCCTCTGCCGTCCTTCCTTGCTGGCGCGGGACGATCCAAAGAGGGCATCATACTGCCCCAGGACATGCTCCACCAGGACACCAACTTCGGTGACAGTGAAGCTGGTGCCCCTCTGCCCCTCTGGCCTGGGGTTGCCACTGGTGCCAGATGTGGAAGTGCCCGACATGGCAACCCCAGAGGCAGGTGTGGGTGGGCAACTGGGTCCTGGGGCTGGGCTGTGGAGCGATGTAATCCCAGTCGGGAGTCTTCAGTTCCAGCAGGGGTGGACACAGCAACTGGACCCCTGCAGATGGCTTATGTGCAGGCACCAAATGGCAGGGCACGGTGGCAGCAGGCAGGCAGGCAGGCAGGCAGCAGCAGATGGCACGTGGGAGGCTGCTCGGGGCACTGGGGGGCAGTAACACGGCCTTCTGGGCAGGAGCGTGGGCTTCCGTGTGTTTTCGCGTGGCCAGCTTGATACGGAGTGATTTGGCACGTGAAAATCCTGCACGTCAGCGTGAAATCCGAGGAAAGGCCCTTAGCGCGTAAGCGCGTCAGCACGCATACGCGATTCTATTGGACCAGAGTCCCTCAGCGCGTAAGCGCGTCTGTGACGTGACCCGCACGGGTGTTCCCCACTCAGCACGTGATGACGGGGCACACGTGGAGATACTGCACGTCAGAGTGTCATCGCGTGTAATTGGACAAAAGTGCGCGTACACGCGATTGGCCTATGTACGTGTATTTAATGGGTGCGCGGCCACTTACACACGCAAGTACGTCAGCGAACCTGTATCCCGTGGTGCGTGTGAATTTCCACACGCTATTGGACTGGGAACTGGATTCCAGAGGTGCGCGGGTCACACGCTCGCCTAGAACACGCGCAAAGCATAAAATTGCGGACTTTAACAATAACAAGCTCAGACGCCAGGATGAACATACCGTTCCTAGCAGCAGTGGCAGTGGGCTACCAAAGGAGGAGGAGGAGGATAGTCAGGGCCAGAATATTCACACCCAGAACCAGCCTTTTCGGGATGCCTGATGACCAGGTGTATGGGAGGTACAGGTTTCCACCACACATCATACTGGACCTGGTGACTGAGTGGGAGGATGACCTCACATCACCCACCCTGTGCTCCCAAGCACTCAGCCCCCTGGAGAAGGTCCTCAATGTACTGCACTTCTTAGCCACTGGATCATTTCAGCGGACAAGTGCCATAGTGGGTGGGGTGTCACAGGCCACCCAGTCACGCTGCCTACACCAGGTCTTGAACATCATGACTGCACGCCCATCAGTCCGCAGGCACATATACCTGCCCAGAACACCTGCAGAAAGGCATGCTGCCGCCCTGGATTTTTACGCAGTGGCACGATTCCCCAAAGTGCTAGGTGCCATCGACTGCACCCATGTGGCTCTACGTCCCCCCAGGGCATCTGAGCACATCTATAGGAACCGCAAGCACTGGCATTCCATCAACGTGCAGGTAGCATGTAATGCCAAGGGAATCATCACCTCAGTATATGCCAACTATCCCGGCTCCACCCACGACAGCTTAATTTACCGAATGTCCACCCTAAGCCGGGACCTAGAAGCTGGGCGGCATGGCGATACATGGCTGCTTGGTGAGTATGTATGCCACTGCACATGCATGCATGTTGGATACTGAGCAAGGTCACAACCTCACCAATGATACCAATCCCCACCTCCACAGGGGACAGTGCCTACCCTCTCAGCCCCCACATGATGACGCCAATTCGGAACCCCACCACGCCACCCCTGGTAAGATATAACACAGCCCACATTACAACCAGGGGCATAGTGGAGCGCACATTCGGAGTGCTAAAGTCACGCTTTCGCTCCCTTGACCGTTCTGGCGGGCAGCTGTTATACGCTCCCCCAGTAGTGTGCAGGATCATAGTGGCAGCATGTGTCCTGCACAACGTTGCAACACGCCGGGGCCTGGCCGTGGACATGGTGGTGGCCCCACATCCCCAACCACATGCACAGCCGCTGCGCATGGGAGGGGAAAGGGCACGGGGGAGGCAGCCCGTACACAGCTAGTGGCTAATTACTTCACATAGAAATCACACCCCTGTGGAGTGCACACTGCCCTGGCACATTCCATCTGACAATCAATGATGACTCAACCTGACACTGATCCTGAATGTCTGGAGAATGAACCGGGAATACCATGTCAGCCTGAGATTGTTCACCTGGAAGTGTCACAATGTGTGCATCCCTACCCACACAGACACCACCAATGCAGTTTTGTGAAGTTACACATTGAAGCAGCTAAAATGAATACCCACTTGCAAAATGCAACAAGAGGACAGTGCCATGTCAGCCAACCCAACCCCAGCACTGCCACACGACACACCGTGCCATGTCATGCTAATTGCAGGTAAACAAAGTAATCCCCACAACATGACATCACTCTCACTATGTACAGTGGCACTATTAGAAACCTGCAACACCTGAAATGCTCACAGCAATGCCGGACCAACAACATACTTGAGCACGTAGTACCATTAACATGACATCACAAATGTTACATATTAGTAGTCTCACCACCTGGAAATGCCTGCACTCCCACCACTACCAACTGTGCAGTGTTGGCGCCATGTAGAGTTGTAGGTTCACTGCTGCCAACATGGTCCCCATCTCCAGACTAGAGGTCCTTGTGTGGACTTGAGGAAGGGACCTGCAAATTGGGAGGTAGACACAGAAGAAGAGTTACACATCAATGCAACATGCAGTGTACAACACAACAGCAATATGCACTATGAATGTATACACAGTATTGACTACAGATTGGCCACACAGCTCATGGGAGTCCAACGTCACTGTGTAATTCACTGTCACTTGGGCACACCCTTTGCAAGCCCATGGAAACGGGAAGCAGGAGGGGTGTGTGTGACTCAAACCCAAGCATCTGAACCAAATACATTACAAGCCTGCATGTGCCCAGCCACAATGCAGCGTATGCCCACAGGAACCACGGAAGCCAACAGATCGAAGCCAACAGATCGAAGCCAACAGATCGAAGCCAACAGATCGTCCCAAAAAAATTGGGAATAAAAGAAATCAAAATAAAAATAAAAATAAGAAACAATCAAAAATGGCCATTGATGGGCCCGGGGGGGGGGTTGGGGAGGCCACCCAGGAGGTCCGAGGACAGGATGCACACCAGAACCCACCTGCGTGGATCCTGGGAAGATAAAACACCTCCATGGGCTCATGGCCCACACGGCTACCCTATTGTGGGAGTATCACTGCTGTCGCTATTATCACCCTGTGCAGCTGCATCCGGAGGTGGTTGCACTATGGGAGGCAGCCCACGCAAGGCCCTAGTCTGCTCCTCCATGGCTGCAAGCATGCGGGTGTGGTAGGTCTGGTTCTGGAGGATGAGTGTGCGGAGGTCCCCATGCAACAACTCACGGGATGCCCGGACCTCCGCCCTCGTTGCCTGCATCTCAGCTGAGAGCGTACGGGTGAGACGCTCCAGCTGCTGTTCTGTCCTTTGGTGTGTTGAAGCCTCAAGCTCAACAAGAGTCGTCCTGAGGTGTAGGAGCTCCTGCCTCAGGGCTTCCCTGTGGCCCTGGGACTCAATGGAGATGACCTCCTGCAGAGTCGCCAGTGCCGCCCGCCTGTCCCTGTTGGACCCCAACATGTCCTCCCTGTGTGACTGGCAGATGGAGTCGGTTGCCTGCTCTAGTCGCTCCATCAGCCTTTCTGGGGGGACAATGGAAGTGGCCACCCTATCCATGGCCTGAGCCATCATCTCGGATGATGCAGCCTGTTGGGTAGCCATACCGTAAATGGATTACTCCCATGCGGTATTGCCGGGTGGCGTACGGCCACCACGTCGGCGGGCACCACACTTGTCTGGGGCAAGGCGAACTGCGCCTTGCTGTGCCGGCACTGCCTGAGGCTGCAGGACTGCATTCCCCCTCTGATCTGCTGGCCCAGGAACAGGATCAGATGTCGCGGAGTGTGACCCTGCATCCGTAACCACCGAAGGCGTAGCTGCCAACACTGACATCCCCATGGAGGGTACTGACCCTGGTGCAGGTGGGTGAGACAGAACAGAATCCCTCCCTGGAACACTCACCTGCGACGGCACGTAGGTCTCATCCGAATCAACACCTGAGTACAGCTCGGGGGAGGTGCAGCCAGAGACACCCCTTGAGAGCACGACCTGCAGCACTTGTGGGTTCTCCCCCACCACCACACCACGTCCCTCACTGGTGGTTGGTCGGCCCTGGGACACCTCCTGGGTCTGCGCCATCTCCACAACCCCAGCAGTATCAGGTGCGTCTTCCCCTGCAAAGACATGTAAACAAAGAAATGGAAACAGGCATTAGCACCATGGCACACATTGAGGGCTGAGAAGCAAGAGAACCAGTACTTGATTGACACATGTCCCACATGACTAAAACCCACCCATGCATGCACCCTCACTGCGTATGAAGTGCAGGCAAATGGCACACACTGATGACACCAAGATGGAAGATGAACACATTTTCTGCATGCTGCCTGGCAGTGGCATCACACATTGGCCTGTGATTGGCAGGTGAAACACACATGCCATCACACAGATGGCATGTACCATTGCTATTGAGTGAAGATGGAGAGGAGGGCAGCACCTATTCATTCAGTCCAGTTCCCGCATGTAATAGCTTTTCTAATTCTAACAGGTCAGATTTTTCACCTGGAGCTGCCAGTCTGAAATGGTCAAATTGCACAGGGACATGTGTGTACAAATGATATCCAGGTAACAAAGTCACTCCACTTTACCATACCCATGTCAGACATGTGACTAGTGGACAGCGACATGCCTAGTGAAAGTGGTGGAATGTAAACAAACTGACTGAATGAACAGTGAAAAAGAAGCAAATATGTTGTGTCAAGGTGACACTTCAAGGGCAACTGGCGTGCAGTTGTGCTAGATGTCTACTGTTGGCAGAAGGGATACTGCTATGGCCAAATGCAGCTGCGCAGGAAGGATTGCATGAAGCACATGGCTGACCCATACGACTCAGGTGCACACACTCTCACCTGGCACCCGAACAGAAGCCCTCACACACACACCATGCACATGGATGACACACACATGCATGTGCACTCACCGGACAATGCCTCGTAATCAGCCAGATCTCCCACGCCTTGGATCTGTTCCTCCGTGACGTAGGTCCCAGCGACTGACTCATGTGGAGTGAGTTCCATGTCTACTACTGGAGACCCACCTCCAGTCACTAGAGTTGCGGCATGACTTGAGGCCAGCTTACTCTTTGCCCTGCGCTTTAGGTCATTCCAGCGCTTATAGCAATCATTGGCTGTGCGCCTCACGATTCCAAGGGCACTTACGATGTCCGCAACGGTCTGCCAGTGTGCCTGGCGTTGTGCAGGTGTGGTCTTGGATCCTGCAACAATGACCATCTCGTTGTCATGTCCGGACACATACTCGACAAGTGCATTCAGTTCGTCATCCGTGAAGCTGGGCTTCCTGGACGGGCCGGACTGTGTAGCCGTGTCTGGGGCATCAGCCTGTGCCGGACGAGCACTCTTCCTCTTCCGCTTGGAAGGTGGTGGTGATCCTGAGTGTCCTGCGCCCCTCTGGACACTAGGGGCAGGAGCCCTGGTGGACTCTGTATCAGGAGTGTGGGATTGCACACTCAGCATGGGAGTTGGTGCAGGCATTGGCTCTAGTGTGATGGTGTCAGGGGGAATGTCAGCAGCATGGACTAGGACCGACACTGTCCTGGCTGGGTGTGTGAGGGCTGGGGTGGATGGAGCCGCAGCTGCCCCTGCAGCCTCTCCGCCCTGCCTCCTTGGTGCAGCAGATGACCTTGCTGCCCCAGATCCACGTGGCATGATGGCATCAACGTGCACCAGCGCACGTTTCGTAGCCCTGCTGACCTGGAAGTCAGCCATGGAGTCAGCCAGGTCTGGTGCCACAATGGGCTGGTCCAACAAGGGCTGAGCATGGATGGTGTCAGCCACTTCAGCCTCAACGGGAGGGCGGGAGGGGGGGAGGGGTGGGGGATGATGGGTGCCCTTGACTGGTCCTCCACACATGGGGGGACAGGCTCACCCTGCAAGTTACGACCACGTCCCCTACCGGATCCACCACGGCCACCACTTGTGGCTCTTCCACCTTTGCCACCCTTACGGAATCCTCGCCTCCCAGCCATGGCACTGATATTAATGTGCGTATGGGAGTGGCTGTAGACAATTGTCCTGGGCAATTGGGGGTCAAAGGGGTTGGGTACCAGATGGTAATTGTACCCTAGTGCTCTAGCACGGCTGATTGTAACCCCTGGGGAAAGATGACGGGTCACGCAACGCACAAGAGGCCCAAAAAAGGGAGATGACGTGCACGCAACCCCTCCTAGACCACGTGTGCAGAAAGAAAAACCTGCACTACGCTGTGGCACCCAGTAACACAAGAATGAACGTATGCGTGTCACACGCAGCCTAGAATGACCTCTGAAGGGGTAGGCTACACACGGGGCAAGCACAGAAGTTGGATACGTGCGTGACTCACCGTCTGCCAGGTAAAAGAGCGTGAAAAATGAGCGCGTTTGGCTGGCTAAACTCCCGCCAAAAGAAGATGTGTACGCTGTCTGAGAAGACAGGACAACAGTAGAAGGGGACACTGTTTGAGGGAACAGGCCCAGGTAAACCAGTAAAAGAGAAAAAAGAGAAAAAGCTGTCAGAGGTAACAGGGAATACGAACTGGAAACGCCGTGAAGTAAATCGCGTGTGAAACGACAAGAAGTACAGAATTCACCCACTCGCTCTCCACGAAAAGCACGTACAAGGAAATGGTGTTCTACATGTACCTTATATACTGGCCCACACGTACAGCGTCACTTACGCGGCGTGTACGTTCACCAATCACACGCTTTGTCACTCCTGCGTGTAGATCCATTTTCACCAATCACACGCTTTGTCACTTCTGCGTGTAGATCCATTTTCACCAATCACACGCTTTGACACTGGGACGTGTCACGAAACAATTTCCTGCACGTGCAGGTGACTATAGGCGCGCATATGCTGTTGACGGGTTTACGCGCTAAGGGCCATTGCTGACGTGTGGGATTTCACTCCCTATCAGGCTGTCCACGCGCCAAATTACTGCCCCCCAGAGCCCTGAGCACGCTCCCACCTGCTGCTGCCTGACTGCCTGCTGGCCACGTGCCCCACAGTGCTGGTGGGTGGGGGTGTTGGGAGACATGGGTGGGGGCCTGGTGGAGGGTGCCCCTGCACTGGTGGGGGTGGTGGGAGACATGGGTGGGGGCCTGGTGGAGGCTGCCCCTGGTGGCGGGGGGGGTGGGGGTGGTGGGAGACATGGGTGGGGGCCTGGTGGAGGCTGCCCCTGGTGGCGGGGGGGGGGGGGTGGTGGGAGACATGGGTGGGGGCCTGGTGGAGGGTGCCCCTGGTGGCGGGGGGGTGGGGGTGGTGGGAGACATGGGTGGGGGCCTGGTGGAGGCTGCCCCTGCACTGCTGGGGGTTGGGGGTGGTGGGAGGCATGGATGGGGGCCTGGTGGAGGCTGCCCCTGGTGGCGGGAGGGTGGGGGTGGTGGGAGACATGGGTGGGGGCCTGGTGGAGGCTGCCCCTGCACTGCTGGGGGTTGGGGGTGGTGGGAGGCATGGGTGGGGGCCTGATGGAGGCTGCCCCTGGTGGCGGGGGGGTGGGGGTGGTGGGAGACATGGGTGGGGGCCTGGTGGAGGCTGCCCCTGGTGGCGGGAGGGTGGGGGTGGTGGGAGACATGGGTGGGGGCCTGGTGGAGGCTGCCCCTGCACTGCTGGGGGGTGGGGGTGGTGGGAGGCATGGGTGGGGGCCTGGTGGAGGCTGCCCCTGCACTGCTGGGGGTTGGGGGTGGTGGGAGGCATGGGTGGGGGCCTGGTGGAGGTTGCCCCTGGTGGCGGGGGGGGGTGGGGGCCTGGTGGAGGCTGCCCCTGGTGGCGGGAGGGTGGGGGTGGTGGGAGACATGGGTGGGGGCCTGGTGGAGGCTGCCCCTGCACTGCTGGGGGGTGGGGGTGGTGGGAGGCATGGGTGGGGGCCTGGTGGAGGCTGCCCCTGCACTGCTGGGGGTTGGGGGTGGTGGGAGGCATGGGTGGGGGCCTGGTGGAGGCTGCCCCTGGTGGCGGGGGGGTGGGGGTGGTGGGAGACATGGGTGGGGGCCTGGTGGAGGCTGCCCCTGGTGGCGGGAGGGTGGGGGTGGTGGGAGACATGGGTGGGGGCCTGGTGGAGGCTGCCCCTGCACTGCTGGGGGGTGGGGGTGGTGGGAGGCATGGGTGGGGGCCTGGTGGAGGCTGCCCCTGCACTGCTGGGGGTTGGGGGTGGTGGGAGGCATGGGTGGGGGCCTGGTGGAGGCTGCCCCTGCACTGCTGGGGGTTGGGGGTGGTGGGAGGCATGGGTGGGGGCCTGGTGGAGGCTGCCCCTGGTGGCGGGAGGGTGGGGGTGGTGGGAGACATGGGTGGGGGCCTGGTGGAGGCTGCCCCTGCACTGCTGGGGGTTGGGGGTGGTGGGAGGCATGGGTGGGGGCCTGGTGGAGGCTGCCCCTGGTGGCGGGGGGGGTGGGGGTGGTGGGAGACATGGGTGGGGGCCTGGTGGAGGCTGCCCCTGGTGGCGGGAGGGTGGGGGTGGTGGGAGACATGGATGGGGGCCTGGTGGAGGCTGCCCCTGCACTGCTGGGGGGTGGGGGTGGTGGGAGGCATGGGTGGGTGCCTGGTGGAGGCTGCCCCTGCACTGCTGGGGATTGGGGGTGGTGGGAGGCATGGGTGGGGGCCTGGTGGAGGCTGCCCCTGCACTGCTGGGGGTTGGGGGTGGTGGGAGGCATGGGTGGGGGCCTGGTGGAGGCTGCCCCTGGTGGCGGGGGGGGTGGGGGTGGTGGGAGGCATGGGTGGGGGCCTGGTGGAGGCTGCCCCTGCACTGCTGGGGGTTGGGGGTGGTGGGAGGCATGGGTGGGGGCCTGGTGGAGGCTGCCCCTGGTGGCGGGAGGGTGGGGGTGGTGGGAGACATGGGTGGGGGCCTGGTGGAGGCTGCCCCTGCACTGCTGGGGGTTGGGGGTGGTGGGAGACATGGGTGGGGGCCTGGTGGAGGCTGCCCCTGGTGGCGGGAGGGTGGGGGTGGTGGGAGACATGGGTGGGGGCCTGGTGGAGGCTGCCCCTGCACTGCTGGGGGGTGGGGGTGGTGGGAGGCATGGGTGGGGGCCTGGTGGAGGCTGCCCCTGCACTGCTGGGGGTTGGGGGTGGTGGGAGGCATGGGTGGGGGCCTGGTGGAGGCTGCCCCTGGTGGCGGGGGGGGGTGGGGTGGTGGGAGACATGGGTGGGGGCCTGGTGGAGGCTGCCCCTGGTGGCGGGAGGGTGGGGGTGGTGGGAGGCATGGGTGGGGGCCTGGTGGAGGCTGCCCCTGCACTGCTGGGGGTTGGGGGTGGTGGGAGGCATGGGTGGGGGCCTGGTTGAGGCTGCCCCTGGTGGCGGGGGGGTGGGGGTGGTGGGAGACATGGGTGGGGGCCTGGTGGAGGCTGCCCCTGGTGGCGGGAGGGTGGGGGTGGTGGGAGACATGAGTGGGGGCCTGGTGGAGGCTGCCCCTGGTGGCGGGGGGGTGGGGGTGGTGGGAGGCATGGGTGGGGGCCTGGTGGAGGCTGCCCCTGGTGGCGGGGGGGTGGGGGTGGTGGGAGACATGGGTGGGGGCCTGGTGGAGGCTGCCCCTGCACTGCTGGGGGTTGGGGGTGGTGGGAGGCATGGGTGGGGGCCTGGTGGAGGCTGCCCCTGCACTGCTGGGGGGTGGGGGTGCAGGGGGACATGAGCAGGTGTGCAGGGTAGTCCCCTGTTCTGTAGGCTGCCTGCAGGGGCCGTGGAGGGTGTACAGGGAACACCTGTGAGGACCCACCCAGCCTAATCGCGTGTGACTTCCCAAGCACCCCTGTAATACACGTACCCAGCCAAATCGCGTGTGATGATTCCCACGCACCCCTGTAATACACGTACCCAGCCAAATCGCGTGTGATAATTCCTGCGCACCCCTGTAATACACGTACCTGGCCAAATCGCATCCCTGTAATACAAGTACCCAGCCGAATCGCGTGTAAAACTTCCCGTGTACCCCTGTAATACACGTACACAGCCAAATCGCATGTGATAATTCCCGCGTACCCCTGTGATACACGTGCCCTGGCTAATCGCGTGTGAAACTTCCCGCCTACCCCTGTAATACACGTACCCTGGGCAATCTCGTGTTCAACTTCCCGCGTACCCCTGTAATACACGTACCCTGGCTAATCGCATGTAAAACTTCCCGCATACCCCTGTAATACACGTACCCTGGCCAATCGCGTGTTAAACTTCCCGCGTACCCCTGTAATACACGTACCCTGGCTAATCACGTGTTAAACTTCCCGCGTACCCCTGTAATACACGTACCCTGGCTAATCGCATGTTAAACTTCCCGCATACCCCTGTAATACACGTACCCTGGCCAATCGCGTGTTAAACTTCCCGCGTACCCCTGTAATACACGTACCCTGGCTAATCGCGTGTTAAACTTCCCGCGTACCCCTGTAATACACGTACCCTGGCTAATCTGTTAAACTTCCCGCATACCCCTGTAATACACGTACCCTGGCTAATCGCGTGTTAAACTTCCCGCATACCCCTGTAATACACGTACCCTGGCCAATCGCGTGTTAAACTTCCCACGTACCCCTGTAATACACGTACCCTGGCCAATCGCGTGTTAAACTTCCCGCGTACCCCTGTAATACACGTACCCTGGCTAATCGCATGTTAAACTTCCCGCATACCCCTGTAATACACATACCCTGGCCAATCGCGTGTTAAACTTCCCGCGTACCCCTGTAATACACGTACCCTGGCTAATCGCGTGTATAACTTCACGCGTACCCCTGATATGCACGTTACCCGCTTTGCGTTCCTTGTTTGGCAGCCCTGTAAACTGGTCCAGGGTTAGCGCAGCCCTTTGCGATGATTTAGCGATTTTGATGGCTTTTCCTTGCGCGAGGGCGTTCTTGGGGGCGTTACTGGCGCTGCTGCAGGGTCGCTGCGATACTCTGCGCCACGGCTGGTTTGGGAGCCTAAAATCCATGAATACGCTGTGCGCGGAAATCGGTTTTAGCGCACGTGCCTGGCGCAGTCAATCGCACGCGGACACTCTGCGCCAGCCGCTTGCGACACTTTTCTGCGAAATTCTATGAATTACCCTGATAGTCTCCCCAAGGGTGTCAATGGAATATAGCACATATGAAAATGAATAAACATATGTTGTGCTTGTGATAGTAATATGAGAGCTTATCTCTCATTAGGGACTGGGATCTGCGATATCCTTGTGAAGTTCACAGTCCTAAAAGAGGTCAAAGTATGAGTAACCTGACACATACTAGTGACTCGTGTAAGAATGGTAGCGGCATTAGATAAATACCTTGTAAATATATTAGCAACTTTACTTTTGTCTCTCTGAACTTGGAATTAATGCGTGCAATATTTATTTATTTAATTGTTTTTTTTTTATAACACGAAGCGATGATCTGGGATTTGAAGCTCTGTTTTTCTGCATGGTCTGCTCTGCATGGTCTTGCTTCCAAGACCAGCGCGTTGCTCCTATGCTATACTCTGTTCATTGGTTGAAACAGGTTGAAACAGCCATTTTTACGTGTATGGTCAACAGTACAGCCTGATGCCTCCTGAAGAAAAATCACAGGGACACAGAGCTTGCTTGTTAGGGCCTGCATTCCTTGTTTATTGCATTGTTGGAACATTTACTCTACAACATTTATTTGAGCTGTATTACGAACCCATGAAAGCATTTTTTTGTTTCTTTTTCCTAGTGAGCAACCACTGGGCAGCAACAGTTGTGGTCGATCTTTCTTCCTCTTTTTATTATGAAGACTCACAATCATCATAGTTATAGTTGAAGAAGTGGAGTAATTCGCATAGCCTTCTTCTATCGCCAGCCGCCTCCAAAAAGGCATTGCGTAATAAAAAGGCAACGGTATCCATAATGGAAGGGCAAACCAAAATGAGTGGCTTTTTTGGTGCCATAGTACCGCTGGGCGATAGCGAGTGAAGTATTACACATCATTCTGAGGTGGGTGCCCTTGATGTTTATGCTGACAAAGGTGTGCGTTTGACCTCCCTGCTCATTGACAATAATGAATCGCTATTAAACATGTGTCATACTCTACAGCGAAAGTCGCAAGGGACTCCTTGTCTAGGGTGTGAGCTCATTGCTGGCACTGATCTTTCTGCCAGCCCCAACCTTGGCCTCAAGCCTACTACAAGGATGACCTTGGCCTCAAGCCTGGCACCACATCTCTCCAGACCTATTCTTGCAGCACTATTCTGGATTAGCTGGAGGCATGGTAGAGAAGAAGAGGGTAAATTAAGGAATTGGCTATTGCAGTAGTCTAGCCTAGAGAGAACCAGAGGTCTAGAGAGATTGAGCTTCTGGAGGAAAGTGAGGGAAGGAAGAATTCCTTTGAGGAGGTGGAGTTGAAAGTGGGACGTCTTGGCAAGGTCCTGAAAGTGAGGGATGAAGGAAAGAGAGGGGTTGAAGATGACTACAAGGTTTCTGGCTTCAGATGAAGGAGAAGGGGGAGAGCGCATAGAGGGACAGAAAGATGGAGCATGAGTCCCAATAGGAAGGATCTCAGTCTTAAAGTGGAAAGCACTGTGCATTTTGTCCTGTATCTTTACGCCAGGAGGAAATACCAGATACCACTTGTTTACCAATTTAAGGTTAATAAGGTCAAAATGGTGCTGTGGCTTTGCTTGGTAGGAGATTGTGAAGTAATGTTGTACTGTATTTGGAATTTTTTGGTGCAAGCATGACAGAAGAGATGTAAGCACGTAATTGCTGCAGTGAAATATTTATTAGCATTCCGTGTCTAAGTGGTCCTTTTACACTTTCTTTGTTTTAGCTGTTTTTATTCTCATTGTGTTTGTGTATTTTATTATTCATTATCATTTTATTGTAATTTTAATGTTTTATGGTGTGTGACTTTTATGATCTATTTTGGTCAAAATAAAGTATTATTGATTGACATAACTGTTATGTATATGAATGTTAAGGCTTTTATATAACTGTCGTTGTAAACATGTTTACCCTGTACATTTGCATATGTTCACTTGTTATATGGTTGCTATGTTTATGCCCATTCAGCTGTTCACTTGTTTATCTGGTTGCTATGTTTATGTCCAGTAATACCATAACATGTTATTGGTTTCCTGGGAAACATGGAACCACCCAGGGTTCCAAACAAGAGGATATACATGGCCTGGTGATTGTGCAGAGTGTCCTTTAGCAAGCTGGACAGGAGGGCCTCCTTAAGATAAATACATACTTGTACCTGAAATCCTGATGTGTCCTGTGGATCTTCATTTATTTCAATAACAAATGCAAATAGACAAACATGATAACAAACATTAAAAATGCCAATAAAACATTTGTCCATTATAGATACAAAATTGACTGGCATACAATCATTCCTCCTATCACATACCATGATTTGATTAGAAATATATATACGAGGGGGGCTAACAAGCTCGCGGCTAGTAAGGCGGCTTTATTTGCGCTTTGGGAGTGCAGGCGGGAAGGAGGGGGCTAAGACAAGCTACAGCCCGCTGCTCGGAGTTCCCAATAGCTTGCTACATGCAGGAGAGAGCCGTGCAATGGCCACTTCAGTTTGGGGGCTGGGGGACCAGAGCTTTGCCATGCACCAGCGACAGAGGTGCAGCTCCCTCCCTCCCTGCCGACCAACAGCTGGGCTGGCTGGATCCTTGCAATGTCCTGGTGCAGAGCCGTTGAAGTGAACTCCCCTGGGGGTTAAGACTGGCAGGAGGATCCCAGAGAGGCCGTAAAGAAGCAGGAGCAGTTGTAGAGGAATGCCCGCACACCCGACTGACAGGAAGCTCGTCTTCTGTGACTTGTAGAGACCAGCCTGATAGTGGCTGGGGACCGGTAAACAGATCAGCAGTGCAGGTGAACCCTAAAGATGTCCTGCTGTGGTGCGGCCGTGCGCACAGCTAGCAGCCCTGGTTACAAGCCAGCCAGGCCATATTGACCCAATGATCCCCATGGAGGTGGGCTATTGCCCTGGGCCCCCATGAACCCAATGCGCCAGCTGCTGAGGTGAGCCAGGGGATGGACTGGTGAGTGGTGGGGGGCCAGCAGCAAGCAGGGGACTGGACCTGCCTTTGGCCAGTGCGCTCCCCACGCATATACAACTCGCTGAGGAGGGTTGAACTGAGTGACGATCAGGGGGATTCTGACACCTTGCTTGTGTTGGGGCCACCCTCCCCTCCCCCTGCAGGCGGGGGATATGACAGCACAGTAAACCTGTACCATAAGGCGGGAAACAAACAGACCCAACTACCAACTCAACAGTGTCCTGAGGAAAATTATGAGCCTTGTAATACAGAACGTGGTGTCTGAGCCTGGCTTCCACTGATGACACTGAATCAGTGGGGCCATACCTTTGTACCTGCAGGCATATCTGGTGCTGCACCCCACTTCTGACAGCCTGAACCTACACAAACAACGCCAAACCCAACAGAGGAGTGTTGTTCTACAAGAGAGGCGGCCTGTGATGTGCACTGCCCCAGGCCCACGAGTGGGGTGGAGTGGAGGCCGATGGCTAAAGGCAACAAGAGGCAAGGGCGTCTGACAGTCATGCAGAAAAAGGGGCTAGCACTCTGCGCGAACAAGCGGGGGACCCCGGGGCAGAGTGGCGGGGAAGGTGGATCGCTGCAAGCTCTAGAGGGGTCCGGGTCCAGGGGATCGACTGGCCCTCCCTCAGAGCTGAGTTTAGTATTGGTAGAAATGAAGAGTGGATTTGCCTCTGTGAATACCAAGATGGACGGGATGGATTACAAGATGGATCGCAAGCAGGGCAGGATTGAAAAGGAGAGCAGCCGCACTAAGGAAGTGGAACATAGGGTCGGTGTCCTAGAAGCCACCAGTAATAAGGTGACTCAAGCGATTCGCGGCCTGCAGGTAGAGGTCAGAGACATCTGAGACAAGAATGAGGACCTCGAGGCAAGATCCAGGCACAACAATATCCAAGTGGTCGGAATCCCGGAGTTGGTGCCTGCTCAGAATATGAAGGTGTTCATGGACACATTCATCAGAGAGGTGTTGAATGATCCACCACTGTCACCACAGTTCCTGGTGGCGATAGCACAAGAAAACTCTACACAAAAACTTAAGCCAGGTCAGAATCCTCACCCAGTCATTGCCCGCCTTCTGAACTACTGTGACAGGGGCGTCATCCTGCGTAGGGCACGGGAACTGGGCGAGCTCCAGTATAAAGATGCCAGAGTCTCATTCTACCAGGACTTCACTCCATCTGTTCAGAGGGCTAGACTATGCTTCCTCAGTGCCAAGAGACTGTTGAGAGAGTGGACTTGAGTATGCATACCTGTTGTAGCTCTGAGTGATCCAATGAAACAAGACCCAATTCTTCACAACCCTACCTGAGGGTATCAATTTTGTGGAAACACTTCCAAAGCCTTAGGAGTACGTGGCTCTGACCGGTGAACCCTCCTGCTATGGCCACAGTGTGGGTGGGAATACGCTTGAAAGCTGTGCTGATCATGTGCTGAGCCAGGGAACGATTGTGTAACCCTGTTGTGACTGTGTGCTGGAACTCTCATACATGGCATGATGATAGCATTATACTGTAACGGAACGGCCTGTTGCTGGACATCCTTACGATGATGTGCTCTCTGCTCCCGGGGCTGTCTCAGAGTGGGTGGTTGTTAGAGGTTGCGGAATCTGGTGCCCCAGGGTGGGTGCCCTGGTGTGTTATGTTGAGGGTTAGTGGTCTACAGGGTGGGTAAATATCACTGCTAGTTGGGTTTGGGCAGTGTGGGTGGGGATGGAATGGGGGCGATGGGGCTGAAGTTGAGGGGTTTAGGGGAGGGAGGCGGGGCGGTGTGGCGAATGGTTCGAGGAAAGTTAATTTTGAAAACAGATTCACGTCTACTTATGATGCAGTGGCACAGAGTCGAACAGTGCAGATGGGAGCACGGGCCGTGCCCTGGTGGTATAGAGCTGGCTGGGTGTATGATACAATGGAGCCATGGCTGGATGCAAAATTATAAGTTGGAATATGAGAGGACTGAATAACACGCACATATTTTGTAAGGTAATTAACTACTGTAAGCGCTATGGTGGTAAAGTGCTCCATTTGCAGGAAACTCACTTGTTGGAAGAGCAAACAAGGGTGTGGCAAAATCCTGGGTGGGTCAAGCAGATACTACACGTCAAACAAATTGAGGATATAGGATGTGTGGCGGGTGCTCCACCCTGGGGTGAAGGAATACTCCTTCTATTTATCGGTCCATGGCACAACCTCACGCCTGGACTAAGTACTAGCGAGTCCGCCGATGCAGCGAATGATGCTGGACTGCCAGCTGCTGCCAAGAACCCTATCAGACCACTTCCCTGTGTTATGGTCAGTAAATGTAGTAAATGTAGGTGGGGAAGGAGTGCCCAGGCCACACTGGTGATTCAAGGCAACAGCCATGTTGGATGTAGTGTACTGTAGTGAGGTTGCTAACATTGTACTATGAAAATAACACTGGGTTGGTGCGCATGATGGCCTCCCTATGGGAGGTATTTAAGGTGGTCCTTTGGGGTGGTTACATGGCTATAGAACTATGTGTTTTAAAAATGATTAGGCGACAGCTCCAGCAACTCAAGGACATGATTAAGGCGGCCGTAAATGGCAATGGTCTCGTCGGATGATGTGGGATCCAGACGGGGCTGAGGGTTTCTGGACCGATTTACCAAATTAGGTGAGCGCAAAGTGAAATACCTTGCATGTCCGATGAGAGCGCGTCGATATGGGGAAGAGGGTGGACCAGGTTATTTATTGGCAGCCATGCTCTGGCATGAGCGGGGGGCCTCTGATATTATGGCGATACAGCGGCCGGATGGGCAGGTGGTGGTGGAGTCTGATGCCATTCTAGATACTTTTGGATTATATTTTTTACGGATGTATGAGTCGCGGGGTGCCCCAGTTGAAAAAGACCTGGCAGAATATCTGTAGGTGGCAATGCTCCCCAGGCTTACGCTGGAGGCAATTGAGGCACTGGCTAGGCCGATCTCGGTCAACAACATTCTTGTTGCGGCCCGCGCACTCCCCTCGGCAAAGGCTACCGGATCAGATGGCATAAGGTTGAAATTGTATAAAGAGTTAGGACCAGAGGTTGCTAAGTAGGGTGGGGGTCTGGGAGGAAGCACTGGGTTTGGGACAGCTGCCCCACACGATGTGAGAAGCGGTGGTGACATTAATTCTAAAGGATGGCACAGACCCGCTGTGCAATATCCCTCATTAATTTAGACACCAAGATCTTCGACATGGTCCGGGCAGATAGATTGCTTCCATTCATCTGGGGTGTGATACACCCAGACAAGTCAGGGTTTATTCCGGCACTTTCCACCGCACTGAACCTCCATTGTATGTTTGCTATACTAGTCCAGATAGACCCCAAGGTGCAAGCAGTGACGGCTTTCCTTGACATGGAAAACATTTTTGACTCTGTTGAATGGGGCTATCTCCTCAAGGTTTTGAAGGTTGTGGGAGTCCCAATGCAGTTTTTTTTTACAGTGGTGAGACTGCTATACACTGGTGCAACAACTAGGATTGGCTTGTTTGGCAGAGACTCTTTTTTTTTGATAAAACATTTTTTATTATCATTTAATCACAACATAAACAAAACAACCAAGACCACAAAGGGAGGAACAAGAAAAAGACGAGGCAATTACATCCACTGGGCCCGCCCGGCCCACCTTACAATAATAACTGTCTTGCATCACCATCTTCATGGAGTACAGTCACAAATCACCTTATAAGTGTTCAGGGTGATGTCCCCAGAGTCCGTATACCTCAGGACCCTACCTCCTCCCATCCCGCCCATATTTTGGAGGCCATGTCGGTATAGATCCTCCTTTCAATCATAGCACATTTGTCCATGTCCAATGCCCATTGCTCCAGTGTCGGAGAGTCCGGGGCTCCCCACTTCTTTGCAATATTGCGCTTGATTAGGGCTGCTGCCGTATGAAATAGTAATTCTTCCCATTTGTTCAGTTCGTGCTCCCCCGGTGCTCCCAGGATTAGGACCTTCGGGTCCAAGTCTATAGTTTTGGAAAGTATGCGAGTCAGTTCCCGACAGCAGGCTTCCCAGAAAGTACAGATCCGGGGACAGGACCACAGGATTTGTAAGAAGGTCCCCTCCTCACTCCCGCACCTGAGGCAGTTCGGGTTCATTGCTTTTCCCCACCCAAACATAGCAGTTCTGGGATAATACACTCTACGCAGTATTTTCAGTTGCACCAGTCTAACTCTCGAGGAAATGGCGGCTTCTCGTGGGTGAATTAGTACCCGGATCCATTCCTCAGGGTCGATCTCCCCTACATCCACTTCCCACTTGGCCTTTAGACTGGTCAACTCAGGGGTTGCGAAGGAAGTGATGGCGTTGTAAAGAATGGATATGCATTTGGAGGGAATATATTCAGGTAAAATGTTGCATTCTAGAGGCAAACAATCTGGGATATTGTCCTCTGTCGATATATGGGCTCTCAGGGCATGGGACATTTGCATATGATGGTATCTCTCATTGTCTGGGAGCAGGAACCTGCATTGTAGGTCCGCGAACGGGGCAAGATTCCCATCTTTCAAGACGTCCCCCACCCTCTGGATCCCAGCCCTCACCCAGCACGGCCAGGGCTTGAGCTTCGCAATTTCTTTCAGGTTGGCGTACACCACAGGGGTTGCGCCGCTGATAGTCTTTTCCCCCACCCCACAAACTTATGGACGCTCCTCCAGGTGGTAATGATCTGTGACTTCATTGTTAGTGGGGAAGATCTGGGGAGGTTTGGTACAGTAGTTGCAATGGGTCAGTGTTGTGCATAGTTCCTACCTCGGCTTTTATATGGGGTAATTCCCGGTCTCCATGCAGAAGGTCATTCAATACCACCAATTGGGAGGCCCAGTAATAGGTCTGAAGGCTGGGCACTCCAATTCCACCCTCCCAGATCGACCTCTGGAGTGTAGCCAGAGCTATACGTGCTTGTCCTCCGCCCCATAGGAGCTCCCTGAGGAGGATCTCCACCCGGCCAAATTCTGCCCCCAATATCTGCAGCGGGGCGTTTTGAAGGACGTAAAGGAATCGCGGGAGGGCTAACATTTTAAAAAGGGCGGCTCTACCCATGAGGGTCAGGGGGAGAAGCTTCCAGTGTTGTACATCGTTGGAGAATCGATCCATGATCGGTTTGAGATTATGCATGGTATAACTGGTAAGATCTGTTGTTATCCAGATCCCAAGATATCGAAAGCCAGTTTGTTCTATGTGGTATGGACAGTTAGGTGGATCAGGCTGACCCCTACCTTTCACCGGGAAGAAGACCGATTTCTTCCAATTGATCCTTAGACCGCTAAATTCCCCATATTGAACAAGCATCCGGGTCACCACGGGGCAGGTTCGGACAGGATCTCCCAGGTAAATCAGGAGGTCGTCCGCGTATAGGGATATCCGGTTTTCGTGTCCCTCTGGCCACCTGAATCCTATCCGGGATGTGCTCTGGCGAAGCCATATGGCCAACGGCTCTATCGTGAGAGCGAAGAGAAGGGGGGAAAAGGGGCACCCCTGTCTTGTACCCCTGCCCAGTCGGAAAGAGCGAGAGGTCCACCCATTCACCCTGACCTCTGCCCGGACATTTGTATACAGTAGTTTCACCCATCCCAGGAATCCCTCCCCGAAGCCCATGCGTTCCATGATCACCCAGAGGCCATCCCATCGGACCGAATCAAAGGCCTTCTCAAAATCAATCGCTAGGAGAGCGAGCGGGTCGTTAATGGTGGGAGCCCTCTCTATCGCCAGGTGGAGTCGACGCAGGTTCATATGGGTCGATTTGTGTGGCATGAAGCCACATTGATCCGGGTGTATTAGGGCCTCAGCCACTGGTTGCAACCTGATGGCTAGGAGTTTGGCAAGGATCTTAGCCTCGCCATTGATTTGCGAGATTGGCCTATAGGAGGTCCACTGGTCCTGGGGCTTATCAGGTTTAGGGATGACCACAATGGTGGCCTTGGAGAGGTCTTGCGGGTGGGTGCCTTGTTCCCCGGCTGTCAAAAACATTTTATGGAGGGAAGATGTAATATTGTCCCCCCCAGCTTCTGCCAAGTTTCAGCTGGGAACCCATTCGGGCCCGGTGTCTTCCCGGTTTGCAATTGCGCTAGTGCTTCAGCCACCTCGGTCTCCGAGAGGGCAGAGTCAAGACTCGCCCTTTGCTGTACTGAGAAAGTTGGGAGTGGTATGTCACTAAGGAGAGTTGGGTCCAGCTGCAGGGTCGGGGCCCGGTAGAGTGTTTCATAGAATTGGGCGAAAGCTTTGGCTATCTCGGCATCCGATATGCACTTTTCACCCCTTAAGGTGACAATCTCACGAACGCACCGTTGTCCCTCGTCCCTTTTCTCCAGCCAAGCTAGCATTCTGCCAGCTTTGTCCCCATGTTCATAGATTCTGGCTTGAGAGTCCCAATGGGCTTGTTTAGCATTATCCAATAAGAGGTTTTGGAGCCGCTCAGTGACTCGTTTAAGGGAGAGCTGGGTCTGTGGGGATGGGTCAAGAATGTGTTCGCTCTCGCGTCGGGCTAGTTCGCCCTCCGCTGCTGCTATGTCTTGGAGTCTCACCCGCCTCCTATTTGCCACCCAGGAGATTATGGTGCCCTGCAGGACTGTCTTATAGGCCTCCCATACTACCACTGGGTCCTGTTCTCCGTTATCATTAAGCTCGAAGTATTCGGTGGAGACTTCCGAAAGGTGTTCAACTAGCTCGGGGAAGCCCAGATAGTAATTGTTCAATCTCCAAGTTCTAGAGGGGGGTACCCTGTGTGCGAATTTCCACAAGTAGGGGTGAGTGGTCTGAAATGCCCCGGGGAAGGAAGTCGGCCGCTCGTGCCCTGTAAAGATCTGTGTGTGGGACAAAGAGATAGTCGATCCTGGAGAGGGAGCCGTGGGCTCCAGAGTGAAAGGAGTACCCCCTGGTGTCCAGGTGTAACTCTCGCCATACATCACCCAAACCCAAATCAGAAGCAAAGTTATACAGTTTCGCAGGGGTATCTGGGTTGCGGTGCCTAAGGTGAGTACGGTCTGTGGTATTGCACATGAACCCATGACATCATTAAAATCTCCCCCCAGAAACAGCCTATCCGGCTGGTATTTTCCAATGAGGGCCGTCAAATCTACCAGCAGCTCTTATCCCAACCCAGGTGGGGAGTATACTGAAGCGAAAGCGACCCTCTCCTGCCAAAGCATTCCCAGAATCAGCACATAGCGGCCCCTAGGGTCCTGTTCCAGGCTCTGAATAGCAAAAGGAATGCCCTTGTGTACAAGAATGAGGGTGCCCCTGGATCCCATTGTGTAACCCGCATGGAAGGTCGCCCTGTAATTCGTGCGTTGGAAGTGGGCACAGTTTGATCCCGCAAGGTGCGTTTCAGATAGCAGGGCCACGTCGGGAGAGTGTCTGCTAAGTAGTTGCTTAATCAGACGCCTTTTGATCGCGGAGCCCATCCCATTTATATTCCAGGTGAGTACCTTCAAAGATTTGGAGCGTTCAGTCAGGCTCGACTGGGGTTGTATGGATGCCATCCGATAATCGGGATAAGAAATTGGGCGGGTGATTCACGAGGAGGGTGTCCCCGTCAGTGGTGGTGTATTGCAGTGTCTGCCCAGGGTCAATGGTATTGTACTGTCTGGACCATCTGTGGCCTCGTCTTCCCATGAACCTCAACAAACCCTTAGGTGTTTGTGGTAATGCGTTGCTCCCAGGGTAACAAAACACTCCCTATAACTTTCCCTTCCCACCCCCTCCCCATACTCCACCCCAACACGAAGTACCTGTAGCCCCAACATCGTTGACTCTCGAAAAGAGTGGGGCGTGAACCTTACGAACCCCCGTTTAAATTAATACTAAAGAAATTAGGGGGGGCCCCGTAGTCTTATCCCAGGTGCGATGGAGATACGCCACCGCTAGCCACAATATTAACGACATAAACGACTTACAACTGTTTGTGGCACCACTCGGCCTAGTCCGTGGTATCAGTTCAGTCTCAGACCCGCGAGAATCAGTCCCCGGCTTCCGCCGGTTGGTTCAGTGAGAGTGGTCGGTCCGGCTCCGGTGGGTGTCGTGCCGGTGGCCTGGGATTTCTGCCTCTGTTGGCTCGAGGTGCCGACCAGTCTCCCTCGATATGCTGCTCTGCCCCGCGCCAGGCCTCCCTTGGGTCGCTGAAGTGGACCGTTGTGCCCTTGTGATAGATTTTCAGCTGCGCCGGGAAGAGGAGGCCGTATTTGACCCCCATCATTTGCAACTGCCTTTTAAGTTTATCAAAGGATTGTCGTGCTTTCTGGACCGCCCGCGTGTAATCTGGGAAAAAGGCTATCTTGGATCCGTTAAAGGTGCTCGAGCCTTTGGTTCGTGCAAGGTGCAGCAGCGTGTCTCGATCCCGATAGTTCAGTAGCCTTGCTATCAATGTTCGCGTGGGAGCACCGGGCACTGGCCTACCCGTGGGCATTCGGTGGGCCCTCTCTATAGAAAAGAATTTAGAGAAGGATTGCTGGTCCAACAGGTCCATCAGCCACTGCTCCAGAAAGAGCTCCATGCAGGGGAATACTGAAAATCCAGAAAATCTCTGGAATACCTAAGATCCGAATGTTGTTGCGTTTGGACCTGCCCTCTCCTTCTTCGACTCTGGCGCCAGAGTTTTGAGTTTGGTAGTGACCCCTTGAAGCTGTTGTTGCACTGCGTGCAGTCCATCCTCCGTGTTGGAAATACGCTGCTCCGCCTCGCCCGTTCATGCTGACAATTTCTGCAGGTCGTGTCGGAGGAGGGAGACGTCCAGGCTGATTCCGTCCATCTTCTGCTCCATCGATGTGTGGGAATCTGCTCTGGCTGCCATAACGTCCCTCAGGGAGAGTCCAGGTGCAGAGTCCTCCTCTACCGACGACAGCGGTTGGGAGTCGGGGGACTGCGTTGGAGGGATTGTATACAGTTCGATTCAGTTTTGCATGGTGGGCCGTCTAGCTTTGTCCTTCCCCATGTCCGTGGCCGGGCACTCACCGCTGTATGTGGGTCTTCGTCAAGGCAACCAAGTGGTGGTGCCCGTCTCTCCTCGTCCGGGTGGAGCGGTTCGGCTAACCGATTCCTCCAGTTGGGGTCCCACGGGGCCACGCCGTAACTCCCGGCCCCTGCCGGTCCCCCGGAGCTCCGTCCCCGACTCCGACTTGCAACCACCTCAGAGTGCGTGGAAGGCCCGGTCCCCACTCAAAGCGTTCCCAGTGCTCCGGCAGCCATCTTGGTTCGTCGTCTGGCCTCTCCGACGTCTCCTTCCCGGGCTCCTACTTCTACCTCTACCTACCTGCAGCCCCGGCGCGTTTCAGGCTGGAATTCGCCCCAGACGTGCCCTGGGGTATCACGCACCAGCGATCAGATTTTGGGGGTCACCAGATGGTTTTAAGTAGTCGTTTGTAACAGGATGTTTGGCCGCGGCAGCGGGAGCTCCATAGGCATACGTCTACCACATCGCGCTGTTGGCCACGCCCCCCTTGGCAGACACTCTTGGGTCTTTCGACTTGGGTCGAGGCGCCTGCCAGGGGTGCCCATTATCACTGTTACTTTTTGCACTGGCAATAGAACCCCTGGCGGCCAGACTCAGGAAGTTTCACTTAGCACATGGACTTGCGATGGGAGGTTGGAGGTGGTGTCTCTATACGTGGATGACGCAGTGTTAGGCAGAAACCTGTGCAGTTCCCTCTGGGACCACTGCAAAAGATTTAGGACTACAGGTGTTTGGCAGTAAACCCACTTGGTAGCAGTCTGTACCACACAGATTCTCTTGGTAGCTGTGGCTGAGCAGTCAGACTTCCCTCAAGAAGAGTTAGGCAGTATACAGGGTATTCACAATAGGTCAAGAGAACACAATAGAACAAGTAAACACTGACCAGGGCTTGGTGTAAAAGAGATATAATTATTTATTTAAAACCACATCTAGAAAAACACACAGGCACTAATAGTAAGTCATTCAAAAACACGGTCACTAAAAGATATACACTCCCTTAAAAGAATATTAGACAAGTCTTAAGTAAAGCCCCACTTATTTTCAGACAGCGGTGAGCGCTTAACGTAGATGGCACTCTAATAATTTGTTTTGAAAAGGGAGAGAAAAGCAGAGAATAAATTGAAACAGATCCCAACACTTTTTCACAAACACAACAAGAGAGGAAAGCAAAGTAGCACCGTGAATTCAGAGTCAGTAGGCTGGATCCTCTTTAAGAGGATAAAAACGAAATGTGTCCAAGGTCACACGGTTGCAGTGCACAAAAGTCTTGTAACGGTTCAAAAAGGAGTTGGAACAAAGAAAGGGACCAGTTAGAGGGTCAAGACGGCCAGCCCAGTCCAGAAGGTTAAGGGGTTATTATTACCTTGTAGCAATCTTTAGAAACGGAGGCCTGGCGGACACGGTACCTTAAACTGGTGAGAACACTCCAGCGGGGGGCAGTTGTTCCTGGCAGCGGATGCAAGTCGGTGCTTCGTCTGGGGGAAGAGAGGATCTTGTCGGGGAGGAAGACAGGAGTCTGTTGCACTGCCAGGGAAGAAACCAACCGCAGAGTTTCTCAGGTACAAGGAGCGGTCCGTTGATTCGCGGTTCAGTGGTAAGTGGCTATCCGGCTGCCGGGGTGCTTGGCACGGGCAGTTTGACCACAAACCGTCTGGGGTGTGAAGAGAAGAAGGTAAACTGGTTGTGCCCACCAGTCAGGGGAAGAAGCCTCTCCAGCCGGGAGATCTTCTCTGTCGTCAGGAAGTGGTGAGTCGGTTCCACAGGGCTCCACCGGTGGTGTCGTTGTGGTAGGTCGGCTCAGCTTCTCCCTCGTCGTATTCTCAGGTCCTGTGGCGACTTCTGAAGTTCCAGTCCCAAAAGCCCTGCTTTTATGCAGCATACCCCCATTCACTCAGCCTAGCTGTCAATCAAACATGCTAAGTGGTGAGCCGGCCGGCTCACCACTTGGGCCAATCACACAAGAGTGCGACTTGAGTTACCAAGGTAACTCAGTCCAGGATGCCTAAACCCCCTCCCACGCCCCCTGTGGTACCCAGACAGAGTGGCACCACTTTTGGAGGCTTCTGTGGAGAAGCCCACCAAAAAGTGGAACAAAGGGCTCGACTTGGGTTGGAGTCACAGAAGAGAACACAAACCCCATTTTAGAATCGAGTCCTGGCAAAAAATACCAACCAGCGAATTAATATTAATTAAATAAACCGGCAGTATGTTCGAGGCTATGAGAATTAAATAATTAAAGTTGGTAGCCTCGAACAATGGGAAAATCCCATAGGGAAATATTTGCGGTCGAATATAAAAAGTAGTATCCACTGCCACCAGCCAAAACTCGATCAGGGGGGACGGAGACGTGCCTCCTCGACTAACAGACCCCGGGCAATCAAATTGCCCCGACCAGTACGTCCACAAAATGGTGGTTTGTACTGGTTTCTGTTCATAATTTGGGACTAGTAAAGCCAATGGTGACTTTACATGCCCTGGGAGACAGTAGTCAGTCCCAGGGTATGGAGTCTATGGTGGGGTGTAACTATACCCCTGTGTTACTGCACGGAGGGTGCTCTGTAACACACATAGTAAAAACACATGATACCCTATGGACTAAAGGACCCCATAGCCCATGAAAAACATTAACAGTCAAAGTAACACCATAAATCATGTCCAAGAGTGGGAGAAAAAGAGTCTCACTCTTGGCAGAAGAAAAAAACAAACTCCAGAAATCCAGCAAAGCCGCTGGGGGACTCACTAGGTTAGGAAATTCAGCCTAAAGAGTGAATTCTCCCTAACACGCAGTCTTGTATTTGAAGGATCTGAGCAAGAACCTACATCCGCTATCACAGGAAGGTAGTGACCTTTGGCCGGTTTTCGGGCCTCTGTGTGAACTGGTCTAAGTCCATTCTCTTCCTGCTGAATGAGGCCAGTGGATATTGGTGGCTACAGGTGTGAACAAAAGTTTGTTAAATATCTAGGGGTATGGGTCAGTAGAAACTCTCAATCGTTTGTAGAATAGAACCACTTGAAGTACCTGCAAGTGCTAAGAACCAAGGTGTATAAGTGGTGTACGCTGCCACTGAATCTTCTTGGGTGAGTGTCCATTGCCAAAATGTTTGTGGTCCCCAAGTTGTTCTATAGATTTCAGAGTATCCCTGTGTAGCCGGGTGCAATATTTTTTACTAAATTGAAGACCCTATTGGTGAAACTGGCATGGCACCTCAAATCCCTACGAATTAGTTGGGACACTTTGACTCTACCGTGGGACGGGGTGGAATAGGGGCACCTGATAGGGAGTTGTATTATTTGGCGGCGCAAGTGCTATTTGTTTCTTATTGGATGCCAGGATTGCCAACATACCCACATGTGAGGATTGAAAAGTGCCGATAGCTGCCATCTATCATATATAAACTGCGAGATGCACCCGCAAAAAGCTAATTAAGGTGCAAATGCATTTCCTGCACATCAAAAATGAAGTAACTTCAGTCAAAGGATCATGGGCCCTAACTTGTCATGTCCATATTATGCGCCTTCTAGTACATTTTCTTTCTTATTGCCCACCCCCCCACAATAATGCCTAGCCATCTGCAGAACGATAGGATAATCAGTTGACCTGCAGAACATCTCTACCAAGACCATATTTATACTTCTGCTGATAGGAAAATGGGCTGATAGCAGCATTTGCCTAAATATCTATACGCCAGGCAGAGAAACAAAAAATGTTGTGTAGTCTCCAACTTGTTTTGACAGAAGGGGCAATTCGATAAGTTCCTGAAATTCCATCCCATTGATTTGTCGCGATCCCTACAGGTAAAATACCAAATCTAAATCTAAAATATCATAATAAATATGAGATATCTGGCATATGTTATCTAAATAGGTATCGAATTCCCCTGTTAATTTTACAGATATGTATTATCAGCAACTCATACTCATTGATGCTTTCTCCTGTCAGTCTAGAAAAATGGATACCTCTACTTTGCGACCGCAAACGTATTTTGGTGGCCGTGGGCCAACCGTCTCATGCACGATATGACAGAATATAGGTTTTCGAGTTTGCCAATGAACGGCCATTTTGATGTAACAAGTATCGCCATTTTGTTTTCTAACCATTGCTCATTGCTTTCTGTTCCTATTGCTTCGCAGTATATTTTCCGCTTACACTGCTCGACTGTAAAACACTGTTGTCTGTATGTAAAAAGGACAAGGCCGCAGGGTCAAGAGGATAACAAGAGTTCGTTGAAACACAAACGTAGGCAGCGCCAGGAAGAATGCCCGGCTCCCTCCCAAATGTAGCCTTGAAGCAGAGCTGCAGGGCATTTAATCATTTCGCAGCTGCCAGCCAGTCTTGTTATATGGTAGAATATGTTAGAATAATATAGCTAAAGGCTTGAATTATGCTTTTCTTACAGCCCCCCTTTGCTGAGCCCGCTAGAGCGTGTCGGCTCCCAGGACACGAATTGCACCTAATAGATAGCAAGGTCCCTTCGCACTCACAAATTGCAAATTGTTACTAGAATAGATGTTTGAAGGTGTCATAGTTGTCGGAGATGTCCATCATCACACCAAGTTCAAAGAAACCCAATAAAACGGGGGTGTCATAGCTGATTGTTTGATATGCATTTTGTATATATGGAACTGATGTACGTAATTCACTCTCTTGCGTCCCTCGACGTCTAGAGATACACGTTGCGGGACGTGAGACCGAGTTGGCCAACTGAGATGTTTTGCTTAGCAATAAACCCTAGCTTTGGGAATACAACCTCGTGTCTGGCGTATCTATCGTGTGTGGTGACTCGCCTTGTTTCCATAGACGTTAGGGACACCTAGGGGCCCCTTTCACTCCAGGCAATCTGACCAGCTTGTTTTCGTGAGGGAATCCTGAACCTGGGATTTTGCTCTTTCATAAGATTCTTCGGTATGGATAAGAAAGTGGGAAGACACAGTTTTAACACTGTCACCTTCACCTGTTTAGCTGTTCAAAGGACTTTAAGCTATATTATGTATCTCCATCAATTTGTCTTTATGCTTGTAATGATGGAGTAGTCTGGAAACAGATCCAATATAACAATAGCTTTATGCTGGTATTCCTGCCCTCTTTTATAGGGTTCAACTATAAATGTATTCATGTATTTGTTTTTTTGGGGGAGCCCTAATATGCTATTTGGGAAATATTTTCCACTTTCACTTATTTTATGGGCCCATAATTCTGCACCAGTTAGCACCTGCATATTATAACCTTCCATGATAGTCGTAATGGACCAATTCCCCAAACTGTCTCCCAATGTGAATATCATTTGGCCTTATCTTGCAAGTAGTACATTACTTTTCTCCCTCTAAGCATTCCCCTCCCCAACATTGTTCAATATATACCTCATGTAATAAAAGTGTTTTATTTCCTCTATTTTTAAACCTGTCAGGTTAAGATTCAATTTTAAATATTTTTTTTTGATCGATATGCAGTTATTTTTGTTTTTGGCACATTTATTTGTAGCCCCTTCTTTGAATAAAGGTCATGAAACAGAGCGAATTATTTCCTGTGCTCTCATGGCAATTTTGAGATTATTACGACATCATCTGCATAGAGTAGTATGCCGATTTTACTACCATTCAGGTTTGGGCATCTGCCTCTATTTTGCTAATTTAATTGGATAATTTGTTAAAATACTGGCAAAATAAAGTAGGGGCTGGGTATACAGCTGTGGGGGACACCCTTGACAACAGGAAAATGGTCAGTGATCTCCCCATTTGAGCCATAAGTAACACAGGTCCTATTTTGACCCTTCCGGTCTATGATTCAGTAGAGTAGACCCGCGGGAATACCAGGAGATGTCTGACAGCTCCATAGAGCAATGCTAGGAACACTACCAAATGCTGGCCTCAGATCTAAAAAGAGAAACTAGACACAGGACATATTTATATGAACATACTCAGTTGATTTGCAGAACCACTGCATAATTGTGGAAAATCAAAATGACCTGGACTGTGCAGCGGATCCTTTTTTTAAAACCTGCATGCTATGGGCTCGAGTTATTGTTATCTGTCACACATTCTTCCAATCTGGAAATGAGTACTTTCTCAGAGATTTTGCCCATGGACCCTATTGTTGAAATTGCATGATAGTTACCGGGGTAAGTTGTATGCCCTTTTTTAAAAATAGGGATACTCTCTGCAGTTCCCCAGGACTCAGGTAATTGCCTAGTAAATCTAACTGCATTAAATAAAACAGTAATATAGGGATCCCAGAAAAAAAGGATTATCTTAAAAAAAATTACAGGACCAGACCAAGTGCCCACCCATTATTTTGAGAATCAATTACCTTCCTCATTTCTCCAATTAAAAATGTCTCTTTGTTAACAGATACGCCAAATTCCTGAACTCTGCTTTAAGAGGCTATATCATTGCATCGAGGTTCCAGATACGTGGGTCTAAAATGATCACGCCATACTGTCTCAAAACCACCACTTTCTGGCATAACCTTAATCTTTGAAGATGAGTGATTAAGCATTTGCCAAAAGGTTTCAGAATTCGTATTGTTGATCGCAGGAATACTTCATTTCCATCTAAGATTATCAAACTCTATCTTTTAAAAAACATGTAAGATGTCTATAATCAGCTCTTGCTATTTTTACTATCTCACTGTTCTTCCCCCTCGTTGCTTTTGACTATTACAAGAGGGATGGTTTTGGCTCTTCGCATCTCTTTATCATACCAACTTTAAGAATCTCTTGTTACTATGTTCAAGGGGATATTAGGGTGGATGCCTCTGAGAATGGAAGTGGTACTTGATATAAATTGGGAGCGATGTTCTTCTCGGCCAACCTTTCCCAAGGTATACTTCTGTTATTATACCTTCTGTTATTATACATTCTGTTATGTATACTTCTGTTATTCTCCCCTACTGATCTGTTCTCTCTTGGCACAATGCACCTGGCCACCCTCTGGCCTCCGGGCCCAGGTACCTGCTCACCCTGTTACCCTCCCGCACTGCCTCCAGGCCACCCCTTGCACTGGGATCTGTATCTGTACCCATACAGCACCCTCTTTTCTCTTCCTGCACTTATCAGACTTACCCTGTCTGCTGCCTTAAACTTAGCACTTGCAAATTGCTGGCTGCACTAAAACTGTTTGTTGCCTTTATTATTTATTTATTGTTATTAACTGTTTCTCCTCTGCTTCGCACTTTCCACTTCTCCCCCCTTCCATGCACTTTTCCCCTCACCCTCTCCCATGCACTTGCGCGTTCTCAATGTCACTGGGCCTAGTAAGAGCGCTGTTTTGTTCTCCCCTGTTCCCCTCCCTTGCCTTGTCGCGCTCTGAAACACTTGTGTACGAGCGCGATAGAAATAAAATATCAATATCAATATCAATATTACTTGAAGACTTAAGGGGGAGTAGAACTTTGGCTTCTGCATTTTGTTTCCGAATGGCCAAAAAAAAGAACTCCAGGATTGGGGTCACTTTTCACCCCCTTTATAAAATCATCAACATATTACTATATATTTACACTCAATAGAATTTTGGCAAAAAGGGAGCAACTTTCACCATTCCCAAAAATACACCCAACATGATAGTGGTTTGTTCAACCTCTTGTGACTGGTGGTGTACCCTCTTTGGTTTCGTTGCACCCGTCTCGGGGTTATACTAAAAGCTATCCTCCTCTACTGGTAAGCAAGTCAACATTTGGAGTGGTTCATACTGGAGGTTAAAATCTCCAGTTACTGTAATAAAAATGTTCTTCTCACTAGTACTGGGTATCTTACAGTTATTAACCACTTCTTCCGTCAATTGTATTTTAGGTATTCTATTGCTGCCAAAAGGCCTATTGTAAGAATTAACTAAAAGACTACTACAATTATTTTTAAAATCTATCCTTAAGGTTTACAGGTCTGGTGACTTGCTTCTACTTTCTCTATTTAGGCATTCATCCTGTCTACTCATCCCTCTTCCTTATCTACCTGCCCTTTTCAATTCTTCTCTTTCTTATGCTACTGCCTCCCCTTTTAAAAAAAGCTTCACCTGACCCTTCCTTGTCCGCTAGCTGTCACCCTTTTTCTCTTCTTTCTTTTCTCTGCAAACTTCTTGAGCATATTATTTAAAATCATGTTTCCTCTTTTGCCAATTTGCATTCACTTCCACCACCTCTCCAATCTGGATTGAGGCCAGGTCACTCCACTGAATCTGCTCTTTTGATGGTCACCAACTTGCTCCTTACTGCTCAGTATTCTAAACTTTCTTCACTTCTTCTTTTCTCAGACTGGTCAGCTGCTTTTGATGCTTTTGGCCATTCTATTCTTCTCTCTCCTTTCACCAACTCTGGGCTTCAAGACTTTTCTCAACTGGTTTCACTCTCTGGACATACTTTCTCAGACTCTTGGGCTTGTCATTCTTTCCCTATCCTGCCCCTCTGACACAGTGTCCCGCAACGCTCCGTCCTTGTGCCTCTGCTTTACTCTCTCTATAGCTCTTCCTTTGGTCTCTTATTTTCTCTTTTGGGTTCTCTTACCGTGTGCATGCTGTTTAATCTCAAATCTTTCATTCCTTTACCTCTTTTACTGATTCCATTCACTCCTCTCTCTTTGCTTGTCTTCTTTTTTTAACTTAGTTCATTGGTTTAAAAGTTGTTCTGACAACCACACTTGCATTAAAAGTCAGATACCCTTCTGGCATGGGCTGGAAAGAAACCTAGGGTAGCCTATGAAACATTGACCCGACCCTACGAACTGGGGGATTTAGAATACCCGTACATGTATATCTATTATTTGGCAGCGCAGGTGCAATACATACCTGACTTGAAAGCTCCGTCCGGCAGCTCTCTGCATACCCGATTAGCTAGAGCTATAGCTGCTCCAGATGAGTTGTTGGGCATGCTCTGGGGGAACAGAGGTACGGTCCCGCGGGACGAGGTCCAACCCTTAGAGATAACATGTAAAGCCTGGGAACGGATGTGTCACCTGATCGGCGCTATCCCTGGGTATTTATCCGATCTTCCTTTATATAATGCAATCCGGATTCCCCTCACGCACGAGAGGTCATTCAGGGAGCTTTTTCAAGCCGTGGGAATTCAGACATTGGGGCACTTGGTACAAAATGGACGATTTTTGCTGTGAGAGGAACTGCGCCCCAGAGGTGAATGTAATGTGGTGACGCTGCTGCACTACTATAGGTTGCACAGTGTTCTTAAAGACAAGTGGCCCAACTTCCTGCAGGCCCCTGTTTCACTGCCCTTACAGACCCATCTAATTGACCCTGTCGCACCTTGGAAATTGGTGTCCTCCACTTATAAACTGATTAGGTCTGAGAGGGAGGCGGCGAGTCACCCTTATAAAACCAAATGGGAAATGTCACTGGGAAAGTCGTTAAGTGAGGCACAATGGAAACTTGTCTGCATGCAAAAACTTCATATAGCCATGAATGGCCGATACAGAATGATACATTACAAGTTTGTGCACCAGATCTATTATTCTCCACATGCTTTACATAGGTTCTATCACGACAGATCACCTGCCTGTAAGAGGTGTGGGACAGAGTCTGCAGACTTTTATCATGTAGCATGGCGATGCCCCAGGATTCGTTTGTTTTGGGAAGCCATAGGGGAGGCAATGACAAGTATGTTGTCAATGGCATGGGCCTACGAACCTGAACTGTGGCTATTGGCTCTGATTGAGGGAGGTTCCCGTACTGAGAAAAAGCTCATGGGGATGGCCACGGTGGTGGCCAGATCTCTTGTGGCACCGACGTGGGCTAGACCTGCTGCACCCACTTTCGCACAGTGGCTGGACAGTGTGTGTCTGTGTGAACGGAGAGAAACCAGGTATGTGACTACACTCTCTGCCTCCAGCCGCCCAATTGACTATTGGCCCCCTTTCAGGAACTACTTGTTTGAAATCGATCGGGAAACCCAACCCCCGGAACCTGCCCTGAGTTAAAGACACATTGCCTGGGGTCAAGAACTGTGTCTGTGGACCATTGTTATAACAGACTGATGGGGTTTAAATATCTCTAGGTGATATCAGCATAATCTCAATTGAACTGTGTTGCTGCTGTTGGTTAATTGTACCTATGTGAGTTGGGGGAGGGGGGAGGAGGGGCAAGTTGGGTAGTATGGCCATTTGATGTTTGTTACAATAAAACAATAAAGACATTTTTTTAAAAAAAGCCAGATACCCTTCCAACATACAACCCACATGGTATCATGCTCAATCTCTTCATATTGTACTAATTATTGATCTCATACTTCTCAGGATTGAACAATGTACCACTAAAGGTTTGATCATTTCTAATGTACCTTTCCATTTACAAAATCTACAAAATGATTGATGCTCTGAAATGTTCCTCCATCTCAGCAAAGTCTCTCTGGTATGATACAGATTCCATCTGAAGCATTGGAAATCCCTTTTGACTCTAGGGGCCTCATTACAAGTGCGGCGGTAAGGGGTTAATGGCGCCGGTAAGGATGCTGGTGCCGTTAACCCCTTACAGCTGCATTCCGAGGTCCCTTAGCGGGTCCCACTAAGGCCGGCTGGTAAAACCAGCCATCCTTAGCGGGAGCCGCTAAGGGACCAGAGAGCTAATAACGCGCCCGCTATTTACGGGCCCGTTATTAGCTCCCTCCCCATTCCCATTGAGCCCTATGGGGGCTCGAATGGGAATGGGGAAGGGTACTTTGAATGGGGACTTACCGGGTCCTCCAAGGTTGGAATGACCCGGTAAGTCCCCATTCAGAGAACCCGGACCCGGACACGACTTTGGAGGCAGCCATGCCCTTATTAAGAGCATGGCTGCCTCCAAACTCGTAATGACCCCCTAGGACAGAGAACATCTTTAATTGACCGGAAACTATATTAATCATTTGCGCTCCTTGGCAAGTTCTGTTAAACTAGGTAGGTTATGTAATGAGTTAATGGTGTTACACCAGTCATTCTTATTCAAGGTTCTTTTAACCAATTCAGGGTTATCGATATGAATGGATTGGGTAAAACCACAAGCATTAAGGATTACGACACAGCGTTCTTCAAATGTTACAGATGTCTTAACATCTTTCAACCTATGCCCTGATATAAAGTATTTTCTGGTGGACTCAGAAATCTACGATATAATGTAAGAACCTGCCAAGTGCCTTTAGTTCTCAGAGAACCACTTCCTAGCTCATACCTGATGGCTACGGTTGAGACTGAATTTGGGATTCCCAGTACTCTATGCCACTCCATGGGCCTCATTACGAGTTTGGAGGTAATCAAGGCACTGTTAGCACCATGACTACCTCCAATACCGGTACTGAGTCCACCCTGGTTCAATGGGGACTTACCGGTCTATTCCGACCTTTGCGGGACCGGTAAGTCCCCATTGAAAATGCCATTCCCCATTCCCATTTGAGCCCCCATAGGGCTCAATGGGAAGGCGCTAATAACGGTACCACAAATTACGGTACCGTTATTAGCTCTAAAGTCCCTTAATGGGTCCCGTCCTTAACGCCTGATAAAACCAGGCATTAAGGAAGGGACCCGCTAAGGGTACTCAGAATAGGGCGCAAAGGGATTACTGGCACCGGTGTTCTTACCGGTGCCCGGTCTCCCTTTGCGTCCAACTCGTAATGAGGCCCTATGACTCACTAATTGTTCCAGGTAGTCAAGCGCCCATTCTCCAAATAATTCGATTCCATATAAAAAAAGTTTCGGGAGAACTTTCCCGGTATAATACCTAATCAAGGGAAATGTACAATTTGTTGTCTTTATGTATATCATTTGTAAAACAAGTTTTTCTGCCTTTTCTCTTAGGTAATTCTTGTTAAACAGTTTATTCAAATGACTCATAACCGGGAATCCCAAATAAGTTAGGGAATTGACTCTCTCCCAAGGTGTCTCCTTCAATACCCATCTCTTAGCTAACTTTTTTCCCATTTGTAAGCGACAGGATTTTAGTTTTACAAGGATTTATTTTTAAATAATTCTCATCTGCATATCTAGTAAACGCATCCAATAACCTCTGTAGACTTACTGCCACACAGTCTCTGGGTTGGAGCCACTGCTAGTGTCTTCATCGGGGTACACCTGGCGTTGGACTTGCGGTCCGAGGGGGACCCACACTTCATCTTGGATATCTCTTTCCTCCGGGTCGCATTCTTCTTGAGGTAGTCTCTCCTCTGTCCCTTGCACGACGTGCTTGAACCTTGAGCTGTTGCGGGTTACTTCCTGTTCTCCATTCATCGCAGTTATCATTGTTCCTTTGATCGCCACTACTTGGAGCGGTTCAGGTATGAACTGCGAATCAGTTTTTTTTGTTACGGCCCTTTGCACCCACACTTCATCACCAACTTGGAATTCCTTGGAACGTGCTCCCCTTCTCCTATCGGTCTGTTCACGAGCTTTCTCCTTCACCACTTCATCTCTTCTGATGATTTCATGGTCTACTCTGGGCTTCCTTGCTGGGTTGTTGATGACCCTGGTTCTCACTTGATATTTCATCATGAGCTCTGCTGGGGTTCTGTTGGTGGCTTCATGAGGCGTGTTGCAATAGTCACGCAACATTCTACATAGCGCTTGATGATCCGTAATTAGTGTGAACTTTTTGCCAATGATGAAATTATGGAAATGTTTGCACGCCCAGACGGCTGCCAGACTTTCTTTTTCCGCCTGAGAATATGCTGATTCCGGCAGAGCTAGAGCTCTGCTGGCGTATGCCACAATGTGCCTCGGGTGAGTGTCTTGGCCACTGGTCTGCGCCAGAATTGCACCTAGGCCTACCGGACTTGCGTCTACCACTATATCGGTATGCCATTCCGGGTCGAAGCATGTGTCATGCTCACCTGATTCCCACAGAGGCGCAGGTCTGGCTTCGAGTGCTGATGCTTCTTCTATGGTGAAGCGCAGGACTCTGAAGATGGACTCACTGGCTCGCAGGAATATTCCCCTGTGCGTGAAAAGGGAGTATTACCTACTGACGGAATAATGCTCAAGCCTCCCACTCCCTTCCAACCCTCCACGATACCCTTCCTCGATTCCCCGTGAAGTCTCACCTTAGGGTCTGGAAGGATGAGTTCTCCATCCTGCTTCTGATGCAGGGGCGCGTTGAAACCCAGTTACTTCACTGGATTGAGGTTTGATGGGAGTTCAAATAAGCTTGACTATTCAGGTAAGGCGCTGTAAGAGTTCTGTAGCAAGTTCAAAAGTTCAAGCTAAATAATAATGTTCATTGTCTTATTGCAGCAAGCGCTAACGCTTATGTCTTTTTCCCCTTAGTGGCCGGGGTTCAGAATGCCGGAGATATGGCACCGACCCGAAGTGAAACGTGCAGTTCCAGTAAATGACAGGTAAGTTCTGGATGAGCGTTCGGGTAATGTCTTTGGATTCGCTCATTCAATGTCTTTGTCTTTTTTCCCCATAGGGGCCGGGATCCGGAATGCCAGGAAGCGGCAGGACCCGAAATGAAATGGGAATGACCCAACAGGTAAGTCTTAGAAGGAAACTGAGCTTTTCCTATTCCCTTCCTTCTCTCACCTTGTGTTCTTGTCTTTTTCTCTCTAGGCTCTGGGAAGTGGCTGCGGATCCGGATGATCGCTGCTGAAGATGGAGGTGCCCAGGAAAGGTGAGTGAAATGCAGCGCTGCAGCAATCGAAGCGAAATGCTTTTAAAATGATGTCTTCCCTTTCAGGATCGTCGGTGTGAAGTCTCCGTGATGCAGCTTTAGCAGGTAAGGTCTTCTTTCTCTCCAATTCTCTCTTAGCAGGTGACCCAGGATGCTGACAGGCCTGGCTGAAGTCCAGATGCAGGAGCTGACACGGTGAGCGTCCAGCTGCGGGGAGCAGAACAACGCGAAGCGTGAGTTGCTGATCAGGCGTGGTTTAAATAGCTTTGGAAGAAGTTCCAGGTATGTATCCTTCCACCGATCAGGTATGTATCCTTCCCCGACCACACCCAGGGGAAAGTAGGTCCACAGGTAAAGTAGTTCCATTCAGGCCTCAAGAGGGCCTGGATGTAGCAGCATGGTCTGCATCAGGTAAGTGTACCTTAAAACACTTGAACACATGTCTAACTTTATGAGCCTGGCGCCTAAGGCGCCAGGACAGGGGTCCAACATGAGCCTGGTGCCTAAGGCGCCAGGACTGAGTCCAAAGGGCCCCAGCTTGGGCCCGCTGGCACTTCCCTGGGGGAAATGATGCCTGCCTCTGGGGTTGCTGGGTCGGACCTTGCTCCTTGGAGGTAGGCATCATGACAGTACCCCCCTCAAGGCCCCTCCCAAGGTTGTTCCCTCCGGGGGTTTTGGCTTGTTCGGAAATCTCTGGTGGAACCTTTGTATTAATCGAGGTGCGTGAACATGGTTACTAGGTTCCCACGATCTGTCCTGAGGTCCATATCCCTTCCAGTCAACAAGATTGAAGAGTTTGGACTTTAACACCTTGGAGTCTAAAATGTCTTTAACTTCGAATTCTAATTCCCCTTCAATTTGAACTGGGTCTGGAGGCTTGGACAGTCGGGTCCCTGGTTGTACTGGCTTCAAAAGTGATGCATGAAAAACTGGATGAATATGCATGTTAGACGGTAAATCCAGTTTAAAGGCCACGGGATTGATTATAGCCTTGATGGGATAAGGTCCTATGAATCTGGGATTGAAGGTTCGCGGGCCCTTGAGGGGTAAATGTTTCATTGCTAGCCATACCTGATCTCCTACTTGGTAAGGAGGAGTTTTACTTCGGTGCAAATCAGCGTTTTCTTTATACTTTTTCTTGGCTTGCTGTAAATGAGTTGCAGCCTCTTTGAAGGCTTGGGTTATTGTGGAATGCAGATGATTTACTGTGGGCATTTCCAGGGTCAGAGGTGGATCTAGATCAGAGGTCCGAGAATGGTGACCATACAAAGTATAAAAAGGAGTTTGTCCGGTTCCAGAATGCACTGAATTGTTGTATGCATATTCTGCGATCCAAAGGATGTCTTTCCAATTTAACTCGGATTGGTATAACATGCACCGAAGATATTGCTCGAGAGTCTGATTGGTTCTCTTGGTTTGTCCGTCGGTCTGGGGGTGGTGGCTGGTGAATAGCCGCACATCTATTTGTGCTAGTTGGCAACACTTCTTCCAAAAATGGGAGATAAATTGACTTCCACGATCCGAGACTAATATGGAAGGGAAACCATGTATGCAAACTATATTCTCCAGAAATTCCTTGGCCAAGGTGGAAGCTGAAGGCAAACCTTTTAAAGGGATAAAGTGGGCCATTTTGGAGAATAGATCCACAATTACAAGGATAGTGTTGCAACCAGCACAAGGAGGCAGGTCAGTTATAAAGTCCATTGACAAGGTGTGCCCTGGTGCCGGTGGAATATCCAAGGGTTGAAGTAGGCCGGCTGGCCTTTTCTTTTGAGCCTTGTTTTGGGCGCAAATTCCGCAAGACAATACAAAAGACTTTATGTCTTTTCTCCAAGAAGGCCACCAGAAGTGGCGTTTGATTTTTTCCTCCATTTTAGCGATACCAGGGTGTCCTTCCATTAATGATTCATGATGATGGGCAATAACAAGTTCTTACAATTCTTTACTAGGCAGAAACAACCGCTCCTGGAAGTAGGGTAAGCCATCCTTAACGGTGTATTGAGGACCCTTTTGACTCCATTCCAGTAAGGCTGAAGAGTCTAGAAGTTGTTTTACTTGCGTTTGGATGTCCTCAATAGTTTGCAATGAAGTTAGGCCTAAGATTCTTTGTTCTGGTATGATTGGCACAGGTTCTAAACTCGAATTGGGTTCTTCCATGCTAATCCGGGATAAGGCGTCCGCTTTACCATTCTTGCAGCCAGGGCGATAGGTAATTACAAAATCAAATTCCGCAAAGAATAGAGCCCATCGGAGTTGTCGTGAAGATTGAGCCTTGGCCGTCTTTAAATACTGTAAATTTCTGTGGTCCGTAATTACGGTGATGGTGTGTCTTGCCCCGAGAAGGTAGTGACGCCAAGCCTTGAAAGCAGATTTAATAGCCAGTAACTCTTTGTGGGTAATTGCGTAGTTGATTTCAGGAGGAGAACATTTCCTGGACCAAAAGGCCACAGGGTGTAGTTGGTTAATTTCTGGGTCTCTTTGCGACAGGACAGCTCCCATGGCCGAACTGGATGCGTCGGTTTCCACAATGTAAGGGAGATCTGGGTGCGGGTGCTTCAATATAGGTGCAGAGGTGAATTTGGTTTTCAGGTCCTGAAAGGCTTGTTTGTCCTCAAGAGTCCATTCAAAGCGTTTGTTTTTCTTTAGGAGAGCTGTGATGGGTTGGACTGTTCGGGAAAATTCCGGGATGAATCTTCGATAGAAATTGGCGAAGCCGAGCATGCTCTGAACTCCCTTCACCGAGCTAGGAGATGGCCATTTGAGGATGGCGTCCACCTTTCGCGGGTCCATTCGGACTCCTTGAGGTGTCAGGATGAATCCGAGAAACTCCACTTCTGTGGTATGAAAAACGCATTTTTCGAGCTTTGCAAATAGTCTGTGCTGGCGCAACTTCTCAAGAACTGCCCTAACATGTTTTCTGTGATCGGATTCTGAAGAGGAGTACACCAGGATGTCGTCAATATAAACAATGACACAGACGTCGATAAGTTCCCGAAGAACATCATTCATAAAGTACTGAAAGGCGGCAGGTGCATTGCACAAACCGAAGGGCATCACCTGATATTCGAAGAGCCCAAATTTGGTGCGGAATGCAGTCTTCCATTCGTCGCCTTCTTTTATACGCACCAGGTGATAAGCTCCTCGGAGACCTAACTTGGTGTACACACAAGCGTCTTTCACCTGGTCAATAAGCTCAGGGATCAGGGGCAGAGGATAACGATTCTTAATTGTTATTTGATTTAGGGCGCAATAGTCTGTACATGTTCTAAGGTCGCCCTCTTTTTTTGGCACGAAGAACAAAGCTGAGGAGACAGGAGACTTGGACGGGCGAATAAAACCATTGGCTAGGTACTGATCTAAATACTGACGCAAATGTAGGTTCTCAGGTTCCGTAAGAGCATAAATCCTACTACAAGATAGTTGAGCATTGGGTACCAGATCGATTTGGCAATCATAAGACCGATGGGGAGGTAACGTGTTAGCCTGTTCCTTCTGAAAAATGTCTTGGAATTCTTGGTATTCTGACGGTAGCTGTACAGGGGTGGAAGTTGCTGTGGCTAGACCCATAACTGGATTTCTTGGGTAACAAGTTGGTTCACAATCAGGAAAACTTATCTTCTTTGCTTGCCAGTCAATTCTGGGATTATGTGTTTCTAACCAAGGAATTCCAAGAATGACTTGAAATTCTGGGGCCTTGATCACATCAAACACAATTGCTTCCCGATGTCCATCCTGACCCACCAGTGTCATTTCAACAGTGGAATGCGTTACAGGCCCTGAGGCTATTACTGTTCCATCTACTGTAGTAATGACATCTTGGGTTACTTTCGGGTGGCGAGGGAGCTTAATCCTGGAAGCCAATTCACGGTTTATGTAATTTCCAATAGCTCCACTGTCGATGCATGCTTTTATAGCATGCAACAGCTGAGGCTGTTTTGGGTCCACGAGCACCATTGGCATGACAAAATGCGAGGTCAAAGAGTTTGTTTTCAAGCTCGGCAAGCGGACCCCTACGCTTGTCGGGCTAGGTCGTTTCCCGAATCAGGTGTCAATAAATCATTCAGTGGCTCCAACCACCTTCTTAGGTGGTTTAACCGGACAATTTCGAAGAAAGTGACCGGAAGTCCCGCAATACAGGCAAAGTTGCATTTGCCGCCTTCTCTCTCGTTCCTTCTGTGTTAATGGTCCTTTAACACCGCCGATTTGCATAGGTTCGGATACGTCGGTACTCTTGGAGTTAGCGTGGGTTTTGATCGGTACTCGGGTTTCGTACTTGAACCGATCTGCTTTTCTATTTTGAAGTCTGTGATCAAGTTGAACCACCAAGTCTATGTAGTCTGCGCAGACCTGGGGTGGATCTACTATCTGAGCTAGAACATCCTTAAGCTCTCCGCGCAGGCCTCGATGAAACAATGTGATCCTTTTGTTTTCTGGCCACCCAGTTTCCACAACCAGTCTACTAAAGGTGGCAACGTAGGACAGAAGATCCTGATTACCTTGTCGTAAGGATAGCAGTTTGTTATCAAGGGCCTGTCCTTGAGAGTGTCGAGCAAACAATCTTTCCATGCTGGCCTGGAAACCCTGAAAATTCTGGAGCATGGGATCATCCTGATTTACCAATGGAATAGACCAATCGGCAGCACTGCCACTGAGGTAAGATAGTATAAAGGCTTCCTTGGTCTGGTCGTTAGGGAAGGCCCCGGGTCTGCATAGAAAGTGTAAACGACATTGGTTCATAAAGACGGCATATTTCTTGGGATCCCCCGCAAAACGTTCAGGCGGGGCCAAAGGCATGTGTCCAGGTAGATTGATTTGTACCGGGTTATTCAAACCCATTGATGTGGAAGTATCTCCGGAATTAGGTAAAGGAGTGTGCCCTGTCTGGGCCTGCAATAACCTTTGGCCAGGTCATCTGTTCTTTCCTTGGATAGGATCAGTTCTCTTTTGAGAGCGTTAGTCTCCTGGCGGGCTGAGTGCACTTCTGCCCGTAATTCCCCCAAAAGCTGGGCCAGCTGATCTGTCTCGGAAGTCTCCATAGCGCCCGGGTGGGAAATTGTGGGTATGCTTCGCGTTCTGTCACGCTCACCTGATTCCCACAGAGGCGCAGGTCTGGCTTCGAGTGCTGATGCTTCTTCTATAGTGAAGCACAGGACTCTGAAGATGGACTCACTGGCTCGCAGGAATATTCCCCTGTGCGTGAAAAGGGAGTATTACCTACTGACGGAATAATGCTCAAGCCTCCCACTCCCTTCCAACCCTCCACGATACCCTTCCTGGATTCCCCGTGAAGTCTCACCTTAGGGTCAGGAAGGATGAGTTCTCCATCCTGCTTCTGATGCAGGGGCGCGTTGAAACCCAGTTACTTCACTGGATTGAGGTTTGATGGGAGTTCAAATAAGCTTGACTATTCAGGTAAGGCGCTGTAAGAGTTCTGTAGCAAGTTCAAAAGTTCAAGGTTAATAATAATGTTCATTGTCTTATTGCAGCAAGTGCTAACGCTTATGTCTTTTTCCCCTTAGGGGCCGGGGTTCAGAATGCCGGAGATATGGCGCCGACCTGAAGTGAAACGTGCAGTTCCAGTAAATGACAGGTAAGTTCTGGATGAGCGTTCGGGTAATGTCTTGGCATTCGCTCATTCAATGTCTTTGTTTTTCTCTCCATAGTGGCCGAGGTCCGGAATGCCAGGAAGCGGCAGGACCCGAAATGAAAAGGGAATGACCCAACAAGTAAGTCTTAGAAGGAAACTGAGCTTTTCCTATTCCCTTCCTTCTATCACCTTGTGTTCTTGTCTTTTTCTCTCTAGGCTCTGGGAAGTGGCTGCGGATCCGGATGATCGCTGCTGAAGATGGAGGTGCCCAGGATAGGTGAGTGAAATGCAACGCTGCAGCGATCGAAGCGAAATGCTTTTAAAATGATGTCTTCCCTTTCAGGATCGTCAGTGTGAAGTATCCGTGATGCAGCTTTAGCAGGTAAGGTCTTCTTTCTCTCCAATTCTCTCTAGCAGGTGACCCAGGGTGCTGACAGGCGTGGCTGAAGTCCAGATGCAGGAGCTGACACAGTGAGCGTCCAGCTGCGAGGAGCAGAACAACACGAAGCGTGAGTTGCTGATCGGGCGTGGTTTAAATAGCTTTGGAAGAAGTTCCAGTTAAGTATCCTTCCACCGATCAGGTATGTATCCTTCCCCGACCACACCCAGGGGAAAGTAGCTCCACAGGTAAAGTAGTTCCATTCAAGCCTCAAGAGGGCCTGGATGTAGCAGCATGGTCTGCATCAGGTAAGTGCACCTTAAAACACTTGAACACATGTCAAGCTTTATGAGCCTGGCGCCTAAGGCGCCAGGACAGGGGTCCAACATGAGCCTGGCGCCTACGGCGCCAGGACTGTGTCCAAAGGGCCCCAGCTTGGGCCCGCTGGCACTTCCCTGGGGGAAATGATGCCTGCCTCTGGGGTTGCTGGGTCGGACCTGGCTCCTTGGAGGTAGGCATCATGACAGTACCCCTCCTCAAGGCCCCTCCCAAGGTTGTTCCCTCCGGCAGTTTTGGCTTGTTCGGAAATCTCCGGTGGAACCTTTGTATTAATCGAGGTGCGTGAACATGGTTACTAGGCTCCCACGATCTCTCCTGAGGTCCATATCCCTTCCAGTCAACAAGATAGAAGAGTTTGGACTTTAACACCTTGGAGTCTAAAATGTCTTTAACTTCGAATTCTAATTCCCCTTCAATTTGAACTGGGTCTGAAGGCTTGGACAGTCGGGTCCCTGGTTGTACTGGCTTCAAAAGTGATGCATGAAAAACTGGATGAATATGCATGTTAGATGGTAAATCCAGTTTAAAGGCCACGGGATTGATTATAGCCTTGATGGGATAAGGTCCTATGAATCTGGGATTAAAGGTTTGCAGGCCCTTGAAGGGTAAATGTTTCGTTGCTAGCCATACCTGATCTCCTACTTGGTAAGGAGGAGTTTTACTTCGGTGCAAATCAGCGTTTTCTTTATACTTTTTCTTGGCTTGCTGTAAATGAGTTGCAGCTTCTTTGAAGGCTCGGGTTATTGTGGAATGCAGATGATTTACTGCGGGCATTTCCAGGGTCAGAGGTGGATCTAGATCAGAGGTCCGAGGATGGTGACCATACAAAGTATAAAAAGGAGTTTGTCCGGTTCCAGAATGCACTGAATTGTTGTATGCAAATTCTGCGATCCAAAGGATGTCTTTCCAATTTAACTCGGATTGGTGTAATATGCACCGAAGATATTGCTCGAGAGTCTGATTGGTTCTCACGGTTTGTCCGTCGGTCTGGGGGTGGTGGCTGGTGGATAGCCGCACATCTATTTGTGCTAGTTGGCAACACTTCTTCCAAAAATGGGAGATAAATTGACTTCCACGATCCGAGACTAAAATGGAAGGGAAACCATGTATGCGAACTATATTCTCCAGAAATTCCTTGGCCAAGGTGGAAGCTGAAGGCAAACCTTTTAAAGGGATAAAGTGGGCCATTTTGGAGAATAGATCCACAATTACAAGGATAGTGTTGTAACCAGCACAAGGAGGCAGGTCAGTTATAAAGTCCATTGACAAGGTGTGCCATGGTGCCGGTGGAATATCCAAGGGTTGAAGTAGGCCGGCTGGCCTTTTATTTTGACCCTTGTTTTGGGCGCAAATCCCGCAAGACAATACAAAAGACTTTATGTCTTTTCTCCAAGAAGGCCACCAGAAGTGGCGTTTAATTTTTTCCTCCATTTTAGCGATACCAGGGTGTCCTTCCATTAATGATTCATGATGATGGGCAATAACAAGTCCTTGCAATTCTTTACTAGGCAGAAACAACCGCTCCTGGAAGTAGGGTATTCATCCTTAACGGTGTAATGAGGATCCTTTTGACTCCATTCCAGTAAGGCTGAAGAGTCTAGAAGTTGTTTTACTTGCGTTTGGATGTCCTCAATAGTTTGCAATGAAGTTAGGCCTAGGATTCTTTGTTCAGGTATGATTGGCACAGGTTCTAAACTCGAATTGGGTTCTTCCATGCCAATCCGGGATAAGGCGTCTGCTTTACCATTCTTGCAGCCAGGGCGATAGGTAATTACAAAATCAAATTCCGCAAAGAATAGAGCCCATCGGAGTTGTCGTGAAGATTGAGCCTTGGCCGCCTTTAAATACTGTAAATTTCTGTGGTCCGTAATTACGGTGATGGTGTGTCTTGCCCCGAGAAGGTAGTGACGCCAAGCCTTGAAAGCAGATTTAATAGCCAGTAACTCTTTGTCGGTAATTGCGTAGTTGATTTCAGGAGGAGAAAATTTCCTGGACCAAAAGGCCACAGGGTGTAGTTGGTTAGTTTCTGGGTCTCTTTGCGACAGGACAGCTCCCATGGCCGAACTGGATGCGTCGGTTTCCACAATGTATGGGAGATCTGGGTGCGGGTGCTTCAATATAGTTGCAGAGGTGAATTTGGTTTTCAGGTCCCTAAAGGCTTGTTCGGCCTCAAGAGTCCATTCAAAGCGTTTGTTTTTCTTTAGGAGAGCTGTGATGGGTTGGACTGTTCGGGAAAATTCCGGGATGAATCTTCGATAGAATTGGCGAAGCCGAGCATGCTCTGAACTCCCTTCACCGAGCTAGGAGATGGCCATTTGATGATGGCGTCCACCTTTCGCGGGTCCATTCGGACTCCTTGAGGTGTCAGGATGAATCCGAGAAACTCCACTTCTGTGGTATGAAAAACGCATTTTTTGAGCTTTGCAAATAGTCTGTGCTGGCGCAATTTCTCAAGAACTGCCCTAACATGTTTTCTGTGATCGGATTCTGAAGAGGAGTACACCAGGATGTCGTCAATACAAACAATGACACAGACGTCGATAAGTTCCCGAAGAACATCATTCATAAAGTACTGAAAGGCGGCAGGTGCATTGCACAAACCGAGGGCATCACCTGATATTCGAAGAGCCCAAATTTGGTGCGGAATGCAGTCTTCAATTTGTTGCCTTCTTTTATACGCACCAGGTGATAAGCTCCTCGGAGATCTAACTTGGTGTATACACAAGCGTCTTTCACATGGTCGATAACCTCAGGGATCAGGGGCAGAGGATAACGATTCTTAATTGTTATTTGATTTAGGGCGCGATAGTCTATACATGTTCTAAGGTCGCCCTCTTTTTTCGGCACGAAGAACAAAGCTGAGGAGACAGGAGACTTGGACGGGCGAATAAAACCATTGGCTAGGTACTGATCTAAATACTGACGCAATAGGTTCCGTAAGAGCATAAATCCTACTACAAGGTAGTTGAGCATTGGGTACCAGATCGATTTGGCAATCATAAGACCGATGGGGAGGTAACGTGTTAGCCTGTTCCTTATGAAAAACGTCTTGGAATTCTTGGTATTCTGACGGTAGCTGTACAGGGGTGGAAGTTGCTGAGGCTAGACCCATAACTGGATTTCTTGGGTAACAAGTTGGTTCACAATCAGGAAAACTTATCTTCTTTGCTCGCCAGTCAATTCTGGGATTATGTGTTTCTAACCAAGGAATTCCAAGAATTACTTGAAATTGTGGGGCCTTGATCACATCAAACACGATTGCTTCCCGATGTCCATCCTGACCCACCCGTGTCATTTCAACAGTGGAATGCGTTACAGGCCCTGAGGCTATTTCGGTTCCATCTACTGTAGTGATGACATCTTGGGTTACTTTCGGGCGGAGAGGGAGCTTAATCCTGGAAGCCAATTCACGGTCTATGTAATTTCCAATAGCTCCACTGTCGATGTATGCTTTTATAGCATGCAACAGCTGAGGCTGTTTTGGGTCCACGAGCACCATTGGCATGACAAAATGCGAGGTCAAAGAGTTTGTTTTCAAGCTCGGCAAGCGGACCCCTACGCTTGTCGGGCTAGGTCGTTTCCCGAATCTGGTGTCAATAAATCGTTATCAGTGGCTCCAACCACCTTCTTAGGTGGTTTAACCGGACAATTTCGAAGAAAGTGACCGGAAGTCCCGCAATACAGGCAAAGTTGCATTTGCCGCCTTCTCTCTCGTTCCTTCTGTGTTAATGGTCCTTTAACACTGCCGATTTGCATAGGTTCGGAAACGTCGGTACTCTTGGAGTTAGCGTGGGTCTTGATCGGTACTCGGGTTTCATACTTGAACCGATCTGCTTTTCTATTTTGAAGTCTGTGATCAAGTTGAACCACCAAGTCTATGTAGTCTGCGCATACCTGGGGTGGATCTACTATCTGAGCTAGAACATCCTTAAGCTCTCCGCGCAGGCCTCGATGAAACAATGTGATCCTTTTGTTTTCTGGCCATCCAGTTTCCACAACCAGTCTATTAAAGGTGGCAACGTAGGACAGAAGATCCTGATTACCTTGTCGTAAGGATAGCAGTTCGTTATCAAGGGCCTGTCCTTGAGAGTGTCGAGCAAAAAATCTTTCCATGCTGGCCTGGAAACCCTGAAAATTCTGGAGAATGGGATCATCCTGATTTACCAATGGAATAGACCAATCGGCAGCACTGCCACTGAGGTAAGATAGTATAAAGGCTACCTTGGTCTGGTCGTTAGGGAAGGCCCCGGGTCTGCATAGAAAGTGTAAACGACATTGGTTCATAAAGACGGCATATTTCTTGGGATCCCCCGCAAAACATTCAGGCGGGGCCAAAGGCATGTGTCCAGGTAGATTGATTTGTACCGGGTTATTCAAACCCATTGATGTGGAAGTATCTCCGGAATTAGGTAAAGGAGTGTGCCCTGCCTGGGCCTGCAATAACCTTTTGGCCAGGTCATCTGTTCTTTCCTTGGATATGATCAGTTCTCTTTTGAGAGCGTTAGTCTCCTGGCGGGCTGAGTGCACTTCTGCCCGTAATTCCCCCAAAAGCTGGGCCAGCTGATCTGTCTCGGAAGTCTCCATAGCGCCCGGGTGGGAAATTGTGGGTAGGCTTCGCGTTCTGTCACGCTCACCTGATTCCCACGGAGGCGCAGGTCTGGCTTCGAGTGCTGATGCTTCTTCTATGGTGAAGCGCAGGACTCTGAAGCTGGACTCACTGGCTCGCAGGAATATTCCCCTGTGCGTGAAAAGGGAGTATTACCTACTGACGGAATAATGCTCAAGCCTCCCACTCCCTTCCAACCCTCCACGATACCCTTCCTCGATTCCCCGTGAAGTCTCACCTTAGGGTCTGGAAGGATGAGTTCTCCATCCTGCTTCTGATGCAGGGGCGCGTTGAAACCCAGTTACTTCACTGGATTGAGGTTTGATGGGGGTTCAAATAAGCTTGACTATTCAGGTAAGGCGCTATAAGAGTTCTGTAGCAAGTTCCAAAGTTCAAGCTTCATAATAATGTTCATTGTCTTATTGCTGCAAGCGCTAACGCTTATGTCTTTTTCCCCTTAGGGGCCGGGGTTCGGAATGCCAGAGATATGGCGCCGATCCGAAGTGAAACGTGCAGTTCCAGTAAATGACAGGTAAGTTCTGGATGAGCGTTCGGGTAATGTCTTGGCATTCGCTCATTCAATGTCTTTGTTTTTTTCCCCATAGGGGCCGGGGTCCGGAATGCCAGGAAGCGGCAGGACCCGAAATGAAAAGGGAATGACCCAACAGGTAAGTCTTAGAAGGAAACTGAGCTTTACCTATTCCCTTCCTTCTCTCACCTTGTGTTCTTGTCTTTTTCTCTCTAGGCTCTGGGAAGTGGCTGCGGATCCGGATGATCGCTGCTGAAGATGGAGGTGCCCAGGATAGGTGAGTGAAATGCAGCGCTGCAGCGATCGAAGCGAAATGCTTTTAAAATGATGTCTTCCCTTTCAGGATCGTCGGTGTGAAGTCTCCGTGATGCAGCTTTAGCAGGTAAGGTCTTCTTTCTCTCCAATTCTCTCTAAAAGGTGACCCAGGGTGCTGACTGGTGTGGCTGAAGTCCAGATGCAGGAGCTGACACGGTGAGCGTCCAGCTGCGAGGAGCAGAACAACGCGAAGCGTGAGTTGCTGATCGGGCGTGGTTGCTGATCGGATCTGGGGTTGCTGGGTCGGACCTGGCTCCTTGGAGGTAGGCATCATGACAGGGGTGCGGGGAAGTTTCACATGCGATAGGCCCTATGCGAGTTGTGTACGTGTATTTCGGGGGTGCAGGGGAGTCCTACATGTGAATTGGCAGTGTGGGACCTCCCAGGTGTTCCATCTACACCCTCCAAGGCCCCTGCAGGCAGACCACACCACACCACAGGGGACTACCCTGCACCCCTGGTCATGTCCCGCAGGCAGCCCATCCACCATGGGCATGCCCCCCCAGCCAAGCCACATGTCACCTTGCACTAGTGATCCCCAACACATTATCTGCTTGCACCCCCACCACACAGCAGTGCAGGGCACCTGCCAGCAGGCACACACTCATCTCCCCCAGCACCCCCAACCCCCAGCAGTGTGGGCCACCTGCCAGCAGGCCCCCACTCATGTCCCACCCATGTCCCCTTGCACCCCCACCCCCCAGCAGTGCAGGGCACCTGCCAGCAGGCCCCCAAACATGTCCCCTTGCACACCCACCCCCCAGTAGTGTGGGGCACCTGCCAGCAGGCCCACACTCATGTCCCCCAGCACCCCCTTCCCCCAGCAGTGCAGGTCACCTGCCAGCAGGCCCTGACACATGTCCCCCAGCCAACACGTCATCACAATCTAGATCCCTGGCCCTTATGGCCAGCCTCCACATGCCAAAGACCCACCCAAGTATTGCACCCGCCCACATAGAAATGCCAATTACATGTCACTGCCCCAATGGCAAGTATGTAAATGAAGACATGTCCCTCACACACACACAATGGGTGCAAGTGAATCTCAAAAGTGAATCTCAAAACCCATATCATGACATGCATGAAACCAATGAAGAAATAAATGTATTGAAAGCAACATGAATGGAATTAAAATCAAACAAACGACAATGGAAATTTAAAAAGAAAAGCTGCATGTCTGTAAAATAATGAAAAACAACAAATCATAATCCAAAGGAAAGGTGTCCAAAGTCACAGATCAAAAATGAAATCCAAGGGAAAAAGAAAAGTGAAAACCATTGCCCCATGGGGAAATCTAAACAAAAAAGTAGAATCTAACAGTCAACTATACACAGATGAACAATCCAGGGTCCATGATCCCAACTGAAGAAATGAAACCTATCAAAAACTCCTACCTAATTAAAAAATGATATACAAAAATGTGGTCCATTGTCCAAAAGGTCCACAATAAAGAAAAAAACAAAGGAAACCTAATACTAACTAAATAACTATTTACAAGGGCAGCGGGCAAGTCCAACGGCTCACATGTTGATGTTCCGGGCCAGGGCATCATCGAACTCCTGCTCTATGTCCCGGAGGCGGTCCTCTTCCATGGCCCTGAGGTTTTGCAGGGACGATGACATCTGGAACTCCAGGTCCCTACGAATGGCCTCAAGGCACTCGGCCCGCCTCAGGGCCCTACGCATGGAGTTCTCCGCCCTGACCATCGTGAGCCGTGCTTCTTCCGCCCGCTGCTGCTCCGCATCTATCGCATGGCCCAACCGCTGCCACACGGAAGACACTTCCCGTCCAGGGTCCTCCTGCCCTCCGGCTGATGACTGCCCCTCCGATGTTGATGGCCCCGAGCCATCATTGCTCCCACCTACAGCCTGCTCCTGCTGCTGCTGTCCATGTGCCCTGTCCGATGGTGCCTGCACATCCTCCATCTGCTGGTCTCCAGTTGTGGTGTCCACCCCTGCTGGACCGCTGACTCCCAACTGTGGCAGGGATGTGAGCTCCACCAAGCTGGCTGTGTTGGTCAGGCCAGGTCCACAGGGGGCCCTGGTGGAATCTGGGCCGGAAGACGATGTGGAGAACGACCGGCCCATAGCCTCCACAGAGGAGGAGAGGTCCGCCAGAGTGCGCATCACATGTAGGAACCCTCTGACCAGGGCCCCTGCCAGCAGTGCCACGTCACAACGCTGCTCTTCGTGATGGCGTGCGTTCTCCGCCCAGGAAGAACGCACGTCATCACGAATGACACGCGTGCGCAACGCGACACCCACCAGGACGGATCCCGTACGGTCGCGGGACCCCTCGTCCGCAGGTAGTGGAGAGGCAGGTGATATGGCACTCTCCCCTACCTGCGGACGGCCCTGGGACAGGGCCTCCCAGCTGGTGCATGATGGTGCAGTCACAGGGTCAAGGACAGCAACATGCACAGGCACCTCTGCAGTGACCTGTGCTGCCTCCTAACCCTGGCCCTGGACTGCACCACTTGCACCAGTGGTACTACCCCCACCAGGCCCCATGTGGGGCTCAGTAGCGGGCTCCTCCTCCTCCTCTGTGGAGACCACCAACCTGGATGTCTCCACACCGTCTTCCACCATTGGAAGCCCCTGTGGGGGCTCACCCGGCCCTTCCGCCACAGCCGTTGAGGCAGACGCAGCACCAGCCCCCTCGCTCCCGGATGATGGTAATTCCTGGGAGGGTGGCTGGGCCTTGCGTCACAGCCCAGTTGAGGCATCCCCGCCGCTTGGCTCCACAGCATCGTCTTCGCCCTCTTCTTCACTTGACGCTACGTAGAGGGAGACATAGAACACAAGCATCAGGGTACAGTACAAAATACCCTAGACAGGAAGCAATAACACATGAGTGGCACTGTCAAATGTCACTTCCATCCTGTCATTCCACAACACATGGGTGAATGCACGCAACACACATGCAGAAACAGTCAGTGCGCCTGAAATCAACATCAACATCCATGTAGAAGGGCCCCTGTAAACCAAGTTGTTGCCTTCAAAGTCACATGCATCCATGGCGTTTCAAACTCACACACACACTTCTCAGGCACACACACACACACATGTGCACCATACATGTACATGACATCAGCACCCATTCCTCACCCCCCCAACCCCTCTCCATGTCCAGGAACAGAGACAGCCATGCATTCATGTGTGCATTCCACATAGGGCTCCCCATGTTGCTTCAAAACACATGCACCAACCATGTGGCTCACACATAACTGGTGTCACATGCATGACCATGATGTCCCTGCACACAAACATATCCATACATGGCCTATGTCACACATACAGGCAAGCATCAGACTACCAGGACACTGCAACATGCACTGTCTCACACAGCAATGCTTGGCCACTTACAGCTCAACTCCAGACGGGTCTGCCTCTGAAGTTTCTGGGCGTGGAGCGCTGGGCCTACGCATTCCAGGACCCTCATCTGGACGGCACTCAGGCGTGCCCAGCCCCCCTCCACGAGGCGCCGGGCCTTGTGGAGGGTCCTGGACCTGAAGTCCTCCCAGCGCTTCTTGACGTGCTTGATGTCGCGGGTTGCCACCCCCTCCGCGTTGATGGCAACCACTACGTCATCCCAGATCCTCTCCCGTCCTTCCTTGTTGGCACGTGATGTTCCAAAGAGGGCATCATAATGCCCCAGGACATGCTCCACCAGGACACCAACTTTGGTGGAAGTGAAGCTGGTGGCCCTCTGCCTCTCTGGCTTGGGGGTTGCCAGTGGTGCCAGATGGTGTAGTGCCCGACATGGCAACCCCAGAGGCAGGAGTGGGTGGGCAACTGGGTCCTGGGGCTGGGCTGTGGAGCGATGGAATCCCAGTCGGGAGTCTTCTGTTCCAGCAGGGGTGGTCACAGCAACAGCACCCCGGGCTGACGTGCAGGCAGCAAATGGCAGGGCACGTGGGCAGCAGGCAATCAGGCAGCAGCAGATGGCAGGTGGGAGCGTGCTCAGCGCTCTGGGGGGCAGTAATTCAGCCTTCTGGGCAGGAGCGTGGTCTTCCGTGTGTGAATGCGTGGCCAGCTTGATACGGAGTGATTTGGCACGTGAAAATCTAGCACGCCAGCGTGTATTTCGAGGAAAGGCCCTTAGCGCGTAAGCGCGTCAGCACGCGTACGCGATTTCATTGGACCAAAGGCCCTTAGCGTGTAAGCGCATCTGTGACATGCGCGCGTGGGCATTTCCATGAACACGGGTGCATGTTACACGTCCAAGAACTGCACGTCCGAGTGTCAGCTTGTGTAATTGGAGATTAGGGCCTTAGCGCGTATACGCAGAAGTGACGTTGGATGTGTGGGCCGGTTCAAAAGGCACGTGTAGGATGTCATTTCCTTGTATGTGCTTTTCGTGGAGAGCGAGTGGGTGAATTCTGTACTTATTGTCGGTTCACACGCGATTTACTTCAAAGCGTTTCTAGTTCGTACTCCCTGTTACCTCTGACAGCTTTTTTCTGATTTTCTGTTGGGCCTGTTTCCTCAAACAGCGTTCACTTCTTCTTTTGTCCTGTCTTCTCAGACAGTGTACAATTCTTCTTTTGGCGGGAGTGTTGCCAACGCGCACACGCGCGTATTTTTCACGCTCATTTTCCAGGCAGACGGTGAGTCGCGCAATTATTTACCAACTGTGCTTGCCCCATGTGTCGCGTACCCCTTCAGAGGTCATTGTAGGCTGCGTGTAACACGCGTACATTCATTTTTGTGTTTCTGGGTGCCACAGCGCAGTGCGGGTTCATTTTTCCATGCACGTGGTCTACGAGGGGTTGCGTGCACGTTATATTCTGTTTTTGGGGAGCCTGTGCGTTGCATGACCCGTCATCTTTCCCCAGGGGTCACATACAGCCTTGTTAGAGCACTAGGGTACGAATTCCATCTAGTACCCTACCCCTTTGACACCCAATTGCCCAGGACAATAGTTTACTGCAACTCCCATACGCACAACAACATCAGTGCCATTGTTGGGAGGCAACCAAGCGGTAAGGGTGGCAAAGGTGGCCGAGCCTCAAGAGGTGGCCGTGGTGGGCGCGGTAGGGGACGTGGCCGGGATTTGCAGGTTACCCCTAGCCCCCCATGTGTGGAGGACCAGTCAGGGACACCCATGCCCCCCCATAGTTGAGGGAAACATGGCTGACACCATCTATGATCAGCCCTTGTTGGACCGGCCCATTGTGGCACCTGACCTGGCAGACGGTGACTACCAGACTGACTTCCATGTCGCCAAGTCTAGGCCACGTGTGGCGGTGCAAGTTGGTGTCACCAGGCCACGTGGATCAGGGGCAGCTATGTCATCTGCTGCCCGAGTAGGCAGGGTGGGGAGGCTGCAGGGGCAGCTGCAGCTCCATCCACCCCAGCTCTGACTCTCCCAGCCAGGGCAGTGTTCGTCCCAGTCCATCTTGCTAGCGTTCCCCCTGACTACGTAGCACTTCAGCCAATGCCTGCACCAAATCCCATGCTCAGTGTGCATTCCCACACTCCAACTACCCAGTCCACCGGTGCTCCTGCCCCTAGTGGCCAGAGCGGCATAGGCCACTCAGGATCCCCACCACCTTCCAAAAAAAAGAGGAAGAGTGCTTGTCCACTACAGGCTGATACCCCAGACACGGCTACGCAGTCCGGCATGCAAAGGAAGCCTAGCTTCAATGATGCCGAACGTGATGCACTTGTGCAGTATGTGTCCGCACACGACAGCGAAATGTTGATCACTTCAGGGTGCAAGACCACACCTGCCCGACGTCAGGCACACTGGCAGACCGTCGCGGACATCATAAGTACCCTTGGATCAGTGAGGCGCACAGCTGGTGAGTGCTACAAGCGCTGGAATGACCTTAAGTGCAGGGCAAAGAAAAAGCTGGCCTCAAGTCATGCCGCTACTCTGGTGACTGGAGGTGGGTCTCCATAAGAGGACATTGAACTCACTGTACATGAGTCTGTTGCTGGGACCTACGTCACAGAGGAACAGATCCAAGGTGTGGGAGATCTGCCAGATTACGAGGCATTGTCCGGTGAGTGCACATGCATGTGTGTGTGATCCATGTGTATGTTGTGTGTGTGAGGGGTTCTGATTGAGTGCCAGGTGAGGGTGTGTGTGCCTGAGTGGTTTGGGACACCCATGTGCTTCATCCAAAACATTCTGCGCCCCTGGATTTGGGTATTACAGTATCCCCTCTGCCCACAGTAGACTTTTTGTGCAACATCACACCAGTTGCCCTTGAAGTGGCATCTTGCAACAACATTGTTGCGTATTTCTCATTGTTCATTCAGGCTGATTGTTTCGATCCCCCCACTTTCACTACACATATTTCAGCCCTATTGTCAAACGATATATGACATGCCTATGGTACATGCCATCTGTGTGATGGCATGTGTCATGTATGTTGATTGGACATGCCACTCACAGGCCAATGTGTGATTGCTCTGCTAGCCAGCATGCAGCTAATGCGCTGCTCTTCCATCTTGGTGTCATCAGTGTCTGACATTTTCCTCCCCTTCAAACTCAGTGACAGTGCATGCATGGGGTTATAGTCATGTGGGACATGTGTCAATCAAGTACTGGTTCTGTACCTTGTGAGGCCTAATTATGTGCCATGGTGCTAATGCCTGTTTCCATTTTTTGTCTTTCATGGTTCTGCAGGGGATGACGCACTTGATGCTGTTGAGGGTGAGGAGATGGTGCAGACCCAGGAGGGATCTCAGGCACGACCGGGCACCAGTGGGGGATGGGGTGTGGTGGTGGGTGAGAACCCACTCTTGCTGCAGACCGTTCTCTCCAGGGGTGTCTCTGGGTGCACCTCCCCAGTCCTCTTTTCGGGTGTTGATTCGGATGATGAGACCTATGTGGCTTCGCAGGTAGGTGTTTCTGGGAGGGATTCTGTTCTGTCCGACCCACCTGCACCAGGGGTACAGCCCACTATGGGGATGTCAGTGTTGGTAGGTCCGCCTTTGGTGGTTATGGATCCAGGGCCACACTCTGCAACATCTGATCCTGTTCCTGGGCCAGCAGATCAGAGGGGGAATGCAGTCCTGCAGCCTCAGACAGTGCCGACACAGCAAGGCACAGTTCGCCTTGCCCCAGACAGGTGTGGTGCCCGCCAACGCGGTAGCCGTACGCCATCAGGCAATACCGCATGGGAGAAATCCATATACGGTATGGAAAACCAACAGGCAGCAGCATCTGAGATGATGGCTCAAGCTATGGAGGGGGTGGCCACTTCCATTGTCCCCCCAGAGAGGCAGATGGAGCAACTACAGCAGGCAACAGACTCCGTTTGCCAATCACTCAGGGAGGACATGTTGGCGTCCAAAAGGGACAGACGGGCGGCCCTGGACACTCTGCGGGAAGCCATTTCTTTAGTGTCCCAGGGCCAGAGGGAAGCATTGAGGGTAGAAGTCCGTCACCTAAGGCAGACTCTTGTGGAGCTTGAGGCTTCCACTGTCACGAGGACAGAACAGCTGCTGGAGCGTGTCACACGTACGCTCTCAGCAGAGATGCAGGCAACTCGGGAGGAGGTCCAGGCATCACGTCAGGTGGTGCATGGGGATCTCCGCACCATAATCCTCCAGAACGAGACCTTCCACACCCGCATGCTTGCTGCCATGGAGGACCAGACTAGGTCTTTGCGTGGGCTGCCTCCCATAGCACCACCACCTCCTGTGGTGGCAGCAGCGCAGGGTGATGAGAGCGACCACAGCGATTCTGAATCTCTCACGATAGCGTAGCCGTACAGGCCATGAGCCCATGGAGGTGTTTTTTTTCTCGCAACATCCACACAGGTGGCTGTTGGTGTGCACCTTGTCCTCGGACCTCCTGGGTGGCCTCCCCGACCTCCCCTGACCCCCACATGGCCATTTTTGATTTTTGGTTTTTGATTTTTGAGTTTTTGTTACAGTGTGTTGCCTTGTGTGGCTCCCGTGGACATCCACTGTATTCTGGCTGGGCACATGCAGGCTTGTCCTGAGTTTGGGTTAGATGCTTGGGTTCGTGAGACACACACCCCTCCTGCTTCCCATTACCATGGGCTTGCAAAGGGTGTGCCCAAGTGACAGTAACTTACACAGTGACGTTGGACTCCCATGACATGTGTGGGCAGTCTGTAGTCAATACTGTATATACATTCCTAGTGCATATTGTTGTAGTATTGTACACTGCATGGTGTATTGATGTGTGCTTGTGCATCCATGTCTCCTTCCTGATTTGCAGGTTAATTCCACATGTCTTCACAAGGCCATCTACTTTGGAGATGGAGTTCATGTTGTAAGCAGTGCACTTCCAGATTTGCGTGGCACCAGCACTGTACAGTTGGAAGTGGTCGATGTGCTAGCATCACCAGGGTGTAAGTCTACGTATCCTTTAACTTAGTACTGTCATGTGAATGCTATGTTTGGGGTGGCTAGCTGCATTGTATTGTGGTAAGTCTTTGGTCATGTGTGTTGTCAGTTCTACATTAATGGGAGCATATTGTGTGTGGCCATTTTCCAATCGGGACACTGTACTTTGTGACACTTGTGTCATGTTTTGGGGATTCCTTTGTTTGCTCTCACATAGCATGACATGCCATGGTGTGTTGGGGGTGGTGCTGGGGAGGTGTTGGGTGACATGGCACTGTTGCCATATTGTATCTTGCAAGGGGGTAATGATTGTAGCAGCATAGAAGTGTGTTTTTTGATGACACAGCATTGGTGATGTTTGTGTAGGTGGGGATGCACACAATGGAACACTACCAGGTGAACAATCTCAGGCTGGTATGGTTGTGACAGTTGACTGTCAGTTGACTCATCATCATTGATATTCAGCTGGTATATGCCAGGGCTGTGTGCACTCCACAGGGGTGTGATTTTAGGTGAAGTAATTAGCCACCAGCTGCGTACGGGCTGCCTCACCCCGTGCCCTTTCCCCTCCCATGCGCAGCGGGCGTGCATGTGGTTGGGGATGTGGGGGCACCACCATGTCCACCGGCAGGCCCCTGCGTGTTGCAACGTTGTGCAGGACACATGCTGCCACTATGATCCTGCACACTACTGGGGGAGCGTATAACAGCTGCCCGCCAGAACGGTCAAGGGAGCGAAAGCGTGACTTGAGCACTCTGAATGTGCGCGCCACTATGCCCCGGGTTGCAATATGGGCTGTGTTGTATCTTACCTCGGGTGGCGTGGTGGCATTCCAAATTGGCGTCATCATGTGGGTGCTCAGAGGGCAGGCACTGTCCCCTGGGGAGGTGGTGATGGGTATCATTAGTGGGGTTGTGACATTACTCAGTATCTGACATGCATGCATGTGCTGTGGCATTTATACTCACCAATCAGCCATGTATCGCCATGCCGACCAGTTTCTAGGTCCCAGTTTAGGGTTGACATTCTGTAAATTAAACTGTCATGGGTGGACCCTGCATAGTTGACATATACTGAGGTGATGATTCCCTTGGCATCATATACTACCTGGACGTTGATGGAATGCCAGTGCTTTCGGTTTCTATAGATGTGCTCAGATGCCCTGGGGGGACGTAGAGCCACATGGGTGCAGTCAAAGGCACCTAGCACTTTGGGGAAGTGTGCCACCCCGTAAATATCCTGGACGACAGCCTGCCTTTCTGCAGGTGTTCTGGGCAGGTATATTTGCCTGCGTACTGATGGGCGTGCAGTCATGATGGCCAAGACCTGGTGTAGGCAGCGTGACTGCGTGGCCTGTGACACCCCCCCCCACTATGGCACTTGTCCGCTGAAATGATCCAGTGGCCAAGAAGTGCAGTACATTAAGGACCTTCACCAGGGGGCTGAGTGCTTGGGAGCAGAGGGTGGGTGATGTGAGGTCATCCTCCCACTCACTGACCAGGTCGAGTACTATGTGAGGTGGAAACCTGTACCTCCCATACACATGGTCATCAGGCATCCCAAAAAGGCTGGTTCTGGGTGTAAACATTCTGCCCCTGGCTATCCTCCTCCTCCTGCGGTATCCCACGGCCACTGCTGCTAGGAACGGTATATTCATCCTGGCGTCTGAGCTTGTTTGTTGTTTGTGCGCACTTTTATGCTGCACGGATCGACGTACGCCTGCTTCATGCTTGCGTATGTGTTTCCGGATTAGCGTGTCTTTTTTTGCGTGTGCGTGTGGGCGTTCCGCGCATTTGCCTCCTGTACTTCCACGCCCACCACAGTGATACACGTACCCCGCTCGCCCAGGCCCAATCGCGTGTGAAACTTCCCGCGAGCCCCGGAAGTACACGGACCCCGCTCGGCCAGGCCCAATCGCGTGTAAAACTTCCTGCGAGCCCCTGAAGTACACGTACCCCGCTCGCCCAGGCCCAATCGTGTGTGAAACTTCCCGCAAGCCCCCAAAATACATGCTATTTTTGACACAGCGGGTGTCCGTGTTTGTTGCGTACCTCTTTGCACGTCATTTGTCCTAGAGGGCCACAGTATGGGACATTCATCGGAGCTGTATATACGGCTTTTTGTTAGCGCACTTTTGTTAATGCGCAGGGACGCTACCGCCTGCCTTCATGTGGCGGACATGTGTTGATGTACATACGGTTGGGGAGAATTCTCTGTTTAGGCTGAATTTCCTAACCTAGTGAGTCCCCCAGCAGCTTTGCTGGATTTCTGGAGTTTGTTTTTTTCCATCCTGCCAAGAGTGAGACTCTTTTCTCCCACTCTTGGACATGAATGTGGTTAATTCCTGTGAATGTCAATGTATTCTATGGGCTATGGGGTCTTTTACTCCATAGGGTCTCATATGTTTTGCTATGTGTGTTACAACGCACCCTCTGTGCCGTAACACCAGGGCGTCCTAGAGGACCCCCACCATAGACTCCATACCCGGGGACTGATTACTGTCTCCCTGGGCATGTAAAGTCACCATTGGCTTTACTAGACCTAAATTTACTAACAGAACTAGTACAAACCATCCTATTGTGGACGTACTGGTAGGGGTAATTCGATTACCCCTGGGTCTGTTATTCGAGGGGGCACTGTCCCGTCCCACCTCGTTGAGTTTTGGCTTGTGGCAGTGGAAACTAATTGTTATATTCGACCCCGAATATAATTCTATAGGATTCTTCCCAATGTTGGAGGTTAATACTTTTTCTTGTTAATCTCTAACATACCACCGGTTTATTTATCTTAAATAAATCTATCAGTTGGTATTTTCTGCCAGAACTCGTTTTTTAAAATGGCGTCTGTGTTCGTCTCTGTGACTCCTAAACCAAAGGTTGAGCCCTTTGTTCCACTTTTGGCGGGCTTCTGTACAGAGGCCCTCCAAAGTGGTGCCATTCTGTCTGGGTACCACAGGGGGTGTGGGAGGGGGTTTTAGGCACCCTGGACTGAGCTGCCTTGCCAACTCCAGTCACACTCTGGTGTGATTGGCCCAAGTGGTGAGCCACCCCGCTCACCACTTAGCGTGTTGTGATTGACAGCTAGGCTGAATGAATGGGGGTTTTCTGCATAAAAGCAGGGCTTTTGGGAGTGGATCTTCAGAAGTCACCACAGGACCTAAGAATCCGACGAGAGTAAAGCTGAGCCAACCTGCAACGACGACACCTCTGGTGGAGCCTTGCTGAACCGACTCACCACTTCCCGACGACAGAGGAGATCTCCCCGCCGGAGAGTCTTCTTCCCCTGACTGGTGGGCACAACCAGTCCCCTTTGCTTTTTCTTCGCTTTCAGGGCGTAGTGGTCGAATTGCCGTGCTGAGCACCCCGGCAACCAGATAGCCACTAGCCCATACCGCGACCAAAAGGTGGTGCCTTGTGACGGAGCACTCCGCGGCTGATCTCTTCCCTGGTGGTGCAACGATCTTCAACTTTCCATCGACGACGAGATCATCTCTTCTCTTGGCAAAGCCCTGACTTTCATCCACCACCAGGAACAACTGCCCCGCCGGAGCTGTCTCTCCACATACAAGGTACCGTGTCCGCCTGGCTTCCCTCGTGACGGTTAGCGTGAGGTGTCTTAATCCTCGCCTCTCCATTGGGTCGCCTCCAAGCTTTCTTAATTTTCTGTTCTGAACTGGTCCAATCTTTCTGTGACAATTTGCGCCAAAGACTAGAAGTGCATTTCCACTGTGATACTTTTTGGGACATATCGCCTTGCCTCTCTCCAAGTGGGCCTGGCCTCTGAACTTTGCGATCTACAGTAAACCCTGCCTTACTTGCCTTGCATTTGTTCGTAAAAGTATTGGTACCGAGTTGGTTTCATACCCTGCCTTTCTCTCTCCCCTTCTAACGAATACTAGAGTGCCATCTAGGTTAAAGCATTCACCTCTGTCTGCAAATAAGTGGTGCCGTTGAACCTAGACTTGTCGAACTATTGTTAGGGGGATTGATTTACTTATAGTAATTGTAATTGAAGTTGTTTGCCGTATTAGGGCCAGAGTGTTTTTCATAGATGTGTTGTTATAAATAAATACCTATATATCTTTAAACCCAAGCTCTGTTCCGTGTTTGCTTGTTCTACTGTGTAAATTGCCCTATTTTGTATACTCCACATACTGCCTAACTTTCCTGAGAGAGGTCTGACTGCTCAGCCACAGCTACCAGGTGAATCTGTGTGGTACAGACAGCTACCAAGTGGGTTTACTGCCAACACCTGTAAGCCTAAATGTTTTGCAGTGGTCCCAGAGGGAACTGCACAGGTTTTCCGCTTAACACTGGTGTACAGCGGTGGGATTTGTATCGAGCATACAGTTTAGAGTGCTTTTCAACACTTTAGGATAACTAACCACAAAGCTTAGCACTAAAAAGCAACTTTCAAAAACATGTCTACTATGGAAGTTTACAGTCAAGAGTCCTTGTCAGGTGAACATACTAAGAGTTTGAGAGCTCTCTGTAGACAAGAGAATCTTTCTGTAAGAGGCAGGAAAGTAGAATTGATTGCGAGATTGCTGGAAAACCAAAGTCTGGGTACTGGTTCAGAGGAACCAACTTCTCCAGCAAATGTAGATAACAGTAATGGTGTTGATCTAAATCAAAGTTCTGATGATAGTGATGAAGAGGCTGAAGAGGAAAGAGAGGCTAACGAAACTGTCTCCCCTGCTGCTCTGTCTGACTTACCAGCTGTACCTACCGGGCCTATAACAGGTCCCACACTAAGTCCTCAAATCCTTGAACTAGAAAAAATGAAAATAGACTTGGGATTCAGACGGATTACTGCTCAAACTGAACAAAAGCACCAAGAAATGCAACAAATTCTTAGGCTTCGAGAAATGGAGCTCAAGCATGAGTTAGAAATGAAAAAGTTGTCTGTCGAAACTGCTTCTGTCTCTGGCTCTTCTAGAAGCTCCAGTCCCAAAAGACCCCGGATGCCGAAGGAATTAATTGGTATGTATGAACCGAAGTTGGGTGTGTTGGATTGGCTGAGTTTGTTTGAGTGGGCTCCAGAACATCACGGGTAAAGAGTTGCTTACCTGGTTGTTCTCTAGGCTCCCCCCTGTTGCAACTGATGTGGTAATGGAGTTGGGGGAGGAGGATAGGAGAGAGTACGAAAGTGTGAAACTAGCTTTGATAGCTAGATTTGGGGAGACCCCTTCCCAGTATGATAAGAGGTTTAGAACCCTCAAAAAGCATGATGCTACCACTTGGGCTACCTGGGTGAGTGAAGGGTTGAAAAACTTAGAGGGATGGATTAAGGGTTACAAAGTGAACACTTATGAGGGTATGAAGAATCTTTTTATGTTGGAGTCTATTTATGATGCCTGTTCTCCTGAGCTCAGACAGCACTTGGCTGATTCGAAGGAATTGGATTCCAGGAAGCTAGCTAAGGCTGCTGACTTGTGGGTTGCCAACAGGGCTACTCATAAGGATTCTGGGGCAACTCAGAAAAAGGATGAGGGAAAACAGCCTAAGAAAGACTCAAAAGAGAATTCGAATAACTCAAATTTCAAAGAGGGCCCCAAACAAAACCAGAAGGGTAAGCCACAAGGAAAACCGCAGCAGAATAGTGTGCCTTCTGGTGCCAAACCGGAAGGAGGCCAGAACAAGCCACCATTCCAGAAAGCATTCGGTAAATGCTTTGTTTGTGGCTCGACTGCCCACGTGAAAGGAGATCCCAGATGTAAGGGTAAACCTTCAGGGGTCGAGCTTGTCTCCTTAGCCTTCGCTCCAGAGGAGGAAGTCCAAATGGCAAGTGGAAACTTTCTACTGCTGGCTGATGAACCCATTGGAGTCTCAGCCAGTGTTTCTTTAGTATCTCTGGGGTTGTGGGAACAACAGAATTTAGACGTCTATAATTCTATCCCCGATAATACTAAAGAGTATTATAAGGACCGTGTCCAGGTGAATGGTCAGGAGACTCCTGCCATTAGGGACACTGGGGCCAGCATAACTGTGGTGGATAAATCATTTTTTCAGGCTGAGGATGTTGCTAAGGCACCCAAACGCCTCACCAAGTTAGCTGGAGGGCCTGTGCAGATGCGTCCACAATTACCAGTTCTCATCCAGTGTAACGACATGACTGTGAAGATACCTGTCAGCATACAGAGAGAGGTACCAGGACGCGTTCTGTTGGGTAACAATTTGAAAACTCTCGGAGTTGTGTCGCATACCCCCAGACCTCCTAGTAAACGGTTACACGAGCTAACCAGCCTGCAAGGGAGAGGACCATGCGAGGTACTCTCCAGGAGATGATGAAGAAAGAAATCACTCCTGCTCCACTGGAATTGTCAGCTGCTGTCTCAAAGAAATCAGAAGCGAAAGGGAAACCTAAGACTTCGATACCGAAACCAGCAGCCAGCATTTCAGTGCAGCCAACAAGGACTTCCCCGCGGTTGTCCAAAGTTACACCCGTAACTCCACCTCCAGCTGCGACTGAGACGGAGGTACAAACATGTGTGGTAGAATTAGACTCTGAAGAAGAGCTAATGGAAGGCCAGGAACTCGTTGGAGATCTGGATCCTGTTGACCATCCTGAGCTGCAGTCTTTACTGGCAGAAGGTGGACCCAACAGGGCAGACTTCAGTAAGGGACAGAGGGAATGTCCAACTCTGGAAGGTCTTCGCCACCAGGCAGAAGCTCAGGCTGAAGGGCAAGAGCCTGGGAAATACAGGTTGCACTGGGAAGATGGCCTCTTCTACAGTGAACCGACCGAGTCTGCACCTGGAGACTACAAACGACTTGTAGTACCCCAAGAGAAAAGACCACAGTTCTTGCAGTTAGCCCACGAGATTCCTTTGGCTGGTCACTTGAGTTTCAAGAAGACTAAGGAAAGGCTACCTTTGTACTTTTATTGGCCAAAGATGGGGGCCGAAGTAGAAAAACACTGCAGGAGCTGCCACACCTGCCAGACCTCTGGTAAGGTTGGCTCCAAGAATGTGGCACCTTTAGTGCCTCTCCCAGTTGTGGGAGTCCCATTTGAGAGAGTAGGGATTGACATTGTTGGTCCTCTTGATCCTCCAACTTCCTCAGGCAACAGGCTTATACTTGTTGTAGTAGACAATGCTACTAGGTATCCTGAGGCAATTCCTATGAGGACTGTTACAGCTCCGGCTGTGGCTAAGGCCCTCCTTGGTATTTTTACCATGGTCGGGTTTCCTAAGGAAGTAATCTCTGACAGGGGGTCAAACTTTATGTTCCACTACATGAAAGCCATGTGGAAAACCTGTGGAGTTACTTACATGTTCTCAACAGCTTACCACCCACAAACCAATGGATTCTTAGAAAGGTTCAACCGAACAATGAAGAGCATGATAGGTACTTTAGAAGAACCCCTTAAACGAAAGTGGGACCTTCTACTGCCATGCCTTCTCTTTGCTTATAGAGAAGTCCCTCAGGAGGGAGTAGGTTATTCTCCCTTCGAGCTCCTCTATGGTCATCCCGTCAGAGGTCCATTGGCCCTGATTAAGGAGGGGTTGGAGAGTGCTCCTTCCCCCAAGCCAGTCAGAGTGACTGACTATGTGATAGGTCTCCGGAGGAGAATGTCGCACATGATGACAGAAGCAAGTGATAACTTGAAAGCTGGACAAGCATTGGTCAAGCACTGGCATGACCAAAAGGCTAACATGGTTGAGTTCACTCAAGACCAGCTAGTTCTCGTTATGATTCCAACAAGGCAAAAGGCCTTGCAAGACAAATGGATGGGACCCTTCAGAGTTGTGGGTAAACTCGGAGAGGTCAACCATCTGGTGGACTTGGGCAATCCCAAGGAGGCTCCGACAGTCTTCCACACCAACCGACTCAAAGCGTATGTCTCGAGACCGGATGTAGGAGCGTTGCTTCTAGCATCATCCGAGGAAGAAGAAGAGAGTGAAGCTCTTCCGGATCTCCTCAGAGATCGACCTTTGGACGAAAAAATTGAAGGAGTTAATCTCTCTTCAAATCTGACACCTGAGCAACAAGAGGAGTGCAAATCTATGTTGAATCAGTTTGCCTCCCTGTTCTCACTTTCACCAGGGTTGACCCCTTGGGGCCAGCATGACATACTCACTGGTGACTGTCTGCCAGTCAAAAGCAGAGGATACCGAATGTCAGAAAACGTACGAACCCACATCAAAGGTGAGGTCAGCAAGATGCTTGATCTCAGGGTAATAGAGCCCTCTACTAGTCCATGGTCTAACCCAGTTGTGTTAGTACCAAAGGCCGGATCTAAAGAACATAGATTCTGCGTGGATTATAGAGCTCTTAATGCAGTCACCAAGACTGATGCCCACCCTTTGCCAAGAACAGATGAGTTGGTGGATAAACTTGGCGCCGCCAAGTTCCTCAGCACATTTGACTTGACGTCAGGCTATTGGCAAATAGCCCTGACAGACCATGCCAAGGAGAAAACTGCATTTTCTACACCCGTTGGCTTATACCAGTTTAAGGTAATGCCTTTCAGATTGAAGAATGCACTTGCTACATTTCAACGGATGGTAAACCAGGTTCTGAATGGGATGGAGGACTTCTGCATGGCATACTTGGATGACATAGCAGTGTTCAGCAATTCCTGGGAAGAACATGTAACCCACCTGAGAGATGTTTTGCAGGCTCTTGGACGAGCCAATCTGACCATAAAGGCGAGTAAATGCCAAATTGGACAGAGTAAGGTAGTCTATCTTGGACATGAGGTAGGAGGTGGAGAAATAAGGCCTTTGTTCAGTAAGATTGAAGCTGTGCTAAATTGGACAACACGTACTACTCAGACCCAAGTGAGAGCCTTCCTAGGCCTCACTGGGTATTACAGGAATTTCATTGAGAACTATGGGACCATAGCTTCTCCACTGAATGTCATCTCCTCGCCCAAATTTCCTAAAAACGTTAGATGGAACGAGGAGTGCAATCAGGCTTTTGAAAACCTGAAAAAGGCTCTTTGCCAAGCCCCAGTACTCAGAGCCCCTGATTACCGCCAAACTTTCATTGTGCAGACAGATGCTTCAAATGTAGGAATAGGTGCCATACTCAGTCAACTGGATGGGAAAGTTAGGGAGAACCCTGTTTGCTTCATCAGCCGCAAGCTGAAGGATCCTGAAACAAGGTGGGCAACTATCGAAAGAGAATGCTTTGCTATTGTGTGGGCTCTGAAGAAGATTAGGCCATACTTGTATGGTTCTACTTTTATCATTCAGACTGACCACCAACCCTTGAGATGGTTAATGCAAATGTAAGGGGAAATCCCAAAACTACTGAGATGGTCGATCTGCCTGCAAGGGTTTGATTTCACCATTGAGCACAGGTCAGGGTGTCACCACCAAGTTGCTGATGGTCTCTCTAGGATGTATGTCATCGACTAGAGGTATGAGATTCATCCAGGAGTGGATTAAATCCTCCTGTCCCTTAGTCTGGGGGGGGGGGCGAGTGTTAGGGAGAATTCTCTGTTTAGGCTGAATTTCCTAACCTAGTGAGTCCCCCAGCAGCTTTGCTGGATTTCTGGAGTTTGTTTTTTTCCATCCTGCCAAGAGTGAAACTCTTTTCTCCCACCCTTGGACATGAATGTGGTTAATTCCTGTGAATGTCAATGTGTTGTATGGGCTCTTTTACTCCATAGGGTCTCATGTTTTGCTATGTGTGTTACAACGCACCCTCCATGCCGTAACACAGGGGCATCCTAGAGCACCCCCACCATAGACTCCATACCCGGGGACTGACTACTGTCTCCCCGGGCATGTAAAGTCACCATTGGCTTTACTAGACCTAAATTTACTAACAGAACTAGTACAAACCATTCTATTGTGGACGTACTGGTAGGGGTAATTCGATTACCCTTGGGTCTGTTATTCGAGGGGGCACTGTCCCGTCCCCCCTCATCGAGTTTTGGCTGGTGGCAGTGGAAACTACTTGTTATATTCGACCCCGAATATAATTCTATGGGATTCCTCCCATTGTTGGAGGTTAATACTTTTTCTCGTTAATCTCTAACATACGACCAGTTTATTTATCTTAAATAAATCTATCGGTTGGTATTTTCTGCCAGAACTCGGTTTTTAAAATGGCGCCTGTGTTCGTCTCTGTGACTCCTAAACCAAAGGTTGAGCCCTTTGTTCCACTTTTGGCGGGCTTCTGTACAGAGGCCCTCCAAAGTGGTGCCATTCTGTTTGGGTACCACAGGGGGTGTCGAAGGGGGTTTTCGGCACCCTGGACTGAGTTGCCTTGCCAACTCCAGTCGCACTCTGGTGTGATTGGCCCAAGTGGTGAGCCACCCCGCTCACCACTTAGCGTGTTGTGATTGACAGCTAGGCTGAATGAATGGGGGTTTTCTGCATAAAATCAGGGCTTTTGGGACTGGATCTTCGGAAGTCACCACAGGACCTAAGAATCCGATAAGGGTAAAGCTGAGCCGACCTGCAATGACGACACCTCCGGTGGAGCCCTGCTGAACCGACTCACCACTTCCCGACGACAGAGGAGATCTCCCCGCCGGAGAGTCTTCTTCCCCTGACTGGTGGGCACAACCAGTCCCCTTTGCTTTTTCTTCGCTTCCAGGGCGTAGTGGTGGAATTACCCTTGCTGAGCACCCCGGCAACCGGATAGCCACTAGCCCATACCGCGACCAAATGGTGGTGCCTTGTGACGGAGCACTCCGCGGCTCGTCTCTTCCCTGGTAGTGCAACAATCTTCAACTTTCCATCGACGACGAGATCATCTCTTCTCTTGGCAAAGCTCCGACTTTCATCCACCACCAGGAACAACTGCCCCTGCAGGAGCTGTCTCTCCACATACAAGGTACCGTGTCCGCCTGGCTTCCCTCGTGACGGTTAGCATGAGGTGTCTTAATCCTCGCCTCTCCATTGGGTCGCCTTAACGCTTTCTTAACTTTCTGTTCTGAACTGGTCCAATCTTTCTGTGACAATTTGCGCCAAAGACTAGTAGTGCATTTCCACTGTGATACTTTTTGGGACATATCGCCTTGCCTCTCTCCAAGTGGGCCTGGCCTCGGAACTTTGCGATCTACAGTAGACCCTGCCTTACTTGCCTTGCATTTGTTCGTAAAAGTATTGGTACCGAGTTGGTTTCATACCCTGCCTTTTTCTCTCCCCTTCTAACAAATACTAGAGTGCCATCTAGGTTAAAGCATTCACCTCTGTCTGCAAATAAGTGGTGCCGTTGAACCTAGACTTGTTGAACTATTGTTAGGGGGATTGATTTACTTATAGTAATTGTAATTGAAGTTGTTTGCCGTATTAGAGTGTTTTCCATAGATGTGTTGTTATAAATAAATACCTATATATTTTTACACCCAAGCTCTGTTCCGTGTTTGCTTGTTCTACTGTGTAAATTGCCCTATTTTGTATACTCCACATACTGCCTAACTTTTCTTGAGAGAGGTCTGACTGCTCAACCACAGCTACCAGGTGAATCTGTGTGTTACAGACAGCTACCAAGTGGTTTTACTGCCAACACATGTAAGCCTAAATCTTTTGCAGTGGTCCCAGAGGGAACTGCACAGGTTTTCCGCTTAACACATAGTTGACTTTTGGTTTGTGTCATGGGATCGCCATTTCACTGCTGGGGGGTGGGGGTGCATGGGGACATGAGTGGGGGCCTGCTGGCAGGTTCCCCGCACTGCTGGGGGCTTGGGGTGCAAGGGGACATGAGTGGGGGCCTGCTGGCAGGTGCCCCGCACTGCTGGGGGGTGGGGGTGCAAGGGGACATGAGTGGGGGCCTGCTGGCAGGTGCCCCGCACTGCTGGGGGGTCCGGGTGAAAGGGGACATGAGTGGGGGCCTGCTGGCAGGTGCCCCGCACTGCTGGGGGTTCAGGGGGACATGAGAGGGACATGAGTGGGGGCCTGCTGGCAGGTGCCCCGCACTGCTGGGGGGGTGCAAGGGGACATGAGTGGGGGCCTGCTGGCAGGTGCCCCGCACTGCTGGGGGGTGGGTGTGCAAGGGGACATGAGTGGGGGCCTGCTGGCAGGTGCCCCACACTGCTGGGGGGTGGGGGTGCAAGGGGACATGGGTGGGGGCCTGCTGGCAGGTGCCCCGCACCGCTGGGGGGTGGGGATCGCAAGGGGACATGAGTGGGGGCCTGCTGGCAGGTGCCCTGCACTGCTGGGGGGTGGGGGTGCAAGGTGACATGAGTGGGGGCCTGCTGGCAGTTGCCCCGCACTGCTGGGGGGTGGGGGTGCAAGGGGACATGAGTGGGGGCCTGCTGGCAGGTGCCCCGCACTGCTGGGGGGTGGGTGTGCAAGGGGACATGAGTGGGGGCCTGCTGGCAGGTGCCCCGCGCTGCTGGGGGTTGGGTGTGCAAGGGGACATGAGTGGGGGCCTGCTGGTAGGTGCCCCACACTGCTGGGGGTCGGGGTGCAAGGGGACATGAGTGGGGGCCTGCTGGCAGGTGCCTCGCACTGCTGGGGGGTGGGTGTGCAAGGGGACATGAGTGGGGGCCTGCTGGCAGGTGCCCCGCGCTGCTGGGGGTTGGGTGTGCAAGGGGACATGAGTGGGGGCCTGCTGGTAGGTGCCCCACACTGCTGGGGGTCGGGGTGCAAGGGGACATGAGTGGGGGCCTGCTGGCAGGTGCCTCGCACTGCTGGGGGGTGGGGTGCAGGGGGACATGAGTGGGGGCCTGCTTGCAAGTGCCCCGCACTGCTGGGGGGTGGGTGGTGCCCCGCACTGCTGGGGGGTGGGGGTGCAGGGGGACATGAGTGGGACATGAGTGGGGGCCTGCTGGCAGGTGCCCCGCACCGCTGGGGGGGGTGCAAGGGGACATGAGTGGGGGCCTGCTGGCAGGTTCCCCGCACTGCTGGGGGGTGGGTGTGCAAGGGGACATGAGTGGGGGCCTGCTGGCAGGTGCCCCGCACTGGTGGGGGGTGAATGTGCAGGGGGACATGAGTGGGACATGAGTGGGGGCCTGCTTGCAAGTGCTCCGCACTGCTGGGGGGTGGGGGTGCAAGGGGACATGAGTGGGGGCCTGCTGGCAGGTGCCCCGCACTGCTGGGGGGTGGGGGTGCAAGGGGATATGAGTGGGGGCATGCTGGCAGGTGCCCCGCACTGGTGGGGGGTGAATGTGCAGGGGGACATGAGTGGGACATGAGTGGGGGCCTGCTGGCAGGTGCCCCGCACCGCTGGGGGGGGGTGCAAGGGGACATGAGTGGGGGCCTGCTGGCAGGTGCCCCGCACTGCTGGGGGGTGGGTGTGCAAGGGGACATGAGTGGGGGCCTGCTGGCAGGTGCCCCGCACTGGTGGGGGGTGAATGTGCAGGGGGACATGAGTGGGACATGAGTGGGGGCCTGCTTGCAAGTGCCCCGCACTGCTGGGGGGTGGGTGTGCAAGGGGACATGAGTGGGGGCCTGCTGGCAGGTGCCCCGCACTGCTGGGGGGTGGGGGTGCAAGGGGACATGAGTGTGGGTCTGCTGCAGGTGCCCCGCACTGCTGGGGGGTGGGGGTGGAGGGGGTCATGCGTTGGTGATTAGTAGTAGTAGTGGTGCAAGCTGACATGTGGCTTGCCTGGGGGGCATGCCCATGGTGGATTGGCTGCCTGCGGAACATGAAGTCCCCTGTGGTGTGGGCTGCCTGCAGGGGCCATGGAGGGTGTAGAGGGAACACCTGGGAGGACCCACACTGCCAATTCACGTGTAGGACTCCCCTGCACCACAGATACACACGTACCCCACTGGCACAGGGCCTGTCGCGTGTGATAATTCCCGCGCACCCCCGAAATACAGGTACCCCGCTCGACCAAGGCCAATCACGTGTGAAACTTCCCGCGCACCCCAGATTTACACGTACCCACCCCAATCGCATGTGAAACTTCACGCGATCCCCAGGAATACACACAGCCCACTCGCACAGGGCCTATCGCGTTTGAAACTTCCCGCGAACCCCTGGAATACACGTATCCCGCTCCCCCAGGCATGTTCGCATGTGGAACTTCACGCGCACCCCTGAAATACACGTACCCCGCTCCCCCATGCCCGATCGCGTGTGAAACTTCACGCGCACACACGAAATACACGCACAAGCAAATTTTTCACACAGCGGGTGTCGCTGTTTGTCGCATACCCCTTTGCACGTCATTTGTCCTAGGGGGCCACAGTATGGACATTCATCAGAGCTGTATATTCGTGCTTTTTGTTAGCGCACATTTTGGCACACATTTTTTTCCAGCGCAGGAACACTACCTCCTGCCTTCGTGTGGCGGACGGGTTTGGGTCAGTGCGCATCTTTGCCCGTGCGTTGGTTTGCCCTATTCCATTCCATGAATAAGTGTTGTAGGCGAGCGTGTGGGCGTTCCGTGCACTTGCCTCCTGTACTTCCCCCGTGACGCCCACATTTTCACGAGTTGTTCCCCATTCCGAGTGTTACACCCCGTGTTCCGCCTAGTTTTGTTTTGTGCACCGCGCTATGTGCACTTTCGCTGTGGCCTTAGCGCATGCCGTTAGATGACCTGTGCGCACTTTTTCAGCGCACATCCCTGATTTTACTTGCGCACGGACTTCCATGAATAGATGTGCGCTGGTTTCCCTGCGATATTCGCAGTTGCACTGCGATTTTCGCTCTTTCACTGCGAATCACACATTTTCGCACGCTTGCGCCGGAATTTTCGGCGCACATTACTTCCATTTTTTCGTTGGTATTTATCCAGTTCTGGTACTCAAGTTTCGCTTTTACTCGTCCTGGGTTCGTAAGTAGAGTTTCTTCCGAGCAAGCGACTTCTTCGAGCATTTCTACAACTTTTTTTACCCATGCCGCTAAAGGTTTACAAGTACCTTTCTTGATTTCTTGTGCCACAACCTGAAAAATTGGGAGCGAGATTGGAGACAAGATTTTCCCATACAGCTGGACTGCGCTTTGTGCCACCACCGAGGCTAAAGAGGAAAGGCCCAAGTCACGCCGAATTGCCGGCATAGGGTCGGATTTGGGCAAGCCCAGTACTGATTTCCACAGAAATCCCTCAAGCTTTGGCCATATCTCTGAAGGTAGGTTTAGATTGGCCGCCATACCTAGGTTGTTGCTGGCACTACTTTAGTCTTGTAGAACTGAAGTGCTGGTGTCCAAGAGAACTTGCCAAATTTCTGATGTTTCCCCATAGTGAGTCCTGAAGGGTTTTGTCGTTTAGAGAGTTATCGAGCAGGACACCCTGGTATTTGAAGTCCTTTACTACTTCAATTTTTGTTTTTTCTAGAAACCAAGATGGCGTATTCTGGGTTTCTTTGATCCATTTGCCAAAAATCAGAATTTTAGTTTTCTTTTTGTTAATTTGAAGGTTGTTATTTCCCATGTATGTGGTTAAATTGTTCAGTTGTCTTTGCAGACCTATAGCCGTCTGATCCATGAGGATCAGGTCATCGGCGTATCATAGTCTAGACACTTCGCAGAGTCCCAGTTTCGGTGAGAAGGAGCGTACCCCTTTTTCTGACTCTTGGAAATCACTGATGAAGGCTATGAACAGAGCTGGTGCTAAGGGGCAGCTTTGTTTTACTCCTCGCTCCGTGTAGATCTGGTCAGAGAGAATTCCTTGTTGGTTTAGGCGGACTCGGAGGGACGTTGTTGTATGGAGAGCTATTATCGGTTCTAGTACCGGTCCGGAACACTTCCAGTTTGTAAGCTTAATCCACAGTTTGGTGCGGTCCACCGTGTCAAAGGCCTGAGACAGTTCCACCATGGCCATGTAGATTTTGGGCGCCCCCCCTTTCACTTTTGCTTTAAGAATGTTGAGAATTAGGAGGTTTATCGCTGTTCCGGTGCCTTTTTGAAAGCCAGTTTAGAACATGTCTGCAGCCGGAGATTTCATGGCCCACTCTTTGAAGTGTCGCAACAGAAGAGACGCAAAGATCTTCCCTATAATGTCAAGTAAGACGATTGGTCTATAGTTTGCCGGACTGTCTCTTGGCCCCTTTTTAAAAATCGGCACCAAAACTGCCTCTGTCCAAGTCTTGGGAATTTCTTTCTGTTTAGCACAGTAGTTGAATAACTCGCCAATAACTCCAGCCCAAGCTTTCGGGTGGTTTTTCAGGTCCACATTTGTCAGTAAGTTTGTAATTACTCGGAGGATGTCTGCCACATTTGATAGATCAATCCAGGGTTCTTCGTTCCTAGGAGAGAGGTGCAACACCACCGTTGAAGGCTGACGATAGAGTTCAGTAAAATCTGACATCCACTTTTGCTTGGCAACCGAATTGGTAAGTGGTTGTGCGCTCTGGCCATGTGCGCTCTTCAGGAGCAACCAAAAGTCTCTCGTGTTCCTAGATGCTAAGGCGTTTTGCATGGCTTCAGCATCGTTCTGGTGTAGCGTCTGGCGTTGTTGTTTTAGCCAGGCTTTGTATGTCCTTTCTCCGAGAAGGTAGGCATTCCAGGATTTCTTGGTATTGGATTTCAGAGCCAGTCTTTTTAAATTTCTTAGTTCTTTTCGCTTTACTACCACCATTCGGTTGTACGTGTGGATGTGTTTTTGGTGGGTCGGTATTTTCCTGGCAAAGCTCACTTTATTGGGGGCCAGTAGAGAGACATATTCTGGTCTTGCGTCTGTCGTATCTCCGGATGAGGGTCCTTGTTTTCTACGTAGTTTGCCCTCGAGGGATCTGATGTTTTCAGACGTTAGCCGTAGTCGATTTTGCTGATTGTTGGATTCAATATCGGAAGAGTAGTGGAATCGTTCACGAGAGACTCCACCCCATGACATATGCAAGAGGTTGTGGTCACTTTTGTTAGTTTTTTGGATTTTGAAGGCGAGAAAAAACAGAATCAGGCCTTATGTAATAAAGATGTAGTCCAAGTTGGCGGCTGATTTCGCCCTTTCCCATGTTGGAATTTGGATGCCCCCATCCTGGAATGTTGCAGCATTGTATAACTTTCTTGAGTTCATTAAATTTAACCATGCTCAGCCTCTTTCATCGATCATCACCAGATTGGCAGGGGTACTGTCATCTGATGGAGCTATCCCGCATTTTGCATTTAGGTCTCCACACACGATGATATTGGACACATTGCGGTTGACTCTGATTTCATCAATTTCGTTGGCTACTAGATTACAGAAGTCTTTGGTTGAAGTTCTATCTGGATTCCAATACAGGTTGATGATGGCTAGCTCAGCACTATCCCATGCGCCTTGGTCCAGATCTTGGTGGTGCCATATGGTTAGGGTGGCCAACATGCTGTACTATTCTCTGATTTTTCCCTTTGGGGAGATCCATGAGCCCATGCGTATGGTGGTCAGTAAACCTGCTGATGGTCTGCCTAGCGTGGACTTGGATGCTGGCGAAACCTCAATTGTGAAGCCATCCAATGCTGGTTTTTCCAATAGCCATGTCTCTTGCAGACACAGCAAATCGAATAAGCCTAGATTTACATCGCTCTGTCTGGTTAGATGATGGTGGCCCCTTGTGTTCCATGATGCCATCTGCAGGATGGTCTTGTTAGGATAAACCAGCGGTTTTTCCGTCTGTCTGCTGTGGTTGACGGCATCATGGGTTCGCTGCTAGTCCTTCTGCTTTCGCCCGAATGTATCGGTGGTCCACTTCCATGATTTGTTAGCCCCTACTTCTTTTGTTTCTGTTTTAGGGGGTGTCATCTCCACTCTCCTTCATTGGCCATCCTGGTGTTGTTCTGGCGATTTTTTTGAAGTATCCCTAGTTGAGTGATTTCTATGGGTCTGGATTTGAGAATGGCCAGCCGGTTGTTCCCTCCATTTTCTGTCTCTTCTCCTCCTTGAATCGTCCCTTCTGCCGTCTTGGCGAGCGACTTTTGATCTTAGATGGTCGTTTCTTGTCCTTGATGCATCCCTGTTTTCTCTTCCAGGCTCTTCTGAGGCCTGGTGAGAGGTCTGTAGTTGTTCTAATTTAAACCCTAGACGCTGGAGATCTTTCGACACCTCTTGAGGGAGGTCACTTAACACCTTTGATCTTATGTGTAGGTATGCCTTTTCTCAATGTTCCCTGTGGTAAGGCTCTACAAGAGCGAAGTCATCTGTCGTTAGTTGGCGAAGTTTGTCAACTTTCTCCATTATTTTTAGCTCCGTCCTTCTGTTCAAGACTGTGTAGCTGTCTCTTGAAGAGATTTGTTCCAGCTTGAAGAGTGATGTTCCAACCAGCTTTGCCTCCTTCTTGGATTCGGCCTTTTTGGATCTAGGGAGTTCCCTGTACGATAATACTCTAGGTCTGCCCAACTGAGTCGGCTGGAGTTTTCTTGAGTCACTGTCCTGCTCCTCTTTGTGGCTTGGGCCTTGATCTGTTTGGTTTAGGGTTTTTATTGCCTCAATGATAGTGTTTGGTGTGTTCGAGCGTGGCCTATGGTCGTGGCCAGAAGAGGCTTCTAACATTTGCTTTTTCACTGTCATTGCAGGCTGCACCGCTTGTTCAGATGGTACGTTAGGCATTTTCGGGAGTTTAGCCACTGGTCTTAAGTCTGAAGGAGAGGGCACTTCTACACAGTCCAGGTGTAGTGACAAGTTCATCAGATCCGAAGAAGGGACCGAGTCATCGCTCCCCTTAATGACGAATCCCGGACCGAGCCGGGACTGTCGATTGATTGTTGGAGATCTGTTGTTTTTGTTTTCCTTTGTCTTTAGTGATGTGTTGACAGTGGGGCTGGTGGGGCAAGCCTGTGCGCCTCTGGCTGACTTTTCCGGTAGGCGTACTTGAGTGGTGGGTGGAGTGCTGAGTACAGGACACTTCTTCTGTTGATTAGAGTTTCCTGTGGACACAAGTACTGGGTTCGAGGACGTTGGAGGAGCTGAGAGCTTTGGTGGCATTTTTGAAAAAATTGGGGCCAAGTCCTTTAACTTTCCTGCCTCTACAGTCTGTGTGGCGATAGAATGTGAAACTTTGGTGGTTTGAGACGGGTTCCCTCTATTTATGAGCTCTTCCTCCAGTTTTGTGATTTTTTCTTCTAAATTTGCTTGTGTATTGTTTGAATTCCTTTCTGCTGCTGTTAAGTAGCCTTCAATGAATGTCAATTTGTCCCTCATTGAGGCTATCATTGAAGTGTTGTCTTTTATTGCCTCGTGGATAGATTCGGAAAGTTTTCCAAATGGGTTTAGAGCAATCGTAAGTGTGGACATAATTGATAGCAGATCGTTTTTTTTTTGTTGAAGGGGTCTCTTTTTCTTAGAGACCTGAGATGTCATTCTGCCGTCTGTTTCTATGCGGACTATTTAAGGATTTTTCGGTTTGGTACTGTGGTAGCTTGTCTGATGATCTTTTCTCCGCCGGTGTCACTGGGTCTTGTGTTATCGCAGGGATTTCTCCCCACATTCTGTTCTTGTTGGTTTGGATGTGCGCTCGTGTCCATGCAACGGGGTCATCTGATAGTACTTGACTGCGGACTGATTCAGTCCGGTCTCGCGCTACTGTATCTAAGTTTTGGGCGATCACTGGCTCGCGTATTGGGTCAGAGGCAGAAATATCTTTTGGTTCTTCGCTGGTTTTGTCACTTTTATCCTGTACAGCCTTACGATTTACTATTTCTTTAGGCATAGTACCACATGGGGGCGTTGGTGTCTTTGGCTCTGTGTTCGGGCCTGTATTAGTGCCAATGTGGGCATGCCATTTCAGTCTTACATTAGGCCTCTGGGAATTCGGGTCCATTTTTCAAGCTTTAGTCAGCAGAGTGGGGTCTTGGATAGATTCCAACATTTCGGCGTCCGACAGCTTTGGGTCTTGATCTAGTTTTATTTTGTGTTGTTTGATAAAGTATTCTTTTAATGAAGGCGATATCAACGGCGCTGGTGGACATTTGGAACCCCCCTGATTTATTCGGCCTGTCTTCTGATATTTTTTTGAAGTCAGCTTGTCACCCATAATTTTCAATTTTCCGCTGGCCTTAGAGCCTGGGCACTTTGGTGCCTTGTTAGAATTCTTAGGTATCACCACGGAGGGCCCCTTTTCCCCCACCTGGATTTCCTCAGAGGATTCGGGCTGATCTTTGGTCGGGTTTGACTTAGTGATTGCGATTGGAGAGCAGGGGATAAGGTCCTCATCTACTGCCTCGACCCTAGTTGGTTCAGTTTTGTCCTGAGGCTCACTTAGTTCTGTGGCTGGGACCAGGTTGGTAGGATTTTCCTCCGTGGATACCTCGAAAACGGAGTCATCTTCTGACCTCCTATTCGGGGAACACATCAGGTCCTCATTGTCTGTGGTCCAGGAGTCATTTAAATTTTGCAATATTTGTGCGGTTATTGCCTCCGGTCGCTGTGGGTGGTTGAGTTGTTTTGCTGGTGAGTTAAGGCTTTGATGGATTTGGGCCACGATCGATTTGCCTTGTCCGACCAATATCGTTGTCTGCTCACTTGTGCCACTAGTCCTTCCCTTCATGGGGCAAGGATCGTGGCCAATCGTTAGAACCCCTGGTGCTGGCAAGTGCACATTTGCAGTGCGACCATCCTCAGTGACCGCCCCTGGTCATTTAGATCCCCGCCACGGCCGTATTCCGACAGCCGGGGGGGAATCTCTCGTCATAACGGTATGACGGCCGGGTGATGGTGTAGTTGTTGATCGTGGCGGGGTAGTGAGGGTATTTCTTCCTTCTTTTCTTGAATTTGTTGGCAAACACCCCTCTCCCTCCAAGGCCGACGGTGGAGTACTGCCGGAGTCACTTTTTGAAGAACTTAAAGGGGCCATTGCGACCCCCTCTTCCATTGTAGAGTGGAGCGGGGCGGGATATAATTTGCATGGACCTCCTTGATGCCGTGAGTCCGTGACCGGATCTGGGGTCCGGGCTGGAGCGTATAGGTGGGGAGATGAAGCTTCTGGCTTTCCCTGCTGGACATCCTGAGAGGATGTCGTTGCGCAAGCATTTTTCGCGCTGAACTCTAATTGGAGTTTGTTACTTCGCAGTCAGCGTCCAGAATCAGGTTCTGTGGGAGAGAGAGGCACCATCACACCAATTCAAGTTGTGATTTTTAAAGTGGAGTGCCTCATGTACGCCGTAAAGGGAAGTTGATCCTTCTTGTAGTGCAAAATGGGCATAGATCACAGATTTTAATAGATTGTAGCGGAGGGGGCGGGTTAGTCCACTTACCTCACCTCCCGTGTCCAGATAATCAGTGCACTGTTTCACTCTCCGCCCACACTTATGTAGTTTTGCTGCGCCCCACTGCACCAAACAGTCCCACAACAGTCACCGGCCTTTACCCCTCACGGGCTTAACGCTGCAAGGGTGGTTGCGGCTGCTTTTCAATGCTGGATCAGTCACGTGACAGCTCACGTGACTCCTGCAAGGCTCCGCATCCTCCAGGAAGCGAGCACGGGATGCAAAGAGTCCCACGAGACTCGCTGTGATAATGGGGAAGGTTGTAGAAAGATGAGCGTTTTCAGAGCAGTACCAGTAGCACACTTCCTTCCTGCAACAGAATGCGCCGCTCGGGCGGTTGCGGCTGCTTTTCAACGCTGGATCAGTCACGTGACAGCTCACGTGACTCCTGCAAGGCTCCGCCTCCTCCAGGAAGCGAGCACGGGATGCAAAGAGTCCCACGAGACTCGCTGTGACGATGGGGAAGGTTGTAGAAAGATGAGCATTTTCAGAGCAGTACCAGTAGCACACTTCCTTCCTGCAACAGAATGCCGTAGTAATATCCTTTGTTGAGATTGCATTTAGATTAAGAATTTCTGAAAATAAACGGAGCACCCCTGATCTATTCAGTAATGGCATTCTACCTACTCTTGAGTAAATCCATTCTATCAAAATGTTGTAATTGGAGTATTGGGGAACAGATGTTTTATCAATGTGACTTTGAGACTCTTTGTTACTATTTCTTGTTTTTGTTTCATCTATCACCTTTTTGATGGTGTAATTCATGTTTGGTCCCTTTACCCCCCTTAGGATAGAACAAGGCTTAAATTCCACATGACACTTGGGGTGTTCAGAGATTACATTCTCAAAAGGGCGTAATTTCTCATTCAAATGGTTCACACCATTTAAATCTGTAGAGGACGATTAATCCTCTTCCACCGACACTGACACTGAAGCATTAATCACATCCTCTGACCCATTTGGTATGTTGTATGCGTGCTCCCCCAGGGTTCCGCCCTAATTCTTTAGTACACAGTGGCGATAGCCACAGGAATAATACGAAAAGTGAGGCAGCAAGCTCTAGGATTGCCCACTAGCTACATAGAAATCTACAAACATGACAGAGGAAAGAATCCTACCATACAGTGATGACACCGAAGCATACTGGGTACCAGTAGTTGCTACCATCTTTACTGAATCAACAACTTTAGATGAATTTGTAGAGAGAGTTTCAGTGGTTACCCGGGAGGGGCGGTGGGCAAGTCATATTGTGTTTGAACATTCTGTGTCGTACGTTGAGGTAGAGTTACCAATTTAGTTGATGTTTGTGCTTTCTGTGTCATCGCTTGTGGTTGTTAATCCCGAACCCTTGTTCTCGTTCCACCACAAAAGGTTTCATGGGGGACCGCTTGGTAAACTTCATACTCCTCCGAAAAAATTATCAATAATCACAATGTGTTTAGAATTAATCACATCCTCTAACCCAGTGGTTTGGGCATTTATTTCCTTGCCATCACTTCTGGTATTGTAAGGTTTCTAAGAAAGCTATATGAGGACAATTTGGAGTTGGCTTTTCTTTCCATGTTCTTTGTTTTTGTAATCTTTATGTTTTCACAATGATTCGATTTCCGAAGGCCTTTTTTTTCAACTATTTTTGGGGAGGTGTGACTCGTTATCATTGAGTTAGATTCCATATTTAGCCCCTGACCTCTAAGTTCTTCTGGTGAGGATCGCGTAGATGTCTCTATTTGCGACAAGGGAGCATTATTTTGCAACATGAACATTTCTTGTGATAAATACAACTTCTCCTCTTGATGAATATTCTGTGAGAGATCCATCAATCCCGATTCTTTATTCAAAGTATCCAACTTGTTCTGGATTGACATCAGTGCTAGTGCATGCATTGTGACTTTAATTTTAATATCCTCATAAAGAGTAGAGAAAGTAGAAATAACTTGTTAATAGTTACCCCTCCTGGAAATAGATAGAGACTGCACTCAGTTATTTGTTGTATGAGTGCTTCCCCGGGGTTCCCCCCCACATCCTTTAGTACACAGTTGCGATAGTCACAGGAACAATACAAAAAGTGAGGAAGCAAGCCCTAGGACTACCCACTAGCTACACAGAAACCTACAAACATGAGAGAGGAAAGAGTACTAACATACAGTGATGACTATGCTGCAGCCCTCATGAAAGCGATCTCCATCATTAACAGCAGTGACCTGTAAACGAACCAACAACCTAATGACTGGGATGAAGTAGTCCAACTGAGAAAATGGCTCATCCGTAGAGAACTCCACGGGGCCATCATGTTGGAGTACCTGAAAAATAAAGCCCTACCACAGGGCTTAGTGAACCACAATGAACCTCGGTTATTCCTTGACAATGAGAAATGTTGTATTCAATGGAGTTATATCACTAATTATTGCGGACGCGACTGGTTTATACTCATTATCAACACAGTGAAAGAAACTTGTGAAAAAATCGAAATTGACCTGAAAAAAATAGAAGAGGACATTAAGAAACTAGCCTCACTAGACACGTATAAAAAAAGAATTGAGGAAATTGAACAAGAAATGAAGGAGTTCAAAACCACCAACACACAAGAAAGAATCCAAAGACTCAAAAAGGATCTGGCTCGCTTCAGCCACAAACGGGTATTCCCATATGTCAAGGATGACTATAAGACTTACTTACAACAACAAGCCGGCCCGAATAGGTCCAATAGACGCGTAAGATTTCGGGGCACCTCGTACAGTATGAGCAATGATTCCAGCGATCCGGATGACCCAGGATTAGGAAACTCAACCAACAAAACCCTGACGCGAGGCAGAGGCCAATCCAACAGACGGCAAGGGAACAAAAGCCAAAAACAATCTACACAACCTCCTTTTTTATACCATGGCCAGCCTAGTGGAAACTGGGACCAAGACAAACGCCAGACAAGGAGCAGGAATTGCTTTTAGTCAACATTTCCAACTGTACCCTAACGACAATGGAAGAACAGGTCCTCAACAAAGGTTTAGGATTCGTAATTACTAAAGAACATGACCCCTTCAAGTTCCGAATAGAGTTTAATAAACTAATCAGGACCATCAATTTAAAAGAATACTTCGAGAACAACAAAGTGGGATCTAACCCCAACTCAAGTATCAACTATACAGGCCTACAGAATCCCTCTACATTCTGTGCATCAACTAGCAGCCACTCCCCTGAATCACAAGTGTTTGAACATAGAGTACTGACAGATCTGGCGAAACTGGAGTGAGAAAAACCTAAACCTTTCCAGAATTTGTCTAAATTAGAGAAAGAAGCCGTAGAGTCGCTGGCCAAGAACCAAAGTATCATCATTAAAAAAGTGAACAAAGGAGGGGGTATTGTCATCCCCAACCGAGAAGACTACGTCAATGAATGCCTGAACCAACTCAGCAATACCACCTATTACAGTCAGCTGTGAGAAGATCCCACCAAAAACCTACAGGGGCTCATTTAGATGAAAGTATCCAAGGCACGAGACAGAGGATGGATCTCCTAACAGGAAGCAGAATTTCTCATTAACAAAAAACCCACTACCCCGACCTTATACTGCCTGCCCAAGATACATAAAACATTGGACAAACCACCAGGCACACCCATAGTATCCGGCATAAACTCAGTCTTAGAGCCACTATCCAAGTTTATGGACAGGTACCTTAAAGTACATGTTAAAGAAATGAAGTCTTACTTGAAGGACACAACTGCAGCTATCAGCCAGTTTGAAAACATTGAGTTTAATACAGAAACCTCCCTACTTGTAGCTTTGGACATAGTGGCACTTTATACAAACATTGCTCAACAAGTCACAATCGTCACTGTGGAAGAAATCCTGCTCAATAGAACTGATACTGACCTTGTACCATCGACATTCATCCTCTGGTGCATAGAGATTGCACTGAAGAAAAGCTTCTTTGAGTTTGAAGGTACCTTCTACCAACAAACTGAAGGCACCGCAATGGCGGTAACCATCGCTCCCAGTCTAGCCAATTTATATGTAGAAAACTTTGAGAAGAAACATATCTACACCAACACGAATCCATTTTGTAAAAACATCATAAAGTGGACACCATATATAGACGATATTCTCATTATACGGGAAGGCTCTACAGAAAATACTACTTCTTTGTTCAACTTGATTAACTCGCTCAATCCACACCTCAAATTAACCATGACAGTGAATAACCAAACCACCAACTTCCTGAATCTCACCATTTTCAACCAAGAAGGCAAACTCCTTGTGAAACCGTACCACAAACCTACGGACAACAACTCTCTGCTATACTACAATAGCCACCATGTCAAGCTTCTCTGTGATAACCTGCCATTTGGGAATTTTCTCAGGCTTAAGAGAAGAAGCTCCCAGAACTCCACTTTCGAAACAGAATCCAAAACTCTGGCCACCAAACTATGGAAAAGAAATTACCCCTAAAGAATGATCAGGAAGGCATCTAAAAGGGCAAGTAATAACAATAGGGAAGCCCTCTGAGAAAAAAAGCAAACCAAATCTCCTGAGGAGAGATTGGTATGTGTCAGTACCTTTATCGACCTGAGCTTGAAAATCAGAAATGTGATTCAGTAACACTGGAGGGTTTTCAACACCTCCAAGAAGCCACTGGCTAGTCCCATCTTTGCATATAAAAAAGCATGTCCATCAGCAATAAAGTGAGTTGCAGCAAACTCAGAAACACCAGTCACTCCGACCAAAACATTACGACACTGTAGGGATCGAAAAACCAACAGGACACCACCCATGTGGGACATGTAAAATGACTAAAAAAAGCAATGAGATAGACATTGGCACTAAAAAAAAATGGATACAAAGATCGTTCTCCGACTGCAACACAGATCAAGTGGTATACCTTATCAAATGCCCTTGTGGACTACTCTACATGGGAAAAACACACAGAAAAGTCAAAACAAGAATAATGGAGCGCCGTAGTTGCATAAAGAACAAAGTAGACAAGGCACCTTTGGTCAAGCACTTCACATGGACAGTCCTGCGAGTCCTTAAGGGGGACAATTCCGTATACATGGAAAACCTGTTATTGAAAAAGGAACAAGAAATGATATACATATTAAACAGTGATACACACGGAATTAACGAGGCCATTGAATGGCACAAGATAAAGAACTGAATAACTAAGCTTTTACACATTGGCCGATCACCACACAGTAGTACCATCACTCTAAACTCAACGCCTGGGGGGACACTACTACCCCTGTAGATGAGCACCCCATCAGTACTTAAATGGTTTGTTCCACCAAAGCCTGTATGTAGGCCTACGGACGTAAGCCTCACTAACATGGACTATCTCCCATTCACACACAACCTTTACGTGTGGTTAATAGCATTGTATGGTATTCATTTGGAAATACGGCCGTTCCAAGATGGCACCCACCTTGGGATCTATGCCTTGAACAGCAAAGCAGGACTCAGCGTGTCTCACATGAAGAGCGGTTCCCTAGCAACCGATGCGGACCACACAAGACACTGACAAGCAGAACGCTGCCGCAGTCGCGCTACACCTGTCTACTGAGCACCTGAGCCCACCTTGCAATCGCATCCAGATCCAGGTGAGAGACCCAGCGGAACTGAAGACTGAAACAGAAAAATGCGTAATCTAGAACCTAGCATCTTTGAAACCCGAGCATGCATGCTGAAAGCAGCCTTCTATTTTTTCAGCGCACATGTTGCCGCTCGTATGCTTACTGGCCATATTGATCCCAGTGGAACCTGAACACTACGGCGCCTCTACCATGCGTGTATAAGATAAACCGCAAGGTAGGATATCCATCCCCAACATAAGGGGGCTGCAACATTGCATGATCTGCAGATAATTAGTGAATGCACACTTGCATATGTACCTCTCATTCAGGAGGATTTCCACAATAATATACCCATTGAAAAGGGAGAAAAGCAGAGGCATGTAGAAGAATCGACCAGTCACACGCCGCCCATAAAGTTCTGCCACGACTCCTACCACATAAGAAAGGCCACCAACGAGATATATGCTAGGTGGGTTAACTTTTAACCTCCCGTTTAAGTAAACTTTATGACAAGTTTCTGTTGTAACATGAAGGTTTTGACTCTCTGTGGCTTGCTAAAGCGACATTAAAAGCATATTTTGATGCTTTTCCCGCTGACTAGGCACTAGGCACAGGGAAGGACACACCTAAGTATCTAAGTACCTACTACCACTAATCCAAATGGCCTCGCCCTCAAGAAACCGATGCAGGTATTTATCACCTACATAGGTTTCTGACTCATTTATTGAGTAATAATAGAGTAATAGGACCAACAGCTCACTCTATTCTATGCTTATGTTTTCCCTGACAAGTCAAGATTTTCTGTTAGAAAAACTAAGTATGGACTACTGCAAACACCACAGCGCTCCTATGCATTTTTAACTGCTGAGTTATCTACTCCTGATGAATGTTCTACATTAATGTATCCATGAACTGAAACATGTTGAGAATACAAACTGTAAAATAATATACAGTCGCCAAGAGTTTAAAAAGAGTACTATGACTCATGAATGACTTCTGGTTTTCCCTACATTCCCAACGAGAAGACAATGGTGTTTAAAACTAAGTCAGTCCACAACTCGTGGATGTTAGGTTACCCAGACCACCCCTGTGAAAATTGCAAATGAACAGGACCTATGAGTATGGTGTTTGGTTGTTTTTAGAATATCATGTGTTGATTTGTGTATGAAATTTTGTGCTGATGATTAAAATGTTTTTAATGACACTTAAAAGATCTCTCTAGCTAAATCTGTCAGACTAGTCTCTTTCTCATGATTGTTAATAGAATTAATCACATCCTCCGACCCAGTTGGTTTGGGCATTTTTTTCCTTGCCAAAACTTCTGGTATGGTAAGGTATCTAAGAAAGCTATGTAAGGACAATTTGGAGTTGGCTTTTCTTTCCATATTCTTTGTTTTTGTAATGTTGATGTTTTCACAATGATTTGATTTCTGAGGGCTTTTTTTCAACTATTTTTTGTGAGGTGTGACTCATTATCATTGAGATACCTTCCATATTTAGCTCCTGACCTCTAAGTTCTTCTTGTGAGGATCACGTAGATGTCTCTATTTGCGACAAGGGAGCATCATTTTGCAACATGAAAATTGCTTGTGATAAATCCAACTTCTCCTCTTGACGAATATTCTGTGGGAGATCCATCAGTCTCGATTTTGTTTTCAAAGTATCCAACTTGTTCTGGATTGTCGTCAGTGCTAGTGTATGCATTGTGACTTTAATTTTAATATCCTCATAAAGAGAAGAGAAAGTAAAAATAACTTGATTCAAGGAATGTAGGGCCATCTGCACAGTTTTATTAGAGACTGTGCTCCTATCAATGGACATTGGACATTGTAGACCGGTGCGACTTTGATCTCGGCATCGGTGTTGTCTCATAGGAGGTGATCGAATCATCCAGGTCTTCATTCTCTTCTTCTATGCAAAAGGAGGGGGTAAAGAGCCTCTTTGAGTAGTTGGTGGAATTCCTATCCCAGGAATTCACGAGCCAGTCACTGATACATGTCCCTGTAATTTAAATGATTGTATCGGAGGAACTTTCTCAATATTAAAGTTTTGTTATGGACATGGTCATTTTCAGTTAACAATTCCGTAGGTTGGGGAATAAGACTGGTTCCCTCCGAGGGAGAAACCAGTAAGGGCTGGAATGTTTGGTGAGGCTATGAGGGGTGTACATTAAATTCTCACTATAGAGAAAGAACAATGAAAGTAAAGAAGGCAGCACTTAGGTTTATGATGGGCTTCGTTTGCTTCAACTACTGCCTTTGAGTGCCATTGAGGACCACAGAAGACCACTCGTCTCCCCACTCCGTGCAGCAAATGTCCTTAAATGCAGTCTGCTCAAAAACCCAGTGGGGAAACTCCTCCTCCTGAAGGAAGAGAAAGCAAAACAAAACTACTCTCTCCACAAGCCACAGAAGACCACTGGTCGCCCCACTCCACCTGTCTCCTTGCAATACAATTATGGATATCGTCTTGTTATCTCCACCTTAATCCCTCTAAAACAGAGGTTCTTTTCAATCCATCTCTTTTCCCCTTTCCACTCTGCCCATCTCTTCCACTTCACATGACTTGGATGCTGTCTTTGATTCCTCACTTTCCTTCTCTCCCCATATTTCTATTATATCATGTTTCTGCCGCCGCCAACTGAATAACATCCGGAAGTTCCGTCAGTTCATTACCATTTCTGTTTCTAAACTTCTTATCTATTCTCTTGTTTTCTCTTGACTTTTCTACTGTTCTTCTCTCCTTTTTGGTCTTCCTTCTACGCATCTTGCTCCTCTTTGCTCTGACTACCACTCTTCTATTTGTGTCTTATGCTGGCTATTTCCTCATGATTCCATCTCTTCTGCTCTATGCGCTCTACAATGGCTTACTTTTGAATCTCGTCTTCTTTTCAACTTCCTCTGTATCATCTTTAAATGTCTCCTCAACCTAGACCCTTCTAATCTATCTTTTCTGATCTCCTTCTAACACGCCTGCTTCATTCTTAATCTCTCTTTCGTCTAACTGTTCTCCAACCCTGCATCTTCTCTCGCTTTCGCTCCTTTACTTTGCTTGCTCTGAATCATTGAAATGCCCTCCCTCTTTCCGTGTGCTCTACTTCTTCTCTTCACCTATTTAAAATCTGACTTAAGGCTGACCTTCTTCCTGCTTGATCTTTTGGCTTGACTGTTCATTTTCATCCCATAGTATTGTTTATCTGTTATGAAGTGCTTAAGCGTTAAGCGCTATAGAAATCAAATACAAATGCAAAAAATACTAATCTAAATAATATTTAATACAGATAGCAAGCCCACCACTGGGTCAGCAATTCTGACCTTTTATAGCTGGTTTACAGTAGTGTCATAACCCTGTATGAAGATGTCCCCCATTCCCTAGGTTTCTTTTAAAGGCAAACAGTATCCATCATCATATGCCTGAGACACATCTGGGTTAGGTAGACTTTCAACTGAAGGATATGCTGTTTTGACCTACAGGTATCCATTTGCTGGTGGAAATGCTTTCATTTTAATTGTGTAGTACTTTGGTGTTAGTGTTCTATATTCAATAGATAGCAATCCCTTATCCAGATAGCGGCCGTCTAGCATCACTTTAAAATAACAACTAGTTTGATGGTTGGGGGAAAATATAACGTGAGACCCCAAGCAAATCCTCCCTCATGAATGAGCAACACCCCTTAACGTATCTCAGCCGACGTATATTTTTATTCGTAGGGAATCTTTATTCTTGTGTGAGTCTGTGGCTACTTTGGGTAGATTAAGCATGACAACAACATTTACTTGTGAGAAGGGCTTATTGTTTTGAGTTGGGATATCCCTTCTAAAGATATACTCTTAATTCTGTCCCTCAATCTGCATCCATGTGGAACAGAATGAGCAGGGGGTAATTTACCTTCCTTGCTTCTTGGGCCCTTACTTCCTCTGCGCAGTTTTATGATTTGAGGGGGGCAGGGGTACAGGGGGTTGTTTGATGTATGCCTACCAATTGCTTTTCTTACAGCACCCGATGCGATATTCTCCATATGTGCCGTATATGGTACTTTTTTAGTTCTGTTTCTATCTACCACTCATCTATGTATTTAACATGTGAGGGTAATCATTTTCCTTTTCCTCTCTTCATTGAAGCCAAGGGAGTTTCTCCCTTCTCCTCCCACGACCACCTCAAATCCCTCAATTGATTGAGCCCTGTTCTAATTTGTTTAACATCTTACCCTAGGGATTCCATGAATTACTTAATTGACCTCAAGAAACAAATCGCTAGCACTGGTCACATGTTTTGCAGCCACATTTCTGATTATTTTCTCCAAGTTGACATGCTACATTAATTTTACAAATTGACTGATTCTGTTGTACATCATTCTCACCATTAAGCCCACTAGCATAACATGGGGTGAACGTCTATTACTAAGTTCCACTGCCTTTGCTCTCATAAAGTCCCCCTTTCCCCCTTGTCTCTCAGAGGCGGGGGCACTCCCTCAATATTATGATCATATTTCTTATGTAAATGACTGCAATGAACTTCCAATGGGTAGCTTTATGTCCTGCTCCCGACTTCGCCCTCCAATTTGTCAATTTCGAATTTGGCCATGTGGTCTTTATTGTATAATTGTGGGCATATTTGATAGTGTGATATAGTCAGAGTTATAATCAAAGTTATTATATCTTATGCAGAGGCTTTGTTTTTCTGTGTTTTTTTGGAGGTATGGCACTCAATAGTTAATACAACCCATTGAGGAAAGGGAATGTTTGTGTTAGGGATTGGGTGTGCAGTAAATTGAAACTGGAAAGGTAACAGAGGAGCAACATCTTAGGTGTGAATTTGGCAAATTTGGCATCATAGCTGTAACACTTAAGGTAGAAGCCATTGGTGTGAATTGTCATTAGAATCATTGCATTATACCGCCTGAATATATAGTGAGTGGTAGCATACCTAGCAACCTAGCGGGGTGCATGTATGGTATAAGTACTTAAATTCACAAGTAAATACACAAGATGTGCCATAGAGGTATAGATGCCAACAAGGATGTGGTTTGGAGATTGGGGGTGTCAGCTCAGAGGCACAGTTCTTATTCTAATTATTGTATACCAGGTTAATTAAATGGGCCACTGGGGTGATAGTAGTCTTTTAGGTGTGTTTGAAAGAGGGTCTTATCACTTATTAAGGGGACATAGGCCCCTCAGCATACACTTGTGTCCTGATTGTATTCTTTGCATTTGACATTGACATTTTGGGACAGTAGACAGGCAACTTAGAACTCTACAAAATGAAATCAGGAAATGCTGTTATTCAGAACACCCATGTACAGTTGCAAACTGGTAGAACATTTAAGTCAACTTACATTTGTTTGCAGTTCATAAGAAATACGTTAATTGTTGTTTCTATTCCTTGAGTCGTTAGGAGTGGGCACTCACAGTGTTGGCATAATGTTGAAATAAAATATCAATCAATCAATCAATCATAATGGGTAATTACAGGAAGAGGGCAAGCTTTACAAACAAGCAAACAGGCCATACATTTGCCAAGCACCTTTCGCATGGCTGCCTGGGTGAGACTGGCATGAGGGTACAGTAAAAGTAGGGGTGAGGGATGGTCATATTCTCCAGCCAGTGCCCAATTCTCACTGGTCTTCCTTTAGGTACCATGAGGTCGGCTAGGAGTAGGATGGGGTTGGCTCTTTCTTGTTTATGGGGATCTGGAAATAGCTGCCATTTGGGTTTGAGATTTATTCTCAAACAAATGCAGATTGCTTGTGCTGGCCTTCGGGCTGTGACGTCTTTGTGACCACACAGTGGAAAAAGTGTTTGCAGATGTAGAGTTACTGAGCAACAATCTCACATATTATTTTGCAGAACTGGACCCAGTCCTTGAAACACCCGCCATTTTGCAGCTGTTTTTTTTATTTTTTATTAATGGAGATTGCAGGATGTGGTTATAGGTGTTCAATGTCTCTTTGGCACCAAGGTAAAAGAAGGGCTTATGGTGAGCACAGGCAAAAGAGGGGCAAAAACAAGCTCAATATGCTTTTGTAGAACTTACAGGTAGAGCCGGCTTGGACCGGCCAGTGGTGCCGATAGCACCCAAAAACCCAAGCACCCTCGCACTTACACTAATTACGCCGACGACACCCAGGTTCTCATCACACTCACAGGGTGCTACGAAGATGATTGTAGAATGATCAACGAGATTTACCTAGAAATCCAAGCATGGATGGCAGACCACTGCCTCTGCCTCAACAACAAAAAAACTGAGCTCTTGATTGTCGGCTCACAAACCCGCCTGAACAAATTAGACCCCCGCTATGCCTCCATCAATATCGATGGAAACCGAATTAAAGTGGCCAAAGAAATCAAAACCCTGGGAGTATACTTAGACTCCAATCTCTCCTTCAAGAAGCAAATAAACACCACTGCCTCCTCCATGGCCTACACTAACAAACTAATTAACGCTTGCAAGGCATTCCTCTCACCTAATAGCTGCATTACCTTGTGCTATCCAAGATCGACTACTGCAACACCCTCTACCTAGGTACCTGCGAAAGGAACCTCAACAAACTCCAGGACCTTCAAAATAATGCTTGAAGAGCAGCATTAAGTATACCTAGATCTACGCACACCAGCAGCGACAGGAAGGATGCCCATTGGCTTCTGCTATGGAACAGAATTGCCCTACACACACTTGTCTGTTAACTGGAGGGAAAGTCCTAGGGATGGCAGGACTATGGGCTGAAAAAACTAGAGACACAAGGGGGTTGTCCTGACGTCTGGAATCAAGGCTTTACCTTTAAGTTTCTGTAAAGTCAATGTTATTTTGTCATGTTTAACACAATCCAACTTATTCTGTGTGCAAACGAACTCAAGTGACTTAATAGTCAGACACTAATATTCAGCAGAATCAGCGTTTAATTATTTATCTGTTCATTTGCTTCTTTTAGTGTACATCTTTCTGTATAATTTTATTTTATTTCTTCAGTTTTTTTACACATATTGTTTTTGAAAAGACTCATCCAAAAACACCTTTTAACTTTTTTATATACACAGTGGTGCAGTGAAAATTGTGTGAAACCATCACCTACATTGACTTGTGATATAACATGTATAAATTAATTTTATCCATGAAATGCAACTAATAATAACAAGCTAAGTTCCAATGCCAGGCAAGAGGGTGACCTAACACGTGGTCTACGTCTTGATGTCAATCAAACAGTTCGTATGCGTTTATGGGGACAGTTGAGGCACTGTGAGATGCACTGACCCGAGACGTTTCGGCGCGATGCCTTCTTCTTGGGCCTGGAGTAGGTCTCCCTATAAGTGGGACATAAAATAAGTGAGGGCTCTATTAGTGCTAAGTGGTGTTTGAGAAACTGTACATGACATAAAAATACCATCACTATGGCACACCTAAAAAAGTCTAAAAACAGGGCAGCGGTAGACTGACCTTTGAAGTATTCCACGTGGTATATCCTTGGATTGTATCTTCCACGTATACAACTTAGAGCGTTATGTGAGTCAAAGGTTTTCAAAATCCCGAGTGCTGTAGGACAAAGAAATGCACAAGTGCATGGTTTGTACAGACCCTATGCATGTATAAAATGTGTAGTATACAGTTTACATTAACCATGTTAGCTGCCCGAGCAAAAACATACCTTTCTGGGCGGTCGTGTTTAGGTGACTTGTCCCAGCCATGTGTAGTGAATTTCATCATGGCTACGGCTCTATCCGTTGAAATCCTCAAATTTCAATGCCTGGGATTGGTTCCATCTGATAATATCGCCGCAAAAATATTGCCATACAAACATTTCGCCATATTTTTGCAGTGATATTACCCCATGGAACCTGTGGCGGACACCGCCGCAGCCCCCATATATTTTTAAAGGGAGCGGGGGGCAACCCCCGCAACCCACCCCATCTACCCCATAAATTACCCCCACCAAAAATATCGCCTATGGCCGTTCCCGACGACCATATGTACGGTGATATTTTTGGTGGCGATAATATTACCTGATACCCTGGGATTGGGATAAGCATAAGGCATTTGCTAGGAACTGATTCAAGGTAATTGGTAGACTGAAGGATACTTATGAAAAAGCGATAGGGGCTTACATGGCTTACCTGTGGGCAATTTTACTCTGCTGAATAAGGCTGCGGTTAGTTGATGGCAGGGTTTCTATCGAACGCGAACCTGCTGGCGTTGTTCGTGAATCGCCGAGCTGTATCGGGGCAATAGCTTTGAGCATGCGCGCACTAGAATAGTGATCGTGCATAACACATGCGCTTGTGAGTTGTGTACCATTTCCTTGCTAACACGTAATGCTCAGTGGAACATTGCGAGATTGACGAGGCCGTGTATTATTACAGCAGGCAGACTGTGTGACAAAGAGGCAGAGAAAAGATTCTAGTTACTGGTTAGACAGAAGTACCAGAATTCTATTACTGCTATAACATTGCGCCAAACAGTGAATGCCCTACCCCAGACGGGAACCTTCATTTTGTGCCTTTAGATCCACGGTAATTAGTTGGCTCTTCGGCAAGAAACTGGAGTGATCAGCTATCCCTCCCCTCCCCCCTTGTGCTCACCTGCATGCTCTCTCTCCTCTGTAACCAAGATAGGAAGCACTGTATATGTTTTTCACAATTTTTGACCCCCATGTAACCTGGTCGACCTGCACTTAGCGCTGTGATGTTGTTTTAATTTTTTTGTGATGCTACTTCTGTTATTGTCTAATACTATCTGTAACACAGTACAAGCTTTAAGCGCCCAGTTACCTGAGGGTTCGGTGCACGGTACAAATAAAGAAACTAAACTAATCACAGCTGGTCTTCCTTCAGGTGTGGCGAAGCCTGTTGGGAGCAGAATGGAGTGAGCTCCATCCAAGTTATTGGGACCTTTAAACGGCTTCCATTTGGAGCAGACCCTTTCTGAAATGAATGTAGTTTGCAGGCAGTGGCCATAGGTTCTTGATTCCTGTGTGCCCCCAAGGTGAAGACGAGTCTGCAGGCAACACAGCACTGAAGGTGAACACGGTGCAGTGATAGTGGTGCATGACACCTCCTGGATGGATTTATTGCCTTTGGCATAGTAAAAACAAAGAGGTGATGGCTGGAAGGTTTAGAATGAATCTTAACCACTGGCATTGCTCTGGGCAACCCTCCAGGTCACTGTTCTTCACCTGCCAAGCCATTGCAGAAGGGGAAAGACCATATGCAAATCAGGCTTGGTCCCACCCCAAAAAGGGCAGTCCAGCACGAACTGCTAGGTCACATCCCTTCTGCACGAGACCACAAGCATCCCCAAACATGTTTCGACCTTGTTGGGCCTCATCAGTGGCATAGTAATACAATTCCAACCCGGCTTTAATTATAATTATAGAAATAGAAACAAACGACAAATACAGAAACAGTAGGAGACATGCATCATGCATACATGGACAGTATATTTACTTGTGCGATTCATTGATTATATACTTATAGAGAATGCACGCTTAAGATTATTCTATACATGAAAACAGCCAGTGCATTGTAATCATGGCCTCTCAGATGTTTGCACTTTTACTGCTGAACTATTAGCTCCACTTTGCAGAAAGAAAGTCCCCGACATCTTTCTGACAATGGCCACGTGATTATCTGTATCCACAGGGGTATTGGACTAATCTGGCATCAGAATGACTCTCTCTTGGCACTGAATATTGCGTCACTGGGGACACTTGCAAGGCGCGGTGCCTGAGAGAATTCAATGCATTAGTCGGTCCCTTGTGGTAATATGCATCAGCCTCAAGGGGTTTGTGGTAAGAGCTCCTGCGTGCCCCAGACACAACCTTGCTCGAAGGTTATCCTCTACTTTGAGCCAGGCTCGTTCTTCTTTAAGTGAAAATAAGTTGCAGCACGTCTGAAAAGTTAGGAACATATTGTTCTTCAAGTTTCCAAGAAAGGAAGATACTTAAAAATATCTTTGGTCTTTCTTTTCTTTGGACAAGCCACAAGTACCTGAGTTTTTGGTGTTATTGTTTACATTATACAAATATAAAATATATCTATGCGCTATGCCCCAAGTGAAGCCATTTTGGCTTGTAAACTGTTTGAACATTCGATATAAACAGGCCTCTCAAATGATCCTGGTTATTCCGTTGCACTGTTTACCATTGACACCACACTAATGATGCAGAGGAAGAAAGATATCACAGCACAGCACTGCACTGTTCTCAATGACAGCCTTCACTGACTGTCCAGTTAAACAGAAGCAGACTAGGAATGGCCTTTATTGCAACACTGTAATGCCTGAGTGGCTCAGGGTCGGCCCAATGTTGTGTTTAAGTGTGATGACTTGGTTTTCACTGCAACTCGCAGTTCAGACTGCAGTTTTACAAATGCTGCACTCCACAGGACTGGTTTCATCAGTCTCTAAATCTTGCTTCTTCCAGCTTAGAAAAATAATGTCTCTCCTTCCGTCGCTAGGTTTCATCCATTGTTTCATGACACTGAACGCCTTTATATAATCACGGCTGGACTTTAACAACAGGGTTTATCTTGGTCTTCCACATAAACGGAGGGTCCTTTTACAGAGTCCAAAACAATGCAACACGAATGCTGCCTGGGCTGAAGAAATACGACCATGCTTCTTAAGGCTTTATTTCTCTACGTTGGCTACCATTTAGAAAGCAAACATTCAAAGCCATATGCTTTGTTTTTTTTAACACTGCAGGTGATCAGTCCTTTTATCGTCCACATACACTGCACGACTACTGTCGTCGCCCTCGGCTGAGGTGGATGACTCATAATCTTACTCTAGCCCCATTTTACAAAAAAGTGCAAATTGGAGACCAGTCTTTTTCCACTCTTGTCGCAAAATACTGGAATGCTTTCCTTTGTTCATTCGCTCCGAATGGAACCTTCTAAAAATTGGGAAATGGCTTACTTATTCATCAGGCCCTAATGTAACTTGCCATGTTTTGAACCACACATTAACATACCCATTCCATAGCGCCTAGATAGCCTCGGATGAATGACAGCCTTGATGAACCCAAAATACATGTTTTAATTTGTATTTTATTGTTTAAAGCGCGGACCTAGCTCGAGAGCAGCATAGACCGTACAGAGTGTGGGTAGCCAGTGTTTGGGCTGGCATCTTTTAACAATAGTGCAGTACTGAGAGTTGAGGTCTGTGCGTTGGGATGTGCGCCCGTTGGAATTAGTCCTTGGTCAGGTGTTGTTGAAAAAGCTGTATTTTGAGAGATTTGCAACACTGGAGAATTGTGGGGACTTTGCAAGTCGACAATGGGAGGAATTTCAGAAGGTGGGTGCGTGACAAGAGAAGGGTTGTTTGATCCTGTCTTTGCGGACGACTTGTGATTCAAGCTGGTTGGTCGATTTGCTGTGTGAGAAGCTAGTGCCACCAGATATGTAGTGTTGAGCCACCAGGTATGCTGGTATGCTACTCGTAACTGCTTTGTAGATGATGCATGCAGTCTTGAACAGTATCTTGGCCTGGAGAGGAAGCCAATGCAGTTCACATAGGACAGGGGTAATTCAGTCAAATGTATGTGCACCCGCGATAAGACGTGCTGCAGCTTGGTGGACTGCTTTTAGGGGAGCCAAGTGAGCAAAGATATTGGGGTGGAAATATGCCAGGGCACATTTGTCTGTGTGGTAATGGTGGCGTGCTAATGCCTCAGTGGAAGCACTGTGTGCAGATGAGCAGCAAACGGTGCATCATTTTATTCTGTGCAGGGTCGGACTGGGATAAAAATAAGCCCAAAATAAAAAAGGCCCAATATAAAATGGATCATATTTGCATGCATGTATAGGGAGGGCATTTCCTCCATTTATGTGCAGACTACAAGGGCCTGAACAAAGGTCTGGACGTCCTGCAGCAGGATGAAGGGTTTGATTTTGCAAAGGGTGGAGTTTGGAGCCTAGCTGTTTGGGCCGTCTTGGCTAAGTGTTTCTGGAAGGACAGGCTGCTGTGAATGATGAAGTCTAAGGTTTTTGCTGAGTTTGAGAGTTGTGGATCAAATCCTTCTAGGCGCATATCATTGAGCCATTGTTGGACATGTTGTTTTGCTGGTGGACTGATGAAGACGACTTCAGTCTTGGAAGGTTTTTAGTTTGAGGTAGGCAGTTGACATCCATACCTGGATGATGGTTAGGTAGTTGTGGGGACAAGTGATGTCCTGCATGCTATTTAATCTCATGTACAACTGAGTATCATCCGTGTATTGGTGGATGGCTTTATTGGTATCTTTGAGGAGAGTACCCAGAGGCTACATCTAAAGGTTAAAATGGATCGATGAGAGGATGGAGCCTTTAGGAGACTCCGCAGGAGACCTGGAGTTGGTTAAAATGCAACCAGTTCATGTGGACGGCCTGGGGTCTCCCCGAGAGGTAGGAGGTACACAAATTCAGGCCAGTGCCAGATAATCCAATCCTGTAAGCAAGGAGGGAGAGGAGGATGCCGTGGTCGACGGTGTCCTATACAGCCGAGAGGTCCAGGAGGGCGAAGTTGCCTGAGTCACCCGTATCCATGATTTGGAGGGCATCATCCACCGCCTGGAAGTTGGCTGACTCGATGCTACACTTGGGGTGGAACCCTGACTGATAGCCATTTAGGAGGAGTAGTTGTTCGATTATGCTGAGTAGTTGTGTAGCAAACCAGTAAATGGCCAAGTCGTCTGGATCTAGGGTTGGTTTTTTCAAAAGAGGTGGGATTAAGACCAGTCTTGAGGGTGTCCGGGAATGACCCATCTGTGTATATACATGCATGCAAATATGATCCATTTTTATATTGGGACTTTTTTATTTTGGGCATATTTTTATCCCAGTCCGACCCTGCTCAGAATAAAATGATGCACCGTTTGCTGCTCATCTGCACACAGTGCTTCCACTGAGGCATTAGCACGCCACCATTACCACACAGACAAATGTGCCCTGGCATATTTCCACCCCAATATGTTTTCATACCGCTTCAAGGCTGCTTGTTGCATACTTAAGGGGAAAAACAGAACATTTAGAAACATGTGTGCAGTACTCTATTAGATCTGTTTTAATGGGTGGCTATTGTAAGTCTGGTAACATCCTGTGCAGAATTAACAGCAACGCATTTCTATGTTGGTTGTATTTAAGGGATCTTGAAGTTTGTTCGACTTTAATTGGTCGAATTACATTTGTGCACATTTATTTTTTACCGATTTCTTTACTGCAAATTGCAGATTGAGACCCCCACCACCTTCCCGCATCTACCCGCTGAACTCCCCTGTCTATATACCTCACCCGAACCCACCATCTATCTGTTTTGCGGTACATAAAATGAAGGCAACATGTAATTCTACCAGCTAGTTAGTCGAATAAAGTGGGGAATACCGTCGTTAAACCTCAGATTAAATGGAAATGTACTCATGCAAGGTGCACACATGGACAGTGCCGCTCTGTTTACAAACACGAGAACAATATACATTATTCTACCAACCCTCAAGTCACAGATGTAAAGCTTACTTTAATCAGGGAAGATCCGCACCCACAGCCGAAGGAAAAACACATATTTCCAATGTGAAACTGCTCCCTCCTGGTCACACGTTCGAAGCAGTCAAATCGAAAAAAAATACACGACTGCTTGGAGAAGTTGAAAAGTTTTAGAGTATAATTTGTATTAAAAAATGTCGTAATAATAATTTCAGTAATCAAACAGGGAAACGTCGCAATGTGTTTCGGTTACTTGGTGCATAACATGAAAAAGCCAATTTTATTCAAATTGGACTTTAGTTTTGTTTTGTTTCATTGTAGGAAAGGCAGTCCTTGTAAGTGTCCGCTGCCCCAATGTTATGTGATATCTCTTAGTTGATGGGATTGGTGCGTGTGGAAATGCAGTCAAGGTAACGCGTGAATGTTCGATAAGATAAACACTTCCACGTAGCAATGGTAGAGTCAGGCATTTTTGACGCGGTGGGCCTACAACGCATTCCTGTAGACCTGGAGTGGTCGTCCCCATAAATAAAGGGAAATACACATATTTTATCAGAGTCTTTTCTTTATTTTGTATAACTTTATTGTGCATTTGACTATCAAAAAACAAGGCTTAAGCACATGAGTCTTTTCTTTAGCTTCCTCCCACGAACCAGGTTGATGTTTTGAGCTTTTGCAGGGTATCACATATTTTGGGCAAAAAAATGTTATAAAGCAAAAGTAAACCAAATGTCTCCTGCATCGGGAACATCAATACTGCAAAACACAATAAACATCCCAGTTCTTTACATATTGCCTCAATATGAGTACCGGGTTTGGTAAAAAGTGGTGGTAAATTGGTCGTAATTCCATTACCACCACTTTACGGCAGCATTACTGCATCGCTATAAGTTTGACGGTAAACTGGAATATTTGCCTCTAGCAAAAAATGTCTACCTTACTGCCAAAAATAATTGTAGTAACAGATCTGAATTGCCACTAAAAATGCCAAAGTGGGCCTATGGACCATAAAAATGGGGACTCGCACCACTGTGCTGCCACTTGTAATCTCATAGAAAATCTACGGGGACCGAGTGGCAGGGAAGTAATTTCACCAAAATGCCGGGGGTAGCATAAGTGACATCACACAACCCTTGGCCTCTGATGACATCACAGGAAGTGATATCATTTGACCACGCCCCAAGTGAAAGCACGGGAAGTGATGGCACACAACCTTCAGATGCGTCTGACAACCGTGTTTCCACCCAGAACATTCAAACACATACTACCACATTCCTACTCATTCACCCACCTTTCACTCATTCATACACCTTCTCTTCCATCCACTCTCACTGCATTCTCCACACAGGCACACACCCACCCAGAACATTCAAACTCGCACACTATCACATTTATTCTCATTCACCCACGACTTGCTACCCATAGCACATACATACATCTGACACGCACTTCACACATACAAAATACACATCACATTTAAAAAATAAAAGCTGGCTTACCTGTTTTTCCAGCTTCGGTCCATCACTCCAGGCCACCCTCGGCTCCTCCATGCTGCTCACAAACAGGAATCAGGAAGCTCAGAGAGCTTACTGGTTCCTGTATATTAGCCGCGAGGAAGTCAGAGGAGAAGGGTGTTGGAGCTGAACGTGGGATGTGAAACATGCCACATGTCATGGTCAGCTCATCCTACTGAGTGCTTCCTTCTTGCGCTGCGTGCCCTAGCCAAGTCTTCACCCTGAGGGGTGAGGACTGGGCCAGGGACCCCGAGACCTGGTGTGGCGGGGAAATCGCTACACCAGTGCCCAGGAGCTTCCAAATAGAATATAGAAATGTGGGTACCAAGGGAGACCACAGGGGTCGGGCCGCGACCTGTAGTGACCCCCAAATGACATCCCTGCTGAGTGGCAGTTACAATAAATGAATTTGGCAGCAAATTGGCAGACTTACGATTTTTTCGCCCAACTCGTAATGTGGCCATTTATCCTTTTATTGTACAATATCCATAAAAGTACCATATACACTTGGCATATGAAAGCAATACCTGGACATCTGAGGGTATAACTTACATATTGTGACTATACCAAGCATATGATGACTGACTATTTGTGGCAGCACCTGTACATAAGGGATAATAGCTTTTATGTGTTGACTTTACCAGTCATATGATGGCATCCTTGGAATCTTTGGGAATGTACTTGACAATGCTTGGAATATTGTGGGAGCACCCACAGGGTATCACTTACATATGGTGACTATACCAGGCATATGAGGGCCTGACAGTTGCAGTGCCTGAAACATAGCAGATAGCAATGCCTAGCAAATACCTATGCAATACCAATATAAGAGCGAACACAATTAGTTTTGCCAATCCATTTTTCTATAATGCACAGTGCCATTGAGTGGCTTCTATGCCACTGGCTAATCTTAATTTTATTACACACAATGATTATAAGGAAAAGTAAGGTAACATGGTTTGCCGCCAAGGATCACACAATAGGCCAAGTGGAAAAGCCAGGACTGCAGATGTCTCTAGTTCTACACCAAAACGGTTTTTGCTGAATTGTTTTATTTAGTTCTCTGTATTTAGTAAAGATAGCATGCAAAATACACAAATTGCATGATAAATCACCATGATCTAAGAAACACCTATGAACATATTTTAGGGAAAACTGGTATGATTACACCTGAAGATGGGCAGGAGCACACAAATTAATGAATATTTGTAAGGGATGTATGCAACGTCGTAATCTTTATGGATGAAAAATGATGCTGCAATGTTTTTCATAGTAATGCACACACTGCTCTTAAGATGCACTCTGTTGCTGCCTTTCATGGCCCCAGGCCACGGGGAAGAGTGGCACTTGACAATGCTAGACTGCAGTAGCAGAAGAGCCAGCTGGTAATGCTGCCAAGTTCAATTTTGTAACTGCTGAGCTTTTCTCCCTGGCAGTGGCACCTCCGGTTGCCCACTGTACTGATTCTGGAACATCACCTCTCCCATCTACCCATGATTCAGAAATGTTGCATCTGATCTCTGCATCATGACAGGACAGTGACAGATGTGCCATCTGTGATGAATCCTACCGCCTCCTCAATAGACCCCTGCCTATAGTCTCCTCCCAGTTGGCCAGGGAAAGGCAGACGCTTTCTGATCCTGACCTTGGGGTACGTGTTCTGCAGGAGGATCATCTGGGAGGAGAAAGGGCCCAGAGAAATGAGAGGATTCCATGGGGTGGGACGCAGTATCTTTCTTCCTCTAGGAAGACATCTCCTCCATACCAAAGTCTGTAATGGCTTGCTGTCGTAACAATCTTTTTGTTCCACAAACTAAACATCTAAATGTGGTTAAGACCAATCACAAATTTCCAGCTATTGGCAGAAATAAAAATCCTTCCATAACCCTGGAGACTTATAAAGCTAAAAACGTCCCTAACTCCCAGAGGTACAGTGAAAGGAAATCTATGAATAATAACAGTTTAAATTCTAAAGAACTGTATTCCTCTTTTCAATAAACCCTGATGACTGATCCTTATGATATTTCTTAAGAGAATATTATGAGGAACAGAAATGAGTTTACGAGTTCAAATCAAGCCAGAAAAACTAACTTTGTCATTAGGTACTTCAAGTCCCATATTTCCCTAAGTACTGGGATGATGAAGAGGGCTAAAGAGGAACAATGCTGCAGGAGTGGTCAGATTGTTAATAGAAATGACCCACAGCGGAGCGAGACGGAGAGGCTTAAAAGGCCCACTGAGGTGCAGGCCATTGTCGAGCAGAACAGGAAGGAAGAGCAGTGTGATCTGCATATGCAGCCCATGCAGAAACTGGAGGAGGGAGAAGACCCCGGGACCTCTCTTAAGCTGAAAACAGTAGCCAGTCCTGAGAGGGTCTGTGTGTCCAGTAGCCTTAAGTGCAGAGATTGCGCAGCTGGAAGTGTGAAAGAGAGAATCTTGCCCTCTGAAGACCTGTTTTGCAGAGGCTGCACAGGAGGAAGCGAAAGCAAGGGAAGCTTTCCTCCCCAAGAGGCTGTCTCCGGTGGCTGGTCAGCACCAGAGAGCCTCCGGAGCAAAGGAAGCTCCTTTCCCAAGTGACACGGGTGATGGTGGACCTGGAGTAGCAGTTTGCTGGGTCACAAGGAGCCACTGAATCAGAACACCTGCGAGCAGTGATGGTATCGGACACGCACGCCTTACCCGATGAGTTCACTAGCAGATAGTGACCTTGGAGCACTCTGAAACTGCTTGCGGGCTCAAGGCAGGCGTTTACCAAGTAGAAAACACTTGCATATGAGTTGATGTGAAACTAAGACACATTTTGAATACCGAACTATCAGTAAGCAGCAAAAGTCATATTTGTCAAAACCAAAAGACTGTAACTTTAATTGTGTGAGTTTGTGCAGAACCCAGCAACCTAAGGGGGCAATATTGTTAAAAGCTAATACATACAACCATTGCCTAAGCCGAGACACCAAAAACAAGGCAATTCAAATCCAACAGATATTGCTAAAGCCAGTAGGGGACTAATGAAAGGTCCATAGGTTGTTAAGCTTTTTGCCCATATTATGAGAAGCATATAACAACAGCTGGTATAAACCCACATAGCCGAAAGCCAAGGAAGACCCTGTCCTTGTCAGTATTTGGCTACTTATGCAGTGCAGAAATGAGAGTGGCACAAAGGCTGCCCTTCTGTAAAAGGTTATCCCGAAGGAGAGGAGCATCATTTGCAGAGGAGTATCGAAAAGCACCAAAGTGAATCTTGTTTCCCTGAAGAGTTGGTAACTGTTTGATGTTGCAAACTAATGAACATTGTGAAACTGTTGTAAAGCTTTTGTAAGTTGATATTAACCACAGAAGTACTTACTGTTTGTGAAAAGCTGTTCGGGCAGGGGAGTATACCTGGATGGCAAACCTGGCATGGGCATAAACCAGTTGTGATTGAGGTAGTAGGCCTGGCATGGAAGTAAACCAGGTAGAAGTTGATGAATTGCTATAAAGTGGTACTGACAAAGACAATTTATGTTGCTGTGGTGTTGCTGGAAGAACTGTATACAACTGCTGTAGAGGAGTTACACATCTTCAGATATACTCAGTTGCGGCAAATCTTCCTGACAAAAACAATTATTGTTGCTATTGACTAACTGAGAAAATATTCTTTATATGAAGAAGATAATAATGAATCTTACTCTCGCTCAATGAAGAGAAAGAACCTTCTATTTTCTTTGTGTAATCACTGGAGTGTTGGAACTTTCTGTTGTCACGTTGGAGTTACAAAGAACTGTGTTGGAACTTTGTTATAAACCATGATTTCCTTATTTCTTTTTTGGAACTATGAAGCAAAATCCTGCTTGAATCTGGGGAAGGGAAATTCACCCATATTATAAGTAGAGACTCTTGTCATTATACACATTCAAGGGTTATATTATTTTTTGTTGCCTTTGAGCTGCCATGCATTACCTCATTGTTTTATTATATGCCCATCCCACTGTGTCTCACAGATGTGGGAATTTAAAATACACTCCCTTGCACTTTTCATACTTCATACTGAATGTACTTACCATAAAGAGATACATACTATTCTGTCTCTACCTTTGTTATGACCTTCCATTTATTCAAGGTGATAACTTTGTACCAAGTATTTTGTTTGACTCACTCCCCTCCTGAGCGATTGACCTTGATTGCTTGACAATTGCTAAAAATAGAAGAGCACAGGAAAGCTAAGGTCTCCTTCCTTGGCTATTTCAGGAACACCCCAAGGCCTGAAACTAAGGCACTAAGAAAATAACTGACAACATGAAAGCATTAATAGTGGTGAGAGAGATGATGTCTGGGGAATATCACAAGTGATATAATCTCTCTCAGGTGTGTATTCTTTTGATATGTCCAATGAATAGCATAATTCCCCAGAACCATTGCATTTTGCATCACCTCCCTCCATAGTAAGCCCGAGGCTTTACCAAAATGTATTCAGGGTTTAGGGTAAAAGGTTTCAGGTGTGTTGAGGATGAAATGGTATGAATAGGGCATGTATGGTTCAATTTTGTGATCTGTCTTGGTGGCAGAGGAAGGACGTTTCTAGAGCACTTGAAGGAATATGCTTTGGTGAAGGGGGAGGTCTGAAATGTAAATAAGATTTAGTTGAGTGGCAGGTAGACAATGAATACAAGCTTCAGTTGAGATAGAGGTCGAACAGTGAAGTAGGATATATCCTCTTTGCCAATACAACTAGGGGAGGTGAGAATCCCAGAGACTCGCACACATTCACAGACAAGGCATTTCTTGTTATTAAGAAGTGAAAATAAAATCCCAGAAGTGGTTGTTCGCGGGCAAGACATTATGTTTAGCCACTGTAAATGAGTGTGCCATTATTCTGAAAGGGGAATGTATTTTGCGAAGAAAAGTTTGTAGGACTATTTGGAAGCAGCAGCTTGCATTGAAAGGCTATTTTTGTGACAGCTAAGAGACACTAAAACTGTGAAGATTTGAGTTACGATAAAATAAACTTGAGAAGATACGTTCTTAGCATTTTCTGGAGCAGGAGGAGTTTGGTGCCTGTAACTGAGTGTGGCATGGTTTTCTGACATGACGAAATAGTAGTTGTGAACAAAAGGTCTTAGGGCCTCAATAAGAGTTGGCTGGATTTTCATAATGAAATACTGCTGGAGGAAGTTACCACCTCGGTGGTATTTCAGAAAATTCAGAGTTTATTATGATTGTATGACTGGAGATATTTAGGAAAAACTTGTTGTTTTGCCAATTTCCACCTTCAAAAAGTTGGTGGAATTTGATAGTGTACAGTAATGTATACCACTACTGTGAATTGTTTTTAATGCACAAAAATGTCAAATATGACCCCTTTATGCATAACATGGTCATGGGCAAGGGGGCATCTGAGATGCTCACCTCTGCACACCCTTACAACTTTTCAGCCAGCAAACATTTGTTTATTGTTTAGAAGGTAAGTGTCTGTCTGTGCATCATTTCTGTTCAGTAATAAGCATATAAAAATGTTTGTCCCAATTTGGGTTTTAGCCTACATGGCTGTGGTGGAGGTAAAAATAGGTGGAGCTTATTCATCTGCAAACATGGAAACATGGCTGAAGGACTAAACTGTGACAGGAGGAAAGAGTGGCACGTTGCTGGAGGGGATTTTACATCAGTCACAGCAGTGTACATACTACATTGAAGGTATCAATTTTGCAGCAAATCTGGCCACACATCACTCTATGCTGGAAGATTAAGTATTTCATGCTCATATATTGCATCCAGAGGTGGAAGAGAAGGGTGTTAAGCCCATTATCCCTCGGCTAGAAGGTGGAAAACAGTTGCAGATTATATCTACCAATGAGCTATCCGAAACAACATATAGTGTAGAGGAACAGTATTTCTTTTTATTTTTGAAAGCACAAACCTAGCTCAAGAGCAGAAGAGCACAGTACAGAGTGTGGGTAGCCAGCGTGTGGGCTGGCATCTTTTAAATGTAGTGGAGTACTGAAAGTTGAGGTCGTCAGATACATTATGCCTTGGTGCTAGCGCAAGGCATAGTTAAGGTTAAGACGAGGTTTCAATGGCGTTTCAGAAAATGACTTTTCTTAACAGCCTCCTAATGCTTGCATGAAGACATCTGAAAATATTCAAGAGTAATATTTCGAGCCAGCCACCTGTGCATGGGCAATTTCAGATTTCTAAATTAATGGCTTCAAGTTTAAAAAATGGTTCGCCTTTTGAACAACCTTTAACATTGGGTTTTCCCATAGGAAAAAAAAAAGAATTTGGCCCAAATATCTCTAAATTGGCAGCTTAGATTTTCCAAATTTTTTGCAGCCTCCTATCTTGAATTGGAGCACTGAAAACAAATTTGAAAATCAACGTGGTCAATGTTTAGATATTAAGTATGGAAAATGTATCTATATATGACGCATGCGCACTGACAACGTAGTTATGTTGTATGAAAGGCACTGGATCGATACAACAGACAAATTCCATTCATACCCCTCACTTAGTGATTTAAAGTTGGAAGACAAAAAGCGGGGGACGATTTCTTTTGTATTGAAACAGTTTCCAAATCGATATTATCGCTCACTCTTCCTCAGATTAAGATGGAACATTTTACCTACTCGGGAGGTACTGTCAAAAAGGAAGAGCACAGACATTGAGAAACCCTACTCCCGATTCTGTAGGAAATTAGGGGAAATAGAAACTCGGAAGCACTTGCTACTCTTCTGCCCTGCGTTGTAAGCAACAAGGTTGACTTATCTTGAGAAGTTTGCAAAGTGGGGAGTGAGGGGGGATGATGCTTATATTTGGTCTTGTTGCATCTCGATCCAGAACAATACAGAGGGTTTGGCTGTTGCATCCTTTATCAAATCCTTGAATATTTATACTGACCACGAATTTGGGGAAGATGAGACCTGTAGCATGCAGGTCGGAATTGGATAGTAATTGGTATGAAAGTAGATGGTAAAACAGCTGTGGCAGTTGGAGAATGGATTTTGTGTAGTAGTCGAGTATTTGTAATTCCATGATTGGAAGGATGAAGATGAGTGGCAATGGAAGGATGGAATGTTTTTGAGCTGTATTCCCTTTTTTTAAGCTGGTATGGGTATGACATTTGTGGTGTACTTTTGGGGAAAATAATATTTCTATGTTTTATGAGTTTTTTAGATAAACCAGTTTTAAAGTTTCACTCCAACACAGCCAATGTATAGTATGATTGAAATTGTTTGTTTCATTTTAAGTTTAAGAGGGGTTTTATGGGCTGAGTTCAGCTGTGATGAATGAATTTACATATTTTTATGATAATGTTTACATTTTGTGATTATGAAAGATATATAGCCTCTGTAAAAGTAAATAATGTGTTGGTTAATTTAGGATATATACTGTACGTTCCCTGATCTATTTGTATGACTAATTTCTGTGATATTTCATTTGTAAAGGTTTCTTTTGTAAACCATATACAAAAAAAGACAAACTAGTTATCCATTGAAGAAATACGAAATAAGTGAAAAAATACACACCAACCACTTGCTTAGCAACCACGGCACCCATATGCACATCAGTTATAAACACTTGGCCCCATTGCATACACATCACAACATGCATGCGACCCAACAGCTTACACATTCCAACATACTTAAACAACAAAATACATTACTCCATTAACAATATTCAGCCAACATTACCATAACCATACACAGTGTACTCATTTTCCCCCAATGCGTTTGCATCACAAAATATACTCAAGAAAGAAAACACATAATTCTAGGAACAAGCCAACATTAGCATAACCACACACAACATACTCACTAACACACACTGCATACAAATTCCAAACGTACCCTCAACCCCCACAGTATACACATTCTAACACACACTCAAGCCAAAAAAAACACGTAATTCTAGGACCAATATTCAGCCAACATTAGCATAACCACATACAGCAAGCACACTATCCCCCATTGCATACAAATTCCAAACCTATTCTCAACCCTCATAGTGTATGCATTTCAACATACACTCAAGCAAGACAACCCATATCTCCAGGAACAACATTCATCCAACATTAGCATATCTACAGACAGCATAGATACTTAACCCGACTGCATACACATCCTAACATGCACTCAATCCCCACACAGTACACATTCCAACATGCACTCAAACAAGAAAACACATCTCAAGGAACAATATTCAGCCAACATTGCCATAACGACACACAGCATTTGCACTTAACCCCATTGTGTACGCATTCCAACACACCATCAATCGAGAAATACATAGTTTCAGGAACAATATTCAGCCAAAAGTAGCATAACCACACACGGCATATGCACTATCGCCCACTGTGTATGCATTTGAAGAGCGGGTCCCTGGAGTGTCCTTTGGCTCTCCTATATGCATAACAGTCCAAAGACTAAGAAACAAGAAATGCCAGTCGTTGTTTGGCGAGGCCCCAGGAGGGCCAGTCTATCCCACATATGTGAGCACATATTCCCTTAGACAACTGTTGAAACAATATCCAGCTGATGTCTTCGCGAATATAGGTGCCACAATGCTAGACCAGGTTAACTAATGATAAATATCCAGCCGTGCTGACATCATTACTGACACCATATAATAGTAATATTAGTCACAGTTACACAGACACGCATGTGCACATAGGAAGAGCATGCCTACACAGTTCTGTAGAAAGAGGACGGATATATGTACATACTGTCAGAAGCCTTGTTTCCTTTCACTAGCCAAACTCAGAAACACAAGAAAGCAAGAGTCACGCAGAGCAAGCTTGCAAACGCTTATTGCAACTAACCACATGGAACTTCAGGGACAGCCGAATACTACTGACCTCAAGTGAAAGCAATACAATACACATATATAGATAGAGACACCACAGAACGACTGTAGTGAAATTGCACAAAGCCACAGGCCTCAGAATAAGGAACGGAGAGAGGCAAATTCTGCAGCATGAAGCAAAGGGCCAGTGCTCGCAGCCAAGGACAAGGGTGGGTGGAAGATTCCTGGCATTGGAGACAGGGAGCCACTTGCAAAATAGCATAATAAATCCTCACTAATTGGAGACCGAAAAGCTCAGTTTTGCGGTCCTCACCCATGTGGCTGTGCCAAGGCGAACAATAGCCTTTTACCCATGGTTTGAAGAGAAGCAGTTCCCAGCAAAGACAGACGGAATTGTTACATGTGTTGCCCAACAAACATAGCAACCTGCAGGCACTCTCCCAGGCTAGGTGGCTATTCCAGTGGCAATAATTCAGACACACAGTCTTTATCATTACCTCGAGAAGTACACTGAGCACTGGGAACAGAGCAGGATCACAGGCCTGGGGGGACCAGCTCCAGCCAATCAGGGAGCCCAAATCCTGGGGTGGTGTGTAATGGGCAAGGGCCAATGGCCATCCTGCAACCGTGCAACAATGTAATAGATAGTTTTTGGGGAAGTTTCAGGCAAACCCATCTGACATGGAAGGACCAGTTAGGCCACTCAGATAGGCGACTTCCATGGGTAATACCACCCGAGCCACCAAATAGAATGGGCTCTTAGGTTTTTGGGGAGAGGTTGGTTGGTGTGATACCATTGTTTAATAAAAACTCATAACACACGCTCAGGAGCTGTGATTGCTTGAGAATTCTGTTTTTCCTGTAGGATCCCTGTCTGTTTGGAAAATAAAGGGGTTTGTTGGGCCCTGGATACTCTGCTAAACACTGACTTTGTAGCACAAACCCTGGTCCTCTGTCATACCTTTACACATTCCAAACATACCCTCAACCCCCACAGCATGCAAGAAAAGACATAGTTCCAGGAACAATATTCAGCCAACATTAGCATAACCACACACACCACTCCCCCTTCGGCTGACTCCCACCCTGACACAGCCCTCTCCACGCTCCATTCGGCTATATCTGATACTCTTGATATCTTTGCCCCTGTCATGAGAATCTGCCTGAAGCCCAAAGCCAAATGTAAATCCTGGTATGACTCGGATCTCGTCACCCTAAAACGCAAGTGCAGGGTGGCAGAGAGGAAATGGCGTGCTTCATGTTCATCCTCTGACAAACTGGCCTGCCGCCTGCTCCAAAGGCAATACCGTCCCTCCGTTCTAACCAAGAAGAGAGCCCTTATCCAAGCCTGCATCTCTGCGGCATCTAACAATTCGGCCGAACTCTTTAAAATCTGCAAGGAGCTTGCCAACCCTGCTGCAGTCTCTACCTCTCCTGTCCCCTCCCAGGCCCTCTGCACTGCACTGGCCTCTCACTTCATCTCTAAAACTCAGGACATCCTGTCCTCAATCTCCTCCTATCACCTCCCTCCGTCTCTTCCCGGCTCTTCCTCCGGCCCTTCTGCAGCCACCCCTCCTCCCTCCTTCTCTGCCTTTTCGCTTTTCTCTGCTGACGAGGTTTCCAGACAAGACCGATCTATGAAAGTCATGTCTAAACAGGTTCACCCCTGTTCCTCCAATACTATCAAGGACCATATCGACTCCCTGGCTCCTGCACTGGCTGACTTTTGCAACCACTCCTTTGCCTCTGGAGTCTTCCCATCCCCCCTTAAGCACTCCCCTGTGCACCCTCTTCTTAAGAAACCCTCTTCCGACCCCTCCTGCTTGACTAACTATCGCCCAATCTCCATCACTCCCTTCCTGGGCAAGCTCCTGGAGAAACTGGCCATCTCCCAGCTTAACCTCCATGCTGAATCTGTTGGTAGTTTTCATGACCATCAATCTGGCTTCAGTGCTGCCAGAAGCACGGAAACTGCTCTCCTGAACATCCGTGAGGACCTGCTCTCGAACCTCGACTCCAACACTCCGTGTGTTCTCATTCTGCTCGATCTCTCTTCTGCCTTTGACACTGTCAACCATGCCATCCTGCTCAACCGTCTCTGTGATAACCTGGGTATCACTGGTCAGGCTCTGGCGTGGCTGACCTCTTTCCTTTCCAATCGACCCTCCCAGGTCCAACTGGGGTACTTCCTCTCTGACATCTTTTTTTCTACCTGTGGTGTCCCCCAGGGATCTAATCTCTCTCTCTGGCTTTTCAACCAGTATCTGGCACTCCTTGCCCACCGCATCGCCGCTCTCTGCCCCAACTTTCAGTGCTATGCGGAAGATACCCAGCTCATTTTCAGGCTACCCTCGGCCTCCTCCTCTCCTTCCCTCATCTCTGACTGTCTGTCTGCTATCCAGGAATGGTGTGCCACCAATGACCTCTGCCTTAATGCCAGTAAGACTGAGATTCTACTTATCAGCACACCAACTCACTCCTTCCCTGCAGCTCTCTGGCCAGCCTCTCTTGGCCCTCTTCCTGCTCCTACCTGCAAGGCAAAAAACCTTGGAGTCATCTTCGACTCCACACTCTTCTTCTCTCCTCATATATCTGACGTCTCTAAGAAGTCACACTACCAGCTGCACCTCCTCAGAGGTATTCTTCCCTTCCTCTCCTTCCCCCAGAAGCTCACTGTCTCCCGATCCCTGGTTCTCTCAAAGCTTGACTTCTGTAACAGCCTCTATCTTAATCTGCCTGCCTCCACTCTCCACCCTCGCAACACATCCAGAACAGGACTGCGAGACTTGTCCTTGGCCTCAAGCCCAGGGACCGTATCTCTCCAGGACTGAAATCTCTACACTGGCTCCCAGTGGCTGCAAGGATTAAGTTCAAAACCCTCTGCATTGTCCACAAGGCCTTCTGGGGCCTGGGGCCTAAATACCTTCAACTCTCTCTTCCTAAATATCTTCCTTCCCGAGCCCTTCGCTCATCCGTCTCCAACTCCATCAGGGTCAGCCGCTTCTCGAAGCAACGAGCTGGGGGTAGATCTCTCTCCGCGGCAGGGGCCTCCCTCTGGAACAGCCTTCCTGCCTCCCTGAAACTTGAGGAGAACCATCTCCGGTTCCGGAAGCACCTCAAAACCTTCCTCTTTGCTTCTGCTTTCTCTCTCCCTCTCCCCTGCTAAATTCCTCACTGAAACTGCACTGAATCTGCAACTGGGCCACTCTCTCCGACCTCGGTCCTTGGCCCAGCCACTCTCCACTTGCACTGTCCTCCCTGGCAACCCCTGCACTGCAGGACTGTCTCTGTATCCCTACAGCCCCCCCTCCCCAGCACTTGTCTGCACTTACCTTGCACTTGCCACCATCTGGCCCTATTATTATTATTTTTTTATTCTACTTACCCTGTACTGCACTTCCCCCCTCCCCTTCCCCTTGCACTTTTCCCTCCCTCCTACCCCTGCACTTGCGTGATCTAAATGACACCTGGCCTAGTAGGATCGTTGTCTGTTTTCCCCTTGTTCCCTCTCCCTGCCTCGTCGCGCCTTGAAACACTTGTGTAGAGGCGCGTTACAAATGCCATATCATATCATATCATATCATATCATATCATATCATATCATACACAAGGAAATACATAATGAAGCAACAGAAACACGTACCTTATTAACAAAAAAGTATATGCTACTAAGATAAAGGAGCACATTACTGTGAAGCATAACATAGGCCTTCAAGAATATTTCCTAAAAAACCTATTTCCCTCATTTGACAAATGTACTCCATTCATGTGAAAAACACTGTCGATTTGACTCTTAATGCTCTTCTGAAAAATAATCTATTTACAGTTGTGCGAGCACGATTACTTTTTCTATGCTTCGCACTTCCCTGCATCCACACTTTACTTACTGCCAAACATGAAAACATAATTTTTGTTGCAGGAAAAAATCCTGATAGATGTAGGAGATCTGTTTTAATATTAAAACACACTTCTGTTCCTCTTTTGTCACCAGATTGCTCCCACCAGCGTGTATTAGAACATAATCAGGCTCCTTGACAACACTGTCACAATAAACAAAAGATTTATCAATAATTTATTGCCATTTGCCACCTCAAAAAGCAAGCCATTCCACCTTGACATCACCAAATGGGGAAAAAGTCAACACTTGCTGCATCTAATGCTCCAGCCAATGGACCCATGAATCACCAAAAATGAACACTTCTTTTACCTACCTTTTTGAAATGGTTGAAATGACGACACACATGTTAAAAATATATATATAAGAATGCCTACTGACTACAATAATTTTCACGTGCATAAAAATATACATACAGAAACGCTAAATGTAAACTATTAAACTTTGTCTTACGTAAAAAGCAACATACACACTTGCATGCCTAACGCACAATATGCACGATTCCAGCTGCAAACATTGTGCGTATGAACACTGTACTAATGATGTACCTATACTTATAATCATGTGACTTGAATAATAATCGGGTTCGGGAGGGTGGCGCACCAGTGAGCTGCCTGAGCTGCCTTATTACTGTAGAGGTGAGGGGAGTGGGCAGGAATCATTGAGGGTGAATTTGGTCATGTGCGGTGAGATGGGTGAGCCAGGGCTGGTGTGTACTGATGGGGTTCTGGAGAGTGGCACGCCAGTGAGCTGCCCGAGTCCCCTTACTACTGGTGAAATGTGGGCTACATGGGGCGCTGCTGAGAAACATGCATGGCAGGGAGGGTAGAGGTGTGGGTTATGTCCTGGGCTGGCATGATAGGGAGAGGAGTGAATACTAGATCCTGCCAATTTTTGGCTCCACTGGTAGAGAAAATACAACAGGGATGAAATGCCCACACAAATTCCCTCTTGTTTGCGCAACTGGGTGTGAAATTAAAACAATGCAAATGTTTACACAAAGCCTCTTCTCTGTGTGCAGTGATAGTCTCTTTAGAATTCAGATTTGGAAAGGCAATGGGAGCCAATTAGATTCAACTTTGGGAGAGCTGTCAAAAACAGGTAGATTCAACTATTTCTGCCTGATGAATACTACTTAGATTCCATCTTTTACAGTGAAATGTAGAACAACCTAGAATAAACTTTTGCCAGTGCAATGGAAAACACCTAGATCTAACTTTGGCAGAACAATGGAAAAACACTCAGATTCAACTTTGGCAGTGCAATGGAAATCCACCTAGAACGAACTTTGGCAGAGCAATGGAAACACACTTGGATTCAACTTTGGCAGTGCAATGGAAATACCAATATCTAATAAAATGTTTGGTGGTGTGTTGAAAACCACTCCGGTTCAACTATGGCAGTGTAGTTGAAATCACAGATTCGGTTTTGGGCCAGCTGTGAGGCTAGGGAGATTCAATTTTGGGAGTACAATGAATACCTGTTACATAATTAGGCTAGGTGCATGTAGGTGGTTGGGTTTTACTGGCGTGCAGTAATGGCTGTACTCTCCACCCACACCACACTTACCTTATCAGTCGCTGTAGCGTTTCTGAGTCAGGCCTTCCAGCCGAACATGAAGTGGTGCTGCTTCGTAGGGTACTGCCCTTTTTCTTGTGGCCCTTAGCTGAGGGCTACCCGGGCAAGGCTGCCCTATGTCATCCTTATGTAGGATCCAATCAGGAGGGGGGCAGGATCTGGGCAGAGCAGGCAGGCAGAGAAAAGGAGTGATGGGAAAGGGTGTTGGGGATGCTAGCTGGGGCCTTAAGATGAAAAATAAAAAAGCTTTGGTGGAAAGGGGGTAGGTGGGGCCTCATCTGCTTCGTGCTTGCAGCATGAGTATCAGGCTTGATGTGCAGAGCCAAAAGGATTTGCGCACTGGTGATCTCACGCTATGGAAGGCTGCTTCACTGTGTGAGATCCAATCAGGAGAGGGGAGGGTGGGATCTGGGTGAAGCGGGCAGGAAAGCAAAGGAGTGAGGGGAAAGGGTGGAAGGAACACTAGCCGGGGCCTTAAGATGAAAAATAATAATGCTTTTGTGGAAAACAGGTCGCTGAGGCCTCACGTGCTTTGTGCTTACAGCACGACAATCAGGTTTGATGCACGTAGCCAAAAGGCACAATGACCAGTGCGAATGAAAAGTAAGTACCCTTGATAAACGTAAATACTTTTTTAATAATAAGGCTAAACTTGTCATTTTAAAACTGTATACTTTAAAATAAATCATGTATAATTATTGAATTGCAGCAAATTTGAAAATGTCAACAACCACTCATTTTGAGCCTTCAACGGAGCCAGGTTAGTAAATAATGTTTTATAAAATTGGCTTTTACTATTGAATGCAATTATCTTTTAAATGTAAATGTTGGAAATAATAAAACCTACTCTTTTAGTTACTCATTTCATAATGCAACATAACATCAAGGCACTAGCATATAATTAATATCACCATATGCACAATTCCAACATGAATATAGGCACTACCGTATTATAAATGTTCTAGATAGAAAATGTTAAAACAAATGTAAGCAGCAACATCAAATTTTCTCAACAAAAATGTAGTCACTCGCTTATTGTTCATAACAACATATATAAAATATCAATACAAAATGTAGACACTAGCATATTATTAATTGATAGATAATGTTAATACAAATGTAAGCAGTAGCATCTAATGTCATTACAATTGTAACAAACATTTGTCTACAGTAAACAATTGGACAAGTCAGTGCACTTCACATGCTGCATAGCTTCACCAACATTGTTATCTTTCGACTGTTAAATAATATATAATATTCAGGTAGCTAATAGCGTATCATTAACAATACTGCACCGAATATGTAAATACCATTTGGGCACTATCATATTATACATACCAATATATACACAATGTTAATGCGAATGTAAGAATAGTATTCTTAATGTCCTCACAATGAAAACATACAGGTGTATACAGTAAATAGTACAACATTTTATATTATAACATGTTCTTTTTTCTATAGGTGAAAAATGAACATTAATGGAAGATGCAAAAGGTAAATACAATGTTTTAATGCTACATAAAAGTAATACTTATATAGCCACTGATGTACTGTTAATAGCATGATATATGAAATGTCAATGCAAATGCACACACTATCGTACCTTTAAGAGCAATATATACAAAAGCTCAATATGAAGGTACGCACTAGTATATTATGATTAGTGCAAGATAGAACATGTTAATACAAATGTAGGTCGTAGCATGTAATATCCTTACAATTGTAACATAAAGGAGCACTCACTTATATCTGTCATACTAAATAAAATATACCAATGTGCTCACTAGCATATTGCTAATAGTACTATATACACAATGGTAATACACATGCAGTCACTAGCATATCATTAATATCACTATATACAAAATGTCAATACTAAAGTAGGCACAAGCATACTATTGTAGAGGAGGTCCCTATATGGCCTGCACCCCTGCCCCCCAGTGCGAGTTGCCAGTAAAACACTCGCCAAGGTATGTGACGTATGAGGAGCAACTAAACCAACAGAGAGCCGCATTGGGCCTCTGCCCTGTGTACATTAGAAGATCAGTACCTGTTGAAATGCCAATAAGCAGACAGCCCTGGGCAGCACAGTACCCAATCAGACAACCATACCAGCCGCTGATAAGGAACAATGAGTATTTACAGACTGTTCATGAGGAGACACAAAGTGCCCTAATGTAAGGCAAACGATGATGAGAAGAGGGCCTGGACAGACTAACGCATGAGGAAAGGCAACACGCAAACGCGTGTATCCACGAAAACAGGTGCAAGAGACACGAAGGACAACACAATGTTAAAACATAAGAAACGTCATAGCGAAAGAACCAAGATGAAAGAATCGAACCTGTTAAACGTGTGTAAATAGGCTTGAAACGCAAGATGCTAAGAAATCGATACTGCTTGCAATGCTTAGTAGAAGATAGAGCGGCAAGCGCCAACCAAATATCTACCTCAAGAAGGCACAATGTACACGTGCAACTCCATTTTGTAAAAGCAGAAGTACGCCCAGGCGGCCAAGGCCTAACTGGCCGGGTTTCATATCCATGCCCAAGCCACCATTCATCTGTGACTAATCCGTCCCATCCTGAAAAATAAAAACATCCAGTGTTGTCTTGAACAAACTCCTATATCTTCCTTACCCTCCATGGAAGCATCGTTAAATCCTGTTACATGCAAATGTCAAAATTTTACAAACGAACTAACAACAGCCATAGAAAAAATGAATACAATCATAGCACTATACACCCCAATAGCTACCTGTTCCAAAAATGGCCCTGATAGCCCAACTGCTCTGCTCAAAGTATTTGAACAAATGCAGTCAGACCCACAGGAACACCCTCCGACTGAGAAGCCTCCCGGTTTCATGTCTTGGAGAGCTAAAAAACTGCATCAAAGGGCTATGAAAAGGAACGCTAAAAGTAGAAACGACGCACTAACGAAAGGTTCCGATTTACAAACTGATCCAATAAATCAGTCTCCACTTATCATTGCTGAAACATCAACAGATAAGGATCATATAGATCTTCAACAACTTTCAAAAGAAAGTCAAGAAGCCTTAATTTCATCTATAACACCTAGTTTGAAACTAACCAATGAATCAACAAACACTTCAAAAATGTCTGTGATGCCTGCTAAAGTAAACTCTCTTAAAGAAATTAAACCTGTTGATTCCGACAGTAAAGAAATGGAAACAAATCCTAATGAGTTTAACGACGTATCAACATCAACCAAACGAAGAAACAAAAAAAATAATGTGATATCAAAAAACTCACCTGCGTGCTTGGAGCCCTCAAATGACCAGGTCTCGACACAATTGACGGGAGTCAAATCGAACCTGACCAATTATTTTCCAATATGTGGCAGAATTCGAACTACCCTTTGTGACGATACTCTGGCTTTGGAGCCTTCAACCACTGCAATGACAAAAACCTATAGTGAAGCATACACAAACAATTCTAATTCTGTTACAATCTCTACAGGAATAACCGACCTCCCTAACACCATTGGTCCTACAACCGTAGCAAATCGACGAGAAAATGAGCTACCTGCACCTCCACTGTTATCAGCACAAATACCATCTTTACACTTGAGCAACGCAAACTTGACTAGCATCAAGCCACCACCATCTGCTCCTTCCGAGTATATTATTGAATCCAATTGTTCCACTATCAGGACTGGTAAAATAGACCTCTCCAGTATAGCTCGACCTGAGATACTAGTTAATGGCCTAGGAAAGGAAATATTATTTTCATCGTTACCTTCCATGGACTCACTTTCTTTGATTACAAATAATCAGGATCTGCATACTGCACTTCCATCCTCTGCGCAGAACTGCACACTTGTGCATGGCCCTCCGGCACATAGATATATTTCAGAACCTCAAACTTCTACAATGCTAACTCATCACGGCATCTTAGACATCTTGAAGACAGAACTCTATGAGAGATACATGAAAGTTAATCCTGATAATGAATTACCAAGTGGAAATTCGATCAATACGACCAATCACGTCCCTTCTTCTGATAATGTCTCTGACCCTCACATAAAATCATTTGATCGCCTACATGAAAAGACAGAATACACTATCACAGAAAAACATCATCTTATAGGATTCGAAGGAAAGCGCGACTTACTTGGCACAAATCGTATTAACCGAGCCTTCCTCTTGACACTCTTTAGTCGAATCCCTCAACTACGGATGTTTAAATCAGAAGACATCCTGAGAGTATCTTTATCCTCGGAAAATAACTACTGTGCCGTGTGTTACTTGTCTTCTGAGGCTGTCAAGAAATACCTATGGTTTAATAGGGAAGGCATCAAAGAAGAAGGCCTTGTTCTAACCTCAATGGAAAATGAACAAGAAGCAATGAAATTCATCCAGTATGAATGTCCTCAGGCTTTCATCTCCGATTCACAATCTATTTCGCAATCTAAAACTAATGAGGTTGGAAATGGAGCTATTAATGAACTTCTGATTAAAGCAGGCATTTCACATGACCTCCAGTGGCTTGCTCCAATGCTCAACTCTTTCTTGAAATCTAAGGACTTATCATCCACATCGTAGCTGCTTATTAAAACTTCCCTATCTTTTCAATCTTGGAATTCGTGTGGATTCCTCAATCTTATGAAATGGCATTCAACGTTAGACTGCCTTAATCGTCCATCAATAATAATGATCCAAGAAACTATGAAAACCACTGCCTTTTCTCTACTTGACTATACAACGTATTGCATCCCTGCCATACGAACTTCCGTTGGTCGCTCCGCCGGAGGTATCTTGATAGCAGTAGACAATGCCTTAATGTTCAATTCGAAAATTGTTTGGACGGCTAACAACCTGCTTGCGATACTGCTAGAGACAAATATCCATGGGTATTGCCACTTAATTGTTATTACAATTTATTGGAATCTGGTCCATACTTCGATCGAAGAGATGATTGATATAGTTGAGAACTGTTTAGAATTTGTAACCCATGAATACGAAAACATTGAAATAATACTAGGTGGCGACTTTAACTGTGACTGTAGGACTAACAATGAGCTTAGCGGCTCTACAAGCAACTCACTATCGAAACGTAGAGGCACAATATGGAGGACCTTTTTAAAAGACTGGGATCTGGATATTATTCCACCTGATAAAATCAAATTGGACCACATGGTCAAGAGATGCAAAAACCTCCACGATCGACTTTATATTTGTCACTCACAGCTTACTTATAACATCACTACCCTTAAAAATCACTAAGATGCCATTCGTAGATCACGCACAGCTATTGGGCAATCTAAAACTCAACTTCTCCATCACAGCAGTTGACCCTTCTAATATCCTGTGTGAAATAGATCGTCCACAAATCTCCCTTAGATGGACTCAAGCTCTATGCAAACAATTCATACAATATGTAAAGTTGGCTGTTGCCAACCGCAACATTATTGAAGGAATTTCTGTGAGTGCTATCGAACAACTTTATGCTGAAATAATCCATGCAGCACTAATACACCTTAGCAAAAAAAAGTACTGTCAACAAAAATCGGCACCTATTTGACCCCCTCTGTAAAACACAGAAGCGGGAAAAAAATAAGGCCCTAAGAGCTTTGAAAAAAAACAACGAACTCCCCCGTGAAATGTATTTTACACAGCGAAATCATATTGTAGCTTCATACAATCAAAATCAAAAACAGATAAGGATACGAAGAAACAATGAACTTAATTGCAATCTTATTAGAGCCATAACAGCTCACGACACATGAATCATCTGGCGAACAATTAAAAGCAATAACGCTCAAGTGTCGCTCTTAATGCCCAATGCTATAGCTGAATCCACCTGGCACTCCTATATCACGAACAAATTTCGGATACCAGACCAATTTTTGAATATTTCCACTACTCCGCTAATATATCAAGATCTTCCACGTTTAAACTGGACCATTGCCGATATTAAGTGGGCTATATCCAAACTTACCTATTCTAGATCAGCTGGTCCTGATGGCTTCCCTCCATGCCTGTACAAAGCGGACCCGGATCTATGGGCAATGATCATAAATATCACATTTCAGGCCATTCTTAATTCGGGAACAATTCCTGCTTCATGGCTTTCGGCTAACATCATACCGATATTTAAAAAGGGAGATGCTGCCCCACCACAAAATTACCGGCCCATTGCCTTAATTGACACTGTAGCGAAACTATTTGCAATTCTCCTTCTTTACGAACTCGAAAAACATATTGAAATGCACAAAATATACTCCAAATACCAAACTGGGTTCAGGAAAGGAATGAGCACCTTGCCCAATGCCATAATAATGGCATTTGCCATCGCAGGAGCAAAAAAAACATCATCGAATCCGGTGTACATTGCCCTCATCGATATGTCTTCAGCCTTCGACACTGTGATACGGAACCTATTGTGGGCCAAACTAACTGAAATGGGAATTCCTCTGGTGCTAATTTATTGGTTTATAGCCCTACACACCAATACTTCTTATAAAATCAAGCTTACTTCAGAAGGGCGTACAACTAAACCTATTACCAATGAAATAGGCTTAAAGCAAGGTTGCAATTTAGCCGCTACCTTTTTCAACTTATATCTTGCAGATCTCGACAAAGGATGGGACGCAAAAAACCTGTTCTCTGTGAAAATCGGCCTTTTTCGTCTAAAATGGCTCACCTTCGCAGATGATATCATACTATTTGATCCCACTCCGGCAGGCCTCCAAATCAAACTACGGTTATTTGAAGAATTTGCAATAGCACATAACTTAACGCCCAATCCTGCTAAAACAGCAGTAATGAAATTTGGTGTCCAGAAGCGAACTGGAAAGTTCCAATGGCATATTATGCGAACCACCGTCCCCTCTATTGTAGAAACGATCTACCTAGGGTATTACTTATCAGAGAAAAATTCCATCAAACTGTGGACTGACTATCTAAATAATGAAATTAGACCACTCACATCACAGTTAAAAGTAATATATGCGAAATACTGCAAGTTTTCACTAACTCCTCTTATCGAGTTTTTTACGTTGAAAATTAAAAGCGTTGTCCTCTATTCACTTGATATATGTCTGGTTGAAATGGGTACGATCTTGGACCAACTGCAAGGGACAGCCTTGAAACGTGCTATGTCGCTTCCAATGTCATTACCCAACGCAGTTCTAAGGCATGAGTTGGGCCTAGTAGCGTTATCCACTCGCTGGAAATGGCGACTCCTAACAAATTTTGTGAAAATAAGCTATCCTAGGGTGAATTCCCTATATGTTGAAATGAAGCAAACAATTGATCTAATGCCAACGACCTCGATGGTCCAATATTTGACAAGAATACATGTTATTCTTAATGAGGCCAATATCACAGTGGATGACATTCATACTAGACCTGCATATGCTAAAAAAAGCTGTTTGAACTTGATTGGAGCATAACCATCAATCAAATAGGATCTTACAAACTCTATAAGGAATATTATCTATTCACACGAAAACGTACACCGAGATATGATCACATTGTGTTATTTCCTTGTAACCATACCCGTCTTTCTACGGTTCAAATTTAATCGGTTAGATACCAAAGAAAGAATTTCAAATTGGGCTAGTTACAAGATGAACGTTGTAAATAAGCATTGCAGATTTCCTATGTGCACTGAAACTATCGAAACACTAACGCATCTGATTTTATACTGCCCTCATTTTAAACATCAAAGAACTGTTTTATTTATGGAATTTGTAAACATCAATTTCATTGATTGCTTAGTATTTCTTTGGGCAAGAATGATGCAAGGCAATCATAAACCTCTTATATATGCCTTAACAAGTCTATGTAAATCAATAGAAAAGGAACTAGACAACTATGCTAACATCATTGCTTGACAAACTAAATAGGCTAACTCATCAATTCAGGCGAAGTGATATACTATCGATGTTACATTCCAAACCTGTGTATACTTGTGTCTTTATTCCCTACCTTTTTCCTTTCTTTTTTTTCTTTTTAGCAAAGTCATACTTTGTCTCTTGTTACAGGAAATGTTTTATAATTACATTTTTATTGAATGATGATTTTAAATTCTGGTGTTAAGTATATTGCAATGTTTATTTAACATTTTTATTTAACATTTTTATTTAACATTTCTATTTTGTAAAGATTTTGTTACCTTGTAATAGAATCAAGCACAAATAAAAGTATTAAAAAAAATAGTACTAGATAGAAAATGTTAAGCAGTAGCGTCTAATATCCTCAATAGGAATGTAGCCACTTGTGTATTGTTTATAGAACCATATATAAAATACAATACAAATGCAGGCACTACCGTAGTATTACTAGCACTACAGACAACGTGTCAATATGAATGTAGGCACTAGCATACTCTAAATAGTACTAGATTGAAAATGTTAACACAAATGTAAGCAGTAGCATTTAATGTACTTACAAACATAACATACAGGTGTGTACAGCAGACAAGTTTACATGCTTCATAGGCTGCATAGCATCAACAAAGTTATGTTTCAACTGCTAAATATTATATAACATGCAAGTAGCTACTAGTATATCGTTAATAGCACTTTACTGAATGTTAATACCACTCTACAAATTAGCATGCTACACAACCAACATACATATACAAAATGTTAATATAAATGTAAGCAGTAGCATTAAATGCCCTCATAATAAAAACACACAGGTGTATACATACAGTAAAAAGTACAACATTTTATATTGTATCAACATGTCTTCTTTTCTATCGGTGAAACATGAACATTGTGAGAGGACAAAGGTAAATACTACACAAAAAATATGTATACAAATTTAAGCAGTAGCATCTAATGTCCTTACAATTATAACGTACAGGTGTGAACAGTAAAGGGTTGGATGAGTCAATGCACTTCATTTGCTGCTTCAACAAATCTGTATGCAACATTAACATGGTTCTAGTGCTAAGTAAATATGAATACGCATAAAGCCACTAACATCATGTTCATATCACAATATACAAAATGTCAACAAGACTGTAGGCACTAGCATACCATACATACCACTGGCACAAAATATTATATTTTAACAACTTGTATTCTTTTGTATAGGTGAAACATCAACATTAAAAGAAGACAAAAACAGAACACAAATACCATCATAACTCTTGTAAATTTGTTATAAAAGCACATAAACCCTTTCACCAAATGTATTTTTTCACAAACAACACAAACACAATTGTATGTTAAACCTAAAAATGTAAAAATACATTACAAAATATACTCTACTAATAATCTATTTATCCTTCATTATTGTATTGCAGCAACAAAAACACAAGCATGAAAAAAAGCTGTAAAATAAAAAGGAAAACCAAAAAAAATAGCTCAAAGAAGGAACACAAACAAGAACCTAAACACACATATATAACTAGCCACCAGGATGATCAAATAAACATTCCCACTGACGACATTATTGCTATACAAGCTATTGGTAATATCACACAAGCAGTAGGTGAAATTCTTTTTGTAAAAGATCAACTTACAACACAAACAACATTTATTGCACTGGTTGAAATCTCACCATCTGCATCCACAAGTACTTTAAAAAAATGTAATACAAACCACAGAAAATATTAATACACTTTGAAATACTCCCAATGTTACCACTGAGGCTACCTGTACCAGATCTCATAAATTAGCCATGTGAAACATCTAAAGTTAACACATTAAACTAAAAACCACTCAAAACAAATAAAAATGTATTTATACATTGCGAACCTGGCCTATACAAAAACAACCTTCAGTGCCTATTACTATTTCTAGCAATGCTTTAATAATTGAAAGTGCTGTTATACCACAAAAACAAAACATACCTCACTGAATAATAAGCATACTAGTATTCCAACAGTTGAAAGTCCATAAATCTCCAAAAAAAGACAAACACATTCACTATTACTACTATTAGTACTACCACTACTAGTACTATTTCGATGGTGCAAACTACCTTTTTGAACCCCCCCAAAATGCACTTCTACTACTTCCGTTTCTAAAAATAAAACTTCTGATTTAACTAACAGTAAAACAGCCAATGTCCCAATATAAATCATATGATATCAGAAAAAAGCAACTTAAAACTCCTTTGGTTTTATGTTGTAGTATTTTAAAAAGTAAAACTAGCTTAGTCCACAAACCAAAAACAGATAATTTAGCTATTACTACTACTCCTTTAATTTCTTTATCACAAACTTCAACAGCTGAAGAACTATCACAACTAAACGTTTTTAGTTCTGGCAGTAGTCAGTGCATTTCAAGTGCTAGTACTAAAAAAACAAAAATCAACACCCCAAAAATATAACTACCTTTGCTACAATTCCATTTGGCAAATTAAGATCTTGGATTTGTGACTATTTTAGAATTCCTGCACCAGATGATACTCGAAGTGAAACTGAAGTAATTTGCACACTATGAAAATTTAAAAAAGGGTAGCTCTCAAAAATATAATTTAGGAAATTCAGCAATGTTAGCACATATGTGAGAATAAGCATGCACACTTACATGAAACTGAAGTAACTTGCACAATCTGAAAATTTAAAAAGGGATAGCTCTCAAAAATATAATTTAGGATATTCAGCAATGTTAGCACATATGCGAGAATAAGCATGCACACTTACATTTTATAAACATTTTAAAAATCAAACAACCAAACAAACTTCAATAACACAAACATATTCCTGCTGTTGTTAGTACAACTAAAAAACAAAACACTAAAAGAAAACATATAGGAACTGTAATTGTACAAAAAAGAAATTACCCTCTAATTTCCTAAAACATATTAAGTTGGGGATTGACTGTAACTTCCACATTTACCAAGTATTTATCAAGAATATCCTTATTCTTTTTTATGCTGCTTAAAATGTGGTACTAAAATTTCAGTAGGCGAACCCAATGCAAATGCAGCTACTTGTCTGCAAAAAATGAAACACCATCAATTAAGATGTGCATTTAGAAAGTACATTTAAAGTAATGAATCCATTAATATTAAACATGCACACAACACATGATATTGTTTTTAATTTTGCTTTATGTTGTCCAAAACAAATCAATACCAATTAAAAACATGTAAAAGTACCAATATAAATAAAATAAAATAAAAGTCATACAAATATATTTTTTAATATCAATAACATGTACGTCTACTTTTAAATACTTCCTCAATTTCTGGTTATTTCCCTTGTTATAAATTGAAAAAGCTTTAATAGGTATTTGTCTAAAAACTAGTATTCATAAAGTGCAATTGGAAGTTTTGAAATTTCAAAGGTTCTTAATAATTGACATATGGGACAGCTTTACGGGATGACGTGGATGCCGCCACAGAAATTATATTTCAATGTTAACAAATATAAATAATTTCAATTTTACAAATACATAAACAAAAGTCAATTGCAACAAGAAATAATACATTTCAATTAAATTAATTTTAACACATAATTTCAAAAATAGAATAATGCTTTACCATATTTTACATACAGGTTTACAGCATATATTATTTAAATATGAATAACATGAATAACATGTAAGCCTACTTTTACAAACTTCCATAAATTCTGGTGATTTTCATAAGGGTTCACTGAAAAAATGTAACAAGTACATACATTTATTATTATAAGTAGAAGAACCTTTAATTGGTATTTTTCTAGAAGCTATTTTACAATATAAACTGTAATTGGAATTTTGAAAATAAAACATTTGGTATTTTGAATTGGATTATTTTCAAAGGTTTTTATTAAAATGGAGGTAACGGATGGTTTTAAGGTGTGATGTGGAGGCTGTTACAAAAATGATATTTTCATTTTCACAGGTAAATTCAATTTTAAACAACTACATAAAAATAGTACTATTACAACACACATGAATGTTAAATAGTATTTAAATGTATTTTTACAAACAATTAACCTTAAAAAAATAGGAAATTATTTGATTATTTGAAAAAAACTATTTTACAAAAGAGTTAAGGTTAAACCAACTAAATCGTAAAGTCTACAAACAACATGAAAAATATACTATCAATACATTTAAACATATATTTTATTTAAATAAAATATCATTGTAACCTTAACTCACCATTTTTGTTTTGTTATATTTCACCTGGATTGCAACATTTTTTACAGTGAAGGTGATGTAATTTGTTTTGCAAATATTTCTTTGCATTTGATAAAAATTTGAAACTATTTATTCTTTATGTTAATGAGATTTACATTTGTGTTATTTAGTAATTATTTTGAAGTGGAAATTGGATGTTGGTATGTGTGCTTATTTAAAGTATAAGTATTATAATTTAAATGTTACTAAGTTTGTAAATCGTACAAGTTGTGTATGCATGTTATGTGTTGAAATACAGGTTTATAGTGTTTATTATATTGTAATAGCTTTGTTTTAGTGCATGCTGCATGTTTATGTGTACTGTATATGTATTTATGTTATGTTGCTTGTTTTTACATTTTATATTTGTAATTTTTAAATGTAATGTGGTTATTTTTTTAATGTAATAATAGAATTAATAGAAATGTTTATGTATATATTGTTGTTTATTTAGACGTTAAAGTTACATTTTGAAGTAAGGTATGTGCAGTGATTATTTAATTATTAAATTAAAGTGTTGTATATGAATTTTATGTATACTATTATTTTAATTATGGAGTATTTCGCATTATACACATACTTATAGTCGGTTTGATGTATAAACGGTTTCAATTTAATTACGTTTGTAATAACTTTTCTTTGTAAAAAAGATGATTTGTTTGTATGCATATAATTGTATTTATTATACAACAATAGTTTATGTTTTTATGTTTATGGATGTGTTAAGGTTACAATGATATTTTCTTTAAATATAATATATTTTTAAATGTATTGAATATATATATTACACGTCCTGCGTTAGCAGTCGTGTAGTTATGGTTAAGTTGCTCAACTCATAGGAAGAACACTTTTTGGGCGGCTTATAACTTTGTTACCTTTGGACGAATCCTTACCAAACTGTGCAAAAAAAGTATATGGCCCACTCTGAATTCTTCCGGTAAGTTTGGTGAGATTTCGTCAAAGGAAGGTAAAGTTATAGGGGGGGTCCCAAAAACATATTTTTTCCATAGACGCAATGGCAAAAAACTGGATGGATTTTCACCAAATTTGCAGCAGGAGTGACGGCTTGGTCCCGAAAGTGTTTTTTTGTAAATTTGTTGTAAATCTGCCCAGTAGTTTTTAAAAAATCAGGCAAAATGTAGGTGTGAAAAAAATGTGTGGTATCTGGCTCCGCAGACTTCTATCCCTGTTTGCTGCACGGACAGGACTCTGATTGTTCCGGAGGGCTGCGTGATATCTGCAGACATATGATGTGCCTGCTGATTGGCTGACGGAAGCTTGATGTGCGTCACATTTTTCCAATACACCCGCCATGTTGTATCCGTGGATGTTCGCATATAGCACAGCGGAGAACAGGGTTGGACATTTTTTTTTGGGGGGCATTTGGTGTTGGGAAGAGGGTCTGGAAAGGGTGGGGGTGAAAGATGGTTCATATGATGTATTTGTTTAGGTGGAAGAAGACTGTGTTGTATATGCAGCAGTCCGCGGACACTGCAGCAGTTCATGGGTAGGTCCTCAGGCAAGCAGCTTATCTGGTGACTGCAGGCAGGCTTCATTAGGGTAGGGGAGTGGAATGTAGATGATATGAGGATGTTTGTGTAGGCTGTATTATGCCCACTGGCTGCAAGTACTGTAATAGTATGGGTACAGAAGTGCACATGACCTCAGGCGGCTAGCTTATTGCACCAAAGAGTCTGCCCACTGGTTGCAAGTACTGCAATGCAGTAGTATGTGTACAGAGGTGGACAGGGCATCAGGTGGCTGTCTTATGTGTGTGTGTTGTGGCAACTGGGCAGATTCTTTGGTGCATGGCTGTATTATGCTGTGGTGATTGTGGGCAGCTACTAGATTCTTGGGTGCCAGAGGCCATGCACCCAAGAGTCTGCCCACTAGCTGGAAGTATTGTAATAGGGTGTGCACAGAAGTGGCCATGGAATGTGGCAGCTGCTTTATTGGACTGCCTTGAGATTCTTGGGTGTATTAGAGTCTGTCCACTGGGTGCAGGAATTGTAATAGTATGTGTACGGGAGTGGACAGGCTCTTGGCCGCTTGCCTTATGTGTGTGGAGTCTGTACATTGGGGGGAAGCACTGTAATAGTATGTCTACAGAAGTGGACAGGGTGTGTAGCAGCTGGCCTATTGGACTGCCCGAAGATTCTTGGGTGTATGAGAGTTTGCCCACTGGGTGCAAGTATGGTAATACTATGTGTACAGAAGTGGACAGGGCCTCAGGCGGATGTTAATGTTAATGTTAAAGGACATTTGCACCGCGCACTATCACTACCTACAACTACATAAACAAAGAAGTTTATACCTGAATGGACAAATACTGACCAACCATACCCCAAAAAACTAAATAAATACACATCGGATAATACATCTAGTTCCGACTCAGAAGTACCAAGAGACTCTGAATCTACCACAGATAGACCAACGGATACAGTGAATCAGACTCAATACAACAGCTCATACACCTTCAACTTCGGCTTTTTTAGGCGCACACCCAAAAGAACCCGCAGGGGGAGGAGGAAACCAAAGAAACAAACCCCAGACACGATTACAACTAAAGAAAACGTAGTGATCAATATTTCACAAAGACTGCTAACAAGACAAGAAGAAGAAACGTTACAGAAGGGCCTTAGTTTTGTCCCTACATACGGAACTACTCTATTTGATACCAAGATTGAGTTATACAAATTTGTCAGGAAACTTAAGCTGAAAGTTTTCTTTGATGAAATCGATACACATTCATATGAAAGATCCACCACAACTGGTCTTGATTACAAAGAATTCCGAGCTAAGAGCAGCTTCATACCTCCAATTACGGTACCATCCATAGACATATTTCAAAAGCTGGTCACTAAGGATCTGGAGAAAATAAGTTAGAACTCTTCACCTCACAAAAACTTCAAACCACACGAGATGAAACTTGTTAAGGATTTATACAGCACTAAAGAAATCACAATACGCCCTGCCGATAAAGGAGGTGCATTGGTTATCATGAACATTATTGATTATGATACAGAATGCGGTAGGCAACTACAAGACGGCACAATCTATTCCCCCTTAGACCAAGATCCCACTATGTCTATTAAATTGAATCTGGAGATGTTACTTGATAAGGCCATGGTGCTTGAATAGATCAATGAACACACTTGCAAGTACTTAAATAACCAACACCCGAGGATTTCCAATTTTTACACCATACCTAAAATACACAAGAATTTACTCCACCCGCCAGGAAGGCCAATTGTGGCAGGTATGAATAGTATCAATCAACCATTGGGCATTTATATCAATCTCTTTTTACAACCATTGATTCAAAACACCAACACATACATCCGTGACACCACGCACTTTTTACAGAAATTGAAGTCTACTCCCTTTCAACAAGATCACTTATTATTTACCATTGACGTCAAAATCTATACACATCTATACCTCATGATTTAGGAATGGAATCGGTGGAATGGATATTATTGGAAGCATACAAGCTAAGAAAGAATTCATACTCACTCTCCTACAATTGATAGCAGAGAACTCATACTTTCAATATAAAGATCAGTTTTCCCTACAAATCTCAGGTACATCAATGGGTACCATCATGGCACCCACATATACGCAAACTGCTTTATGCATAAATATGAGATGGACCATGTGCTTAACAAAAGTGAATGGAGTAAGAACATCCACTTATGGGTGTGATATATTGATGATATTTTTGGGATCTGGACAAGCACTTAGTCTGAATTTAATATTTTCTTTGACTACCTCAACAGCATAGACAGCATAGACAGCATAGATAGCAGGATTCAATTTACCAAGGAAATATCTAGTACCACGTTTAATTTCCTTCGTAAATCTACAGATCGTAACAATCTGTTACACCGTTTAAGTTTTTCATCAACCAAGCTTGCTCAAAAACCTACCATACAGCCAGCTGTTATGAGTGAAGAGAATTGTGAGTGACCCTGACAACTATCTATTGCAACAAACTGAGATGAAAGACAAATTCCTGGCAAGAGGATACAAGAGTGATGAAATTGATTCAACCACCCAAAGGGTGAATGATTTGGATCGTGAGACATTACTAGCAGGCACTAAGAAACCGAATAGAGAACTAAAATCACCAGTATATGTTTCCAAGATTTCTATTCAAAGCAGCAGGATTAAAAATACCATTAAGAAACATTGGGGTATTTTTAAGAATGTAACGCTCACCTGGTTCCCACGGGGGCGCTGGTCTAGTCTGGATTGCTGTGGCCTCTTCTAGCGTGATGCGCAGGACCCGGAACACCGATTGGACAGGACTTCCAAATCGTGCTTGCCTGGCCCGTAGGAATATCCTTCTGCAGATGAGAAAGGGGTTAACAGTCTGCAGAATAGTGCGCTAGCTCCCCCCTTTCCCCCTTCGTTCCTCTCTAACTTCCTCCAAACCCCGGTTTAAGCTCACCTTATGGTTTGGAAGGATGAACTCTCCATCCTGCTTCTGGTGCAGGGGCGCGCGTTCGTCCAGTTACTTCACTGGTTTTCAGAATGGCGCTGGCAAAATCCACTTGACTTTCCTGAGCGATGCGCCGTAAGTATGAAAGATCAAAGTTCAAGTGAGGCCCCCTTTATGTTGTCTTTCTAACCTGTGATCTGTCCTTTATTTCAGGTGCAGAATGAAGGCGATGCGTCGAGGGGTTAAACTGCCGAGGTGAGTAGTGATGAGGGCGATCCCTCTAAATGTCCTTATCATTCCCCAGAAATGTCTCTTGTCCTTTCCCCACAGGGGCCGGGGTACGGTACCTGCCAACGGGGCGGCGTCGACCCGAAATGTGGAAGAAAAGCCGGTAAGTATTATGGCTGTTAATCAGGCTTTCCTTCTGTGTTCCTTCTGCTCACCTTTTGTTTCTTCCTCTCTCCCCTAGGTGCAGAGATGTGGCGTCCGATGCTGATAGCCGCGATGGAGCCGGGAGATGTCTCGAGGACAGGTGAATGAAGCGTGGCGCTGCAGCGAGCAACGCAATGCTTTTAAATGGAAGTCTTTCTTCAGGGATACTGGCGAGAAGATTCCGGATGCAGGTAAGAAGTTTGAAATAGTCCTTGGTTTTCACCTTTCTCTTCTCTTCCTTCCTTGCAGGTCTTCCAGGTTCGAGGCGGGCGTGGCTGGAGTCCAGGAGCAGACACAGTGAGCGTTAGGCTGCAGGAAGCATGAGCTGCTGTCTGGGCGTGGCTTAAATAGCCTCCAAAGAAGTCCCAGGTATGTATCCTTCCCCAACTAGGTATGTATCCTTCCCTGGCCACGCCCGAGTGAAAAAATAGTCCCTATGAAAAAATAGTCCCTTTCAGGTCTCAGGGAGGCCTGAAGCATGCAGCATGGTCTGCATCAGGTAAGTGCACAAAACACCTCCCTTTATGAGCCTGGCGCCTATGGCGCCAGGACTGATGTCCAACATGAACCTGGCGCCAAAGGCGCCAGGACTGAGTCCAAAGAGCCCCTATAAGGGGCCGCTGGGCTTTTACCCGAGGGCATGATGCCTGCTTCCGGGGGTGCTGGGCCTGGCCTGGTGCTCCAGGGGTAGGCATCATGACAGCACTCCCCCCCAAGGCCCCTCCCAAGGTCGTTCCTTCTGGAGGTTTCGGTTTGTTTGGGAAATTCCGATGGAACATTTTTACCAGCCGAGGTGCATGTACGTGATCACTGGGTTCCCAAGACCTTTCCTGAGGCCCATACCCTTTCCAATCAATTAGATAGAAAAGTTTTGATTTTGAGATCTTAGAATCCAAAATGTTCTTCACCTCGAATTCAGGCTCCCCATCTATCTGAATCGGTTCTGGTGGCTTTGTTAATCTGGTTCCTGGGTGCACTGGTTTCAAAAGTGACACATGAAAAACGGGGTGAATCCGCATGTTAGCTGGTAGATCGAGCTTGACTGCCACTGGGTTGATTATAGCTTTGATCGAGTAAGGGCCTAAATACCTTGGATTAAAAGTTTGAGGCCCCTTGAGTGATAGGTGTTTGGTAGCCAACCATACTTGATCCCCTATTTGGTATGGAGGCGCCTCTCTTCGATGCAGAGCCGCATTCTTTTTGTATTTCCCTTTCGCATGTTGCAAATGTGCAGTTGCATCCTTGAAGGCTTGAGTAATCGTAGAATGCAAATGGTCCACTGTGGGCATTTCAAGGCTCAGAGGTGAGTCCAAGTCTGAAGTATGAGGGTGATGTCCATATAGGGTATAAAAGGGGCTCTGACCAGTTCTAGAGTGTATCGAGTTATTGTATGCATATTCAGCCACCCATAAAATGTCCTTCCAATTACCCTCCGATTGGTGCAACATACATCGTAGATATTGTTCAAGGGTCTGGTTCGTTCTCTCCGTCTGACCATCGGTCTGTGGGTGGTGGCTGGTCGAGAGTCTTACGTCGATTTGTGCCAGTTGACAACACTTTTTCCAAAAATGAGAAATAAACTGGCTTCCCCGATCGGAGACTAGTATGGACGGGAATCCATGCAAACGGATGATATTTTCGAGGAATTCCTTGGCAAGAACAAAGGCTGAAGGTAATCCTTTCAACGGAATAAAGTGGGCCATTTTGGAAAATAAATCCACCACGACCAGAATAGTATTGTAACCATTACAAGAGGGCAGGTCCGTGATAAAATCTAGTGACAGGGTGTGCCAAGGTGCTGGTGGAATGTCTAAGGGCTGAAGAAGACCTGCGGGTCTTGTCTTTTGACCTTTGTTTTGGGCACAAACTCCACAGGACATCACAAAAGATTTAATATCCTTTTGCCAGGAAGGCCACCAGAATTGTCGTTTAACCTTTTCCTCTGTTTTGGCAATGCCAGGATGTCCTTCCATCAGGGTATCTTGATGAGGGGAAATAACCAATTCTTGCAATTCCTTTTCTGGCAAAAATAAGCGTCCTTGGAAGTAAGGTAAGCCATCCTTGACTGAAAAGTTAGACCCCCTTTTGATCCAATCCTGCAAGGCTGAAGAGTCCAGGAATCATTTCACTCGTGCTTGAATGTCTTCAACGGTTTGTAAAGTGGTTATCCCCAAAATTCTTTGTTCGGGAATTATCGGCACAGGTTCTGAGTTTGTGTCTATTTCTTCCATTCCAATTCGGGATAGAGCGTCCGCCTTACCATTCTTATAGCCGGGCCGGTAGGTGATTACAAAATCGAACTCAGCAAAGAACAAAGCCCATCGGAGCTGTCGAGACGATTGAGCCTTGGCAGTTTTTAAATATTGTAAATTTCGGTGATCAGTGATCACGGTGATGGTATGCCGGGCGCCGAGGAGATAATGCCGCCAAGCCTTAAAAGGCGGGCTTAATGGCTAATAGTTCCTTATCGGTGATTGCATAATTTATCTCCGGCGGCGAGAACTTTCTGGACCAAAATGCTACGGGGTGCAGTGGGTTGGTTTCAGGGTCTCTCTGAGACAGGACAGCTCTCATGGCTAAGCTGGACGCATCGGTTTCGACTATATATGGGAGATCGGGACGCGGGTGCTTCAAAATAGGTGCGGACGCGAACTTAGCTTTCAACTCCTGAAAGGCCTGTTCGGCTTCCTCGGTCCATTCAAAACGTTTATTTTTTTCGCAAGAGTGCAGTGATGGGTTGCACCACACGTGAAAACTCCGGGATAAACCTGCGATAAAAGTTGGCAAAACCAAGCATGCTTTGGACACCTTTCACAGAACTAGGTGATGGCCATTTGAGGATGGCATCCACTTTCCGTGAATCCATTCGGACCCCTTTAGGTGTCAGGATGAATCCGAGAAACTCAACCTCTGTGGTATGGAAAACACATTTTTCCAGCTTGGCAAACAGTTTGTGCTGGCGCAGTTTCTCTAGGACGGCCCTGACATGCTTTCTGTGATCAGATTCCGAAGAGGAGTACACAAGAATGTCATCGATATACACGACAACACAGACATCGATGAGTTCCCGAAGGACATCGTTCATGAAGAATTGGAAGGCTGCAGGCGCGTTGCACAACCCGAAAGGCATCACCTGGTATTCGAATAGTCCATATTTTGTACGGAAGGCCGTTTTCCATTCGTCGCCTTCTTTTACTCGTACCAGATGATAAGCCCCCCGGAGATCTAACTTGGTGTATACGCAAGCGTCCTTCACCTGGTCAAGGAGTTCAGGGATCAGAGGCAGAGGGTAACGATTTTTAACAGTTATCTGGTTCAATGCGCGGTAACCGATACAAGTTCTAAGGTCGCCTTCTTTTTTAGGCATGAAGAACAAAGCTGAGGATGCCGGGGACTTTGACGGGCGAATGAAACCATTGGCGAGGTATTGATCTAAATATTGTCTCAAATGCAGATTCTCTGGTTCAGTAAGGGCGTAAATCCTGCTACAAGGGGGTTGTGCACCGGGCACCAGATCGATTTGGCAATCGTACGATCTGTGGGGAGGTAACGTGTTGGCCTGTTCCTTTTGGAAGACGTCCTGAAAGTCTTGGTACTGTGGAGGTAGTTGCACGGGGACAGAGGTTACTGATGCTAGATTAATCTTTGGATTTTCTGGGTAGCAGGTTTGTGCACAATCTGGGATGGTTATTCTCTTCGCTCGCCAATCAATTCGAGGATTATGTGTCTCTAACCAAGGGATTCCGAGAATAAGCTGAAACTGTGGAGCCTTGATTACATCAAACACAACTTCCTCCCGATGGCCATCCGGACCTACAAGTGTCACCTCAGCTGTGGAATGTGTTACCGGTCCAGAGGCAATTTCGGTTCCATCTACTGTGGTGATGACATCTTTGTTGGTTTTAGGACGCAGAGGGAGGTTTATCCTAGAGACCAATTCTCGATCCACATAGTTTCCTATAGCCCCGCTATCGATGTATGCCTTTATAGCATGCAACCGTTTAGGCTGTTCTGGATCTATGAGGACCAATGGCACAATGAAATGCGAGGTCTGAGAGTTAGTTTTCAAGCTCGGCAAGCGGACCCCTACGCTTGCCGGGCGTGGTCGTTTCCCGATACAGAGTTTCCATGGATTTTATCAGCGGCTCCTACTACCTTCTTGGACGGCTTAACCGGGCAATCTCGTAGAAAGTGTCCAGAGGACCCACAATAAAGGCATAATTGCATCTGCCGTCTTCTTTCCCGTTCTTTTTGAGTTAGGGGTCCTTTAACCCCTCCGATTTGCATAGGCTCTGAGCCATCAGCCCCCTTGGGGTTAGCGTGGGTCTTGGCCAACACCCGGGTTTCAAACTTGGACCAATCTGCTTTTCTGTTTTGCAGCCTGTGATCTAATTGGACCACTAAGTCTATATATTCAGTGCATTCTTGGGGCGGATTTACAACTTGTGCCAGGACATCTTTAAGTTCTCCGCGTAGACCTCGAAAGAATAACGTGATTCTTTTATTCTCTGGCCAACCAGTTTCCACAATTAGTCTATTGAAGGTTGCAATGTAGGATAGAAGGTCTTGATTGCCCTGTCGCAGAGATAGAAGTTCGTCATCCAGAGCCTGTCCCTGGAAGTGTCGAGCAAATAACCTTTCCATGCTTGTTTGAAATCCTTGAAAATCACGAAGAATCGGGTCATCTTGAGCTACCAGTGGGACTGACCAATCGGCAGCACAGCCGCTGAGATATGACAACACAAAGGCTACCTTGGTCTGATCATTAGGGAAGGCCCCAGGTCTGCATAGGAAGTGCAAACGACACTGATTCATGAATACGGCGAATCGTTTGGGGTCCCCAGCAAAGCGTTCAGGTGGGGCCAGCGGCATGTTCCCAGGTAGATTAATCTGCACCGGGTAACTGGAAACCACAGGAGCGGGTTCCCCCCGGAACCGGGTAAAGGAGTTTGTCCAGCTTGACCTTGCAAAAGCTGTCTAGCCAGGTCATCAGCTCTATCCTTTATTACAATCACTTCCCTCCTGAGGGCACTAGTCTCTTGACGAGCGGCGTGTACTTCGGCCCGTAATTCCCCCAGTAATTGGGTCAACTGGTCAGTTTTGGAAGTTTCCATAGCGCCTGGGTGGGAATTTGTAGGAAGGCTTCGCATTCTGTAACGCTCACCTGGTTCCCACGGGGGCGCTGGTCTAGTCTGGATTGCTGTGGCCTCTTCTAGCGTGATGCGCAGGACCCGGAACACCGATTGGACAGGACCTCCAAATCGTGCTTGCCTGGCCCGTAGGAATATCCTTCTGCAGATGAGAAAGGGGTTAACAGTCTGCAGAATAGTGTGCTAGCTCCCCCCTTTCTCCCTTCGTTCCTCTCTAACTTCCTCCAAACCCCGGTTTAAGCTCACCTTATGGTTTGGAAGGATGAACTCTCCATCCTGCTTCTGGTGCAGGGGCGCGCGTTCATCCAGTTACTTCACTGGTTTTCAGAATGGCGCTGGCAAAATCCACTTGACTTTCCTGAGCGATGCGCCGTAAGTATGAAAGATCAAAGTTCAAGTGAGGCCCCCTTTATGTTGTCTTTCTAACCTGTGATCTGTCCTTTATTTCAGGTGCAGAATGAAGGTGATGCGTCGAGGGGTTAAACTGCCGAGGTGAGTAGTGATGAGGGCGATCCCTCTAAATGTCCTTATCATTCCCCAGAAATGTCTCTTGTCCTTTCCCCACAGGGGCCGGGGTACGGTACCTGCCAACGGGGCGGGGCCGACCCTAAATGTGGAAGAAAAGCCGGTAAGTATTATGGCTGTTAATCAGGCTTTCCTTCTGTGTTCCTTCTGCTCACCTTTTGTTTGTTCCTCTCTCCCCTAGGTGCAGAGATGTGGCGTCCGATGCTGACAGCCGCGATGGAGCCGGGAGATGTCTCGAGGACAGGTGAGTGAAGCGTGGCGCTGCAGCGAGCAACGCAATGCTTTTAAATGGAAGTCTTTCTTCAGGGATTCTGGCGAGAAGATTCCGGATGCAGGTAAGAAGTTTGAAATAGTCCTTGCTTTTCACCTTTCTCTTCTCTTCCTTCCTTGCAGGTCTTCCAGGTTCGAGGCGGGCGTGGCTGGAGTCCAGGAGCAGGAGCAGACACGGTGAGAGTTAAGCTGCAGGAAGCAGAACAACGCGAAGCATGAGCTGCTGTCTGGGCGTGGCTTAAATAGCCTCCAAAGAAGTCCCAGGTATGTATCCTTCCCCAACTAGGTATGTATCCTTCTCTGGCCACGCCCGAGTGAAAAAATAGTCCCTATGAAAAAATAGCCCCTTTCAGGTCTCAGGGAGGCCTGAAGCATGCAGCATGATCTGCATCAGGTAAGTGCACAAAACACCTCCCTTTATGAGCCTGGCGCCAAAGGCGCCAGGACTGAGTCCAAAGAGCCCCTATAAGGGGCCGCTGGACTTTTACCCGAAGGCATGATGCCTGCTTCCGGGGGTGCTGGGCCTGGCCTGGTGCTCCGGGGGTAGGCATCATGACAAAGAATTACATTAGAGTACAGCATCTGTTTGATGAACTACCAGTTTTTGCCTTCCAGAGAAGCCGGAACTTACGTGATGAGTTAGTAAGAACAAGACCACCACTAAAAGAACCATTGACATAGCGCACTGGAACATGTCCTTGTTTACACTGTAGTTACTGCAATTTTGTAATCAAGGGCAATGTGGTATCCCATCCACATACAGGCAAGAAAATCTTTTTAAAAATGTAATTAACATTATCTATGGAATTAAATGTCCCTGCGGTAAGTATTATGTAAGTCAGTCTACAAGATCAGCCAAGACACGCTGGAATAAACACCGTTCATGTATCCGCAATGAGAACGCAAACTCTGCAGTAGCTCGACATTGGGACAACAAAGAACATAGCTTAACACCGATAAGGTTCCAGATTCTAGAAGTTTTATCTAGAAATAACCCTCTTGAAGACTTAAGCTTACGACTCAATAGAAGAGAGACTTTTTGGATCAATAAACTAGGGAGTTTAACTCCCAACGGACTCAATGAGGAGATTAATTTCCACTGTTTCATTTGAATAATCTATTTGTTTATTTATCAAATCTATTGTGGACATATTGTAGATCCTACCATGATGTTTGACTGACTTTAACGGATACTGTACAAGCACAGCTAGAAGGTCTCTTTATGACCTCTAGAAATACCCCTTATGTCAACTCATTGTTAACATGTTCTTGATTGTATCAAGAGGTCTGATTAACTTTAATTCTCTCCCGAACATACATGTCTGGGACGTGTAGTTACGCTACAAGTATTACCCTCTGTTACTTTAGGTAAACCCTTTAAGTTGAATTTCTGCTGTACTATTGAGAAATGTAATCCACCTTACATCATGCACCCAGGAGACATATCCCGGACTATCCTTAAGTCTGGGACGGAAGGTGTCGCTCATTGTGACACTTATAAATAATCTCGGAAAGAAAGTCCAAAGGATACAATTTAAAGGCAAAGTATCAAAGGATTTTTATTAAACTTTATTAAACCTGATACATTTTCTAATATATGAGTTGAATCATGATTTAGTCAGCACTTAAAGTAGTAATTTACATAGCAGGACAATTATGAGCACACAAATTGAATAGAATTCATACCAGTCAATCGTTTATTCATTCATCCACATACGTCCATCATACATCAATACTCATAGTGACAATGACTGCGTTTCCGGGTGCCTGAGTCTAATGCATATGTATCATTAGAACTGTGGTATTAATGATCAGCAAAACAGTAATCATTATCAATATGTTTTATGTATTGCTATTGTGTTGATTCCTATTTTTAAATTTTCACAGTATTGTTTGAGTATTTCTTTTATTTCCATTTTAGCATTACACGCAGTATTGATTATTTCTTTTTTCTTTTTTGGACAGCCGGCACATTTTATGAGCCCGCAAGGGTCCTTCAATACGTTCATTTATTTACACTTTATTTATGTTGATAAGGCAGATAGTTCTTGCATCCCCCATATACCATACAGCAGTCCGCGCCGCGTTTGTTGTAATGCGGCATGGCTATGTGTATCAAAGTAGTTCCCATGCCATGCCAACGGTAGCACGAGAAAGCCATGCACTCGCCGAACGCGCATTGCAAGCAGCTGGATAGAGAAAGAAGCTGTCCCCGCCGTGAGGTGTGTCCCATACAAATTGCACAGTATTTGTTAACCATAAGCCACTTTTGGAGCACTAATACGTGTTTAATTTTTCACAATATAGAATACACATTGCTGTGGTGCATTCTGTCGCCTGTACAAGTATCACATGGCATCTTCGCTGACTTGATACGCATTTTTCAGCACACATCAGGATTGCATCCTGTTTTCAACATGGTCAACTATCACACAGGTAATTTTCACAGAGAAGCATTTTTGCTTCTAAACTGCAATCAGTTGCACCATACTAACTTTCCCATCATTATTATTTTTCTCCTTTGGATTTCGTGCTTTGATGACATTTGACAACATTATGAACATGGTATGTTTTACAATTTCTATTGTACACTTTTCCTGTTTACTTTATGCTTGTGTTACACTAAGGATTGAATTATGTTATTTAAGATTCACCCTGATGAAGGAGGAAACTCCGAAATGCATTGGCAATAGAATCTAACTTGATGGATATGTTGACTGCTTCCTCACTAAGATATGAATAGTGACTTCTATTTGAAGATAAACTTCATGGATAAATACCTTTAAGATCAATAATTACGGCATAGATTGATATTTTTTTAAAATTTTGGTTTACACAGAATATACTTAAATACAAGAAAATGTATACCTGCATTCTACAAACTATGAACTCTTATACCCCTAGTTGGGTACAAACAGAGAGCGACTGTGTGGCTTGGTATGATTACCCAGCCTTTTGCTACACAGTTTTTTTGAGTCCGGGTGTCTCTAGACTCCTCACAGTCGGCTCCTGAACACTCCAGAATTAATTTTGAAACAGTTTTGTGATTAAATCCACCATTTCTTAAAAATATATTTCGACAAGAGACTAACATTGTGGTGCCCACTCATTTTCACTTTGCCACGAGTACAGTGTTACCACCAAGTGCCGGGTCACTCCTCCGGAGCTCAGTGGGAACGCCAGCATTTGTGTCATTGTTGCCTAGCAACACCAGGCAATGTGAGAAGACACACCCACTGCCTCGTTTTGGTCTTGCTCGATACTGGCTATAACATCTGCCGCCAGGGAAAACGGGGGCGAAGTTGGGCCAAGTTAAACACTACTGTCCGTGGTTGTCCACGGTGGGCAGCATTGCAGCCTCTATGTGGGACTCCTCTCCAGGCCACAAAACCATGCTTTCTACGACATTGCAAGTAACTCATTACTTACCTAACTCCACATTACCGGCACACCCTTCTCATCCATCTATGGGCCACATTTGTATTTCATCTGTGACTGTAGTTTCATACTCTGTTACTGCAATATTGTTGGGTTTTTCATTTCTTGTGCTTGTAATACCACCATGTAGCGCAGACCTTAATCACCCGGTCAATACACGCATCCTTGCTAACCTGATCTATCCTTCTTGTATCCCTAAATCTTCATCTCTTTACCTCAGACTATGGAACGCTAGATCATTATGTAACAAATCATCAACAGTTCTTGATATGTTTTTATGTTTGAATTTACAATTTCTTTGTATTACTGAAACCTGGATCTCAGCCACTAATACTACAATATCTGCATCACTGTCTACTTCTGCTACATCTTTTTGCCACACCCCTCATATTTCTTCTCGAGGGGGCGGCACTGGTATTTTATATCATTCTTCTTTTTCTCTTGTTTCTCATAATTTAACTCTTCATTTTTCTACATTTTCTTACTCCATTTTCTCTGCGACTTCTTCTACATCTCTAATTTCATTTTTATTAATTTATCGTCCACCAGGTCCTGTCATCTCATTTTGTGAAGATATTGATACATTGTTGTCTTTTTTGCTTCCTACTACTGTCCCTTTTATAGTTCTTGGTGATTTTAATCTTCATCTCTTAAACACTCATTAAACTCTTCCATTTCTCTCTATTCTTGACTCTCATTATCTTTCTCTTCTCTCCACACCTTCCTCTTTTATATTTTGTCCTCTTGTTTAGATCTCATATTTACCTCTTCTATAATTACATCTCCTGTGTCTTCTCTTCCGGTCTACCTATCAGACCACCATCTCCTGTTGTCTCCTCTTGAATTGTTTCTTCTACCACGTCTCCTACTTATTTACGTTGTGATTTACGTAAGTTTAACACAACGCTTTTTATTTCTACAAGTATTTCTAAAGTGGGATCTGAAGCTCCATTTTCTAATTTGTCAGCAGATGAAGCTGCCTCTGCTCTTTTCTCTTCACTTTCAATATCTCTTGATTCACTTTATCCCTCGTCTTCACTTCACCCATCACGTAAACCACCTCAACCTTGGTTGTATTCCCATCTTCGTGCAATGCGACGTGTCCTTCGGCGCTTAAAAAGATGTTGGTTAAAACTGAAGACACCTGGAAATTACACTTCTTCATACATTGTATGATAACTGTATTCTTTGACCGAAACAATCTTACTTCATTGACTTACTTCACTCACAGTCTTCTCACCCTAGACGACTCTTTCAAATTCTCTCGACTGCGTTCATCTCCTATTCCAGATCCCTCAATCAATTTTACTCTCACTGCTACAGATCTTGTGGTTTACTTTACTGCTAAAGTCTCTTCCTTTCGATCAGTTATTGAATCTTCTTGCATTCAGGATAGTTCTCTGTCTACTGTTCTTCTTTTGGAATCTCCTATGGTAACTTTTTCTGGGTTCACTCCTATTACTAATGAAGACACTCTTTGTCTTCTTGCTCGTGCTCACCCTACTTCCTCCCCACTGGATCCTATACCATCTGCACTTATATCTAAAATCTACCCTTCACTTGTCTCTTATCTTTCAATTTTATTTAATACTTGTTTATTCTCTTCTACCTTTCTTTCTTCATTTAAACATGCTAATATTATTCCTATCTTGAAAAATCCCTCTGCTGATGTATCTTCTGCTTCTAATTTTCATCCTATTTCACTTCTTCCATATATTTCTAAAATTATTGAGGGCATAGTCTATACTCAAGTATCTACTTTCGTCTCTCATCATTTTATTCTGTCTCGTTTTCAATCTGGGTTTTGTCCAGGATATTCGACTGAGACAGCTCTTCTTTCTGTTCTGTAGTAAACAGTCTTCTCACCTTATAATTCTTGATCTCTCTGCTGTGTTCGACACTGTTGATCACACACTTTTACTAGCTGCTCTTTCTTCCTTTAGTTTTTCTGGTTCTACTCTAGCTTGGTTTGAATCTGAAACATACTCACTTACCTGTGGTGTTCATCAAGGCTCAGTTCTTGGTCTTTTAATTTTCTCTCTTTAGACCTCTTTGTTAGCTGGGGTTATTTCTTCTTTCGGGTTCTTGCATCACTTCTATGCTGATGACACACAGATTTTCATTCCCACACTTCACTGACGATATTCATCAGAAACTCAGTGCTTGCTTACTGGCTATCCAATCATGGATGCCAGACCATTTCTTAGTTCTCAATGCTGCAAAAATGGAGGTTAATTTCTTCACCTCTTCTTCTATTTCTTTGCCTTCTCTACCTCCTTTTATTTTATTTGCTCTGGCTCAACTACCCATTTCCTCAGTAGGTTGTAACCTAGGTATTATTCTTGATTCTGATCTTTCTTTCAGTCATCATATTTCACTATCTGCTTGTTCTTGTTGATTTCATCTGTACAGCATCCGGAAAGCCCATCTGTTTATGACTTTCAAAGCCACAAAGCTACTGGTGTCTGCTTTAATCTTTTCACAACTTGTTTATTGTTCTTCTGGACTCTTTGGACTTCCTATATCTCCTTTAGCTCAGCTGAATTCTGTATTTCACACCTCTATTCATGTCCTTTGTCAATTGGCTCCTTGTGATTCCATTTCTCCTTCTTTGGTTCAACTTGGATGGCTCTCTTTTCATCACCTTTAATGTTTAATTGTTTGTCTGGTTTTCAAAGCTCTATGGTCACGCTCCTCCTTATCTTTCTTCACTCATCTCTTTTTATCTTCCCTCCTGTTTCCTTTGGTCTGCTTCTCACTACCGTCTTGTAGTTCCCTCTTCTACCTGTGCTCAATCTCATTTTTCAGTCTTTTTCTCTCTAAAAACTTTAAATTGGAATGTTCTCCCTCTCCGTTCTATCACTGTTTGTTCATCCTTTCTGGACTCTCTACGATCCCATCTTCTCTTATCTGGTTAGTGAGGATTTTTTTGCAATTGTTGAAATACTTTGTGTTTCAAATATTGACTTCATTATTTGTACTGTTTCTGTTCTTATGTACAGCGCTTTGGCATAAGGCGCTATATAAAATAAAATACAAAATACAAATAGGAAATGTATCCCTATAACTTAGCGATAGCACTCTACGTGCAGGAATGGCACAATGCTGCAGCAGCTTCTGCTGTCACACCCAGTCGAGTAGGAGGAGATGGGGGAGTGGGTTTTCCACACCGAGGTCAGCCTCTTTGGCATGGATGACATGGAGGTTTACCAGAGGAATTGCTTCCCTCTGCATGTCATCATGGACATGTTGCAGGAGTGGGAGGCTGATTTGAACCCCACCATTGCACGTTCACATGCCATCGGTGCGACCAGCAGCATCATTGCAGGCATCTCGCAAGCCACGCAGTCACACACCCTGCACCAGGTAGTGGCATGCATCGTATCAAGCAGCCAATGCCATGTCCACATGCCTCCAACCCAGGGGACAGGTGGCACGCAAATTCTACGCGGTACTCCGATTACTCCAGGTCATTGCTGCCATTGACTGCACCCATGTCAGACTATGCCCCACCCAGACCGATGTGTACATGTTCTGGAACCGACACCACTGGCACTCGATCAATGCAAAACTGGTCTGCAATGCCAGAGGCCTCTTCATGGATGTGTATGCCAACTTCCTGGGCTCCATACATGGCAGCCACATCCATTGCCCCAACTTGTGTGCCCAGTTGGAAGCCAGACACTAGGGGGACACACAGTGGATTTGAGTCTGTGTCTGAGGATGTCTTGCATGTTTCTGTACTTACCTAGCAGCCACACACGAAACGGAAAAGCAATGGCCACATACCCACAATCATTCCAGCACGACATTGCTACACATCAGCAAAATACCTTAAAGGATGAGTATGGAGGAAGTGGGAAACAACAGCTGGGCCATTGCACACAGCAGCACTCCAACAACCATGCACCCCTCTGCACAACCGGATCCCATCAGTGTCCACACATGCACCCACACAACTAGAAATGCAGGGTACAAGAAGATATGACACACTTCATCTGCATGCCATACTCACAACAATGACCAATAGCATATGACACAACAGTGCAGTCGTACAGAGTACAAACACTTAACAGCGCTGTGACAAAGATGTTACACTGGTAGACTGACAAATCAACATTGGGTATCCTGATATGCGGAGATTACTCCATCCCTGGAATGTCCACAACACTCCTGTCGACAGTAAACAAGCAATGACAAGAAATAACTACACCACACTCTCAAGGCACATGTGCTGCATGGGCAGAGTTTGAATGGGACACAACTAAGAGCCCACATGGGGGCAATACACATTGATAAGTTGCATGGTTGTGGTGTCATTATGCATGTTCTGAGCCTTACCCACAATCACATCACATGCGTGCATGGCCAACTGTTGGCGAACACTACATGAGGTCTGAATGGATAGGACACTGCATTCAATAGAAGCAGGAGTCATAAAGTGCCCCCATGGTGTGACCAAAGCAAACATCCCACCAAGCAAAAATGCCCGATGTATGACTAGAACACTGGAAGTGGCTGGACCTTGCGATGCACACATGATGGACCTCGGGCTGCTGAAGTGACACCAAGCATAGAACGATATATCCTGGTCCAAACAAGTGCAAAGCCTGAAAGCATACACATCCTCATCTCCTCACTGTGAGGTAGGATTCAGGGGCTGCACACGTGTGAGAGAAGTGTGGAACCCAAATGGTAATTACAAGGACGGTACACATTGTGAGGTGACACTTGTGAACATGTCACACCGAGTGGCACTATGACATTACAAACAATGTGGCACAACGCTATCGGCAACAATGGAGAGTGTGGGTCAAAATGACCTGACTCACGGACAGGACCATCGCCAGGCAGGACAAGAAACAGTAATAATAACAATCTTGGGGATGCGCTGATGAAAAAGGCCCTGTAACTGCAGTCTCCATTAAGCAGAACGACAGTAAGTGACAATGCATAGAAATACCCACGTCAATAAACTCATGATGACACAACATCGCTGGCAAGGAGTGCTCTGGTGGTGTGGGCAGGTGTGACATGAAAATGCTGATACACGGTAAATACCTGCACATCCGGGCTTTACGCTTTGGTGGGAGAGTGCATTATGTGAAACAATGTTGACACGCCTGAAAGGTCGAACCATACAGTTGCAACAACACCACTCTGCCCACATGAGGAAGAACAGCACCACACCCATCCACTGCGGACAGCATCTCGCCCTAAATGTGAACCTCCACCCAACATAACAACCCATGTCGAACCCTGCACATATGTCAACATGGGTGAACCATGATTACCTGACATACAACACTGCCACAGTTGACCCTTCAGAGAGCACCAGGACACAGTTACTAAAAGAATGAAAGATGACCCCTGTATATCCCCCAAGAAATGTTACACATCCCCACAATGGACCTTGCAAACACCACCCTTGCATAGCCTCTCAGCATGCACATGAGAGAAGCAACAAATGTACATGATTCCGCCAGGGCACCAGGATGAGCAGCTATCACCATGTAAGACACACAGACATGTTCATGGTGCCTGGGAAAACTGTACACTATTACAAATTACACAGATTGTATCACAGGGGTAGCATGAGGGCACCAGCCATCATTATAGCACATCAGTCTGTATATGTCACTGTGCATCATCAACAGGGAGACGCCAAATGGTAGGTAAATGGATGTCACATCACAAAAATGTTCAAGGACAAATATTCCACACCTTCAGCACACACCAACAATGTATCTAGGGACAAGGACAGGAAAGGCTTAGTCAAACCCCATTATGGGATGTGTGACCCATTCCCTTTACACAGCTTGCAGCATCAAACATACATGGAGCCATGCTAGTAAATAAGTGTGCTTAAATCAGATGTAGAGGTCCCTAAGGATAGACTCATGTCGACTTCCTTGCCCTGTGCCTGGGTCGCACAGTGAGGCTGTAAGACATACAGGCAAATCCTCATGCAAGGGCTCACAAAGCACACAGCTCTGCACACAGTTGTACATCGTGGTACAAATTGGTGCACACATACTCACAACGTTCCCACATGTAGTCTGATAGTATCCTGAAGAGGAGCACCAGGATGTCCAAGAAAACCTTTTCAGAATCCATCTATGCAAAATACTGCAGGACGAAACATGGCCACCATTTACATAGTTATCTGCCAAAGGACTCATGCCCCACGCACAGATTTTAACGATGTATCCACAGTCAAATTCTCTCTCCACTAATCAGTTGAGGTATGCCGCAATAAACAGTGTGCCATTCACTGTTGCAGATGAGTCTTTAAACCCACAACCCACAAGGTTGCAGAAAACAAGGCCCAATTCACCTTATCAACATAACACGAAACTCCATGATAAGTGTGGTGTTCCAGGATGTAGGCAGGCCATGCAGCTGGGTGACGGCCCCTCTCCTGCAGGTGTCTCAGGACATGTCTCAGGACATGGATGTGCCCCATGCATAGTGGAAGGAGGGGTACAATGCCTGTGCATTCCTTGTGCATTCATGCTGGCCCAACCTCCGGAAGGGGTGCAGGTTTCACTGGGTAACAACGACGTCAGACAGTTGAGGAAGGGAGCTGGCCACATGCAGCTGGCTGGTGGACACACAGTTGAGTGGGTAGGGATGGGTGGAGCAGGAGGAGGCACACAAGCCACAGCACACGAAGCTACAGTAGTCCCTTGCCTGCTACATGGCCCTGCATACCCTGTCTCTTGCAGCTCATGTGCCTCCTCATACCTCACTTGGGTCTCTGTTAGGGAGAATTCTCAAGAATGTGCTAATTTCCCTTACCTTTTGAGACCCCCAGCAACTTTGCTGGATTTCTGGATTTCTGGGATTTCATTTTTTACCTGGGAAGAGTGTGAGCCTTTTTTTCCCACTCTTCCATGTATATTGTGGGTGTTTTACTTTCGTGTTCTTTTGGTTAAAACAACTCCAGTGGCATCATCTTTTTAGTGCAGTGGCACAGGGTGTCTTTCAGACTCCCCAAGGTTTAAATACCATCTCTGGGACTGACTACCGCTTCCCAGAGCATGTAAAGTTAAATTGGCTTTACTAGTCTTTTTAAATTCACTGACTCAGCACACCCTATCTTCCAATAGAGTGCTGGAGGGGTTGCTTAGCTTCCCCTGAGTCAAAACACTCATGTAACAGTAAAATGTTACCTTTTGCTCTTTTAAATGGCTGGTGGCAGTGGTTTAGATCAACTACCATGATTTTTCGCGACCGCTAACAACGGTAGCCAAAAATCAGGGATAGCCATGTTTTTCAATATGGCGCCCAAGACCTATCTGTAAAAACAGACTCTGGTCAACGTTTTTCGCCATTTCATTTAGGAAAAGTCCTTCTTTTGTTTAACTCTGCGTGCCAAACCAGGTTTGGTCCCTTTGTTTTTGCCCTTTGGCAGGCTTCTCTGCTGAAGCCCTCCTCTGGTGCCAGAGTGTCTGGGGTGGACAGGATGTGAGGGAGGTGCCCGAAACTCCCTCTGCTTAGTCTCCTAGGAGACCGGAATGCACTCTGGTGTGATTGGCTGGCAAGGGCAGCCACCCTGCTGGCTGAGTGACAGCCAGGCCGAATGAATGGGGGAAAACTGTTTAAAAGCAGGTCTCTGGAACTTGGAAAGCAGAGTCGACCACTGGAACGAAAGAACCGACGACGAGCTGAAGGAAGAGGACTGCTGCAACTCCTGGATGACCGTTGAAACCCTGCTGCAGGTCCGAATTGCCTGAAACTCCAATCGACAGAGAAGCCCTTCAAGGTTAATTTCGTCCCTTGAGTTTGCTGGTCCCTAACTGGTCGAATTTTCAGCAGAGTGCTGCTTGAAAACCGGATAGCCAATGGGAAGGAAACCAGTTTGTGGTCTTTAAGGCACTCACACCTTAAAGCGACATCTTGCTACAGCTTTTGGCCTCATCCCTGGGCAGTGCAGGAACCTCCCAACGTCCTCCTTCTTGTCCCCCTGACTGAAGCTCAGGAACTGCGAGACCTGCTCGGAACTGCCAGGAACAACTGCCTCAGCTACAGCTTTCTTTGTCAAAAAGGTACTGTGAAAATGCGGCCCGCAAATATTTTCGGCCATCGAGAAAGTGCGTGAAACTTTCCTCAACTTCGAAGGTTCGTCCTTCTCTAAAGATTCGTCAAACTTTTCGCCTAGCCAAATTCTTCTAAGCTCCATGGCAAAGACTTGACTGTTAAACTCCAAAACTGTGCTATCCTAGACAAAAGACTCTGAACCATTGACTTTGGCCCAGGTCTGATGAGAAGAATTGCTGGTTGTATGTAACTGAAACCCTTTGCCCTGCTTATGACTGTATTTGGTCTGTATATTCTCATAACCTTGTCTTTTCCTCCCCTTTGAAGTGCCATTTTGCTCCCACTTCATTTTGGAGCTAAACTTGTTCATTTACTTGCCGGTTGGATTTTTGTGGTTTATTAGTGTGTGATATTGAGCTGCTTGTGCTAGTGTAATATTTTCAAACTAAATGTGTAAATAAATGTATATTCTTTTACCAAGAGACCTTGAGTAAGTGTATATTTGAATCACCGTATTTGTTGGTCCTTTGTGTAACTTGTTCTACTGCTCACTTAAACTCTTGAGATAAGTCTGGCTGCTCAGCCATCGCTACCAGTTAACTGTGTAGTACAGGCTTGTACCAAAGGTGAAATTGTGATTACACTTGTAGTCCTAATTGCCTGTAGTATTCCCAAAGGGTACTGCAGGTGATTCTGCCTAACACTGGTGTACAGCGGTGAGGATAAAGTATACATGTTACATTTAGAGTGCTACTTTTACTTTTGTTCAAATAATCTTCACAAGGCTAGGCACCACTAGTAAAGCAATTGTTTTATCATGACTGATATGGAAAGCTACAGACTGGAGACCCTATTGACTTTAACTGTTGATCAATTGAGAGATATGTGTAAAACTAGGAGTCGCACCGTAAAAGGCAAAAAGGTTGAACTGATAGAAAAGTTGTTAGAATACCAAAGTCTGAGGAGTGGGTCTGAATCCCCCACAGCTGCAACGATGTGGAAAATGTTGATGAGGATGATAATGTTTCTGACCGTAACTCAAATGTTATGGAGGAGTTAGATGAGGAAGAAGAGTCTTCAAATGTAGATCCTGGTTTACCTCTACGTGCTCATAGGCCTCAACCTCTGTGTAAAGACTGCAGGGGGGTGTCTGTACTTCTGCTCTCTATATGGCAGAGGAGAGGCACAGAGGACCCCAGACAAGATTCTCTATTATTGGTACGTGGTCGAGCAATCAAGGCCTAGCTTCTCAGGAGTTGATGCGGGCTGGTTCTTAAGTACAGTGTAGTCCCCAAGCACCCACAAAGGAATGAATGTCCGCACACTGTATTAGTTAAAACACAGGGCCTCATCACGAGTTGGGCGGTAATGCCAGCGCTATAATAGCCCTACCGCCAAACCCCCCGGCGCTATTAGCACCGGATCACAGGTTTGGCAGAACGGTTATTGCCCATTCCCCATTGGGTCCATTTGTGATTTCCTCATTCCCCATTGGGCCCAATGGGGAAAATTTGCGCTATTACTGCCGGCAGATTTCCCGCCGGTGGTAAACACACGAAAATCGGCAAATCCGCCAAGGTCTTGATCTGGCGGACCCTTTAATGCGGCAGTAATAGCGCTACTGCCGCATTTAAGGGTTACCGCCAAACTCGTGATGAGGCCCACAGTCTTTATATAATTAACATTCAAGGTTATGTACAATATCACGATAACTCACTTTGTACTCAGTTATCTATAATGGCAAATATACAGTTCTACGTGGTACCACAGTTACTATTAGATCTCTTTAAAGTGCATCAACTGTATGGTTAAATGTCACATAAATCAGATCGTAAAGGAAACCAACAATAGATATAAGAGGAAAGCAGTTGGTTAGAACAATCGGCATAATGCTGGCCCTGTTACCTAGACACAGTTCTGTGTGGAGATCCCCCCCACCTGGACAACCTGTAAAATAAAGATATATCACAAGCCCAGTCCATATATTGTTCACAAGTGTCTTTCCAATAGTTCTGCAACCCCAAAGTACCTGGCGTTGTAGCGTTCCTCATCGGGGAATCAACAGCTCTTCTTGAGTGCCCTTCCTTTAAGGCTTGAGTCATGGATCGTCGAACGTCTGACGGGGAACAGGGTGAACTATGGCGGTGAAGTGGCAGCTTCTTTCCTAGCGGTGCTCGTCGATGGGGAAGCGTAAACATCCTGCAAGGAAGAGGCGTGTGGGGCACCTCGATGTCGATAGTTCTGGACCGCAAAGAGTTTGAAGAACTGTGGCCCAGCAAGGGTGTCGAGTCGTCTGCGTCTCTGTGGTCTTTGGGTGGCGGGAAACCCACCGGCGGATACTCCTTGGCGCATAGACGTCCTGGCCTTCTCCAGCGGGATAAAGCGGGCGGCGATGCAGACGAGAGCATCCTTGGTTTGAAAGTTCTTAGGCAAACGGGAACACGGCGGCTCCGGTTGGCGACAGCGGTCGTCAACGGTGGTGGACAACGAAACAGGCACTTCTCTCTGGGATTCTGTGGCAGTCTCCTTTTCCGGTCGGCAGCCTTTCGGAGGTCTGTCTACCAGGGAGCTTTGGCAAAGATCAGCTTGTGCACGATGGCCCCTCGTAGCTCGGTAAGAGAGCGCCTTGTCAGGTCCTCTCTGGGTCAGTCCTTGGAGACACAGCAGCTTTCAGAGTGATGCCACTGCAAGTCTTTTCTTCCAGCAGGGCTTCAAGGTCAAGCTTCAGTTTCACTCCAGTTACTCATCGTAGGTTGGACTTCAGCTGAACACTTCTGAACACGATTCCTAGCAGTGAGAGGTCCCCAGATATACTGTTGCTCTCCCATTCATTCCGCTAGGTCACACTTAAGCATCTAATCACTACGAAGGGCATTCAGCAGTCTGTCAGCCAATCATCTTTTGCATCTTTACTTTGTGCCGCCTAATTACAGGTACGGGGCCGTGCACACATCCTGCACCCCTTTCTGGATGCATCGATCCGACGCGACGCTTTCCATTGCCTAAAACCGTTGGTTATTCATATGCGCCATTGGCCACCACAAGGCTACAGCCATTCGAAGATGGCGGCATAGCCTACTGAGGCCGTAGACCGCATCTCCAGTCTGCTGCCTTTACCCTGATTGGCTGCTGCTCATCACAAATGCACCAACGGGTGACTGGAGGCTCGAGCCGGCCCACTTTTGGGTAAGGCCCACGTTGGAAAGGCTACTTCCTCCTGTCCAAGCCTGTCCCTGCCGACCCCTGCCATCTACCAGAAATGCTGCCCCTCACCACCAAGGTGCACCCTGCCTCGGAAGGCCTCCACAAAGGTACTGTGACTCTTAGCCGTAATTCCATACTAATGCTTATCACCACGCATCGCGCTCGTCACACGGCATGACACGACTAGCGCACCTGCATTGTACGATAAGCACAGCACCCTTGCCCCTAGACTCCCATCGGACGCTCCACAGACTCTGTCCCCACCTCACATAAGCACCAACCACTTTGCAATTTCTGCATGTGTAACTAGCCGGCATGTGCGACGGCACTTATACACCGCATATTGTTCCGTTCTCAGTCTCTGCCTGTATTGACGCTCTAACTCAAAAGTTATGTATCGCCTGCACTGCCATTGCATTGAGCCTAATTTGCCATTGAAATTGTTGATTTTTGCCCAGTTGGGGTACTTCGAATTTAGTTGCTACTAAAGTATTGCTTGCACTGCCATTGCATTGAGCCCAATTTGCAATTGAAATTGCTGATTTTTGCCCAACAGGGGTATTTAGAATGCAGTTGCTACTAAAGTATTGCTTGCATTGCCATTGCATTGAGCCCAATTTGCAATTGAAATTGCTGATTTTTGCCCAATTGTGATATCTCGAATTTAGCTGCTACCTCCTTTGCACTGAGCCGAATGTGCCATTGAAATTGCTGATGTTTGCCCAATTGTGATATCTCTAATTTAGCTGCTACCCCCTTTGCACTGAGCCCAATGTGCCATTGAAATTGCTGATTTTTGCCCAATTGTGATATCTCAAATTTAGCTGCTACCTCCTTTGCACTGAGCCCAATGTACCATTGAAATTGCTGATTTTTGCCCAATTGTGATATTTCGAATTTAGCTGCTACTTCTAGTGCATTAAGTTTAACTGTGTCCAGAATCGGTTAGCCTAGCTTAAATGCACTACCTTGAATCTAGATGCTACCTCCATTCCATTTAGTCTAACTGGGTCTTAGCCAATTAGCCACTGCAACCTCTATTGCAACCCCTCGCCCTGGCACCACACCATACCTACCACGTGAACCATCAGTTTACGACATGCGGCTGTCCTGTGCCAGCCTCCACATCACCCACATTGCTATCTTAGGGTTCTTATTCTTCATTGTAGGCACCCCCCCATCAGCATTTCTCAGACACAACACATTTATACCCACGATATACACCTTACCTACCCCTCTATCATGCTCTCTTGCACTGACCCTCCCTCGAATCCTTACCTTAATTACCCAGCGTTGTGGCTTAAGCACTTTGCCACCAAACCCACACCAAAGGAACTCCAGACTTAGATCTACTTAGATCTAGACTTCCCCAACCACCTTGCATTCAGCGCTGCCACACCATCCCCTCGCAACCCATCACACTTAAGGCACCTCACACCTCCTCATCCACCACACCCTACTCATCACTCAAGGGTGCCCTGATCAATGCCAGATTCCTCACGGCTCACGCCCTCGACATCGCAGACTTAATTACTGTTCATAACCTCGACTTCCTAGCCATCACTGAAACCTGGCTACACAATGCATCCGGCCCACTTCTCACGCTGTCCATACCTAAGGGCTACGCCATGATTAGAAATGATCGACAATCCAACTTGTCTAAAGGAGGAGGAGTCGCATTCATACACAGTGACAAGATCACCATGAGAAATATTGCCAATACCCAATTCAGCTCTGCCGAATCCCTATCAGTGAAACTATCCCTCTCTCCTAACAGCACATCAACACTCCACCTTATATACAGACCTCCAGGTCCACTTAGCTTATTCATTGATAATGTTACATCTACATTGTCCGCCAACATGAAGCCTAACTCCCAGGTAATGCTATTAGGTGACCTCAACCTCGGCCTCGCCGATCCTAAAGACCATATGGCCACAGAAGTGGCCACCACCCTTGCTAACCTACGTTTCCTGCAGCGGATCCGTGATCCTACCCACAACAAGGGCAGAACACTAGACTGGCTGGCAGACTTGAACTGCAATACCACCGTCAGCTCCAACACTGCTCGTGCCTGGTCTGACCATCACGTCACTACCTTCCTCCTGCCAGCCATCAACCCTCGACCTAGACCTAACACAGCCCCTGCTATACCTACGAGAAATAAAAAGGACATTACTAGAGAGAAATTGCTCCCTCTCATCCTCCCCATCTTGAACTCCTGTGTCGCGCAGCATAAGGACCCCACAGTCCTAGTAGACACCTTCAACAGCACTCTGCTCAAAGCCATTGATACCATAGTCCCGCTAAAAATTCTTAAAGCCAAACACCTGAATTCCTGGTACACCCCGCAGCTTAACACCCTACATAAAGAAAAACATAAGGCGAAGCTCTCTGGAAAAGTCATCCTAGTACGACTAATAATGATTCCCTCTTTATCACCTCTCTTAACTATAAGGAAGCCATCCTTCAAGCCAAAAAAGAGACGTATAACTCACGCATAACTCAAGCAGAATCTAACACAAAATAATTATTCAAAATTCTCAAAGAATTAGAATCCCCCTCACCTGCCCCCGACTTGTGCATCAAAGACAGCACATGGTGCAACAACATACAAAATGCACTTCTCAACAAAATATCCACCCTGCAATCCAAAATTAACGCTAAACAAAACTCTCTTCAGATCCTGTTCTCAAGCAAAACTATACCACCTAAAACAACCTCCCCAGACTTTCTTTTGCCGTTCAGGTTTACGCTACTCACCACCCTTGAGGTTGAAAAAATCATCTCTAACCTAAAACCATCCAAATGCCAAGGGGACGCTTGTCCAGCTCCGATCATCAAGTAATCGACCCATGTCGTCGCCACTTTCATAACAACCTTCATCAACGCCTCATTTCAATCGGGAGTGGTCCCCAATAACTTGAAGGATGCTTTGGTCATCCCTCTTCTAAAAAAAACAACTCTGGATCCTGAGGTCCCAACCAACTACAGGCCCATCACTACGGTCCCATTTCTCCTAAAGATTTTAGACAGAGCAGCTTACTTACAGATTCAGAACTATCTGGAAACCAAAAACCTACTAGGCTCCAGACAATCCGGCTTCAGATCTAAGCATGGTACAGAGACAGCCCTTTTAGACCTCAAAACCCAAATCGAGGATCTTAAAGACAAAGGCAAACTAGCATTACTACTACTATTAGACTTATCCGCTGCCTTTGACTTGGTCAACCACCAAATCCTCTGTCATCATCTAAAAACTGCAGCCCACTTCTCTGATAATACCACTAACTGGATCAAATCATTCCTGGACAACAGACATATGAGGGTATTCTCTCCAACATCTGCGGCCGACCCTGCGCCTGCCCCGTGCGGGGTCCCCCAAGGATCTTGTGTCTCCCCTACCCTCTGTAATGTTTTCACTAAACCACTGTTTGACATGCTTGACTATCTGGGTGTCACATACACCAATTATGCCAATGACACCCAGGTACTCATCCCAATCACAGGTGATAACACGGTAGACTCTAAAACCCTAAATGACATCTACCATGTCATTCAAAACTGGATGGCTCAACATGAGCTCTGTCTTAATGAAGACAAGACAGAGCTCCTCATCCTTGGTACACAGCAAAGACTTAACAAGTTGGACTCCATGTTTAGCTCCTTCAATATTGACGGAAACTCCATAAAAGTTTCCAAAGATACTAAAACTCTCGGAATCTACCTCGACTCCACTCTCTCCCTCCATAGACAAACAAATGCAGTCGCAGCCGCCTCTGCCTACACATGCAAATTGATCACAGCTTGTCGCCCCTTCCTCTCTTCCCAGAACTGCATAACCATTGCTAGGACTTGGTCATGTCCAAACTGGACCACTGCAACGCATTGTACCAAGGCACTAACCAAAGCAATCTTGACAAACTTCAGATCATACAAAATAATGCCATTAGAGCAGCCCTAAATATCCAGAGATCAGCTCACATCTCAGAAACTAGGAAGAACCTTCGCTGGCTGTCAGTCTCCCAAAGGATCTCCCTAAAATCTCTTGCCCTGACTTACAAATGCTTGAATAACCAAGCCCCTTCCTATTTATCCTCATGGTTCACTCAATATACCCCACCTCGGTCCCTAATATCTGCCCTCAACCAGAGCCTACTGATCCCTAGATACAAGCTCCAAACAGCCGGTGGGGCTAGCTTCCCAGTTTTGGCAGCCAAACTGTGGAACTCTCTGCCTCTCACTATCAGAAACCTGCCCTCCTTGAACCTATTCAAACACAAAGCTACACTCTGGCTAATCACCTCAGACGACTAATTGACACGCTAAAATAATTTGATTACTCATGTACTGTTTTTGTCTATTATGTATTGTGATATTGTACTCCTCTGCTCATTAAATGTCCTTTGCAATGTCATACTGTTTTTGTAACCACTGTTCTAAGATATGCACCCGGTAGCCTCCGGGCCTGGTTTGCGCTATACAAATAAAATAAATACAAATACAAATACAATCAGGCGGACAATGCATTCAGGCCAGTTTCTCCATCCAGACACTCACAACACAGAATGTGGATTCGGACAAGTACCACGCCATTCAACACTACACACTGCATTCATACCAGTTTCGGACAGGGCTGTCTCAGTCATTGTGTCAAACACCAGATACCAGACATCCACAACGAGAAGTGTAGATTTGTCACACACTTCATTCACCCAGGTCTCACCCACAGGTGTAACCACAACATACGGTCGTTGGGAAGGCTCCAGCCAGTCTGGTCGGCACTTCCCCACACTACCATATATGGAACTTCCACCCAACAGCCAGTCAGGCGAAAGGGACAGAGTCAGGGCTTCCAGGGACATCGGGAAGATCAAGGTAACAGGCGATGGAAGGCAAGAGGCCACGGGGTCCATCTTGTCTCCATCAGGAATCTACTGATTCCAATGACAGGGCCTGGACATCCCAAAATGGAGGACGCTCAGGGCACCAGTTATTTCAGCACGGAGCTGCTACCAGTACGTACCCTGCTCTGTGGGCCACACACAGGTGCCCAAAAACATACACTAGGGGCACAGGGTTGTACCCCCACCCATGGGTGCCATAAGGGTATCCCATGGGTCTGTCCACCAAAACCAAGAGAGAGCTGCACTGCCAGGTGTCCCACATGAACACCTGCGCAGAAAACACAACAGAACACACGATAAAAGCAGGAAAGGACAAGGATATGGAGGCCCTGTCCCTCCGATGTATTTTCAGCATCACACTCTGACCACTGGGACCCTACCAGGTCCAACATTAAGTCCTGAATGTGTCTCACTTAAAAAGATGTGATTGGAATTAGAATTCAAAGGATCCAAGCTCAAACTAATAGCAAACATCAAGAGCTTAGGCTCAGAGAAATGGAATTGAACCATGCATTAGAAATGAAAAAGTTGTCTATTGAAACTGGTTCTCTCCCAGAGTCCTCTAGGTCTTCCAGTCCCAAGAGGCTTTGCATGCCCAAAGATGTGGCAAGTATGTATGTGGTTAAGCTTGATATTTTGGATTGGTTGGCTGCTTTTGAGTACAACCATGGGATTCAAGACATTACATGGAATCAGCTGATTCCTTGGCTTTTTTCTAGGCTATCCCCTGTTGCAACTGATGTGGTAATGGAGTTCGGGGATATAGACAGAACGGAGTATGAAACTGTGAAGCTAGCTTTGATAGCTAGATTTGGGAAGACCCCTTCTCAGTATCCTAAGAGGTTTAGAACCCTCAAAAAGCATGATGGTACCCCTTGGGCTACCTGGGTGACTGAATGTTTGAAAAACATAGATGGATGGGTTAAGGGTTACAGAGTGAACATTTATGAAGGTATGAGGTATTTGGTGATGTTGGAATCTATGTATAATGCCTGCTCTCCTGAGCTGAGACAGCACTTGGCTGACTCTAAGGAAATTGTACTTAAGAAGTTAGCAGGAGCTGCTGATTTGGGGGTTGCCAACAGGGCTACTCACAAGGATTCTGGGGCAACCCAGAAAAAGGATGAGGGGAAGCAGTACAAGAAAGATACCAAAGAGAATTCAAATACTTCCAATCCAAAAGAGGGCCACAAACATCACAGGGGTATGCCATAGGGAAAACCAAATCTGGCTAGTGTACCTACTGGTGACAAACCAGAAGGAGGTCTGAACAAACACCCATTCATAAAAACATTTGGTAAATGTTATGCTTGTGGGTCAACTGACTATGTGAAAGGAAATCCCAGCTGCAAGGGTAAACGTTTAGGGGTCCACACTGTCTCCTTAGCCTTCTCCCCTGTGTATGAAGTACCAATGGCAAGTGGAAACTTTAACTTACTTAGGAACCCATGAAAGTCTCAGCCAGTGTTTCTTTAGTGGCCCTGGGTCTGTGGGAACAGCAGAATTTAGACGTGTACAACTCTATCCCAGATAATACTAAAGAGTATTATAAAGACAGTGTTCTTGTGAATGGTCAGGAGACCCCTGCCATCAGAGACACTGGGGCCAGCATAACTGTAGTTGATGAATCTGTTTGAAACATTGAGGATGTTGCCAGGGCACCCAAAATCTTAACTAAGCTTGCTGGAGGCCCTGTCCAAATGCTTCCATCGTTACCAGCTCTCATCCAGTGCAATGACATGACTGTCAAGATACCTGTAAATGTGCAGAGTGAAGTACCTGGGAGAGTCCTGGTGGGGAATGACTTAAAAACTCTTGGAGTTGTATCAAGCACCCCCTGGCCTCCCAGCAAAAGGAAACAGGAGCAGACTAGGAAGGCCAGATAGAGTACCTTAAGGGGCTTTCCAGAGGAGATTATAGAGGAAACTATAACTCCCAGTCCACAGGATTTACTGACTGCAATTTCGAAAAAAGAAAGAGGAAAAGGGGAAACCTAAAACCCCTAAAAAGAAACCAGCCAGCACTCCTGTGCTACCAACAAGGAAATCCCTGAGAGGATTGTCCAAGATCACACCTGTGATCCCTCCACCAGCTGAGACTGAGTGTGTGGAGCAACCTTGTGTGGTTGATTCAGCTGCTGAGGAATCAGAGCTGGAAGAGGACCTTACTTCTGTTGGAGATCTGGATCCTGCAGACTATCCTGAGCTGCCGTCTTTACTGGCAGAAGGTGGACCCTGTAGGGCAGACTTTAGCAGAGGTCAAAGAGAGTGTCCTACTCTTGAAGGTCTTTGCCAACAGGCAGCTTCCCAGCTGGATGGGCAAGAGCCAGGGAAGCATAGGTTGTACTGGAAAGATGGCCTCTTCTACAGTGAACCGACTGAGTCTATCCCAGGGGAATACAGAAGACTTGTAGTGCCTCTTGAAAGCAGACTCGAGTTCCTACAGTTGGCGCATGAGATACCTTTGGCTGGTCAGTTGAGCTTCAAGAAGACCAAGGAAAGGCTCTCTTTATATTTCTACTGGCCTAAATTGGGGTCTGATGTAGATAAATTCTGTAGGAGCTGTCACACGTGCCAAACCTCTTGCAAGAGTGGACCCAAGAATGTGGCTTGGTAGAGAGGTCTAATCGAACAATGAAGAGCATGACAGGTGCTTTAAAGGAACCCCTTAGAAGAAAGTGGGACCTTCTACTGCCATGCCTTCTATTTGCATATAGAGAAGTCCCTCAGGAGTGACTAGGATTTAGTCCCTTTGAACTTCTTTATGGCCGTCCAGTTAGAGGCCTCTTGGCCCTAATTAAGGAGGGATTGGAGAATGCTCCTTCACGCAAGCCAGTGAGAGTCACTGACTATGTGATAGTTCTCCGGAGGAGAATGTCACACATGATGGCAGAAGCATCAGATAACTTGAAAGCAGGTCAGGCTCTGGTGAAGCATTGGCATGACCAGAAGGTAAACATGGTTGAGTTTTCTCAAGACCAGCTAGTTCTCGTTATGGTTCCTACAAGGCAGAGGGCCTTACAGGACAAGTGGATAGGACCCTTCAAGGTTGTGGGTAAACATGGAGAGGTCAACTATCGAGTGGATTTAGGCAATCCTAAGGAGGCTCCCAGAGTCTTTCACACCAACCGGTTAAAGGCTTATGTCTCAAGATCAGAAGTAGGAGCTTTGCTTCTAGCTTCAGCTCAAGAGGAGGAGGAGAGTGAACCTCTACCTGCCCTACTCAGAGTCCAGCCTTTAGACTAGAACATAGAAGGAGTTAATCTCGCTTCTAATTTGATACCTGAACAACAGGAAATGCAAGTTTCTGTTAAATCAGTTTGCCTCCCCGTTTTCACTCTCACCAGGCTTGACCGCTTGGGGCCAGCATGATATTCAAACGGGTGACTGTTTACCTGTCAAAAGCAGAGGTTACAGGATGTCAGATCATGTAAGATCCCAGATAAAGGAGAAGGTCAACAAGATGCTTGATCTCGGGGTAATAGAGCCCTCTACCAGTCCATGGTCTAGTCCAGTTGTTCTAGTACCAAAGGTAGGATCCAAAGAGTTGATATTCTGTGTGGATATAGAGCTCTTACTGCAGTCACCAAGACTGATGCCCACACTTTACCAAGGACAGATGAACTGGTGGATAAACTTGGTACAGCCAAGTACCTCAGTACATTTGACCTTACTTCAGGCTATTGGCAAATATGTAAGGTTGTGCCTTTTGGATTAATAAATGCACCTGCTACATTCCAAAGGATGGTTAATCAGGTTCTGAATGGGATGGAGGACTTCTACATGGCATATTTGGATGACATTGCAGTGTTCAGCCCTACTTGGAAAGAGCATGTTGACCACTTAGGATATGTTTTGCAGGCTCTTGAGCAGGCCCACCTGATAATAAAGGCTAGTAAATGTCAAATTGGTCAGAGTAAAGTGGTCTACCTTGGACATGAGGTAGGAGGAGGAGAAATAAGGCCATTGCCTAGCAAAGTACAAGCTGTCCAAAACTAGGCCACCCCTACTACTGAAACCCAGGTGAGAGCCTTCCTTGGTCTCACAGGGTACTATAGGAACTTCATTGAGAACCATGGGTCCATAGCTTCTCCCTTGAATGTGATCTCCTCTCCTAAATTCCCCAAAAAGGTAAGGTGGAACTAGGAGTGCACTCAAGCCTTTGAAGGCCTAAAGAAAGCCCTTTGTCAAGCTCCAGTCCTAAGAGCTCCTGACTATACCCAAAACTACATTGTACAAACTGATGCTTCGAATACAGGTATGGGTGCAGTCCTTAGTCAAATGGATGAGAAAGGTAGAGAACGCCCCATTTGCTTCATCAGCAGGAAGCTGAAGGAACCTGAGACAAGGTGTGAAACCATTGAAAGAGAATGTTTTGCTATTGTGTGGTCACTGAAGAAGTTTAGACCATACTTGTATGGATCTACATTTGTGATTCAGATTGATCACTAACCCTTGAGATGGTTGATGCAAATGAAAGGGGAATCCCCAAAACTACTGAGATGGTCAATCAGCCTGCAAGGGTTTGATTTTACCAATGAACACAGGTCAGGGTGTCATCACCAAAATGCTGATGGTCTCTCCAGGATGTTTGATCGACTGGACTAAGGAGATTCATCCAGGAGTGGATTAAATCCTCCTGCCCCTTAGTCTGGCGGGGACAAGTATTAGGGAGAATTCTCAAGAATGTGCTAATTTCAATTACCTTTTGAGACACCCAGCAACTTTTCTGGATTTTTGGGATTACATTTTTTACCTGGGAAGAGTGTGAGCCTTTTCTTTCCCAATCTTCCATGTATTTTGTGGGTGTTTTACTTTTGTGTTCTTTTGGTTAAGGAGTTTTAAAATAACTCCAGTGGCATCATCTCTTTATGTGTGTCAGACAGCACATTCAGTGCAGTGGCACAAGGGTGTCTTTCAGTCTCCCCAAGGTTTAAATACCTATCTTTTTAAATTTACCGACCCAGCACACACTATCTTCCAATAGAGTGCTGGAGGGGTTGCTTAGCTTCCCCTGAGTCAAAACACTCATGTAACAGTACAATGTTACCTTTTGCTTTTTTAAATGGCTGGTGACAGTGGTTTAGATCAACTACCGTGATTTTTCCCGACCGCTGACAACGGTAGCCCAAAATCAGCAGTAGCCATGTTTTTCGATATGGCGCCCAAGACCTATCTGTAAAAACAGATTCCGGTCAACTTTTTTCGTCATTTCTTTTAGGAAAAGTCCTTCTTGTGTTTAACTCTGCGTGCCAAACCAGGTTTGGTCCCTTTGTTTCTGCCCTTTGGCGGGCTTCTGTGCTGAAGCCCTCCTTTGGTGCCAGAGTGTCTGGGGTGGACAGGATGTGAGGGAGGCGCCCGAAACTCCCTGTGCTTAGTCTCCTAGGAGACCCGAATGCACTCTGGTGTGATTGGCTGGCTGACTGTCCGGCAAGGACAGCCACCCTGCTGGGTGAGTGACAGCCAGGCTGAGATAATGGGGGAAAACTGTTTAAAAGCAGGTCTCTGGGACTTGGAAAGCAGAGTCGACCACTGGAACAAAAAAACTGAAGATGAGCTGAAGGAAGAGGCCTGCTGCAACTCCTGGACAACTGGAGAAGCCCTGCTGCAGATCCGAATTGCCTGAAACTCCAATCAACAGAGAAGCCCTTCAAGGTTAACTTCTCCCCTTGAGTTTGGTGGGAACAACCAACTCGTAAGCCACCTGGACACTGTCCCTAACTGGTCGAATTTTCAGCAGAATGCTGCTTGAAAACTGGATAGCCAGTGGGAAGGAAACCATTTTGTGGTCTTTAAGGCACTCACACCTTAAAGCTACAGCCTTTGGCCTCATCCCTGGGCAGTGCAGGAACCTCCCGACATCCTCCTTCTTGTCCCCTTGACTGAAGCTCAGGAACTGCGAGACATGCTCGGAACTTCCAGGAACAACTGCCTCAGCTACAGCCTTCTTCGTCAAAAAGGTACTGTGCAAACGCGGTCCGGAAATATTTTCGGCCATCGAGAAAGTGCGTGAAACTTTCCTCAACTTCGAAGGTTTGTCCTTCTCTGAACATGTGACGGTGATGGTGATGACGTCACTATTCTTCTTAATCATTCAACCATTCTGTTTCTTCCAGAATTTCACTCAGATGACCATCGTATTGTCTGTATGCAAATATGGTTTCCTCAATGGGAACCTTGCCTCCCAGATTCTCCTTGGTATCAGTGTTTTCACTGGTACTGCATGTGTTTCACACTACAGCATCCAACATACAGGTGCTGTAGGTGAGGTGGTTGAGGTGGGGTACTTAGCTCCTTCTCTACACTCCCCCCTCTGGGCGATCCATCGACCACTCTCCCCTCAGTCATCATCTCTAGACATCCTTTTCTGAAGAATTTTTTCTGTGGGACATATAACTTTATGACTCCCTTCAGGCATCCAGCTGATTTCACATGCTCATCTTTATTACAATTCATGAGCATGCACTATCCTCTGTGGCAAAGACTTAACCGTTATATACCAGAACTGTGCTATCCTAGACAAAAGACTCTGAACCATTGACTTTGGCCCAGGCCTGTTGAGACGAATTGCTAGTTGTATGTAACTGAAACCCTTTGCCCTGCTTATGACTGTATTTGGGCTGTTGATTCTCATAACTTTGTCTTTTCCTCCCCTTTATAAGTATTTGAAGTGCCATTTTGCTCCCACTTCATTTTGGAGCTAAATTTGTTCATTTACTTGCCGGTTGGATTGTTGTGGTTTATTAGCGTGTGATATTGAGCTGCTTGTGCTATTGTAATGTTTTGAACTAAATGTGTAAATACATTTATATTCTTTTACCAAGAGACCTTGAGTAAGTGTATATTTGAATCACTGTATTTGTTGGTCCTTTGTGTAACTTGTTCTACTGCTCACTTAAACTCTTGAGATAAGTCTGGCTGCTACGCCATCGCTACCACTTTACTGTGTAGACAGGGTTGTACCAAAGGTGAAACTGTGCTTACACTTGTAGTTCTAATTGCCTGTAGTGTTCCCAAAGGTTACTGCAGGTGATTCTGCCTCACAGTCTCCACCTCTCACAACTCCACCTCCACCCCCCGCCTCCTTATGTGCGTCCTGTGGGTGGCTCACAGCTCTGACACAGTGCTGTGGTCCTAGGCCATGGGGTCACTGGCAACAGAGGCTGTAAGAGAAGAGAAAGGGAAACATGAAATAACGCACACACCAAGGGACACACATCACAAACATATGACGAACACATTACATCTACACGTGCAACAGACACCAGACACATTCACACATGCAGATCCAAGCCAATGCTATCCTGAATTTGGGGTGCAGTGAACATGCATGTGGCACATACATCCGGGGACGGAAAGGCATGAAACGAGCATCATTGATATATTGCAATGGCCAATAAGGTGGAGTACACCTACCGGCCATATCCACGGGATGCTTCTATTTGTTTCAGGCATTGGACAGACAGGGCTGTGCGACTTGTGCACATGCTGGGGACAATTTGACCCTGTCTGTCAGGAATGTGATGCAGTGTACATACATGGTCACTTATGTGATACGCCGTAACTTGTATGAGGTGGTGGTGGCTCTTAATAGTGGTTGTGTGTGTTATGTTGTGTGTGTTGCCTTCAACTAAGAATGTCATGTACTTTATTTGCAAGTGAGACAGGCAGGATAACGTATGACCAGAATCATGAAATCACCATTGTGTGACATCAAGTGTTGTTGTACATGTTGATGCCTGAACTGCAGATTGTCTGTGAATCAGGTCTGCACAACCTGTACCAGTGGCTGTGTGTGTGCCTGATACAGGTTTGTGTGGCTTCGCCTCTTTATGGGTTAAATGTGTACAATGTCAATTTGGCAGGGCCTGTATCTCTAAACATGTACGCGCGCCATGGACTTGAGACTGCTGAGTCAGTCAAATCTGAAATGTGGCTGTTGGTTGTATGTTATGCAACCTTGCATGTGAACAGCGACATTGTTTGGTCACTCCTGCTTGTGTCCTTGCACTTGTGCAGCCAACGTGCATGTGCTGTGTGTGTATGTGGCTGATCGGTATACCGATGTCACTGCACACAGAGTTGGGACTGGAATAATGCACACTATCTGATGTCACATGACTGATTTGTATATGTGTTGAATGGATGCATCCCAACTGCTGCAACAATGAAGGAGTCCATTGACCATTGCCTTGGTGCAGGTCGATGTGTGTAGAGATGTTGTATGTGCACTGTACATGAGTGGATGTGACAACCTGTTCACATGTTCACAATGTGTCTCTCAGTATGACTAGCCTATTCACAGCCATTGCATGTCTTAATATCTTACAAGTCACAACAGACAAGTAATAGTGTTAACAATTCTTTTTGTGGCACACAAGGTGGGCTGGCAGTCGCCTGCACGACCCTGTCCACCATCCCTGTCAAACGCCCCTGTCCACCATCTAAGGTCTCCTCCTCTCCACGCCGTGCCTCTTCATCAGTGCAATAGTAATTCTGTTTTGTAGTGTCATCCATGTGTACTGCATTGGTTGAATGTGTGTGCAGGTGTTCGGACTACCATGCGATCAGGTCTACATCTCTTTCCCAGTGTGCACCTTGTTAGCTGATTGTGGGGCCACACAGTTTTGATGGGTTCACATATGTGGTCATGTTGTTGGGTGTATTTTGTGTATTTGTGCCATGGTAAGTGGTGTGTGTGTGTCATTGTGCATTCTATGTGCCCTATGGGTGCTGTGTCTGTCTTGCCTTGTGTCAGGCAGGGTGACATAGTGGGAGGAGTCCTGGCATTGATTTGACATTTTGCAGATGTTCTGCTATTCCATGGCATAATATCTGATTCGGTAAGTCTGACATGTAAGTTGCATGTCTTTGCGCTGCCTTCCTGCCTCTCCGGGCCATGTGGTATGGGCATTTATCCAGGTGTGGCCTGTGATTTGTGGGCATGTCGGTGGGGGTGTCTCTGTTTTTGGTGGGTGTCAGTAGGTGTGTTCTTGTTTGTTTTGATGGGTTTGTCGGGGGCATGTGTGTCTCAGTATGTGTGCCACCCCGAGAGTGTATGTTTGTGGATATTTACTAAGCACATGGAGATCTTCGGAGTGTTACGCTCACCTGGTCTCTGCGGAGGCATTGGGGCACGGTCGCAGCCCTCTCAGGGATGAAACTCCTCTTGTCTGTTCCTCCCTCTGCGTCTGTGTGGGGAACTGCAGTGATGAGCAGTGCGGTTCCTGCGTGAATATAGGGGGGGGTCGTATGAGTATGCAGCTTGTGGTCCCTGACCCCTTCTCCAGACCTCTTCTCCCTGGATGTGGCTTACCTGGGGTTGCACTACTCTTGAGGCTCACCTACTGAATGATGATGATGAGCTCTCCTTCCTGCTGCTTCTGGCAGGGGCGTTTTTTGAAGGGAACCGAGTTCCTTCACTGGTCCCTTGTCGTGGAAGTCCAGGCCAGCTGCGAGTAGTCCACTTCTCGGGACCGGAGCCGCAGTGCTCCTTTGCCTAAGAACATTGAAACAAGGACTCCCTTGCTCATCCTGTTCGACTGCTTTCGTCCTGCCAGAGAAAGTCAAGGCCGCTGACGACCGAGGAGAATCCACCAGTGTTTTTCCCGCCACCCGAAGATCGCAGAGATGATGACGACTCGACGCCCTTGCTGGGCCAAAGTTCTTCATTGACTCCTTGCAGCAACAAACCCTCGTCATCAAGGTGCACTGCACGCCTCATCTTGCAGGATGTTTTCGACCAATCGTCAACGAGCACCGCTAGAACTGAAGCTGCTGCCGCAACAACAGTGTTCACCCTTTTCTTCACTGACTCGCCACGACCCGTGGCTCCTGCCTGAAAGGGAGTGCACTCAAGAAGGGCCCATGGATGACTCACCAAAGAACTCCCCGAACCCAGGTACTTTGGGTTCGTGGAACCTTTTAGAAGGACTCAAGACTATATTGAGCATAATTGGACTGGGCTTGTTGATACGCTTTATTTACAGGTGGCCCAGGTGAGGGGGTCCTCTCACAGAACTGATTCTAGGTAACGGGAGTCAATATTCTGCCATTGCTTGATTTAACTTGCATTCTTTCTGTGGTCTATCGTTGATTCATCTTACAATACGATTCCTATGCTATTGTGGGGCTGTTAGCCGTGGACGCATTTTAAAGGAGTCGATAGTTAAGAGTGGTACCACGTACACCTGTATGTATTTGCCATTATAGTATTGCCACAGTACAAAGTCTGTTATTGTGATTGAGTATATAACATCAACCTTATTTATTAAAGACTGTGTTTTCACTAACATAGTGTGTGGACATTCCTTTGTGGGTGCTTGAGGACAACACTGTACTTAAGAACGAGCCCGCATCACCTCCTGAGAGCTAAACCTTGATTGCTCGTCCATTGCTACCAACAATAGAGAATCTTGGCTGGGGTGCTCTGTGCCTCTCCTCTGCCATAGAGAGAGCAGGAGTACAGACGCCCCCCTACGGTGTGACCATCATGCTCATCCAACTTCTTCTCCTTACGTGACTAAAGACCACGAAATTGAGCTTTCAGTGTATTAAAACACTATTCTTCAATAGACCTCTGACGTCTTCTTGTTTTTGTCCATGCCTTCTGAACAGGAGTTTCGTTCTTTCACACAATTTGTTTTTAATGTCTGTTCATCCCAGTCTGATATGACTTTGTTTCTTGCCCTATCCAACCTCGCCTTTCTGAGTTTTGCCCTTGTTAATTCACTTGTTTTCTAACTTCGCCACACTTGGACAGTGGAAAAAAAACTGCCTTCCTTCTTTTTCTCAGCACTGCTATCGTACGTAGTGGAAACAGCCATCTTCTACTGATTCCAAAATATATATATATGTATATGTTCATGTTGGCGCCTGCCACAATCTATTCACTATTTAGCTAAACTTTAAGAATATTTCATCAGCTTGTGTTTCTTTACAGGTTATACGTGTGAAACAGCTTGATCTATTCATTATGTTTGCAGCAAAGGTTTCTTCATCTTGATCCCAAGATGTCATTCATCTAGATACTTTCTTGATGACTTATAGAATTGTCTACATTCTCTAGTCTCTGCATCTCTTCCCTATACGTCAGCTTTGCTCTGTATGACGGTGATGGTGATGACGTCACTATTCTTCTTAATCATTCAACCATTCTGTTTCTTCCAGAATTTCACTCAGATGACCATCGTATTGTCTGTATGCAAATATGGTTTCCTCAATGGGAACCTTGCCTCCCAGATTCTCCTTGGTATCAGTATTTTCACTGGTACTGCATGTGTTTCACACTACAGCATCCAACATACAGGTGCTTTAGGTGAGGTGGTTGAGGTGGGGGTACTTAGCTCCTTCTCTACACTCCCCCCTCTGGGCGATCCATCAACCACTCTCCCCTCAGTCATCATCTCTAGACATCCTTTTCTGAAGAATTTTTTCTGTGGGACATATAACTGTATGACTCCCTTCAGGCATCCAGCTGATTTCACATGCTCATCTTTATTACAATTCATGAGCATGCACTATCCTCTGTGGCAAAGACTTAACCGTTATATACCAGAACTGTGCTATCCTAGACAAAAGACTCTGAAGCATTGACTTTGGCCCAGGCCCGTTGAGACGAATTGCTAGTTGTATGTAACTGAAACCCTTTGCCCTGCTTATGACTGTATTTGGGCTGTTGATTCTCATAACTTTGTCTTTTCCTCCCCTTTATAAGTATTTGAAGTGCCATTTTGCTCCCACTTCATTTTGGAGCTAAATTTGTTCATTTACTTGCCGGTTGGATTGTTCTGGTTTATTAGCGTGTGATATTGAGCTGCTTGTGCTATTGTAATGTTTTGAACTAAATGTGTAAATACATTTATATTCTTTTACCAAGAGACCTTGAGTAAGTGTATATTTGAATCACTGTATTTGTTGGTCCTTTGTGTAACTTGTTCTACTGCTCACTTAAACTCTTGAGATAAGTCTGGCTGCTACGCCATCGCTACCACTTTACTGTGTAGACAGGGTTGTACCAAAGGTGAAATTGTGCTTACACTTGTAGTTCTAATTGCCTGTAGTGTTCCCAAAGGTTACTGCAGGTCATTCTGCCTCACAGTCTCCACCTCTCACAACTCCACCTCCACCACCCGCCTCCTTGTGTGCGTCCTGTGGGTGGCTCACAGCTCTGACACAGTGCTGTGATCCTAGGCCATGGGGTCACTGGCAACAGAGGCTGTAAGAGAAGAGAAAGGGAAACATGAAATAATGCACACACAAAGGGACACACATCACAAACATATGACGAACACATTACATCTACACGCGCAACAGACACCAGACACATTCACACATGCAGATCCAAGCCAATGCTATCCTGCATTTGGGGTGCAGTGAACATGCATGTGGCACATACATGCGGGGACGGAAAGGCATGAAACGAGCATCATTGATATATTGCAATGGCCAATAAGGTGGAGTACACCTACCGGCCATATCCACGGGATGCTTCTATTTGTTTCAGGCATTGGACAGACAGGGCTGTGCGACTTGTGCACATGCTGGGGACAATTTGACCCTGCCTGTCAGGAATGTGATGCAGTGTACATAAATGGTCACTTATGTGATACGCCGTAACTTGTATGAGGTGATGGTGGCTCTTAATAGTGGTTGTGTGTGTTATGTTGTGTGTGTTGCCTTCAACTAAGAATGTCATGTACTTTATTTGCAAGTGAGACAGGCAGGATAACGTATGACCACAATCATGAAATCACCATTTTGTGACATCAAGTGTTGTTGTACATGTTGATGCCTGAACTGCAGATTGTCTGTGAATCAGGTCTGCACAACCTGTACCAGTGGCTGTGTGTGTGCCTGATACATGTTTGTGTGGCTTCGCCACTTTATGTGTTAAATGTGTACAATGTCAATTTGGCAGGGCCTGCATCTCTAAACATGCACACGCGTCATGGACTTGAGACTGCTGAGTCAGTCAAATTTGATATGTGGCTGTTGGTTGTATGTTATGCAACCTCTCATGTGAACAGCAACATTGTTTGGTCACTCCTGCTTGTGACCTTGCACTTGTGCAGCCAATGTGCATGTGCTGTGTGTGTATGTGGCTGATCGGTATACCGATGTCACTGCACACAGAGTTGGGACTGGAATAATGCACACTATCTGATGTCACATGACTGATTTGTATATGTGTTGAATGGATGCATCCCAACTGCTGCAACAATGAAGGAGTCCATTGACCATTGCCTTGGTGCAGGTCGATGTGTGTAGAGATGTTGTATGTGCACTGTACATGAGTGGATGTGACAACCTGTTCACAATGTGTCTCTCAGTAGGACTAGCCTATTCACAGCCATTGCATGTCTTAATAACTTACAAGTCACAACAGACAAGTAATAGTGTTAACAATTCTTTTTGTGGCACACAAGGTGGGCTGGCAGCCGCCTGCACGACCCTGTCCACCATCCCTGTCCACCGCCCCTGTCCACCATCTAAGGTCTCCTCCTCTCCACGCCGTGCCTCTTCATCAGTGCAATAGTAATTCTGTTTTGTAGTGTCATCCATGTGTACTGCATTGGTTGAATGTGTGTGCAGGTGTTCGGACTACCATGCGATCAGGTCTACATCTCTTTCCTAGTGTGCACCTTGTTAGCTGATTGTGGGGCCACACGGTTTTGACGGGTTCACATATGTGGTCATGTTTTTGGGTGCATTTTGTGTATTTGTGCCATGGTAAGTGGTGTGTGTGTGTGTGTCATTGTGCATTCTGTGTGCCCTATGGGTGCTGTGTCTGTCTTGTCTTGTGTCAGGCAGGTTGACATAGTGGGAGGAGTCCTGGCATTGATTTGACATTTTTCAGATGTTCTGCTATTCCATGGCGTAATATCTGATTCGGTAAGTCTGACATGTAAGTTGCATGTCTTTGCGCTGCCTTCCTGCCTCACCGGGCCATGTGGTATGGGCATTTCTCCAGGTGTGGCCTGTGATTTGTGGGCATGTCGGTGGGGGTGTCTCTGTTTTTGGTGGGTGTCAGTAGGTGTGTTCTTGTTTGTTTTGATGGGTTTGTCGGGGGCATGTGTGTCTCAGTAGTGTGCCACCCCGAGAGTGTCTGTTTGTGGATATTTACTAAGCACATGCAGATCTTCGGAGTGTTACGCTCACCTGGTCTCTGCGGAGGCATTGGGGCACGGTCGCAGCCCTCCCAGGGATGAAACTCCTCTTGTCTGTTCCTCCCTCTGCGTCTGTGTGGGGAACTGCAGTGATGAGCAGTGCGGTTCCTGCTTGAATATAGGGGGGGTCGTATGAGTATGCAGCCTGTGGTCCCTGACCCCTTCTCCAGACCTCTTCTCCCTGGATGTGGCTTACCTGGGGTTGCACTACTCTTGAGGCTCACCTCCTGAATGATGATGATGAGCTCTCCATCCTGCTGCTTCTGGCATGGGCGCTTGTTGAAGGGAACCGAGTTCCTTCACTGGTCCCTTGTTGTGGAAGTCCAGGCCAGCTGCGAGTAGTCCACTTCTCGGGACCGGAGCCGCAGTGCTCCTTTGCCTAAGAACATTGAAACAAGGACTCCCTTGCTCATCCTGTTCGACTGCTTTCGTCCTGCCGGAGAAAGTCAAGGCCGCTGATGACCGAGGAGAATCCACCAGTGGTTTTCCCGCCACCCAAAGATCGCAGAGACGATGACGACTCGACGCCCTTGCTGGGCCAAAGTTCTTCATTGACTCCTTGCAGCAACAAACCCTCGTCATCAAGGTGCACTGCACGCCTCAGCTTGCAGGATGTTTTCGACCAATCGTCAACGAGCACCGCAAGAACTGAAGCTGCTGCCGCAACAACAGTGTTCACCCTTTTCTTCACTGACTCGCCACGACCCGTGGCTCCTGCCTGAAAGGGAGTGCACTCAAGAAAGGCCCGTGGACGACTCACCAAAGAACTCCCCGAACCCAGGTACTTTGGGTTTGTGGAACCTTTTAGAAGGACTCAAGACTATATTGAGCATAATTGGACTGGGCTTGTTGATACGCTTTATTTACAGGTGGCCCAGGTGAGGGGGTCCTCTCACAGAACTGATTCTAGGTAACGGGAGTCAATATTCTGCCATTGCTTGATTTAACTTGCATTCTTTCTGTGGTCTATCGTTGATTCATTTTACAATACGATTCGTATGCTATTGTGGGGCTGTTAGCCGTGGACGCATTTTAAAGGAGTCGATAGTTAAGAGGGTACCACGTACACCTGTACATATTTGCCATTATAGTATTGCCACAGTACAAAGTCTGTTATTGTGATTAAGTATATAACATCAACCTTATTTATTAAAGACTGTGTTTTCACTAACAGTGTGTGGACATTCCTGTGTGGGTGCTTGGGGACTACACTGTACTTAAGAACGAGCCCACATCACCTCCTGAGAGCTAAGCCTTGATTGCTCGTCCATTGCTACCAACAATAGAGAATCTTGGCTGGGGTGCTCTGTGCCTCTCCTCTGCCATAGAAAGAGCAGGAGTACAGACGCCCCCCTCCGGTGTGACCATCATGCTCATCCAACTTCTTCTCCTCACGTGTCTAAAGACCACGAAATTGAGCTTTCAGTGTATTAAAACACTATTCTTCAATAGACCTCTGACGTCTTCTTGTTTTTGTCCATGCCTTCTGAACAGGAGTTTCGTTCTTTCACACAATTTGTTTCTAATGTATGTTCATCCCAGTCTGATATGACTTTGTTTCTTGCCTCATCCAACCTCGCCTTTCTGAGTTTTGCCCTTGTTAATTCACTTGTTTTCTAACTGCGCCACACTTGGACACTGGAAAAAAAACTGCCTTCCTTCTTTTTCTCAGCACTGCTATCGTACGTAGTGGAAACAGCCATCTTCCACTGATTCCAAAATATATATATGTATATGTTCATGTTGGCGCCTGCCGCAATCTATTCACTATTTAGCTAAACTTTAAGAATATTTCATCAGCTTGTGTTTCTTTGCATGTGTATACGTGTGAAACAGCTTGATCTATTCATTATGTTTGCAGCATAGGTTTCTTCATCTTGATCCCAAGATGTCATTCATCTAGATACTTTCTTGATGACTTATAGAATTGTCTACATTCTCTAGTCTCTGCATCTCTTCCCTATACGTCAGCTTTGCTCTGTATGACGGTGATGGTGATGACGTCACTATTCTTCTTAATCATTCAACCATTCTGTTTCTTCCAGAATTTCACTCAGATGACCATCGTATTGTCTCGTATGCAAATATGGTTTCCTCAATGGGAACCTTGCCTCCCAGATTCTCCTTGTTATCAGTATTTTCACTGGTACTGCATGTGTTTCACACTACAGCATCCAACATACAGGTGCTGTAGGTGAGGTGGTTGAGGTGGGGGTACTTAGCTCCTTCTCTACACTCCCCCCTCTGGGCGATCCATCGACCACTCTCCCCTGAGTCATCATCTCTAGACATCCTTTTCTGAAGAATTATTTCTTTGGGACCCATAACTTTATGACTCCCTTCAGGCATCCAGCTGATTTCACATGCTCATCTTCATTCCAATTCATGAGCATGCACTGTCCTCTTGGACTGCAATAGATCCATCTTTCCACACAGTTCTTATGGTTCTTTGGATGCAGAAACTTTGTTCCCTCAGGTGCTTGGATACTGGCCTTCACAAAGTCTCTGATCTCATCATCAGTTCAATCTCTGGATTTCCATCCTGATTCAACATCATCCATGATCTTCATCCCTATAGCTTCCTTTGCTGTCTTCTTACATTGTGTGATTATTATCTTGTTCAGACAGAATCCCAACAACACTAACAAGATCAGTGCTCCAAGGAACATATCTGCCACCCATTGTGGAATCCAAGAAAAAAGTGCTCCAAACCAACTGTCAAAAGCAATGTCTTCTACTTTGTCTATCATCTGGACGTGTAGTTTCGTTAGCATCTTTATGGCCTCAGTCAAGGTGCCATTCTCGTCATTGTGAGAAAGTATGAATGTGCAACATGATTCTCCGATTTTTACACAAACACCTCCATCCATAGCTGTGATCATGTCTAGCTCATATCTGTTCTGAAGAGTCATGAGGCATATGGCTCTCTGCTCCTCCTTAATAGCATTGAATTCCTTTATGGTAGTGTTGATTGTCTGCAGCAATTCCCATCTGGTTATCTATAACCATTTGGTATTTGCTCCAACCTGGATACTTGGCATGAAAATTAACATGAACACTGATGACGTCTGACTGAACAGTCTGTGCTCATACAGGATAGAGTCAAAAGCTTCTATTGACTTGGCAGAGAAATAGTTCTCCCTCTTCATTCGATGAACCAGTTCCAAAGATCTATTCTTGTGCATCTGCTTTTTGGAAACTGCCAATGTTCAGGTTACTTTTAGAATCACCAACGCAGGAACATGAACATTCACCAGTGTGCATATTCCTCCCCAGTCTTTGGGCAATCTCTTATATGCTTTTGATCCACAAGCCCAATAATGACCCATAACCACTGCTGTTTCCGAGTTTCATTCCTGGTACATCAAAGATTCGACCACAGTTCGCATTCTCTCCAACCTTTCTTGTGCCATTGTTTCTCAAGCACAACTTCGATTTTTCCAACGCTATTATCTGCAAGGGTCCTCCTTTGTCTTTGACCCAAGTTAATAGTTTAGCAGTCTTGGCCACAATGGTTCTGCAGATTACCACTCCTTCTTCCCATCCATCTGGTGATAGCACTGATCCCCAAATCTGCATCTGGCCTCTGTTCTTCCATTTATGAATTTTTCTGAAACCTCAAGTTTCCTGTTTGCTTCTCGTCTGATTTCTGCTCCTTCCACTCCAGATTTTCAATATCTGATCACAAGGTTCTTCATTTGTGCCTTATTTCTTGTCTTCGTATCTTGTATATAGCCATCTTCATCCGGATCTGTCCTTTCCATTGCCCATTTGAGATAGGCATCTCGACCCATGAACTGGCCTTTTGTTCTGCGAAGTGCTACGTGCAAAAGAAAATGTGCTGTCTGGACGTCTATTTCAATAGCTATGAAGATCTTGGACTTCCCCATGCTATATGGCAGGAGTGCACATACAAAGCATTCCTCCTTTGAAGTACTTCTTCCCACTTCTTTCATATGCTGGTACCATAGATTATTCCCCAAATGTGCTGTACTGTCCAGGTAATCCTTTAGCTCATTCTTCCCACTTCTTTCATATGCTGGCACCATAGATTATTCCCCAAATGTGCTGTACTGTCCAGATAATCCTTTAGCTCATGCTCATCCTCCCTAGCATTTCTCTTAGGTCTCCTCCTTTTCACATGAGCTTCTATAATCATGTCATGAAGTATGTCAGAATGTGTTCTTCTTACTGGACCAATCATAGAAACATTCATCAGTGGACTAGGTGTATTCACGTGTGCTACCTGTGTAGTTCTAGAAGCCTTTGGCTACTTCGATGGCATTTTCTGGCAGCAGCATGTGAAGGCCATAGAGAGTCTCCAATAATCTCTGTACGTGACCGCTCTTCAACAGGCAACTCAGGTTTATCTAATACAGGAATAATAACCTTAGGTTTCGGCTGCCTAGTTGTTGCCACGTTTGTACCCTTCTCGTGCACAGGAGGATACACAGGAATCTTTCCTTCATGTGTCTACAAAAATTGCAGTATGTATTGTGAGTGAAAGCAATACCACTGTGAATATAAAGCAGGCATAGATAACACACATGTACGAAAACTTGCACCACGACTTTCATGCACAAAGTGGACGTCTCTCGTGATCTCCCATGATGAAGTTGATACTGGTGCTGCCCATACTTTATTTACGGAAGAAAAAAGTAACTTTAATGGGGAAACATCATGCAATATTCTGGTAATATCTTAATGTACTCAATAAGTTCTTCAAGCAGTTGGCTGATCTCAGGATGATTAACAGGGTTCCTGATGTATAAAAAAGAATCAGCCTTTCTCCAGACAAAATGTGAATGTCTCTCCACCAAGAAGTAGAAGACTACAGCAAGTAGGCTCTGGATCTCTTCCTCCATAAGTCTCATTCAGGATGTCCTCAGTCTACTTTTAGCTGATTAGATCAGTTCAATGACATACACCAATTCCCAATCGATACCATGAATCTGTCTTAGCCCAGATGACACGAAAATGTTTCTTTCAGTATAAAACCAAAGGAACCTCACTTAGCAAACTTTTTTTTACTTTTCTTCTTCACCAAGTCTCATTCCATCCTCAAAGTTCTCTCGGAGTACTCATTCACTTGGTATATAATGACTCTCAATATTCAGTTGAGTTCTGCATTATTTCTCGGGTCTCTCACGAAAGTTCTGACATCAGGTTGTCTCCCTACAAGATGTGGACATTCTTCAATCAAATACTAAGAAACTAGGCTAAGCACTCTATGTGCATTATCCGATGACAGGGGCATCTTTGTTCTCCCCACTGTACTCAGGAAGCTGAAGAATGTTTTCATTGATAACTATAAGCAATCTTCTCACAACTGGGTCATTCTTAGGATCTTGCAGGAAATAGGAATGCTAGTAGTTTGCCCCACCAGCAGGGGTGTTGCTAGGTCTGGAAAAGATCCGGGGCTACGCTGTTGTCAGAACTGTCGGGACAGGGGTCTAGCTAGCCTTTTGGTTGTAGCTCCTGAGATTCTATCCGGGGCTACAACAACAAGACCAGGGGCTATAGCCACCTTAGCCCCCCCCCTAGCAACGGCTCTGCCCACCAGCGTAGGGTATGTGTGCAATACAAACTAAAGAAAAGCAAGAATGATCTGTGAACCATTGTCATTGGGCATCACCATAAGCACCTCTAAAGAGAAAGTCAGTAAGAAAGGAATCAGGATACTGCTCTCTTTTCCAATTGTCGAACAAGAATTCCAAATCTGGCATACTCTTCTGTTTACTCAAGGCTTAAATGTGCCTCAGTCTAATGTCAACAAGCTCTTGTGGCTCAGGAACCAATGTCTTCTCTTAACTCTCTTATTTTTAAAAACTAAAAGAGTGTCTCGAAATAAGCCACAGTTCAATGAACCCTTTGCCTTTACTTGACTGCTTCTGCGTCCTTCTTCCTCACCATGGACTTATCCTGCAAGTGCTGTGGTTTTTCTCTGATGCTTGCTTCCGATGGGTGTGGGTGTGTTGTGGGTTCTTCAACCTGGATCTTTACATTGTACCAAGGAATGTCCACACACATCTGCCTTACCCTGTGATTGCAGACGGTATACTGTCTTTCACTATAAAGGGGCTACTTAAACAATCGTGCCACATTTTCAACAAAGTTTGTGAGTCTATGATCGGATTTCAGCGAAAAAGTTTGGAAACACGAAATTCTGCATCTCTGGTTGTTGTAACATCTCCTTCTGTGTTCTGCGCTGCCCCACACCCTTGTCTCTTGAGTGAAGCTGGAATGACAGAGATACTTGACGTAATACACGTAAAAAGACTCACGCAGCTCCTTCCCTAACAATTGTATTGTTTGCTGTGCATCACTTCTAATCCTATATAGAGGTTTGAGAAATATCCTCATTCGCCTCCTTGTTACTCTTGTGTAAAACAAGATGGTTTCCCTAAACCTATTCAATTTCTTAAAGCATATAATGCCAGTGATAGGCAAGCAATGCAACCCTCCTTTCTTCAGGGTCTTTTTAATTTCTCTATTCTCTTCATTAAGCAAGCTATTAAGTCTTCTTACAGACCTTATTCGCCCACTGGTGACCTTGTCCATTGAAAACTTGTGCCTTTTCTAAGCAACAATCTTATGTATCCACAGACTTTTTCTTTGACACAAAATAAGGTTTCAAATATGGCTCTTACTAACTGCAATATTCTCCATCTAAGAAACACTTTTTGTGCATTGATTCTTAGCTATGGTGACTTAATTCATCGCAAGAAGTACATATCCTTATTGATCATATATCCAAGTCTATATGCAAGTGCTAAAAAAATCATTAAATCTCAGTCTAATTCCTTCTTTGTGCATAAAGTGTGCCTAGTAATAATCTTTTTACTCACGAAACATTTTACTATACAAAATGCAAAGTATTCTACTATATGCAAAAACCAAACCAATCCTTTGCACTGGACGTGCACAGGGTAGTGTAGCTTATTCCAACGCCACCCTTAATAAGGCTACAGGCATCACTGGTTTACCAGTACTGTGTTGTCACCACAATGCTTTAGAGGGGTTTAAAGAACACCCTCTCCACGTCCACAAGTTTTTCTTATCTTGAGGCTCTTCTCCTTAAGTCTTTTTCATAACAATCTTAAACATATTTATCACAATAATTCAACATACTCAACATTATCACACTTCCATCTACCTTTAAATATTTCAACTAACATACCTACTTCAATACATGCTACACATTCCCATTCTTCTCTGCTTTTCTAATTTCCATATAAACTAAAATCTACCTGTTTAATGTGAACTGCGCATGTTACAACTGCAATGGCTATTGGGAGTTGTAGTGCTCTAAGGAGTCTGTCCAATATGAAAATGTGCCGCACCGGAGAGCCATCCTTTTAGAGGTGGCCCTTCCCTTTTTCCAACGTGCTAACCCTACATGCACCATCGATGTCACAAAGGCAGAGTCACTGTACACCGTTACTTCCTGGTCTGCATACTTCTCGAGTGCGACAATCAGTGCCACTAATTCTGCAGCCTGTGCCGAAAAGTGAGGCAGTAGTTAAACACTTGACACTACATCAAACTCTCTGTTGGCCGTGTGCTTTACCCCAGTGGATCCCCTATATCCTTGCCCACTCATCAATTCTAAACGACTCTTCAAATAAAAGGACGTTCCTCGGCTATCAATGCATTTCCCTTCACCTTTGGGATAAAGCTCCCAACTCAATCATATGAGTGTTCACCCTCTGTCGGTGATTTTAATACAAACATGGCAAGGTTCATTACTCTACACTCGTTCTTTTTAATTACTACACTCAATATACCCACCCCATAAGCAGAACCTTCTGAGATGTCAACCCACCTTTAGGCTCTTAGGCTCTTCCTTCATGACGAATGATACATATTCAATAACTAATTTCATAAAACCATCCCATTGCGGCGATCGTCAAAATATTCTTCATACTGAACATGACCCCATACTTTTGGATCTAAAATCCTTTCAAAAATATAAAAAAACGATATAAATCCTTTATAATAAACCTTTTTAATTATATCAATACTCCTCTTATAGCCATCATTATTAAACATACCATAATACATTCATTCTAATTAAAATAAATGCATTCTTAATATGAAACATTCTGTGCCTTTATCTAATAAAAAATAAAATGATCATACTTAATTTTGTCATTTAATCTTACCCCAATATCTGAACCTATGTCTGTCTTGACTCCAACAAAAATGACTTAGACACGTCTCTCTCTTATAACAAAAATATTCCTTTCTCCTATACATGGGCATATTAAACCTGTGTTTGTGCTCTTTCATGTCTACATAAGTGACTACTACGTCTGAAAGTTTTGCTGCACTCTCTACGCTTGTCTACTGCACCTTCTGATTTTGGACAACCTCAGCTTCATTTTACTGCTAATATGCAGGCAGGTTTTTCAGTCACCACTATTTTTTAACGTTGACTATTCTGCATGAATCCTTGACCTCTTCATATATCAAAGAAATGTTCTGTCATACCACATGTCCACCCTACATGCCGAAGTCTTTTCGTTTGCCTTTTCTTCATACCTCGAGTACTTCGAAAATGTCCTTAATCATTCTAGAAGTTCCGACCTAATCTCCTTTCTTAACGAAAGAACTGTAAAAATCCCAAATGCTCACATTTGTCACCTATTGTTTGCCTGCATGTGGCTGGGACAATGGTCCCACATTTCCTTCCATCTGGCAATGGTCTTATCCTGCTCAAATATAATGGGGAGACCCCACACTGACCGTGGGACTGCTGTTTTAAGGTCGATATAGCCGCGTCACTAAGTTTGACGCCAGAAATATTGGGAGGTCTAAATCCGACCACCTTACTTTCTTAATCCTTGAAAGCTTTCTACAAGGCTACACATATTACCTATCTCCTCATAAATATGCTCTCTCTCCCCTTTTGCCATATTCTATTCTCATCATGTGTAACACTAAGTTTCATCATCTTAGTCAGAGTAAGTCTATTTAAAAGACAGCTCCTCAGGTTTTACACTGTGTGAGGCTTTCTTCATGCCATATAACTGCGCCCTATTGAATCAATCATCTATACCCTTCACCTGCGGGTCTTCCTCAGCTCTCTCGGGGACTGCTAGACTTTGTCATTATCGTGCCAAATGCTTTTCGAGTCTGCCTCATCCTCCAAATTAGTTCTGGACAGATCTACTTATCAACTCATGTGTTGGGAAGATCTCTTCTAAGCCTTCCCTTGTCACTGCTGGGTTTAGGATTCATTACTTCCTTTTCCATACAATCAGTTCCATGTACTCTCATGTCTTCAATGCTCTTATCATTGAGTCTGTGCAAACTCTGACCACCCATTAATTCGTTCTGTATATGCACTAGCCCATCAGTTTTGTCTTTTTCCTTCTTACTATCCCTTTTATATCCTGTCTTATATCTAAAGATATTCTCAGCTATTGCTCCTTTGTCGTCGCTTCTCTCCTTGTCTTTTGGGACCTTAGAGATCACATCTTTCTCCCAGTATGTTTCTCTGTGCCCTCATTTGCACAGATGACTCACTATGCCGGTTTACTATATCCTATTACTGCCTTGAGCTCCCTTAATGGGTACAAGCCCATCCTTCTACTCATTATCGCTGTCTGTTTAAGTCGCGGCGGGTGGAGCGGAAGGCTCCTCACCCACCTCTGTACATATATTAACTATTTAATCGCTAGGAGGTGACTCATCTTTTACCTCCTGATGTAGCTTGAATAGTGGATTGTCTAACTTTTTTCTTGCATATGCATCATGCAAATATGTCGTCATGCACTGCAGAACTGCCTTTAAATGGCGATCTTTCTTGCGGTTGTGACATGCATCTTTCTTCTGTAGTTCCTCTACCTTATTCCTCTGTGTACTATCTATGGTCAAATGTGTGTGTTTTCAGCAATGTATAAGCAGAGTAATATTATCCATATTTGACACATCACTCCTTGACTGTCCATACTCACTGTTTACTCTTTGCAAAATTCAACATTACTTATTCAATGGAAAACAAACATAATATAAGCGTGCACCATCGCTGCAGGCTCCAAACCCTCTATGTATCACATTTTTTACTTTAATCTGCTAAAAAACATCATCAATACAAATGAATTTTTTAAATACCTGCTTAGTTCCTTGAACACTCGCTTTTTTCCTATTTATTTTTATCGACTTCATCTACTATTTCGCCATCATTACACAATCACATAAAATAAACAAACAAACAGACATACTCGGCCGGCCACATACATTTTGTCTTCTCTCATAAGACTCATTTTACCCCTAAAAATACCTGCTTAGTTCCTTGAACACTCGCTTTTTTCCTATTTATTTTTATCGACTTCATCTACTATTTCGCCATCATTACACAATCACATAAAATAAACAAACAGACATACTCGGCCGGCCACATACATTTTGTCTTCTCTCATAAGACTCATTTTTCCCCTAAAAATACTTCATATGGAGTGTGAACAGCCCTCATTAGGTTCACCTTTAATTGCACCTGTCTTCTACGACTTCCTATATGGGAATGTAGGTGATGTTCCTTCTGTTACGCTCTTTAAAGTGCAGGCACTGGATAAACTCTTTACAGTGGCTCCTCCTCACGATACTTCTTAGATTGCTTGGCCTCCCCTCAATTCAATGTCTACTCTATTTTAATGCGCATTGTTCCTGAAGTTACATCATCCCTACCTCCCTCCGTTACATATTTTCTCCTTATCGTTCTCTTTATCCACTGCCCATTCACTCTTTTGCCACCTGGCTCAATTTTTATTCACCATTTGTTTTTTTTCACTTCTGATTCTTGAGATCGCACACCTCTTCAGTAGCCTCTTCCAACCTTCCGATTGTTCAGCTTCCTGTAGACGCCGGGAGGGGTTTTCGTGAAAACTGCAGAACCCGTCTTACCCTAGCTTGTACAAGTCTTACTTTAATCTAAAACCGCTATCTACAGGGAGCTTCAAATCCTTCCAGCTGAATGGCAAAGGTCGTGTGATATTGCCGGGACGCCAAAGCTTACTTTCCCCAATGGGTATATCTAACCATCCAATCTCTGCTACCACGTGAACTGAGGTTCCTGCTCAGCCCTTTAAGATGGGTTCACAATACCTTAGGGATGAATGGTGGATGCAGAGTTTACTCAAACATCAATAATAGAAACAACTCAGGTAGTTGGCAAAAGATACTGTTTTAATGTCAATTCTCTAAAACAGGGAGTACAATGGATATCAACAGACATCCCTCATTATGATCTCCCTTGAGACTTCTCAAAGCATTTCATAAAAAATGACATTTTTATAGTAAAAAATTGTCATAGGTTACGTTTAACCTGCGTATTACTAACGTCATCCTACGTGGCAAACTACAAAAACCTAATGGTCAGTTTGATAGGTTGTACAAGGATCATCTAGGTATATGATCCATACTTGTTTAGGGCAGTGGAAGAAAATGATTTGTTTCTTAACATCTTGTGGGGCAACTAAGCCCTTCCCTTAAAATATGTCACTATGAATGTCACTAAGTATACAACCTGTAATTGATTGGCTACACAACTATAGGACCCTTGACCATGCGGTCCACTTTCATTGGTTACTTTCTAACCTCCATCAGTACATTCCCAACCTATGTTGGTGGTACGCAGGCTGAAAGTCCAGGTGCAGATGAGCTCATCTTAACCATAGTTTCCCACCCATTAGCATATACATCCATCATCACCTCAGTGGTCCATTGTCAATTAAGTCTTTGTACTCAGCCTTGAACCTGTTCTTTGCTTGAGGGGAATGCAGGAGAGTGAAAGCATGCTCTGCCCTTGTGTGTAGGTGTGACCATCTTGCTTGTCCAACTTCTTCTCCCCATGTGACTAAAGACCACGAAATTGAGCTCCAGTGTATTAAACCACTATTCTTTAATAGACCTCTGACGTCTTCTTGTTTTTGTCCATGCCTTCTGAACAGGAGTTTCGTTCTTTCACACGATTTGTATCTAGTGTATGTTCATCCCAGTCTGATACAACCTTGGCTTCTTGGCTCATCCAACCTCGCCTTTCTGAGTTTCACCCTTGTTAATTCACTTGTTTTCTAACTGCTCCACACTTGGAAATGGGAAAAAACGGCCTTCGCCATAGAGAGAGCAGGAGTACAGACGCCCCCCTACGGTGTGACCATCATGCTCATCCAACTTCTTCTCCTTACGTGACTAAAGACCACGAAATTGAGCTTTCAGTGTATTAAAACACTATTCTTCAATAGACCTCTGACGTCTTCTTGTTTTTGTCCATGCCTTCTGAACAGGAGTTTCGTTCTTTCACACAATTTGTTTTTAATGTCTGTTCATCCCAGTCTGATATGACTTTGTTTCTTGCCCTATCCAACCTCGCCTTTCTGAGTTTTGCCCTTGTTAATTCACTTGTTTTCTAACTTCGCCACACTTGGACACTGGAAAAAAAACTGCCTTCCTTCTTTTTCTCAGCACTGCTAATGTACGTAGTGTAAACATCCATCTTCTACTGACTCCAATATTTATATGTATATGTTCATACTGGCACCTGCTGCAATCTATTCACTATTTAGCTAGCCTTTTAGAATATTTCATCTGCTCATGTTTCTTTGCATGTGTATACATGTGAAATATCTTGATCTCTTCATTATGTCTGCAGCATAAGTTTCTTCATCTTGATACCAAGATGTCATTTATCTCGATACTTTCTTGATGCCTTATAGAATTGTCTACAATCTCTAGTGTCTGCATCTCTTCCCTATATGTCAGCTTTGCTCTGTATGACAGTGATTGTGATGACGTCACCATTCTTCTTCATCATTCAACATCCTGTTTCTTCCGGGAATTTCTTTCAGATGACCATCGTATTGTCTCATATGCAAATATGGGTTCCTTAATGGGAACCTTGCCTCCCAGATTCTCCTTGGTATCGGTATTTTCACTGGTACTGCACGTGTTTCACACTCTGGCATCCAACATACAGGTGCTGTGGGCGAGATGGTTGAGGTGGGGGTACTTAGCTCCTTCTCTACAAAACCCAAATCCTTAGCAATACATATTTCTCTACGGTTCCTATGCTCATAACGTTTAGCACATTTATAGCTCAGCACTACCCTTGTCATGCTCCTGTCTCGCGTACCGTAAGGACAGCCTTTTTCCTACCTTTTCTTACTTTTTTACGTCAATGGTAATCACAGCATAACCTACAAAAAAGGGTTTCATACATTTTTATTTGGGAGCCATGTTGTCCTGCTTTAATTTGTACCTGGAGAACTCAAACTCGTACATTGAGTGTGAGCAAAAACCAGATCTTCACCTTACTGTGCCATGTGCTCTTGAATCATAAATTGTTAAACAGGTGTGAAATGATATCTTGACAGACTCTGCCAATCGGTCCACACTCATGCTGCCTAGCCCACATGTGGAAGTTCTACTTACAAAAGCATTATTTGAAATTATTATGGCTTTCCTTTCACTCTGTAATGCGGTATATCGTCTGTGCAACATCCTTTCTAAAAATGGAGGCATATTTACCTTGCGGGCTGATTCTTTATGTAAAATGATGGCTGTACTTGTTCATGTTAAGCAGAGCATGCACGCCATGTGTAATCCGTGATGATTTGTCTAAGTATGGAGGCTTATCTTCTTCGCAGGGTAATTCGATGTGTGAAATAGTGCCTGTGCTTGTTCTTGTTGTGAAGAGCATACATGCCATGTGCGAAAACCTGCTCGTAGAATTTGCTGCATGCCAGGTACACATAATGCCCTCAGTGCATGTCTTGTATATAAAACAGTATCTTGTTTGCACACCATTATTTTATAGTGCCTGTGTTTTACTTACCTGTAAATCGAGTCTTCGACATCTGGAGCTGCCTTCGGTCAGCTCTCGATCAGCATTCTAGTAGTTTGGCGGCTGCCTAGCAACCCTACTAGGAGTCCGTGGCCACGTGACATGCGCCTATCACCTTTTTCCAAAAAAAGATGTCACAGGCGCCATGTTTGAGAGGTTTTATAATCTCTCGTGGCCCTCGAGTTTAATGGCACTCACAGCGTGCCAGTTTCGAACACCACAATTTCTCAAAACCTGCACACTACACATGATGTTTTTTCACTTCTATGTATACAAATACATGTGTATGTATGTGTATGTCTTCGTATATCCAGGTTGCAGAATCATAATTGTCTCTGACTTTCACAGATGTTGCTGGAACACCAGTGCTTACACCAATGTTACTTGCACTCCATCAATGTACTGCATAACTGGTATTGAGTTCTTAATACGGGACCAACTGCAAAGGCTGGTCTCCCTCAGAAGAACAGACCCCAATCAATACTTGTGTTTAGGCCCCTTCTGGTGCTGTCCAGCTCTGGATCCATTTTTGTTCCAGTCTTCTCATTGCCAAATCCCTGTCTCCTCCTCGTGTATTTGGTTTCACTGTTTGTAATATGAACCAAAACATGTCCATATGATTATGATCGTTGCAGCAAAATGTTCCACCATTGGCTTAACAGGGTCTTTGTTTTGTATGCATGACCTGTGCTTACAAAGGCACTGTCTGATTTCTATTTTTGCTTTTCCTCCATCCATCAAATTGCACGGACATTTAATCACAAGTGACATTGATGTAAGCACTGGTGTTCCAGCAACATCTATGAAAGTGAGAGACAATTATGATTCTGCAATCTGGATATATGAAGACATACACATACATACACATGTATTTGTATACTGTAAGGAAGGCATGGTATCAAAGTAAGACAGACACAAGTGACCACAGTTCAAGGGTGTTTATTGAACTTTATCAAGAGTGTGATGAACGCCTATCTAAACCTAAATCTAAGATGGGAACAAGCTACGACCATAAAATAATAAAAATGCAGTCCTAGTGGACTCTTGTCAAGAATAAAACGGCCTACACTAAAAAAACCAATTGCCAATCCTTACCGCTAATTTACAAATAGTGTGGGGAAATATTCATGAATTGATAAATAAGGATGTTCAGGCCGTTGGCCTCCCTTCCCCATGTTTTCAAGAACGGGGCAAGGCAGTGCACTCAGGCATAGCACGTTATTGGGCTTCTTCGGCATGAGGACACAATTCAATTACAAGCATCAGGGCCTTCTATGCCCAAGTCTCTTAGGTTATCAAAGGTCTCTTGATTCAGAGGGCCTGATGTATCAATGAAACAAAAAGTTCCTTTCAAGGTATTGAAGTGGGGCAATTCACTCTTCACTGTGGATGCCTCTCAGTCGGGCTCAGATCCCTTTTACACAATTAGTCTCCCTCAGCTAGGCTCGGACCAATTGCAGTTTGTATTAGCTATCAAAGACTTTTGAATGTGCACAGGGTTTAGCTTGACCCATTGCAGGACTACTTCGATTTCACAGTTCAACAATTTTACACTATCAGTTGGATACCTAACAGAGACCATCAAATGAGCACTAACGTGGCGCCGGCCCCTCTGTAAATGGCATCTAGTTTGGTTTCAAAATTTCAGTCACTCCTTGGATATTCAATTATATTGGAGTCGCTCATCACATACGCCTTCTTTGCAGATTTCCTCATAGAAAGCTGCTGCTTGCAACCTTGGTTCTAACATAGACCAGTCTGCTATCAGTCTCCCTGACTCACCCGCTGTGCTGACTTTACTGGAGCGGCTTTGTTGTAGGAGCCAAGGACAGTACCAGGGCGGCAATTGCTCCTGCCCGCCTCGGCTATCTATGTGGGTGAACCCCAGGTACCTTCAACACACAATGCACGTTTCTTCAGCTTTAATTCCTGGTTTTATGTTTCTTTTTCTCGAGGGCTCGTAAAAGTAGCGGTTTTCTTCCTCTGAAAAGGCCACTGGCAATCCCCTCCTTGCAACCCTTTCTGGTCTTGCCGTCTTTCTCCTTATACTAAATTGCCATCGCGGAACTGCTGCTTCCTCGTGTGTTTTGCCTTGCTCATAGTGTGCTTTCGTGCTCCGCCTTTTATCTGTTTGGCGAAGTGTAACGGAAGTCAGGTGTGTGTAATTATCAGTAACTGCCTGACCCTTGTGTTGGGACATGTCAGGTATACAGCTCTGGTGTTTGTCCATTGTCGCTCACAGTGAACTGTCTGTGAGAAAGTGTTTGTGTCGGAAAAGAGGGGGGGGGGGGGGGTGAATTCCTAGGTATCCGCCCTGGTAGGATGGGGAAAATGTGATATTGGGAAGGGGATACCGCGTCTCAGCCTCTGGTGTCCCACTTCCACTCCCCGGGGACCACTCGGCCAGGTGATCCCCCCACACTGGTCCAACCCCAGGATCTGGATCCAAAAGCAATGGCCGTGTCCTCGCCACCTGGACGACAGATCCCTGGGGACTAACGGGGGAGACACCATCAGGTTTCTCTCAATACATAGAAGTGAATAAACGTCATGTGTGGTGTGCACATTTTGAGAAATTGTGGTATTCAAAACAGGCAGGCTGCTAGTGCCGTTAGTCTTGAGGGCCCAGAGAGATTAAAAAACCTTGCAAACATGGCTGCCCTGACAATCTTTTTTGGGGAAAAAGCTGATGGGTGCATGTCACGTGTTAAGGGACTAGTAGAGTTGCTAGGCAGCTGCTCTGGAAACAGGAAGCAACTACTAGAACGTTAATCTAGAGCTGACCATAGGCAACTCCAGATGTGGAAGACCTGATTTATGGGTACGTGAAATGGATCTACGTGCATTAACCCGTATCCCAAAAGCACGAGTCTCAAAACTGCAAACCTGACTTCTTCGCATTTTGAAAATCTTGAATGCTTTTTTTTAATTTGTCCCCCACATTGCATTTAATGTAAGTGTGGGACACCCCTGCAACTCTCGAAGCCAATAATTCCGAACTAAGGGAGCGGGGGACACCCCCGCAGTCCCCGCTCCCCTTGTTCAGCATTTTGAGGTTCGATATTTTCTACACAAAATGCGCATTCAGCATTTTTTGCTTGTTATATTCAGCCAGTCCTATGTGAAATACGGGCGCAATATAATCATGGTGTGCAACATATAAAAAAGGTTCTGTTTTATAAACAAGACATGCACTGAGGGCATTATGTGTACGTGGCATGCAGCGAATTCTACAAGCAGGTCGTCGCGCAAGGCATACATGCTCTTCTCAACAAGAACAAGCACCGCCATTAATTTACCCATCAAATCACCCTGCGAGGAATACTCCTCCATACTTAGAAAGAACATCACAGATTGCACACGGCTTGCATGCTCTGCTTAACAAGAACAAGTACAGCCACCATTTTAAATAGCGAATCACCCCGCAAGGTAAATATGCCTTAATTTTTAGAAAGGATGTTGCACAGACGATATACCGCATTACAGAGTGAAAGGAAAGCCCTAATAAATTCAAAGAATGCTTTCGTAACTAGGACGTCTACATGTGGGCTAGGCAGCATGAGTGTGGACCAATGGGCAGAGGCTGTCAGGATATAATATCTCATCTGTTTAACAATGTATGATTCAAGAGCACAGGGCACAGTAAGGTGAAGATCTGGTTCTTGATCACACTCAAGAGTGTGATCAAGAGTTTGAGTTCTCCAGGTACAAAATAAAGCGGGACGACATGTCACCCATATAAAAATGTATGACACCCTTTTTTGTAGGTGACGATGTGATTCCCATTGATGTAAAAAAGTAGGAAAAGGGAGGAAAAAGGCTGCCCTAACTGTACACAAGACAGGAGCATGACAAGGTTAATGCTGAGCTATAAATGTGCTAAAAGCTATGAGCATAGGAACCTTAGAGAAATATGTATGACTAAGGATTTGGGTTTCCTCATGAACTCATCGATATATGCATATAAAAAGCTATTCACAGATTGGAAATGGAAATCAACAAATCAACATATGCAGGAATAACGAAAAGGTCTAACCTCCCCCATGAAAAAATAAGGTTAGTATCAAGTTTGCGAACAAAACTACTGCTAAGACACAAAAGACTGTAGGTGTACCTCCTCCTGATGATATGATAGGTTATTTATAACACGCCTAATACCCAGAGGTTTCTAACCGCAGACCCGGGTAACGAACTTGTGTTGTTCCATGTCGTCCTGTTTCCAAGGCGAGCACGTTGCCCCTGAGCTATCCTCCCTATGCTCCTTTTGATAATTGTTTGTATAGAATTGATGAAGCCAAGCTAGGGGTTTTTGAGAGATTGGATCTCGGAACAATACAATCAACTTCCTTCTTTATCAAAGGCCTAGAAACTAATAAATATAGGACCGCTGTGGATGAGTGTATTCTCTATAAAGAAGGGCTGAAATGCTTTGGTGTTGACATTGTTTTATTATATCTGCGTTTTTTTACATTAATGGAATGTCTAGAGCTATTTAGCAATAATAATCTCAAGGCAAATGAGATTGATATGAGGTTCTCTCAAAAGACCGATTCACGTGAGGAATGTATTTTAAGAATAAAGACTGGGCTAAACGAGTAGACCTCACATCAGCTAGAAAGGTCTAAAAACCAAATTTGAGATCAATATCGCATTTCCTGTAAGAATATGTGCGAAAATGAAGAAACATGATGTAATTGTACTGTATTATGCACAGAAGGCACTTTAATTAACCCCATTTGCACCTTTTTTGCACTTTTTATTAACAGATGTTTTTAAGAGAGTTGAACAAATAGAGATGTGTAAATCTCAGAAAAAGAATAAAATGTGTATTTGTATATTATCATGAGTAGGAGTTCTGTGTGCAGTAATTAAATAAATTGACCGCTATGTTGTCCGCAAGATAGCCATTTGAAATCAGTAAAGGGAAGAGGAGGGTGTAGTGTGTGTTGTTGTTTGATATAATGTATCCCTGTTCACCACAGACACCCAGTTAACAAAAAAGAGGGATAAACCTGTTTGTAGATTGATGTTTGGACAACCTTTGGTTGTTAGGTCAGTCCATTAATTTGTCACGGTATGAATCATACACATGACTAATCTATCAATTCATCTTGCTGTAAAAAATGGAGAACAGTAATAATTATTAATTGTCTGAGGAGCATTTCCAACGATTGTTGAGTGCTCCTTCATTACCACAGACCAGTCCCGGCACATCTGTTGCCCACTCTACCACGAATGACCTAGAACACTTGATACAAAAAAAGAAAGGACTGATTGGGAGGGATTTGCATGGCAAACTCATGCTTGAATATCTTAAAGCAGGGGTAATCCCAGAAGGACTACAAGTAAGGAACATCCCCGGGGTATTCAGAGATAACCTGAAGTTTAAGTTGAATTTCAGCTTTGTGGGAAACAGATGTAGCTGAGACTGGATTATCGTGGTAATAAAGACAGCCGAAGAGGAAAATGAAAAAAAGGGTAAAGAAATAGGAGCACTGGAAAAAAGGTTACGAGAATATTTGGTAATACAAGATGTCAAGAACAAGTTAAAGAAAATTGAATGAGGAGGTTCAGATGTTTCGAAAGTTCACACTCGACAAAAAGATTTGGAAACTGAAAAAATATGTAGAATCATACAAAGAGGAAAGAACCTATCCCTATCTAGGGGCATAATTCTACCAAGATCTAAATAAAAGCTATCGATAAAGGTTTCCACAAAGGTATTTTGGACAAAGGAAAAAATATGTCCCATTTTCTGATACTTCCAATGCAACAAGTGGTAGTGAATTAGACACTAACAGAGAAGAACTTCTTTTGGTCTCAGGGGTTCAGAGTCCTCCAACCCAACAGTATTTTCATTACCGGGATGGAGATAGAGAGGCAGAATCAGGCAGCGCTATCCTCAAGGTCGAAATGGAGTCCTCACAAGACAATGGAGCAACAGACCGTAACAGTACTGGTAGCTCCCATTTTTAACTTAACAGCCTACCGGTTGTACGTGCAAGTGGTTAAAGAAGTCAATAAAGACCTACATTTTGTACCCAATGCAACAGCAGATGATGAACAGAAATGGAGCTGAGATGCTTTTTTATAGTACTGAAACTGAAATACTTCTTTGGTGACAAGGGAGACGAGAGAGATGAAGGTGACAAAGATAGCACCACAGGGCTGGACCCCCTCCACCTTTATGCCCCCACTATATTCCTTATGTCCTTAAATCTTAACTTTTGATAACAAAGTTCTTAGTGAGGTCAAGACATTACTTAGAAGCAGCACCCATACACGAGACAATCCTACACCTCAAGAGAGACAAGCTATCAAGACTTTAGACAATCATCCTGATTTCCTCATAAAACTAGCACAAAAGGGGGCAAGGATTGTGCTCTGGGGCAAAGTAGAGTACACAAATGAAGGGATGAAGCTACTAGGCAACCAAGAGCATAACAACATTCAACATATAGATCCTACCCCCAGGCTGAAGGAAGAAATCTCTAGCTTAACTCAACATACCAGTAAAGAAGGCAAGATTGAAGAGGATAAAAAGCGTTTCCTGAATAAAGCACACCCAACCGCAGCAGCATTTTATATTTTGCAAAAAATGCATAAAGACAGCACACATCCACCAGGAAAACCAATCGTATCTGCAATAGGCTCAATAGTGTCCGATTACGCAGACTTCTTTTTGAGGCCATTTGTGTCCAACATGAAATCCTACATGTGAGACACAGAGATAATCAAGATATTGGCGAATGTCAAGATAGGAAACCACGACATTTTGGTATGCCTAGATGTAGAGGCGCTTTACACAAGCAGCCCACAACTCGCAAGCATTGAAGTGATGGGGCAGTATCTAGGCAAGAGACCCAATGTAGATGAAAGAGGACCAAATGAATTCATATTGGGATGAATCTGCCTACCTTTAACAGAAAACGTCTTCCTCTGAAGATAAATTGTTCCAACAAGTACATTGGACGAGCATGGAGACGCGACATTATCGGCGGATGTTGCTAATTTGTATATGGACAATTCAGAAATCAAGTACATCGAGTGTGACCAAAATCCGATCCATATGTGCATACAAAATTGGCAAAGATACATCAATGATGTTCTGCTGGTTTGGAGTGTGACACTGGTAGATCTTGAATTGTTCAAAACCTGACTGAATACATGTGATCCCTACATTAAATTCACAATAACATGGGACATGACATCAGTTGCCTTTTTTGTGCATTAGTAAACAAGAAAATGGTACGATAGGAAGAAGGCTGTATCGAAAACCCACAGACAAGAATGCTCTTCTAGACTTTAACAGTTATCACGCAAGGAATCTCAAAGAAAACTTTCCATATGGTCAGTTTTTGCGTATCAGAAGGAATTGCTCTAACCTAGAGCAATTCCAGGAACATGCAGAAGATCAAGCTGACAGACATAAACAAAGTGGGTACCCCTGGAAAATAATAAGGAGGGAACAGAAGAAAGTGAAAAATATCAATAGGGAAACATGTCTAACAAAATACAATAAAGAGACAGAGGATAGGATCACATGTGTGACCACCTACAGCCTATAAGTGATGCACTAAGGAAAGTCATGCAAAGAAATTAGCAAACCATCCAACTGCCTGATTTTCAGCCTAAAAAACTAATTTTGCCCTAAACAAAACCCCAAAGAATCTCAAATAATTGCTAGTCCACACCTATGACTACAAAACCCCTAGGGGGTTCACCCTTACAAGAATTTGGGGGATGGATCCAGTTTCTGGTAATCACAAATGTGGACAGTGTAATTAAACACATTGACTGCCATGTTGTTTGCAAGATAACCATTTGAAATCAGTCAAGGGAAGAGGAGGGGGTAGTGTGTGGTGGTTTTTGTTGTTTGATATAATTTATCCCTGTTCACCACAGACCTCCGTTAACAAAAAAAGGGATAGACCTGTTTGTAGATCTCATTCACATAGAGTCAGGACTAGCCTCACTACAATTTGGCCATTGTGGAGCATTTGTAAGCACCCCCTTTGTATGGAATACATAAACCCTTTGAAAGTTTGTGTGTACCATGTGTGCATTCTTCATGTACAACACACAGGTAAAAATCCATGGTGTTGTGGAAGATCCATGGATACCAAATGGGCCAAAATCACTTGTTTCTTCTACTGAAAACCACAATCCATAATGATTAATCATACAATCACCTACTTATGGACTTTGTGAGTGCCATCTTTGGGCGCCATCACGAGTTGGGCGGTAGCCCTTAAATGAGGCAGTAACGCTATTACCTCCACACTTAAGGCACGGCCCTATTATGGGTTGGCCGGTAAGTTGGAGTTTTACCTTCAGCAAAGAGCTGGAGGTAAACATTTCCACTTACCACTCGTTTTTGGCTGTTTTTGATGCTATTACCACCAGCAATTACCGCTGGCGGTAATAGCACCCACCAACTCTACTGTGTCCTATGGACTCAATGGGGAATGGGAATAACTGCCCAACCTCTACTCGTGATCCAGAGCTAATAGCGCCAGAACGAGTAGCGGTAACGATATTTGTGCTGGCGGTATCCCAGCGGTATTACTCCCGGAATACTGCCAGACACGAGATGAGGCCCTGTGTATGTAGTTGATAAGCTCACTGAAATTCCAAGCATATGTAGTGTATTCAATATAAATGGAACCCAACTGGTTAAACCAAACATGTTGTGTTTTGCTTGTTCATTTCTATCCTGTAGAAACCTCCCAAAAGTTACACAGTGGCAGATGTTAGAATTGGGCATGTTTATTCTGCACACCACTGTTGCACCAAAATGGTCAGTTCTGTACATCATTGCACCAGAAATCAAATCTAACCTGGTACTTTAACATTCACTTACTGGTATTGTGCATTTCTTTTCGTCTGTAATGTGGCGTCCATTGAACTTGCTCCTAAACAGAAGGTTACCAAATGCACTGTCTCATTCCTCTACTTAATATGCCATTTCATATACGTTGTCTTGAAACAATATTCAAATTAAAGCTGTGCACCTTCAAAAGCACAAGAAAAACAAGTGTCTTTCAAATGTAGCAGTTAATGTATGCGTTAAGTTGACAAATGACATTACAGATTGCTAAATACAAAGAAAACCCATTGCCCTTGCAATTGTGTCCTAATTACATGTACTTTTAAGAACACACAATGCAGATCTGCAAGCAGAATACATGCTTTTAAGCATAGTTGGCAAAGAAATCACGGGTCAGCCATATTTGCCTGGGCGTACAGTTAACAAAGCACACATAATGTAAATCACCTTTTTGCTCATATCTTTGCAACAATGTTTGAAAAAATGAAAACAGTTTTGGATTCAGTGGATCATGCCCCATAGTATAAGTCAAAACATGATGTGGTCAAATCTATCAATAATCAATGAATATACATATTTTAATAACTTGTTCATATGTTATGGTACTAGGGTGTGTACCATGTCTATGGATGAAGTATTGGTGTGTTTTTTAATATTAAGAGTGACTTAGTTAAACAAACTACTCTACTACTACATTTTTCATTATTATTATTAAAAATACAAACAACATATATAATCACATTCATACACAAAGTCAGTTTACATTTATACAAAATAATTGATAACGTGTACCGTGTGTTAAACATTACATACATACATTCATCCTCAAGTTTTCCTTTTTTGAAGGACTTTTCTTCGATTTCTAACCAAGGCATGAATGATTTAAGTTACACACAACATTTTTAAAACCAATACAATATAAATCCACCAGCCTATCATATGAGGTTAAAAGGTGTCTAGCAGTTTCAGGCACATCCCTATTCTTACTAAGGCAACACACTTGTCTTTAGGGATTTCATGTCTAGGCCCTTAAACTTAATTAAATACTGTGATGCCTGGTTGCAATTATGAGTGGCTAACTTCTTGAACTTTTATCTGTTTTACAGCCTCCAATATATTCTGAGCGTAGCCTCATCTTTTCACTTTTTCTGTCAGTTTTTTCCCTTATGAATGCGCAAAATACAGCATTATCTATGCCTGATGTTTTATATGAAATCATTATTTCCTTCAGACGGAACAATAAGGTTTGAGTGAAAAACAATGCAACAGAGTTCATGAGGTCTGCCAACAATATTTCTTCTAAGCCACCTCTCCTGGATCATAATAAAATCCATTGTTTTTGATATATTAAGGCCATCACGCTTATGAAAGAAATAGCCATGACCATTTGAATTAGAGGATGCTATTTTAATTCTATTTCTCTTAACATTAGGGATGGTTCGGCGATTTGGACTGCAATAAATTCTGCAGCAAAGATCAGTCTTGCTTAGAAATCTTATCCTGGCTATTCATTCTAGGTACGTCACATTCACCTTTTCTGCCAGTGTTTGTGCAAAAGATGTGAATGTTACAGTCAATACTGGATTTCCTTTCCACATTTACTTTACTGTTTGAGGGAGTCACACTAGGCAAAGTGTGCAGTTGTGGTTGTAGTTCATATCCAAATGTCAAGCAAAATGAAGAATGGGAAAGGATTTAATCAACCGCATGTGAAGTGTAACAATGAACTCTCCAAAATGTCCTACCGTCAATTTCCATACGCTCCACAATATCAATGTCTTTGGTAGAAATAGATCTTAATGACAGATGTTTGCTTATCAATGCTACTATATGTGAGCGATTTAAATGTTCTGTGCTAGTTGAATCAAACATTTCAATAACTTAGAAAGATGTAGTCATCAAAGAGTTAATTCTAGGGCTTGTGCAGGGACGTCGATTCACCAATATGCCTTGGTAAGCGGAAGTGACACCACATGATGTCACGACCTTTGACCCAGATGGCATCAGTTGCTCTTTAACGCTGGTGACATTACCGAAAGTGACTTGCGGGATTTTAAAAAAGTAAATAAACGTAAACATTTTTAAATACCAAATACGTACTGAAGCAGACACAAATATTTTCAATACCAACCACATTATGACTAAGCATTGAGCAATTTTGGGGAATGCTGTGACCCGCTTCTTGCTGAAAAGCACTCAGAAAAGCTTACATTGATGGAAAGCCCGTTGATGATACACAACAAAATCAAAATTGTAAAACGGAGAAAGATATACCGAGAATGCATTGTATAAACTACAAAGGGAGCTAACTACACACATGAGGACATATAAGGAGATGTAGTCCTCCATGATGAGATTTCCAGGGCCAAAATATTGTTACATTTATCTGCGCTTTCATCTTAACTTACTAGGCTCCCTACAAAGGTGGGGTCCCATAAGAAGGATCCCTTGGCAAGAAATACTTTGACGGCTCTATATAAAGCTGGGCAAAGCAGAAACGATAAATCAGTGTCTGATTGGCTGTAGCACAACACCAGGGCCGGGGAAAATGCTGTTGAGAAAGTTCATAAGTAGATTAGAGGATTCAAACAGCGAAGTCAAGTGGGCTAGGCTTTTGTATGGATACCCTGTCTCAATGACCATTGCTTTAGTGAGTATTTTAATAGTGATACACAATACACAAAATGTTCAGGGAAAATAATTTTCTCGCTTAGTCCATCATAATGAAGTAGGGAATGGAGTAATTTGTCGGATAGGTGGAAAATGTAATCTTGGGGGTTAGAAAGGGAGGTCCGGTAGGTATATAGAATGTGATATTGTATTATTATGTTAAAGGATCTTATACCGTGCACTGTTGCCACCTGCATGGTTTCTTGGCGCTCTGCCGGCTCTGTGAGTATGGGGGGAGCCGGGTAAGTTAGAAGGACTTAGCGGGAGAAAAGAGCAAGAGAACTGTGATGTGTTGTTGGCAGCTTCAGTTTGTTTGACACTGTTCACTGATTGTAGGTTTATTTTCCAGTTGGTAGACACCATGTGCTGTTGGGCGAGGCTATGTGTGGTTTGTTTTCGTTGGTGTAGTGTTGTGAAGTGCATGCAGTTTGTTGTGCTGTAGAGGTATGGTTGTGTTTAGTTCAGAGTTTGCGAAGGTGTATGCAGAAGAGTGAGTTTTTAGTAGGGTTAGTTAGTGACATTACCCCTTCCTGCCGCCCACTGTTCTGACTAACCATGGTCCATATCCCTTCCCATGTCGTACATGCTGGTGTACAGCAATTACCACCCCACTGGTTCCTCCATGGGCGATATGTTCCCTATCCCCTGCGGTCCGTCCGAGGGAGATATTGCTCCCTGACAGATGGGCCAAATGAAAGAAATGGCTCACTAACACAGATAGGCCAGTTGTATGGTATGGCTCACTAACTCAGATGAGCTAATTACAAGATATGGTTCCCTAACACAGATGGGTTAATTGCAATATACTCCTCACCAACCCAGATCGGCCAATTGCAAGACATGGCCCACTGACACAGATGGTGGGCTAAATGCGAGGCACGGCTCAACAATACAGATGGGCCATATGCGAGTTATGGCCCACTAACACAGATGGGCTAAACTGTATTGTAGTCGTCATTCACATAGTGCCACCTCCCCATTTGCACGGCCCCAAACAGCCCCAACGCGCTGTGTGGCTGGAACGCATCCGTCCAACACCAGGACCAAGGAGGGCCGGCCAGGCTCCAGCAAGCAACCCAAGAGGCCAGGTACATGGGTGGGCGCTGTGGGAGACCACGAAAGAGTGATGGAACAGGATACTCGAGGTGTATCCAGCCATACTTAATCCCCGTTGCAAGCTCTCGCTACACTGCAACGGAAGAGTTGCTAAGGCAAGTCTGGTGTTTCAGTGCAAAACCGTTATGTGACCAGCTAGACCAAATCCGTCACAGCAGCACTCTAGGGTGCGCGGACAGACAGCCGCATCCGTGACGGATGTCCACCTAAGTGGTGCACCCACACACACCCTAAACTCAAACAGAGCTCACCTTCAATGCGCCATGTCATCCGATCCTCTGCGAGGCAGAAAAGCAAACCACCCTTGCAGATTCCGCAGGCACCATGGGCCGTCCACCCTGCCAGTCCACCAAATGCAACAGACTCGGTGGCGGAGAACATCCTGTTGGTGGGCAGACATACTACCATAAAAGTTAGGCTAATGGGATTCTCTGAGTGCAATAGACAGGTTACCTTTATAGTCTGACCACATATCTCCCATGTTCTACAAACGTTAACCAAGCAGTCCAATAAGCACATTATCAAGGATATCTGCTTGTAGTCACTGTGTGACACACTAGGAGGTTAGATTAAGCGGTTTTAGGTGCAATGGAGGGTTACCAGCATACATCTTTGGGAATCCTGGGCAGGATAAGACAAGGTAGGCATATATGCTGTAGGTGTACCACATTTGTTAACCTGCATAAGCTTTCTTTAGTTGCAGTGCTAGGTTACCTGCATATCTAGGTACAACCCCCCTGGCTGTCCGACAGGTATTCTGAGCGGGGTAATATCAGGTAACAGGTCCAGTTCCAAGGCCCTGGAGAAGTGGTGAGCAATACTGACAGATTCTAAGCATAGAAGGGGCAATCCTGATGCATCTTCTAACACATTTCCTACCCCCAAGATCTATCCATGTGCAACACATTTCATAACCCCCAAATCTATCTAAGTGAATCAAGTATATGGAAAAACACCTACATTTCAGATATGAGCTATGGGACAAACGTCTAGATTTTAAACACAGCAGCAAATGGAAAGCCAGCTAAACGTGAGATATTTGAGAAGTGGGAGTACTTGCCTAAATTTGAAAAAACAGCAGTAAGTGGAAAAACACCTAAATGTTTAAATGTGAGACACTAAAGCAGTGGGAGAAATGCATACATTTGAAACACAGCAGTCAGCGAAAACCAACTAAATGTGAGATACTAGAGCAGTGGGAGAAACACCTACATTTGAAACACAGTAGAGAATGGAAAACCACTTACCATCTGACTAACATGGGTCTGTAATGTTATGTAAGGTAATAGTGATAGGGCTTTACTGGAATACAGTAATTGCTGTACTCCCCACCCAGACCAGACCATGAATCCATGTCTGTAGTGTTTGTTTTAGAATGTTGTGCCTGAAGTAATGTATTGCCATTTGTAATGAACTAAGAATTGTGAAGTATATGATAAAAAATGTGTTAACGCTTTTAATAAGCTATAAAGGCACAAATAAATAGGCACTGGCACTGCTATAGATATGCCACTTCACAATTATATGGGCCGTTACTTCCATATTATGCCAATTATAGCTGCATGTCAGGTATTGTCATTATGTAAAAAGTAGATCTGCTAAATTGCCAGTTTCTGTAATAATACAGTATCCAAAAATCCAATAGATGCCAGTCATTTTCATTGCACAGGAGCATTAATGCATTAATGATAATGATTTGTTATTTATATAGCGCTTTCACCAAAGCGCTGTACATAGCTCATATTTACATACAATTATCATCCCAATCGAAGGTGGTATTCATTTATCAACTTTGGAAGAACAAAAGGCTGAGATGGCTTTGCCAGGATTTTAACCTACGACCTGCCGATCCCACACAGATCATAGCAGCGAACACTCAACCCACTGAGCCATTTTGCCTCTTTGGTATTTAAAATGCGATGTCACCATAAGAAAGCATGTCAGAATTGGCTGCACAATGTAGGCGGGACACGTAATAACACTTATCATGTTTGCTGTAGCCTTGATGATGCACAGCAAAAACTGCCATGTTACAGTAAGACATACCTAGAGTGGCAGCACCAAAATGCCAATCTAACCATGTAATAACACTTATCATGATATGATATGATGTGGCATTTATAACGCTCCTGTAACACAAGTGTTTCTAGGCATGACAAGACAAGGTGGGGGAAAGAAATGGGGGAATTAAATAACGATCTTACTACGGCTTGTGTCATTCAGATCGTGCAAGATCCTCTCCTTCCCCCAGAAGCTCACTGTCTCTAGAGCCCTAGTTCTCTCGAAGCTGGACTACTGTAACAGCCTCTATCTCAATCTGCCTGTCTCTACTCTCCGCCCTTTGCAGCTCATCCAGAACAGGACTGCGAGACTTGTCCTTGGCCTCAAGCCCAGGGACCGTATCTCTCCAGGACTGAAATCATTACACTGGCTCCCAGTGACTGCGAGGATCAAGTTCAAAACCCTCTGCATTGTCCACAAGGCCTTCTGGGGCCTTGGGCCAAAATACCTTTAACTCTCTCTTCCTAAATATCTTCCTTCTCGAGCTCTTCGCTCATCCGCCTCCAACTCCCTCAGGGTCAGCCGCTTCTCCAAACAACGAGTTGGGGGCAGATCTCTCTCCGCTGCAGGGGCCTCCCCCTGGAACAGCCTTCCTGCCTCCCTAAAACTTGAGGAGAACCATCTCCGGTTCCGGAAGCACCTCAAAACCTTCCTCTTTGCCTCTGCTTTCTCTCCCCCTCTCCCCTGCTAAACTTCTGAAACTGCACTGAATCTGCAACTGGGCCACTCGCCGTTCCCGGTCCTTGGCCCAGCCACTCTCCCCTGCACTGCCTCCCTGGCTACCCCTTGCACTGCGGGACTGTGTCTGTATCCCTACAGCCCCCCTTCCCAGCACTTGTCTGCACTTATCTCGCACTTGCCACTAGCTGGCCCTTGTTATTTATCCTGTATGCTATTAACCATGTACTGCACTCTCCACTTCCCCCTGCACTTTCCCTTCCCCTCTACCCTTGCACTTGTGCGATCTGAATAACACCTGGCCTAGTAGGATTGTTGTCCGTCTCCCCCTGATCCCCCCCGCCTCGTCGCGCCTTGAAACAGTTGTGTATAGGCGCGTTACAAATGCCATATCATATCATATCATATCATGAAAGGGGAGAAGTGTGAGGGGGGATAGGAAGGGGGAAGTGCAGTTAACTCACAAGTGCAGCCAGCGAGTGGCTCATAAGTGCCGAGAGAAGGGACTGCAGGGTTGCAGATACAGACCCTTAAGTACTGGGGAGCCTGGAGGCAGTGCAAGGGCAACTGAACATGCAGGAGCCTGGGCCCGAGTTCAGAGGGGGACCAGTGCGCAGAGCAGTCAGGTGCCTCAGCAGGGGAGACGAAGAGAGAAAGTGGAAGCGAAAAGGAAGGTGTTCAGTTGCTATAGGAACCAGAGGTGGCTCTGCTCAAGTTTGAGAGAGGCAGAGAGACTGTTCCAGAGGGCGGCCCCAACCGTGGGGATAGATCTGTCCCATACTATCCGCTTGGAGAAGCATCTTAACCTCAGAGAGTTGGAGGTGGATGAGCGGAGAGCTCAAGAAGTAAGATGTTCTGGAAGAGAAAGTGGGAGGTAGAGTGGTCCAGACCCCGGAAATCATTGAGGATGATGCAGAGTGTCTCAAACTTGATCCTTGCAGCCATGGGAGCCAGTAAAGAGATTTCAGAGCTATAGAGACATGATTCCCGAGTGTGCAAAGGGCGATTTGCAGTCTCACCTAGGACTGCTGTTTGGCTGTTTGCTGCTTGCTGTGCGCTGCACGGCGACCTACTCTCCTAAGCTGAGAGCGAGCGGAGTGACGCAGCTAGAGGATCAGAGAAAGCAAAGGATTTCGGGTAAGAGACTAAAAGCACTGCATGGGTTACAAGGTGGGAGACTGTTGAGGCAAGTCCTCTTTGATCCCATCGGGAAGTCAGTGTTTACAGTAACGTGGAAAACTCTGCAACGGGAAAAAGAGTACACTTTATAGGTGCTTTGTGGAAAAGAATTTAAAAAAAACACAAATTTAGTGGCTGACATATCCTGAGCACCAAAATAAAAATCTTTTCAACAGGGATATTATAAAAAGAGGAAAAATGAAACTGCGAAGTAACGCATTGCAGGATGACATTAGGTGCCCAGAATGGGATGGTTCCTACTCCGAGGAGCTACAAATACAAACTCAAGAGCTGCCATTAAAAAATGCACCTATCACAAGTCAGTCCTTAGTTAACCCAACTACAGCACAGGTACATCCTGGTCCCTTGATCTACTTGCCAGCTAGTAGCACTCTGTCCGACACGGTACAGTCGTGGAGAAAAGGGTTAGAATAAACTATTACCACAAACAAGATTCAAAGGAAGATTGATGAACATTTTGGCAAGGAAAAACGAAGCCAAAGTGAAAACGTTATTCTTAGAAACAGCATAGAACTCTCAGATAATGATGTAATTGAATGTTCATCTATAGCAGACCCTCCTCTTCTAATCCCCTTACAAACAACTTCTGTACCTGAAAGGGAGGTAGTAAATGGAGAGGAGGCACAAGGAGAGGAATCTTTTACACAAGCACAAAACTATGAGGAAAAAACAACTTGTTCCACATCAGAAATAGCCCAGGAGTTAAAGAATTCTTCAGAAGAGGAAACTCTAAAAGAGCCAAGCGCTGCTGCTCTTGCAGCTTTGAACTTTGTATTAAATTCTCTGGTGACTGTCTTTGAGCAACTGAAACTGGAAGTCCAAATACAAGCAGGAACCCTGATGGAAATCACCAAATATTTAACCAGTTTGGATTCCACAGTAGTGGGGATGACCTCATTAATTAACACAGTTGTAACACCGTCACTAGGAGAGCTGAGAGTGGAGCTCAGAAAACAAGCAAACTCATCAGCTCTAGAAAGGTCCTTGATAAAGAAAAAAGAGGAAGAAGACAACAAAAGTGTCTACTCCAAGAAATTCCAGATCTAATCAAGGCTGAGAAGAAAACAGTGACTGGGTCCTTGGAGAGAGGGGGAGAGGGCAAGTAACCATTTTGATGACACTCCCCTTTCGGAGTCAGTATTGGAGGAGTTCAGAAGGCACGCTCATTTTGTAGAAGAAGATGAAGTGGTAGAAATTGAGCCTCATATAAACAATAAACAATCAGGAGGCCTTGCCAAGCAACCAGAATATATACTCTGCAGAATGGCTGGTACCTGGTAAATAACTGTCAAAGGGAAGAAGAAAAGCCAAAATAAAGAAATAAAACAAAAAAAAAATCAGCACTATGGCATTTCCAGTTACCCTTCAAAAACAACAAAAGAAAGGCCAGTCAGGTGTCCAAAAAATGAAAAATACTAATAATGAGGAACCAAAAGCCACTAAAGAAATGAAAACTCCTTCTCGGAAAGATACCCAAGAAAACTACTTGAATGTCCTGGCCATAGCAAATGGAAATACCAAAGGATCTCTGGCAAAAAGTGGGAAACCTCAACGTGGTATTTAGGAAATAGGCACAGAAAGGGAACAGAAAGCTATTGTGGGCATCGACAAGCGATCTCCGGCAAAAACAAAGAAAACGAGTGCAAGTGTTGGACTACAGAGAGATTTTTTAAATCAACAAGTAGATCCTCTACAAACCTCGTCCTCAGGAGTCATGAGTGTCACAAGTCCCATCGGGAGAAGAGAAGAGAAAAGAGGGAAAAAAGACTCTCTTGGAGTCAGTCCTGGCACCTTTGGCGCCTGGTTCAGAACCATCATGAAGACAAACATTAGAATGGGACTATTTACTTGGGACTATTTAACTTGGGGGGTTCAGCCAACATGGAGGCACACACATAGCTCAGTTACAAGGAACTGAGTTATGCGGTCTAGTCTTTTGGGAGTGGCAGGCCTGGGACTACTTTACATGGACTACTTTGGGTGTGGCAGGCCTGGGACTATTTTACCTGGACTACTTTACCTGAGGCTATTTAACATCCAAACAGCAGAACATTCTTTGCGTTATTCTGCTGTGGGCAGCGTAACGCTCACCGTGTCCAGTTCTTTGATGCCAGCTTACTTTATTTTATTTATTCAGATTTGTAGAGCGCACGTCAGCCCGGCGGCATCGTGGCGCTTGTTACAGACATATCTTGGTTACAAAAAATACAATACAAATAAAGCAATATTAACAAGGAGTACATTATTTACAGTAGGAAATGGTATTTGTACAGTAGCAAAGCAGTATATTTACATGGATTCACAGGGGTCACATTATTGTGCAAGGAAAGAGGTCTTCAGTTTCCTACGAAAGATCGGGAGGGAGTTTTCCGCTCTAATGTCTGCAGGGAGAGCGTTCCAGGTCTTGGCGGCAATGTAGGGGAAGCTTAGGCCACCAGCTTTGGCTTTTTTGATGCGTGCGATGCAGAGTAGGTTGGTGTATTGCGTCCTGGTCGGACGGGTGGAGGAGGGTTTGGAGATGGTCTCTGATAGATAGGACGGGGCGGAGAGAGAGAGGCATTTGTGGGTGAGGGTGAGGATTTTGAGTGTGATCCATTCTTTAACCGGGAGCCATTGGGCTGAATGTCTAGCATGGGAGATATGCTCTCTTCTTGGGATGCTGAGAGCGGCCCAGAGCGCATTATTCTGTGTGACTTGGAGTCTGTTTAGGTTTTTTGCTGATGTGCCCGCTAGGAGGGCATTGCAATAGTCCAGTTTGGCTCCAATGGTTGCTCTGGCTATGGAGAGGCAGTTGGGTTTGGAGAGGTAAGGCTTGATGGCGTTTATGAGTTTAGTGGTATGGGCGGATGAGGAGGTGATATCGCTGACTTGTCTGTTCATAGATAGAGAGGAGTCTATGTATACTCCCAGAGTTTTTACCGCTGTTGAGACGGGGATGATGGAGTTGGCAATGGAGAAGTTAGCGTACAGTATGTCCAGTTTGTCTAGGGTGCTCTGTTGACCCAATATCATGATTTCCGCCTTGTCTCCATTTAGGCAGAGGCCGTTTACTGCCATCCAAGCCTGGATGATGGCGTAGATCGAGTGGAGTGCCTTTGCGTCGTCGTGGTATGAACCTGAGAGGGGTAGAAGTACTTGTGTGTCGTCCGCGTAGTTCGTGTATGTAATGCCGTAGGAGTCGAGTTTGTCAAAAAGTGGTTTAGTGAACAGGTTGTAGAGTGTGGGAGCCGTGCAGGGCCCTTGAGGGACTCCACAGTGGATTGTCGTCGGAGTGGCGTTGGCGATGTTCGAGAAGACTTTCATGGCTCTACCCTCTAGGAAGGAGGTGACCCATAGAGCTGATTCTTTAGAGAAGTTGGCAGAGTGTGTGAGGTGTGAGGTGAGGGTTTTGTGATAGACTAGATCAAAAGTGGCCGAGAGGCCTAAGAGGAGCAAGAGAGCTGGCTTGCCCTTGTCCATGATTTGGGTGATCTGATTTTTTAGGTCCACCAGGACTGTTTCTGTGCCATGTCCTTTCCGGAAGCCCGATTGCCTAGTTCCAAGGATGGAGTGGGTTTCCAGAAAGTGCTGGATTTGGCAATGTGTGGCTTTGTCCAGTAGTTTCAGGAGGAATGGCAGAGTGGTTATTGGTCTGTAGTTGTTGGGTTGTAGGGGGTCGAGGGTAGGTTTTTTTTGGAGGGGCCGGACCCAAGCCTCTTTGAGGCTAGCAGGGATAATGCCTGTTTTAAAAGACGCATTGATGAAAGTCGTAAAGAGCGGTGCAAAGCAATCTGCGCAGTCTTTGACGATTTTTGGTGGGCAGATATCGCCTTTGCAGGGGGAGGGTTTGAGATTTTTTAGTAGATTCATAACTTCTGTTTCAGTGACGTCCCTGAAGGAGAAGTCAGGTATGGTGGGCTTGGACGGGGAAGGTGAGGCGTTAGAAGGCTTGGTACTTGTCTTTTTAGGTAGTGCTTTGCAATGGTCTTTGATTTTCTTTTGGAGAAGGTCAATTTTGTGTAGCATGGCCATTTGAATGCTGGCACACCACGCTTCATCTTTGATTATTTCATCTGGGGTATTGGGGGGGGGGATGAGCTTGTTGAAGATGGCGAAGATCTCTTTAGTGTGCGATTTGGCATTAGAGATTTGTGCGTTGAATGCGTTGGCTTTAGCAGCAGTGATGGCCGTTTTGTATTGCTTGGAGATTAAGTTGAACTCATTTTTGGTGCTGTTGCAAGGGTTGGATTGCCAGCTTTTTAGAGCTGCTCTTTTGTGGGATCGCATTGAATGCAGTTCTTCAGTGAACCAGGAGTTGGTGTGTAGTGATATCTTTTCTTTTTTCCATTCGAGTGGTGCTATTTCATTGATAGCTTTAGTGACGACATCTTTGTAGATGTCTGCCAGAATATTGGGGTCGTTTGCGAAGGGGGGTGCTAGTTTGGGGGTGTTGAGGTATGGGTGCAGGTTGTCCTCTTTGAGTTGTTTAGAGCTTCTGACTTGTGCAGCGATAGCAGGGGTCAGAGTTTTGTGATTTTTGGTGATAGGGATCGAGAATTCGATGCAGTTGTGGTCGGTCCATGGCAATGATGAGATCGAGGTGATAGTGGAGAGACAATTATGGTCTGCGACCCAGTCTATAATACGGCCTTTGGTGTGAGTGGGAGTTTCTATATTTTGAGTGAAGCCTTGGTCGTTAAGTTCTTTGGAGAGGACGACTGCAGATTTGTCTTTAGCATCATTAAATCCCAGGTTGAGGTCTCTTAGGAGAAGGGTTTTGGTGGAGCTTTTGATATTATTGCTGAGGATGTGGATGATGCTTTCCTGAGAGTCAGGGGTGGTACCTGGGGGGCGATATAGTAGGTGAATGTTGATGGTGCTGTTGTGTGACAGTGTGAGTTTGGTCGATAAGAGGTCAGAGTTGTTGGTCGAGGAGTGGCTAACAAGTCAGAGCTGAAGATTCTCCTTGTAGATGAAGGCTACTCCGCCTCCTATTCGTTCAGGTCTGTCTTGTCTGAGTATGGTGAAGCCAGGTGGTAGTGCAAGAGTGACGGCTGGGCCTGATGCTTCATGTAACCATGTTTCTGTGATGGCTAGTAGGTCAATGTTGTTATTAGTTATGAGGTCATATCAGATGCGTGAGCTGGGAGGGATCGAACATTGAGGAGGGCACATTTGATGTGAGGTATGATTGTGGAGGTGAGGGTGGTAGATGTGACTGATGTGTTATGTGTGGTTATAATGTAGGATGTGGTTAGGTTAGTGTGTGGTTGTTTGTGGGTGAGAGGGTGTTCAATGTGAGGGATGTGTTTGGAGAGGATACGGGAGCTCAGTCTGTAGTTTCTGAGTTCAGTGGGTGGGGGTTGTGTGCTGAATATTGTGGTCTGTGTGCGAGCTCTGAGTCTATTCAGTCTGTACATTCTAGCGGTGCAGGGTGCAGGGGGTGTGTTAGTGCGATGTGAATGAGTTTGTGAGGTATCCGGGGCAGCGGGTTGTATTGGATTGGGGGGTGGGCTGTGTGGCATGAGTGCGAATTGAGGGTGGATTGATGTGTACGGTTGGTGAGCAGTGAGTGTAGCAAGGAGAGTGAGCAGTGTGATGGTGGTGGTGGCGAGCTTGCAGATGGCTATAGGCATGATTGTGTGCTAGGTGGGGCGCAGGAAGATAGCAGGTGGTCAATAAGCGACCATAAGGCATAACTAGATTGCAGGGTGGTCAATAAGCGACCATAAGGCACAACAAAAATGTAGGGGGGTCAATAAGCGACCATAAGGCACAACTAGATTGCAGGGTGGTCAATAAGCGACCATAAGGCACAACTAGATTGCAGGGTGGTCAATAAGCGACCATAAGGCACAACAAAAATGCAGGGCGGTCAATAAGCGACCATAAGGCACAACAAAAATGCAGAACAAAAATGCAGGGTGGTCAATAAGCGACCATAAGGCACAACAAAAATGCAGGGTGGTCAATAAGCGACCATAAGGCACCACTAGATTGCAGGGTGGTCCATGAGCGAGCATGGGGCACTTGCCGTTGCAATTGCAGTAGGCGGGTCACCTAGATTCGAATATTCACAATGAGGGCTTAATTGGCATTTTTCAAACAGATGCATGAAAACACTAGGCCATCTAGATTCGAATATTCACAATGAGGGCTTAATTGGTATTTTTCAAACAAATGCATTAAAACACTAGGGCACCTAGATACCCGAAACCAAGGACCTGCAGAGAGAGAAAGAACACTACGAAATTTACCTGGAACAGTATCCTGTCTTCCATCCATCGTCGACTTCAGTTCCACTCACCTGAAGGTACAAACTCCATCATCCGGCACCGCATGCATCCTGGAATACCATAACCTAGAAAGAGGAGAAAGAAAGACAGCATTAGTAAGCGTTTACTCACGTTTTCTCCCGAATTAAGAAAGCCACACAATTCTTACCTGGGTAGTATCATTGCTGGAACATTACGGCGCTCGGCGAGGAACATCGCAACCTGCAAGGAGGGAAAAGACACAGGTTAGCAATTTAAAAGGCGAAACAGCGCCGCGCATCACGCATTACTCACCGGATAGCATCACGCACACTGCGCGTTCACCTACCGGCCCATGCTCATCTTCAAACTGCATGACAACACCAAAATACCTTTCCATACCTAAAAGGAAAGAAGCAAGACATTATTATTTGAACTAAGAGGAACATAAGAACTGCATATAAAGACTGTAAAGCAGCAAACCTACGGAGTTGCAGCAGGCCTGGATTCCCACAGGAGGGGGGCTTGCACCAGTGAAGGAACTTGGCCGCTCCTCGCCCCCCACATCTACGCGCCCCTGCCACGAGGAGCAGGACGGAGAATCCACCTTTTACAACATCAAGGTGAGGAGAGGGCCCAAGGGGGAGGAAGGAGTTGAGGCCAAGGGAGGTGGGAAAACATAAAGACAATCTGGTATTGAATCCAATTCTCCTATATTGCAGACCCATCTTTAACCAGAGGCCTTACCAAGGGACTGGGAGAGGGTTCGAGAGTGAAAATTATCCAACCAGGGCTGGGTGGCATCCCCGTGGATACCAGGTGAGCGTAAGAAAGGCCCGCCATGGGCTTCAATATTCCTGGGGAATGAGAACGAACGTCTTCCCAAAATAAAAAACGCTCAGGCAACAACAGAAGCAACGTTAAAAATGGCACCAATCTTTCTGAAACGAGACTCCAAGAAAAACATAATTATAACACTGTTGGATGAAGTTAAAAATGGACAAGGAAAAATGAAGGAATTAACTGAAGCACTGAGAGAAAAAGCAGAAGACCGGACACAGACAGCTGACTCAGAGGCGAACTCCTATGAACAATCTTCGGTGGAAGACCTAGAAATTCAAGAATATGCCATCCCAAAACTCTGGCTAAAAGCGCAAAATATAATCCCAAAATATACATCGCTTTGCAGGAGTGCTATCTTGGACTACGTCAAAAGAGTTCCCAACCTCTACCTGTTTGGCTCTGGGAACTTGGAATTTGTAAAGTTCCCAAGTAGAAATGTGAGGAATATAGTAGAGGTGGGTTTTACTTCATAAAAAGATTGGAAAGCTATAAAAAAACAACAAAAAAGAGCTGGAAAAAAACCAGCCTGTTGATTTTTGAGAAGCCTCCGATTGAAGTGCAAAGTGGAAAAAACAGCGAGAGCCCTGCTTCCGAAGGAGCAAGATTAAAAGCTGTGGGAAGCTCAAACCAGAAGCCAGAAGTATCCCTTCAGGGAAACTCTGGAGACACTAAGGCCAGTACCCTAGAAGCACTTCCAGAGATTCTCACACAAGTACTACTGAAGCTGGGGTTGAGTCAGCAGAGTCTTTAGGCAAAATGAAATTAATATCACAAGTTGGAATACCTGCGGACCAAAGACCTTTACTGCTATTAGCAGAAAGAAAAATCTTTTCCTAAATTCTGATGCTATTCTTCTCCAGGGGACCTGGTACACACACCTGATAGAAATAGAAGGTAACACGATTTTCACAACTTCGGCATGTCAAAAATCCAAAGGATGACCGTCGGATGGACTACTGCTTGGGATTAACAACTCATTAAGTAAAGACGTCACACTTTTGCTTAATGGAAGAGAAGGCATCTTAGCATGCGAAGCCAAGCTACAGTCCTCTCAGGGTCATCTCCCCCCAGTAGTAGTGAACATTTACTGGAATCCAGCGCAATGTAATGTTGAACAATTCCATCATTCACTGTCGATGGTCTTGGAGAAGATCGCACTGTTTTATGGAGACGCCAGTGTGACCTTGGGAGGTGATCTGAACACTCAATGCATAGCGACACAAGATATGAAGAATACATCAAAATGGCCAAAAATCTCCAAGACAGGAAGACAATGGACAGAGTATCTAAATTCATGGGGCCTTTTCATGTTAAATGGCTCTGTAGAAGGCGATTGCCCCTCGAAACCAACGTGGACCCGTGGCAACTCCTTCTCCACATTAGATTATGTTTTTGTTTCTGAAGACCTACACTTGAAGGAAATATCTATGGAAACAATTTGGGGAGAAGGGAGTGATCATGCTCGGCTAAGAGTTAACATCAAGCGCTCAACGGAAGTCCAATTGAAAAAATATTCACAGGATTTACTACTGAGAAAAGGTAAAGCGGTCCTGGTTAAATATAAGAAAGAGGGACGCAACTTGAATGAGAAACTAAATCTTATCTCATTAGAAGAACAAAAAGAGAATTGTAAGCCTGACTGCTTCAAGCCATTCATTTGGTCGGTGCACCGTCCAACTGCAGGAGCCTTGATAAAAGAAACTCATCATCGATGAGGAAACGTGGATTAAGAAAAGGACCTTAAGGCAGATGTCAGACGGCTGAAGACATTTTTCACTAATCCAATCGAACTTCAAATAGAACAGAAAAAGCTCATTAGAAATTACAAGCAACGGTCACGAGCAAGAAAGATTCTCCGACACCAACAAGATAATGAGCAGATGCTGGAGGCCCTTTGTCAAAACAGTAACCGCAACTTTTGGCGATTATAAACAGCAAAGGAAAGAAATTAGCTAGTAACACTACTCAATGTAACTTGGATCCAGAAAAGAAATGGATAGATTATCTGACAAAGAATTTTAAAAACACGTCAGTCACCCTGGAAGAACAGCAGGAGGTCGTTAAGTGGGAACTCAACTTTGATATAAAATTAATAGAAGATCTTATTCTGAGCGCTTCATCATCAAAGGCAGCGGGCCCAAATGGGTTAACCTATCAAGTTCTGAAAAACAACGTAAATACCTGGGCGATTCTTCTTGATACCCTCTATGAGGAAATATTAGAGTCAAAATGCTTTCCTCCTTCCCGGAAACAAGCAGTCATAATACCATTCTATAAGGGGGGCGATAGAACTCAGCCTCAGAATTATAGGCCTATCGCACTCTTAGATATCGAAAGCAAGATATTCATGCGGATCCTCTTGATAGAGCTAGAGGACTGGGCCAAATCAAATAACATTGTCTCCAAATGTCAATCGGGATTCAGACGAGGAATGTCTACAACATTAAATGGCATCACTCTGAGCCTCTTAGCAGAAAACTCTAAAAAAAATGGAGAGGCCCGATATATGGAGCCTGGGTAGATTTCTCCAGAGCATTCGACTTAGTAAACAGGGAGAAACTGTGGGCAAAATTGAGAAGGTGGGACCTTCCAAGCAAGCTACTGGCTATATTAATTGAGCTTCACAAAAACACCTCGCTTATGGTAAGATTAGATGAGGCTGGTCATCTTACAAATTCAATCAGCTTGGAGCAAGGAGTGTAACAAGGGTGCATGGGAGCCCCCTTCTTCCTTAACCTTTATTTGTCAGATTTGACTTTCTTCAAACTTGGATCATGGCAAGCCCCAAACTCAACTCCATCAAGGCTCATTGGCTCGCATATGCAGATGACATTGTCCTGTTTGACAGGACAGCAATAGGCTTGCAGCACTTATTGAATGGTTTAAGTGAATACACTAAACTTAATGGACTACAAGTAAACCCAAAGAAGTCCAAAAGACATGATACCTGGGCTTGAGGCCAAGGACAAGTCTCACAGTCCTGTTTTGGATAAGTTGTAAAGGTTGAAGAGTAGAGGCAGGAAGATTTAGAAAGAGGCTGTTGCAATAGTCCAGCCTAGAGAGGTCGAGAGCTATGGAGATAGTGGGCCATATTATATGTTTGCCGGTCCGGTAACTACGGTAGGTTGTCGTGGAGGAGATTGAGCAGGATGGCATGGTTGACCGTGTCAAAAGCAGATGATAGCTCGAGGAGAATGAGGACAGAAGGGAGATTAGGGTCAAGATTGGAGAGCAAGTCTTCACGGTTGTTCAGGAGAGCAGTTTCTGTGCTTTTGGCAGCTCTGAAGTCAGACTGGTGGTCATGGAAGCAACCAACAGATTCAGTATGCACATTAAATGGGAGATGGCCAGCTTTTCCAAGAGTTTACCCAGTAAAGGGATGATGGGGATCGGTGATAGTTAGCTGGAGAGGAAGAATCGGCCGAGGGCTTCTTTAGAAGTGGGTGCACAAAAGAGTGCTTAAGGGCAGAGGGGAAAGTTCCAGAGGCAAAGGAGTGATTGCAGAAATTGGCCAAGGCTGGAGCAAGTGTGTCAATATGATCCTTGATGGTTTTGGATGAGCACGAAGGCACCTGATTTAACAAGACTTTTATAGATTGGACTTGTATAGAAACCTCGTCAGGGGTGAACAGGAGAAAGGAGGACAAAGGAGGAGGAGAGATGGCTTCAGACGTGCCAGGAGTGGTAGAGGAGAAGGAAGATGACAGAGGAAAAGCGGATGGACAGGATGTCCTGAGTTTTGGTATTAAAATGAAAGACCAAGGCTGTGCAGAGGGTCTGGGAGGAAACAGGAGAGGTAGAGACTGCAGCAGGATTAGCCATCTCCTTGCAGATTTTGAAAAGTTCAGCCGAGTTGTGAGATGCCACAGATGCAGGATTGGATGTAGGCTTTCTTCTTAGAGAGGACCGAGAGTCTGTACGGCTTTCGGAGCAGGCAAGTTTGTCAGGGGGTGTGCCCGATGCCCTCCACTTCCTCTCAGCTGCCCTACACTTGCGTTTTAGGGCGGCAAGGTTGGAATCGTACCAAGAGTTGCAATTGGATTTGTTCTTCAAGTGGATCCTCATGACAGGGGAAAGGACATCCAGAGTATTAGAGATAGAGAGGGCTGTGTCACGGTGTGAGTCAGCCAAAGGTACAGGAGAGGAGAGAAAGTAGTGGCAAAAGCCACCCGCTTCATGGGTCGGATGACCGAGAAGGTAGGTGGCAGTGCTGGAGTTGGCTTGACCTGTGGGGAAAAGAGAGAGAGGTCAGAAGAAAGGAATGAGTGATCACTCCAAGAGAGAGGAGTGGTGAGAGGGTTAGAGAAGAGGAGGTCTGAGGAGATCAGAACATCCAGGGTGTGCCCTGCAGACTGAGTCGGGCCAGAGGGAAGAATAGAGAGAGAGAGAGAGAATTGCAGAGGTTGCAAAAGAGTCCTGAAGAAGGTCTGGAAGCATCCAGGTGGATGTTCAAGTCTCTGAGGAGGTGAAGTTGAGAGGTAGGGGCAAGGAACGAGGAGGAGAGGTCAGCCCACTCAGAGAGGAAGAGGGCACCTGGCCAGGCGGCCTGTAGATAGTGGCCACAGTGAGAGAGATTGAGAGAGGGAGGCCAGGAAAGATAGAGAGCCTGCAGACCAGGCGTTCAAAGGAGGAGTAGTGCTGCATAGAAATGATAGAAGCAGGGATCCACTCTGGGAAAAGGAAGGCTAGACCCCCACCGGGACAGTTGGTTCTGGGTTCAAAGAGGATCTTTTAGCCATCGGGAAGAAGAGTGTCAAAACTTGTGACAGAGCTGGCCGTGATCCAAGTCTCAGTGATACCAAGTACATCCAAATCCAGCTCTTCCAGGAGACGGCAGATGTCAGAGGAGTGTTTGACAGCTGAATGAGAGTAGTGATGTGGAGCAGGTTGCCACATTTGTAGGACTTCCAGGGAGGGGTACAGGCCAGAGATATACCCTGCAGAAATGTTGGAGTTGCCAGAGGATGCGTAGAGTAGGAAGGAAGAGAACGCAGGGTAGTCAGAGAGAGAGAAGAGAGTGCCAGAGGTGTGGCGGAGGAAGGAGGTAAAAGGGTGGCCAGAGAAGCAGCAGGGGGTGCTGTTGAGGTGGCAGAGGAAGGAAGGGGCAGAGAAGCCAGAGAGAGGTAAGAAGGGATAGCAGGAGAGGAAAGGAAGTTGATAATGCGCGGCAAGCATCTTTCAAAGAGGAGGAGAGTGGCCTGAGGGCCCTGGACCAAGACAGTGCCATTTAAGTAGACATTAATGATGGTCTAGGGGAATGGAAAGAGGCCCGGAGCGCCTCCCACCGGGTGACACAATTAATGGGAGAAGAGGAAAAATGGAGAGTCAACAAAGACCATATGGGGGGGTCCATAAGCCTGGAGACAGAACGACAAAGAGTATGTCGGTAAGGGTCTGTCTGGAGGAAGCCCTGGTATAGGTATCAGCGATCGGGAGGCTTGGGTTGGAGACCAGGGTGTCCCTTTTGAACTTCTTCCTGCCAGACTTAGTGAGAGGGGTAGGATAGTCGATAGAAAAGCAGTTAGAAAAGATAGGTGAGACAGAGAGCACCATAGGGGGTGTGGGGAGGGAAGAGGGTGTAGGTAGGAAGTGGGGAGCCCAGGCAGGGGAGGGGAGGTCACACAGGGGGGACAGACATGAAGGAGGCACGGGGGGACATGAAAGGGAATGGGCACAACAAAGAACAAGAACAACAAACCAACAAATCAGATGCAGTACAGAACCATCAGCAAACAAAAGAGAACAACACGAACTTAGAAGTAGAGAATGCAGATGTATTACAGAACCAAGGAAAAGCACAAAGCACATCACGGAACCTGGAACTAGAGAATACAGATGCAATACAGGACCAAAAGCAAAACACAGAGGTGAGCAGGGAACCTAGAAGTGAAGAATGCAGGAAATTGCAATGTGATGCCACAGGCTGTGGATAACAACACAATATTAAGAACCGTAGAGAGCAAGCACAAAGTCAATACAGTCATCAAGGCACAGAACAAAATAGAAACCTAGAAGAAGAATGCAGGCAATGCAAAGTAATGCCAGAAAAACAGTGGAGCACGAGACAGTGTCAGAATAGTACACACTAGGGGCCTCATTACGACTCAGGCGGTAAGGGGTTTACGCCGGCGTAAACAGCGCCGACCCTTACCGCCTGAGTACGAGGTCCCTTAGCGCCATGGACGTTTTAACACCTGCTTTTAGCAGGTGTTAAAATCCATGGCGCTAAGGGACCATGGAGTTAATTACGCCACCGTAATTTACGGTGGCGTAATTAACGCCTTCCCCACTCCCATTATGCCCTATGGGGCAAAAATGGGAATGGGGAAGGGTAAATGGGGATTGGGGACTTACTGCCCCGCCAACCTCGGAATGGGGCGGTAAGTCCACCAACCACCATGGCGTAAACATAGTTTACGCCATGGTGGTAAAGTCACGGCCCAGGCGGTAACTTACCGTCTGGGTCGTAATGAGGCCCAAGGTCGAAGAAGGAAGGGCTGAGATGCGAGAGGAAGGAAGGGAAACGCAAGAGGGGGTAATGGAACGGGATATGGGGACCTATGATGCGAGGGAGCGCACGCGGCTAGAGATGCAAGGGGGTGCACATGAGCAAGTTGTGTGGGAGTGCACACACGTGGACAGGATAAGGGGACCTACGATGCAAGGGAGCGCACACACCTAGGGAAGCAAGGGAGTGCACATGGCCAAGTTGCATGGGAGTGCCCGCAGGCGAACAGAAAGAGGGGACCTACAATGCAAGGGAGCACACCCAGCTAGGAAAACAAGGGAGCATACATGGCCTGAAGTTGCGGGGGAATTAATGCGGCCTGAGTTGAAGGGAGCGCACAAAGAGGGGAGACGCTAGTGCATGGGGGTGGCATGATCGGTTGCAGGTGGAGCAACCCATATGCAAGAGGGGGAAACGGCTCAAGGTCAGGGGGATACGTGGAGTGAAGGGAAGCTAACACTCCCCGAACCTTCTTACCCTGCGGTCGCAGACAGGAGGATGAAGTTGTCCATGCTCACACTCTGCACCTCTACTCCATCACTGCTAAACCCCTGCATCGCTCCACACCACGGCCTTGTCCAGCAAGGGTTTTGCTGCAGGGTGTCTGTACCTCGGTTCTTATAGGCAGAGAAGCGTAGACGGAGCGAAACATGCTACCTATAATTGGGCAGTGCCTCCTGTGCACCTGCGTCGCTCAACACCGTGGCCTTGTCCTGCCAGGGCTTTGCCACAGAGGGTGTGAAAACACCCAGATTTGTCTTTCCCAGAAGGGGGAAAAGGCAAGTTTTTAAGTACCGCACAATACAACACACCCAGATTCGACTTTCTTAGAAGGGGAAAAAGGCTATGTTTTTTAAAACAGCACAATACAACACACCTAGATTTGATTTACCTGATCAGTTGCTGCAGGTCGATAGCTGCAGGCTATGTGCTATGACGGCAGACACCTTTGGTCCTTGGCCGAGTGGGCTGTCATGGCAGGGGGTGCTTTGGGTGGCTGATTCAAAGGGCCCACCAACCAATGGGAGCATGGTGGGAGGAAGGGCCAACAAACAAGGAAGCAACCTGGACAAAGAGAGAGGGAGCGGGCACACACACGCTGCAGCGCGAGATTACAACTTTTACAAATGCACAACTTACTGTGCCACGGAGCACCTGTCCTCAACCCAGCACCAGAGAAGTTGATGTTGGCGTTGCCTGATGATGGTGGGGATGGCCTGTGGGGACAGAGGGAGAAAACACATGTTGGTGCATGCTTACCTGCTATCTGAGTAGGGGTTCAGGCCCTGGGTCCTCTGAGTCCAAACAGGTCCAAACAGGAATTGCCCTTTTCTCCACCTGCCCTTTGTTTGAGACGCCCGGCGAGAGACGTCCTTGATCTAAAAGTTAAGAGCAGAAACGAAGAGGCAGGGCTAAGAAGGTGGGTGGTGCTTAGGCCAGGTGACCTAGATCCACTTGCACCTGCTCACAAACTGCAAAGGAAAAGAGGTTGGAGGGCTGCTTAAGTTGGGAAAAAGAGCGGCAAACCAGGAAGGCACCAACAGTTGGAGTGATTGACCGGTGAGCAGGGCTTCGGCCAGGAGACCCAGAGACACTTGCTGCCCAGAAAAATATACAATGCCACAGTAAGGACTGGCTGCACCCAAATGCCAGTCTAGCCTGGTAAGTACCTTTACCATGATGGCTTTATCAGCGATGCCCAGTACAAAATGTCATGCAACAATAAGAACTGGATAATCTAGCTGCAGCAAAATGATAGTCTAGACACGTAATAACCCGTATGATGCTTATTTTTTTAATTTTTAATTGGCATTTGGTTTTAAAAGAAATTAAAACTTATTGCTATACATCACAAATCTATATACAACATAATCCTAATATGCGTAAAATAGAATTAATTTTGAACTCGTCTTCTCAGGGGACTATACCCCCTGCTTTGTTACTTAAAACCAAAAAAAGAGTGCAAATAAAAAAAAAAAGAAAAAACACACACGCTTACAGTTTTTAAAAACTTTCAATCCAACATGGTCTCTGAGCAAGTCTGGATTAAATATTATACAGCTTTATTTAAACAGCCAGTAAGTAAAAATAATAGTCACTTAGGAAGCTCTATTAATTAATTTGCATTGAGCTTTAATAGAGAAGACATTGAGTACTATATAAACAAAGCGAGTCAGTCGCGTGCCCCAGGACAAGATGGTTTATCGAACTATGCCTTAAAACAACATCCTAAATTATGGTCTGAAATATTGTATACCATGTTTTCAAACATCATTCAAACACAAATCATTCCAAAATCATGGAAACATTCGATTATACTTCCGATTTATAAAAAGGGGGATAGATCACATCCGGCAAATTATAGGCCTATTGCCTTGTTGGATGCCCCGGGGAAAATATTTAATCGAATTGTCCTTAGGGATTTAAACAGGTGGGCGTCAGAACGAGAGAGAAGAGATCCGTTTCAACATCATGCATTGAATATCCTAAGATCTCAATTTGCCACCCGAAAACAACCATTGTATCTTGCGTTTGTTGATTTTCGGGTGGCTTTTGATTCTGTTGATCGTGATATGCTGTATGATAAAATGGCTCAATATGGTTGTCCTTCCTCTCTTATTTCGATCATCAAGCAATTGCATACCAACACGACATTACAGATCAGACTTACGATAGAAGGTCTATTGTCTGCAATTATTTTGACCGAGCAAGGGCTTAAACAGGGTTGTATTTTGGCCTCTTTTTTATTTAACCTTTTTATCCTTGATCTGGGTGAACGATTAATGCACTCTATAAATGATGCGCCAAAAATGGGTGGACAACGAATTGCATGGATGCTTTATGCAGATGATTTGATTTTGTTATCGCAAACTCCCAGTGGATTGCAAAACTTATTGAATGAACTATCAAGGTATTCTACAGATAACAATCCCATAATCAATCTTGAAAAGACCCAAGTAGTAACTTGTCACCGAAATAAGTCCATCTCCCTAAAAAGTTATAACTGGCATCTGCAGTCTATAAAATTAATTAATGTACCTGAATACAAGTATCTGGGTACAATGGTGTATAATGTTCTCTCAGATACATCATATATTTCAACACTGAATTCAAAATTGCAGAATTTGAAATCGCAAGCAAACATTCTAGTATTCAAATTTGGGAGATTCTCATGCAAACATATCATGATGTTTTATCAAAGTAAGGTGGTCCCGATTTTATTGTATGGGGCCGAAACAAAACTACCTCTAAAATGCAAACTGTGGGATGTTTGTAAGAGTAAGTTCTGGAAATCAGTGTTGAAATTACCAAACTGCACTCCAATATCCATAATCCGTTTTGAATTAGGTCTAATATCACTTTCTGCTCAACTACTATGGAAAATGTGCAAACTTTTTCGTAAATGTCTGTTGGGTCTTGGAACAAAGAATATTTTGTGCGCTCTTGCTTATCATCTTATTAGCTCAGATCATACATTTCCTTTACAGTGGCGAAATGATGTACTAAACTCACTGTCAGATGCGTGTATATCAATTGAGACATTGCTAACGAATCCTAAACGCGCGAAAACGAAATTGTTCCAATACGATTGGATTTGTAAAAGAGCAAAATGTTGTACCTATAAAGACTTTGACGGACATTTATTTGGATAAAAAAAATATAGAGTAATGGCTGATTATCTGTTAAAATTTCCATCTTCGCATATTAGACAACAATATATGCGATTTAGACTGAATCTGTTACCAACAGCTGAAATATTGGCAAGAAGGGGTTTCCTTTCAAAACATTCGAGTCATTGTCGATTTTGCTCCAATGAGAAATGTCCTGAAACATTGAAACATTTGGTTGTTACTTGTCCTGAGTTAACATCAATAAGGAAAACTTATTTTCAAGGTCTATTATGTGTGTACACTCCCATGACTGAAGATGAAATTTGGTTTGTAATTTTTACTAGTAGAAAATTGACAGTCAGAATTGCGATAGTGCAATATTTAGAAACTATTTTTCGATTGGTTAACATTGACACAATTCACAAATTAAGCAAATAACTGCAATGGCAAGCACGATCACAGAATGTACGTTGCTTGTTTGCATAGAAATATTTTTCTGACTTCTTTGTAATTCTCCTTACAGTTAGCTAACTATGTATATGAATTGTTTGATTTAGGATTTCTTTATCTTTTATCTTTTTATTTTCCTTTTTTCTATTTTCTATTTTCTATTTTATTAAATCTCCTTTCCTTTTTGAATATTATGTGAATAATGTATATATTATTAGGCCGATTCATGGAATAATTAGTGCGGCGCAAGTGGGCAAAAACGTGCGAATCGCAGTGGAATAGCGAAAATCGCAGTGCAAGTGCGAAAATCGCACGAAAAGCAGCGCACATCGATTCATGGAAGTCCGTGCGCGAGAAAACCAGCGGATGTGCGATAAAAAAGTGCGCGGCGCACGTTGGCGCACAGGCCATCTAACAGCGTGCGCCAGGTCACAGCGAAAATCGCACAGGCCAGAGCGAAAATCGCACATAGCGCGGCGCACGCAACAAAAGTAGGCGGAACACGGGCGTTACTCTCGGAATGGGGAACAACTTGCCAAAACGTGGGCGTCACGGGGGAGGTACATGGCACAAGTGCGCGGAACGCCCACACGCTCGCCTACAACACGTATTCATGGAATAGAATAGGGCAAAAAAGCGCACGCTCAAACCAGCACACAGGCACAAACACGACCGCCACAAGCAGGCGGTAGCGTCTCTGCGACTGTAAGAAATGTGCACCAAAAGGTGCGCCAACAAATAGCACCTATATCCTGCCATGATGAATGTCCTATACTGTGGCCCTCCAGGACAAATGACGTGCAAAGGGGTACCCACAAACACGGACCCGCTGACAAAAAATACGTGTGCGTGTATACCGGGGTGCGCGGGAAGTGTCAAACGCGATTGGCCCAGTGCGAGCAGGGTACGTGTATTTCAGGGGTGCGCGGGAAGTACCACACGCGAATTCTGCAGGGTACGTGCATTTCAGGGGTGCGCGGGAAGTTCCACACGCGATTGGCCCAGTGCGAGCAGGGTACGTGTATTTCAGGGGTGCGCGGGAAGTTCCACACGCGAATTCTGCAGGGTACGTGCATTTCAGGGGTGCGCGGGAAGTTCCACACGCGAATGGGCCAGTGCGAGCAGGGTACGTGTATTACATGGGTGCGCGGGAAGTTCCACACGAGATTCCATCAGGGTACGTGTATTTCAGGGGTGCGCGGGAAGTTACACACGCGATAGTCCCAGTGCGAGCAAGGTACGTGTATTTCAGGGGTGCACAGGAAGTTCCACACACGAATTCTGCAGGGTACGTGCATTTCAGGGGTGCGCGGGAAGTTCCACACGCGAATGGGCCAGTGCGAGCAGGGTACGTGTATTACATGGGTGCGCGGGAAGTTCCACACGCGATTCCATCAGAGTACGTGTATTTCAGGGGTGCGCGGGAAGTTCCACACGCGATTGGCCCAGTGCGAGCAGGGTACGTGTATTTCAGGGGTGCGCGGGAAGTTCCACACGCGATTGGCCCAGTGCGAGCAGGGTACGTGTATTACAGGGGTGCGCGGGAAGTTCCACACGTGATTTCAGCAAGGTATGTGTATTTCAGGGGTGCGCGGGAAGTTCCACACGCGATTTCAGCAGGGTACGTGTATTTCAGGGGTGCGCGGGAAGTTCCACACGCAAATTCTGCAGGGTACGTGCATTTCAGGGGTGCGCGGGAAGTTCCACACGCGAATGGGCCAGTGCGAGCAGGGTACGTGTATTAGATGGGTGCGCGGGAAGTTCCACACGCGATCCCATCAGGGTACATGTATTTCAGGGGTTCTGGGGAGTACTACACGTGAATTGGCCTTGTGGGTCCTCCCAGGTGTACGCTCCACAACCTCCACGGACCCTGCAGGCAGCCCACACCACGGGGGACTACCCTGCACCCCTGCTCATGTCCCGCAGGCAGCCCATCCACCATGGGCATGCCCCCAGCCAACCCACATGTCACCTTGCACTACTGATCAACAATGCATGTCTCCCACCACCCCCACCCCCCAGCAGTGCAGTGGCAGCCTCCACCAGGCCCCCACTCATGTCTCCCACCACCCCCACCCCCCTGCCACCATGGGCAGCCTCCACCAGGCCCCCACTCATGTCTCCCACCACCCCCACCCCCCTGCCACCATTGGCAGCCTCCACCAGGCCCCCACTCATGTCTCCCACCACCCCCACCCCCCTGCCACCATGGGCAGCCTCCACCAGGCCCCCACCCATGTCTCCCACCACCCCCACCCCCCAGCAGTGCAGGGGCAGCCTCCACCAGGCCCCCACTCATGTCTACCACCACCCCACCCCCCAGCAGTGCAGGGGCAGCCTCCACCAGGCACCCACTCATGTCTCCCACCACCCCCACCCCCCAGCAGTGCAGGGGGAGCCTCCACCAGGCGCTCACAATCCCCAATCATGTGCGTAATGGACAGCCTCCACATCCAAAAAGCCCTACCAAGTAACCCATTCACCCACATGGAAATGGAAATCACATGTTACACCCCCAATGTTCATGAAGCTAATGAACCCATGTCCGTCACACACAATGGTTGCAATATAATGGGAAAACACATAACATGACATGCATGAAACCAATGAGATGATACCACACAGTGAAGTATGCTAACAAAATTGTATTAAAAAAAATTAAGAATGCTAAAGAAAGAAAACTAACTACAATGTGAATGCGAAAAAAAAACATGCATGTCCGTATAAAAAACTACCAAGGGTCCATGAGCCCAACTGAACAAAGGAAACCTACTAAAAAACGTACCTAAAAATCAACTATATACAAAAAGTGGAGCAGTGTCCGTCGACTCCAAATCATAATTAGAAAGAAAGGAAACCTAAAACTAAAGAACTATATACAAAGGCGGCGGGCAAGTCCAGCGGCTCACTCCGTGGTGTCCCGGGCCAGGGCATCATCGAACTCCTGTTCGATGTCCCGGAGGCGGTCCAGTTCCATGGCCCCGAGGGTCCGCAGGGACGACGCTGTGTCCTGCTCCAACCCCCTGCGGATTGCCTCGAGGCACTCAGCCCGCCTCAGGGCCCTCCGCATGGAGTTCTCCGCCCTGACCATTGTGAGCCGCGCCTCTTCCGCCCGCCGCCGCTCCGCACCTATGGCGTGGCCCAACCGCTGCCACACGGAAGACACTCTCTGTCCAGGGTCCCCCTGCCCTCCGGCCGATGGCCGCCCCTCCGATGTCGAAAGCCCCGAGCCTTCATGTCTCCCACCATGTTGCTGCTGCTGCTGCTCTGCCTCTGCCCGTGCACTGCCTCCTGCTGCCTGCACATCCTCCGCAGGCTGGGGTGCACTTGTTGATGTGGCCACCCCTGCTGGACCTCCGACTCCCGACTGTGGCAGGGATGCCTCCTCCACCAGCCTGGCCGCCCCATCAGAGGCAGCTCCACAGGGCACCCAGGTGACTGATGGGTGGGAAGATGGCACAGAGGACGACTGGCGCATAGGGTGTCCAGTTGAGGAGGGGGTCGGAGCAAGCCCCATCAGACGGAGGAATCCGGCCTGGGTGACTTGTCCCAGCAGGCTGACGTGGTCAACGAGCCATTCGAGATGACGTGCAGTCTCTCCATGAAAAGACTGCAGGTCACCTCGCATGGCCCGTTGACGCAATCTCACAACAGCCAGGACAGGCTCAACCCGGACCTGGATGGCCACGTCCGCAGGCAGAGGAAGGCCAGTTGACGTCAGCTCATCCCCTGCCTGAAAACGGGTCTGGACGTAGGCATCCCTGCTGGTGCAAGATGATGCAAGGACAGGATCGGGGACAGGATTGCACACAGGCACCTCCGCGGCCGCCTGTGCTGCCTCCTGTCCCTGGTCCTGCACTGCACCACTAGCACCAGTGGGATCCCCACCTCCAGACCCCGTCTCTGATGCTTGCGCGGCCCCCTCCTCCACCAAACCCCCCACCAACCTGGATGACTCCGTGCCATCTTCCCCTGTTGGGCCCTGTGGGGTCCCAGCTGCCCCTTCTGCTGCCGAGGAGTCCAACTGCAACCTCCGCCTCTTGGACCTCCCCCCGGCAGCTGCGGCCTGGGACGCGGCACCGGACTCCTCACTCCCCGACGAGATGACAACACAGGAGGGGAGCCGGGCCTTGCGTCTCCGGCTGGCGGTCGGATCCCCGCCGCTGTGCTCCACAGCACCTTCTCCGCCCTCTTCATCAGTTGACGCTGCAGACAGGGAGAAACAAAACACAGGCATCAGGGCACTGTACAATGGACACATACACACATGACAGTTGCACATGAGTGGCATTTGCAAACCTCAGACATGTCATCACAATCCCCAACACACATATCATTGCAATTGGCACACATGAGCCATACCACAGCCATTTTGCAACTGCCACCACCATCCCTACACATACAACAGCATCAGCAGCCAAAGGGGAGCCAGACATCACATGCAACACAGGAAGTGCACCACACATGTACACACACCACCACACTTGCATGCATGTCTACACCTCTGCCAAGTGTCGCACTGTTCAGACGGGCATCCATGTCACATCTGCCAATCAGGCTTCCACATACCGCTGTCACATGCATCCATGTTGCATCACTGTTGCACCCTTGACAAATACACACACATGCACATGTACACAGTGCTCATACATGCAGCCGAAAACAACATACATGCCTGACATCACGGACATGTCTACTTACATACACATTCATCCAAACATGTGTGCACGCACAACTGCATTTGCCATGCAAGCCCACACACACAAGCACCATCCATGTCTCACACATTACAGCCCTCGCATGTGTCAGCCCCACGGCCCTGTACACCCCCACCCATACTCGACCCCATACAAACAGATGTGCAACCGGCACAATGGCGAATGATCACCACAAGCACTGCTCACAACCAGGATGCATGTACACTTACCGCTCGACTCCAGACGGGTCTGCTTCTCTAGGACCTGGACGTGGAGCGCTGGGGATATGCGTTCCAGGACCCCCATCTGTTCTTCCGACAAGTGGCCCCGGCACCCCTTGGCATCCGCTGCCTTCAAGAGGCGCCGGGCCTTGTTCAGGGTCCTGGACCTGAAGTCCTCCCAGCGCTTCCTGACATGTTGTAAGTCCCGGACTGCCACCCCCTCCGCGTTGATGGCAGTCACGATGTCAGTCCAGATCCGAGTCCGTCCTTCCTTGTCGGCGCGGGAACTTCCAAAGAGGGCTTCATACTGCCCGAGGACTTGCTCCACCAGGACACCAACTTCGGTGGCACTGAAGCTGGTGCCCCTCTACCTCTCTGGCCGGGGGTTGTCAGTGGTCACAGATGGTGTATGCCCCGACATGACAACCCCAGAGGCAGGAGTGTGTGGGCAACTGGGTCCTGGGGCTGGGCTGTGGAGCGATGGAATTCCAGTCGGGAGTCTTCGGTTCCAGCAGGGGTGGTCACACCAACAGCACCCCTGGCTGATGTGCAGGCAGCAAATGGCAGTGCACGCGGCCAGCAGGCAGTCAGGCAGCAGCAGATGGCAGGTGGGAGCGTGCTCGGGGCTCTGGGGGGCAGTAGTTCGGCCTTCTGGGCAGGAGCGTGGTCTTCCGTGTGCTTACGCGTGGCCAGCTTGGTACGGAGTGGCTTGGCACGTGACAATCCTGCAAGTCAGCGTGAAAACCTAGGAAAGGCCCTTAGCGCGTAAGCGCGTCAGGACGCATACGCGAATCCATTGGACCAAAGGCCCTCAGCGCGTAAGCGCGTCTGTGACGTGACCCGCACGGGTGTTTCCCACACAGCACGTGATGACAGAGCACACGTGGAAAGACTGCACGTCAGAGTCTCATCGCGTGTAATTGGACAGCACATCAGAGTCTCATCGCGTGTAATTGGACAAAAGTGCGTGTACACGCGATTGGCCTATGTACGTGTATATCAGGTGTGCGCGGACACTAACACACGCAAGTACGTCAGCGCACCTGTATCCCGGTGTGCGCTCCAATTTCCACACGCTATTGGACTGGGCACTGGATTTGAGGGGTGCGCGGGTCACACGCTCGCCTACAACACGCGCAACGCATTAATTTGCGCGCTAACAAAATAACTAGCTCAGACCCAGGATGAACACACCGTTCCTAGCAGCAGTGGGCGTGGCCTACCAAAGGAGGAGGAGGAGGATAGTCAGGGCCAGAATATTCACACCCAGAACCAGCCTTTTCGGGATGCCTGATGACCAGGTGCATGGGAGGTACAGGTTTCCACCAGACATCATACTGGACCTGGTGAGTGAGTGGGAGGACGACCTCACATCACCCACCCTGTGCTCCCAAGCACTCAGCCCCCTGGAGAAGGTCCTCAATGTACTGCACTTCTTAGCCACTGGATCATTTCAGCGGACAAGTGCCATTGTGGGTGGTGTATCACAGGCCACCCAGTCACGCTGCCTACACCAGGTCTTGAACATCATCACTGCACGCCCATCAGTCCGCAGGCACATATACCTGCCCAGAACCCCTGCAGAAAGGCATGCTGCCGCCCTGGATTTCTACGCTGTGGCACAATTCCCCAAAGTGCTAGGTGCCATTGACTGCACCCATGTGGCTCTACGTCCCCCAGGGCATCTGAGCACATCTATAGGAACCGCAAGCACTGGCATTCCATCAACGTGCAGGTAGTATGTAATGCCAAGGGAATCATCACCTCAGTATATGCCAACTATCCTGGGTCAACCCACGACAGCTTCATTTACCGAATGTCCACCCTAAGCCGGGACCTAGAAGCTGGCCGGCATGGCGATACATGGCTGCTTGGTGAGTATGAATGCCACTGCACATGCATGCATGTCAGATACTGAGCAAGGTCACAACCCCACCAATGATACCAATCACCACCTCCACAGGGGACAGTGTCTACCCTCTCAGCCCCCACATGATGACACCAATCCGGAACCCCACCACGCCACCCCAGGTAAGATATAACGCAGCCCACATTACAACCCGGGGCATAGTGGAGCGCACATTTGGAGTGCTGAAGTCACGCTTTCGCTCCCTTGACCGTTCTGGTGGGCAGCTGTTGTACGCTCCCCCAGTAGTGTGCAGGATCATAGTGGCAGCATGTGTCCTGCACAATGTTGCAACACGCCGGGGCCTGGCCGTGGACATGGTGGTGCCCCCCCATCCCCAACCACATGCACAGCCGCTGCGCATGGGAGGGGAAAGGGCACGGGGGAGGCAGCCCGTACACAGCTAGTGGCTAATTACTTCACATAGAAATCACACCCCTGTGGAGTGCACACTGCCCTGGCACATTCCATCTGACAATCAATGATGACTCAACCTGACACTGATCCTGAATGTCTGGAGAAAGAACCGTGAAAACCATATCAGCCTGAGATTGTTCACCTGGAAGTGTCACAATGTGTGCATCCCTACCCACACTGACACCACCAATGCAGTTTTGTGAAGTTACACATTCAAGCAGCTGAAATGAATACCCACTTGCAAAATGCAACAAGAGGACAGTGCCATGTCAGCCAATCCAACCCCAGCACCGCCACACGACACACCGTGCCATATCATGCTATTTGCACGTAAACAAAGTAATCCCCACAACATGACACTAGTGTCACAATGTACAGTGTCCCTATTAGAAACTTGCAACACCTGAAATGCTCACAGTAATGCCGGACCAACAACAAACTTGAGCACGTACTACCATTAACATGACATCACTAATGTATAATATTAGTAGTCTCACCACCTGGAAATGCCTGCACTCCCACCACTACCAACTGTGCAGTGTTGGCGCCTGTAGAGTTGTAGGTGCACTGCTGCCAACATGGACCACATCTCCAGACTAGAGGTCCTTGTGTAGACATGAGGAAGGGACCTGCAAATTGGGAGGTAGACACAGAAAATGAGTTACACATCAATGCCACATGCAGTGTACAACACAACAGCAATATGCACTAGGAATGTATACACAGTATTGACTACAGACTGCCCACACAGCTCATGGGAGTCCAACGTCACTGTGTAATTCACTGTCACTTGGGCACACCCTTTGCAAGCCCATGGAAACGGGAAGCAGGAGGGGTGTGTGTGACTCAAACCCAAGCATCTGAACCAAATACATTACAAGCCTGCATGTGCCCAGCCACAATGCAGCGTATGCCCACAGGAACCACGGAAGCCAACAAATCATCCCAAAAAAATTGGGAATAAAAGAAATAAAAATAAAAACAAAAATAAAAATAAAAAAAATAATAAAAATGGCCATTGAAGGGCCCGGGGGGGTTGGGGAGGCTACCCAGGAGGTCCGAGGACAGGATGCACACCAGAACCCACCTGCGTGGATCCTGGGAAAAAAAAACACCTCCATGGGCTCATGGCCCACACGGCTACCCTATTGTGGGAGTATCACTGCTGTCGCTATTATCACCCTGTGCAGCTGCATCGGGAGGTGGTTGCACTATGGGAGGCAGCCCACGCAAGGCCCTAGTCTGCTCCTCCATGGCTGCAAGCATGCGGGTGTGGTAGGTCTGGTTCTGGAGGATGAGTGTGCGGAGGTCCCCATGCAACAACTCACGGGATGCCCAGACCTCCGCCCTCGTTGCCTGCATCTCAGCTGAGAGCGTACGGGTGAGACGCTCCAGCTGCTGTTCTGTCCTTTGGTGTGTAGAAGCCTCAAGCTCAACAAGAGTCGTCCTGAGGTGAAGGAGCTCCTGCCTCAGGGCTTCCCTGTGGCCCTGGGACTCAATGGAGATGGCCTCCTGCAGAGTCGCCAGTGCCGCCCGCCTGTCCCTGTTGGACCCCAACATGTCCTCCCTGTGTGACTGGCAGATGGAGTCGGTTGCCTGCTCTAGTCGCTCCATCAGCCTTTCAGGGGGGACAATGGAAGTGGCCACCCTATCCATGGCCTGAGCCATCATCTCGGATGATGCTGCCTGTTGGGTTGCCATACCGTAAATGGATTGCTCCCATGCAGTATTGCCAGGTGGCGTACGGCCACCACGTCGGCGGGCACCACACCTGTCTGGGGCAAGGCGAACTGCGCCTTGCTGTGCCGGCACTGCCTGAGGCTGCAGGACTGCATTCCCCCTCTGATCTGCTGGCCCAGGAACAGGATCAGATGTCACGGAGTGTGACCCTGCATCCGTAACCACCAAAGGCGTAGCTGCCAACACTGACATCCCCATTGAGGGTTGTGACCCTGGTGCAGGTGGGTGAGACAGAACAGAATCCCTCCCTGGAACACTCACCTGCGACGGCACGTAGGTCTCATCCGAATCAACACCTGAGTACAGCTCGGGGGAGGTGCAGCCAGAGACACCCCTTGAGAGCACGACCTGCAGCACTTGTGGGTTCTCACCCACCACCACACCACGTCCCTCACTGGTGGTTGGTCGGCCCTCGGACCCCTCCTGGGTCTGCACCATCTCCACAACCCCAGCAGTATCAGGTGCGTCTTCCCCTGCAAAGACATAAAAACAAAGAAATGGAAACAGGCATTAGCACCATGGCACACAATGAGGGCTGAGAAGCAAGAGAACCAGTACTTGTTTGACACATGTCCCACATGACTAAAACCCTCCCATGCATGCACCCTCACTGCGTATGAAGGGCAGGCAAATGGCACACACTGATGACACCAAGATTGAAGATGAACACATTTTCTGCATGCTGCCTGGCAGTGGCATCACACATTGGCATGTGATTGCCAGGTGAAACACACATGCCATCACACAGATGGCATGTACCATTGCTATTGAGTGAAGATGGAGAGGAGGGCAGCACCTATTCATTCTGTCCAGTTCCCGCATGTAATAGCTTTTCTAATTCAAACAGGTCAGATTCTTCCCCTGGAGCTGCCAGTCCGAAATGGTGCAATTGCACAGGGATATGTTTGAACAAATGATATCCAGGTAACAAAGTCACTCAACTTTACCATATCCATGTCAGACATGTGACTAGAGGACTGCGACATGCCTAGTAAAAGTGGTGGAATGGAAAATATCTGACTAAATGAACAGTGCTAAATTTCGCAACAATGTTGTGGCAAGGTGACACTTCAAGGGCAACTGGCGTGCAGTTGGACTACATGTCTACTGTTGGCAGAAGGGATACAGCTATGGCCAAATGCAGTTGCGCAGGATGTATTGCATGAAGCACATGGCTGACCCATACGACTCAGGCGCACACACTCTCACCTGGCACACAAACAGAAGCCCTCACACACACCATGCACATGGATGACACACACATGCATGTGCACTCACCGGACAATGCCTCGTAATCAGGGAGATCTCCCACACCTTGGATCTGTTCCTCCGTGACGTAGGTCCCAGCGACTGACTCATGTGGAGTGAGTTCCATGTCTACTCCTGGAGACCCACCTCCAGTCACTAGAGTTGCGGCATGACTTGAGGCCAGCTTACTCTTTGCCCTGCGCTTTAGGTCATTCCAGCGCTTATAGCAATCATTGGCTGTGCGCCTCACGATTCCAAGGGCACTTACGATGTCCGCAACGGTCTGCCAGTGTGCCTGGCGTTGTGCAGGCGTGGTCTTGGATCCTGCAACAATGACCATCTCGTTGTCATGTGCGGACACATACTCGACAAGTGCATTCAGTTCGTCATCCGTGAAGCTGGGCTTCCTGGACGGGCCGGACTGTGTAGCCGTGTCTGGGGCATCAGCCTGTGCCGGACGAGCACTCTTCCTCTTCCGCTTGGAAGGTGGTGGTGATCCTGAGTGTCCTGCGCCGCTCTGGACACTAGGGGCAGGAGCCCTGGTGGACTCTGTATCAGGAGTGTGGGATTGCACACTCAGCATGGGAGTTGGTGCAGGCATTGGCTCTAGTGTGATGGTGTCAGGGGGAATATCAGCAGCATGGACTAGGACCGACACTGTCCGGGCTGGGTGTGTGAGGGCTGGGGTGGATGGAGCCGCAGCTGCCCCTGCAGCCTCTCCGCCCTGCCTACTTGGTGCAGCAGATGACCTTGCTGCCCCAGATGCACGTGGCATGGTGACATCAACGTGCACCAGCGCACGTGTCATAGGCCTGCTGACCTGGAAGTCAGCCATGGAGTCAGCCAGGTCTGGTGCCACAATGGGCTGGTCCAACAAGGGCTGAGCATGGATGGTGTCAGCCACATCAGCCTCAACGGGAGGGGGGTGGATAATGGGTGCCCTTGACTGGTCCTCCACACATGGGGGGACAGGCTCACCCTGCAAGTAACGACCACGTCCCCTACCGGATCCACCACGGCCACCACTTGTGGCTCTTCCACCTTTGCCACCCTTACGGAATCCTCGCCTCCTAACCATGGCACTGATGTTGATGTGCGTATGGGAGTGGCTGTAAAATATTGTCCTGGGCAATTGGGGGTCAAAGGGGTTGGGTACCAGATGGTAATTGTACCCTAGTGCTCTTGCAAGGCTGATTGTAACCCCTGGGGAAAGATCACGGGTCACGCTACACACAGGAGCCCCAAAAAAGGGAGATGACGTGCACGCAACCCCTCCTAGACCACGTGTGCAGAAAGAAAAACCTGCACTACGCTGTGGCACCCAGTAACACAAGAATGAACGTATGCGTGTCACACGCAGCCTAGAATGACCTTTGAAGGGGTAGGCTACACACGGGGCGAGCACAGATGTTAGATACGTGCGTGACTCACCGTCTGCCAGGTAAAAGAGCGTGAAAAAGGAGCGCGTTTGGTTGGCAACACCCCCGCCAAAAGAAGATTTGTACGCTGTCTGAGGAGACAGGACAACAGTAGAAGGGAACACTGTTTGAGGGAACAGGCCCAGGTAAACCAGTAAAAGAGAAAAAAGAGAAAAATCTGTCAGAGGTAACAGGGAATACGAACTTGAAACGCCGTGAAGTAAATCGCGTGTGAACCGACAAGAAGTACAGAATTCACCCACTCGCTCTCCACGAAAAGCACGTACAAGGAAATGGTGTTCTACGCGTACCTTTTATACAGGCCCACACGTCCAACGTCACTTACGCGGCGTGTACGCGCTAGTGCCATTTCCACCAATTACACGCTTTGTGACTTATGCGTGTACGGCCATTTCCACCAATTACACGCATTGTGACTTCTGCGTGTACGGCCATTTCCACCAATTACACCCTTTGTCACTTCTGCGTGTACGGCCATTTCCAACAATCACACGCGATGAGACTCTGACGTGCAGTCTTTCCACGTGTGCTCTGTCATCACGTGCTGTGTGGGAAACACCCGTGCGGGTCACGTCTCAGACGCGCTTACGCGCTGAGGGCCTTTGGTCCAATAGAATCGCGTATGCGTGCTGACGCGCTTACGCGCTAAGGGCCTTTCCTCGGTTTTCACGCTGACGTGCAGGATTTTCACGTGCCAAATCACTCCGTACCAAGCTGGCCACGCGCAAGCACACGGAAGACCACGCTCCTGCCCAGAAGGCCGAACTACTGCCCCCAGAGCCCCGAGCACGCTCCCACCTGTTATCTGCTGCTTCCTGACTGCCTGCTGCCCACGTGCACTGCCATTTGCTGCCTGCACATCAGCCAGGGGTGCTGTTGCTGTGACCACCCCTGCTGGAACCGAAGACTCCCGACTGGAATTCCATCGCTCCACAGCCCAGCCCCAGGACCCAGTTGCCCACCCACTCCTGCCTCTGGGGTTGTCATGTCGGGGCAAACACCATCTGTGACCACTGACAACCCCCGGCCAGAGAGGCAGAGGGGCACCAGCTTCAGTGCCACCGAAGTTGGTGTCCTGGTGGAGCAAGTCCTGGGGCAGTATGATGCCCTCTTTGGAAGTTCCCGCGCCGACAAGGAAGGACGGACTCGGATCTGGACTGACATCGTGACTGCCATCAACGTGGAGGGGGTGGCAGTCCGGGACTTACAACATGTCAGGAAGCGCTGGGAGGACTTCAGGTCCAGGATCCTGAACAAGGCCCGGCACCTCTTGAAGGCAGCGGATGCCAAGGGGCGCCGGGGCCACTTGTCGGAAGAACAGATGGGGGTCCTGGAACGCATATCCCCAGCGCTCCACGTCCAGGTCCTAGAGAAGCAGACCCGTCTGGAGTCGAGCGGTGAGTGTACATGCATCCTGGTTGTGAGCAGTGCGTGTGGTGATCATTCGCCATTGTGCCGGTTGCACATCTGTTTGTATGGGGTCGAGTATGGGTGGGGGTGTACAGGGCCGTGGGGCTGACACATGCGAGGGCTGTAATGTGTGAGACCTGGATGGTGATTGTGTGTGTGGGCTTGCATGGCAAATGCAGTTGTGCGTGCACACATGTTTGGATGAATGTGTATGTAAGTAGACATGTCCGTGATGTCAGGCATGTATGTTGTTTTCGGCTGCATGTATGAGCACTGTGTACATGTGCATGTGTTTGTATTTGACAAGGGTGCAACAGTGATGCAACATGGATGCATGTGACAGCGGTATGTGGAAGCCTGATTGGCAGATGTGACATGGATGCCCGTCTGAACAGTGCGACACTTGGCAGAGGTGTAGACATGCATGCAAGTGTGGTGGTGTGTGTACATGTGTGGTGCACTTCCTGTGTTGCATGTGATGTCTGGCTCCCCTTTGGCTGCTGATGCTTTTGTATGTATAGGGATGGTGCTGGCAGTTGCGATATGGCTGTGGTATGGCTCATGTGTGCCAGTTGCAATGACATGTGTGTTGGGGATTGTGATGACATGTCTGAGGTTTGCCAATGCCACTCATGTGCAACTGTCATGCGTGTATGTGTCCATTGTACAGTGCCCTGATGCCTGTGTTTTGTTTCTCCCTGTCTGCAGCGTCAACTGATGAAGAGGGCGGAGAAGGTGCTGTGGAGCACAGCGGCGGGGATCCGACCGCCAGCCGGAGACGCAAGGCCCGGCTCCCCTCCCGTGTTGTCATCTCGTCGGGGAGTGAGGAGTCCGGTGCCGCGTCCCAGGCCGCAGCTGCCGGGGGGAGGTCCAAGAGGTGGAGGTTGCAGTTGGACTCCTCGGCAGCAGAAGGGGCAGCTGGGACCCCACAGGGCCCAACAGCGGAAGATGGCACAGAGTCATCCAGGTTGGTGGGGGGTTTGGTGGAGGAGGGGGCCGCGCAAGCACCAGAGACGGGGTCTGGAGGTGGGGATCCCACTGGTGCTAGTGGTGCAGTGCAGGACCAGGGACAGGAGGCAGCACAGGCGGCCGCGGAGGTGCCTGTGTGCAATCCTGTCCCCGATCCTGTCCCTGCATCATCTTGCACCAGCAGGGATGCCTACGTCCAGACCCGTTTTCAGGCAGGGGATGAGCTGACGTCAACTGGCTTTCCTCTGCCTGCGGACGTGGCCATCCAGGTCCGGGTTGAGCCTGTCCTGGCTGGTGTGGCGTTGCGTCAACGGGCCATGCGAGGTGACCTGCAGTCTTTTCATGGAGAGACTGCACGTCATCTCGAATGGCTCGTTGACCACGTCAGCCTGCTGGGACAGGTCACCCAGGCCGGATTCCGCTGTCTGATGGGGCTTGCTCCGACCCCCTCCTCAACTGGACCCCCTACGCGCCAGTTGTCCTCTGTGCCATCTTCCCACCCATCAGTCACCTGGGTGCCCTGTGGAGCTGCCTCTGACGGTGCGGCCAGGCTGGTGGAGGAGGCATCCCTGCCACAGTTGGGAGTCGGAGGTCCAGCAGGGGTGGCCACATCAACAAGTGCACCCCAGCCGGCGGAGGATGTGCAGGCAGCAGGAGGCAGTGCACGGGCAGAGGCAGAGCAGCAGCAGCAGCAACATGGTGGGAGACATGAAGGCACGGGGCTTTCGACATCGGAGGGGCAGGCATCGGCCGCAGGGCAGGGGGACCCAGGACAGAGAGTGTCTTCCGTGTGGCAGCGGTTGGGCCACGCCATAGGTGCGGAGCGGCGGCGGGCGGAAGAGGCACGGCTCACAATGGTCAGGGCGGAGAACTCCATGCGGAGGGCCCTGAGGCGGGCCGAGTGCCTCGAGGCAATCCACAGGGGGTTGGAGGAGGACACAGCGTCGTCCCTGCGGACCCTCAGGGCCATGGAACTGGACCGCCTCCGGGACATCGAACAGGAGTTCGATGATGCCCTGGCCCGGGACACCACAGAGTGAGCCGCTGGACTTGCCCGCCGCCTTTGTATATAGTTCTTTAGTTTTAGGTTTCCTTTCGTTCTTATTATGATTTGGAGTCGACGGACACTGCTCCACTTTTTGTATATAGTTGATATTTAGGTAGGTTTTTTAGGAGGTTTCCTTAGTTCAGTTGGGCTCATGGACCCTTGTTATTTTTGTACATCGTTCTTTGTTGCATGGAGAATTTTTTACATTTGACTTTGGACAAAATTTTTTAGGATTTGGATTTCCAGTTTTGTGTTTTTATGCGGACATGCAGCTTATTTTTTCACATTTACATTGTAGTTAGTTTTCTTTCTTTAGCATTATTTATTTTTTTCAATACAATTTTGTTGGCATAGTTCACTGTGTGGTATCATCTCATTGGTTTCATGCATGTCATGTTGTGTGTTTTCCCATTCAATTGCAAAAAATGTGTGTGACGGACATGGGTTCATTAGCTTCATGAACATTGGGGGTGTAACATGTGATTTCCATTTCCATGTGGGTGAATGGGTTACTTGGTAGGGCTTTTTGGCTGTGGAGGCTGACCATTACGCACATGATTGGGGATTGTGAGGACCTGGTGGGGGCTGCACATGGTGGCAGGGGGGTGGGGGTGGTGGGAGACATGAGTGGGGGCCTGGTGGGGGCTGCCCATGGTGGCAGGGGGGTGGAGGTGGTGGGAGACATGAGTGGGGGCCTGGTGGAGGGTGACCCTGGATGCTGGGGGGTGGGGGTGCAGGGGGACATGAGTGGGGGCCTGGTGGAGGCTGCCCCTGCACTGCCGGGGGGTGGGGGTGGTGGGAGACATGAGTGGGGGCCTGGTGGAGGGTGACCCTGGATGCTGGGGGGTGGGGGTGCAGGGTTGACATGAGTGGGGGCCTGGTGGAGGCTGCCCCTGCACTGCCGGGGGGTGGGGGTGGTGGGAGACATGAGTGGGGGCCTGGTGGGGGCTGCCCATGGTGGCTGGGGGGTGGGGGTGGTGGGAGACATGGTTGGGGGCCTGGTGGGGGCTGCCCATGGTGGCAGGGGGGTGGGGGTGGTGGGAGACATGAGTGGGGGCCTGGTGGAGGCTGCCCCTGCACTGCCGGGGGGGTGGGGGTGGTGGGAGACATGAGTGGGGGCCTGGTGGGGGCTGCCCATGGTGGCAGGGGGGTGGGGGTGGTGGGAGACATGAGTGGGGGCCTGGTGGGGGCTGCCCATGGTGGCAGGGGGGTGGGGGTGGTGGGAGACATGAGTGGGGGCCTGGTGGAGGCTGCCCATGGTGGCTGGGGGGTGGGGGTGGTAGGAGACATGAGTGGGGGCCTGGTGGAGGCTGCCCCTGCACTGCCGGGGGGTGGGGGTGGTGGGAGACATGAGTGGGGGCCTGGTGGGGGCTGCCCATGGTGGCAGGGGGGTGGGGGTGGTGGGAGACATGAGTGGGGGCCTGGTGGGGGCTGCCCATGGTGGCAGGGGGGTGGGGGTGGTGGGAGACATGAGTGGGGGCCTGGTGGAGGCTGCCCATGGTGGCTGGGGGGTGGGGGTGGTGGGAGACATGAGTGGGGGCCTGGTGGAGGCTGCCCCTGCACTGCCGGGGGGTGGGGGTGGTGGGAGACATGAGTGGGGGCCTGGTGGGGGCTGCCCATGGTGGCAGGGGGGTGGGGGTGGTGGGAGACATGAGTGGGGGCCTGGTGGAGGCTGCCCCTGCACTGCCGGGGGGTGGGGGTGGTGGGAGACATGAGTGGGGGCCTGGTGGAGGGTGACCCTGCACTGCCGGGGGGTGGGGGTGGTGGGAGACATGAGTGGGGGCCTGGTGGAGGCTGCCCATGGTGGCTGGGGGGTGGGGTGATGGGAGACATGAGTGGGGGCCTGGTGGGGGATTCCCATGGTGGCAGGGGGGTGGGGGTGGTGGGAGACATGAGTGGGGGCCTGGTGGAGGCTGCCCCTGCACTGCCGGGGGGTGGGGGTGGTGGGAGACATGAGTGGGGGCCTGGTGGAGGGTGACCCTGCACTGCCGGGGGGTGGGGGTGGTGGGAGACATGAGTGGGGGCCTGGTGGAGGCTGCCCATGGTGGCTGGGGGGTGGGGGTGGTGGGAGACATGAGTGGGGGCTTGTTGGAGGGTGACCCTGGATGCTGGGGGGTGGGGGTACAGGGGGACATGAGTGGGGGCCTGGTGGAGGCTGCCCCTGCACTGCCGGGGGGTGGGGGTGGTGGGAGACATGAGTGGGGGCCTGGTGGGGGCTGCCCATGGTGGCAGGGGGGTGGGGGTGGTGGGAGACATGAGTGGGGGCCTGGTGGGGGCTTCCCATGGTTTCAGGGGGGTGGGGGTGGTGGGAGACATGAGTGGGGGCCTGGTGGAGGCTGCCCATGGTGGCTGGGGGGTGGGGGTGGTGGGAGACATGAGTGGGGGCCTGGTGGAGGGTGACCCTAGATGCTGGGGGGTGGGGGTGCAGGGGGACATGAGTGGGGGCCTGGTGGAGGCTGCCCCTGCACTGCCGGGGGGTGGGGGTGGTGGGAGACATGAGTGGGGGCCTGGTGGGGGCTGCCCATGGTGGCAGTGGGGTGGGGGTGGTGGGAGACATGAGTGGGGGCCTGGTGGAGGGTGGCCCTGGATTCTGGGGGGTGGGGGTGCAGGGGGACATGAGTGGGGGCCTGGTGGAGGCTGCCCCTGCACTGCCGGGGGGTGGGGGTGGTGGGAGACATGAGTGGGGGCCTGGTGGGGGCTGCCCATGGTGGCAGGGGGGTGGGGGTGGTGGGAGACATGAGTGGGGGCCTGGTGGGGGCTGCCCATGGTGGCAGGGGGGTGGGGGTGGTGGGAGACATGAGTGGGGGCCTGGTGGAGGCTGCCCATGGTGGCTGGGGGGTGGGGGTGGTGGGAGACATGAGTGGGGGCCTGGTGGGGGCTGCCCATGGTGGCAGGGGGGTGGGGGTGGTGGGAGACATGAGTGGGGGCCTGGTGGGGGCTGCCCATGGTGGCAGGGGGGTGGGGGTGGTGGGAGACATGAGTGGGGGCCTGGTGGAGGCTGCCCATGGTGGCTGGGGGGTGGGGGTGGTGGGAGACATGAGTGGGGGCCTGGTGGAGGCTGCCCCTGCACTGCCGGGGGGTGGGGGTGGTGGGAGACATGAGTGGGAGCCTGGTGGGGGCTGCCCATGGTGGCAGGGGGGTGGGGGTGGTGGGAGACATGAGTGGGGGCCTGGTGGAGGCTGCCCCTGCACTGCCGGGGGGTGGGGGTGGTGGGAGACATGAGTGGGGGCCTGGTGGAGGGTGACCCTGCACTGCCGGGGGGTGGGGGTGGTGGGAGACATGAGTGGGGGCCTGGTGGAGGCTGCCCATGGTGGCTGGGGGGTGGGGGTGATGGGAGACATGAGTGGGGGCCTGGTGGGGGATTCCCATGGTGGCAGGGGGGTGGGGGTGGTGGGAGACATGAGTGGGGGCCTGGTGGAGGCTGCCCCTGCACTGCCGGGGGGTGGGGGTGGTGGGAGACATGAGTGGGGGCCTGGTGGAGGGTGACCCTGCACTGCCGGGGGGTGGGGGTGGTGGGAGACATGAGTGGGGGCCTGGTGGAGGCTGCCCATGGTGGCTGGGGGGTGGGGGTGGTGGGAGACATGAGTGGGGGCTTGTTGGAGGGTGACCCTGGATGCTGGGGGGTGGGGGTACAGGGGGACATGAGTGGGGGCCTGGTGGAGGCTGCCCCTGCACTGCCGGGGGGTGGGGGTGGTGGGAGACATGAGTGGGGGCCTGGTGGGGGCTGCCCATGGTGGCAGGGGGGTGGGGGTGGTGGGAGACATGAGTGGGGGCCTGGTGGGGGCTGCCCATGGTGGCAGGGGGGTGGGGGTGGTGGGAGACATGAGTGGGGGCCTGGTGGAGGCTGCCCATGGTGGCTGGGGTGTGGGGGTGGTGGGAGACATGAGTGGGGGCCTGGTGGAGGGTGACCCTGGATGCTGGGGGGTGGGGGTGCAGGGGGACATGAGTGGGGGCCTGGTGGAGGCTGCCCCTGCACTGCCGGGGGGTGGGGGTGGTGGGAGACATGAGTGGGGGCCTGGTGGGGGCTGCCCATGGCGGCAGTGGGGTGGGGGTGGTGGGAGACATGAGTGGGGGCCTGGTGGAGGGTGGCCCTGGATTCTGGGGGGTGGGGGTGCAGGGGGACATGGGTGGGGGCCTGGTGGAGGCTGCCCCTGCACTGCCGGGGGGTGGGGGTGGTGGGAGACATGAGTGGGGGCCTGGTGGGGGCTGCCCATGGTGGCAGGGGGGTGGGGGTGGTGGGAGACATGAGTGGGGACCTGGTGGGGGCTGCCCATGGTGGCAGGGGGGTGGGGGTGGTGGGAGACATGAGTGGGGGCCTGGTGGAGGCTGCCCATGGTGGCTGGGGGGTGGGGGTGGTGGGAGACATGAGTGGGGGCCTGGTGGAGGGTGACCCTGGATGCTGGGGGGTGGGGGTGCAGGGGGACATGAGTGGGGGCCTGGTGGAGGCTGCCCCTGCACTGCCGGGGGGTGGGGGTGGTGGGAGACATGAGGGGGGCCTGGTGGGGGCTGCCCATGGTGGCAGGGGGGTGGGGTTGGTGGGAGACATGAGTGGGGGCCTGGTGGAGGGTGACCCTGGATGCTGGGGGGTGGGGGTGCAGGGGGACATGAGTGGGGGCCTGGTGGAGGCTGCCCCTGCACTGCCGGGGGGTGGGGGTGGTGGGAGACATGAGTGGGGGCCTGGTGGGGGCTGCCCATGCTGGCAGTGGGGTGGGGGTGGTGGGAGACATGAGTGGGGGCCTGGTGGGGGCTGCCCATGGTGGCTGGGGGGTGGGGGTGGTGGGAGACATGAGTGGGGGCCTGGTGGAGGGTGACCCTGGATGCTGGGGGGTGGGGGTGCAGGGGGACATGAGTGGGGGCCTGGTGGAGGCTGCCCCTGCACTGCCGGGGGGTGGGGGTGGTGGGAGACATGAGTGGGGGCCTGGTGGGGGCTGCCCATGGTGGCTGGGGGGTGGGGGTGGGTGGAGACATGAGTGGGGGCCTGGTGGAGGGTGACCCTGGATGCTGGGGGGTGGGGGTGCAGGGGGACATGAGTGGGGGCCTGGTGGAGGCTGCCCCTGCACTGCCGGGGGGTGGGGTGGTGGGAGACATGAGTGGGGGCCTGGTGGGGGCTACCCATGGTGGCAGGGGGTGGGGGTGGTGGGAGACATGAGTGGGGGCCTGGTGGAGGGTGACCCTGGATGCAGGGGGGTGGGGGTGCAGGGGGACATGAGTGGGGGCCTGGTGGAGGCTGCCCCTGCACTGCCGGGGGGTGGGGGTGGTGGGAGACATGAGTGGGGGCCTGGTGGAGGGTGACCCTGCACTGCCGGGGGGTGGGGGTGGTGGGAGACATGAGTGGGGGCCTGGTGGAGGCTGCCCATGGTGGCTGGGGGGTGGGGGTGGTGGGAGACATGAGTGGGGGCCTGGTGGAGGGTGACCCTGGATGCTGGGGGGTGGGGGTGCAGGGGGACATGAGTGGGGGCCTGGTGGAGGCTGCCCCTGCACTGCCGGGGGGTGGGGGTGGTGGGAGACATGAGTGGGGGCCTGGTGGGGGCTTCCCATGGTGGCAGGGGGGTGGGGGTGGTGGGAGACATGAGTGGGGGCCTGGTGGAGGGTGACCCTGGATGCTGGGGGGTGGGGGTGCAGGGGGACATGAGTGGGGGCCTGGTGGAGGCTGCCCCTGCACTGCCGGGGGGTGGGGGTAGTGGGAGACATGAGTGGGGGCCTGGTGGAGGGTGACCCTGGATGCTGGGGTTGGTGGTGCAAGGGGACATGAGTGGGGGCCTGGTGGAGGCTGCCCCTGCACTGCCGGGGGGTGGGGGTGGTGGGAGACATGAGTGGGGGCCTGGTGGGGGCTGCCCATGGTGGCAGGGGGGTGGGGGTGGTGGGAGACATGAGTGGGGGCCTGGTGGAGGGTGACCCTGCACTGCCGGGGGGTGGGGGTGGTGGGAGACATGAGTGGGGGCCTGGTGGAGGGTCACCCTGCACTGCCGGGGGTTGGGGGTGGTGGGAGACATGAGTGGGGGCCTGGTGGGGGCTGCCCATGGTGGCAGGGGGGTGGGGGTGGTGGGAGACATGAGTGGGGGCCTGGTGGAGGCTGCCCATGGTGGCTGGGGGGTGGGAGTGGTGGGTGACATGAGTGGGGGCCTGGTGGGGGCTGCCCATGGTGCCAGGGGGGTGGGGGTGGTGGGAGACATGAGTGGGGGCCTGGTGGAGGGTGACCCTGCACTGCCGGGGGGGTGGGGGTGGTGGGAGACATGAGTGGGGGCCTGGTGGGGGCTGCCCATGGTGGCAGGGGGGTGGGGGTGGTGGGAGACATGCATTGTTGATCAGTAGTGCAAGGTGACATGTGGGTTGGCTGGGGGGCATGCCCATGGTGAATGGGCTGCCTGCGGGACATGGGCAGGGGTGCAGGGTAGTCCCCCGTGGTGTGGGCTGCCTGCAGGGGCCGTGGAGGTTGTGGAGCGTACACCTGGGAGGACCCACACGGCCAATTCACGTGTAGTACTCCCCAGAACCCCTGAAATACACATTCCCTGCTGGTATCGCGTGTGGAACTTCCCGCGCACCCCTGAAATACACGTACCCTGCTCGCACTGGGACTATCGCGTGTGGAACTTCCCGCGCACCCCTGAAATACACGTACCCTGCTCGCACTGGGAGTATCGCGTGTGGAACTTCCTGCGCACCCCTGAAATACACGTACCCTGCTCGCACTGGGACAATCGCGTGTGCAACTTCACGCGAACCCCTGTAATACACGTAGCACGCTCCCCCAGGCCCGATCGCGTGAGAAACTTCACGCTAACCCCTGAAATACACGTAGCCCGCTCCCCCAGGCCCGATCGCGTGAGAAAGTTCACGCGAACCCCTGTAATACACGTAGCCCGCTCCCCCAGGCCCGATCGCATGAGTAAGTTCACGCGAACCCCTGTAATACACGTAGCACGCTCCCCCAGGCCCGATCGCGTGAGTAAGTTCAAGCGAACCCCTGTAATACACGTAGCACGCTCCCCCAGGCCCGATCGCATGGGAAAGTTCACGCGAACCCCTGTAATACACGTAGCCCGCTCCCCCAGGCCCGCTCGCGTGAGAAAGTTCACGCGAACCACGCGAACCCCTGTAATACACGTAGCCCGCTCCCCCAGGCCCGATCGCGTGAGAAAGTTCACGCGAACCCCTGTAATACACGTAGCCCGCTCCCCCAGGCATGATCACGTGAGAAAGTTCACGCGAACCCCTGTAATACACGTAGCCCGCTCCACCAGGCCAGATCGCGTGTAAAACTTCACGCGAACCCCTGTAATACACGTAGCATGCTCCCCCAGGCCCGATCGCTTGAGAAAGTTCACGCGAACCCCTGAAATACACGTACCCTGCTGAAATCGCATGTGGAACTTCCCGCGCACCCCTGAAATTCACATACCTTGCTCGCACTGGCCCAATCGCGTGTGGAACTTCCCGCGCACCCCTGAAATACACGTTCCCCGCTTGCCGTTTGCTGTTTGCCAGCCCGGTGAACTGGTCCAGGGTTAGCGCAGCCCTTTGCGATGATTTAGCGATTTTGATGGCTTTTCCTTGCGCAAGGGCGTTCTTCGGGGCGTTACTGGCGCTGCTGCATGGTCGCTGCGATTCTCTGCGCCACGGCTGGTTTGGGAGCCTAAAATCCATGAATACGCTGTGCGCGGAAATCGGTTTTAGCGCACGTGCCTGGCGCAGACAATCGCACGCGGACAATCTGCGCCAGCCGCTTGCGACACTGTTCTGCGAAATTCTATGAATTACCCTGTACATATTTTATGCGATTGTATTATATTGTTATTCCTTTTGTACGAATTATTTGAAAGATTGTTTCACAACCAACCAAATAAATAATTAAAAAAAAACGTTCAAGTTCCAATTTAGGATTCGCCCTCTTTGCCAATGATTTCAAATATTTCCTTCAGCAAAGCCAAAAGTGCCGATGTTACCGATACTCTGTCACCTAGGAGTAGAATATTCCACCAGTCACCTGCGGACTGTGTGGAAGAATGTGTTACAAATGTACCCAACCACCTGGTTCTTTGAATTCTCACGACTGGGCACTTCAAGGCCAGGTGGAACAGTGTTTCTGGTTGATTTTTGCATAATCTACAATCATAGTTTCTCAAGTTTTTATCTTTTCTCACTTCCATGATTATTCTAGTGGGCATCAGGTTCAAGCGAAATCGCATGAATTGAGCTCTTAAAACCCTGCTGGGAAACCTTACCAGGTATTTTGGCAGTTTATCTCTGGATCTATGCTCCAAACTGCATTGCCTAAAAAGTTTAATCTTTCTTCCTGCTTCCCCGGTGGTAATCCAATCTTGATTGAGGAGCTTTCGTTTCACCATTCCTTGGTTTGACTTTAAAATGTCTACCGATGTGTTCAGGTCTTGCAATATCGCCAGACTATTTTCCATTCATTTAAGATGGGTTTGCTGTTGTTCTGGAGCGCCTTATAACTACTATGATGCATATTTCATTGTTATGCCCAGAACATTATGCCATGACGCAGTTAGATATGGCTAGACTAATTGCACCCAAATGTCAGTCTAGACAGGTAATAACACTTATCATGTTTACTTTATTAGAGATGCTCTGTAAAAAGTCATCCCACAGTAAGAAATGACTGGACTGGCTGCACCCAAATGCCAGTCTAGACAAGTAATAAACACTTATTATGCTTTATTATAGATGCCCTGTAAAAATGTCATGCACAGTAAGAAAGTACTATACTGGCTGAACAGAAACGCCAGTCTAGACAGGTAATAACACTTACCATACTTATTTTATCATAGATGCCCTGCAAAAATGGCATGCCACATTAAGAAATGACTTGACTTGCTGTACCAAAATCTGAGTCTAGACACTAATAACACATTTCATGCCTGCTTTATCGTGGATGCCAATTACGTGGTAGTGGGACAAATACCCACCCCACCCCACCATCTTGGCATGTCCCCTATCCCTCCATCCCCAAACTCAGCACTTTGGCCCAGTATTACTTCCACATCCCTCTTCCTCGTCCCAGTACTTATGTATGAGGCAAGGTGCTTCATAGGCAAGTACTGGGACAAGGAAGAGTAGGACTAGGAGTAATGAAGATTACAGGTAAGTAATGGAGGTATTTAACACAAGCACATCATTCACAATCTCAGTTATACTGCACCCACCCACCATTCACTCACACTTCCAGGCATCTGTTAGTAAGTGCATCATTACATAATAGATACATATACACATTCCCTTTCATGCACGCACAACATTTTAAAAAAACACTTTCTTACTAATTCCAAATTCGTTGCTGCTCCGACGAGGGACTCCTCGGCAGGCAGACCTATCTCCCATTCTCCACACACACACAAGGAACCAGCTCTAGTTCCTGTCATGCGCAGAGCAGGGGAGACAGAGCCCTCCCTGTCCTGTGGAGGCCAGAGGCATAGGGTTCTTTTTGAAGTCAGTCTAACTTAAAAAAGAAATTAAAACCGTAACGGAAATAATTTATTTTTGAAGCTATACCGAGTTAAAAAAAACAAAGGAATGTAAAAAGGTCTCTCTCTTGTCTGAGAGCCCTCTTTACTTTCGGTTTCTCTCAGCCTCTGCAGCCTCTGCAGACCACAGGTGTCCCTGAGACACAGCTTGGGGTAGCACAGAAGCTGCCAGGGGTCCTGGCGATCCCCCGAAATGACCTCCCATTGAAAAAGTGTGGGTTGGTTCTCCAGTTCACTAAAATCCTAATCGTCAATAGCAGGTTGCTTAGACATTTTAGGATTTAATTCTGATAGAGCCTCAGTAGCTACCACTCTGGTCACAGCCACAGATTCAGATACAGGATCCTCACACTGAGTAGGGCTTTTAATGACCCAGTCGTCCGAATTGGCAGCAAACTATCTTTTCCTCTTTTTTCCTCCCTTGTTTAGATTTATTGTTGGTGGAAGAAACATTGATGAGTTCGTAATAATCATTTTTTACAGTCACAATACAGCTGTAGTTTGAGGGCATACTTATTTTTAAAACAAATTTCTTTGTGCTCTCAAAATCCTTCAATTTATGCTTTTTAACGTGAGCCCAGCCCAGCATTTGCCCAAAAAATGCATATATTCTTCCAACACGATTGCAGCCTCACTGCTTGGGCCATAATGAGTGACGCTGCTCTTGTGAGCATCTTGTAAAGAGCCCATTTGTGGTTCACTCTGTGGGACATCTGCTTCCTTTCCTTGTATAAAACATCCAGGGTAGTAAAACGGGCTCTACTAAATTGCTAACTGTGTGTTCACAAGTATGGCTATACGAGCGTGATTGTGTATTGTAAACAATCTTAATTTCTTATTTTTTTTATTGTTGTATTAGTTTTTTACAAAACGTTTTTACAAAAAAATCAACATAATTCCTTCCTCCAGCATCAGAACAATACCAATATCATCGACCATTCCATTATTTGACAATTTACATTGCTCATGTTGAGAGGCACAGATGGAATGGCAAATCTTGATGATGGTATTTAAGGCAAGTGTTGTTGCAGCACTAAGAAGATGTTTCAATAGCTCAGCTTTATTCTGGGTGATGTTGCATTTGATGAGGCAGTGCTATCAGCAGGTAACAGGTGCTGTGCACAGGTCAGGTGTACCGCTCAAATCATCCGAAATAGCAGGATTCATAGAAATAAATTGCCCCGGGTCTTGCTCTAACGGCCGAGCAGTACCAAAGTCCTCTATGGGATCTGTAACAGTTCTTAATACAAATGCACCTTCCTATTGAAGGCTATAACACAAGCTCAGCAACAAGTTGTTATCTATCACTGTAGAAGCAGGGCTTTGACATGTGATTATTCCAGGAATGCTTACATTAATTGCATGCCCGGTTTTTGGACTATTAGAAGTGTAGTATGCCACAATCTTGCCCTTTTCGTTGTTAAATTTAGGGTCCACATTGTTCAGAGATAATTCGGATTGAGATGATGAGGAAACCTTACTTTGCCATAAAAACAAGAATGGAAATGCGTGAGCAAATAATTGAATCCAACTTGCTTCACAGCAGCACCATAGCTTGAGTTGAGTTAAAAGTTGAAACCCGTTGGATGGCAAGCAGGAAGCAAAAGCCATGAACAGTCACAGTCAACCACAGTTAACTGCAGCTAACTGCACTCAAGTGCACTCCATGCCCTCAAAAGGTTTTTAATAGGAGTTATTTGTGTTGCAGGGAAAGCAGTCCCACCACCAGCAGCAAACAAAATGCCAAAGTTCCTCCTACAGCTAACTACACTCCCACACACTTCGTGGCATTCTGCACCCGAGAACGTTTTTAATGGGAGTTCCTTGAGTTGCAGGGAAAGCAGTCCCACCAGCAGCACCAAACCTGTGTGGTTTGAAAAATCCATATCTCAATAACGGGTTATGTTCCTAATAAATGTTATAGAGAAAAAACTGGATTTGGGTCCAAATCTGACAAGAACCTTCCCTTGTCAATGGTTAATTTTGTAGCCCGTGTATCATTGGGAGTGTCAACATCTGAAGGGAATCAATGAGAAAACCTGTCCCAAGAAGAATCACTGCATCAAATGACACTTTATCGTAACATTTTACCATCTATTTAAGCTCAAACACACAGGAAGTAGAGAGAGAGAGACCCTGTCCTCAGCAGAGGTGCTGGAATGGGATAATGCGTAGGAAATAGTTGTATGATCCCCAAAGTAGGCCCTTGTCCAGAGGCAACCTGATGCAGAACCTGTGCCTAAAAAGGAACAGATTGCCTCTTGCAACCTGTTTCCTGTCCCAGAATGTTTTTTTGGGGGGGGTGTTGTGATAGGGGATGTTAGATCAAGGGTGCCATCTCTGTACAAAAATACCTGTACAGCTACGATATGACAGAAATCATTCCACATAAACCACAGGTGCATTCTTCGTGCAGGATTGGTGTGAATCACAGCTAGACATCTTCAGGACTGTGGAAGATCTACAGACACATTTATTCCACTACTGAAAATGACATTCCACAATAATTCATCATACCCTCACCCCCTAACCTCTAAATTACCCCAAACAATCCTAAGTAACACAAGTCCGTATTTTTTCCCCACATCCTCGCATCTGTGGCTCTGGTCAGGATCTGTGGATACAATAGCCTAACATCTGGACTTTTACAAACTTTCGTTACATCCTCTGGCCAGCCACCCCCACCAATTACAGACCCATTATAACTGTCCCATTCCTCCTCAAAATTATTGACAGAGTAGCATACCTCCAAATCCAAAGCTATCTTGAGGCTAACCAACTACTAGCATCGCACCAATCTGGATTCAGACCACAACACGGCACTGAAACGGCTCTAATTGACTTAAAGACACAAATCGACGAGTTGAAGGACAAAGGTAAAACAGCTATGCTACTCCTCCTTGACCTATTGCCAGCCTTTGACCTGGTGGATCATGCAGTATTATGCAAACACCTAGCGTCAGCCGCCCATTTCTTGAGCGATGATGTAGCCTGGGTACAATCCTTCCTAGCTAACTGTACGATGAGAGTGTTCTCCCCCTGAGCCTCAGCAGACCCAATCCAAATTACCTGTGGTCTTCCACAAGGTTCATGCGTCTCACCAACAATGTAAAACATCTTTACCAAGCCACTCTTTGACAAACTTGACAGGCTGGGTGTCACATACACTAGCTATGCTGATGACACCAAGATCCTCATACCCCTTTCGGGCAACTTCATCGAAGACACAGCTCTGGTAAATAGGATATTCCTCCTCATTCAGGCATGGATGGCCTCACATGGTCTCTGCCTGAATGACGACAAAACAGATCCTGATTCTGGGCTCTGACTCCAACCTAAAAAAACTCAGCCCCAGCTACGCCGCTTTCAACATCGATGGTAACGTAAGCAAAATAATAACTGAAGTAAAAACATTAGGTTTTTACCTTGATTCTACATTATCACTAAAAAAACAAGTTAGCTCTATGGCCTCATCTACAGCTTATACCTGTAAACTGATTATCCAAAGCTAACTGCATTATGCTCGCCAATGCACTAATAATGTCTAAGCTACACTACTGCAATGCCCTATATGCAGGCGCCAACAAAAATATCCTAAATAAAATGCAAATATTGCAAAATAATGCTCTAAGAGCAGCTCTGAATATACCCGGTAGAGAGCATATATCCAACACCAGAAGAGACCAGCACTTGCTAAAATTAGCGACTGGATACTCCTCAAACTGGTATCTCTCACTTTCAAATGCCTCAACAATGCTGCACCTCCCTATCTCTCTGCCAGACTGACCAGAAGAATCTCTACTCACCATACTAGATCCTCCATCCATCTCTGCATAGACATTCCAAGATTTAGATTCTCCAAAGCTGGTGGTGCTAGTTTTCCAGTCTAAGCTGCTCTTTCCTGGAATGCACTCCCCACTGCTTTTAGAGTAGAACAACCATACTCTAGATTTAGACGTAATTTGCTGAACTGGCTTCAAACCAAGGGCATCTAATAAGTCTCTCACCCACTCTACCTATTTGTGCTTCTGACCTTTGGATGATGCTCTAGGTCCTATATGTGTCACACTATCTACCCTATTACTGTATTTATCTTGTATTTTGTACCCCCTACCCAAATTGTATGCACTGTAATGACCTTTATGTTGTAACCAAGCTTCAAATATTCTTGTAACTGCTGTGTCCTGCTACCTGAGGGTTTGGTGCGCATTACCAAACAAACAAACAAACAAACAAACCCTTATTTGATACTTGATCAACTAATACTGCATGGGACCTGTGCATCCAAAATGGTAAGCATTTCACATTTTCCAATCAGAGCTCATCCATCCATCCAAAGGCACTACATTCTAACGTGTTGGATCCACGAGTATCTGTGGATCTGGTCCCAGCCAATCAAATATAAGTATTTTCTCTTTACTGAATCAAATTGAAACTTTTCATTTCAAGATTGCAGATCACTCATTTCAATGGCAAAAAATACATGTCAAATTGCCACAGATTTTCTTTTTTTAAAACAAAAACGCTGGATAGGTTTGCAGCAAATCAAGCAAAGCACTCAAGTTGACCCAGGAACCAACTCCTAACAAAGGTTTGGTACACATTCATCCAGCGTTTTTGCCTGTCCTGTGTCAATCCATCAAGTGCCATCAAAGTTATAAGTGCCTCTTCCTATGGAAACATTAACTTGACAATGACTAGAGTTGCTATTTCCAACTCTGTAATGTACACATACATATATGCAGCTGTGACTCAATGATTGAGGTTATATGATATGTTTACAGGGAAAACAATTTTTCTTATGTATCTTTCACCCAGTGCATGAAAATTCACCAACATATATTATTAACATTAACTGTATTAATTTGTATTCTTTTGGCATAATAAACATGTTACTATTGTATAGATATACTCTATTTGTAATGTTTGATGTGAATTAGCAGGTCCCTTTTCACATAACTCCAATTCCACAATACAGCCTTGGTTTCTAAGCCTCTGCATGTTACCATATATGGGAGTTGATTGGTCCATAGACCTAACAAGGCAGTTCTTTGTTAGGGTATACTTAGACGTTTGGGTATCAGTTAATCTCTATTCCCAACACGATTTATGCCACCTCTCTGACTGCAATGAATCCTATGGGCTTTGACATAAGATGCCTCATAATTAAGCTACCCATCTCAACCAGGTAATCTAATCTTCATGCCCGTTGTACTAATTGTTTGTCTTAAGCTTGTTTTTATATTATTTTCTCATGCGTGCACATTAGCTCATGACTTGTGTCTGCTATTAAGAACTGTATCAGCTTGGCAGGCCTTTCCCTTTGCTTTACACTTTTCTTCACCCTTTGGACTAGACACACCCACATAAAATAGGGCCAATCTATGTTATCTACTCTATGGATACCAGATGAACCGGAGCCCATCCATGCACTTGCGTGATCTGAATGACACCTGGCCTAGTAGGATCGCTGTCTGTCCTCCCTCCCTCCCCCTTGCCTCGTTGCGTCTTGAAACACTTGTGTATAGGCGCATTATAAATGCCATATCATATCATATCATATCATGTGAACACATTCTTTTCCTTCCCTTCCCCACTTCTGACCCTATGCTCTCCTTTCACATGCTCCTTTCTACAAAGTCCAGTCTTATCTTTATTCTGCTACTCTCTGCGGGCAAACTGTGCATTTCCCTAAATTGTGATTCTGGGAATTTTGCATTGGGTAGTACCTGTTTGCCCAAGCACGTTTCAGACTTTCATATTACAAAGGATTGAGCACACCTTTAGCCCATCACACATCTATAGATCACTGTCTAGTGGGAAGTGCTCTTTACTTGTGGCCTTCATTGTTGCTCTCCTTTTAGTTTGGCACCCCCAGTTCTTCCCTCTCCAGTTGAATCACCCGGCAGATCAACATGACCCCAAAGAAACAAAAAGAATGCCCCCTTCTTCTCCTTGCATAACGATTTCCAAAGGTTTTTCTCACTTTGGGTCCAATACTAAATAACCACTTTCCCCCCTCCCTTCTTCTTCTACCTTTTGTTTGTATGAACTCCGGTCTGGACGCTCCTGGCACTTCTAGGACAAGTTTCGGCACTGTAAAACCATTATAGTGGCCATTTTGCATAGCACCATAATATATGAAGGGTGTACTTTCCAGTGGTTATGAAGCATCTCATCAACCACTTCCTTAAATCACTTTTTGGCATCAGTCTGGCTCCCCTTTTGAGAATTCTAAAATCTTCTGGATTCAAAAGATCTGAGATCAAAACACAGACCACTGCACTGCAGACATCTCACGATCTACAAAGTACGTCATTCAGTGTATGTTTTAAGTTTCACACTGGTGCATTTCCTCAGTGCAGAAATGACGTGCTTTTTCTTCACAAAAGCGCTCCTCAGTAATTCAGACCACCACAAGAAACGTGCAGTACCAAAAGCCCTACTTTATAAAAAAAACATCTGGGTTATCGAGACACACCAAGGCATCAGCTTTTAAGTATTGTATTCTTTCTGAAAGTGAGAAAGCACTTTGGACAGGAACCGGGGCCCATCAAATGAGAACACACAGCATTTTCTACGCCATTACATTCAAGATCCCATATTGAATGGGGCACATTGAGAAGAGATTATAGTAAATGTATTCAAATGCCGTGTTAATACACTCACTTCGGACAGAAGATCCATGATGCACGTAGGATATTAAAGTAATTACCTCGGTGATGACACTGCGGCAGATCCTGACTACTGACGGGGATTACATTTAGGCAGAAACTATGTGTGAAATGCCTTCAAACTGCCAACGAGTCTGTCTGCTGAGAGGGCTGAAACCAGCCCGCATAAAACATTTCCTGTCTGGGTAGCTGAGAAAAATCTACTCCATTTCTAAATGGAGCGCTCATACTTTATTTGCATTTCATTGAATTTCTCTAGCACTTTCCGCCAAAGCGCTTAGCAAATCTACACGATTCAGATACAATTTAAAATCAAATCGTGAGAATGGACATGAGGAGAGTAGATAGGCCATAAGGTGAGTGCGAAATAAAGAAAAGGAGGAAACGGATCGGATCGGATGTCACAAGGGAGGGTATTCTGGAACTTGGGAAGGAACACAATTGAAATTGAGCACCAGGAGGGTGGGGAACAGTAAGACGAATTGAGACTGAGAGCGTAGAGGGCAGGTAGGTAAAAATAAAGAGACAAGGGAGGAAAGATAACAAGGAGCGATACTGTGGAGGCTTTTGAAAATAGTACATAAAAAAGTGAAACAGCAGACGGGATTCAAAATACAGCCATTGAAGGGAATGAAGAGCGGGTGCAATAGGATCACGAGCCGAAAGTCAAAAAAGAAGTCTGAGAAAAGAATTGCAGACAGATCTGAGCAATGCAAGTTGATAAGCGGGAAGACCAAGCAGTAGTGAGGAGCAGTAGAAAAGTCAGGAGAAATTTAGCAAAGCAAGCAGGGTTTTTTTTGCCGTGGAAAGTGCACATTATAGAGGTGAAAACGGCAGGAGCAAAAGACAGCTGAAATATGAGAAGAGAAAAAAAAAGTGGAGTCCAGCATAACTCCAAGATTACGAGCAGAAGATGAGATTGGAAGAGAGTATCGGCCTCACTACAAGTCTGCTGGTCTGGAAATAAGGGCACCGGTATATAGTGACATTTTCGAATGTCACAATTTCGAATTCATTTTTCTCGAATGAAAAATGCCGGGAAAAAAAATGTTGCATTTTTTTTTATTGATTTTTTTTCATGGGGGTTCCCCCCTAACCCCTGTTTTTTTTATTGACACTTTTTTTTACTAACTAAACCCAAAAAAACATAAAATAAAAAATATATATTCAACAGTTTTTTTTGACATTTTTTCGGATTAAAATGCATTCGAAATTGTTAATTTGAAATTTTAACTGGATACTGCGCCGGCAGAAACGCACAGGCACTCTTTCCGGACCAGCAGACTACAACAGTTCCTGCCGACACTGCCGGCACCATTGCGCACGGCAAGTCTGACCTGCCAAGCGCAACGGCCCCAGTAGGCACAGTTGTCATGCAAGCACCATTATTGATGGTGCCGGTGCTTCGGAGTCTTTATTCCCATGGAGTCCTCTTGGACTCTATGGGAATGGGGAATAACATTTTCCGCCGCCTGATATCCTGGGTATTCCACATTTTGCTCACAGTTCTTGCATTGGCTTCTGCTCACTGACCAGATATTGTTTAAAATATCCTTCGATATTGCGGAATATAAAAAGACAATCTAACGGCTGGAATATGTTAGCATGCAGAAGCCAATGCAAGTACTGTGAGCTAAATTTGGAATAGCTAGACCAAGCACCACCAACCAGGAGGTCTAAACAAGTCAGGTCTATCTGCATGTCCATTTCCTACCTGCAAGAATAGAACAAGGTCCCAAATATGGTTGTTGTACTGCACATAGGGCACTTTATTGCACTAACCCCAAGAATGTTGTGTATTTTGATGTATTATAATGGTATTGATGCACCTTAAGGAGTAGGAAAACTGTTCTGCACCTACTTTGCTGCTGTTTGTTACAATTATGTCTTTTGTGTTGTGTTTGAAATCTGTGGCAACTTGTGAAATTTTGGAGGAATTTCACGTTTGTTTAATGCCTATAAGTGTTTTTATTTTAATGAGATTTTTTAAAATAAAAGTATTGTATGAAAAATTTGAGGTCATGTGTAGTACTTGTTTCACAAATGCACTTTTTCCAGACATTGGTTGATTTACCTGCACAATAGAGGGAGTAGTAGCCTCACACTCGCTTTTTCTTTGCGTGATATTAGCCCCATGTTCGAGTGAGGCTCCCCATAAACAAAATTGACCCATTCTATATACATGTGGGTGTTTTAATAGAGCATCAAAGAAGTAATTTAATTGAGTTTGCGGAACCAACATTAAATGCTGCAACTCTGCAGATACTATATTGATAGTCTGCGACTTCTCAAATGCTGAGAATCTAGCAGGGTCAGTAAAGTCCCAGAAGTATTGTACCCTGGCACGAGATTCTCAGGCTAGGATACAATGTGTTACTTTCACTGCATGCAGAGTGTGAAAACACATATTGAATAGTTCAAAAAACGTACCCAGTGTGTTTCCAGTATTTCATTTGTGTAGACACACTGAAGACATCAGCTGAGCTCAGGCAGCACCATGTAGGGTCAGAGGTGGAAAATTTAAGTCCAAGATGGTAGAAAGGCTAATTATAGACTTGCTCCAGCCCCTTGAGCCAAAGCCACTCCGTGTGCACTCAGGAACAACAACCAATTCCTGTCCTCACACAATTACAAGCCCCATTTGCAAACAGTTACTAAGAGTCCAACCCGTGGGGATGGATAGAGGATGGTATAGAAGCCCACAGTCCCAGTAGCTCAGTATGGATTGCAGGATCAGGATACTTGCATTTGCAGAAGTCTGGGGATTGGACAATGGTGGGTTGCAGGAGCTGGAGACTTTCATTTGGAGAAAGCTGGGGACTGGTGTTAGGGAGAATTCTCATTCTATGGCTAATTTCCCTTACCTATAGAGCCCCCCAGCAGCGTTGCTGGATTTGAAGGGTTTGTTTCTTGTTACCTGCTAAGAGTGAGGCTCTTTTCCCCACTCTTAGGCATGTTTGCTATGTGTGTTCTACGCTATTTTTGTGTTTAATGCCGATGGGATTTTCTCTCCCCCATAGGAACCATCTTTATTCACATGTGTTACACAGCACCCTCAGTGCAGTAACACAGGGGTGTCGTAGCGACCCCCAAACATAGACTCCATACCCTGGGACTGACTACTGTCTCCCAGGGCATGTAAAGTCCCTATTGACTTTACTAGTCAATTCTTATGAACTTAACCAGTACAACCCATCTTACTATGGAGGTACTGGAAAGGGTTAATAGTTTTTCCCTTAGGTTCCTTTTCAAGGGGGTACCGTAAAGTCCCTCTCTCTAAAGTTTCTGGCTGGTGGCAGTGGTTACTACTGTAAATATTTGACGGCAAATATTTTCCTATGGGATTTTCTCATTGTTCGAGGCTACCACTTTTTCTGACAGCCTCTAACATACCGCCGGTCTATTTTATTATTAACTTTACTCCGTTGGGTTTTAATTGCCAGAACGTTAATATAAATTCTTTCTCGTGTCTTACTCTAAACTCCTAATCCAGGTCGGGGTTCCTTTGTTCGTCCTTTTGGTGGGCTTCTGCTAAGAAGCCCTCCTTTCGGCGCCACTGAGTCTGGGGTGGGTCCATTGTGTGGGAGGGGGAGTAGGCCCCCTGGACAGGGTTGCCTCCGCAACCCATGTCACACTCTATCCTGATAGGCTGGAACGTCTCCCGCCAAGATGACCACTCCACTGTGTGAGTGACAGCTAGGCTGTATGAATGGGGTTCTTTTTGCATAAAAGCAGGGTCCTGAGGACTGGAAGAGCAAGCCGTCGCCACTGGAACTACGGAACCGAAGGGGAGAGAAGCCACAGACATCTTCAGCACCTGCACCACCGGTGAAGCCCTGCTTCAGCGTCTCACCACTTTTCTTCCACATGACGAGAGGAGATCTTCTTTGCAAGAGCCTTCTTCCCTTGAGCTGGTGGGACCAACCAGTTCGTCAATCGCTTCCTCGGACCTGCCTTGGTCGAATTGCCAGTGCCCAACACTTGGAGGCCGGATAGCCAGGCAGCCATCCACCCGAACCGCGATTTAAAGGAGCGTACCTTTTTTTTGTTGGGCAGCACCGCGGCTGGTTTCATCCCTGGGTAGTGCAGTAACTCGAACCTTCCTCCATGATGAGAGCCTCTCTTCCTCTGCTGGATCCCCTGAACTGCAGGAACTACCAGGAACAACCACCACCACAGGAGCCACTTCTTCATTCAAAGGTACTTTGTTCCGCCAGACCTCCCTTCTGCGTGGTAGCCCTAAAGGTGTTTTAAATCCTTCAAATACTTGTTGGGTTGGCCGCCCTTTCGTCTAACATTGTCTTTCGCCTTGCATCTACCTTCTCACCATTCGTTAACCAAAGACGACTGCAGCTACAAGAACATTTTTGCTCCTTAGCTCTTGGCACTGTACCACTGACTCTGGCTCAGGCCTATTGACTCTGGTTGATTTGTTAGATCTGCTCTCACTAGATCGATTCTTAATAAGAAATGTGTTGATGCTCCTAAATCTTCTAAACCCCTCTTTCTTCCTACTTTTTCAACTTGTGAAGTGCCATGTTGCTCAGTTTTCAATTACTTATCTTTCTGCTAAAGTATTACTGTGCATTACTTGTTCACAAAATTTCAGGGAAGTGTTGCTAGGGGGTGTTTGAAGATATTTTAGTTTAACTTGTGCTTTCCCTCCCTTTCGCTAAATTGTTAGAGTGCCATTTGTAGTTGGTTTTCACTGTGTTGTTTTGCTCAGGTTTCACTCTACCGCAAACTTGTCTACAATTGAATAGGGAGTTGTATATACTTTACTTGACTAAATTTAACTTGCTTTATCAACTGTGATTGATGTGTTGACTTAGATGTGTATAAAATAAATCTATATATTCTGTTTTTGATACAAAGCTTTGGTCAGTGTTTACTTGTGCCATAGTGCTGTAATACCTATTGTGTAAACCCTGAATACTGCTCATCTCCCTCTTGAGATAAGTCTGACTGCTTAGCCACAGATACCAAATAAATCTTTTTGGTACAGACTGATACCAAAGGGGATTTTCTTGCTCATACCTGTAGTCTTAATCTGGTGTAGTGTGCCCTAAGGGAACTGCACTGGATTCTGCCTAACAACTGGTGAGTAGTAGAAGTAGAGGCTGGCGAGACGGAAGTAAGTGGACAGGTGGCAACAGGGGAGAACGGGGAGGCAACGAGAGCTAATAGGATGAAAGGGGAGATGGTAACTTCAGTTGGTAAGAGAAGACAGGAGGAGGTCACTAACGTTCCGAAGGTGAAGGAGTGCATGATAACATCAGAGAGGACATGAAGAGGTGGTGAGAGTTACAGAGGAGGTGGTTTCATAAGTAGAGTGATTGCAAGAGGATGTGATAACATCAGGAGATGGGAGTAGAAGGCAAAATGATGTGATAGGAATCAGGGTGCAGAAGGAGGTGGTGAAACCCACACAGAAGGAGGAGGTCATAACATCAGAGCCAGAAGTGGTAAAGAGGAGGTAATACAGATGAGGTACTGTTTGGGGCACCATGAGGTGGAGGTGGTGGTGAGGGAGGCATGGAGCATGATGGAAGTGTAACTATAGGGGAGAAGGGAATACACTGGAGAAGATAACACCCATAGGAGGAAGTGGCTTAGAGGTAGCAGCAGCGTACTGAAAGACCAGAGCAGGCCTGGTGGCAACCTCCAAAGAGACAGAAAAGATAAAAATATCAGGAGGGGAAGGAACTCCTAGATAGGGAGAGCACAGAGGTTCTGGTGTGGCTCTAGGCAAGTCCAGATGGTGCGAAGAGAAAAGAGATACAATCATGGAGCTTACTGTCAGATCAGAGAGGTGAGGGTAGAGGAATTAGGGGGGAACCATGACAAAATCCAGTCTCTTTTGGTCTTTTTGAGTCTCCAGTCTCTTTTGAGTCCCTCCTTGTTCAGGTTACAGCTACAGGTTTGACCTGCACACATCAAAGAAGTTCTCTGATAAGAATCGAGCTTTCAAGCCTGTTCTAAAAAAGGAGTCTGTAGTAACATGCTGCTGATCTAGCACACCAAGCAGAGACTGGTAAATGGATGAGTGCTCACTTTACAAAACTATTTACAGATTTCTAATAAGTCTGCATTCAAGGGCCAAGCGAGAGGAGTAGCTGCATAACCGCAGAGCGCTGCAGCATGTGCTCGATTCACGGCTCAATACATTTTCTCTCAACGCTCTGCATCAAGTCCGGTCAACACGGTGGTGCTTGGCAGACATTGCAGGCTACGTTCCAGCGCAGCAACATTTGACGTTCATATATGTGTCATGGTAATGTGTTAAATGAGACAGGCTTTGCTATATACAAATATGTCACAGCTCAGATGGACAGTGAAGGTAGACTGCCAACCTTAACATTCTGCTCAGTATATGTCGAACATGTAGGGCTTCACGGGCCAACGCTGTCAAATTAGTCAAATTGCTTGTGAAACTCTCACCTGGATATATATATATATATATATATATATATATATATATATATATATATATATATATATATATAAATATATATATATATATATATATATATATATTTAAATCACATGTTCAACATGGACCCATGTATATGATAGGGACATTATTGGGTTCTATACATATTAGTGTTTTTGGACTATTAGTGGCCTTATCTAGTGGATGTAATTTTCGTAACTGCCTTATATGATCATGTTCCATATTTAATAGCATAATTGATAAAGCCTATATAAAATGTAATGGTTCATAATTAGCCATACACACCAGCAATTATGAAGCATTGATGTGGTGCAATCAATAGGTTAGTATGTGCCACTGTAAATGTGCCCATGAACATCTGTAACTAGATCCTGTCTGTTGGCAGGATCAGCTTTCCCTGTTGAGTTGGAACACCAGAGGGTTCACTCATCTTCTTAATAATGACCCAAACCAGCTCGGAATGCATGACTTAATTCTTTTACAAGAGACCTGGCTTATAGATCCCCCAGTCTGGAATGGTTTTGACATTCACGTCAACGCTGCCTACAGACCATCCGCTGGCAGACCATCTTCTGGCCTACTCACAGCTATAACCTGGGCTTGTCCAAACAAGCATATGCTCTTGGTGAAGGTCAAAGTCGAGGGAATCGGCTATGCGGTCCTCAATATCTATTGGAATGCGGCTGCCATAGATTGTAACGCTCACCTGGCTCCCACGGAGGCGCTGACCTGGTCTGGATTGCTGTGAACTCTTCAAGCGTGATGCGCAGGATTCGAAACACCGACTGAACTGGACCCCCAAATCTGGCTTGTCTGGCCCGTAGAAAAATCTTTCTGTAGGTGGAGAAAGGGGATTAACTATCTGCAGAGTATTGTGACTGCTTCCCACCTCCTCTTTGCTCTTTTCTGACCACCTCCGAAATCCCCAATCAAGGCTCACCTTAATGTTTGAATGGATGAGCTCTCCATCCTCCTTCTGGCACAGGGGCGCGTATTTGACCAGTTACTTCACTGGTTTCGGAAGGCGAAATGCCGTAAGTATGCAGTTTAAAAAGTTCCAGAGTAGAGTCTTCTCTTTGTTTGCTTTTCTTAACCTGCGATCTGTCCTTATTTTCAGGTGCAGAGTGGAAGTGATGCTTCGAGGGATATTGCCGGGGATAAACGCAGGTGAGTTTGTGATAAAATGATCCCTTTAAATGACTTTGAATCCCTCTAGTAATGTCTTTCTTTTTTCCCCTTAGGGGCCGGGGTGCGGTACCAGGCCAAGAAGTGGCGCCGACCCGAAATGAGGAGTGGTTCCGTCAAATATGGCCAGGTAAGTCTTGTGACGGAAAATCAGGCCTTCCTCATTTATTCCTCCTGCTCACCTTTTGTCTCTTCTTCTCCCCTGCAGGTGCAGAGATGTGGCGGAATGCCCAGAAGGTCGCGGTGGATAGTGAAGAGCCCACGAGGCAGGTGAGTGATGCGCGGCGCTGCAACAAGTAGCGCAATGCTTTTAAAAAATGTCTATCTTCAGGATTGCTGGCGTGATGGTTCCGGACACAGGTAGGAAGTTAGATTAAGTTCTTGGTTTTCACCTTTTCTCTTCCCTTCCTTTCTTTCAGGTATCCCAAGATCGAGGCGGGCGTGGCTGGAGGCAAGATGCAGGAGCAGGCACGGTGAGCGTTCAGCTGCTAAATGCAGAGCAACGCGAAGCACGTGTGGCAGTCTGGGCGTGGTTTAAATAGCCTTGGAAGAAGTTCCAGGTAAGTATTCTTCCACGGTCCCCACCCAAGTAAAATAGTTCCTTTGATAAAATAGTCCCTCCTAAGCTTCGTTTGGCTTGAGGCTTCATGCAGCATGGTCTGCGTCAGGTAAGTGCACCAAACACCCTCTTTTATGAGCCTGGCGCCTATGGCGCCAGGACTGATGTCACATGAGCCTGGCGCCAAAGGTGCCAGGACAAAGTCCAAAGAGCCCCTATTAGGGGCCCCTGGGCTTTTACCCGAGGGCATGATGCCTGCTCCCGGGGGTGCTGGGCCTGTCCTGGTGCTCCGGGGGTAGGCATCATGACAGCACTCCCCCCCCAAGGCCCCTCCCAAGGTCGTTTCCTCTGGAGGTTTCGGTTTGTTTGGGAAATCCCGATGGAACTTTTTTACCAGCCGAGGTGCATGTACATGGTCGCTGGGGGGTTCCCAAGACCTTTCCTGAGGCCCGTACCCTTTCCAATCAATTAGATAGAAAAGTTTTGATTTTGAAATTTTAGAATCCAAAATGTTCTTCACCTCGAATTCAGGCTCCCCATCTATCTGAATTGGTTCTGGTGGCTTTATTAATCTGGTTCCTGGTTGCACTGGTTTCAAAAGTGACACATGAAAAACGGGATGAATCCGCATGTTAGCTGGCAGATCGAGCTTGACTGCCACTGGATTAATGATAGCTTTGATCGAATAAGGGCCCAAATACCTTGGATTAAAAGTTCGAGGTGCCTTGAGCAATAAATGTTTGGTAGCCAACCATACTGGTCTCCTATTTGGTATGAAGGCGCCTCCTTCCGATGCAGATCTGCATTTTTCTTGTATTTCTCTTTCGCTTGTTGCAAATGGGCAGTTGCATTCTTGAATGCTTGAGTTATAGTGGAATGCAAATGGTCTACTGCGGGCATTTCAATGCTCAGAGGAGAGTCCAGGTCTGAAGTACGAGGGTGATGTCCATATAGGGTGTAAAAGGGGTTTTGTCGAGTTCCAGAGTGCACCGAGTTATTGTATGCATATTCGGCCACCCATAACAAATCCTTCCAATTACCCTCCGATTGGTGCAACATACACCGTAGGTATTGTTCAAGGGTCTGGTTTGTTCTCTCCGTCTGACCATCGGTCTGTGGGTGATGGCTGGTTGAGAGTCTTACGTCGATTTGTGCCAGTTGACAACACCTTTTCCAAAAATGTGAAATAAACTGGCTTCCTCGGTCGGAGACTAATATGGACGGGAATCCATGCAAGCAGATGATATTTTCGAGGAATTCCTTAGCAAGGACAGAAGCTGAAGGTAATCCTTTCAACGGAATAAAATGAGCCATTTTAGAAAATAGATCCACCACAACCAGAATAGTATTGTATCCATTACAAGGGGGCAGGTCTGTGATAAAATCTAGTGACAAGGTGTGCCAAGGCGCTGGTGGAATGTCTAAAGGCTGAAGAAGACCGGCGGGTTTTGACTTTTGGCCTTTGTTTTGGGCGCAAACTCCACAGGACATCACGAAAGATTTAATATCCTTTCGCCAGGAAGGCCACCAGAATTGTAGTTTAATTTTTTCCTCAGTTTTGGCAATGCCAGGATGTCCTTCCATCAGGGTATCATGATGACGGGAAATAACCAGTTGTTGTAATTCCTTTTCTGGCAGAAATAAGCGTCCTTGGAAGCAAGGTAGGCCATCGTTGACCGAAAAGTAAGACCCCCTTTGGATCCAATCCTGCAAGGCGGTAGAGTCCAGGAGTTGTTTTACTCGTGCTTGAATGTCTTCAAAAGTTTGTAAGGAGGTTAATCCCAAAATTCTTTGTTCGGGAATGATCGGCACAGGTTCTGAATTAGTGTCTATTTCTCCCATTCCTATTCTAGATAGTGCGTCTGCTTTGCCATTCTTACAGCCGGGACGGTAAGTGATTACGAAATCAAACTCAGCAAAGAACAAAGCCCATCAGAGCTGACGTGATGATTGAGCCTTGGCAGTCTTTAAATATTGTAAATTTTCGGTGATCAGTGATCACGGTGATGGTGTGCCTGGCGCCAAGAAGATAATGCCGCCAAGCCTTAAAGGCGGACTTAATGGCTAATAATTCCTTATCGGTAATTGCATAATTTACCTCAGGCGGTGAGAACTTTCTGGACCAAAATGCTACAGGATGCAGTTGGTTGGTTTCAGGGTCTCTCTGAGACAGGACAGCTCCCATGGCTAAACTGGACGCGTCAGTTTCGACTATGTATGGGAGATCGGGACGCGGGTGCTTCAAAATAGGTGCAGGCGTGAATTTAGCTTTCAATTCCTGAAAGGCCTGTTCGGCTTCCTTGGTCCATTCGAAACGTTTATTTTTCCGCAAGAGTGCAGTGATGGGTTGTACTACACGTGAAAATTCCGGAATAAATCTGCGATAAAAATTGGCAAAACCAAGCATGCTTTGGACCCCTTTTACCGAGCTAGGAGATGGCCATTTGAGGATGGCCTCCACTTTCCGTGAGTCCATTCGGACCCCATTAGGTGTCAGGATGAATCCAAGAAACTCCACCTCGGTGGTATGGAAAACACACTTTTCCAGTTTAGCAAACAGTTTGTGCTGGCGCAATTTCTCAAGGACGGCCCGGACATGCTTTCTGTGATCAGATTCCGAAGAGGAGTACACAAGAATGTCATCGATATATACGTCAACACAAACATCGATAAGTTCCCGAAGGACATCGTTCATGAAGAATTGGAAGGCAGCAGGCGCGTTGCACAACCCAAAAGGCATCACCTGGTATTCGAATAAACCATATTTTGTACGGAAGGCCGTTTTCCATTCGTTGCCTTCTTTTACTCGCACCAGATGATAAGCCCCCCGGAGATCTAACTTGGTGTATACGCAAGCGTCCTTCACCTGGTCAAGGAGTTCAGGGATCAAAGGCAGAGGGTAACGGTTTTTAACCGTTATCTGGTTCAATGCGCGGTAGTCGATACAAGTTCCAAGGTCGCCTTCTTTTTTGGGCACGAAGAACAAAGCCGAGGATGCCGGGGACTTTGACGGGCGAATGAAACCATTGGCTAGGTATTGATCTAAATATTGTCTCAAATGCCGGTTCTCAGGTTCAGTAAGGGCATAAATCCTGCTACTAGGGGGTTGTGCACCGGGCACCAGATCGATTTGGCAATCGTACGATCTGTGGGGGGGTAACGTGTTGGCCTGTTCCTTTTGGAAGACGTCCTGAAAGTCTTGGTATTCCGGAGGTAGTTGCATGGAGACAGAGGTTACAGATGCTAGACTAATCTTCAGATTTTCTGGGTAGCAGGTTTGTGCACAATCCGGGAAGGTTATTCTCTTTGCTCGCCAATCAATTCGAGGATTATGTGTCTCTAACAAAGGAATTCCAAGAATAACCTGAAACTGTGGGGCCTTGATTACGTCAAACACAACTGCCTCCCGATGGCCGTCCGGACCAATAAGAGTCACCTCAGTAGTGGAATGTGTTACCGGTCCTGAGGCAATTTCAGTTCCATCGACTGTGGTGATGACATCTTTGCTGGTTTTTGGACGCAGAGGGAGGTTAATCCTAGAGACCAATTCACAATCCAAATAGTTTCCTATAGCCCCACTATCGATGTATGCCTTTATTGCATGCAACCGCTTAGGCTGTTCCGGATCTACGAGAACCATTGGCACAATGAAATGCGAGGTCTGAGAGTTAGTTTTCAAGCTCGGCAAGCGGACCCCTACGCTTGTCGGGCGGAGTCGTTTCCCGAAACAGAGTCTTCATGGTTTTTATCAGCGGCTCCTACCACCTTCTTGGGCGGTTTTGCCGGGCAATCTCGTAGAAAGTGTCCAGAGTTCCCACAATAAAGACATAATTTTAACTGCCGCCTCCTTTCACGTTCCTTTTGGGTTAAAGGTCCTCTAACCCCTCCAATTTGCATAGGCTCGGAGACATCGGCACCCTTGGGAGTGACGTGGGTCTTGACCAACACCCGGGTTTCAAACTTGGACCGATCCGCTTTTCGGTTTTGGAGCCTGTGATCCAATTGGACCACTAAGTCTATATATTCTGTGCATTCTTGGGGCGGATTTACAACTTGGGCCAAGACATCTTTAGGTTCTCTGCGTAGACCCCGATAGAATAATGTGATTCTTTTATCCTCTGGCCACCCAGTTTCCACGATTAGTCTGTTAAAGGTTGCTATGTAGGAGAGGAGGTATTGGTTGCCTTGTCGCAGGGATAGAAGTTCATCATCCAGAGCTTGTCCCTGAGAATGTCGAGCAAATAACCTCTCCATGCTTGCTTGAAATCCTTGGAAATCCCGGAGGATTGGGTCATCTTGAGTAACCAGTGGTACTGACCAATCGGCAGCATAGCGGCTAAGGTATGACAACACAAAAGCTACCTTGGTCTGGTCATTAGGGAAGGCCCCAGGTCTGCATAGGAAGTGCAAACGACATTGATTCATGAATACGCCAAACCGTTTGGGGTCCCCAGCAAAGCGTTCAGGTGGGGCCAGTGGCATATTTCCAGGTAGATTGATTTGCACAGGGTTACTTGAAGCCACAGGAACAGAATTCCCCCCGGAACCAGGTAGAGGGGTTTGCCCAGCTTGGCCTTGCAATACCTGCCTAGCCAGGTCATCAGTTCGTTCCTTAGATACGATTATTTCCCTCCTGAGGACATTAGTCTCTTGACGAGCGGCATGTACTTCGGCCCGTAATTCCCCCAGTAATTGGGCCAACATATCAGTCTCAGAAGTTTCCATAGCGCCTGGGTGGGAATTTGTAGGAAGGCTTCGCGTTCTGTAACGCTCACCTGGCTCCCACGGAGGCGCTGACCTGGTCTGGATTGCTGTGACCTCTTCAAGCGTGATGCACAGGATTCGAAACACCGACTGAACTGGACCCCCAAATCTGGCTTGTCTGGCCCGTAGAAAAATCTTTCTGTAGGTGGAGAAAGGGGATTAACTATCTGCAGAGTATTGTGACTGCTTCCCACCTCCCCTTTGCTCTTCTCTGACCACCTCCGAAATCCCCAATCAAGGCTCACCTTAATGTTTGAATGGATGAGCTCCCCGTCCTGCTTCTGGCGCAGGGGCGTGTATTTGACCAGTTACTTCACTGGTTTCGGAAGGCGAAATGCCGTAAGTATGCAGTTTAAAAAGTTCCAGAGTAGAGTCTTCTCTTTGTTTGCTTTTCTTAACCTGCGATCTGTCCTTATTTTCAGGTGCAGAGTGGAAGTGATGCTTCGAGGGATATTGCCGGGGATAAACTCAGGTGAGTTCGTGATAAAATGATCCCTTTAAATGACTTTGAATCCCTCTAGTAATGTCTTTCTTTTTTCCCCTTAGGGGCCGGGGAGCGGTACCAGGCCAAGAAGTGGCGCCTACCCGAAATGAGGAGTGGTTCCGTCAAATATGGCCAGGTAAGTCTTGTGACGGAAAATCAGGCTTTCCTCATTTATTCCTCCTGCTCACCTTTTGTCTCTTCTTCTCCCCTGCAGGTGCAGAGATGTGGCGGAATGCCCAGAAGGTCGCGGTGGATAGTGAAGAGCCCACGAGGCAGGTAAGTGATGCGTGGCGCTGCAACAAGTAGCGTGATGCTTTTAAAAAATGTTTATCTTCAGGATTGCTGGCGTGATGGTTCCAGACACAGGTAGGAAGTTAGATTAAGTTCTTGGTTTTCACCTTTTCTCTTCCCTTCCTTCCTTTCAGGTATCCCGAGATCGAGGCGGGCGTGGCTGGAGGAAAGATGCAGGAGCAGGCACGGTGAGCGTTCAGCTGGTAGATGCAGAGCAACGTGAAGCACGTCTGGCAGTCCGGGCGTGGTTTAAATAGCCTTGGAAGACGTTCCAGGTAAGTATTCTTCCACGGTCCCCACCCAAGTAAAATAGTTCCTTTGATAAAATAGTCCCTCCTAAGCTTCGTTTGGCTTGAGGCTTCATGCAGCATGGTCTGCGTCAGGTAAGTGCACCAAACACCCTCTTTTATGAGCCTGGCGCCTATGGCGCCAGGACTGATGTCCAACATGAGCCTGGCGCCAAAGGCGCCAGGACAAAGTCCAAAGAGCCCCTATTAGGGGCCGCTGGGCTTTTACCCGAGGGCATGATGCCTGCTCCCGGGGGTGCTGGGCCTGTCCTGGTGCTCCGGGGGTAGGCATCATGACATAGATGATAACGCATTCTTTGATGACATAATAACATTACTTGATCTGGTTGCCATGGACAATGCAGTCTCTCACTTGATAGGGGCTGGAGACTTAAATATCAATCTCCAACCCAAGAAAATTCTATCAAGTGAGGGCAGAGTATATAGATGGCACATGCTTAGCAAATCCCATCATTTATACATGTTAAATGGTATGTTTAAAGAAGATACACCCCCGAGGGCAACCTGGCACAATGGCCAATTGGAATCAATTATCGATTACATCTTTGTGAATGATACTCTGCTCCCAATTGTTGAGAGTTTTGTGGTCAATGATGCTGAACAGAGCGATCACAGAATCTTAACAATGAAATGGAGGCAGAAAGATCTGAGAAAAGTTGATCACATTGGTCACCAAGGTGGTGCTCTACAGGTGAATTTGGGGCTCAATAGACTCTGATGGTCGGAGGATACCTTATTTCAATTTAATCAATACACGGTAAATTCGATTCGAAATATCCCCACTGACATAGATAATATGTCACTGCAATATAGTAACACAATGCAACTTTTTCAGAATCCAAGATCGAATTCGCAACCAAAAAGTAAACATCGACATAGTTTTGACTTAGTCATAAAACTAAAAAAAGCTGAGAAGTGTGCTGAATTAAGACAAGCCTATAGGTATCCTCCGGACATTAGATGGCTACTTGTAAAGAAAATCAAGATGAAGTATGACAATTGGACAAAATGTCACCGTGCAAAGATGTATAAAACTTATGGTGCTGTCATGCTGTGCACCCTGGCAACAAAGTATACTGCAAAAATGTGGTCCATGATTAACTGTGCCACGGGGCTTCACAAATTGCGGCTCAGGCAAATGCTGTGACTGAACAATCCTGGGAACAGCATTTCCTTGAGCTATACTCAGTACCTCAGGGTGCGAAATGTTCTGATGCTAATGTTTTTGATGACCATTTTGAGTTTGAGTTTGATTATGAAGATATATTGCTATTAATAAAAACAGCATCCAATTCCAAAGCAGCTGGACCAGATGGTCTCTCAAACTATGCCCTAAAGCTTCATCCTGAGATGTCGACATAGATATTATATACCATTTTTTCAGCAGTTAATGCAGCCCAAGTTCTACCGAAAACATGGACGAACTCCATCACTGTACAGTACTGATATTCAAGAAGGGTGATTGCCAAGCTCTTAGTAGCTATCGCCCGAACTCCCTTCTTGATGTTTCAGGAAAAATCTTCGGCAGATTACTATTGATGAAATTTAATGCTTGGACTATCCAAATGCAAATAAGAGACAGTTACCAATCGGGATTTGTAGCTGGTTTGGGAACAATACAAAACATACTGTGCTTAAATTTGATTAAGAACCATTACGCCGCGCGAGGACAGCCTCTTTATCTAGCGTTTATTGATTTTAAGGCAGCTTTCGACTCTATATATCGAGTGCTGCTCTATAAAAAGCTAGAAAGCACAATTGCCCAAAGTCCCTATTAATTCCTCTGGTGCTACTGCATGTAAGGACAACAATGCAGGTACGATTAACCTATGAGGGTATACTCTCTGCTTCCATCCCGATTATGAGAGGACTGAAACAGGGGTGCCTTTTGGCCTCAAGTTTGTTTAACCTTTTCACATCTGATATGGGAGACATCTTTACAAACATCTGCTGCGACCCCCCAAAATTGGGTAACAATAAAGTTAGTTATCTTCTTTACGCAGATGATTTGGTATTGCTGTCTCAAACACCATCTGGTTTACAACAAATGTTAAAAAAACTGAATCAGTACACATTAGCTAATCACTTACAAATAAATTCAACAAAATCTCAAATTCTAGTCCGTCATAATACTCTCAAGCGCAAGACAAAGAGCTACACTTGGACAAGTCAAGATAAGGCACTTGAAGTGGTAGAACATTATACATATCTAGGCTTTGTTTTTACCCACTCCGCCAAAACGAAGATTGAGAACTGGGTACTACAATCTAAATTACAGACTTTGACCTCGCAATCTAAGATTCTTGTGGCCAGATTTGGAAAATTCTCGCTCAAACATGCATTGTCCTTCTATCAAATGAAGGTAGTCGCTATATTATTATATGGAGTGGAAGCCGTAAAACCACAAAATCGACGTCATTGGGATAAAATAGAGGCCAAATACTGGAGGCAAGTGCTACAATTCCCAAATTACACTCCTCTCCCTATGATACGCTTTGAGTTGGGCTCATTATCCCTATATTGTATGAAAGGGTAGGGTAACCCCTAAGGTGTACAGTGTGGATTTTGGGGCAGACAGAAAGATAAACGTAAAGAGGAGCAACCCACACTGTAGTTATGACATAGTAATTAATGTCTTAGTTTTACTTGTTTTTACCAAACAATATCTATGTGCTCATATATAGAGTCACAAGTAGGAGATTACCAGAAAAACACCTGGAAAAGTATTGACCATTTATGAATTGAAATAAGAAATATATATAGTATACAACAAAAGTATTTTCAAAAACAATTGCAGTGAATCCAAATAGAGCTTGTAAGTAAATTATTCAAAACTAAACAACATTGAATCAAACATAGCTTGAAAAATAAATTATTGAAAAGAAAAGCACAAAAAAGTTGCATTTCTCAAAACATGAAGAAAATAATTAAAGGCGATATCACATTCAACAAAAAATATCAGAGACATGAATGAATACAAAAAACAATAGAAAATAAGATACATTAATTTTAAATATTTAGTATGTATGATAGACTTAGTATTTTCTAACTCACATAAAAAATGCTAAAACTATCTAATCTTGGAGATTTCTCTATTTGTATGTATCATGATCAGTATATGATCATGTTCTGTAAGCTGCCTCATTATCACTATATGCACAGGTTTTGTGGAAAATGTGTGCTTTTCTGCGGAAGTGCCAGTTAGAACTTTACAACGCGAATGTACTAGGCATTGTAGCACAGTTCTTGCTCTCCAATTTAACTGGATTTTCCAGAGATTGGTGTACATTACTATATAATGAAATGGCTGATGCTGTGGTGAGTATTGAGACATTGGTGACCAATCCAGATTTAGCAACAAAAAAAATCTATGAATGTGATTGGATTAGGAGTATAGCGGCTTGTCAGACGTAAGGACTTTGACATCTCAGTTTTTGGCTCAAAAAGATATAGTGTGATAGCTGAATATCTAATCAAATGTCCATCTCCCCATATGTGACGGCAATACATGAGATTTCACCAAGATTTATGGCACACCCGAGAAATATTGCAGAGGAGAAACCAAATTAACCCAAACCAAAACTACTGTCGATATTGTGCAGATAAACAGCAAATAGAAACTCTGCAACACTTGATTGTGGTATGCGCCTGTCTAAATTTGCTCCGAGCAAAATTATTCCAAAATGTTTTTATGGTATTCTCTGATTTGGATGTGAGCACAATCGGAAATTAGTGTTCACAAGTCCAGGATTGGCCTAAAGGTTGCGATTGTGCACTTTCTTGAAGCCACAGTCCCCGATTTTGAGTCAAAATAACAGCACTAAGTGCAAAGGAGAACATAGGTAATCAGGGACTTGAGTTCAGTTTTATTAGATGGTATTCGCACAATCTGTTTGTTCTCATTTGTAATAATGATTTTTTTTAGCTATGCTTTGTTTTTCTGTCTTTAATCACTGATGAGTAGGTACATGTTTGACTGAGAGGTTTAGTTATGTAAATACCTATGTTCATTGTGGTTGTTGTGATTTTCTTTTTGTTAAAGAGAAATATTGTAACTATATTGTAAAAACTTTGTAATTTGTATAATATCTGTATAGATAGATGCTGTATTGTTTTCTTTTTCTGTTGGTTGTAAAATGTAAAATATTTAAAAAGTTGTTTTTAACAACTAACCAAATAAAAGAATGTTTTAAAAAAGATGTGGTGCAATGAATCAACTTCTTAAAAGATGAGTCACATTTTCACTAAAAAGATGAGTGAATTAAATTACAGTGGCAAAAAGTATCCTAATTTTACTTGGTAAGTAAAACATACTATGTACAAATAGATTCATTTAGCAAAATTGTGTATATTACCTTTTTGAGCTAAACCAATCACAAAGTTCCTCAACTTTTAGGGCCTCATTACGAGACTGCCGGTAACCCGCCGGTAGCACCGGCGGGTGACCGGCTGTCTCGTCTTGCAGTAACTGGCGCCTGATATCCCGGTGTTACTGGGATATTGTGGGCGCCACCAACGACGGTAAATTCCCGTTCCATTGAGCCACATAGGATTCCAACGAATGGGAACCACTGAATCACCGGCACCGCAGTTAATGGTGCTGGTGAGTCAGTGAATTCTCTGGTAGGGGTCTGAACTCGGAGTATGGTAGTCCGTAAAAGGTGCCGGTACACATTGTTCCTGGCACCTTATTTCAGGACCGGCATTCTTGGGATGAAGCCCTTGGTCACTTGGAAGGAATGCTCAAATGACTGTTTGGAATTTGACCAAACGCACTAGTATGTGTGCGTGTTTGTGTGTGAATAGGAACAGTGAAAGGCTTTCATCCCAAATAATTTAAAAATGAACCACGTTAGAGCTGAAGCATTGTATAAACATGCATAATGTAATTAATATAATATCTTATTGGCACGTGGGAATGCATATCATATGTTATGACAGCTCGAATGAGCACAAAGTAAGAATGCATGATGCTTTACAGGGATCAAAATAAAGATGATTGTTTTTATCTGATGGAAATTAATAGCAAAATGGAACACTGAATGATTTGTCCATTTCTTATATGGCCTACCAAATGTGTGGAAAGTCATTGCAATATCCTTAGTTTTTGATGGGGCACATTAACAGTGTTATCTACCTGCTATTTAAACACTGCTGAGTGGCTTCCCTCAAATCTACCATTTTGGAGTTGTCAAAAGATCTGTGGTGATTTCATTTGTGCAAGTTGGCACCTAGGTAGCTACTGTCAGGCTAACTGGGTATAGTTGGACTATTGCACGGAGCACATCAAATGTTATTTACAAAGCAAGGAGATACAAATCTTCTGCCCATCGCTCTTTTAGATGCCATGGTCTTCTGCTCTTCCCACTCTCGTCTCTTTCAACATCATGTCCTTTTACATGGTGATCTAATGGTACCGAGGGTAGCCCCACCCCAATCAGCCCCACTGCCCTATCCTCACCTCACTTCTCTTTAAGAGTGGGTTTAGGAAACAGAGGGATGCTGGGGCAGAAGAACATTGTTTTGAGGTTAGTGTCTCCGCTGCACTGCCATTTGTAACAGATTCAGATCTCAGCCGGGATTAATGATCATTTTTTCGTTCTGATTCTAAGTAAATGAGTGCCACCTGATTGTGGTAATAAAGACGTTTAATATTTGAGCAAGCTAAGCACAATTTAGTTTGTGATGTGCACAGGTCATTGAGGGAAATGTTAGATTCTAATGTAGAATACTAATCTGAGTTGTTTACTGCTTGAAATGTGGCTTCTGTACTAGAAAGTGTAATGTCATGAAGCCAAGGTCACAGCCAATGAAGTGCAAACTAGTTTATGTGAGACTACTACATAAGATTGGGTAACTGAAAAGGGGTCAGAATGGCAGACAAAGAAAGTCTTCTAGCTTCAAAAGGTTTCTGCAAAAGTGTCCCCCTAGTGTCACTCACAATCTATAGTTACAACATAGTTTTGGCCAATGATGTCCTGTCAGTGGTGACCTTTCCTCTTTTGGCTACAGGTAGGGTAGCGCTTTGAGGTGTTTCAAGTAATCACATTGTAGCTCCCGGCTCTATTTTAGCAAGTTTCAGTGCACCTCCGAGAGGTGAGGAAGGACAGGTGGGTTTCTAGCTGCCTGGTTTGGTTCCAATTTACCTCCGGACTTGGGGTCCTTAACGTAATGCTACACAATCCTGCTTCACTTTACTCCTTGCATACCTCATGCTCATTCATGCCTCAGAGCCTGTCACCGTACCTCATAAGTGTCCCTTGAGCTGGCTGTCATCTAACATTCTGCCAACTACTCATGCCTCCTCCCACTCCTCCCAGAAAACCAACAGTCTTGGGAGGTCTTACTCACTGTCCCTACCCCTCCAAGGGACTTCCCATCATCCTGCTTCCCAATTTCATGGTTCTCCTCCAATCCTTCCCTCTTTGCTGCCACGGTTTGTAAATGACTTCAATTCAGCACTCCAACTAAGTCAATGCCTACTCTGGGATGCCCAATGGAAGCCCTTATTTATATATTTTTATGACAAGTTCATAAATCTGGATGATGAACCCTTATATAACGCCCCTCTCTTTGAATCCCCCTGACCTCACTGAGCCAAGAAGTATGTTTGTTTTGCAAATTAAAAGATTTATTTGTAAAATTAAACAATATATATATATCTCACACTTTTATGAATAAATTCATATTTGATAGCACACTTATGAATATAACAGTGATCAACAATGGATAATATTACACTAGCACACTTCTTTAATTACTTAGGAGTTGGTATAGAAAGGATAAGGTAGCAGAGAATACTTTATATGATTTCAAGGAAAAGAAATGATGGAAAGAATGCAGCACAGAATAAACTGGATATGGTTTCAACAAGAGATAATCTGATCACTTTTCCCCTTGTGGCGATTCACTCCCCCCCTGATGCCATATAAAGAGAAGGAAAGAAGAGCACACAGGTTTTCAGGAATACAATCAAAAGCACTTCAGTTCCCCCCTATCAAGCTTAGAGCAACCGGTATGCTTTTAAACAGTCAAAAATACTTTTACATGTGATTTGCAATGAAGTGAAAAATATGCTAAAAATGATTTTAATTTCTTATAGGAGATTCAGGGTAGGTGATAGCTACTTTGAATTAGTTCAGGTCAACACTAGCAATGATTCAGGAATGATTATCAGAGTGAAAACGAATTTCAGCAGTGGAAAGCAAGAAGCAGCTATTTTTACAAGTGGCAGAATTGAGTCAAATTGCAATTTGCGGCACTTTTTCCGAGTGCGTCGACCGTGATTACAGAAAAACCATAAGGATGTTATACTAGGTTTGTTGGAAAGCTCAGATTCTTAGCTTTAAAATGAAAGTTAAATCTCGCTTCTAGGACATACGGTTCAAAAGATAGGGACCTTTTTGTGGAGGTAGATTTTCAGAATGAAGTCAAGATTTCAGAATGACAATTGCGCTTTGACACGTTGGAAATCACAGAATGGACACAAGATTTTATGCAGTTCGGGACAGGTTGAAATGGATGGGATAAGATTATTTTAAACTAAGAGATTGGTTCTGTACAGATCTGGCTGAATACTCACTTTTAGTTTTTGGACCGGAAGGGGCCTTGGACTGCACTCTCTGCCACTGGTTCTGCTCACAGCGTCTGGTCTGGGTCTGCTATCGGCACTGCACAGCGGTATGGTCTGGGTCTGCTACCGGCACTGCACAGCAGTCTGGTCTGGGTATGGTTCTGGCACAGGGTTCTAGCAAGAATAAAACAGCTCGCCCGGCTGTTCAATAGTTTGGTTAGGTGGCTGGATTCTGAGGCCTGCTGAGAAGGATTCAGCTTTTGGTTCAGGCCTCTCTGCTTCAAGTTCTGGAGACTATCTGGAGTCTATGGTCCTTCTGAATATTGTCTGGTCCGGCAAAGTGCTGCGCAAGAAAGTGGAAAGAGCCGTCCCTATCTGGCTTTCAGTGGTTCTTTCTATGTCTTTTGAAAGTGGGTGGTAAGGCTGACTATCTATGCCCAACCCACTAAGGGTTCTGATAGGTTAAAGGATTTACTGTCCTCTGACTGGAGAACAGAGTAGTGAGTCATCCTGTGTCATCAGGTATCATTTTTATGACTTTAAGGAAAGAACACTCCCCTTTGGTTTCGTATAGAAAATCAATTTTACCCAAAACACAGATTTCCCAGATACACAAGTTGTTGAAATTACATGTACACATCATAGATTAATTAAGACAGGTCTCTGTTCCACCCTGATATTTCTAAGAGGTTGGGTTCAGAAATGACAACATTTTGCGCTTTTAGTGGTTTTCGCCATGTTGTTTTTTCATCAAATCTTCCACGGAGGTACACCCCCTCTCTGCGCATATTACAGTAAGTTTTCATTTTTCTGATATAACCACAGTGTCTGCAATATTAATAAATCGCGGGGTTCGGTCTCAGAACATCACACAACGTCCAGCTTAGTCTCAAATTGTGAGTGAAACTTTCATATTAAGAATCCCCAAATTGTACATTTCTGTCAGCTTGATACAATATTTTATAAGCAATTTAATAAAACATACATTTGCTCTCAATTCAGTACACCCATTTGTTTGCCCCCGCCCCCGGGAACTTGGCTTGACTCAGAGATCATGTGTCTTGCCTTCCCCAGAGCAATGTTGATAGTTTACACCCAAAATCAGCATATTCTGTTCAGCTGAAGGCATCCATTGTCTCTTTCCTCCAGGCTGCAGGGAAACTCTCCTCCCCTTTTAATCAACAGGACCCTGTGATATCCTGTGCTGTTGGTCTAGGGCCTGGGAAGAGTAGGTGTTAAGAATTCTCATTGACCAGCAAGCCTTTTGAAGTCTCAGCTAACTTAGGATGCTGTTTAGCTTCTGAAATACAAGTCTCCTGTCAGAATTTAGATCGCTAGCGCCGGTTAGTGTCAAGCACCGGTATTGCAGCCATTTTTGACAACTGCCTTACCAGTAAGCAGTCCTCAAATTATACGTTGTTCAAATATAGGTGCACTTCTGTGGACCTCAGATTCATGTAGATTCTTGCGGGAGAATGATGTTGACCCCCCAACAAGGAGGTGGGACGTTTTTAGTGGTTCTGTGAGCCATGATTTTGGTCATTTTTGACATCAATTAAAAATGGATTTTGACCAGCGCTATATTCTTTTGCACGGATTTTGCTCTGTGGGCAGCCAAAGGATGGGGCTGGCAATGGTCTCCTGTATTAACACTGACAGAGGCAAAAGTGGATGGTGGCCTATCTGTCAGGTTTTCACTGCGCATTATTGGATGATCTCTGGCAGGCAGCATGCTTTCCGGCGGCCATTATGATGTTTCCCATGCCAGTAATGCACAATGATGTGGTAGGGCTTGGATGCGTGGATGAAAGTATCCCACAGGTTCTAGCTTCTCCTCAGTTGCTTTGTTTCTCACTCTTGATCCAACCTCTTTTGCTATCTCCCCTCCTACTTGACCTTCCTTTTTTTCAACCTTTTCTGCTTTCTTTCCTCCTCCATGATGTTCATGACTTCCAACATTTTCTGCTCCCTCAATTCCTCTTCATGTTCACCCCCTCCTTTAAAGGCTTGTGGTTGAAGGCCAATCCACATCTTGCACTCCGCTCCACAGGCACCCTAACCATAAATGCAGATATCCTCCCTTGCATCCCAAAGTGCAATGCCCTGTCATAACATTTTTTCCAAATTCAGTTTTGTATTTAGAAATGTCATCTGGCAGGTAAGTTTACTTGATTGAAAAATAATAATGGTGTAATTTCTAACAGAAGTTACTTAGATTGGAATCATTACAGTTGGTGGAAGCATGCCCTGGGTTGGCTGACTTTACAATATGCAATGGTTGTTTGGATTGGAAAGCACCAGGTGATAGTGGTGTGGTATAATGAGGCATAGACTGGGGAACAGGCATAATACATTTTACACTAAGGACCTAGTGCCAGAGTCCAACTACATCAGAGCAAATGTAGATATTTACATTTGTGTTTGGGGTGTCCAGGGGATTTAGAATGGGGCCAGTTTTTTTGGGATAGAGAGGGTTTGGAGATGCCCTTTCACAGGCGAGCTAAATGAGCATGAGTTAGGTCATGAATCGTTTCACTGATGGGTTGGCTTTGGTACCTAAGGGGGATAGCATTCCAGTGGTTGGGGTTAAATAGAGAGAAGTAAAGGAAGCATGAGACAAAATGAGGTTCGGCGGATGAAATGTTTGTGGAGAGAAGAGGATCTCAGGGGTTAGGTCAGTAGTTAGTGAGGTGCAGCGGATCTTCCTATAATGGGAAGGTTAATCCTGGCAGCAGTGGAAGTGGAAGTGAAGTATTTGAGTTAAAGTAGCTGTCAAAGAGAACCCCAATGGTGAAAACCTTGGATGATGACATGCAGAGGTTGTGAGAGAATGAGAGGGAAGGTAGTTGGCATTCGATGAAGAAGAAAGATTACTTTGCTCTTGGAGGAGTATAATATCAGGCAGCATAGAGCCATCCATTAGCAGACATCTATGAGGAAGTTGTTGATGTGTTTGGAGATAGACGGGCTGAATGAGGGAAAATAATTATGGGTTTTTTCAGAAACGAGGTGACAGTGAAAGCCAAAGGATGACATTAGTTTGTCTAGGCAGGAGATTTAGAGGGTGAAGAGCAGTGGGTCATGGACCGATGCTGAGGGGCACCCACTGGAATGGATGAAGGGAGGAAGGTGTTAGAGTTCCATGAAAGGAGTGGCCAGACATATTGGAGGGCAGCCATTCCAGTATAGTGTCCTTAAAGCCAAGGGAGGAGAGAGTGTATAGGAGGGAGGGCCATTCCACAGTGTTGAAGGGTGCAAACAGATCAAGTAGGATGAGGACAGTAGAGAAGTAGGATAAGTGAGCAGTAGTCAAGAAATTGGTGAGCATATGTGGGCTGAAAAAGAAAGGTCTGTTTCAGGGGAGTGTTTACTCCTGAAACCTCATTGGAGGGTATCAAATTGAGATTGAACCTCATAGTAGTTCCCATGTTTAGTAGTTGCCAGTTCTCAAGGATTTTGGAGTGGTCGGGTAGGCGAGGGACGGGTTTGCAGATAGGGGGATTGCTAAGGTCAGTGATGGGTTTCTTAGAGTGGGAATGGCTGTGGCTACTCTGTTCCAGGCAGGAAATGTGTGGGTTTAGAAGAAGATATTAAAGAGGGAGGCGAGATAAGAGACAAGGTGAATGGTGCAATCTGCCTCATAATTTGTGGTGCAATGGAGTCAATGGGAGCATAGGGTGTTTATTTATTTATTTTTTATTGTGATTTGGTTTAAAATAAACCTTACACAAACATTATAATAGCACATATATCGTCATAAATTAGATACATCCATAATATTCAAAGTTTTTTTTAACAAGAAAATACAAAAAAGGAATTGCATTCAAACTAAACAGCCCAAACGATCATTTAAAAAATGGCATAAGGGGATCATCAAGGCAACGTTTTCCCACCACAGGAGTCTAGACCACAATAGTACCCTAGAGACAGTAGTATCAAAGCAATCAGGGTGTTTATAATACTTAGTTCTCTTCTGACTGACAGTAGGGCATTCCAAAACCCAATGTCGCAAGGTTTCAATACCGTCGTCAATCAGTGACAGAATCTACAATTCAAGTTAGAGACTGGTGTTTCATATATACCCCAGCCCTTAATATGTTCTCTAGTCGGAAAATGATTGAGTTTGAAACACATATAGAGATAACACATTCGTTCCACTTAATTCTATGCCCACCCCCCATCCAGGGTAAGACAAGATACAAGAGGACATTTTTCAAATAACACATGCAAACAGACAAAAGCAAAAGTTATTATCAGATGGTCACCCAATTCTGGATCAAAAAGTTGTCACAGGCCGCAGTTACCTTTTAATAGGAAGGACATATAAATGTAATCAATCTGAGACTGATAGAGACCTTTATGTCATGTGTAGATATGTGTCTCATCCATTGGTACACATTGGAGCTGAAACATCTCCCATTCAGACAGAAACAAATCCCATTTACTCCCTCTATTTATACCCAAATTGGAAGAATGGGTATTCCCACTTATTGCATTCAATATACAGCCTTCAACACAATTTGAGTTAACATCCCCAGCCAGGACAATGGAATGGGCATGGCCTTCAACCAGTCATTCCTCAAACAACCATGTCAGTGCAAAGTGAATGTGTTTCAGACTCTGCCTGGAGGGACCTCTACATTGGAACGACTTGACAAATTTCCCACCATCATAAAAAAAATCTGTTGAGCTATTTAGCTCTGTTTTTATTTGAAGAGAATTGTCTATGGCAATTATGAGACACCCACTCGGTCGACCCATGTCAGCTCGAGTGGCTGTTATGCTCACCTGGACTCTGTGGGGACGTTGGGGCACGGTTGCAGCCCTCCCAGGATCTTGCTTCCCTGGATCAGGCTTCTTCCCCTGCTCCCGTGTTGTGGACTGCTCTGGTGGTTGAAACTGCCCCTTTGAGGATACGAGAGGTCGTGAGGATGCTGTGATATGGCTGTAATTCTCGAATCCTTCTTCCCAGGATGTGCTGAACATGCGTTTGCCCATATAGTCTCACCTGTTTAACTATGAGGATGAGCTCTCTGCCCTGCTTCTCAGGTGCAGGGGCGCTTTAATTGGACCTAGTTCCTTTTCTGATCCATGCGCGTGGCACCCCAGACCGGCTGTGACTGATCCACTTCAAAGAAAGTGTTCTTCAACAATGATTATTGTCTGTACTCGTTTGCAATGTCTTTTTTCCCATGATTAGTGTTTGTATCCATGGGGCCTCATTACGACCCTGGCAGTAAGTAATGGACATTACCGGCATGGCGCAACTAACGTGTCCGTGCTGGGCAGAAACCGTTAAAAGCGGTACATTACGACCTCTCGGGCACGTGCATTGCACCATGCCGTTAATGTAATCTGCGCAATGCCGGTAACGTCCCAAAAACGGCACCTACCGGCATCGTATGCCGTGCAAGGTGCACTACCGCCACCCCTCCCACAGATATTAGCGATCACCGCAAATAGCAGTGACCGATATTAGCGTTGAACGTAAATAAGCGGATCCGGAAGTTGCGTCATCGCTACGGAACGGGAAAGAGCACGGCGGCCATCTTTAAAAACACAATCCATTGCCATCCTCCGCAACCAGTGGACATCTGACCCCCAGACTCGCCACAAACCTCCACCTACATCCACCCATCGTCCGAATGCCAAAAGTTGTTAAAAAAAAGTTGCGATCGGCTGCGGCAGGAGCGCTTCACTAGGGAGGAGCTCAACATGTTGGCCGAAATCCTACAGGAAAAAGCTGATGTCGTATTCTCAACAGAGATGACCAGACCGGCGATAGCACGGAAGAAGGCCATATGGGCCATAGTAGCACAGCGGGTCAGTGCAGTTAGCACAACACCCTGCAATGCAAGACAGTGCCGGAAAAGGTGGGACGATCTCCGGCTCCGCGTAAGGAGTATACTGTCTGGGCATGGCAACTGGTGGAGGAGCAGAGTCACCGATAAAATTGCAGCTGTGGGAGGAGATATGTGCCACAACCATTGGCATCGAGAGCATCGAGGGGGTCTGAGAAATGGAGAGAGGAGCCCCGACATCAGGTGACTCAGGTAAGTGCCTTAAATCAAGCCTTGCCAAACTTACTGAATTCCAGAATCATGTGAAGCACAATGTTGCCTAATAGGGTTAACGCGACACATCAGCAGAAGACTGCCTACAGGCATTTTGACCTCCACCCTGTACACATGCAGTATGCACACCCTTCCTGTAGGCACCCACATTCCTCCATGCTTCTTCCACCCAAAAGGGAGACAACCTGTATGTCACTGCCTCCAATGTGCACCATCTAGTTATCAAAATGATGGCAGTCATCACAATGCCTGTTCAATGTCCGCAGACCCATCAATAACACTTTCCCTCCTTTGCTCCACCACAGGCTCTCATTCAGACCTTGGCGATGAAGACACTGGCACCACACCTGCCAAGAAGGCCAGGCCCGAAGTACCACCACACCAACCCTCCACCTCTGCTGGACAAAACAAACCCCCACAGCAGCCAAAATCTTCAGCCACAACACAGGCCAGGGCACTAATAATCACCAAGGCAAGCACCACGGTACCACCAGCAACAGACATCCATCAACTGGTGCCTACTGAAGGGACTGTGTCTGCAGGAAGCAGCACGATTGGGGAGACTGCTGCCATTGCAGCTAGCTCGGAAAGTGATGTGGAGGATGCTGATGTTGTAGTATGTCCCCCCACTGCCCACCCTCATTGCCCCTACTTGTCCCCATGCAGCCAGCATGATGATGGCACACAGGGGCAATCCCCTGATGACTCATGGCCAGCCACTCCATGCCCAGTGGAAGATGTGCAGGAGGGGAGCAGCACTTTCGACACGCCACTGGCAATATCCATTGCCCAAAAAAACCAAGAGTCGCTGGACCAAATCATCACACGCCAACACCAACTGTCTTCACTCCTGACTCAGCATGTGGCCGAATGTGGAGGTGCAAGGGCGGAAATGCACCAATGTGCAGATACTGTGAAGGCAGCCATACAATCCTCCACCAAAGATATCTGTGCAGAACTCCCCGCGGTGCGGCACATGCTCTCGGAGCTCATTCAAACAATGAGGGACATGCGTCCTCGTGAACAGTCAAGTACCTTCTCCGCTGCCAGTTCGACCCCAAGCAGCCCCGTCTGCTGATCGGGCAGGAACCTGCGGAATTCAGGCAGGGGTGCCCCGGGGGCCGGAAGAGGGCGCTGCCAATAGAGGCCACCCAGTGGAACAATCACACATTATGCACGTCACCACAGGCATCCACACACTTTTGCGGGGAGTTGAGAGGGGAGGGGGGAGTGGGTGTGTTGGGGAGTTGAGGGGGGAGGGGGGAGTGGGTGTGTTGGGGAGTTGAGAGGGGAGGGGGGAGTGGGTGTGTTGGGGAGTTGAGGGGGGAGGGGGGAGTGGGTGTGTTGGGGAGTTGAGAGGGGAGGGGGGAGTGGGTGTGTTGGGGAGTTGAGGGGGGAGGGGGGAGTGGGTGTGTTGGGGAGTTGAGGGGGGGAGTGGTTGGGTTAATTTAAATCACATTATCAATACACTTTTTGCTTGTGCACAAATCACATGTCTGGACATTGCGTATGTGTGCTTTATTGGTGAACAGCCCACAGTGTGCATGTCCCAGACACACACAGTGCCCCAAGTGCCATCTCCATGTGACACACACCATCCGTGTGTGCTAGAAGCATTGGTTAATGAGAGTTTGACGCATGGCACGTCCCTCCTGTGCATCGCCTCCTCCCTGAGGTGCTGCCCCATCTGCACCCTCCTCATCTTCATTGTCAGGTGGTTGCAGTTCAGCTTCAGGGGGCAGCGGCACATTTCGTCTGATGCACGTATTGTGTAGCATTCCACATGCCATGACGATCTTCGCCACCTTCTCATGTCAGTACAGGAGTGCCCCACCAGACCTGCTGAGGCAGCGAAACCGTGCCATCAAGAGGCCAAATGTCTGCTCAATCACCGCACGGGTTCGTGTATGTGCACGATTATAGTCCTCCTCGTGCTGGTTCTGTGGGTTCCGGACTGGGGTAAGGAGCCACCTCTTCAAGGGATAGCCTGCATCATCTGTATGTGGGCAACAATGTATGTGTCAGTCATGACATCAAACTTAAAATCATGATGTGCCAGCATGGCATGCATTCATCTCTTACTTTGTACCACATTTACATGCACGAATGGAGTCACACTATGTGACTGGTATATGTGTATTCCTCTCATGGACTGTTTTGCAGGCCATCAACCAGTGTATTAAGGGGGGTCCAGTGCCCATCCACTGTGTTAGTCCATAGCGGTTGTTTTGGTGATCTGGCAGATGTCCAGTGATATCAATGCTCTCATCATAGCAACATTGCTATCAGCCTCATGATGACCTCACTGAGCACTACAAATGTTGTTATGCAATTTATTTTGGCCTCTGTGTCTGTGTAGTGGTGTATTGATGTTTATGTCCATCATGTGCCTCCTTTGTGCGCAGTTATGGGGGACTGGCCTTTCAGTTGATGGTGTTTGGTGCTGTGTATTGGCTGAAGTCATTGCATGTAGGTGCATTTCTTTGAGGTGGATGCGGTCCGATTCAGTACAGTGCACTTGCAGATGGTTGTGTCATGGTTGGGACACACCTTCATTGACATGGTAGGGCTGCTTACATTGGGCATTATGTGTTCAGGTGTCATCTAAAGTTTGGGCTGCTTCAGGGTATGAGCTGGCTCCATTGCCTATGGTACTCGCAGCCAGGTAAAGTATGCATCTCTCCCCCCCCCTTTCAGCCAGGTAAAGTATGCATCTCCTCCCCCCTTTCAGCCAGGTAAAGTATGCATCTCCCCCCCCTCTTTCAGCCAGGTAAAGTATGCATCTCCCCCCCCCCCTTTCAGCCAGGTAAAGTATGCATCCCCCACCCCTCCTTTCAGCCAGATAAAGTATGCATTGGTACGTAAATCACCTACCCACTTCACATTTCCATGGCCATGACGTGAGACTCACCGGGTAGCCAGGATCTTGGCCCTGCATGTCGCTCCATGTAGCGTGGTATTGTGGAGTTACGCAGGACCATTGCATCATGGGTTGATCCGGGGAATCGCGCACAACAATGTGTGATGATCCTGTTGGAGTCACATACCATTTGCACGTTGATTGAGTGGAATAGTTTACGGTTGCGGTACGCTACCTCAATGGCATGTGGGACCACCAATTCCACATGGATGCAGTCGTTGGCACCAATGCAACCAGGTATGCCGGCGAGTGCATGGAAACCCACTTTGGTGTTTGCAATCTCCTGGGCAGACCGTGGTAAGGAAATGTGGTTGTCTGTGTGCTTGAGGAGGGCATCGAGCACTTGGATCAGCGTACGTGAGAATAATGGTTGTGAAATGCCATGCAAGTGCCCCACTGTGTGCTGGTGGGTGCCTGTGGCCAGGAAGTGGAGCACGGACACTACCTTCAGTAGGGGGGGGGGTGGCGGTGGGTGTTTCAATCATGCTGACAATGTCGTTCTGTATCATGTCCACGATGGTGGTGATGGTGTCCCGGTCCACACGGTACAATGTGTGGATCTGCTCAGTGGTGAGGTTGAGTGGACTAGCTCTGATGCGTGGGTTGGGGGCTGCCTGCGTGGTGGCATTGGCTGTGCTGGTGGGGCTTGCTGGCCCTGCCTTGCCCTCCTTCTCCTCCTGCGTCTCCTCTGTGCTGCCTGTTGTTGTTGTTGTAGCACTTGCATTGCAATCAGGTCCTCCAGCCCCAACATTGCTAGAATCATTGTGAGGTGTGGCTGGGTGTGGGAAGGGGTGGGGTGTGCTCTTTTTGTACTTGGTGAGTCTGTATTGCCTCCACCTGTGCTGATTGTGTGCACCTGTGGCAGCTGGGAACACTGCACATGGCCATTTACGGTTGGTACGCGATGGCGGTATTTGCACCATGGCGGTAAGGTACTTTACGGCCTTCGCAAGGGCGTTAAGAGCATGTCCGCTTGACTCGTGATGTTCCCCAATTTACGCCATGCCGCTATTTCTGGCATGGGGGGGTCGCGTTCCCGCGCCCGTGGTGCTGTTAGCGGCACAGTTAACTACGGTGCCGCTAATTGCACTTACTCGGATCGTAATCGGACCTAGCGGTAAGCGATGCCGGTAATTCTTTACCGGCATCATTTTTCACTTACCGCCAGGGTCGTAATGAGGCCCATAGTAATGTCTTTCTTTCTCCCCAATAGGTGATGAAGGCCCAGCGGAGTCGCAGTGCTGGAAGTGAGCCCAAACAGAGCCCTGAAGAGTTTACAATGTCCCAAAATAGATGGTAAGGTTGGGCCCTAGGGTCAGCATGAAGGTTGTGTAGTGTGCGACCTTAGCGAATTGTCTTTATGCGGTTTCTGACCTTATTTGTCCTTTTCTCCTGCAGGTATGTCCTGGCGACGTCCGATGAGGAGCAGCTGTCCGAAGATCTTTTGGTAGGTGAGGGATGGCTGCAGCCGCGAGGATGCCGGTAGAGAACAGCTCCCGCGTAAGTGTCGGACCTGCAGAGCAGGTAAGGAGCGCTGCAGGTGATGGTGTTGCTGGAGTCAGGTAGGTGCGCTTTAGACGATGATAGATGGTATTGCTGAAAGCAGGTAAGATGCGCTCCTGGCGATGGTAGGCTTCGGGCGATGGTATTGCTGGAATCAGGTAAAATGCACTTCAGGCAATGGTATTGCAGGAATCAGGTAAGATGCGCTTCAGGCGATGGTATTGCTGGAATCAGGTAAGATGCGCTTCAGGCGATGGTTTTGCTGGAAACAGGTAAGAAGTGCTTCAGGCGATGGTTTTGCTGGAATCAGGTAAGAAGCACTTCATGCGGCAGTGAGCGTTACGCTGCATGAGCAGACTAACGCGAAGAGCTGGCATGCGGGCGGGGCAGGCTTAAATAGCCTGGTCCCAGCCACGCCCCATTTGCTCTGCTTGATGGCTTCACCCTGCCACTCTCAGAAGATGCTGCACGTGTAGCCCAATGCATTCCTATGGCCACGCCCGGCCTGGATGCACGTGGGGGCCCTACAAGAGATGAAATAACACGTGCACTAGGAATAAAGTGTGGAGAGCACACTTTTTCATGAGCCTGGCACCAAAGGCGCTGCGACTGGGTCCAACTGGACCCTTTAAGTGATGTAACTTGTGTTCCTTGCCATGTGGCCATGACAGTGACCAGACCAGAATAAGTCCAATAGCCTGATAAATCAAAATGGGCAGTCATCATAGTCTCCTGAAACATAAGTATATTCTGGTCCTTCATAAAGTCACAGGTACAGAACATTTTATTCAAATTCACCAACCCACACACATTCCATGAGAGAGCCTTAATCTGGCGAGGGTTATGAGTGAATCTGCCCCAGCTGCAAACCCGCCAAAGATTTTAATGCCATCTCCACCCAAGACCAATCTTGTTGCACTGCCATAGAATCAATAGAATGTTGTACAGAATTACTGGCATGTGTGTGACCCAGGGGTTCTCCCTAGTGGAGGGATAGATAGAAATGACTGCTTCATCTTCTGTCTTTACGTCATATATAGCATACCCCAAAGAGTAGATTTATGCACTGGTCCCAGACCATTCTAGATACAAAAACCGAGTGAAAATGACATATCATACGGTTGCTGTTTACCAAGGGGAGAGATATTAAGTCAATACCATCCGAATGCAGAAATCTCAGAAGAGGAATCTGATGAAAAATGTCAAAAACCTTAGTTCTATTCAAATGAATCAAATCATTTTGTGTCAAAATACTTTACCATCCCCCAATTTTGGATTTAGAGCATTTCCTTTAGGACATTTCTTTATCCCTCTGGAAATGTTTTTCATCATTTCCCATCTAATTTGCAAAAGTTGCCGGTTGTTGTAGAAGCATCTCAGCCCTAGCCTCAGAGGTAGGTGGCAGAATAGTAGAAGCAACGGGTTGAACAGTGGTCTCAATATGGGAGGGTTGTGTATTTAGAAACTGAATAGTGGGATTTCTGGTAGCTTGTAAAAAGGATGTTATTTTTGATTGTCGACCCCTTGAATGTCTGAGAATGGTAGTTTTTATAATTTATAATTGGTTATTTATAACACACTTAATACCAAGAGGTTTCTAAGCGCTGACTGCGGATTGAACGTGTGTTGCTCTGTTTCGTCTTGCTTAGAAAGCGAGCGCGTTGCCCCTGAGCCATCCTCCTGGCAAGTAGTAGTTGTATCCAATACAGGCAAGGTAGAGTTGCCAAACAGTTACCTTCGATCACCTAGTAAAGGTGGGAAACAAGGATCTGTGCCAATGTCCAAGATGGTGGATATGTTCACACAATCCCAATGAATGGTTGCCAACCTGGATGTATGCGTCCCTCCATTTTGCCTATCTATATGCCCACGACAGACCAGGTCAGAAGACAAAACCCTAGCTACATTCTTCTGTGCTCCAAGATCAATGGTACTGTCTGACGCAGGTAGTTGACGTAGATAGTTCAGTGCTGAGTTACGCTGATACCTTTTTGCCGCTGGTAAGTTTTTAGATTTTTTTTCCTTCCTATTATTTTTCTTAGCTGCTCATTTGGTGTTAATTATTTGTGGAATGGAATCCGAAACTATAATAGCCTTGTGAACCTCTGGCCCAATTGAAGAAATATGATCAGGTTCTGATGTTTCAAAAAGAGCAGGTGACATACTTAATCATGAAACAAAATCAGTCTAAACGGATGGACTAATCAGTGTTTGGCTGATAAGAATAGGAGAAGCTGTGGCTAAATTCTGTTGATCCAAATGTTCATCCGATGTAGCAGACATTAAAATAGGAGAAGCAGTGGCCAGATTCTGTTGATCCAGATGTTTATCTGTTGTGGCAGACAGCACATTTTCTTCTGTGTCCACACGGTTCAGTTGAAGAAATTTGCCATTAAAAAGCGAGTCATTCAGGGTTAAAATATTCGCTTCCAATGATGTCAATTTAAGAGCATTCGTTGATTCAATTTCTTTGATATTATCATGGAGCCTAAGCATCAACTCTAAAACCAAATGTAGGGCTGAAATTGATGTAGGACCCAGTGAATCCACACTGGGTAACACGTTTGACTGTCTACTCATGGCAATATTTTTGGGTGTTAAGAAGTTAGGATCAATAACATTTTGGAAATAATTTTCCTCAAGGATAGCCGTTGGTTGCGAAGAACCCATTAGAGATCTCTATACAATTCAAAGAAGCCCGTTCCTTATGGTGTATATTTGAAACCTCCATGATGCGGCACAACTTCAGGAATGATTCATCCAAAATAAAAGACTTATCCCTTGTTAGTGATTTATTGTGGTTAAACCAAACTGTCTGTCCAGTAGAAATTGTGCTATGTTTTTTTGATTTCGTAGGAGATGTCGGTTTAGAGTTATTTGCCATCATGCAACTTTTCAAATATCTGTTCTCAGGAGCTAGGACCTGCGCATAGCTAATCCCTTCTATGAGGTCAACAACACAGGTCTTGCCGGGGATGTTATGTTATGTTAACAGCATTTGTTAAGCGAACGATCGCCCGAAGGCATCATGGCACTGGTAGCAGGTAAGCAACAGTTTTATAAGGAGGGTTCAAAACAAGAGTGTTTTCCGTGAGCAGCGAAATGCCAGATGGTCAGCCGTAGCATGGAGAGGAAGAGGGAGGACATTCCAGCCCCTAGCTGAAAAAAACAAAAAGCACGCCTGCCCATGCGAGAAAGTCTAACACGGCGAACAAAAACTACTAGGGCAGACAGAGAGCGAAGACAACGAGATGGAACATAGCACTGAAATTTCGCTTGTAGATATTCTGCCCCCGGTCCATAAAAAGCACGATGAATAATGCACATTGACTTAAAAAGGATCCGCTTCTCAAGGGGCAACCAGTGGAGCTGTTTAAGCAGAGGAGATATGCGGGCCCCAATAGGGGGATGGAGAATAGCCCTGGCAGCACCATTCTGAAGTAGTTGGAGACAGTTAATAAGAAACCATGGCTGAGCCAGGTACAATGAGTTACAATAGTCCACTGCGCTCAAGACAAGGGTGGCCATGACTGGGGCTCGAAATTTAGCCGAAATAAAGGGGAAAACTTTCCAGAGAATGCACAGTTTAAAGTCACCAGCCTTACATACCGCCGCCACCTGCTCATCCGTTGAAAGTGAAGAAGCAATTTTTACCCCCACATTCTTAACTGAGGGGGACGGCAGAGGAAAGGGGCCCAGAGATGCAGGCCAAAAATCAGTTGTCCAAAACGAAAGAGGGGAACTGGTACCAACAACCAGGACCTCAGTTTTGTTGCTGTTTAACTTTAGCCAATTGGCCACCATCCACGACCACAGATCATTAAGGCACCTCTTTGGGCCGAGCCGCCGTATCAGAACGGGTAAGGTCCAGGTAGACCAGGATCTGTGCATTATCGGCATAGGAATAGTACCAGAGCACATGGGATAAGATAAGAAGAAGAGGCCTAATATAGATGTTGGATAATATTGTTGAAAGAGTGGAACCCTGAGGGACTCCGCACAACAACAGTACAGCTTTGGAGCAAAAGGGGGGGGAAGAGAAACTGACTGGGAGCGATCAGTCAGAAAAGCAGTAAACCACACCAGGAACTGGCCTGATAGACCAGCTGCAGATAGACGGGAGATCAGGGTAGGATGATGAACCGCGTCGAAAGCGGCTGAAAGGTCTAACGGCAGAACAGCTCCTAGACTGCCCTGATCCACCAAGTGAGCTAGGTCATCCAGTACAGAATTCAAAACTGATTCCTTAGACCTTCCAGGACGGACACCCGATTGAAAGGAGTTGAAAAACCCAGAAGACTCCAGGAAGGTGGAGAGCAGAGGCGAGACCAAGACCTCTAGCAGCTTCGTAAGAAACAGCAGGAGGGAAATGGCAAGTACTGCGGGGTCCAGGAAGAGTTTCTTAAGAAGGGGGATCACTAGTGCATGCTTAAGAGTGGTGGGAATGTCACCATCACGAAATTAGGCATTAACTGATGTAGTAAGTAAAGAGATCAAATCACCTGTGATTTCCTTAAGAAGGGCCAGAGGAATAGCATCAGCAGGAGAAGCAGATTTAAGATGACCAATAGTCCCCAGTATTTCTTCGTCTGAAAAGACAGGAAAAATAGACCAGGTAGAATTTGAAGGAGATAAATCATTGGGAGTAGAATCAGCAGACAGCTGACCTGCCCTACCATCAATATTTGTACAGATAGTCGTGATCTTTGTGTAAATAAAAGAAGAGAACAAGTCACAAAGGTCCTGTGAGGGCAATGCAATGGGCCCACCTTGGTGGGGGATGATAATAAACATTGGACCAGCTCAAACAGGGCCTTAGGCTGGTTAATAGTGTTTTCCACCTTTTTTGCCCTTTGTAATTTCTTTTTGATAAAATGACAGAGCGTGGCAAAAAACAGATTTTGCTTTGGAGGAGTAACTTGCTCACCATTTTCTCTCCGCCTGCTTACATACCAATTTTCACCCCTGAGTTCCTCATAGAACCAGGGCTCAGACAGATGATTTTTTTGTTTGCCGATCCTAAGAGGTTCTAGCAAATCAGCTACTGCTGTGACTGAAGACTCCAGCAGAGTCGGGGAACAGGGAGCACCAAGGCCACAGCGTGATTGAAGAGAGCCTATTAGCTCATGGTTAGATACCTTATGCCAGCTACGTCTGGGGATAGCTGGCCTAGAATGAAATGCAATAGGATCTGCCTGATGAATAATAAAGGGAATTAGAATGTGGTCGGACCATGCTACAGGACAAGGAGAAGACACAATGGTGGAGACCCTAGGTGCACAAATGAAGTTAAGGATATGGTGGAGACCCTAGGTGCACAAATGAAGCCAAGGATATTGCCCAGTTGATGGGTAGGTTCCAGAGTCTGCTGAGGAAACTCAAGGTCAGACATCAGAGACAGAAAATTGGCTACCTGACCAGCGTTTGTGGAGCTGGTAGAGAGATTAAAATCGCCAACAGTCAGTAGGTTAGGATATCTGTTCTTGGAGTTCCAGCACAAATGCCGGAAATTCCACACAGAACAGACTATATGCCCCAGCAGGCTGGAGGACCACCTGTATAGTAAGTGTCGAGGTGGGGGAAAAGGAGATATGGGCTAGGAGACACTCCATTTTATGGGAGTGCTCTGGCACAATACAAACGACTTTGTATTTGGCCTTATTTATAATGGCCACTCTACCACCTGGATGGACCGCCATGCAGTCAACATGCACCATTTCATAATTACGAGGCAGGCCTTGAACAATAGAAGGGCCAGATGACTCACATAGCCAGGTCTCCCAGAGGAGATCTGGCTGATGGGTTGCCACTAAATTGTGGCAGTACATGGAATTGGCCACTAGAGAACGGGTGTTCAACAACCTTTATTGCAGGCCAGCAGCAGGCAGTGCCTTAATATCAAAACCCACAGGCCATCTAGTATTGTGAGGGGCTAATGAAGACATACCGCTACGCCCCAGACTAACACTTCTCAAGGAGTCCTATATGCAGGCCATGCATGGCCCGTGCATGGACGGGCAGGTACAGGTTTGCCTTAAGTGCGCTTTTGGCATGCTGACGGCGTGCTCGTTGCGCGGGCTTTCTCTCGGGCACATAAATGCCAGAGAGGCCTCCTGAAGAAGTAAAAAGAGGACTGGCGGAGAGCAAAGAGTGGAAAAGAGGACAGTCATCTGAGCAAAACGAAGCCTAAGAAGAGGAAAGTTTAAAAGTACACAGTAATGTTTATGTTTATTATTTGATAATGCGCTCAAAGCCCTGGGGTAGCCAGGCTCAGCATGTACAAGATTACTTAAGCTTAGGTTACATACAGAGGATACAAACAGTTGATGCAATACATATCATAATAGCATATTTACAGTATATATATGCAAAAAGTATAAGTTAATGGATATCTCACGGCCCAGAGAGGGCGATGAGATGGTCTAAAATCCAGATTTTCAGACATATTGGGGCAGTAGTATGCAGTGATCCTAGGTCTAGTGCAAAGGCTCCGATTGTTATTTGTCGTTGGCCCGGAGCCAACTTTTCACCTTGCATCTGAATCTAGAGTAGGGAAGATTAGCTCTTAATGCAATGGGGAGTGCATTCCAGGCTTGGGCGGATCTAACCGGGAAGCTAGCACCACCCGATTTAACTCGCCTAAATCTGTGAGTTTCTAGTAGGAAATGGTTAGAGGCTCTACTATGGTGACTGGAAGATTTTCTGGTCAGTCTAGCCGATATGTAAGGAGGTGCATTGTTGTTCAGTCCTTTGTGGGTGAGAGATAACGTCTTGAGAAGCACTCTGTCTCTGATTTTTAACCAGTGGTGGTCTTTCCTGATATTAGAGATGTGAGCTCTACGAGGTATGTCCAGGGCTGCTCTAAGGGCATTATTTTGCAGTGTTTGCATTTTGTTTATGACCGTTTTATTAGTGCCCGCATAAAGGGCGTTACAATAGTCCAGCTTGGACATTTCTAGTGCGTTGGCTAGTGTGATGCAATTAGTTTTGGTGAGGTAGGGCCTGCAGGTCCTGATTAGTTTGCAGATGTATGCTGTGGAGGAGGCCATGGTGTTGACTGGTTTTTTGAGAGATAATGTGGGATCAAGGTAGAAACCTAGTGTTTTTACCTCGGTTGCCACTTTAATTATATTGCCATCTATGTTGAAGGCAAGATAGTTGGGGCTGAGTTTTTTAAGGTTAGAGTCAGAACCCAGGATCAGTATCTCTGTTTTGTCGTCATTGAGGCAGAGGCCATGGGAGGCCATCCATGCATGAATGAGGAGGTAAATCTTATTTACTAAAGCTGTGTCTTCAACAAAATTGCCAGATAGCGGTAAGAGACCCTCGAAGTTCTCCCTTAAGTTCCTGGAATCAATCTGGAGTCGCCTTGACATGAAATTGTGACTGCAAACTCTGAGCCCACAAGATGCACCCCTGAAACTGTGAGTAGACAGCGATAAGTCGAGTAGAAGAGTCTAATCCCGCAGCAGGTCATGCTCAAAAGAGTGCCTATCACAACATAGGACACTGTCCATGCTTCTGCCCAGCTCACTGCAGGCCCCAATCATCGTCAGTTAGATCCCTACCTACTGTTACATCAGCGGTTCCTTTATTTATGGACTCTAGCCAGAAACTGGCAAGATACAAGTTCTCACCAGCTCCAGACACGCCCCAGACATCAAAGTGCATGAACATGGCATCGAAAGGACCCAAGGCGGCCTTCACCAAAGCGGACATCACTGACCTGCTCACTGAAAGGCAGGGCATGAGAGCAGACATTGGAATAAGATAGACAAAATTACAAATAGAATAGACAAAATGGAGGAGAGGCTTGAGGAAGTTGAACATAACCAAACCTCATCGAGTACGTTGGAAATACAAATAGACCAGCGTCTTGCAGAGATTGAAAACAAGGAAGAAGAAATTTGCTTAAAGGTCGACGATCTGGAAAATAGAGAACGTCGCAACAACATATGTGTATTTGGCATTTCAGAGACGGAGAGGGAATTCCGAGTCACACCTAAAGAAAACCCTAGTTACTCTTTAAGGATGATCCAAAAACTGATCGGATCCACAGAGCTGGAGCCAAGCCAGGCGGCCCGAGAACGGTATTAGCTCGGTTCCATAACTATGCAGACAGAGCTCAAATCCTGGAGAAAGCCAGGCTCATGCCGCAGATCGCAATGGGGGAAGCGAACATCGCCATCTTCCAAGACCTATCCTCCCTCACAGTGGCACTGAGAATAAAGTGTCTACCGATCACCAAATTACTCAAAGACAAGGGCATAAGATACCGGTGGGGCTACCAATTCTCACTCACATTTGAATGGGAAGGAACCAAGATGAAATTAATCTCCGAGAGCGACATCTCCACCTGCATAGCGGACCTGTTGGGCGCCCAAGCAGAGGGAGCAGCCATGGGTGAGCAGAGGAATGAGGATAGAGAATGGCGTATTAGAGGCCCGCTACGAAGGCCAATACAAGGATCCAGAAAGTTCAGGAGGATGAATGCCTCCCCGGACCTGGAACACTGATCCCCCAATCAATCCAGCCACTCCCCTTGGGGATAAACATCAAAGGATGGGAGTGGAGTAAGGTCACAACGAGACGAAGGTGACCTTCAAATAACAGTCAACCATTGAAGAATAGCAGCAGATCTCGATGATTAGAGGAACCGGTTGGGAAAGGGGGGGGGAATGAATCGGACCTAGAACACGCCCAAACATGATATTCACTCTGGGGCTAAAGTGTTTGGGGGCGATGGGAGGTATTTAACCTCCCACTTGGAATGACAAAATTGGCGGCTCAAAGTTAAGTTGTCTATTATATAGGACCGCTCGTTGTGCGGTTAACACTGGTGGTCCAAAAGCAACTGGGTGATGTCAACCCGGCCGGATCGGACGCCGCAAAGGGTGGAGGGTAGGGAGGGTACAACACTGGGTCAACTCAGCGTTAAAGGGGGGGCAAGGAGAAGAAGATGAACCTCTATTCGTGCTATCCGTAGTGCGTGCGGCACGCACACTGACAACCGTCAGGTCAATCATGTTGCAACCTAGTAGCAGAGCACCAACAGCTAATATATGGTTTCAGGAGTCAACAGAGCCACTAAAACAGGCACACTTGTCAATCAAACAGACAGCAAATACTTTCAATGTCGACCACAATTAGCAACAATAAACTGCGCATGTGCACACTCAATGTAAAGGGCCTAAACTCCCCCGCGAAATGATCCTTGGTGGCCAGAGAATTCAAACGGTCTAACATTGACATCCTATTCCTCCAAGAAACACGCTATCTGAAGGGAGAAGAAAGGGCGATTCCAGTTGGCGGTGTATGTTACTCCCTCTGGAGTTCGGGAATTTCTAAAAAGGCGGGTGTGGGGATCCTGGTCCGGAAGAACCTCCGTATGGCGATTCTGAACACCTGGGTTGACACAGAAGGAAGGGCTGCGCTGGTCGTAGGAACCATTCACAACACGCTTATCACTCTTGCCACGGTCTATGCTCTCAATCAGGGTCAAAAAAGATTCCTCCACAAAAATACCGAAAAAGTGTTCAACATGGCACAAGGCCATACAGTCCTTGGGGGCGACTTTAACACTTGGATGAACTTGGATGAACAGTTCCCTAGACAGACAAAGTAAGGCAGATGTACTCAATCCACCACAATCGCATGAAGAAGCCGACATTAAAACAACCCTCTCCATATATGGCCTCACTGACAGCTGGCGCTACCTCCACCCGGCAGACAGCGGGCTTCACCTTTCGCTCCATCCCACACAAGACTCTCACGTGGTTTGATTATTTATTCCTCTCCGAGGGCCTCCTAGGAACAATCCAAACTGCGAACATACACCCCATTGCATGGTCAGACCATGACATGGTCGTGGTGGAGATACGGTGGGAGGGATTTGCCCCCCGAAATACAAAGTGGAGATGCAATGAATCATTATGGTCAGATATGGCCTTCAGGGATGACCTTGAAAACGAGATCAAACAATTTTTTGTCTCTAATGACATGGGCAAGGTCACAAAGACTTCGGTATGGGAGGCAGCCAAAGCAACATGGAGGGGTATCCTCATCAGAGAGGGTGCCCGGAAAAAAAGGGAACGTACCCTATTAGAAAAAAACATTAGAGAGAAGTTGAACACGGCAGAAAAACGAGCACAATCAACTCCATACGAGAGATCGAAATATATCAACGAGGCCAAAGAACTCAGGGAGGAACTAAAAATAATGGAAGTGGGCAAAACAACTCAGACCTTGCAATATCTGAAACAAAATTACTACGAGAAAGGTGACAAGGCAGACGCCCTTCTGGCGGATCGACTCCGTGCACAGAGGGCAGAGAGGTGGGTGGATGTGATAGAGAGGACAGACGGCACACTCCTGGACACAACAGAGTCCTCCCCCGAGGGAATATGGGAAGCATTTGCCTTCTTTTATGAAGACTTATACACCAATGACCCACCTCCCCAACCATGGACCATTGATAAATACCTCAAAGAAGTGAAACTCCCGGCACTGACACGCATAGAAGCCGAATCCCTAGAAACACCGGTCAGGGAAGAAGAAGTAATGGATGCCATCAAGCTTTTAAAAACAGGAAAGGCTCCAGGGGACGATGGATACACCCCTGGCTTCTATAAATCATTCTCCACGTCCTCGCCCCCTTCCTAACAACCCTATTTAACGACATCTTCGAGACAGGCCTCGCACCCCTGACCTTTGCACAGGCCCTCCTCACAGTCATACCAAAAGAAGGCAGAGATCCGAAACACTGCGGATCATATCGACCCATATTGCTCCTCAACATAGATGCCAAAATATATGCAAGAGTCATAGCAGCCAGATTAGAAACCCACCTGCCACAATTAATACACCCAGACCAAGTTGGCTTCGTAATGGGGAGACAGGGGGCTGACACAATGATAAAGACACTCCACCTGATACATGAAGCACAGGGAATGCAAGGTGACCCAACCCTCCTGTCCCTTGACACCGAAAAGGTCTTCGATAGGGTTGCCTGGGACTTCCTAGAAAAGGTCCTCGCGTTAATAGGACTAGGCCCAAAACTCTGCCTTGCCATAAAGGCATTATACACATGCCCGCAGACATCAGTGTCCGTGAATGGTGGCTACTCCAGATGGTTCCCATTAGAAATAGGGACATGGCAAGGTTGCCCGCTATCCGCTATTTTATTTGTCTTATCCCTCGAGCCATTAGCACAGAAACTGAGACTTGATGACAGGGCCAGAGGTATTAAAGTAGGGGACAGAGAATATAAACTGTGCCTTTATGCCGATGACATACTTCTACACCTTATCGATCCCCTCGACTCTATCCCGGCAGCGCTAGACATAATTGATGAATATGGGCAGTTAGCGGGCCTCAAAATTAATACTGAGAAATCAATCCTGTTCCCGATTGATAAAAGTAGAGACACCGAAGTGGATAGGTTCCCCCCCTTGGGATTGAAGGTGAGCCTCACTAAACTTAGATATCTGGGCATCAACGTCACCCGGGAACCTGATACCCTGTACCAAGCTAACTTACCCCCTCTGTCACTAATATTGCAGAAAGACATGAAGAGATGGGCTAGACTCATGATTTCTTGGTTGGGCCGCTTAAACACTATTAAAATGGTAATCCTCCCTAAAATATTGTACTTATTCCAGATGGTCCCCATTAAAATGCCTAAAGAATATTTCACTGCCACCAGGAAATCACTAATGGCCTTCCTATGGCAGAACAAAAAACCTAGGGTCCCTATATCCCTTTTTCATTTCAGGAAGGATCATGCAGGGGTGGGCCTTCCGGACCTGGAACTATACTATAAAGCAGCCCAACTACGAGTATTAATTCAGCACCTGAGACAGCAGACAGACGTACAATGGATAGCCCTGGATAGCTTTCACCTCTGCCCATTTACTGTAGGAGAATGGCTATGAGTCCCTGGCCCCCAATTGCGGAATAGCATCAAAAATCACCCCATCCTTGGGACCATTTGGGGCGATATGGAAACCAAATAAAAATATGAAACGGGTCATGTCGTGGCCTTCCCCGCTGGGACATCTCTGGGTGCGTGATGACATACCTGAACCATTGAGCTATCAATCATGGCACGAAGCTGGGCTAGAGAGAGCAGGACAATTATGGAGAAACAAGGCCTTCATAAAAATACAAGAACTTGAAGAAGCACTTGCCATAGGCCCAATATCAGTGTTTCAATACTTAAAATTGAAAGGCGTTATGAAACGAGAGGTATGGAAAGAACAATTGCAAAGGGACCTTACCCCTTTTAAGAAATTTCTAGACACTTGCACAGGCTCCAGAGGACTAATAAGCACAATGTACACAGCACTAATAGAGGTAAATACAGCCCCCTCGACCAAACTAAAGAATAGGTGGGAAACTGATCTGGGAGAACACCTTTCACAAGAGGTATGGCTGCGAATATGTAGACAGACAGCAAAATCATTGATATTCAGCCAATACAAACTACACGCACTCAAACTATTATACAGATGGCAATACGACCCGCTCAGACTTGCCAAAATGTACCAGGACGTAAGCCCATACTGTTGGAGGGGCTGTGGGCAGAGGGCAGACTATTGGCACATGTGGTGGGGATGCAGTGCGGTGCAAGCATACTGGGACGAAATTCTCAGCTGGATCAAAGAATTAGATTAAGAGGAGAGGGAGAAACACCCTTTACTGGCCTTATTCGGCCTAATTGAAGATAAAGAGACAATCCTTAAAGCCCCAGAAATGGGCTTAGGGCTATTGCTGGCCGCAAGGGCCTGCCTCACGATCACCTGGAAAAGATCAACCTCCCCACCAAGGCGGAATGGGTAAGTGTCACCCGCAATATCTTTAGAATGGATAGTCTGACTGCTGCCCTTCACGGAGATTGCACTTCTGTTGAAAATGAATGGTCTGAATTCCGTGCCAAATATATCACATGAACAATTGTGTGCACAATGTGCCAAAACGTTCAGAAAGATACATTTAATTAGCTGACTGTGCCTGTAAAGAGCTGTTTCCTTTTATATAAGCGCCTTTGTTTATTGTTGATGTCAAGGTTCCGCTAAAGACCATAACGCGAAGCAATAGAATGTTTTCCGCCTCGCCTACGGACATAGAAGATGGGAAGGGGAGAGGGACATTAAATTACACTTATTTTTACTTAAACTATGCTATATTGGCAATGTTGTCTCTTTCTTTATATTTTGCTTTGTAAGTAATATTTGTACGAATACTGTTGAAGTTTCCATCTGTAAAACCAATAAAATTGAAATTTCAAAAAAAAAAAAAGTTGTAACTCAAAATGCCAGTTTAAAATAATAGATAAAACAATTCACAGAGCGTTCTTCAAATCAGTATTTTAAAAATGGACAATCCTAATCCACAGTCTTGTGATATGGCAAACTAGTGCCACATTATTACCCTTATAATAGTTCATATTAAATCATAATTCGGTTTTATTTATAATTAATATGGGCATAGCCCACAAAAGGTTTACATATGAAACAAACATGAAATAAACACGTACACAAGTTACAGCTAAAATCACATGTAGAAAATATCTATAAAACCATAATACCAAAGGTCAAATCTCTTAAGGTGGTTAAAACAAGCTCATAAAATTGCATCAGATGGAAGATAAGATTCATGTCATTGCCTCAAAGAAGTGTTATCTATATCACATCCATATTTTCAGTGTTGCCGGCATTGTTATATTTTTTCAGATATTTGGTTTGCAGCTGATTAACACTCTCACAATGGCACAGGAAATGCTCTGCAGTTTCAATAACCTAGCATAGGTATAGATCAACATTTTAAGTAGCCGTTAAGCTTTAGCATAGGAGTAGTGGCGCCATGCTAGGGCATTCTCTTTAATCCATCTACTATACAGTGCACAATGAATCAACAACACTTAGATTGTGAGGATTCTCCATCTCATTATATACTTTCATCAATTCAACTATCAACGTATTATTAAGAGAGCTCAATGTCATGTATAACATTGCCATTTTATATTCTAGTATATCACTGGCATATCTTATGTTACAGTCTAATAAAATATATTCACATGATAAAAATGTTGGCATTCTAAATAACTTAAAATGTCTGCTTCAAACCTATTCAATTCATGTTTAAAATTAATTCCCCATATTTCTGCAGAATATAAAAGACAGGATACGATTTTTGAGGAACACAACATTAAAACGGTATCAGGTAATATTATCCCCACCAGAAATATTGCTGTATATATGGTAGTCGGCCATAGGTGATATTTTTAGTGGGGATAATATTTGGGGTTATTGGGATCCGGGGTTGCGGGGGTGCTCCCCGCTCCCTTTAAAATAATATAGGGGTTGCGGGGGTATCCCCCGCAGGTTCATTGCGTTAATACTGCTGAAAAAATATGCCGATATTTTTGTATGGCGATATTTTTACGGTGATATTAACCACATGGAACCATTAAAACAGTATTAACAGAAAATCCTCCTTGCCATCCTATAAAGTGACTCAGTGCGCCCGCAGTTCTCAGACATTTCATTTTAGTTTTGTACCAATGTTGTTTCCAGGTGAGTTTATGATCTATTATCACCCATAGATATTTGTAACAATTAACCATTTCCATCTGTTTATTATTAATAAACTATTTGTAGTTTTTAGATCGAGAATGTTTAACTTTTCCTAGGAATGCAATCACCTTGGTTTTACCATTATTTATTTCTAAGCCGTTTTTTGCTGCAAACCACTCTAAGGTCTTCAATTTGGTGTGAAGGCCATTGGGGTGTAATACAGCAATTCGGTTTTGCAAGCTCAGGCCAGGAACGTGGATCATCGCAATATGTGCAGAGCTTCATATGTCTGCAGTAAATGTTTTGCTGTCTCTATTACAATATATCCACACAATATACAGTAACGCCTACACCTTGGGACACCCGTTCTTCCTCCATTCACTTGACCAGTAGGAGCTACATTAAATTGTGTGCGTAGATATTTAATAATAATCCAATTATTAGGATAAGATATCAGTTACACCAGTTGGTTTTACAGAATATTGTTTTAAATATTCGCACGCCAGAGACTTAGTTGATAAATTCACTGCAGTTTGGTCCTTCTTTAGATCATAAATTAGTATTTTATGCTGCAACATAATTTTTGTTGATAAGTAAGCATTCACAGACACTCCAAGGTGCATGAACCAAGGCTGACGCTCTCTATGTAACTGTTGGATATATACATTTCGACTCTCTAGAGTCGTACACCGAATCATGTGACCATTTAGCTTAAGTAGAGAATCAACTGGGGCATTTTTCACCTTAAAAATCAAATTCAGGCTGTTAGTATCAATGGAATTCATATCGGACTGAAGTAATAAATATTCGCACCTGGGGAAGGGCGCTCAGCCCATCAGGTAGCTGGAACAGCAGGAGAGAATACACAATCCCCGCCCGTTGTTCTATTCACCGGAGGTCCTTCCCCGGGTGCACTTTGTTTTCCTTTTTTTTTCTAACAGGGGGAGGCAACAGGGCCTCCCCATGTTAGAATAACCCAATTCCCCTTCCACCACCCCAATTTACCTGCGGGACCGGAGTCTTGCACTCTCGTTCCCGATGCTCCTCTCGTCTGGCCACTGCCATCCAAAAAGAAAAGGGACTAGGTCCCTTTACGGATCACAGCGACCATTTTGGAACATGTTTTCCATGGCCACTGTGATCCGAAAAAAGGGACCTAGTCCCTTTTCCATTTCAATGGCGCCAACAATTTGTTTTACTTTTTCTTTCTCAGACGATGGGCTTGCGCAGAGCTGATCTCCTGTTGGATGAAAACAAAAAAAATATCTGCACTTCAGTCAATCCTGGGGTGAAATAGCTTTCACACCCCTGGCTGGCACACGTACATGGGCTCTAACGGCCAGCAGCCTGAGCAGAGACCCTGGCTTCGCTCGTGCCTACCTAAGCTCAGGCTGGTGGGCCATTAATGGCCATGTACGCCCCCCAGCTGGAGCATGAAGGCTATATTCTACAAACTCTCCCTGTTGCCTCCCATATTAGAAAAAACGAATTCCCCTTCCCTCACCCCAACTTACCTGTGGGACTGGAGCCTTGCGCTCTCGTCACCGATGCTTCTCTCGTCTGGCCGCTCTGCCATCCAAATAGACTAGGGACTAGGTCACTTTACAGATCACAGCGACCATTTTGGAACTTGTTTTCCATGGCCACTGTCATCCGAAAAAAGGGACCTAGTCCCTTTTCCATTTCAATGGCGGCAGCAATTTTTTTTTTTCTCAGACTGGAGATGGGGTCGCGCAGAGCTGATCTCCTGTCGGATATAAAAATAATAAAAACAATCCGCACTTCGGTAAATCCTGCGATGCAAATAGCTTTCACGCCTCGGCTGGCCAGCGTACATGGGATCTAACGACCAGCAGCCTGAGCAGAGGCCCTGGCTTCGCTCTGGCCTACCAAAGCTCGAGCTGATGGGCAGTTAAAGTCCATGTACGCCCCCCCAGCTGGAGTGTGAGGGGTATACTCTACAAGTTAACGGGCCTAATTTTAGATTTGTATAGACGAATTAACGAGATCAGGAAGTAAGCAGCAATGTAACTTTGCAAAACGGTAAATAACCCCAATTTATTGTCGTACCTTCACTTTAAGCTCTGCTAAATACAAGTCCCACGTCAGGCGGGGATCAAGGGCAAAGCCAAGATATGTATATGTGGCAACCTGTTCTATGGGTTGTTCACCTAATCTCAATGAGCATCTCCTGTCAATACAAGAAGCTCCAGGACAAAATACCATCAATTTTGTTTTTGTCACATTGATGGAAAGTCTGTTTAATTCCATGTGTTAAATAATAGGTCTAACAAACATTGTAAGCTGTGATGGGTATTATCTAAAAGGAACAAATCATTAGCGTACCCCATCCATCGTATTCTAAATTCACCTAAGCATGGAGTGTTAATAAAGGAACTGCACAATGCATACAACAGATCTGCGAGATATCTAGTATTCATACAGATACACTTTCTGCCCATGACATCACACACACTCTCTGACATAGTCGTTGAGTGTTCACCCACACAGGCAGGAATAGACGATACAACAATTATGATGCACTTTAAGCTGATTAAGACAAGAAGCATGAACATGTAATGTATTATGGCATTTGTATTGACTTATTCCCATTGGTATGGCCTCAAAGCGCTGTAGGTGAATACCCATAGGGGACCAAAGGGGTATGAGAAGTTCATCAGATGTGATTAGAAAGCTTGTTTGCTAATACGAAAGTAGATATAGGTGGCCATGTGCCTACTAGTGACCCATATGGAGCTGGCTTGTGGATGGGTGCTGTGAGGTTGTCAGGAAAGTAAGCAATGCCAGGAGACTGGGTATGATTCCAGCTAGACCAAATTCTTTTCATGGGACTTAGCTGCATTCTATTGGCAGAGGTGTTGTGCGATGTGTCTTCAAGTAGCGTATGATTGCGGATGTGTGCATGTGGGTGGCCATGCCTGCGGCTATGTTCCACTGACATGGAGAGTGATATGCACCCATGCATCTTGGTTGTATTGGTTGCATTCTTGTTTTGTTGACGTAGTGCAGATCCGGTCCTGCGATCTACTAGGTCCTTTCTCTGCATTGCTCAACACATGCATTGAGGGACTCATTTATGCCCGAACTTTTTGGCAGAGGGTTAAAAAGCCTGAGGTGTGGAAAGGGTTGTTCAGGACATGGGGGTGAGGTGCGATCCAGGTCTTGAGGGCCTTCTGGCAGGCGAGCTGATCCTCTATGCGGCAGATGCTAAAGGGACACGTGTTCCATTTTGTGGGTGCTTGGATGGAAAAGGAGGATCCCCCTATTCTGGTCAATTTAAATGGGGGATAACAAGGAGGAGTGCAGTGCCTGATCACAGTTTTCTGTTGAGTTTGTATGGGTGAGGTTGAGTTGTAGGTATTCTTGGCCTGTCTCGTGCAGAGCACGGCGGGTGATGCACATGGCTTCGAAGGTGGATCATCGCCTGAGAAGGAGCCAGTGGAGGACACAGAGGGCAGGTGTGATGTACTCTATTGGGTCAAGGCGTAGGTGGAGCTTAACTTCAGTGTTTTGGACCCTTTGGAGCTTTCTGAGTTGATATGCAGGGGTGCCCAGGTAAAGGGAGTTAGCATACTCTAGGCGAGAGAGGACAGTGTTTGTGATTGCTGTGACTCTGAACGCGTAGGAAAGGTAGGGGAAGATGCATCAGAGAATACAAAGGTGTATATAGCATGATTTGGAAACAGAGTTGATTAAAATGTCAAATCTGCATCCATGGTACATCCCAGTTTCTTTACTCAGTTGGATGTAGTGGGAGGAGGGCCTTAGGAAGGATGACCATGAGTTGGTTGGTGGAAGAGGGCAATCTTCCCACAGATCATGATTTCAGTTTTTCCAGGTTTGAGTGGGAGGTAGTTGGCCATCATCCAGTGGTCGATTTCTGTGAGGCATGAGGTGACGTCAGGGGAGGGGATGGAGGAGGTCTTAGGAATCTTGAAGATGATCTTGGTGTCATCTGCGTAGTTGTAACAGGTTAGGCCGTTTGAGCGAATGAGACTGGGGAGAGGACTCAGGTTGAAGAGCAGATGTGATTGGGGAGTGCCCTCTGGTACTCCGTTGATGAAAGGTCATGGGGTCGAGGAGAAGGAGGTACATGGGTAATTTGTGATCTGTTGGGGAGGAAGGAGGATATCCACATCAATGCTGTATCCCTGATGCCGAGCGAGTGGAGTCTGTCAGTGAGGGTGTGGTGGTTGATAGTGTCAAAGGCCACCAAGGGGTTGAGGTGGATTAGTGCAACACAGCATTCTGAGTCTGCAGTTCTTTTGAGGTCATCCTAGATGGAGACTAAGGATGATTCAGTTCCTCATAGGGGTCTGAACCCAAACTAGGAGGGGGCCAAGGAGGTGGTTGCATTAGGTTATAAGGCAAAGCTGGGAGTAGGCTGCCCGGTCAATTACTTTAGCTATGAAACGGTTATAAGAGATAGGTCTGTAGTTAACTGGTAGAAGAGAATTAAGGGAAGTTTTCTTGAGCAGGGGTTTGATGTGGGATGTCTTGAAGGTGGCTGGGAATGTGCCTGATGTGAGCAAGGAGTTCACGATAGATCTTGTGATTCCGCCTGCACAGGTTGAGGAAAGGATATTGGTTAGTAGAGCAGGGGGCACAGGTCTCTCTGGGATCCCAATGGATAGCTGATGGCTAGTAGCTTCAGGAATTCAGGTGGCGAGATTGCAGAGGAATAATAGATAGGGTGGGCAGTGCAGTGGCGTAACACAAAATGTGGGGGCCCCCCTGTGAGCCATGCTGAGGGGGCCCCCCAACTCGGTAACAAATCACTAGTCGTGCCTCACTGTGGGCCGGCATAGATTATCACACTTGCGCAACACGCGCAAATGTGCTGCTGAAGGGATATGCCGCACGCTGCAGTAGGAGAAAGATATAAATATGTGTTTTAATGGGGGGCGTGGCTATAAGGCCATGCAGGAGGACGCTTTCTGTATGTGCTCCTGTCGATCCGACATAATCAGACAAAGAAGCAGAAGCCACAGCATGCGTTCCCGCATAAAAATAAAATGCAGGACTTCGGAAGCGCCGGTGTAACTCTACGAGCAATCCAGAGCGCAGATATGAAGGAATAAAGCTGGAAAAGCGGGTAAAAGCTGCGGACCCAAACTAACGAGAGTAAAACAAAATGGCCGGTGCCACTACACAAAGGATCGCATAACATCGGAGGGGAACTGACTGTTTCGGAACAGCTGCAGGCGTAATAAGCCCGTGGCAAAGACTGGTAGCCCCAGCCTGGCGGCTACACTGGGAATGCACTAGAGCAGCAACTGAGCCCCGGTCGCAAGGATCACAGTGCGGGGGGGTGTCAGAACCAGCGCCCCACGCGGAGGAGGAGCCCACTTGGAAAGCCTGCACCGCCATCTGGCACATGCGGCGCACCAATGGCAGATTAACCGGAGAGTGAGGCCGCCCACCGGAGAAGTGCTGGGACCATAGCGGAGACCACCCTGTTGCCTGCAGCGGCCCCCGCAGCCCTGAACACCGGAGCACGGAGGGGAGCAGGAAATAGGGGCTGAGTGGCCCGGTGGGAGCCGACCGACACAGACAAGAGCCTGGGAGAGTATTAGGGCTACAACGTACCGGACCCGGAGCTGTTACAAAGCACAGTGCATCGCGTAACATTGTAGCAGCAGGCACATATCCTAAGTCCTGGGCTAACAACGGTGTGCAGAGGGAGTGCAGCGCATTAATGGCAGGCAAGACACACAAGTGAACACCTGCTTTGAAGAAAACCAGATAGGAATGCTGCGCGAGTATGGTACTCGGATGAGAGGCTAGGCCATGCCAAGTGCTGAGCTAGTTATAGGAAGATTACCTTGGACATTGGAAAGCAGGAAACGACCACTGGGGGACGGGATCTGTCTGGGGCAGCAAAACATGAGTGGCCAATCGGAAATTGGAACAAACAAACTGCAAAAAAGATATGAGCAAGCAGCTTGTTGACAGTGAGCGCCCAGACAAGGATCAGACGAACTGCCCAATTATAACCCATTAAGTAACACCATGGTGGAGCGGAGCAAGGAGCAGGGGGACTGCCAGACAGAGCATAGTTTGATAATAAGGTACGGGAGGCCCTGCCGAATCGTAACAGGCCAACATCTGGATCGCCTACTACTGGAACAATGACTCCCGGACCCAGATGAGACACCAATGGTTATTGCGCAGTACTGCCTCTGAAGAAAGGGCAAAACGGACGCGCGGGGCCCGCCCAGAGGGAGTTCAGTTGGAGCCCCCAGTATTGGATTCTCGCAGTGCCAAGCTCCACTCGTTCAACTATATATAACAAAATTGGCACTATGTCGGGGAAAGATCTAAGAGCCAAGACCAAACAACCCACAATGAAGGTCTTTGCAAAGACGCACAGTACCCCCACAACATCTGTGCAGGGCATGGTCGTGACAAGCCCCAGAGGGAGATAAGCACCAGATCCTGGAGGCTATAACGGAGCTGAGCACTAAATGGGGCTAGGCAATGGCGGACCTACGAACGGCCCTGGAGAACAAAATTGATGCAGTGGGAACAGAACTTACCCTGTTACAACAAGATGTCAGGGCGCTGGCAGAGAGAACCAGTGGTCTGGAAAGTGAGGTAAAGATTAACACAGATGTCAGCACGAACAATTCAAAAGAAGTTCATGTGCTAAAACAGCAGGTTGCTAACCTAGAAAATCGAATGGAAGAAGCGGAGGGAAAGGCGAGGAGAAATAACATACGAGTGGTCGGCGTGCCGGAGGGGGAGGAGGGCCAGGACCCCACAAACTACGTGGAGAGCATGATCCTCCAGGAGATTGGAGCAGATAAACTTTCACAGGGGTTCACGGTGGAGCGCCCTAATGAGGAAACCTCGACCTGGGGCCCCGCCGAGACCGATCATCGCGAGGATCTTGAACTATAGAGATGGAGAGAAGATCCTGGAATATTTTCGCAAGGGCAGAACGATAGAGAGAGCATCCACCAACATCACAGCATACCCGGATTACACGATGCTGGTGCAGAGGCAGAGATACAGCTACATGGTCGTCAAAAGGAGGTTGAGGGCAGCAGGCATCAAGAATATGCTTCTGTACCCGGCAAAATTGAAAGTGTTACATAAGAGCAGAGCGCTTTTTTTTTATACTCCGGAGGATGTGGTGACATGGCTGGACCTGCAGGGTTGCCCAGACCGAGAAGCGGATCGTGACCGGCAGGAGTATGACGAATGAAGAACTTGTATCATGGACACTGAGGGGGTAAGTGGGAGAGTGAACCTAGTTATACTGGAAAGTGTGACCTGCTGAACATTGAGTAACACTCGAGCCTTGTGCTCGGCATGGAATGGAATAAAGTGGCTGAAAATGCAATCGGTAGCTGTACAGCATTAATATAAAGTGTAATAATTTAGAAATAGGAGCAACAGGATGGAAGCAACCTACCCCGATATATTATTAGTTTAGCGGCCTTTAGGGCGGCTTGACCCTACTGAGCCCTGAGCAAGCTTGCGCTAGACAGGGCTAGATGTGGGGGTGCCTGAGATCCAGGAATGGAGTTGGGCAACAGTTGGGGAGGGTGTTGTTGGGGAAGGGATGGGCGGGGAGAGGGGAGGGAGGCGAGGAGTTGAGTGTGTACATAGTCATGGAGAGTTTAAGTTTTATCATGAGCCTATATGGAAGAGTCAGAGTGTTGTATTTGCATTGCATGAATGGGTGGGATCGGATAGAAATCAGGGAGGAGAATATTAACAAGCTATGGGAGATCTTAAGATAATAATGTGGAATGTCAGGGGCCTTAACAGTTACTTGAAAAGAAATAAGGTCATGCTGTATCTGAGAAGGCAACGGATAGATATTGCACTATTACAGGAGACGCATTTGACACGGGAGAAGATGGAGTTGGTGGGGAAAAAATGGAAGGGGACTGGGGTGGGTTCGCCATACTCCACCTACGCTAGAGGAGTGCTAGTCTGGGTGGCGCCGCATGTCCCGTTCCAGCTAATACAGGAAGTGGTTGAGACAGATGGGAGGATGGTCATACTGAGAGGGCTGGTGGAAAACAGAGATATGCATTGTAAATACGTATGCCCCCAACCACAACACGGCGGCATACTTCAGAACTTTGTGCACCAACCTTAGTATGTGTGTGGGGAGTGCAGTGATTTGGGGTGGGAACTTTAATTGTGTGTTGAACCCTAGGGTGGACAGATCTGATGGCGGGATGGATAGGCCCACCCCAGCGGCAAAAGTGTTGCAGACGCTGCTAGTAGATTTTGGCTTGACAGACACGTGGAGAATGAAACATCCTAATGAGAAGCAATATTCGCACTACTCGGCCCCGCATCAGCTGCATACAAGGCTTGATTATGTTTTTGCCACAGCAGACGTTATGACAGAAATTACTCAAATCGAATACAAGGCTTGGGTCCTTTCGGATCACTCGCCTCTGATCCTTGGATAGCAATATTGCCCCCCGAGGGCGCGGAACCCTACATAGCGCCTCCGAGCAGAGGCGCTCAAGGATCCAGTCTTTAGAGAGGATATAAGGGATGAGATTATTAACTATTTTGAGGTGAATACCGGTAGTGTTGACTCTGCGGGCACAGTATGGGAAGACTTTGAGGTGGTGATGCGGGGGGTTGCTATTGCTAAGTCAAAGGGGCTACAGGGCGGGGTCTTGGCTGAACTACAGAGGGCAGAGGATGAGCTACAAAAAGCATTAAAAAGTGGCAGTGTGGATACTGCGCTAGTACTCAAACTACAGCAGCAGTGTGCGGAACACTGGGAAAGGCTTTGTAATCTCAATTATAAAAAGTACATAGAGAGACAGCATGCGGGTGGGGATAAAACAGGCCGCCTTTTGGCTTGGCTATACAAAAACGAGACCCTAGGCCTCCGATTAGGACAATAACCAAAAAAGATGGTGATGTAGTGGCTACTCAAGAAGGAGTCAACAAGGAGTTTGCGGATTATTACAGGGTGCTATATGGAGACGAGGTGGGAGGTGGTCAAAAGGAGATTATCGAAACACTAGAAGATATAGGACTGCCCAAGATCAGTGAAGAGGAGAGGGAGGAGCTTGATGCACCAATTACTTTGGAGGAGCTGGAAGAGGTTGTGAGGCAGTTGCCTACCAGTAAGACCCCAGGAGCAGATGGGTTCCCTAGTGAATTTTATAAAGTATACAAAGAGGAAGTGCTCCCCCCGATGTTAGAAATGCTTAATGAAGCATTTGAGATGGGAAGGTAGCCGGAGTCGCTCAGAGAAGCGATCATAATACCGCTTCCCAAACCCAACAAACCAGGGCATAGCTGTGGCTCCTATAGACCTTTGTCGATGTTGAACCAGGATAGCAAGATAGGCTGTCCTGGCAAACAGATTGCGGAAAGTAATTGGTAAATTAATACATCCCGACCAAACGGGTTATGTCCCGGATAGGAATATAACTCACAACCATAGGCGACTCCATCGGGTGGTCGAATGGGGTGGCAGGAATGAGGGTGAAATGGCAATTGTGTCTTTAGACGCAGTAAAAGCTTTTGACTCGGTTAAGTGGTCATGGCTATTGGCGGCCCTGGGAGGGTACGGAGTGGGACCAGGTTACATCAGGTGGGCGAAGATCCTATACAGTGAGCCGCTAGCCAGAGTTCGAACAGGATCGGTGATATCTGAGAGATGGCAACTTAGTAGAGGCCCCAGGCAAGGGTGCCCCTGGTCCCCGATGCTTTACATCCTAGCCCTGGAACCCCTGGCAATATACCTCAGGCAACAATATGATATGATAGATATTGAGGTAGGGGGGGACAACACCTGATATCCTTATATGCAGACGATTTGTTATTATACTTGCAATACCCGGAAGAAAATCTCCAATACATTCTTGAAGTGATGGAGAGGTATGCAGAGCTGTAAATTATAGCAGTGAGCCCTCAAAAATCCAGCATATTCCCGCTAGGTAGCTATAGGGGGACCTGTAGATAGGTTACCGATACTACAAATACCATGGGCGATTGGCTCCTTTCGCTACCTTGGAATAGACGTGTACCACACGATGGAAGAGGAACATAGACACAACACCAAAATAGCCTTTGGAAAAATTAGGAACAGTATGAGGTTTTGGGAAAAGCTGCCCTTAGAAATGATGGGACGAGGGGTTATGCTTAAGATGGTGGTCCTACCTAGGCTCCTACATTATTTTAGTAATATTCTACACAACACTAAGTTGAACAGTATGTGTAGGGACTTCCTGTGGCATGGTACTCGGAATAGAGTGGCGTTATGGGAATTACAGAACTTCTATGAAAATGGAGGTATTAGACTGCCTAATTTTGAAGTTTATTATGTGGCGGGTCAACTACAATATGTGGCCAAGTGGCTCTCCGACGAAGTGACCCCTGAACTCAGGTTGTTTGGGCAGGACTGTACCCAGTTTTACTCAAGGGAAATAATTTGGCTGCCTGAGATTGAAATGAGGGAGCGCCCTGGGATGATGCTTGGGTGGAAAATGTGGCGTCGAGCATGCCGGTTGATGGAGGATCCATTCCTATGCTCCCCGCAGATACCGCTGGTTGCTTTGACATGGGGGGATAAGCAGATGAGGGTGATTATCAGGACCTACTGGGAATCGGTGGGGTTGGTAACGCTAGGGGACATTTGGCAAGAGGGGACTATTAGGGATTTTAAAGAACTCAACGAAGAGGCGGGACTACATACGGGGCACTATGTTACGTATTATAGGATGGTGCAGGAGATTCGGAAAATATGGCCTGAAACAGTATTGGCAGGGGAACCAGATGCAGTTGTGGGGGCAATATATGACATATCAGAAGGGGGGCGTGAGATCTCTAGATTATATGAGATGGTGATGACTAAGGTGGGGAAGGAATTGACACATTTGAGACTGGATTGGGAAGCGGAGGTGGGAGCTCCGATGGAGAATGGGATGTGGGAACGTGCTCTGGGTTACCACAAGAAGGTGTCGAGGAACGCCAGACTAAAACAAATACAGATGTATATAACGCATAGAGCATACCTGACCCCTTTAAGGATATCTAAGTTCTGAAACACTGGAAGACAGGCGTGTCCTAAATGTGACCAAGAAAACGCTGACATGACACACATGCTTTGGTCATGCCCAATAATTGAGTGCTTCTGGGGAGAAGTAGCGCAGAAACTGGCAGAAAAAGGGGTTACGCTCGTCTTAGATACGGCCTGGGCCTGTTTACTGGGTGGGTTCCCAGATCCCGGAAACTCAAGCATGTTGGGAAACTGAAGGATTTGGCATATGTGCTCGCAAAACAGAGGATTGCCATGGGATGGAAGAAATGCCACAAGCCATGGGTGGAGGTATGGTGGAAGGAATTGCAGAAATGGGCGGAGGCTGAAACAGTGGTATGGCAAGTAGCGAGTAGCGTGAGTGGTGAGGAAGAGGTGGGCACCTTGATGGCATGGAAATTACTTATGGCAGAATTGTTCGGAGCAATATCGGACCCAACAGAATCCGAGGAAAGTGAGACCCTACCACATGTAGCAGATACTGAATGCGAATAACAAATAGGCTCATGGAGGGGGGTGGGACTGGGGGAGCAGTGACTAAGACTAAATGGTGTTTAATGGAATTCGTATAAATTACACTGCGTGTTTGGTTTGTATTGTTTGGTTTGCATAAAAATAAGAAAATATATATTTTTTTAAATATGTGTTTTAATGCGATATACAGCAAACTTTCTGAGAAAAATTGCCTAAAAAGCCAGAGTGTTTGCAATTGTTTTGTAGGGTAACACCAATCCAATAGATGAAAGTCACCAACAGTGCACAGGAACATTAATGCTTTGCTTTAAAAAAATGCTATGCCATATTGAAAACATGTCCAACTGGCTGCACAATGTAGACCAGTGTAGACATGTAATAACGTTACAGTAAAGCATGCCAGGCCACATTTAGACATACCTAGACTGGTTGCACCAAAATGCCAATCGAAGCAATTACTATCATCAAGAAGAGAACACAAATTCAAGCCTCTGGCGTCTAACAACACGGCCAAGCTCTTTAAAATCTGCAAGTAACTGGTCAATCCTGTTGCAGTCTTTACCTCTCCTGTTCCCTCCCAGGCCCTCTGTATGGCTCTGTCATCTCACCTCTCCGCTAAAACTCAGGACATACTGACCTCCATCTCCTCTTCCTCTCCCTCTCTCGGACCCCCTTAGGCCATCTCTACCTCTCTTCCTCCTTTCTCCTCTTTATCTCTGACAACACCTGACGAGGTTTCTAGACAAGTCTGATGTATGAAAGTGTCATCCAAACGGGTGTTCCCTGCTCCTCCAGAACCATCAAGGACCATTTTGACACCCTGGCTCCAGCCTTGTCCAATTTCTGTAATCACTCTTTCACCACTGAAACGTTCCCCTCTCCCCTTAAGCACTTCCTTATGCACCCACTCCTCAAGAAGACGTCTGCCGAACCTGCCTGCCCGGCAAACTATCACCCAATCTCCATCACCCCTTTCCTGGGCAAACTGTTGGAAAAGCTGGCCATCTCCCAGCTTACTCTCCACACGGAATCTGTCGGTGGTCTCCATGACCTTCAGTCTGGCTTAAGAGCAGCCAGAGTCATGGAAACTGCTCTCCTGAACACCCATGAAGATCTACTCTCCAACCATGATTCCAGCATTCCTTCTGTCCTCATCCTCCTTGATATTTCCTCTGCTTTCGAAATGGTGAACCACGCCATCCTGATAAATCGAGTCCATGAGTACCTGGGCATCACGGATCAGGCCCTTGAGTGGCTGACCTCCTTTCTCTTGGACAGCCCGTCCCAGGTCCAACTTGGTGCCTTTCTCTCTGCTCCATCCTCTCAACCTGGTTTTTCAAACTTGGCCCCTTTGACCCACCTGATCTCTAACTTCTCCTTTAACTTTCAGTGTTATGCAGATAACACTCCGCTTTCCTTCAGGCTCCCCTCACACTCCTCTTCTCTCTCGCCCATTCCTGACTGTATCTGCGATTCAGGATTGGTGTGCCTCCAACGATCTCTGCCTAAATGTCAGTAAAATGGAGATCCTTCTCATGTGGACTCCTGCAGCTGCTTTCCCTCAGCTGCTTTCTTTCTCTCACTCTGGCCGCCCGCCTTGGGCCCTCTTCCTTCGCCATCCTGTGAGGCAAACCACCTGGGTGTCCTCTTTGACTCCACTCTCTATTTCTCTCCTCACATCTCGGATGTGGCCAAGATGTTCCACTATCAGCTTCTCCTCCTCAAAGGGACTCTTCCCTTTATCACTTTCCCCCAGAAGCTCACTGTCTCCAGAGCCCTCGTTCTCTCTAGGCTAGACTACTGCAACAGCCTCTTTCTTAATCTGCCTTCCTCTACTCTCCACCTTCTGCAACTAATCCAGAACAGGACTGCAAGACTTATTCTTGGCCTCAAGCCCAGGGATCCTATCTCTCCAGCCCTGAAATCTCTCCACTGGCTCCCACTTGCTGCAAGGATCAAGTTCAAGATCCTTTGCATTGTCCACATGGCTTTCTGGGTCTGGGGCCTGCACCACATCCAACGCTCTCTTCCAAATTATCTTAATTCTCGAGCCATTCGCTCAGCTACCTACAACTCTCTAAAGGTTAGACGCTTCTCCAGGCAGAGAGTGGGGGGGGGGTAGATCTCTCTCCTCTGTAGGTGCCTCCCTCTGGAATAACCTCCCTGCCCCTCTCAAACTTGAGCTGGACCACCTGAAGGTCGGGACGCAGCTCAAAACATTCCTCTTCTCCTCGCTTTCTCTCTCTCCCTCCCCTGCTGGCCTACCTGACCTACCTGTCAGCTGTACTGACTGGTTGCTTGGCTACCCTCAGAGTCTCACTGAGTCCATACTCTTTCTTGATCAGTCACCCTTACACTGCCTCTGTGCCTACCATGCACTTAGGGGCTGTAACTGTAACCCTACAGTCCCTTGTTCTCCTTGCACTACCCAGAGCCGCGCTGCACTGGCTGCACTTACTCAGAGCATTGCTGCCCTGTTTTTCCCTCCCCTCTCCCTTGCACTTCCCCCCTCCCTTTCCTCTTGCACTTCTCGTTCTCGCACTTGCACGATCCGAATGACACAAAGCCTAGTAAGATCGTTTGTCTTGTCTTCACTCTATCATCCCTCCCTCGTCTTGTCGCGCCTAGAAACAGTTGTGTACAGGCGCATTATAAATGACTTATATCATATAATTTGATCATAGATGCCCAGATAAATATACAATGCTGCAGTAAGAAATGGCTAGACTGGCAGCACCCAAATGGCAGTCTATCCAGGTAATTCACTTAGCAGGACTGTTTTATCAGAAATGCCCATTTAAAAAAAAGTCATACCAAACTGAGGAATGACTAGACTAGCTGCACCAAAATGCCTCTCTAGCCATTAATACCACATATCATGCCTGCTTAGCCTGGACATGGACAGTCATTATGTTTTGTGGCACACTCCTGCCCCCCACACATCCCCTCTCCCTCCCAACCCTACCCCAACCTCCAAAATCAGCTCCTGGGCCCAGAATTACCTTCACGTCCCTCTTCCTTGTCCCAGAGCTTACCTATGAGGCTCTTTGCCTCATAGGTAAGTACTGGGATGAGGAAGAGTGGGACTAGGTGTAATGAAGATTACAGGTAGCTAAGTCAGGCATTACCTCCATGTACCTCTACCTCATCCCAGTACGTGTGTAGGAGGCAGAGGGCCTTATACATAAGTATTGTCTCATACACACTGGGACGAGGAAGAATAGGGCTTGGAGTAATGAGTAATCAAGGCAATAAACACAAGTATTGGTGCAACACCATTGAGTTGACTGGGATTCAGCACTCCCGTTCCCCCAGGTCCCCCTCTGAAATTTTGGGCAATGTTGACTCGACCTGACTGACCTTCAAGCAGTTGCCAGACAGAACAGGACACAGATGTTAAATGGCACCTGGGTTTCTCTGTTAACAAGAGCCCAGCAATTACTGACCTAAAGCATTTCACTGTTAGTACCTGCATTCAAATCCCACATTTTTTAGGCAATTGAAATTGTGATGTGGGTTTAATACTTGTATGCCAGGGGAGGGATTGGAAGGGTAGAGGGGGAACAGGAGACCACTCATTCTTACAGCAGTCCATAAGTGAGTGCCCTCAACCTTAAAGGAGAGAGTTAACTGCTTGTAACATTGAAGCCACACTAGAATAGTATCATTAAAGTGCGTAAAGAAATGAAATGCCCCCAACAAATACTTTTGCCCCTCCCCCACCACCCATGAAGTTAGTGCCTCTCCCAACATTTGAAGGGTTAGCCCACCGAATGTAGGTTATGTTGCGCCTCTGAACGCAAGCACACACACCATTCACCATATACACACACACACACACCTAGCCATCCATACATTTAAGTGTGCATTCTTTCACTATACAGGCACATCCAGACAGCCATCCATACATTTAAGTGTGCGCCCTTTCACCATACAGGCACACCCAGGCAGCCACCTGCACATTTAAGTGTGCACCCTTTCACCATACAGGCACACGCACCCACCCATACATTTAAGTGTGCACCCTTTCACCATACACTCACACAGGCAGCCACGTATACATTTAATTGTGCACCCTTTCACTATACAGGCACACCCAGGCAGCCACCCTTACATTAAAGTGTGCACTCTTTCACCATACACTCACACACGAACATGTCGTGGGGTTGAGGGGAGCCCTAATACTTCAAAAAGCAATTGGGCCTCATTACAACTATGCCAGTCTGGAAACAATGGTGCCAGTAAGCTTACCAGCACTGTTGTTTCCAGACCGGCATATTACAGATCTACGGGCGGTTGCCGTCCCGCCTGGCAGGTCAGACCTGCCACGCAGAACGGCACCCACCTGCAGAGTTTTCACAGAAGCACCGGCACCGTTAGTAACGGTGCCGGTGCTTCTGTGGTCCCCATTCCTATAGAGTCCGATGGAAATGGGGACTTACCATTTGCCGGCGCCTGACATCCCGGATCGCCGGGGTTGTAATCCCCTGGTGTAACCGGGAAGTCGGGCACCGGTAAATCATTACTGGTCCGGCAGCAACCTGCTGGTAGCACCGGCACGGTTACCGCCAAACCCGTAATGAGGCCCATTGTTTCTTTTTGAAGTCACTCTGACTTCATAAAGAAATTATTTCCGTTAAGGACCGAACTGTAATGGAATTAATTTCTTTTTGAAGGCAGAGTGACTTCAAAAATAAGCGATTTCTTTTTTAAGTCATAGGACTCCCCCCACCCCATGACATGGAGGCCTCCAGCCTGGGGTCTTCCATGTCATGGGGTTGGGGAGCCCTCAGAGTTCAAAAAGAACGTTTCTTTTTGTAGTCACTCTGCCTTTGTAAAGAAATTATTTCTGTTACATGAATAATTTCTTTATGAATGCATAGTAAATTCAAAAAGAAAAAAATATATATTTTTGAAAAAAAAAAATGTTCTTTTTTTTCTCCAGTGGGGCCCCCTTCCAGAACATGTGCTGGCGAGGCCCCCCGCACCGCAGGGAGTGTGGGGGCCCCTGTTACGCCAGTGGGGCAGTGGGAGGGTATATGAGGTCAAAAAAGGTTACAAGTGATATGGGCGGGAGTGCTGCTAGTTTTGCGCCGATGGAGCGGTTTCTTTCCACTGCTATGTTGTGGAAGTGGTCTGAGAGGCTGTCACAGAGTTCTTGGGAATGTGGAGGGGGTGAAGAGGTGCAGAGAGGGGCCTTGAATTCTGAGATGATCTTGAGGAGTTCCCTGCTGGTGTTACGGGTGCTAGAGATTCTGATCCCGATTATTGCTTTGTACGCTTTGACATGACAGGTATATGCAGCTCTATTCTGGGGTGATGGGTCAGCTTGCCATCTGCGTTCCAGGGTGTGATTTTGTGTTTTGAGGGATTTGAGGGATGGGGTGAACTATCTGGGGGAAGGGCCTTGATTTTGGGAGGAGGATCTGAAGGGGTGAGAGGCCGAAGGGCAATGGAGAGGCATTGATCAAAATGGCTGATGGAGGACACCCCTGGAGACGGAAATTGGATAGAGAATCAAGCAAGGAGTCAGCGAAGTCCGGGGCTACTATGACCTTGCTCCACAGAGGGAAGAGGGAGGACGTTCCAGGGACATTTAAGCGGGAAGGAGGAATTGCTGTCAATAGTGTGAGTGTTAGGCAGAATTATATGAAGTACCCTTTGGGAACACCACACACAATTAAGACAAGTAACAGTACAAATTCACCTTTGGTACAAGCCTGTACTACACAGTAAAAGTGGTAGCGACAGCTGAGCAGCCAGACTTATCTCAAGAGCAAGTGAGCAGTATCAAATAGTTACACAAAGGACGGCAATTACTATGATTCAAACAAACACCGACTCAAGGTTTCTGAGTAAAAGAATATACATTTATTTACACATCAGTTGTATAACATTTCACTAAAGTAAAGTAGTTGATAAATCACGTTACCAATACACCACACCACTCCCAATAGATTATGGACAAGTTTAAAGTCAAAATGAAGTGTGAGCCAAATGGCACTCCAGCAATTTGAAAAGGGAGGGAAGAAACAAAGTTAGGCTAATATTGAGCAGCACCAACAGGTAAGTAAGCAGGGCAATCTAGAAAGAGGAACTACAGTGATGGAATCAAATCAAATAGGCTTAGGGCCAAATAGGCTTAGGGCCAAAGTCAATAGGACAAAAGACTTTTGCTCAAGATCACACAGTTCAGGGTAGTTCGCGGTTAAGTCTTTGCCAAGAGTTCTGGACGAAGTTGGTCGACAGAAAAGTTAGTTTAAAGAGAAGAGAAGGACAAGCCCTCGGATTGGCGAAAGGTTTCACTCACCTTCACCGCAGCTGAACGAAACGCACAACCGGATTTGCACAGTACCTTTAAATGGAGAAGAAGCTGTAGCTGAGGTGGACGTTCCCGGTAGTTCCTGCAGGCTCACGGTTCCTGACTGTCAGACTGACACAATGTAGGAAGACTGGAGGGTCCTGCACTACCCATGGAAGAAACCAGCAGCAGAGCAAAGCAACAAAGGTGCGCTCCATAAAACCCAAGTAGGGTCCGACCTTCCTGGCTATCCGGTCCACTGTAGCTCTGTACAGCGAATTTGACCAGAGGAGGGAGTCCTGGCTTACAGGGTTTTGCAGTTTGGGTGAACTGGTTGGTCCCACCAGCTCAGGGGAAGAAGATTCCTGGAGGATCCTCTCTGTCGTTGGAGTCTGAAGATTCGGACCTGCAGCAGGGCTTCACTGGGCGGTTAAGTCGTTGTAGGGGTCTTCTTCTGTCAGCTCTTCATCGGTTCTTTCGTTCCAGTGGCGACTCTGCCTTTCCAATCCCAGAGACCTTCTTTTTATGCAGTTTTCCCCCATTCACACCGCCTGGCTGTCAATCACATAGCAGGGAGGCTGTCATGGCTAGACAGTCCTCTAGCCAATCAAACAGGAGTGTGACTTAGGTTACCAAGGGAACCCATGGCTGGGGTCCTAAAACCCCTCCCTAACATTCTGCCTACCCAGACTTTCAGGGGCCTAAGGAGGGCTTCTGTGTAGAACAAAGGAACCAAACCTGGTTTTGCGCGCAGAGAAAAACACGAGAAAGACATTTTCAAAAAGAAATGGCGAATAACCCAGCCGGAACCGTGTAAAAACTTATATGGTCTACTGGGTTTATGTCGAGGCTACCAAGATAGCCTAAAACAATACCAAGGTTATTTAAGATAACCGCGGTAGGAAAAATAGGGTAGTTACCACTGCCACCAGCCAAGTCTTGATGAAAAGGGTGCAAAACAATGCTCCCAGCGAAACAGACAAACAGGGATGAGTATTAACCCTTTCCAGTACTCCATGCAAGATGGTTTGTACTGGGTCTGTGGATTTAAAAAGACTAATAAACTCAATGGCAACTTTACATGTTCTGGAAGACAGTAGTCAGTCCCAGTCTAAGTTGGGAAGTCTAAAAGACAACCCTGTGTCACTGCACTGAAGGTGCTGTGTAACACACAGTAAAAGGATGATGCCTGTATAGTAGGTGAGGCTCCACAGTCTATGAACACAAAAATGTTAAACATACATAGCAAAACACATGTAAGAGTGGGAAAAAGGGGCTCACACTCTTACCAGGTGAAAGAAATTCTAGAAATCCAGCAAAGCTGCTGAGGGACTCAATAGGTAAGGGAAATTAGCCATTCTTGAAAATTCTCCATAACAGTGAGGAAGATGTGTGGTCTGTCCAGATAAGTGGATGGTGGGAATAGCTTGGAGATTAGATTGGAGGAGCTGAAGATTGCATCAAGGGTGTACCCTGCAGAGTGTGTGGCCCTGGATACCAGTGAGTCATGTGGTGGGCTTCCAGTTTGTCCATGAGTAGTTGTGTTATTTGGTTATGCTGAACATTGAACCATAGGTTGAGATCTCCTTGCATTGGGGGATTGGGGGTGAGTGAACAGGATGGCCACTAGGGAGTTTCTGAGGGTATCAGGGAAGTTTGTGTTGTAGCTGGGGGCCTGTATATGAGTAAGAAGCTCTGAATAAGAGAGGGGGTGATGTGAAATTTCACTAGGAGAGATTTGCAGTCTGCATGCTCGGAGTGTGAGATGTTTTTTGTGGAGTATGGCGTTCACGCCTGCCTGCCCTGTTGGGTCTGTTGTGCACAATGACAGTGTAGTCTGGGGGAAAGGCCTTGAGCGCAATGGGTCGGAAGTCCTTGGAGAACCAGGTTTCTGTTATGAAAAGGATATATTATGGTGATTTTTGGCAACAGATCTGGCATTAATTAGGGTGCATGACAGGCTACTCCTAAGAAGATGAGTTGTAGTGGGGGTGGGGAAAAGGAGAGGGGAATAACAACAATAAAACCTTATAAAAAATAAAAACAATTACATAGAAATCAGGGGCACACAACCATTCCGGCATCCTGCCCTACTGTGAGTGGATAAAACACAGGGTCATCATCACTGATAAGAACCTAAAGTGCAAGGGATACTGTGTGCCACCCTGTGGGCACTCAATTCCACCCTTGGACATCCTTAATTCCATCAGCTGCCAGGCATTTCTTAGATATTGTGCCGTGGTAAATACTCCCCCTTTCCATCACACTCTGCATCCCTTAGAATTGGCATCATGCAGACTGCCCTAAGGAGCAGGTAAATGGAACAATAAAACATCAAATCGATAACGGTCTAAGTTTTGTCAGACCTACACTGGCAGGAACGGTCTGGATCTTTCAACCTCCCCCCCATGTCCCTATTTTTGGTCAGACCATCAGTTGTCCCAGAGCTACCCACAGCTAGTGCTGTGAATGCAATATATATATGACTATCTCAGCATATACCTATAGTCTAAATAATTTACACATTAGAAATTTCCCAGCCTCGGCTGTCAACCCGCCCAATACTTCTTCATAATACTAATGTACAACTTCTCTGGGTTCACCCAAAGACCCCCCACGTGCTGCCTCTCCCAACCTGTCCATATATATCGAAGCCATGTATTTGAAATGCCTCCCTCCACATTTCTAGCATTCCTAATGGAATCCCTAAATACATAGGCCATATCCCCATTTCTTTCCATGCACAGAAAGCAAACCTACCTTTTGGAATTCCTAATAGTGCTTGAAGAAAAGTTTGCTCCTTCTTTATTACCTCTGTTGCTTCCCTAAACCCCCACATCTCATCTCCACATAGCAATACAGATGCTACTTTGGAGCTGTAAATGGATCTGTAAATTCTTTCAATCTCCCGTCTAATAGGCTAACCTGGCCATCATATACATCTAAGCTGAGTAATCCATTTGTTGACAGAGATATTACCTCAGCTGCCTTGAGTTTTTGACCCCTCCACTCTCACCTGGAGCCTAAATCATTGTATGAGTTACCTACATTATTGACTCTTGGCCCCATCTGAAAGGTCCTGTATTTTGACCCATTAAGGGCGAGATGTGCTTCATGCCAGAAATCCTTCATGCATGCCAATAGGTTTGAAGGGTATTTATTTATTTGCATTTGTAAAGCGCACTAGCAGCCCAAAGGAATCGAGACGCTGTTGAACGATATATTGCCCTCCTTGTAAATTGAAATGGTGTCCTCAGCATACATCAAAACTGGAAACCTCTGACCCTTCAACTTTGGCATATTGGCTTCTACCTTGTAAAAGGACACAGACAGTAAATTGATATATATGTTGAAGAGAAGGGGAGGAAACAGCTCTGACCTACCCCTCCCTTCACATAGATGATATGATGTAGCTCTCATTTACTCCTGTGCCTTATTGCTGCAGTTATTCGAATAGGGACCCGATAGCTCTCAAGCACAGATCATAGAAGGGCTCTGTTCACAATGCCAAATATAGTGCATCTTTTTTAAGTCAATAGATTTCGCCCAAGTCAGGTGGATCAGTAAACAATGTTTCACTGTCCATACAGGTCCACTAAAATCCCACCTGCAGGGTACATGACCATTCTACCCTTCCCAGGCTCTCAGCCTCCCCAAGAAAACTTTCTCCAGAATGTTGGTGGTTGGGCAAATTAGAGAAATTGGACAATAGCACACATGTTTGATATAGCACCCTTTTTAAAGAAGGAGTCTAATTTGACTGTGTGCCATGGTTCCTTTAATCATTTATTATGGAAATAAATAAACATCATAGCGAATAGAATAGAATACACACAGGGATATTATGGCTGATGTAAAATGCCCTCTGCCCACAAGCCTCCCTCTCACTAGGCACCTTTAGGTATTGTGAACATGGAGGTACTCAAAATAGCCACTCCTCTTCGTAGTTGCAAGAAAAAGTCAGGTGTGGTGCACTCTCATGTATAACCACTAAATACACACCTTAGGGGCCAATTCATGGAACAAATGTGCGCCGAAAATCTAGGTGCAAGCCGGCACAAGCGGGAAAAAGCAAGCGCACGGTTTCCCCGGGATGTGCGCCAAATCCATGCGTGGCGCACACAGGCGCACACGTCATTGCAACATCCCGAACACCGTGCGCAACGCACACAGGGAAAGCGCACAACGTCGGCGCACACACCAAAAAGGGGGCGGGACATGGGGCGTAACACGCGGAATGGGGAACAACGCGTGAAAAAGAAGGCATAACTGGGGAAGTACTGCATGGAAATACACGGAACGCCGACACGCACGTGAATAACACGCATTCATGGAATCGAATACGGGAAACCCGCGCATGCTAAAAGACGCGCACAGGTGTCAACACGTCCGCCACACGAAGCCAGGCAGAAGCGTCCCTGTGCACAGTATTAAAGTGCGCGCAAACAACAAGCACGTATATACAGCTACGATGAATGCCCCATTTGTCGCAGCACTGATCGCGGGACACTGCAGGAGGAGGAGAATAGCCAGGGCCCGCATTTTATTTTCCCTGGACTAGCCTTTTTGCGATGCCTGACGACCAGGTCTATGGCAGGTATAGGTTTCCACCTCGTATCATCCTAGTCCTGGTCAGGGAGTGGGAAGATGACCTTCACCATGACCCTGGAGAATGTGCTCAATGTCAATGTGCTGCATTTTTTGGCCACTGGGTCATTTCAGCAGACAACTGCCATAGTGGGAGGGGTGTCACAGGCCACGCAGTCACGCTGCCCACACCAGGTGTTGGCAATCATGACTGCGCACCCCTCAGTCCACAGGCACATATACATGCCCAGAACACCTGCAGAAAGGCAGGCCGTGGTCCAGGATTTTTACAGGGTGGCACACTTCCCCAAAGTGCTAGGTGCCATAGATTGCACCCATGTGGCCCTACGTCCACCTAGGGCCACTGAGCACATCTATCGAAACCGCAAGCACTGGCATTCCATCAACGTGCAGGTTGTATGCGATGGCAAGGGAATCATCACCTCTATCTATGCAAACTACCCTGGCTCTACCCATGACAGTTTCATATACAGAATGTCCGCCCTGAGCCGGGCCCTGGAAGCTGGGAAGCATGACGACACATGGCTCCTAGGTGAGTACAAATGCCTGTGCACATGCATGCATGTCACACACAGAAAAATACAGAAACCCAAATAATCACAACCATTATCACCTCCAAAGGGGACAGTGCCTACCCTCTGAGCAACCACATGATGACACCAATCCGGAACCCCACCACACCACCCCAGGTAAGATACAACACTGCCCATATTGCAACTAGGGGCATAGTGGAGCGCACATTCGGAGTGCTCAAGTCACGCTTCCGTTCCCTTGACCGCTCTGGCGGCCAGCTACTATATGCACCCCCAGTAGTGTGCAGGATCATTGTGGCAGCATGTGCCCTGCACAATGTTCCAATACGGCAGGGTGTGCCGTTGGACATGGTGGTGCCCCCACATCTCCAACCACAGGCACTGCACATGGGAGGGGAAAGGGCACATGGTGAGGCAGCCCGGACCCAGCTTGTGGCCACATTTTCCACCTAAACTCCCACCCCTGCGGAGTGCACACAGGCCTGGCACATACCAGGTGACAAATCGATGATGACAAAGAGACAGTCAACTGTCACAACCTTACCACCCTGCCATGGAAGTGCTACATTGTGTGCATCCCTAGCTACTGAAACATAACCAATCCTGTATAACCAAAAGGAACACATGCAAGGTGTGTATCACACCCCCCCGCAAAACAGGCCATGACAATCCCTGGTATGTCACCCAAACCCTCCCAACCCACATCACCCTTGCCTGCCACACCATCGCATGGCATGCAATAGCAAAAGCCCAACACATGACCAATAAGATACAAAGTGACATGTGATAAATGGAAAGTGGCTCGAGACAATGATGCCTGACATGGAATCAGATGAAATGACTGACCAACAACCTCCCACACATACCAAGTCATACACAAATGCTTTCCACCAGTCGTAGCATGAACACAACACTGAATGCCTGTTCGCATGCACATTGGGCAAGGCAAAATGACTACTCCCGAACCCGTGTGTTGTGTGTGTCTCCTGCAACACACTGCTCAGCACACAGCACAGTGAGTAGCCCTTGTGTTGGGGATATACCTTGAGCATCACATGAAAAGGACAAACAAAATAAATAAACAATTGGCGCATATACAGGATCCCCAAATGGTAATAGATCATGCATGCAGTGCAGGGACACAGCATGCCCGAGAAGGCAATCTGTGTGCACCTGTGGCCATGGAAGGGTGGTTGTACGTGTGGTGGAGCATTGTGCAACTGTGTGTGTCAGTAGGGACATGCACTCAATATATGCATGTGAAATCAAGTGACCCATAGTGTCCTGTACACATCACATGTGAAAATTGCCCATGTGTACACCCCAGCATGTCAAACCACACCAATCCCCTGACACCTGAAAAGTAAAGACAACACAGGAACATGCATTGACCAGCAGAACACATAATGTACATAGTACCCCACAATTACAATGTCAGAGTGCCCAAACACTGTAGCCCAAGCCAACTGTCCAACAACAAAAGGCCCTCCCTCATTTACACATCACCATGACCTTCTGAACAACTGTCTGGGGTATGTAGCCTTCTTCCTTCAAGTCTACCTGGCTACAGGATCACCCTACCCCTTTGTCTCCATGTTCCACCTTGCGTGTAAATAGGGTCCAGCCCCCTCAGAGGCCACCTTGACTGGTAAAAATACCAAATTGCAGAGAACTCCAAGGAGCCAAACCCCCAAACCAGGGAAAAAGACTATAGGCACCAAAAAACCCTGCAAGATATGATATGATATGGCATTCATAACGCGCCTATACACAAGTGTTTCAAGGCGCGACGAGGCAAGGGAGGGGAAAACAGTGGAAGACAGACAGCGATCCTACTAGGCCAGGTGTCATTCAGATCGCGCAAGTGCGAGGGTAGGGAGAAAGGGAAGAGTAAGGGGAAAGTGCAGTGCAGTACATGGGAAAGAAGAATAAATACGATAAATAATAATTTGGCATTTATATAGCGCTACGAACCCTCAGGTATCTGAGCACTGCTTATTATTACCCACAGTGTGTGGTGCTCATTTATCGACCTCGGAAGGATGGAAGGATGAAAGGCTGAGTTTGGCCCCGCGTTAGCAGGCTCTGCACGGATGTCAAAGCGAGCGCTCTACTCGCTGTGCCACTTGACCGGCGTGATGAAAAAAATGGCCTGATGGTGGCAAGTTCAAGGTAAGAGCAGACATAAGTGCTGGTAAGGAGACTGAAGGGATACAGAACCAGTCTCCAAGTGCAGGGGGTTGCCAGGGAGGCAGGGCAAGTGAGCAAAAGGTGGGACCTGGCCCCAAGCTCAGAAAGGGTGGCCAGGTAACCAGTGCAGAATCAGCAGGGAATTTCAGCAGAGAGAGAGGCAGAGAAAGCAGAAGCAAAGAGGAAGGTTTTGAGGTGTTTCCGGAACCGGAGATGGTTCTCCTCAAGTTTCAGTGAGGCAGGAAGGCTGTTCCAGAGGGAGGCCCCAGCCGAGGAGAGAGATCGACCACCAACACGTTGCTTGGAGAAGCGGCTAACCCTGAGGGAGTTTGAGGCAGATGAGCGAAGAGCCTGAGAAGGAAGGTATTTAGGAAGAGAGAGTTGAAGGTAATGTGGTCCCAGGCCCCAGAAGGCCTTGTGGATACTGCAGAGGGTTTTGAACTTAATCCTTGCAGCCACTGGGAGACAGTGCAGAGATTTCAGTCCTGGAGAGATACAATTCCCTGGGCTTGAGGCCAAAGACAAATCTTCGCATTCCTGTTTTGGATAAGTTTCAGAGGGCGGAGAGTAGAGGCAGGCAGATTTAGATAGAGGCTGTTGCAATAGTCCAGCTTAGAGAGAACCAGGGCTCTGGAGACAGTGAGCTTCTGGGGGAAGGAGAGGAGAGGAAGAATACCTCTCTGAGGAGGTGCAGCTGGTAGTGTGACTTCTTAGAGACGTCGGAGATGTGAGGAGAGAAGGAGAGTGTGGAGTTGAAGATGACCCCGAGGTTTTTAGCCTTGCAGGTGGGAGCTGGAAGAGGGCCAAGAGAGGCCAGCAAGAGAGCTGAAGGGAAGGAGGGAGAGGGTGTGCTGATGAGTAGAATCTCAGTCTTACCGGCATTAAGGCAGAAGTCGTTGGCGGCACACCACTCCTGGATAGCAGACAGACAGTCAGAGATGAGGGAAGGAGAAGAGGAGGCCGAGGGTAGCCTGAAAATGAGCTGGGTATCATCCGCAGTCTCCAGTAGATGACTTGAAGTAGCAGAAAATGTCCAAGCACATGTCCAAGCAGAATGATAGAACAGCCAAGGTAGCACAGTTCAACAATGGTCCAACAGGATGGGTACCATTTCCTGTACATAATATACAATGAGGATGCAAAAACTGATGGGTAGTGTCACAGCTCCGGTGTCCAGGCGCAGGAGTGGCACGAACTAGCCACCCCCTCCGTGGTCTGGGCGCTTGCAAGGTCAAACTTACACAGGCCTCCGAGACCCCGGCGGGGAAGGAGGGTCAGGGAACTGTTGTTTGGACAGGCATTGGTATACAGGATAACCGGAAAGAGGGGTGGGAGAGGGGAGTTGTATTGGCAAGAGAAAGTAGGCAAAATACAAAATACAATTATTGACAATAACACATAATCAGAGAAACAAAGTTCATCATGCACATTGTACCAAATCAGTCAAATACAAGCCAGAGCGTGACTTATCTCTGGGGTGAGTGCTGGCCTCCTGCCTGCACACTCTCAGGTCCGGTAACAGGAGCAGTTCAATGCTGCAAATACACAACGCCATTCATGCCCCAAAGTAAGTGACTTATCCACAAAGAAACACTCTTGTCTGCTGCTATGTACGTATACGTTAGCTTGCCCCCGTGATGGTTCACACACTGTCAATGCAGTAAGGCAGGCGCACGTGGGCGTGCGGGAAATGGAAGACCAATGTGTCAAGAATCACACATGATACAATGGTCCCTGGGTGAGCTGCTAGACACGTACAGTAAGGTGCAACTTTAGTACAAGTCGGGGTCTGGGAGCCGCGGATTTCAATAAGTAGTGCAATTGGCAATTTGCACATGCAAATGATATGCACTGCACACGAGGCTGTGCCTCGCTGGCTGTCCCTGTGCACTGTATCAGTTACTGGTTAGGAACGCTACTGCGCTAATAACTCAGCTTGAATGGAGCAGGGGGGACTCGAGGATATGTTCGACGTCCTCTGCGTCTGCTCCTGACAACTTGTAAAGCTACATGGCATTTCGCCCTCAACGCATCTTAGCTGTACTGTGCGCTTCTACAACAATGCCTGGCAAAGCTCCCCAGCACTGGTGCAACTTAGCATGCATGTGCAAGTGGCCTGGTGGAAGGTTGGCTATGGTATGGCCCCTTGTGCTGCTCACCATGCTTGGAGCTCCTGGAAACATGTCTGCTTCTGTCGGATGTCTGAGCACAAGCCCTGTGCTTCTGCTTGCGCACACATGTGCACGTCTGCACCACCGAACGTGGCCAGGTTTCAGTAGTACTTGGCCCTGTGTCTGCTGGCAAAGGTAGTCTGGAGGCTCATTTTCCTGCAGAAAGGGCATAAAAGACATTAATAAGGCTGGAAAGTTCCCTGTGTGTGTGTCTTCATGCTGGTTGTCACTGGGCCAGGTTAGAGACCTACATCCAAACTCCTCCCACTATCAGTTTGACTTTGACAGGCAAAGGGTGCAGGCTACGGTCTACAGCATGAAGTGCATCAAGCACATATACAGGCAAGAAAAGAACATACATCACAATCCACATCCATTAATGGAGATATCAATCATGTACTCACCCAAATTGATTACAGACATGGCATGGATAAAACACACTCAATCCCCACTAGGGGTGTTAACACAAGTAGTACAGCAGCAGACATGCCACAGTTATGACGAAAGTCCAAAGCCCTTGTGTAAATGTTTGTTACACCGAACCATCCTTGCGAGCCCATGGATAAGGGAAGCAGGATTGGCCTATGTGAGTCAGGACCCCAAGCTGCAAACACATTCACGAGACAAGCTTGAAGGGCCCAGCTGGAACAGACAGTGGATGCTTTCAAAAGCCACAAAGCATCACACCGTCACATGAATGCACAATAGACAAGCAATTTTAAACTATATTAACTAATTAAACTAACTATATATTAAACTATCAAAAACCATATTAAATAACTAAACAAAAATTAAAAATCAAAAATGGCCACAAACGACCCGGGGGGGGGGTGAAGGCACCCAGGAGGGGGGGGGGGTACAGGGTGCACCCACATACGATGATGTTGAGTAAAAAAAAAACCTCCATGGGCTCAACGCCTGCACAGCACGACCTGTTTGGGAGATATCTTGTCGTCCGAGTCACCCTCTTGCTGGAAAGGTTGATGTGGCACAGTACTCTGACCACACCTAGGTGCAGCTTGCTCCTCATCTGCAGCAAGTCTGCGGGATGGGTGAACCTTGTTCTGTGCGGCGATGACACGTAGGTCAGCATGTAGAACCTCGCGTGATACACGTTCTTCCTCATGCAAGGTAACACGTGTAACACAGAGTTCTTCCTGCGTGGCCTGGCTGGACAACTGGTACACCTCCCGGCAAGCACGTAGCTCAGCCGAGATGGTACGCTCTAGCTGCTCCAACCTCTTCCCTGACCGCGTCCTCTGGGTCATCATGAGCACAGCCAGAGTAGATTTGAGGGATTCAAAGTCAACCCTCATGGCCTCCATGTGTGCCTCTGCGTGAGCAGCAATTGCTTGATGCAAAGGCACCATTTCAGCCCGGCGTGCCCTGTCAGAGGCCTATATGCACAGCCAGAGTCAGCGGGCCGTGGACTGTGCCGCTCGCTGCTGGAGTTGCACCTGCCTAGCAGGGGGGAACACGGATTGGGCCACACGTTCCATGCTCACAGCGATGTTATCAATTGCTGCCCCCTGGTGTTCTGAATTGGCAACCATGGTTTGCTCCCACTCAGTATACTCCATTGGCCATTCTTGTTGGGTTGGCACCGCCCGCGGCTACAGGACTACATTCCCCCGTCGACGTGATGCCCCAGGCACATCAGCAACTGGTGTGGAGGGTGACCCTGCGTCCCGATCCACCACAGGCAGAGGTCCCACCACCGTCTGGCCCCTCAGTGCAGGTGTTGCGGACAGAGGAGCGTCCACATCAGAATCACTCACCCCTGACGAATGGACCTGATGCACATCCAACTCGACATGGTTGTCAGAGTGATCATTCGGGCTAGACTCATTGCCAGCCATAGACAAGATGGTCGTAACACATGTGGGTTCTCGTGGCCTACCACCCCACGACCCCCACTTGTGCTGGGTGCTGGTGTGATAGCAACCCTGTGTCTGGCATGACAACACTATCCTCTGGCTCCATTGCGTCATCATCTGAAAAGTGGAGAAAAAATAACATTAGTACACATGTCAAAAGCACATAACACACACACACACACACATATCACACAGACAGCCAACACCTGAAGCAGACATGTAACACACAAATGAGAACCTGGCATGCATGCCAGGTCACTTTGACATTGCATCAGTGAGTAGGCATGTAGAACAGTGTAACACGGCTCAGAAGTGGGTTGATGCAGTGCAGAACATGTGTACGTTACCCACTATCTACATGAACAAGTACATCATGATGTGCATCAATGAACATGAAGGCAGTGCAAGGGCAAATTCAGGCATCACATGCAATGGGTTGCATGGCTACAAGCAAACCCCCCCTCCCCCTTAGTGAAAATGCACGGATGCATTTCATGCCAGCGAAAGGGTGACCAGAGACCTGTGTATTGGCAGACAGTGTTGACTAGCATCAATTGCATCATCTGAGTCAACTGACAACACAGCAGATGATGATGGGACAGTAAGCGGGACACATGATGAACCCTCAGTAGTACACCCATGTGTGCAGAAGCCACTACACCAGTTGAACAGAGTCAGTGGGCCTGAAACAGGGGGAGGCCTGTGCCCCACACAGACTGTGACACCCTAAACATGTGTGTGATGCAGGACTGAGCCAGAGTGGGCATGGAATGGATGATCAAATGCCATGAAATGTAGGTCATCCTGGACATGTACTACAATGATCATCCAGTCAAGGACACATAGGGGCATGCATGGAATGCACATGGAGCATGAATGTTCACTCATGTCCCTGCGGAGCATCTGCCATCTGCACAGTCCAAGTGAGACACCCTGCATGAAGGACAGAGGATGTACCCCACTGCATGTGTCTGGCAGGTTGGCTGGTGGAAGTTTGCATGTGCACAGGAGGCTTGAACAGGACATTGCAGTACGCCAATATGATGCACACCACTGCAATGGTGAAATTGGTGTCCAGGGGGGGTGGAGGGGCAAGGGAGCATGCCTATGTGGAGTACCTGCATGCAGGCAGAGGACACATGCACATCAGTCATGCAATGACATAGTTCCAGTGCAGAGAGGAAAGACACCCCAGGCTACATGCAGAAGGGCCAGTGAGCTGGAACATGGACCGGAGGGGCAGCCGGGTGACTAGCATGTGAGTAGGGTGCAAGTGTGGTGATGATGACAGTCCCTGTCTGCTCTACATGTCCACCATCGTGCACAGCAGGCACGCATCAGTGAAGCATTGCATGACTTGCACATGAGAACCATGCACACATGACATGTAGTGGAAGTCAAGCACAACACATCACACAAGCAAAACACACATGGCCTCGACAAACACACGACAACACTCACTGGACGGGGCATCAAAGTCCAGCATCTCTCCCACTCCTTCGACCATTTCTGGTGGTATGAACCCCGCAACGACTGACTCGTGTGGAGTGAGGTCTTCCTCCTCAGTCGTGGCCCATGTTGTAATTAGAGGCACGCTTCACCTTAGTGCTGTGTTTGAGGTCATCCCAACGCTTTTTGCACTCTTGAGCTGTGCGCACCTCATGGCTGAATGCACTCACATGATCCGCAACTTGCTTCCAGTGGGTATTACGATGGGCAGCCGTAATTTGACAATTCGGCCCCAATAGCACATCACGGTTGTGGTCCCGCACGTAGTCCACAAGGAAGTCCAGCTCCTGCACGCAGAAAGGCTTCTTCCTCGATGTGCTGGAGGCCGTAGCTGAGTCTGGGGTCCCACCCTGAACTGCAGGTGCAACCTTCCTCCTCTTGGACGGTGGTCCGGTCCCTGGCTGGCAAATGCCGCCCTGATCAGTATGGGCAGTGGTACCGGTGGATTGAACCGTGGGAGTGGCAGGTGGAACAAGGACGGTAGCCCTGACTTGCGTCAGTGGCTGCTGGGTGCCCTGGAATGGACCCTAAGCAGCAACATCCGCTATGCCAGGGTCATTGACCGGGACTGTCCTGGTTGGTAGACTCACAACCGGGGTGGTGTCAGCTGCATCTGCCCATGCACTTGCCAACACCCGGCTGGTCGGGGCAGCAGATGACATTACTGCCCCAGGGACACATGCCTCGGTCAGGGCAGCCCTGCGTGCACCTACGGTGTGCCTCCTGACCTCCTGGAAATCTTCCATGGACTCTTCAGGTGCCAACGCAGCCTGCGCTGGCAGACCCTGAGGCTGGGTGGTGGTGTCCACAGCTGCACCTGCAGCTACCACTACCCTTGGGCCTGTGGCAGTCGATGAAACGGACTGCCGGGTCACATGGGTGCCAGTGCCAGATGCAAGAACTGCATCTCCCGGAGCCGCAGGGGGTAGTGGCATGACTGCACCAACACGTGGCACAGGATCGTGCCGAACTGGCGCACCCCTGCCTCTTCCCCCTCTGCAGCCACCCTGGACATCCTGGAGTCCCCCTACTCCCTGGTCACCCCAGCCACGTCCCTGACCACGCCCGCCACATGGAGTACGCCCAGCTGGGAGGCCATGAAAGGTGAGGGGTAGTGCCGGCACAGATGTGGTAGTGCCAATGGGAGGTGTACATGACAATTGTCCTGGGCAATTGGGGTGAAGGGGGTGGGATACAAGATGTTAACAGCACCCCTGCACCTGCAAGGCTGTATGTGACCCCGGTGATAAGGTGACGGGTCATGCAATGCTCAGGCACCCAAAACTGCAGTAAAACTATGCACGCAATCCCAGTAGCCCACGTGTGTGGAATTAACCTACCGCAGTACGCGATGGCACCCAGGGACACGGAAAACACATACGCGTGGGACACGGAGGCTACTATGACCTCGAAAACGGTACGTGATACAGAGGGGCACCCGCAGTGGGAAAAATAGCGTGCGCGACTCACCGTCAGACTAGCGTGATAATGAAAAACACGCGTAGCCAATACCCCCACCAAAAGAAGAGATACGTCCTTGATCCGCTGTGAAGTTGTGATGGTGCGCAAAACAACACGAAGTAGCAACACACACGTCGCTCTCCATGAAAGGCACGTACAGCGAACTGCTGGCCCCGCTCACCTTTAACCCGTGCTGAGGGAAATGCCTGCACGCATCACTTCACTTACGCGCTAAGGGCCTTTCCTCGAATTACACGCTGACGTGCAGTTTTTTCACGTGCCAAATCACTCCGTATCAAGCTGGCCACGCGACAACACACGGAAGTCCACGCTCCTGCCATGAAGGCAATTTTCCTGCCCCCCAGAGCCCCGAGCACGCTCCCAACTGCCATCTGCTGCTGCCTGGCTGCTGGCCATGCGCCCTGTTATTTGGTGCCTGCACGTCAGCCATCTTCAGGGGTCCAGTTGCTGTGACCACCCCTGCTGGAACAGAAGACTCCCGACTGGTATTCCATTGCTCCACAGCCCAGCCCCAGGACCCAGTTGCCCACCCACACCTGCCTCGGGGGTTGCCATGTCCGACACAACACCATCTGGCACCAGTGGCAACCCCCCAGCAGAGAGGCAGAGGGCTGCCAGCTTCAGTGCCAATGAAGTTGGCATCCTGGTGGAGCACGTCCTGGGGCATTATGATGCCCTCTTTGGAAGTTCACACGACGACAGGACGGAGGAGGATCTGGAGGACATTGCGGCTGCCATCAACGTGGAGCGGGTGGCAGCCCGCGACATGCAACACGTCCGGAAGCGCTGGGAGGACTTCAGGTCCAGGACCCTCAGCAAGGACCGACGCCTCTTGAAGGGAAAGCATGCAGAGGGGTGCCGGGACTGCCTTAGCAACATCCAGATCAGGGTCCTGGAACGCATAAACCCAGCGATCCACCGCCAGATCCTTCAGATGCAGACCCGTCCGCAGTCGAGTGGTAAGTGACCATGCCTACTGATTGGACGCTGTGCATGTCGAGGTGTGGCAGGAGTGTGCAGGTTGGACATATGTCTTGGAAGGCCCATGTATGGATGTGTATGTACAGGGACATGAGCCTGCCGCATGCCAGTCCAGTCATGTGTGAGGCACATCAATGGTGTATGTGTTCGAATGCACGTTGCCCAAATGCATGTGTCGGTACACACATGTTTTGAATTATGTGTATGTACTGTGGCATGGTTGTGTTGTGACACATGGATGCTGGTTCCACCTTCATGTATGTGCACAATGTACATGTGCGTGTGTGTGTATTTGACATGTGTGCAACTGTGATAAACCATGGATGCATGCGACACCAACATGTAGGAGGCTGATTGGCAGATGCGACATGGATGCTGAGGATTTAACTGCGACAGGTGGTGGAGATGTACAGATGCATGTATGTCTGTTGGCATGTGTGCATGCGTTTACCACTCCCCGTGTTGCATGTGAGGTCAGGCGAACCTTCGGATGCTCATGCTGTTGTATGTGTATGGATGGTGCTGCCTGCTGCAACATTCCTGTTAATGTGCGCATGGGTGTGGGTTCAAATGATAGGTGTTTTGGGGATTGTGATGCCATGTGTGAAGTTTGACACTGCCACTCATGTGCAACTGTCATGTGTGTATCAGACCATTGTACAGTGCCCTGATGCCTGTGTTCTGTCTCTCCCAGTCTGCAGTGTCAACTGATGAAGAGGGCGGAGACAGTGCTGTGGAGCACAGCAGCAGGGATCGCACTGCCAACCGGAGATGCAAGGCCAAGCTCCCCTCCCGGGTTGTCATCTCGTCGGGGAGTGAGAAGTCTGGTGCCATGTCCGTGGCACAGCTGCCGAAGGTAGGTCCAAGAGGCGGAGGTCAGAGGTGGACTCCTCGGCAGCAGAAGGGGCAGCTGAGACCGCACGGGGACCCATGGAGGAAGATGGCACGGAGTCATCCAGGTTGGTGGGGGGTTTGGTTGAGGAGGAGGCCGTGGAAGGGCCACACACGGGGTCTGGAGGGAGATTCCACTGGTGCTAGTGGTGCAGTCCAGGGGCAGGGACAGGAGGCAGCACAGGCCACTGCAGAGGTGCCTGTGTGTAATCCTGTCCCTGATCCTGTGACTGCATCATCCCACACCAGCAGGGATGCCTTCGTCCAGACCCGTTCTCAGGGAGGGGATGTGCGAGCAACAACTGGCCTTCCCCTCCCTGCGGACGTGGCAATCCGGGACTATGTTGAGCCTGTCCTGGCTGGGGTGGCTTTGCGTCAATGTGGCATCCAGGATGACGTGCAGGGTTTTCGTGAGGACTCTGCACGTTATTTGGGATGCCTCATTGACCGCGTCGACCTACTAGGATGGGTCACCAGTGTTGGGTTCCTCCATCTGCTGGACCTTGTACCAACCCCCTCCTCAACTGAACCCCCTATGCACCAGTCGTCCTCTGTTCCATCTTCCGGGCCAAGTTTCACCTGGGTACCCTGTGGAGCTGCCTCTGACCCAGTGGCCAGGCTGGTGGAGGACACATCCTTGCCACAGTCGGGAGTCAGAGGTCCAGCAGGGGTGGCCACCTCAACAACTGGACCCCAGCAGGAGGAGGATGTTCAGGCATCAACAGGCAGGGCACATGCATGGCAGCAGCAGGCTCAAGGTGGGAGCGATGATGGCTCGGGGCCATCAACATCAGAGGGGCAGGCATCGGCCGGAGGGCAGGAGGATCCTGGATTGGGAGTGTCTTCCATGTGGCAGAGTTGGGCCAGCAAATAGATGCGGAGCGGCGGCGGGCGGAACTGACACAGCTCACTATGGTCAGGGCGGAGAACTCCAGGCTCAGTGCCTCGAGGGAATTTGCAGGGAGTTGGAGCTGGACATGGCATTATCCCTGCGAGATCTCAGGGCCAGGGAACATGCCCGCCTCCAGGACGTTGAACAGCAGTTCGATGATGCCCTGGCCCGGGAAATCAACAAGTGAGCCGAAGGACTTGCCCGCCGCCATTGTATATAGTTAATTAGTGTTAGGTTTCCTTTCTATTTTTCTTTCTTTTGGGGTGCATGGACTATGCCCCACCTTTTTTTATATAGTTATTAGTTAGGTAGGGTATTTGTTTTTTTACCCATGGAGCAATGGTTTTCTTTTTTTTTACCTTTGGATTTGGTTTGATGGACAAACGCTTTGGAGCCTTTTTCTTTCGGATATATTTGGATTCTGCATTCATATATTTTTCATTCATTTTGGACATGCAGCCTTTTGTTTATTATTTCTATTATTGTGTGATTTTCTTTCATTCCCTTGCTTTTGCATTTAATACATTTTGGTTTTATACTTCATTTGTGTGGTATTCTCTCATTGGTTTCATGCATGTCACGATGTAGGATTTCTCATTCACTTGCACCCATTGGGTGTGACGGACATGTACTGATGTGCATACTTGCCATTTGGGATCTATCAAGACATGGGGATTTCAGTGTGGGGTGGATGGAATACTTGGTTGGGTGTTTGGACTGGGGTGGCGTGAGGTGGGATTTGGGTGACCATAAGGGCCAAGAGTGTGGATCGTGATGATGTGCTGGGTGGGTGGGGGTGCAGGGGGACATGAGTCGGGGCCTGCTGGCAGGTGCCCGTCACTGCTGGGTGGGTGGGGGTGCAGGGGGACATGAGTCGGGGCCTGCTGGCAGGTGATCGTCAATGCTGGGTGGGTGGGGTTGTAGGGGGACATGAGTCGGGGCCTGCTGGCAGGTGGCCGTCAATGCTGGGTGGGTGGGGGTGAAGGGGGACATGAGTCGGGGCTTGCTGGCAGGTGCCCGTCAATGCTGGGTGCGTGGGGTTGCAGGGGGACATGAGTCGGGGCCTGCTGGCAGGTGCCCGTCAATGCTGGGTGGGTGGGGTTGCAGGGGGACATGAGTCGGGGCCTGCTGGCAGGTGCCCGTCAATGCTGGGTGGGTGGGAGTGCAGGGGGACATGAGTCGGGCCTCACAAGTGTTCTCACAAGTGCATGGTGCCATGTGGGCTGACTGCAGGGCATGGTGAGGGTTGTAGGGTAGTCCCCTGTGGTGTGGGCTGCCTGCAGGGCATGGGGAGGGGGGAAACCGCACACCCGGGAGGGCCCATGATGCCAAATCATATGTGAAACTGCCTGCACACCCCACAAATACACGTACCCCACTCGCACAGGGCCTATCGCGTGTGAATCTCCCCGCGTACCTCACAAATACACGTACCACGCTCGCACAGGGCCTATCGTGTGTGAAACTCCCTGCGTACCCCACAAATACACGTACCCTGTTTGCACAGGGCATATTGCATGTGAAACTCCCTGCGTACCCCACAAATACACGTACCACGCTCGCACAGGGCCTATCACGTGTGAAACTCCCCACGTACCCCACAAAATACACGTACCACACTCGCACAAGGCCTATCGCGTGTGAAACTCCCTGCGTACCCCACAAATACATGCAGGCTGCCCATCCACCCTGGCCATGCCCCACAGGCAGCCCACACCACAGGGGGGACTTTTTCCATGCTATTTACCTGGCACGAGCGGGGTACGTGTATTCCGAGGGGTGCGCAGGGAGTTTTACACGCGATTTTGCTAGCGCGAGAGGGGTACGTGGGGAGTTTTACAGGCGTTTTCGTGGTTGGGAGGCTGTATGCTGATCCACTGCCCTTTGCGCCATGTACTGGATTTGTGTGCTGTTCATGGTGCACAGGGCGGGGTTGGGGCATAACTGGCGCTGCTGCAGTGTCGCTGCGCCACTTTGCGCCACGGCTGGTTTTGAATGTTGAAATCCATGAATACGCTGTGCGCTGAAATGGGTTTTGGAACACGCGGCTGGCACAGACTGCCACACGCGCACACTATGCGCCAGCCGCGTGCGCCACTTGTGCGCTGATTTCTATGAATTACCCCCACAGTCCCAAACAATTCAAAGACTCACAACCAATAATTTACCTCATAACATCAAGATGGCATACTCAGTTACAGCCAATGTGTGTGCTTTCCTGTCTGCAAACAATTCTAAGACTTGTCCTTCCAAACTAATATTTTGCCATGTCATGAAAATTTGACAAACACAGTTAAATCCCATATCTACTCTCCTGCCTCCAAGAAATCCTAAGAATATTTCTTCTGCAATGTTGCATTTAAGAGCAACATTTGAGTATATTGCTATTTTTTATTAACTAAAATGGCCCTTTCAGCAGCACATCTTGTCACTATTGTTACCCATATTCACACCCCTACACAGCCTCTACAACTGTGAGAAACTGTAAATTATTATGGCACTTTGTGTCACATTCTTATTCAATAGGGGGAGCACCTGCACTTGCATGCCCTGGCCACAATACAAAAGGTGGGCACAGTTTTCAAACATATAGCTATTCCGGTGCACATCAAAACCTGCAATGTTAGTGGACCTAATGTCAGAACACTTGTCTAGTAAACCTTTCAATCAACATTGAACAAGGGATTGACCCTGATGAGGATCTCAATTACCTGGGTGAACCCCTCAATCAACTGGGAACCAAGGTCCATTCCTCACCACAAATTGTATTTTCCCTACTATCGAGTGGATTTTGCTTTAATTTATGCCCACGATTTTTTTTATCAGGTCACTTTACAGGTCCTGTGCATATAATTTATTATCAAACACTATCTCATCACAGTTTTTAACTAAAGACATACTTATTTTATGGTGCTTTCAACTAGTGGCGTGACAGTGCCTAGGATTGTTGGGATGTTGGTGTATTGTGCCCGTTCCTGATGGATTCAGACCCTGGTCTACAGCAGAAAACAAAAGGTGGTTTGGAGGTTGAGGGGGAGATGTGCAAAAAAAGATTCTTTGAAGTTTGGAGGTATAACTGGCAGAAACTACAGAATCCAGGAGTGGCAATGTCAATATTAGATGTTTAAACAAGGACATTTGGACTGAAACATTCAGGGTTATTAGAGAGTGTTGTGACATGCTCTGTGTACCATGAAAGGCTTCGATTGTATTATCGGAAGGATTCTAGTGAGTGAAAAGCGAGGAAAAGAACAGTGCAAAGAAATAACATGGTATGTTCCCATCAATTCTCACACTGTATTACCTGTCCACACAGCACCAGTTTATGTATTGTTATCAATGCCTGGATAGTACTACAGTCGTTTTGGGAGGCTGCCCTCTTCGATGAAACTGCCTATCCTATAGCTGTATGTGTGACAGCAGAAACCTCTTTAAAATCACTGTTGGCCTTAAATTCCACAACCCCACATGTTCACACCCGACTGGCTGATATGGGACACTGTTGTTGGCCCATCAAGTTTGTATGTTTGTTTATTTTACTTATGTAGCACACCTAACCCGAGGGTATCTGGGCGCATTACATTTACATGGTTACTTAGGCATTTTGCATGTTACAAGGTTACTTGGGCATTTTACACAATTTACACATAGATCAGAATTGTATGCATTTTACACATAGATCAAAGTATGTACAGTTATACACATGGATCAGAATATATACAGTCTAGGCAGTTGTGAAGGCTGGATTAAACAATATTATTAACAGAGTGGTACCCGCAAGCTGGCTGCAGTAGGGTTAGCGGCATTCCGAGATAAGACTAGTGTGTCATGCTAGGTGGCCACATTTCTTAGCAGTCCAATGAGAATAACCATTTCTTTGTTTCTTTGCTGAAGTTGTAATGTGAAGGCGCGGATCTTAGGCCTACAGGCAGAGAGTTCCAAAGCTGTGCAGCCAGTATTGGGAAGTTGCTTCCCCCTGCTTTCTTTAGTTTGAAGTTGGGTACCTTGAGATAGTTAGTGTGGGTAGACCGGATAGGCCGTTCAGAGGTGTGTGTAATCTAGGTACCAACCCAACTTTAGGAAGCCTGAAGGGTCTTCCGATTGTAGCCAACAACAAATCACTGTAACACCTTTATAGTGGTTCCTACCTCATCTTCACAAGGCCCTTGGGCAAGGTGCAATGAAGAGATGCACTGGACCCTGAAGAGAGAGAGAGAGACTCCCCCTGAAACCTCCTGAGCGGCCAGCACAAAATGCTACCCCACGGAGTAGGTCCCAGGGAAACCCTCAAGGGGGAAAAAACCCTGTGCTGGGCTGCTAGGGAGCGTGGGTAAGTGCTCTCCATCCCTCAAAGTTGAGTGTCTTAATCTTGCTTTTCCAGGCCTGTGGATGTTGTTACCTCCTCGGGTCTGCCCAGCTGTATATGTATTAAATAACAATAACTATTCCCTGGAGGGGCTGATAGTAGGAGAAAAAGTTGGCGCTAAAGAATAAATGAATAATTCAACCCCTTACCCAACGTGCTAGGATGACGTGCTATTCAATTGAAGAGAGAGGGATCCACGCCCGCGGAACCTTTCTGAAGTGAAAGATTTACTAGATGAAAGAATAACAAAGGGCAAGTTGAAAAAGATTCCTGCAGATGGGGTTACACTGTTAAATGCTAAAGAAATGCTAGTAAGATTCCTAACCTGAATGAAATGATAGCTGGTACAATGTTAAACTGCCCGGGTGAAAAGGATTCTGGGAATAGTAGTTCCTGTGGTCTATAGAATTGGTAGTTCTTCCACAACCAACGCTGTTTCCTGAATTGACAAACAACAAGGTCTGTAAAAAGTCTGCGCCCCCACTAATCCCAGAGGTATGAGAAAGAACTGAACCCGAAGCCTACAAATGAAATGACGAGATGGATTTTAAAGTAAAAACAGCTGTGCTGCCGGTGCCGAACAAACGAAGGCGAGAAAGATGCCGCCGTTAGAAGCGCGGTTTCCTTATAAAGTAAAGAGGGAAATGTAAAGAAGTAGATGTCAGATAAGGTCAGAGGAGGAAAGGGAAATATCACGCAAAGATCAAGTAATGCCCTGAAGCGTACTCACGGAGCGTCTAGCAGTCTCTGGTAGAGTAGCAACGCGAGGAGCAGTCTGCCTTCTTTTCTTTTAAAGTGTTTACTTTTCCCTTCGTGGGCGTTGTTGTGGGCAAAACCGTGCCTCAGGCCGTCCCTCACACACACTCGATCACACGCATCCACACAAGGAGACACGGGATGCGCGTGTGTGCCTTACGGCATCCCAGCGGCAACTGCCCGCACGGACGTTCTTTATTATCAACACGCATGCACGGGCCAGAACGAGGCTCGCGCATGCGTCATTCATGCTTGTAACGTCACATCCCTTTTTTTCTTCAACAAAAACAATCTAATATCAACAAGGATGAACAGTATAACCAGTAAACATAAAGCATGTAACCCAACGTGGGTTGGCCGGCTGCTGCAACCTCGGCTCAGTCTCCCGAGTCCAGGACGAGCCGCCAGTCTGCGGTTTCCTCGCACAGGGTACCGAGGGGTGCTTTGCGAAGTCGAGCTGGGACCATCTGCAAGCGGAACGGCCTCCCTCTGGGCGTCCTCTGCCTGACCTTTGGGGACAGCCTCGGAGGAGGTGCTTTTGTCCGGTTCACTGGCCCTCGTTGACGTGTCCACTTTTTTGAAAAAGGACCTGTTGCGGGTGACAGTCCCCCGGTTGCATGCTGCCGTGACCATGGTTCCTTTTACGTGCGTGACTGTCCACGGGTGAGGCTCATAAGGCAGTGACAGTTTGCCTTCTGGGTGACGATTCCGAACTAGCACGGAATCACCTACGGCCACTTCCTTGTCTTGGAGACCTCTCCTCTCGCTCTCTCTCTGATTGCGGGCTGCCCGCTCCTCCCTCACTTTTTCATTGTCAATGACCCCGGGTACTCTTCCTTCCATCTCCGGTATCATGCCGCGAGGGCAGCGCCCGAATAGCGTTTCAGCAGGGGCTACGCCCGTCGATTCTTGCGGCGTGGTCCGATACTCTCGCAGGAATTCCACAACCTTCTTCGGGAGGTCCTCCTCACCGCTTGCGGATATTCTCAGCACCTTTTTTAGCGTGCGCATGAGCCTTTCAGCTTCCCCATTTGCACGCGGCCACAACGGGGATACTCTCCGGTGATGGATGCCCCTCGCTTTGAGATACTGTGCGAACTGGCTGCCTGTGAACGGGGGACCATTATCTGAGCATAGTATTTCAGGGAAGCCATGGGTCGCAAACATTTTGTCCAAGGCCCTGGTGGTGTACTCGGTGGCGGTGGACTCTACGACCTCCACCTCGGGATATCTGGACCATTGGTCTACCACCGCTAAAAAATACATGCCCCGACCAGTTGATCCAAAATCCACATGGACAGTTCCCCAGGGCTTTTTGCTCCGTTCCATTGAGCTGATCGGTAGAGCTTTATCCCCGGGATTCGCCGCCTGACACGGCAGACACCTTTTTATAAACAGCTCGACCATTCCCTCAAGGTCAGGGAACCACACCTTGGGTCAAAGCCGCGCCTTGGTCTTGGCTACACCTTGGTGCCCTATGTGAGCTAACTCCAATACACGATCTCTCAGGGCCTGTGGGATCACAATCTGCCTCCCCCTCAGCAGAAGTCCGTCGTCAGAAATGGATAGCTCATCCCTCACCCTCCAAAGCGCCTGAAGGTCTTTCTGGGCGTCAGCCTGCCGCCTTGAATTGTTCTGAAGCACCTCTCTCCAATCGCCGCTTCTAACCGCCGTTTTGATGATGTGGAACACTTCATCCTTGGACGATTCTGTTGCTATGGTAAGTCTGGACAGCGCCACCGGCAATGCACCTTCCACCACATGACACAGCAGCCCTCGACAGTCAGACATCTCCTTGGTCTTTTCCACATTCTCTGGGTTTGGGTGTCGCGACAGATAGTCCGCCGGATTATTGGTCCGCGGTCTGTACACCAGTCGAACCCCATATTCCATAAGGGCCAGCATCCATCGCTCAATTCTGGGTGGAGGTTTTGATGACACACCCGCCAGGATGGGCAGCAGGGGCTTATGATCGGTCACGACTATGACCGGCTTGCCCAGGATGTAGAGACGAAAATGGCGACAGCCCCACAGTATGGCCAAGGCCTCTCTTTCTATTTGAGAGTAACGCTTTTTTGTGTCTGTGAGTGCCTTGCTCGCGTACGTAATGGGTCACATGTCCCCTCTCTTGTCCGCTTGCATCAGCACCGCACCTACACCCACCGGGCTGGGGTCAACAACGATCTCGGACTCAGCGGTGGGGTCGAAGTACGCCATGGTGTCTCTGTCGGACAGGGCATTTTTGATGACCTGAAATGCCTCCTGCTCTTTCCTTTCCCACACCCAGACAGCGTCATTCTTGGTCAGCGCTCTGAGGGGTTCCGACAAGGAGGCCCACCCCACAGTAGTTTACCATCCCCAAGAAGCTCCTTACCTCCATTGGGGACTGGGGTGCTGCGGCCTCCCGAATGTCCTTGATCTTTGCAGGATCGGGCGACACGCCGCTGGCATGAAAGATGAAGCCAAAAAACCCAATTCTGTCTTTGAAAAACTCACATTTTTCACGGTGTAGGGTAAGCCCCAAATCTTCTAGCCTCTTCAGTGTGCACTCCAATCTCTTCATGTGTTCTGCCTCTAAGTTCTCCTATAATATCATCAAGAGTGGGCGTAATGTGTCTCTCCCTTTTCATAGCCGCATTCGGGAGGCGCATATCGACGCAAATGCGCACCGCTCCCAGCTGTTTTGGCTTGGGGGCCACCACTATGGGTGAGACCCAGGGCGTCGGGCCTTCCACCCTTTCGATGATGTCGATTCGGATCAGTGAGCGGAGTGCTTCCTCTACCTGCTCCCGGAGATGGAACGGGATCCGTCGATGTTTGAGAGCCGTAGGCCTGATGGTGTCGTCAATGTGGAGACGCACAGGAGGAGCTCTCAACTTTCCCACTCCTTCGAAAATGCCTGAGAATCTGGCCAGTAGCTGCTCAATGTCTCCTTGATAGACTGCGAACGTAAAATGCACAAGGTCCAATGCCTCCGATGCCGCACAGCTAAGCAGGGAGTGGGGGCTCATGTCAGTGATGAAAAATCGTGCTTTTATGGACTTGCCGCCCTTTGAAACGGGCGCCACAAAGACGCCCTTGATGGAGAGTGGTGTGTCGCCGCCGAACGTGAAGATCTTTGCCCTCAAGACCTCCAACGGTGGTGGTCTAAGGATCGACTGGTAGTGATCTGAGGCCAGCACACATACCAAGGCTCCTGTGTCAATCATCACTTGTGTAGGGACCCCTTGAATGTCCACGATGCATTTGGGCTGCCTCTTTTTCCTTGCCCCTGTGGCTATGCTCGAAATGAAGAACATCTCATCCTCCTCTTCTTCCTCCTCGGCCATGTTCAGCCTCTGCATATCCTGTTCAACTGTCGCAATGCTCTTTTGCCCCCTCGACCCGCTGCCAAACAACCTGGCCGGACCCCTTTGAGTAGCCACCGGCGCAGGAGCGCAGCACATCCGTGCATAGTGTCCGAGTCTGTTGCATCTGCCACAGGACCTGGATTTGGCGGGACATTCTTCCGAGTGCGGCAAATCGTATCCGCAACACTGACAAATGGACGCCACTCCATGTGTCGGACTTGCTTCTTGGCGTTTCTGGCTCCACTTACTCTTTGACATGGACTGCCTCCCGACTGCAAACGCCTCTTCTGACCTGCTGGGATGCACCGCTGCGTCCATTGTGGCACCCCTCGAGTCTGCCAGTTCATACATTCTTCCACTGTCCAGGATCTGTGTCAGAGTCCACCCTGGCTCCCTTAACACCTGTCTGCGGAGTTTGCCTGAGCCACAGCCTTGGATGACTTGATTTCTAATCATGGCCTCCTCGTTGTCCCATCTGCACGTCGTGGCCATTTGTCTTAGGTGAGCGCAGAATTGATCAAGCGACTCTTCTTCCCGCTGTTTTTCACTATTGAACAGGAACCTCTTATAGTCCACGTTGGACAGAGGAATAAAATGATTCTTCAAGGCAGTCTTGACCGCATCATAGGTGACTACTTGCATGTTAAGGGACTCATAAATGCGTAGGACGTCCATACCCGCGGAGTACAGTAGAGTTGCCCTTTTTGCGTCATCATTAGTTTCTCCTGTTGCAGTGAAGTACATGTCCAATTTTCTTATCCACAGCAGCCTTCTTGGGCCCAATTTTGAGGGTGGACCCGACGTGTCAAATTCTTGCATGGGTAACAGAGATCCCTGTTGTCTCCTCCTTACCACCACCTGCGCTGTCGCTGCATCTTCGTCACTCTCCACCATGTTCACAGGTCGCACTGGCACCTCCTCAGGGTTTAGAGGCCGCAAACCTGACTTGTGCAGACAGTCGACGTACCTCAGGCCACTGCGTGGTGGGGATCAACGTGGCCGTGGACCCCTCCAATTACCACTGCTTGAAGGACAGTCCTCTTGGATGTCGAGAACTGTCAGGATTCCAAAAATGTGTTCACTGTAGTTTCTATGGAACGTGAGCAGCGCACAAGCACCTTTTCAGGCCGCTACTGCCACGTGTCTTGCATAGAAACCCATCCGCTTTGCTCGCGCTGGATTGGGGGAATGGTCCGGTATAACGTTGCTGCAGTGTACATGCAGCGTTATGTCAGCAGAACGCTCAGTTTGCATCCCATCCTCGTCGCCAGTTGTTGTGGGCAAGCCCATGCTTCGGGCCGCCCCGCACACACACTCGATCACACGCATCTACACAAGGAGACATGGGATGCGCGTGTGTGCCTTACGGCCCTCCCGGCGGCAACCGCCCACACGGACGTTCTTTATTATCAATGCGCATGCGCGGACCAGAACGAGGCTCGCGCATGCGTCATTCATGCTTGCAACGTCACAGGCATGGCGGTGCTCTCCAGATGCAATGCTGCTTCCGGTAAGGATGCAATTGAGACTGGACTGCTAACGTGACCTTCCTGCAGTGCCACCTTGGAGTAGGTACGAGTACTAAAATCGTACAATTCACACGATGTAATGGACGAACCCATTACAGTGTGCTTGATGAATTTGTCCACCAAGTATTTTGGGGCCTGGTTGGAGAGACATTTGAACGTTAAGTTGAGGACTTTGAGATTGACTCTGGCATTAATGGCCAGCCATTTAGTGGCGCGTCTGGCATTCGAAATGTGATGCATTCTGGGGAAGCTTATCGCAGTTCTAAGGGCATTATTTTGTAGCGTTTGCAGCTTGTTGATGTTCTGTTTCCTAGACCCTAGGTACAGTGCATTACAATAGTCAAGCTTAGACGGAATAAGAGTTCTGGCTAGTGTAATGCAGCTGTCATTAGAAAGAAATGGTTTACATGCGTTAATCAGTTAGCAGGTGCAGCTAGTAGCTGAGGCAGTAGAGCTCACTTGTCTTTTCATGTTCAGTGCTGAGTCAAGGTAAAAGCCTACAGTTTTTACCTCTTTGGATACATTAATGTTTAAGCCATCGATGTTGAAGGTCGTGAATAGGTTACTCAGTTTGCTGAGTTTGGTTGGTGAGACAATGAACAGAAGCTCCGTCTTCTCATCATTAAGGCAAAGCCCATGAGTAGCCATCCAGGCTTGTATGACGAGGTACATTTTGTTAATCCTAGTTACATCTGTCTTGTAGTCCCCGGTGATTGGAATGAGAATCTCGGTGTTGTCTGCATAATTAGTGTAGGAGACACAAAGATTATCAAGATCGTCAAACAGAGGCTTTGTGAAGACGTTATTCATGGTGGGTGAGATGCATGAGCCCAGCAGCACTCCACAGGTTACAGGGACTGGGTCTGCTGAGTCTGTATTGGAAAGACTCCCATGAAGCGGTTGTCTAAGAAAGATTGGATCCAGGCTGTGGCCTCCTTGGACAAATTAGCAGATGTTGACAAGTGATTGCAAAGGACCTGGTGGTCCACCAAGTCAAAGGCGGCAGAGAGGTCTAAGAGTAGGAGGATGGCTAGTTCCCCCTTGTCCTTCAGCACTACCAATTTTTTTTTAGGTCAATGAGTGCCGTTTCTGTTCCGTGTCTTGGCCTAAATCCTGATTGTCGGAGTCCTAACAGGTTGTTGAGTTCCAGATATGACTGTATCTGGAGGTAGGCTGCCTTATCTAAGATCGTTAGTAGAAAAGGGACCGTTGTGATTGGCCTGTAGTTTGTGGGGATGGAAGGGTCTAGATTAGGATTTTTTAAGAGAGGGAGGACCCACGCTTCTTTTAAATTAGTGGGGACTGTACTTGTATTGAAAGATGCGTTAATAAACGTTGTTATGAAGGGAGCTAGTTCCCTAGCTGCCTCTTTGATTGTAGTCACAGGGCACGAATCCCCTAGGCACCTGGATGGTTTAAGTGAAGAATGTATTTTTATTACATCGGGTATAGTGACAGGGGAAAAGTGGAATTCATCAATTTGCTGTTGATGCAAGTATAATGACTCTTGCCTCTTCGGGTCATTGGAAGGAATGGCAGGTTTTTTAGTTGTGAATTTTTCTTGTAGCAAGGATATTTTGTTGCATAGAGCATCTTGGATGTTGGTGCACCAAGTTTTGTTTTTGTTGCAAGTATCCATAGGAGGGGTTAGGAGATTCCAGTTCTCTTAAAATGGTGAAGAGTTCCCTTGAGTGGGAATTAGCTTTAGCGATTCTATCGTTAAAGGTGTATCTTTTTGTTTGGTAAATTTCGAGTTTGTATCAGAGATTCTAGTCAATGACTCCTTGTTCTGGGTAGTAGGATTGTTTTTCCAGGGTGTTTCTGCCTGCCTTTTTTCATTGCGAGTGGCTTTGAGGTTTGGGGTAAACCAGGAGTTAAGGTGAGCTCGAGGTTTCTCTGCATAGTTTAAGGTGAGCAATTTTGTTGATGGCCTGGTTGAGAGTAGAGTTATAAAGGTCAACTAGAGCTGCTGGGTCTGAGTTGAGGTTAGTTATGTTGGTGATGGGGTGGATGAGCAGGTTATTAAGCGTTTTGTTTCGTTTATTTCGAGTCATGGCAAGGGGGGCCATTTGAGATTTAGAGTTAGCTTTGAGATGGTCTTGAATATTGAAGTTTATGAGGTAATGATCCATCCAGCCATTAGGCTCAACAGATGTTATGGCAGTTGTGCAGTTCAAATCAGCCAGTCAGTCTAATGTATGCCCTTTAGTATGGGTGGGTACATTGATCATTGGGGTCATTGAGACCCAGGTTGAAATCTCCCAGTAAGATGATTTGCGAGCCTGGTTTTGTATTCGTAGACAATAGAGCAGTGATTTCTTCAATGAAAGAGGTGATGAGGCCGGGTGGTCTGTATACTAAGTGCATAGCAATGGTACGGGAAACAGTTAGTGAGAGTTTTACAGACAATAAAAGGATGGGAAAGGGGGATGTTGGGATATTCTTAAGGCTAAATTAGTTTTGGCCACAAAGGCAACTCCTTCTCCTCTGGAGGTTTCTCTATCTGACCTAATGATGGAGTAGTTTTTAGCATCGCCAGAGATAGGGTAGGTCCTGCCGTTGGGTGGAGCCAGGTCTCAGTTATAGCCACAATGTCTAGCTGATTGGCAATGATATGGTCAGCGATTTCAGTTGCTTGGGCGACCATGGATCTTGCATTGATAAGTGCTCCCTTGATTAGGGGTGGTTTCTTTGTCTGGAAGTCGTTAGTGGCGGGTGATGGCTTGGGAGTAGGGTGGCTGGAGTCTTTTTTCTGTTTTTCTTTAGTTTTGGTCTTAGGTTTGGTTATAGGCGCAAGAGGTGGCAGGGTAGGTGCCGATGGGTGTGGGAACCTGGATCTTAACCTTTGATTTCTAACGTTGGTAAGGCAAGGTTGATTAGGTTTAGGTCTATTGGCAAATCGGTGGATCCATTGACAAGAGGTCATGGTGTGCATTGCTGAAGACATGTTTGGTGTCTCTAGTGCAGGTGTCTTCAATTGAGGGAATAGTGGTGGTAAGAAGTACGTTGGTCTGATTTGGTCAGAATGGAGAGTGGTCTCTGTCTTTTAAGGTCATTTGTAGTCATTATGATCGAAGGTCTGTTATCTATGGTAGTTAGAAATGGTGGAGACTTGGAATCTATAAGGACATTTTTTGTTAGGAGTGCGAAGAAGGCGTAGATTGGCGTAGTTGTGACTAGAAGCCAAGAGACATTTAGGTGCATGATTAAATATTGAGAGGCGATTTCTACCCTGATAGGGCCAACGTTTAGAATAGGGCCAACGTTTAGAAGGTGCAAAGTTTGGCTGGCAGTGTGTGTTTCATGCAACAACACAGTACATAGGTGAAGGCGAAGTGCAAGATGGCATAGCAATAGTGGGCAGGCTAGGCGATTGGCAGTAATAGTAGGCTAAGTACATGAAAAAGTAGTAGTGGGCATGCTGGGCAGTTGGCAGTAGTTGGCTAGGTGAGGCAATAGGCAATAGTAGGCTAGGCAATGCAGTTAGCAATAGTAGACTAAACAAAGCAATTGGCAATAATAGGATAGGTAATGCAGTTGGCAATAGTAGGCTAAACAAGGCAATTGGCAATAGTAGGCTAGGTAATGCAGTTGGCAATAGTAGGCTAATCAAGGCAATTGGCCATAGTAGGCTAGGTAATGCACTTGGCAATGGTAGGCTAAACAAGGCAATTGGCAATAGTAGGCTAGGTAATGCAGTTGGCAGTAGTAAACTAGGTAATACAGTTGGCAGTAGTAGGCTAAGTACTGCACGCGAACAAAGGCAGTTGGTAGAAGTAGGCCGAAGGAACATGGCTAATAATAGGCAATGTAAGCCATCATAGTGCAATTTGGTTTGTACAAGCACAGTGCGGTACAGAGGAAACGACAAATAACAGATATTAGAACAGGATGGTGCTAAATGTAGCGGTACTGGCCGCAGACATTTGTGGCGTATTAGAACATCAGTGTACTTTGTGCTGTATTACAGCCCAAACAATATGTCAAAGCCTTACCTGGAGAGTGTGATTTGTCTCCCTCCTCAAGTAGACCACCTTCCATAGCATGGCAGCACGTCAGACAGAGATAAGTACGTCAGACAGAGATAAGTAAGAATTTACGTGGAACGTCTGCTGATGTGACAATGATGTATGTAGCACTTAAAACTGAGGCAAAGATTCCAAGTGGCACATGTACCATCAGTTAAACTCTGAATACAGTGTTTGCTTAGACTCAATCTATTGATGGCATTTACCTCTAAGTGGAGGTTAACGGTTACCACAACAGCAAGAGGACAATATCACACAAACATATCACCTGCATCGATATGCTAATGTTGGGATGTGAGATTCCCCCCCATGAAAAGGAAGAGACCTCCAAAGGTAAAGAAGAAAGTCCTCCCAAAGATCAAGAGTATTCCAGTGTCTCTGAAGAGCAATATCCTCTTCATAGACCTCATCTGCAGAGTGTGTATCCTTTCTGTCTCTTCCCCTATTCTGAACTATTACATTTGCCATTGGCATTTAAATAATGGATATTGGGCAACAGCAATGTGCTTTGCCTTCATCCCATATGTGAGGGTGTCATTATTTCCTATTAACATTGGTTTGATACTGTCTGGGGGTACAGTACTGTGTGTTGTATTTTCTTCATTTGTAAAAGTGTCATTCATTATATATTTGCAATGCAAGGATTTGATACTGAATGAGGGTAAAATGCTGTGTGTTGTTGCGTTTATCCCATTTGTCCGGGTCAATGACATTAACATGCTGCTACCTCCACTGAACATTGTCTTGGAGAAGGCATTACTGGACAATGCTATTAAATGGGGGAAAGGTCAAAGGGCTGAAGTTAGAACCTGCCTAAAGTTTCATTGATGAGGCTGAGGTTCAGAAAGTGCCTCACATGAAGAGGTAAGCCTTTTGGGTGCCCACAAAAAAGGATGCTACCTTCAGGACAGCCTCCTGAACTTCTGAATGTGGAGAGCTTTCACTTCACTATGCAGCCAGAAATGGCATGTGTGCTTCCTAAGGGACACTACGGAGCTGTTAAGAAAGACTGTATAAAAGGGGCATTTGGAGCTGCCTGAACAGGTCAAGCTGCAGAGGGGACTGCTTGGGGGTCTTTCAAGAAGGTGCCTTCCTGGTTGCCGCTCTTTTTCCCTACTTAAGGAGCCCTTTGCAGATAGGGAGCATGTTGCCGCTCTTTTTCTCCACTTAGCAAGCCCCGCCACCTGGTGCCCTCCTGGTTTCTGCTCTTTTTCCCTACTTAAGGAGCCCTCCAGCCTCTTTTCATTTGGAGTTGGGGAGCCGGTGCAAGTGGATCTAGTTCACCTGGCCTAATCCCCACCCACCTGGTGCCTTCCTGGTTGCCACTCTTTTTCCCTACTTAAGGAGCCCTCCAGCCTCTTTTCCTTTGCAGATGGGGAGCAGGTGCAATTGGATCTAGGTCACCTGGCCTAAGCACCACCAACCTTCTTAGCCCTGCCTCTTCCTTCCTGCTCTTAACTCTTAGATCAAGGGCGTCTCTCGCCCGTGTATCCGAAGTGAAGGGCAGACATAGAAGAGGGCATTTCCTGTTTGGACCAGGAGGACCCAGGACCCAACCCCCTGCTCAGACAGCAGGTAAGCATGCACTAAAATGTGTTTACTCCCTCTGTCCCCACAGGCCATCCCCACCCCCTCTTGTCCCCCCTTGATGTTCCCTTGTGCCCCCCAACCTTCTCGCACACAGGTGTTGCCTGTTTTGCTTGATTCCTCTACCCTGCTCCCCCCCTCTCCAGCCTACTTCTGCAGGAATCTGTCCTGATACATTCTAGTTTCACCATCACCGTCTTCTGGCCTATGCTAGATTTGACTTTTATGGACTTCATTGATTCACGGTGCATCACCCTATCTCCTCCCCTCCTCTCCTTACTTTCTTCTATGCACTTACCCTATCAGAATTGTCCCTGGACCTAGTATGATAGCAACATCGTCTGTCTCCTCCCCATTCCCCCCAAACCCCTCCCCCTCCAGCCCTATCTGACATTTCGTTAGGCCTAGTAGGATAGTCGCTTGGTTTGTTCCTCCCCTCCCTTTCTGCACCCATCTCCTTCACCTTTTGATTTTCTCTGGTTTTACCAGAAATGCTGTCAGGCCTGGTACGGTAGTCGCCTGTCTGTTTCCATTTCCTTCCCACTCTCCCCCTCCCTTCCTTATCTATGTCTTAGCTCTTGCACTATCTGAAATGTCGTCAGGCTGAGTACGATGGTTAATTTCACATCCTTACTGTTCATGGCCTGTAAGAATGTCATTGTATTTTCCCTTGTTCCCTCCCTTGCCTTGAAGCGCTTTCTTTGAAACACATTGTGTATAGGTGCTATATAAATAAACTATCATATCGTTTATAATGAACAAAGAACCCCAGAATGAAGAGCCCATGACATCTACTCCAGCAATCCATAACTTGTGCCCACCAACCTAACACACTCGAATGTCCCTGCCAGTGATCCTTGTGCTGCCATATCCTCCACACCTGTAGCAATAATTCCAGTGACCTTTCTCATCCTTGACACTTTGCACACCTGTCATACCTATTGATCCCCCATGACAGAATCACATACAGCAGCTTCCTCTATATCACCACTCCTCTGTGTACAGGTTATCAGAAGCCTAGCAGCCTTTGCCTCAAACAAGTAACCCGCTGCCTGATTACCAATTGTGAGCCATTATTCTAAGGACGAGTAGTTCATTGACAGTAGTTGCCAACTATGCATTTGAGATGTGCCACATTCTGTTCAATCATAAATACAAATGAGGGAGTTAACTTTGAAAAAACAAATGAAATATTTAATATCTCATTTACAAAGAAACTTCCTTCATGGGTCTCGGCCACCCACCTTCATACATCTGCAATGATTCACTACCTGACTTCATAAAGCACATCACCTCTGCCATCAGAATGCAGCTGAGTCCCACGAAAACATTTGGTCAAGCTAAACCCAAAATCAGTCCTTGACTCACCTACTTTCCTGATAGTCTATCACAGCACCCATCCACTAGCCAGATCTCCTTGGGTCACTAGCAGGGATTTAGCCACCCCAACCTACCGTTGTGCTGGCTAAAATGCACACATGCATTCTAAAATCCTGCTTTCATTTCTCATACCTCGGACTTCAGTCCGAGAAGGGGCGTTCACCCACTACGCTTTGAGGCCATACCAATAGTATTAGGCGCTTTACAAATGTCATGTAACATAACATATAAACCTTACCATTGCTAATATCCATTATATCTGTTCACCCAATCAAAGACGTTGCAAAAAGTCCACAGTTGACAAGATTTCTTGTCTGTGTGCAAACTTACACAAATATTTAATTCTCATTTCTCCTAAGGAATGTCAATACAACGTTACAGGCGGATTTACAAATATTTTTTGAATGGCACCTACCCATTTAAAAACACTTCTGTAAATCAGGCCTTACATGCTCAATGTTCTCCACTAAAGCTGGTGTTTTGCAGAATCTACAAATACATTGAGTAAGATTGAAACCTTGTCTTATTCCGACCACGTTGACGGTAGGCAATTGATTAAAATGCGATCTCATGAGCGTTCTTCTGAATTTGTCCCCTCTAAATGTAATGCAATATTTGGAGAACAAGACAAACTTTCTCTCACTCCTAATGATCTGTTGAAACAGTTTGTATTTGCAAACAAATTACCTACTTACACAACAATCAGACCCCACTTATATAATTTCTACCTTATTTGGATATACGTTTAATACCGTTATTATTCATACCCTAAGGCTTTCATAGATTATTTATCTATGAAATGTATCCCTCCCACTGATGATCACTTTAGTCTAATTTTATTTAAATATACATAGACTGAATTCAGCAGAGGAACTAAACATTTCAGATCTATTCAGATCGCCAATGAGTATAAGCTTATAAAGACAACCTAAGACGTACCTAATAGCAGCAATCGGAAATTTAGGAGGCAGGAACAAAACGTTTCTTAGTATTTTGTATTATGTCCGAATAGTACCTGGTACAACTTTCTGCTTAAAATTAAAAATAGGAAGGCAAGAAAAAGGCTGATATTTCCTATTTATCAATGTGATTTGGGCACCAAAAACAGCAGTTTTTTCTTGATATTTCTATTAAAGCCCTTAAACATCTTATAAAAAGGGAAACCCAAATAAAACAAGCGGTTTTACACTCCTAACTGTGAATTGTCAATTTGCTTCAGAAAAATTACTTACTTTCTTCCTACCTGTAAAACACAACATTTTATGATTTAGGTGGTAATTATTTCTCTTGGAAAATTGACAGTAATTGTCCAAAAAGTGTCAAAGGCCAATTTACATTTGATCAAATAACATTACATTGTCAGCGAGGTGGGAATTATTGTAATTGAACTAAATCCTATCCCATCTCTGATAGAGAAAGATTGAACAGGCCAGATCCCAAGTCGCAAACCTGCCTTTGACCGCAATAAGTTCTAATTTTTGAGGACAGAATTCCATCTTTGTTGAGTGTTTTCAGGATTTGGGTATTGAAATGAAGAAGCATTATTATCCAGAGGAGACCCTCTGAGATTCCCCATTAAAACAATTTCTACCAGATAAGACATCTGTTCACACAGTCAAATACGTTAGTAAGATCAAGACATGCTAGGTACACTGTTATGCTGCCCTTATTACAAATCTGTTGTTGAATGAAATCCAGGAGAATCCCATTAAAAGTGGTTCTCAGGTAATGGTCGGAAACCCGTTTGAAATCTTTGAAGTCACGTCACCCAGTAGATATGGCCCCTGCTTCTAAATCTCTTAAGACTAAGGGAGTCATCACAAGTTTTGGCAAGAGCAGTAAAAATGCAGCAGTAATACTATTACCTCCGCATTACCGCTTCGCCCAACTATGAGTTGTGCAGAAAGTCGTCAGATTTACCCCCCGCTCAGAGCTGGTGGTAAATCTGCCAACTTTACGCCCATTTTCAGCACATGGCGCCACAGTAATTGCACCGAAAATGCCTCATTGGGTCCAATGGACGCAATATAAATGGGGAATTACAGCCCTACCACAACTCGGGATCTGGCGCTAATAGTGCCGGACCGAGTTGCGGTAAAACTATTTGTATTGGTCAGTATCCCAGCAAATGTAACACTGGGATACCGGCCACTCCTGATGAGGCCCTAAAGAGGCAAAGATGTTAGTACGAGCGTCCATTAGAGCAATAGAGATGTATTTATAGGCCATATTCTGTCCTCTGCTTTAAATATTGGGACAATATAGGTCACATTCCAAGAAGGAGGTAAAATATTAGTTGACGCAATTTGGTGAAACAATAATCCAAAATCTCATCCCAAAGCTCCAGATTTGCCATCATAATTACGTTTGATATGCCATCTGGAAACAGCACCAGAATTCTTATATTTCTAAATTAATTTAACACTATCACTGCTGTTGACCGACCAAGCGGCAGCTTCACACTTAAGTGTGATATGGATTTTTCAGGTAGGGGAAGCATATACGTTACCAAAATTATACAGCCAGTCATCTTCTGAAATTGGATTTAATTGGGAGTCACCTCAATTTTTCCTCTCCTTATTTATTGCAGTCCAAAAATACTGGGAATTCATCAGCAAAGTATTTTTAAAAGATTGTCTCAACTGTTTCTTCTGAGTATACAATTCAAGAGATGGCTCATTTCTCAATACTATTTTGAAATGACTCCATGATTCACACTAGTATCACTGTACTAAATAGCCATAATTGTAATTTTGCTGTTTGGACTGTGCAGGAAGCGATGATAAAAGGGTCTCAGTTTGGAGGTTACTGAGGATGATGTTGACAAGACTATAGCTTTTAAAGTCCTAAATGTGTCTGAAAGTCCTTCTAGTGTTGAAGTTGATTTGTTTAAGAGTACCTCTATTAAAAGCTTGTATTTGGACAAAGCTGAGGTAGAAATTGTTAATTGTGGAAACCAAATGCTGTTGATGGGGGAATCTTATTTAGGATGTCAAGTAGGAAATGTGGCTGGCCAAGACTCAACGCTGACTACTTTACCCCAATCTTTATTAGAGGAGGGGGAGAACAATACCAGAAGTCCCTAAACAAACTCTGCTGGATTCTACATCAACACAAGCAGTGTTGGATTGTGATCTAACTAACCCTGCATATTGGCAACTCTTGAAAGAGCGTATTATTGCTAAACTTCAGCAATAGCCTATTTCAGTTTTGCCAATGGCTGCAATCAATGGAGAGCATTTAATGGCAATCGTGGAAATGCGAATAAGTGTTGTCAAATGGTGCAAGAAGAAGTTGGCGAGGGTGTGATGATTAACAATGTCACCAATAAACAGAGGCCTAATCGGCCATGCTCTCTGCTTACATCATCGTATACACCATCAGCGCCCTGGGAGGATAGCTCAGTGGCAACGTGCTTGCCTTGGAAGCAAGACGTCACGGAGTAACACAGGTTCGATCCCCAGGTCTGCGCTTAGAAACCTCTGGGTGTTTAAGCACATTATAAATACACACCTAAGACAAACACCTACCAACTAAAAAGCAAACAATTCCTGCAACAGCGCCTAGATGCCCGGGGGCAGTGTGAGCACTTTAAAAAGGCAATAAATAAATTACCAGTAGATACTTGTAGTGATTCTAGATGGCCTTACTTAGGCTCAGGGGGAACAGTAGCTGTAACACAGAATATGGGTAGGTTCCTGTCTCCCAGGAATATCTGCGTTAAAAAGTCTAAAAATGCCCAGCATTACTGACAGGAATGTGAGTAATTTTGTTACCGATGAAAGGATTTTTATTTTAAAAAAATGTCAAAAGCCAAAAGGGATGAGACAAGAGAAGCACTTAAGAATAAAGTACTAGTTTGGCTTAATCAGAGAGTAGGACGTGGATGCATCAGACCGCAGGGTTCAGATTGCTTATTGGTTTGTTCCCAGCAATAGAGATCGTATATTAGTAGGCTGTGGACAAAGCAACCTTCTACATTTTTTGAGTACATAAAACAGATTATCTTATGTCCCTTCCAATATGAAAATTATGATAGGCTTGTAAGGTTGGTTAGTTATGTAGGTTTTATTTTATGATGGAATGCCTCCAGTTGTAAAGTATATGTTTTTTTAATTAGTAGTCTCATTTTTTGTATGTTTACAATTCGTTTTGTTTTTCTGTATATTTGGTCATATTTGTTGCACTGTTTGTTTTGTTCCATATTATGTTTGACAAGTTTTGGATTTGTTTTGTATATGTTATTTATTATTTGTACTGTTTTTGTTATTTTTGTGAGCGTCCGATGCCTACATGCTAGCTTTGGTGCTACATAAATAATAAAATATAAATTATAAAATATGGATGAATTTTCCATGCGGATCCCAAACATTGGCCTTCCTGACATACATAAAAAACTTTTAATACTTCACTGGAGACAGAACATCACATCTTTCCTCTATTGTGAGGTTCGCCATAGAGATATAAATGCCTTGTTTAAAGGCTTTCATGATAAAGTTGACATCTTACTGTTTTGCCCGTTTCCCTAATTTCTAAAGACGAGAGTTCTTTTACTATCTGACTTTCAATTGTATGCTCTGTACAGTAAGAATCAGCACAGCATGATCACTTTGATCCGACTTCACCACGTTAATTTGCAGACTTCACCTATACATTGATTGTGAGACATAGATATAATCTATAATTGACCTGCTCACTCCTTGAGACCAGATGGATTTACTTAGAATATCCCCTCGTATATTCCCATTTCATTTTGACAAGCTTCCACAATACCATACATTTCCAACCATTGATTCCCTGCACAGAATTTTGATCCCCTTTATGTGAGAAACCTGACGGTGTCTCAATTGCTAGTCCCCGGGGATCTGTCATGCAGGTGGCCAGGACACAGCCTTCGCTATTGGATCCAGTTCCTGGGGGTAGACCACTGTGGGAGGATCACCTGGATAAGGGGTGCTCAGGAGTGGAAGTGGGGCACCGACGGGTGAGACGCAGTAACTCCTTTCTTATAACACTTTTTCCCCATCTTACCTTGAAGGATGCTCAGAAGTTCTACCCCCCCCTTTTCCAACACGAACACTTTCCTACACCAAGACAGACAATGGACCAACACCAGAGCCGTTTACCTGACATGTCCGAACACAAGGGTCAGGCAGAGTCAGCAATTAACAATAATTATGCACACCTGATGGCCCTTGCCTTTCGCAAAAGGGATAAAAGGCGGAGCACAAATGCACAAGTTGAGTAAGGCCGACCGCACAAGGAAGCAGCCATTCCGCACCGGCAGTTCAAGTGGAGGAGAAAGGTGAAGAGACCTAGTGGGACAACGAAGAGGGAATTACCCTTGCCCTTTGCAACTCAGATCTGCGAAGCCTCCAAAAGGGAACGCATAAGACTGGGAAGTCCAGCTGGCGTGTGGTGTGACAGGTGTCAGCGGCACACAGGGCCTTCCTGCGGTGATACTCAAAGCGGGGAGAAGAGCCTGCCGCCGTGGTGCTGTCCTTGACTCACAAGACAAGAAAACTCCAACAGTTCAGCACAGCTGGTGAGTCGGAGAAAACAGATAATAAAACCAAACTGTGCTGGGCCCAAGGATGCAGGTGGCAACCTTGTTGAACAATGAACTTGTTTAATTGAACTTTAAAGAATCCCTAGTAAAAGGTTCAGAGGCAGAGTAGTCAGGTGTCGCAGGGCACTCATTTGAAGGACCCTTTTGGGTTTTGTTGTTTGGACGAAACTTCAAAGACCAGGAGGCCTTAGGAGAGGCTGGTGTGAAGTGTCAACGTGGTCCTACAAGGGTCCAGCAAAACCCCTCAAACATTCAAAAGACTTTGATACGTAGGGGAAAACTGAACTGTATTAGTATGGCTATGTGAACCCGATGGAGGGATCGCAAATTAAAGCTAAGAGAAGTAAATCCTGCATTGTGATAAAACTGAGTGAACTGTGAAATTGGCAAATGTTAACACAACGGAGGGATGCCTGCAAATTGGGAGTATACAGTGACATACTCGTTGAACATTGTGGCAAAAAGTGTGAATCCGGCTGAGGGATGCCCGCAATTAATAGTTGTTAGAAAAGACAATGACACTGTCGTGTGTTACGTTTTGAGTGAAAGGTTGCAGTGAACCTAATTGAGGGAGGCCAATGTTGCAAGAAGGATCGGAGCCCGGCTGAGGGTTATCCAAGGGGCGAAGAGGAATCGCCCAGAATGAAAGGTTACCAAAGGAACTTTTGTTTATGGTTCAGCAGGACTTCTAAGGCGAGAGACTTCGCCAAAAAGAGACTTGGCCGCAGAAGGTCCTGGTATTGTTGAAAGGAACTCTAACCTTATGCTGGCGAGACCCAGGTGTGTGCTGTGCTCAAAGGTCCTGCCTTGTCCCATGCTAAAAACGTGTGAACATTCTCCCATAGTCTTTGTGAAATTAGCTGTAAAGATTGGCAATCGTTTTTTTAGTATAGGCCCTTTTATTTGACAAGATGTCACTAGGACTGCCTTATTATTATTTGATGGTCGTAGCTTGCTCCCATCTTAGACTTAGGTTTAGATTAGGCATTTTAATAAACACCCATGAACTGTGATCACTTGTGTCTGTCTTTACTGTTGCCACCATGAGTTCCTTACATTTAGTATTACCTGAATACAATCTATAATTGTTCTGATATGATGAATCCGGGCATGCACAGTTCAAATCCCCCACTAACAAGATCAAATCTGATTCATATTCGAACCACTGCGTTGTAAACAAATTACTCCATGTGCTCAACAATGCGACTTCTATAGTGTTTACTGAATTCCATTTTATATTTATTAATAACAAATCATGTCTCATGGGCAGATCTTCTCAGAACAGCCTCACTGCAAGAAGAGCAAATTCGGTGGCCGAAAATATTTCCACTTTTGCCCCCAACACATTGTTTACAGATATTATTAGGCCCCGTGATGTGTGACCAATGGGACACTTTTTGGCACTTTGAAAGAAGACTGAAAACCCAATAAATAAAGAAATGTCAAGAAGTCACACTTCCTGTAATAAAATAATATCTAAATTGTTAATATAGGAAAAACACTGTTTTACTGTTATATTTGTGTGGCCCCCTATTGCAAGAGAACATTGTATATCTCAAAATGTTAACTCTGGAGCCTTGAAACACACCCCTTTCTCTGTTAACTTGTGGTGAGTCACATAGCCAAGCCTAATATACTGAAATTCCCATATTTTCAACGTTATACACAAATTGTACTTTTCTTCTACCAGCAACACTATTGATACAACACTTGTTTAAAATTTCACATTTCATAGGTTTTACCTGTGCCCTAGACTTAAAATCTACTGGGTGTATTTTCGTAGACTCCAGTTGACATCAAACTTGTCTATAGGGAAATAAACCATAGCCTAACAACAAGGGAACTTCATCTTCAGTCAACAACATTTTAAAAATGATTTGTGATTAAATATCTAAGACTATAAATTCAGTTCTCTTATCATCAACAAATTCTACTTGTGCCATAACACTATAATGTATTTCTATTTTTCATGGGATGGCTGAAAATAATGATAAAATATTATAATGATTCCGGAACATGGGACCTGGCGTAAAAAAAATGCGTATACACCCAGCAAACAAATCCTTATTACAGAAATTGTGAAGATCATCATAGTAACCATACGCTTGACAGCATTAAAATCATGCACCCATTTGTGATTGTCACTGACAAAGTCATCAGTATTTGCACATAAAACATCATCAGTGCTCTGGGTAATTAAATATACCTCCTCGTCTTCCATGGTAAGGGGATGTGCAGTTGCTGATAAGCCCTGCTCACACACCTCCCAAGTAGTATTTTCTTTTCCCTGCAGATTTTGTGTATGGGATAAGTTGACCAAGAAAGGTCACACATGCTCATCTGGGTTTCTGGGTTTCTTTTGGGCTTTTGAAGATTGATTTGTCTTTTTATTACAAAGAGGCTGATCCAAGTTAACTGAGGATGAGCCCAGCGCCACATCTTCTTAGGTCCTGCGGGACTTTTTAACTTGGGCACTTTTGAACAGAGTTCCGGTAATAACTTCCTGGATGACTGTCTAATCCTCCCGCAGGTTATTTCTTGTTGTTGTTTGAGGGTTTCTTACTGACATATTCTTATCATCTCAAGCTTCTGTGGTAGTAAGATCAGGACTTGAGTTGGGTCTCATTTTAGCAGGACTATTCTTTTCCATAACGGACCTGGATTGATGTTCAAATAAATTCCCTATGTCCGTTCATGTATCGGCAAAAAGTCTTTCATGGATAAATCACTAACATCCAGTATTTCAGATGAAAAGTCAAAGAGCCGTTTTGGGGGCACAACGTTTTTTACAACCTGTTTATTTAAAAGGTCAACTGAAGACTGTATATGTTTTAAAGATGCATAGTGCCGCTTTACTTTATCACTGATATCATGTAACTGCACTAGCGAATTCAGAATGAGACGGAGCACTGATATTGACATTGATGTCTGACTTCTGGGTCCTCATAATTTCTCCTGAAGGTCAAGAGCAGGGCTTGCAGAGATAAAATGTGTTCTTGCCGTAGATGTGACATGTTGCGAAAACATTGCTGTACAGCCAACAGTCATCCCAAGGTGCTGTTGTGGGATGGCAAATGAGCTTCCCCTAACCCCTACTGTGAAGGCCAAAGAGAGTCGTTAGAACAATCATTAGAATACATTGGTATGGGTTTTAAAGGGGTCTCCAAAGGTGAACATCGAAGTTGCATATGAATTTCTACCTTTGTAACCAGTGGCTTTTCAGAGATTTCAACAGGGGAACTAAGCTCACAACCTGTCAAGTTGTTGATTGTTTTCGAGAAGTAGTCTGATATTTTTACCTTGGAGCCGCTCGACCTACATGTACATACAAGATTTATGCGCATACATGAAATATAGATACATGTTGAAAGTACATTTTCTCAATGGCGGCCAGGTCCATTTTCAAATGTCTTTCAGAGGACACTTAATCTTGTTAGTATGTAACTCCCTGGAAAAAATATCAAAAAGTAAAGTTGACAATTTTAATTTATGTAGGCCGAACAATGTTGTTTTTCCCTATGGATGAAAACAACTTATTTTTAAAAAACAAATATGACGCTATGAAAGATTCCTACATGTTCGATGTAGGGGTGCATGCCTCATGTTCAAAGGTGACTTAAAAGTGTCGATCCAAAAAACGATAATTTCCCTAACCGCGACCTCAGCACACCATATTAGTTTCACCCATTCGCCTAATTTGATTTCAAGTATCATCTGCCCTAATTTACAGACATTTTGTGTGGCGCATAAGCAGTTTGCACCTGATAAAGGCACTATGCACAGTGCAAAAATAAACACACGATTTACAGTTCAGCCTCTGTGCAGGTTCCCTGCTCCGTGCGCTATGTCCGGGAGCCTTGCACAAGGGGGCGGGACTGGCCAGCGCAAAGACCAAGAAGGTGGCAGAAAATGCAAACGCCCTTATTAAACCAGAGAAATGCGGAATACATCGGCATGGGGACGGGGGCACTGTGATAATGCACAAACATGCCCCATGAGGTGCAAACAAACAGATTTCCCCCTGCATCTGCGCCAAATCAATTCACAAAAATCCTACTGCCACCCTTGACCAGGCTCAAGTTGAGACTGCACCATGCAGTCGCAGGTTTAGATGCCACCATGCAATCATAGAGAAAGGTCGCCACCATGCCCGTCCCTGCATTGCTCACATATCTACTCGTACATCGAAGGAGGAGGCGAAGGAGGAGGAGGTCCACTCATAATGCACATCATGGCCAACATTATATTTACCTGTATGTCTGATCATGTCACTTTAGTAACCAGCATGCCAGTTGACATCACTGAATATGTTTGGATGAACATGCCACCATTACTTGCAAAGTTCCACTGTGAGAGAACCAGCTCACACAGTGCAAGATGGCAATGTCCATCAAAGAAAGAAAATGAGTCCACCTTGGACAGCAAATCAAAAATAAAATGAAAAATATTCATTACCGTGCACATCGTCAGCGGGGGTGATGAGGAAGGGGCGTGTAACAAAAGAACGTACTGGGAACTCAAAAGATATCCCAACTCGTCAAAATTCCAGCTTCGACTCACCTTGTGGATCATCATGGGAAGGGGACCCCTGGCCATGCAAGGACAATGCCTTGTCCTCATGTGCAGCTGCCACACGAGACACGGAGGCATGCAACAGGCCGCCAAGTGTCACAAGGTCCTGATGACTCTCCTTCCATGTCTCGCCCATATCTTCCTGCATAGCAGAATTTGATGCATCCATCTGGATGATGAAGGTGTCCCCCAGGGAAGACATCTCAAGATGGAGACTCTCCCTGAAGGCCTTAATCTCATCATGTAGGCAGGCCCTCAAGGCAGAGATCTCACCACCCAACAGCTGATGCTCCCTGCACATTGTGGTATTTGACCTAATGATGTTGTCATCTGTTAACGGCTTCAATTCAACACTACAGCTAATTCAATGCCTAGTCTGGGATGCTGATGGAAACCCTTATTGATATATTTTTATGTCCAGTTCGTTTATTCTGGATGACAACCCTTATATAACACCCCTCTCTTAGAATCCCCCTGATCCCACTGAGCCAAGAAGTAAGTTTGTTTTGCAAATTTAAAAGGTTTATTTGAAAAATTACACAATATATATAAATCACACTTTTATAATAAATTAATATTTGATATCACACTTAAGAATATGACGTTGATCAACAATGGATAATCTTACACTAGCACACTTATTTTATTACTTAGGAGTTGGTATGGAAAGAACAAGGTAGCTGGGAATGCTTTATGGTTTCAAGGAGATGCAAAGAAGAATAAAAGACAGTACAGAAATAAACTTGATATGATTTCAGCAAAAGATAATATGATTACTTTTTCTCTGACAATTCACTCCCCCCCTATGCAATGTAAAGAGATGGAAGTAACACACACAGTCTTCAGGAATACAATCACAGTACAATCCGAATTCAGTTCCCCTCTAGCAAGCTTAGAGAAACAGGGATGATTTTAAACACAGGCAAAGTACTTTAAAGGTGGTATGCAAAAAAGGGAAAAATATGCTAAAAATGATTTTAATTCCCTATAAGAGATTCAGGGTGGATGATAGCTACTTTAAATTAGTTCAGGATCACTTTAGCAATGCTCTATGAATGATTGTCAGGTTGCAAACGAATTTCAGCAAAGGAAAGCAAGAAGCTGCTATTTTGACAAGTGAAGAAATTTGAGCCAAATCGCAAATCACGGCCCTTTTTCCGAGTGCATCGAGCGCGATTACGGAAAAAGTATAATGAATAGAAAGTCGGTTCTGGGTTCGTTGGAAAGCCTAGAATTTTAGCTTTGAAATGAAATCTCACTTCTAGCCCAAACGGTTCAAGAGATACGGACGATTGTGTGAAGGTAGATTCTCAAAATAAAAGTAAAGCTCAGAATGACAGATGACAGTTTTGCAGCTTTGAAATGACAGAATGAACACACGATTCCTATGATGCAGTTCTCAATAGGTTAAAACAGTTTGAATTAGATTATTTTAAACTAAGAGATTGGTTTTGCACAGTTCTGGCTGAGTATTCACACTATGAATTTGAAATAGGCCGTCAGGGTCTGGTCAACAGGTTGGACTGGACTCTGGGCGGTTTCGGGTATTGGTTCTGCTCACAGCAGTCTGGGTCTGGTCTGTGGTTCTGGATACACAGGACTCTTAGCAAGCAGCAAACCGCACAGCCCAGCGGTTGAATAGTTTGCAAAAGATTTTGAGGCCTGCTGAAGAGTTCAGCTCTTTGGAGTTTTTGTTCTGGAGTTAATCTGGATCTTTGGAGTTCTGGTCTGGAGTTCTCCATCAGCGTGCTGCGCAGGAATTCAGTTGAAGGTTGGAAAATGAATGTTCCTGTCTGGCTTCCAGTGGCTCTTTTTATGTCTTTTGAAAATGGATGTGGATGCTAACTTTCTATGCCCAACCCACTCACGGTTTGATAGGTCAAGGATTTCTCTTTGACCTGATTTGAGAAGGGAGCAGTGAGTCAGAGTCTTACAGTCTATTGAAGAAACGCCCCTTTGCTTTTACTTAGAAAATGAATTTTTCATAACTAACAGGTTTCCCAGATACACACGTCGTTGACATTACATGTACATATCATATATCACATAAGGTAATCTCTGTTCCAACTCTGATGTTTCTAAGAGCTTGCATTCAAAAATGGAAACTTATTTTTGTTTTTAGTTGGTTTACCAATATTGGATTTGTACCCAAAATTACACAGATGTACACCATCTCTCTACACATATTCCAGTGAATTTTCATTTTTCTAGCGTGAACCCCGTGTCTGCAATCTCCATAAATCATGGGGTTTTGCCTCAGAACGTGGTACAGAGTTCAAACACCTCCTAAAATGTGCACAGAAAAATCACAAGAATAATGATATTAATTATATAATTTTGACAAGTCCGTACTATGAATTATCCATCTTTTTAAAATTATGCTCTGGCCCAGAGGGGTGTGGCTTCCCAAAGCACATAGTGGAATTTCTGGTTTGTCCACTTCCTCCAACTCAAGTTGCTCACAGAGGCACTGCCCCTCCCAGTTTCTCTCAAGAGGAAGCCATTTACGACCCCCCCTAATTTAACATTTGCCTGAGCCAAGGAAGGCTCATTGTTCTGTTTCCCTACAGTCCTAGGTGCTCCTCCACTGATTCAATCAGGGAGGTGTCATCTCCTTTTGGTGGGGGCAGCAGAATGCAGCCGGGCCTGGGAAGGGTGGCTGAGCAAGTTTCAACTCCTGTCGGGGGTAGTTGCCGGGCAGAATTCACTCTCTTCAAGCCAGGCTTCAGCCAAATGTCACTTTTGTTCCCAGTTTTTCTTCATTCTAAACAAAATTACAATTTTTACACATGCAGCTAATACACTGATTCTAAGTTCAAAACTATGACATTTAACAGTTGCAAACTATGTGACACTCAACAGTAGGTCACCCCTTTACTTTAAACATTTAGATTTTAGTGTCTTTCAGTCCAATTTAACTTAGGCTGCTGACATCCACAGCTCAGCCAGTTTTGTTATAAACATTGTTTAGGGCTCTTCATCTTTCCAGATTTTGTATGCACACAAGACTACATTCTGCCAAATGTCTGCTGGTGTTCATTGAGATTTTTGAATATCTTATAATGTTTAAAATAGGCATTTTTAGCTTGCATTTCAGAGAAACAAAGGTGATTTCAAAGCACTTTTTGAGCTAACAGGCACTGCTGTTTTTCCTTTGGCACACATTCCACTCATGGCACTCCTGGCCCATCATGCTCGCACTGGTGGGTGGTAGGTCAGGCGACCATTTTGGTGTGCACAAAAACTGCACGGTTTTCCTGGATCCTGGCGCAATGTGTGCTTTTCGGCCATCTTGGATTGTCTAAGCCCACAGCACCAACTGTTGCAGCTTAATGACTCAAACGTGGGTCAATACCCATGACACAGCGAGGTGATGCATGTCCCTGCTGATCTCCTCCATTACGTCGCCCCGCTGCACGATTTCATGGATGACCTCCTCCCAGTCAAGGTGTGGAGCAGGCATATATCCACCACATGAACATGTGCACTGTAAATGTGATGATCCAGTGCTTCCCCGACTGAGTGTTTGCACCGGCTCGGCCTGCGGGTCCACATGCAACCCACTACTAGCACACACCTCTGCTGCCACCAGGACGGGTGTGGGAAGTGTTACAGGCACAGTGCCATCTGATGATGCCTGACTTACCACATGTAGGGCCATGGGCTCCTGCCCCCCACCCCCTCAGGCTCAGTATCCTTTAGGAGCTCAAGTAGGAACATATGGTGGGGACTGCTCGGTGATTGTTGAGCCACCATTTGCCTCAGAAACTCTGCAACACCAGCATCATTATCCTCCTCCGCTGATGATGCCAGTGCAGACATGCTGAGGATGGCCTGCAACACCAGTGGGTTCTCGCAATGCACAGCAGCCTGGTCACTGCTGGTGCCTAGTTGTGCTTCCCCTGATGGTCCCCCTGGCACCTGGTCCCCCTCAGCTGCACCATCACCTACAAAACGGAAGACAATACAAATTAGGGCAACATCTGGATATGCATCCATACCACACATGAAATGCATGCAGTACTAACCGCCTATGGACACATGCAACAGAATCCAACACTGGTCCAAAAGTCCTGTCTCACATCCAAGCCAACCCTAGGCGGAGCACCATTGCGCCCTAGACACCCCGAATACAACATACATGATGGCAGTGTAAAACTGATGAGTGAGTGAAGCGTAAACCATTCAACCACAACATGCTACATAAGCAATCAGGATGCACATGTTGTACGCTGGCAGTGGCATGCATATGCATCTGTGCCACATGATCTGGACATGTAAGTGCCATGTGCCATACAATCAGACACCATCAGCCTGCCATTGAACACCTCGCAGGCATGACCTTGCCACCAGTGTTGGAAGTGCATTTAAACATGTGCATGTATGTGTTTGCTAGAGTATACACACATTTGCCCATCATCATTTAGTCACTCTGACACAACAAGCAGGAGATGGATGTTGCAGCAGCACAGGCAAAAGGCATGACAACATATAGCTGGGCTCGAATGTGTAGTCAATGCACATTTTGATGAGCAAGTAGGTGAATGACGTTGGTAGGAGTATGAAAGAGAGACACAGTGGCAGAGTTGCAAATGCAGGACCTGTGTGCCAAGGTGGCAAGAGACAGGGCAACTTTGATGCAAACCCTACAACCTTTCCAACAGAGAATCAAGTCCACATGTGTGGATGTGGCCATGTACAGATAGTGGCCGGCGTAATCACAATCCTATTCCCATGTGGACAGGCAATGCCAAGGTGATAGTCAAACTCCATGCAAAGATTACAGTCATGGTTGCATCAAGGGACAAACGCACACATGCACCACAGTCGTGCCGTGCCAAGGACTGACACAGATGTCACTGGTGTGCACCTTCATGTTGAACAGAGCATGGACACTCTACATGCACCAGCATCCTGTTCATCCATGGCTTGGCTGTATGCTACCAGTATAAGGGCTGCAGGTGACGTACCCCCCCTTCAGTACACTGGCATTGCACCCATCCCATGTTCACTGTATGACCGGGCCATTGAATGACACACACATGCATGAGCCATTGCCAGTGGGGGAGCCATGTGAGTGCACACAACATTGATAGTACACACTACACAGGCATGGCACAGATGTCATGCATGCTGATATGCAGCTCCTGGATGCAATGCCATGTGGACAATGCCATTCACATCTTCACTGGCAAGGTGCAGTGAAGTGTCCGCTACGCAGCCGCCAACATCCACAATGATATCAAGGTTGATTGTACCCCCATGTGTATACAGCCTGAACCTCAATCCCATGAAGTGAATCCCACTGTGCAACACCAAATCACACCCCCTTCCTCATGCACAATGGCGTCATGATCACATGCACCAGTCACAAATATCACTCACCTGCAGCATGCCCAAATGTGTTGATGCCTCAGACGCCAACAACCTGTTCACTTGAGATGAAGCCAGAGGCTACCTCCTCAAAAGGTGTGAGTTCCTCAATATGTGAAGAACCACCACAAGTCGCCTGTGCAGAGGACACATTTGCTCCCAGCTTCTCCTTAGTATGCCTGGTCAGATCATCTGTGTGTTTATGCACCTCTTTCGCATTGCGCCTCTCCACCCCACAGACATCCACCAGGTCAGCTGCCTCCTGCCACCTCTGCTTACGCTGGGCCTGTGTCACAGTGCTTCTAGCCCAGGGGAACATCTCGGACTGGTGTTCCTCAGCAAAGTCTGTGAGGATTTGCAATTCATCTTCTGTGAATTTCCTCTTCCCGGTTACCCCCTTCTCAGTGACTGGTGGTAGTCACTGGCTTGTAAGGGTACCAGTGGCACCTTCAGTGACTGGGCTGGTGCCTGTCTGTGCGAGTGGTGCATCCCCCAGCATGTGTTGGTTGTACTCTCCCCCTGGCACATTTTGGTGGTGGTCCCCTTTCCCTTCACTGGTCTGTCCATGTCTGGTGTCTTCAAGATGTATTTTTGCCATTCCTTCTGTTCGGCACTCGCGCTGCATATTCTTTGCTTACACCCCGAACACCGATCAAGGAAGTGCACTGTGTCATCTGATCATCACGATTAAGCCACACAGATGCATCCTGCACATGCGCCCCATATTCGGGGTACGCTGCGCATGTGCAGTTTGCACAGCATGGCGCACGTAACTTACGTGAGATGGCCCAGCTTGTTTTGGCATCTGGATTTGCATGGCTTCACAGGGAGCTTCCTGCCACTGGTTCAAGACCCATCTTGGCCTGCTCTCCCACTCCTGCAATCCCTCTGTTGTGGATGTCTTGGTCAGTTTGCAGTACATTTCCAGTGTGCTATAAATCCAACTATTCTACATTGCTGTCTGCTGCTAATAAGTACAGGTGAGTGGGGGAATAGGACACGGCCAAGTGGTGGTTCTGTGGCTGCATGTTGAGTGGTAGGGGCGGATGGTTGCACTCATGGGGAGGTGGTAATGTTGTGGGGGCACAGTGTGTTGCATGTGGGAGCTCACCTATGCAACGATTCGCACATGTTGCATGGTTACTTTCGCAAGTGGAGTTAGCTTGAAATTGTACACTCCTGCATATGGAATCTGCCACAGCAGATGCATGAATGGTGTTGGCAAGGGGCCTGAGTTGTGTGGGCTGCAGGGACATGTACAGCTTGTCATTGTGTGTGCATGTGTAAGTGTGTCGGTCCATGCCCAGGTGTCATTTCAGACATTTGCAGTGGGTGATTTGCCTTGGACGGCTGATACAATATTGGGTGGAGAATACTTGGGGTCATGAACTGTGGGCACGCTCTGTGGGGCACAAATGGGATGTTGTTACCCCATAACATTTAAGGTAGTCACACTTCCATCTCTGTTACAGGTGCATCCCAATCCCTATGCCAGTCCAACAGAGTCAGGATCAACATGTCGCCACCTCAAAGTTTGCGCTGCTGAGGGCAGCTAACCTCTCGGGTGCAGAAGTTGCCATACTATGTGACCACATGCTGCAGCACTATTTCACCCAGAGCAGCAGCTTGGGGCCGTTGGTCACAGGAGGATTTGGTGGGACATTGCCAAAGCCGTTAAAGTTGAGGGTGTGGCCTTGCGGACACCGGAAAACATTAAAACGAGATGGGACGACATGAGGATCCAGTGCCAAAAGAAGGCCAGAGGGGCCATCGAGGCGGGACCCACTGCAGAGTTGCACTTGTGTGGGTGCCATAGAATTTCACCTCTCCATTTCAGGATCTTGAAGAGGGTGAATCCGGATCTTCATGCCCAGGTCCTCAAACTGGGGACCAGATCCAGGCAGCATGTGAGTCAACACTCTCAGTCCAATGCGGCAGAATGTGTAAACCATGTGATGGGTATGCATATTGGGAGATTGCTTGTTGATGAGCACAGAAATGTTGTGTGACATGATTGTGTGTGCATGCATGGTTGCACTCTGTGTGGGTCCTATGGGTGTGAGGACCTTGGAAGGATGTGACAAGGTGGTCCTTGTATTCCGCCGTGGTCTTGTGCAGTTGCATGTTGATAGCAAGGGTCTTGGGCCCTGTTTTACAGGTCAAGGGATGATCAGCCTTCACATTCACTTCCCAGTGGTACATGTATGGATGGACAATGTGGTCCAAGTCAGGGCTGTGTGCCCAGGCCCTAATATGCAATTCAGGATGTGTGTTGGCCTCTGGTGGATATGTGGGCTTGGTCAACTCATCTGGTGCAGGTGCATAGTCGATCGTTTGGTGGATATGTGGTTGTGAGGGGGTATTGGGCCCTGGATGGGCATTGATTGGGATGGGTGATGGATTGCTAATGTGCCATGCAGCAGTGGTGGTGTATGGTGGGGAGCATGGGATCTGCTGTGTCCACCTTACCCATGGACATGTACCATGGTCATATGCGGGAGGGGGTTCCTAGGTCAGTGGAAGGTGACTAATGTTGGTGTAAATGGTGCAATGATGCTGGCTGTCTGTCTTGATAATATGCTCTAGTCCTCAAGTATTCCTCTTCCATGTTCCCAGTTGGCCATGGTAAATGTTGTTCCCTTGGGGGCGTGAATGCTCATTCTCTGCAGATCCATGTATGCATTTGGGAGGTGGTTAGCATCTTGTATTACATGCTCACATGTGTATCTGTTATGGATGATCAGTTGCAGTCATGTTGTGATTGGTCAGTGCCATATGTATGTGAGATGGCGGCATGGTACCATGCTGTCCTTAGGACATGCACATGTTTACACACATGCTGACTGCCTCTCCTCTCTCCCTTACCATCCAGTGTCAGATGCAGATGAGGGTACTAGCATGGAGGATGAGACAGTTGCAAGGCCAAGGAATTCCCGGAGGTGGCGTAGACCACAATGGCGAATCCCATCATTCATCTTATCCATGGGACAAGTGGCTGCCGTGGGTACATCCTCTAATGGCGCTGGGAATGACATGAGGTACATTGGCATGGACCTGAAGGGTGAGTCCCCAGGGGTAGGGGTGCATGGGGTTCATCCATAACCACAGACAGGCCATTTTCCACTGAGTTGCCATCTGTGGTGCCAGGGTCAGGTGTGCTGGAGGTGGAAGGCGCAGTTGTAGACCTGGCCATGATGTCTGGTGGGGGTGCATCCATCGTCCGATGTGCAGGCTGGGGACATGTGCCTGGAACAGGACGTTGTGCTGGACACATTGGTTGTGTCACCTATTCACAGTGTCACAAGGCCATCGTCTACATGGCTGCACACATGTGTCGATGCAACCACACAAACTATCCTGGCAGTGAGTGCTAGTGATGCAATTCGGGATGCCATGGTGCCCTTGCCCATTTCGGGCCATGGCCGGCAGGTGGCTGCACTGGACTCCCTGGACGTGGTCTGTGGTCAACTCATCAGCCATCACAGGCAGGTGTGCCACATTCTGTCTCAGATGGCTGGTGCACTGCTGGCTGTGGTGACCATGGTGCCGGCAACACTGATCACACCCACCTCCTCCACTGAAACTGTGCACCAGGCACCCACAGTTGTGGCCTCCATGCTGGCAACCACCGCCGGCTCCTCAGCTCACGTGCAACCATTTTCTGGTCTGGTGCCTGCTTCACGGTCAGTGGGGCGGCAAGTTGATATGGAGGGCTTTCCGGTGGAACCATGCTCAGGTATGACTGGCAGCCAAGATAAGGCAGTGCATGTGGTCATGGCACTTGAGGAAAGTGGTGGTCTAGTGCACCCCTCCAGGAGTCAGTCGTCTCTCCAGAGGGAGGTCCAGCACCAGAGGTGGGTTGCCCTGCGACAGGGGAGGTTGCAGCATCAGAGGCAGGAACACTGGCAGCTTCTTTCATTGAGGGCACTGCAGTCATTCTTGGTCTGGCAGGGGAGGCAGGTTGCAAGGCAATGTACTCATGTGGCAACAACATTCCAACTGCAGCGCATCTGGCAGCAGGAGAAAGTAAGACTACGTGCTATCGAGGAGGCAGCTGACATTGCCAGGGCTGTGGCCCATGCAAAGGTGGAAGTTTTACGTGTGACATCCTGAGGGAGAGCATGAGGGCTGCCCAGGAAATTGAGCAAAACATTTGTGAGACCGTGCAGGCCCACAGGGAAAGCACAGAGGCATGCCTGCAGCAGTTGGAGGCAGACTCTGATGCCGCATTGGAGCTTGAGTTGGCAGGGATTGGACTGCAGCAGTGACTGCTGGTGTGTATTTATTTTTGTGTTTTCCTCTTTATTTGTATTTCTTGAAGGGGGATTCCTGTGGATTTATTTTGGACGATTAGTCCCATGCTTTTTGTTGGCTTTACAATACAATACTGATGTGTTTGTTGTTCCATCAAATTCATGTGGTTATTCTTTTCTTATTTTGCATATTCACTTTCTACAATACTTATGTGTGTGTGTGTGTGCAGTCATCTTCTGTAGTGCATGTCACACAGGTCTGTTTATGAGGGTGCATGCAACAACATCATGTGGCATGTAGGATTTGTGCTTACGTGTGCACATTGCCAGCAAGCAACATGTATGCTGTATGCAGGTGTCAGGATCACAGACATGTGTCGCTATATCGGCATATGTGGATGTATTCATTGTGGCCTTCTCAGTCCTTGCATGTAGAAGTTTCATGTGCATGTGATTGGTGCATGTATTTGTGGGGTGTGCAGGTAGTCATGTTCATCTGTGGCTGTATGCGTCTGTGAGTGTTGGTGGTGGTTGTGGGATGTTTTTACTATTAGTGTTTGTGGTTGTCAGTGTTGTCCTACATTAGATTTGTTGCACAGATGGTTATGTATCCATGTGTGTTGTCTTTACGGGTCTCTGTTTGAGTATGTGAGACGATGATGACTGTGCCTTGCAGTGCGCATGGATGTTGCACTGTAGACGCAGGTTTACATGTGATGTGGTTGATGTATATGTTCCCACTACTCATATGTGTTTGTGATTGTGGCGTGAATGTGGCTGTTCTCTCATGTGTGGCGCTGCTATCGCAAAGGCTTTGGCAGTGTCACATGGTTGTCATAGGTGTGTTGGGTGTGGTTAAGTTGCCAGTGACAGTGTTTGTTGCTCTGTGAGTTTGATGGTCCCAGTGATGGTCAATGTCATGCTCTGTACATGTATGGGGAATGTGCTACCGGAGTTGTACTTTTGTGCAGGGTTGAATTCTTATCATGCACCGTGTTTGCTGATGCATGTAGTACTCACTAGACGGCAGTCCCACATCTGTAGGTCTTATGGGTGTGTGCGTAAGGGTGTTTGTGGCTGCACATGTCCTACAGGTGAATGTGTGTCAACAGCACTATGTGTGCCTCCGATGTATGTGGCCATTGATTTCGCCATGGCGTACATCATGTGTGACGCATCTGTGTAGTATTTGTATCTGGCCAACCGGTGTACTAGGGTGGGTGGGAATGTGATGTATCAATGATCACTTACACTTCTAGGGATGGTGTGGCAACCCATTCATTTAGAAGAGCACATGCACTCGGGTGGTGGAGCTCCCTAATGTTTGTTGTTGCGGCATATGTGTATTCCATTTGCACAAGGGGTGTTATGGTGGACCAGTAGTTACAATGGACATACAGTGTCAACGTCTGTAATTGGGGTGTTGGGAATTACAAGTTGCATCAGTGATTGGGGACACTCATTTGTAGTGGGACACACACAGGTTGTAATTTAGATGATGTTTGATCAATGTCCATGAACAGGTTGCAGTAGGGTGTTGTGGTTGCACATTGGAGGTGGTGACACTTCTGGTGGAATTTGTTGGGTTTTGGTCTGTGTACTGGCATGCAGTGGATTTAAGATTTGGGCACAGGGCAGAGTTCTTGTGGGGTGCAGTCCCAGGAGGACTGTGCCTGTTGTGGCCATGTCCAGGCCCACAGTCCGGCCCTCAACACATTCTCCTTGCCTGTGTGTCCATATGATGTGCTTAGTTTATTTTATTTTTTTACTTTTTTATTTGTATTTTCAACACAGAACATAACATATAACAACTTAAACAACAACAAACATTACAACACAATTGGCACGTTCCTGTTGGAGTTTTCACTGTTCCTCACTATATGCTCGATACTATGGCAAGGCCTACTCTTCCTCTGTCCGCAATGTTCGTATGCTACTCAGTGTGATTCACCAGGGTACAGTAGTATCCAAGCCAACCCCTCTTAACTCGTTTCGCCTTTTGTTTGCTGAACTCTCCCTCGCTGCCTTCTGGTTAGTCCTCCTCTGGGTTCCTAGGATCGTCTATGTCATCACCTTTGCTTCTGAACAGGTCTTGCACAAGGGTGTTCCATGCTGGTATCTTGGCTCTGCTGTCGCCTTCACCCCTGCGCAATGCCCTTGTCCACACTGATCTTTCGGCCATCGTCCATTTCTGCAGGTCCGCCCACCACATCTCTATTGTTGGTCCTGTCCTCGTCTTCCACGCCATTGCTATGCAGCGTTTCACCAATACTGTCATCAAGTCTTTCATTTTTGCCAACAGCCCCAGTAGGTAAGATTCCTGCGACCATACCTGCATTTTGAGTCCCCCTTTCAACGCTTTTTCCCTGATTGAGTCCCAGAAGTGTGTTATCACCGGGCATGACCAGAACATATGCAGCATGTCCGCCAATTCCTCTGCACAACGCGGCCGACTTCGGGTCTGCCTAATCCCCATGGACGACAGTCTTTTAGGCGTAAGGTATGCTCTGTGTATGAGATAGAGCTGCAATTGTCTGAACCTTGCATTCCTGGAGACTTTCTTTGTATATCGGAGGGCCCGGCTCCATTTCTCACCCGAAAAGGTTCTCTGACGCTCTTCCTCCCATTTGGCTCGGATGTGCTTAGTTGTGTCTCAAATTCAACTCTGCTCATTTTACTAGGCTTGGTGGGTGCCCAGTGGTCAGGTTTGATGACAGAGTGTGTCATGGCCCACCTGACGGGGCACATCAGGCTCTTCCCCCTGTTACACCTGCCAGGGGAAGGGACCTACATGGCCCACAGCTTTGGGTCTCACTTCAGCATCAGTCTCTCCTCTGGGCAATAGGGCGACACATGAACTGGGCGCATAGGAGCCTGGAGTGGAGTGGTTGGCTTCCTGCCTTCATGTTGCACACATACAGGTGCGCCCTATGTTTTGATTCAAGGTGGATGCCTGGGTGCATGGGTGCTGTGTTGTGCAGTTTTGGGGTGCACCTTGTGTGTGCTGGCCATTTGAGGGGGATGCATGGGAGTGGGTGCAGTGTGCAGAAGTGCCCTTTGCATGTGGATGGCTCAGTTTGGTGGGTGTATGGGGAGTAGGAATAGTGGGTGTAGGTGCACTTTGCATGTGTGTGGCTCTGTTTTGTGGGTGTACAGGGAGTGGAATTAGTGGGCATAGATGCCCTTTGCATGTGGATGGCTCTGTTTGATGGATGTATGGGGAGTAGGCATAGTGGGTGTAGGCGCACTTTGCATGTATTTGGCTTTGTTTCATGGGTGTACAGGGGTTAGGAATAGTGGACGTAGGTGCACAGGCTTGTTGGTGGTTGATATGGGTCCAGGTAATGGTAATTGCTTGTGGATACTCACCATGCTATTTATGTTTTTTTTCACTCCATCTGGTGTCACGGGGCAGAATGGCACAAAACGGTTGGTTTCGGTGAATCGGTGTGTCAGGTGCTATCCTATTTTCTTTGCACTGTGGGTCTCTCCTTGAGCTTGATTCTGTAAATCGCCATCTCTCGCCATGCATTTGCGCAGCGCAATTCCAGCACACGCGCAAACGTTTTTCAAAAGATATGCACATATTTCTGTAAAATCAAGCCCATAGTGTCCCGCACTCCTGCTAATGCTACTCTTTCGGTGCCATTATGCCCTTGGTTTCAGAGGGCATTCAAGCAAAGGGTTGTGCACGTGATATATGTGTACACATTTGTAAAGGGTTATGCATGCGTTAGAAGGAAATCAATCTAATTCCCGCTGATGCAGACAATAACATCGTTTATTTACACACAGCCAACTGCAACCCAAGATCGTGTTAACATCTATTTCTTGTTGTAAAAGGGGTGTGTGTATTATTTGTCAGGAGAACTCGTGGTATTGCGACGACACTGTCCAACGTTAAAAGAGCCTTAGTGAAATTTCTCGCATTTGGGCTTGAGGAGTATAGAGAGAGGATGCAAGCTTGAGGTAACAACAAAAAAATAAAGCGGAGTTCTACACAACAAAGTGATGCGAAGAAAGGGTTAGGATATCAAGCGAGGTTGCGCGCCATTAAAGAAGACCTTACCGTCTCTGTGATCCTGAAGTCGTCACAAATACCCTTCGGTTTTCAGTTCATAATGCATCGAAGTCAGTTGACATTTGAAGTTTATTTTTTTTTAATCTACATCAGCCAATTTGGGTCTACCTATCGTTTGTGTTTAAATGCTTCAGTGGCAAAACTAAAACCGATTGTACTGAGGGAAAATGTGCAAAGTTGCATTCTAAATGTCACGCAATTTCTTGTCAAATGTATATGAGATACTTGGTTGTTGTTCTTTCTTCCTTCACATTTTTCGGATTGCAAGCTTAATGCCAAACAACGCACTCTATGGCCACTCAGCTTAGTAGCTAACTAAGCAGCTTTCATGTCGGAAATGGCAGCACAGGATGTTGTAATTTAAGGTGACATTTACAGAGTTTGATATATTTCCTTTGCTTTGCAAAACAGCCATATGGGCGATGACATTTCGATCTGCACTGCACGTATCCAGACAGTGTGGATTAATTTTCAAAATTCTTAAATGCCTGTATTTCGTCCCACGTATTTTCATTTGTTGGCATTCCTGCTCAAGCCTAAAAACCAAGGGCAACCAAGCATTAGGCTCAGAATGACAAAAATGTTACTCAGTTAAAACACTTCAAAAATAATAAAACAAGAATTGTGGAGCAACAGCTGCTTTTCATCGTAAGTGAACAAGTTAAACGATAGTATGATGTTTAACCAATTGCCTCAGACATGAGCCAGCCTGCACTTTGTAAGTTCGACTCCGAGGTAGTGCCAACTCAACCCTCAAAGCGGTAGTTCGGTCAGAAATGTTATTGGCCAAATCGACCATATATGATATTTTAGATCATACATTGAAAATAAAATCCAAAGCAAGTTAACTGAGTTTTTCACACTTTAACACTTGCAAAAACGATGGGTTGGGTAACCTCATCTTGTGCTAATGTTATCCGTTGATCCATCCTCCTAAGTTCAAGTGCCCTCATATCACCCGCCCCTAACGCTGACATCACTAAACGCTCACGTCCCATTTCACAACGCCTATGCACTTCTCATGTCAACGTCCCCTGTGCGCAATCTATTAAAATGTCTCCATGGAAATGGCAAGATGCCTCGTTCCTCGACAAGTGTAAACAAACCCTTTCTGATCATACAATGTTGGAGTTTCTTTTTCGTTCGTGCCAGTGTATTTCATTTCAAGCTTTCCTGACTTGTTTTGGCTCTGTTCAGCTATCTGTCAAGTACTACACACTGGGAACCGATACTTATACTGCCTAAAATGAATTAACTCAGTAGTTGCTTTTCATTTCTTATATTATGGACAAATGTCTTTACCAAACCATATTTAAAGATGTGTTCTTGCAAACTTTTAAAGCTTGAGCCTATTAATCTTGTCTTTGCACGATGTGTTTGTGTAACATAGCTGTTTTTTTCGCTTGCCTTTCTATAACATTTGATGGTAATGGGAAACCTCTTTTCATGTATACAAACAAGAACGTCTTTATTTACCTCACTGTTGATTGTGTGCTTCTTCACTATTCAGGAACTATGGCCACAATTCAACCCTACCTGTATGAGCCTGAATATTCTGAAGAGGACATTTTTGAAAGAGAAAACACTTGAGACAATACGGAATCTGATGAAAGTCACGAGGATCAATCACTGGAGCCTGAACCCAGTCGCATGGAACACGTTTCCACCTTGCAGCGTACCTACTGTGGTGGAGAACTGCTGTTGCAGAGAAAACTCTGGCTGCTTGGCCCACATAGCCGAATTTGCGAATGATGATGGTCCTTATGCATGAACTTTGAGCTATAGTCCGCCCTCGTAATCCAAGTAACGAGGAAGTTCACTCTATATATGTTGTGTGTTTGAGGAACAAGACGGCTAACATAATATGTTGTTCCCCTACATCAATACAACATTATTTATTTATTTTATTTATTTATTTGTTTATAAAGCGCTGTAAGCCCACTGACATTAATGGATCACTGACAAAATAATGTTTCTGTATATTGAATAAATTACTCATTGTAATCTTAAACCAAAGTATCCATCTTTAGGTTTATTGTATGAGCAATTACTTTTTTTCACTTGGAAGTATCTCTCAATCTGTTTTTGCTGAAATGTGCATTCACATTTCTAATTGATGCCTACTTGAAATCACAAGTATTGTCAGTACATTGATCAAAGAAGAGCTTTTTAAAGCATAACAATGCCTTACATTATACAAGGTAGTACCAACAAAAAAATGCAGTTATTTGGTTCATTCAAGCACACTATTTATGTATCTCTTACCTAGGTGGTACAGACTTGTGGGATATTGTGCCTTTATAAGGTGGATTCATGGAAGACTGGGATTTCGCATTCAACAAGTTATACCTGCATGTGTGGTTCAAGCCATTCATGTTGAATTCCCCAGTGACCACAGACAATACTGTGTATTTTTACAGACAGTAACCCAACCACAGCAGTATGATTTGTGGTGCCATTGCCACCCACTTTACCAAACTAAATAAAAAGAAAAATGTATTAGTTCATCTGAACAGTTGTTAGACATTTTTCGAGATTGGTGTGCTTTAATGCATTTACAGACCTATCGCACTCCCCTCATCCACATCCATCCCCCTCCGCTATAAACGGCTGTTCGCACCTGTGGCCGTTCGGTGGGATGGGAACGGTCAAGGGGCTGAATACCATGTACATCACCAAGGGTTCTTTCGCATGGGGACCCCTATCCACATGGCCACCCCAGACTCAGTGTCTCCAGACTCCCCTTTGAAGATCCCGTCCCTGCAATCAACATATGTCTGTGTCCTTGGATTGTGTTCCGGGCCTAATCCACTCACCTCATCCACATCCATCCCCCCTCCGCTATCAATGACAGTTTGCACCTTTGGGCATGCGCTCTCATGAGGGATTGGAGGATGGGAACACACACGGTGCAGAATACCATGTATACCACAAAGGGTTCTTACGCATGGGGGACCCTTATCCACATGGCCACCCCAGACCCGGTGTCTCCATACTCCCCTTTGAAGACCCCGTCCCTGCAATCAACATATGTCTGTGTCCTTTGACTGTGTTCCAGACCTATTGAGCTCACCTCATCCACATCCATCCATACTTCGGTATCACTGACCGTTCACACCTGTGGGGGCTGGCGGGATTGAGGAGGTCAAACATTGTCATAGAGGCCTGGCGGGTGTGAACAAACACGTCAGACATTAACATACACACCCACTTCTGTAATCCTTTATAAACACTGTTGGAGTTAACAAGAAAACATCTGTGATATCGACAAAGGACATTGCCAGCTCTCCACTTTTTTTCTTGCTTGCTGATTTGGCTTATCTGTACTTTTAAGTAACAGTTGCTCAACTTTTACTTTTGTTTTGTGTAATGTCAACGTTCTCTGCTAGGCCACTTTCTATTGCTTTATAATCAATGCACATCATATTCTCATTTTATTCAAAAATTCAACACCATTATCAACCGTCCTATGCATTTTTATCTCTGTAATTAGCACATAACATTACATAGTATTGTTTCCAAATGTAATCTTTTGTAGTGCATGTTTTAAATGCATGTTTGCTTTATGTGCCATTTTTTATAAAGTAAATGCCTTCTTGTATCGTTTTGAGTTGCACTAATAACAACCATGCTAAAAGTCAGAGTACAGTCCTGCATGTATTTCCAAAGAATTTAAATTTAATAAGAAAATAGCTCTTGAGCTGCGGATTTTCAGTGTCCGAAATTGTAAGCAGAGCCAAGGATGTCTTGGGTGATGTGAGGGGCATCAATTCCCTGTCTGCAGCATGCACTTCTCAGAAGATATGTACGTACAATCACAGTACACTAAAAAGCATCTGCCCAGACTCCTTCGCAAATTATTTCCCAATGCAGTCTCAACTGAATTTCAGCACACGCTGACACATTTGAGTAGTGGACCCTGAAGTTTTAAATGTATTTTACCATTTTCTAAATGTGCCTGTATAATATGTCTAATGTGCCTGTATAATATGTCTTATAGATGACCACTCAATATATTGAAATAGTCTGTGAACAGTTAACATAATGAATGGGTTTCAGTTTTTGGGGAATATTTCCATTGATATTTTACTACACAAACTTCCTTTGTGACACGATGGACTGTGGTTTGTACATTTTGAACTGTATTAATTTGTGTATCCCTACTTTAGAGATACTCAAATAGATCACTTCAATGAGAGCCTTTCCATACACATACATTGCCTCCTTTAAAATTAGGTAATTTTATTAAAACTACCATGTCTGTCTTTACGTAGACCGAACTGATGTAATTACAGACCATTACCATGGAGGAAACCACAGACACGTCCAACATCCTAATGGTGAGGCCAAGCAACTTGCACGCAAACATTTTTGATTGTTTTAATGTAGTATAATTATAATACCAATGTCCATTTTCTATTGAACAATGGTATGAAGATATATATCGATTAAAGGACTGTGATGATACGATATGGCATTCATAACGCGCCTATACACAAGTGTTTCAAGTACAAAAGTGCTTCAAGGATGCTACATCGACCACTATTCCGGAATCAACAGCAACCTCACTCACCTTTCAAGTATTTATTTTAGACTATTCCCTCAGATGTGACTATACAAAATATGTATTTGTTCAAGTTCAACTTAAAACATATTGATTATTGTTATGTATAATATTAGCTTTTGAAACAAAATGTCTCGTATGCTTCTTTGTCAATGTCGACCATCTTTTAAGTGTATTTTTTGTTAATGTTAGATCTTTATTATTACAATAACTGTTAAATAGACAGAGAATGGAACTTCAACAACATACTATTCTTCTACTGCAACCGGTCTGGAGGATGAGGTATGAGAAGTGATAATTTATTGATTTATAATAATAGTTATTGATTAAAAATATACAATTTCTTTGATAATTTGCAATACTGTCAGCAAATTGCAAAACATTAGATCGACAACCTTGATGTATTTAACACAGAAACACATGCAACAATGAAAGTAAACCTTCAGAAAAATGTATTTTGTCACTGAATAACAAAGACCCATTCACTTTATAAAGCTCCTTAGTGGAAAATGGAATCAGCGAAAAAAATAACATTACAACACATTACAACACATTAAATGGGCCACAATTTAATCAATATGTTTTGCGGGATGAGCTTGCACCAACTCCCTGCAACATATCTGAAGGTTATCAGATACAGTTTTCAAATATGTCTTTTAAAAATGTTACATGAACACAGTGTTCAACTTAATGTCAATAATAATATAAACATGTTAATTAGACGATTAACCATATCTTTTTACTTATTTTAACTGATACTGTAAGGTCGACAATCATTAAACCAACTTTTCTCAATATGTATTTTATGAGATCAAAGATTTTAACATTAAACTGTTTCACAATTTAATCAATGTTCTTTGAATGTGTTATGTACAAGGAATGCACTACTGAAGCTGTCAAAACTGAAGACACACATAGACAAGAGGTATACATGAGATATTGAAAAATATTGGTTAACATCCATTTGAACTGTGATGCAACATTTAATATGTTCTAATGGTTTTCATAGTGGCATTTTGTTATATATGTATATATGTATACATGATTCTTTAAGTGGAATAGCACATGTCAATGTGTATAGAATTTTGAAATGCAGTTTTTTCAGCTTGGTCTGGTGGTCCGCAAATCCAATTTGACTGTTTCAAGGAAAATCTGGAAAACAAGGGTCCATAACAGAAAAGTTTTCTGTAAAATAGGTTGTTTATCAGTTATTTCATTAATATTACATGTTCATGTTGTAATTCATATATTCTGTATGTGTGCTATATATTATGCATGTTTTTTCTCTTCGCTTAGAGGCCTATGAAGAAGAGGAGCATACAAACTCACACAACTACACAAACTAATGATGTCGTTTGCTAAACCGTTGTCACTTGGGAACTGCTACAATTTGAGGGCCAGTGGATCATAGTTATAGCACACAACATCACCCAGTAGAAACAGGCAGCACAGAAGATGTTTCAGAATTGATTGCAGAACCACTCACATGACATGATACATACACTCTAGAAAATGCTATCTAAGAAACAGACAATGTTGCCTCTTTATCCAATACATGTGGAACAATCAGAAATATCATAGACAGAAATAACTGAAGCATCTTCGCTACTGATTGACGATTGTGCTCGTGATGTGGACTTCACTCTTCCTAGTGTTGAGAATGTATCTACCACCATGGTAAACCACTATACTTGTGGACAATTGGCTATTGAAGGAACCAAAATAAATTGTTTTCGACTGCTGCCTGATAGAGTTTATGAAAATAATTAAATGTGATCATAAATTGTGTAGGAAGATTTGTGAGAAGCCATTGGTGAAGTTTACTTGTGTAGTCAAAGGCACCAACCTGAATATTAGGGGTAGCTGTATACACCACCATAACTCATTTTCATGGTCTGCTCAACCTATACTTGAAAAAGTGCCGTCTGGAAATGTACTTTGTTCATCTGCTTTGTTGTTTAGTGGATCAGCATAAAGTACAATTTCAAGTTTTTCTAAGTTTGTGGGACTCAAGTTCCTTTCAAAAACCCAGTACTACAAATATCAGAAGGATTTCTTGGTCCCCGTTACTAACCAGGCATGCACATTCAAACAGATGTGAATGGACAATGCTCTCGCTAGCAAAAGGCTCTGGCTTGCTGGTGCTGGATAGTATGACAGTTCAGGTTTTTTGCTAAATACTGAACTTACCATTTCAAACACATGGAAACCAAAAAAATAGTGAGTTTAGTAATAAATGCAAGTATCTGAATGTACATAGTCTGTTGCCATGGAAAAATATGGTTTCATTAAAACCATTCAACTTCTGCAATCCAGAGGAATGCAAATAGACTTGATAGGCACTGACAGGCACGTTCCAATAGTCAAGGCCATGCAAGATAAATTGCCAGACATAAAGCAGCAATATGATGTATGGCACATCACAAAATCAATTTCAAAAGAAAATTAAAGCTGCTGGGAAAAAAGGCTACAGAAAACATTTTAAATTGGTCACAGTCTATCAGCAATCATCTTTTGTGGAGCTCAAAAACGTTTGATGGATCTGTAGATATTCTGTTTGGAAAATTGCGTTTTTGCATCATTTTCCTAACATACACTCTTGGAAGGAAGACAAAAATATGTCTGGGGTAAATCTGCACCACACCTGGTCTGTAGGGCTGGGTGAGGGGGTATGGCGGGCTGCAGGGGTATCTCTCGACATACTTGTCAATCATAGGACCACTGGGAAATGGTCCAAAACAGAATGGGTGATTGCAGTGTTTCCTGGCCTTCTTCCTTGTCATAAATTTAGTAGGAGGGGGGGGTGGCATGCTTCCCCATCCATCTTCAGTCCCCCCTCTGGTCAACCTGCCGACCACATCCTTATATGACAGTCCTTTTGCTCTTGGGTGACATATATTTTTCGCCGATCCGGAATGAGTTCATTTTTTAGTGAAGCGGCACACTGTGCATGTGCCGCATGGGTGATGGCCTCTTATTTCTCGCATGTTCCAGATAGTATATCTTTGCATCTTGTTATCTAATCTGGCGTGTGTTAACATGTCCTTTAGGTTTTTGGATCTTTTTAAAGCCATCCTGGGGACTTTTTCTTCTGGTAGGCTCAGTTGCACAAGAGGCCAGAATGTTCTCAATATTCCTTTGAGTTTGGTGGTGTCCGGGCCAAAGGTAGATACAAAAGTAAGGGTATCATCACAGTTGGAGCTGGCCATTTTAGGTGTTAGCAGGCTCTCTCTGGGCGTATATTTGGCTCTTTTCATTGTCTTCTTAATGAGTTTTTTCGGATATCCTCTTTCCTCTAGTTTGCTTTGGAGAACCTTTGTATGTTTGTTATATTGGTCCAGTTCTGTGCAGTTGCGTCTTAACCTCAGAAATTGGCCGTACGGGAGATTGTCGCGCAAACTTTGTGGGTGGTGACTGTTGTAGTGAAGCAAAGTATTTCTGTCCTTATCCTCGGTAAAGAGGTTGCACATCAAGGTTCCATTTTTAACTGAGATGGACAGGTCCAGGAAATTGATTTTATTTCTTGTGTCTTGGTATTGAGCCAATTGAAGAAGTTGGCAAGGCTCTGTGATGTATGTCAACATTCAGACAAATCCTGTTTTTCATTTTTTGGCTGCATTTCCAAGTGACACATCTCAAATTATCCTCGCCGGTTGCCCACATCAAACACGTTATTTTAATTATATTATACAAAAAAAATCTCAGTTTTTCCAAATCAGGAATAAATCTAATTACAATATTTATCACCCACCCACTAAACTCTCCCCTTATCACCATGTTTCCGTTTTCAGTCCTTCTTTATTTTTTAATGCTTTTCTCTGTCATGCTTATAAAACATTGAGATGTCACATCGAAATGTTAGCAAATCATTTAGAGAAAAAGAATTTCTCGAGTATGCACAAACTCAGGCACTTCACCAATACCCCTCACATGCAATTCCCACATCCCAGCTACCTGCAAAAAGTTCAGTAACCTTCTTATGCCATTTTAAGCTGTGTATTCCCTCACATCGAGGAAAAACACAACATTTTTTAAATAGTGGATTTACATAAATGAAACGCTTAACTCCAGCAATGCATTATGGGAAATGGGGAAAGGTTTTGGGTGCCAGCGGCAACCCACTCTTCACCAAATTTAAAAAGAAATCTTGGTTGAACTTTCACCAAATTTCAACAAAACAACAAAGGAATGCATTCTGTCAGTTCCTGCCCCTTTTGTAACTAACTTTGCAAAAATCCATCCCGCGGTTTAGATTGGGCAACTGTCCAAATATTGTGCATTTTCCCTACGGAAAACCAATACAAAAGGTCAAAGCCATAATCTTTTTGCAGACTTTATATCTTTTGAACCTTTGGATGTATTTGCATGAAGCTTTTTAAGTTTAAGGGGCTTGGGCTAAACAAAATATTGTGCATATGCATCCGACGGCTCAAACGCTAGGCATAGAATTTTGGCAAATTCAATGTCTTTTAGGTGTAATTACAATGTGATGGCCTTTGTCCTTTAATACATATCAATATCTATCTGTATCTGTCTATACCTCTCTATAGCTATAACTATATCTACACACACACACACCCATGTACACACACTCTCTCTCTCTCTCTCTCTCTCTCTCAAAAACTCCACTCCGTGTTGATATGTTTAGTATGAGACACCTTTCAGGTAAAGAAAATTAAAATCTTATTTATATTTTCTCCATCTTGTGGGTTTATCATGCAGGAAATGTATGTTTCATTCTAGTAGCTTCTTAAATATAAGCTTCCCACAATTCCTATATTTGTGACAATCAGAGTTGCCTTCCTGTTTCTAGTATTTTTTAGAAAAAGAACAAAACTGTACGAGCAACTCTGCTTTGGGCCAAGGCTTGGCCACATAGCCATTCATATATGAATATAACCTCCTTCAGGGCAGACAGGGTTTGTGTTCGCTGGTGAACAATGTAACTAGGGTTATTATTTATATGGGTTCTACCTTGTCCCAAATTTACTCTGTTGGGGGTTTAGGGTTACCTGCTCTTTTATCTAGTTTCTATCTTCTCTGAGCTGTAGGGCGAGAAGTAAAGGGCTATTTATTAGTTATCTTGCAATCACATATATCCTTATTATAGACCTAAAGTTAGTGCCAGTAGCAACTATTTCCTAAGAAACTTATTTTGTATCTTTTTCTCCTTTCATATGAGTTGGATGTTCCGCTCGCTTTGAAATTCTGTTTGTCCTCGGCAGACCTTCACATTACATCCACAGCCTGACAACTAGACTGCAACATTTTGCATACATATTCCTTTTGCAATAAAGAGATCCCTCGATATACCTTGTGATCGTTCTTATAGAATATAACCAGTGGATCGTTACATTTCAAATGCATTAGTACACTGGGATCGTCTAAAGATATAAATTGGGCCTCATTACGAGCATGTCAGTAGCCGTGCATGTATGACAGGCACTGCTACCTAGACCTGGCACCTGCAAGCAGAACTCGTAATGCGGCGGGCGGTATGAACGGTGACGGTGCCTTACCGGCACCGTTCATACCGTTACCGCCACCCTTATAATGATGCCCATTATGTCTTTTTGGCTGGTTTTCTCACATAGACCAAAACATTTTTCATACCTCTAATTTATCATTATGTAAGGTTGAGCACAATTCATGTTCTCGCGGATGTCAGCACACGTATGTTGTTGACCTTATTGATTATTCATTAGTACATTTATATTTCAACTGATTACTTATGATTAATGTAATGAGAGCAAAAAGTAGATTTAGAATAGTAAAGTCCAGTCAATCGACTTCCCAAATATTAATCAGCAAAATTATACCATACTTTCTTTCTGGGAATCAAGATACTTTGGCATAAAAGCTCATTTATATTCGTAGTGTCCAATCAATCAGATTGTTGTGTTCTGTTCGACCCGAGTTACATTTTAGGGTACAGTTGTGAGCTCTGAAACCGATGATTGTGTTGATGGAGGTACCTTTTTCATCTTTTTTCAACTGACCGTATTCTCATCCCGATGCATGTCCTATTACATGGTCCTTCTTTCATATATACTACCTTATTAAGGCAATAGCTCAAATGTCATTATTCCAATGATGGGTCCTTATATTTCATTCAGTCTCTATGCACATAAATTAGAAGGTACATAGAGGGCATTGGGGAGCAAAGGAACTCCAACAAATCTTCACTACATGATTCCTTGCCTTTACTCCATTTCTGGCATGCCAAGGCATGGGAATCAGCTTGTATTTTCATTCCTTTCCTTTTCCACTTACTGTGAGTACTGAACCATAAAGGTATGATGAAGCTACATAATGACAGGTTTATTGATGATTTGAAACATTCACAGTGTGATCCCAAAGCATATATGTGAAGATGAATATATTTCTCACATTTGGGCTTAGCACAGTGATAGCTCAAAGGATAATAATACTAAAATGAAAGCTGCTGCAGGGGCAGCTGCTCTACCAGGAATCGCAAGACTTTTAACAAAGCCCATAATCATACGTTACTTATATTTCCAAAAGCGTCTGACATGAAAACTGAATAATTTGGAGCAATTAAATTCAATGTTGCACTCTAGGACCCAAGAAAAGATTATGGACGCCAGGAACGTTTTTGAAGATTAAATAAAATGGATCAGTCTTTTCCAGAAAGGAAAAATAGTGTGAAATGTCTATTTTTTCAAATGAACAAAGCTTTCCTACGCTATTACACATTCAAATCTGAATTTTTTTAGAAAGTATTGTGAAGTTCTATTCCGATAGTAAAGTGAATCGCGGTTGCCAAACTTTCAATTCCTCTCATAAGGCAACGTGTGGTCTCCCCTGCAGCAAAAACCACTTGATTCATTTTCATCAAACTTGTGAGAAGCTGGTGATATTCCCAAGGCATGCTTTTGGCCATTTGGTGAATATCCAAGCTGTGTTTGTTTTAAATAAAATTACCCACATTCCGCTGAAATCACATTAACAATATCTAGGCGTGCAGAGCTGTTTGCAGACACACAGGGCTGTTTTGTGGCACTGGTTGTCAATTTTGCTTTCATGGACCGGATCTGCACATTTTCTGCCATATTTGTCGAAACACATCTATTTTGATAGGTTTGGGGCCCAGGAAAAATGTCAAAGGGTCCCCATTGTAGCCCACGGACTAATGGCAATAGTCCCCTTTTCAAAGGTTTCGCAGCATGGGGTCCAGCTATGCCCTGGGCAAAGTGGCCTCTGGCCCGGTCGAATGTGCACAGATGGTGGCTTTGGGATAAAGGAGGCTTCCTCTTAATCCATACCCTCGGCAAAGATCTTGAGGCACAGGTTTTGACCTAGCCCCAGGCAAAATGAATAATGTGCATGGCAGTTGGCCTTACCCATTGGAAGAATTGAACAGCTTAATGTCCTGGAGGCATGGACAAAATGGCGACTGGCCATGGCCCCCATGTCCAGTCAACACATCAGGTAGATTGGTGGTGCTTGGGTGGAAGCCTACGAGGTGCCTGGTGAAAGGGCAATGGGCTTGAGACAGGAAAAGTAGACAATGGGGATTGCCCTGGGCCATGCTAAGGGGGTACGCAGGTGTGTAGTTGGTGCCTGTGGCATGGGTTCAGGCCTTGTCGTGGGCCAAGTGCCCATGGGGTATGGCTACAGGAATGCCTAGTGGCCCTTGGACATCTGGGAAAAGGTTGGGACATGGACTTGGCCATGCCCGTCCAAAGTTTCAACTAGCCATGCATGCAGGAAAGTCATGCCCTGATGGAAACGTAATTATCTAAGAGACACATTTTTTCAAATTCCCATAACCACCAGTTGGAATGGTTGCAAGTCATGTCCTTAATGTGAATATGAGGTGCCTGGGTCATGGAAGGGCAAACTGGACAGATGACCATCAGCCATGCTGAATGAGCACATAGAGCCAGTTGAAGTTGCCCACGGTATGGCAGAAGGCCATGCCATGGGCATGGTGGCCACAGAACATGGTTGCAGATCACACCTAGTGGGTTCAAATCAGGTGGTTTGAGGCTGGCCCAGGCATGGGGGAAGGCCATCCCTGAGTAAAGTTGCCACTGGACATGACTACAGGCCATGCCTTGTCGGTACAATCAGATGTCTTTGGAGTACCCATGGCATTGCAAAGGCCAAGCAGCCCTGGATAAAGTAGCCACTGGTCAAGGCTGCAGGCTGTGGCCGCATCCTGTTTCATGTGACCATGTACATGTCCGCAGGTAATTTCCAGTGGTGTTGCCTCTGACGTGGCCTGGTCCATGTTCTGAGCAAAGTGGCCACTGACCCAGTGGTTGGTGTCTGGGCCCATCTTAACCACAAACAATCCAGAAGGAAACAATCCTGACTATTATACAGGGAGGACCAGCAAACCATAACCATCTCCACAACCATCGACTGCAGACGAAGCACTAACATTGGACTGACATGTTGCAAGCCTAAAGGCCAACAGAAAATCCCTCCTAGCTTCCCTGGCAAATAGTGAAAGGAAAAGCTATGCATACATCCAGGGTGTAAGTCAACAATAAGTTGCAGGAATCTCTCCACATGCAAACTAGGGGCAACCCAAAACCGTTCCCTGTGGCCCTTGCCCATGACAAAACTCCAAACAGCAAGACACTCCACAGGTATTGCAAAAAGAAAATATTTGCATATGTAATGACCCGTGGGTAAGTTTCAGACCCATGTGCAGCAACTCTTCCCACATCCAAAACTCAAGCAAACAGCATACATCTTCACCATGAAAAACCACATGCCACAACAAAATCCACTTGGCAACCAAGCATGTCACAAGCCCCTGCATCCTAACCTGTCCAGTCATAAGGAAATACGTAAATCCAGCACATTACATTTTTACGTACAAGCTCAGTTTGGGGTGACCACATGCCTACTAACAAGTATTGCAACCCAGATGCCCTACATTACCTAACTAGCACTGCAACAGCTACAATAGTTAAGATCTCACAACATGATTTACAATGCCACAACCTAGATTCTAGTACAATTAAGTGTATGTGTGCATACCTCTGCTATCAATGTGATACACAATGTTTATGTAATACATTATTTAATTGCAGGCACAGATATAATTATTTGTCCAATGTATTTCGAATGATAACAGACATCTTCAGGTACATCTCTGTGGATGACAATGTGTACAATATTAAATCTACGTATTATAAGTCTTTATTAAAAAACATTATCAAAAGTAACCATTGTGTATCATCATTTACTTGCCCCAACTGTGTCTTCCCCTAAGAAAACAACTGTAAAAGAAAAAGGTTAAAACAATGTAGACAAACATGTGCTCAAATATTCATATGATTACTTTATGAGTTCATAATAATTGTGTACCTTTTAGCATCTCATGCTATGAGGGTTCAAATCCCTGGAATCCGGTGTATGCATTTAAAGGAATGTGTATGTATAAACAGTTTGGGAACTGTTCTTTATAGAACTTGTATCTACTCAGTGTGGTTTTGTAGTTCATTCAAACATGTTTGTAAATCTAAAAATGTGTACTCCCCCAGATAGTGTCCACAAAGGTGTTTCTTCTGGGCTAGAGAGAAACCTATTGGTGACAATCCAGTAAGTGGATTACTATGAGTTGTGTTTGGAAAAGTGCTAGGCGGCAACAAAGGCATACTGTGACATCATCACGTTGTGACATCACCTGCGCTGTGATGTCATTGTACTAAATTGTCGTTCATATAATCAAGTTTGTCACAATTGGTATTGCCAAATTTCATGCAAAAATGAACGATCTTGGTTTGTTGCATGATCAAAAAAGGTTTAATTATATATTTAAGGACAGTTTAATAAAATGTTTTAATAGTGCGTACATCTTCATTTTGTGCATGTGCATTGGCTTTTAAAGCATTGTGTGGTGAATTAGGAGGACATTCAAACAACAATAATCTCGTTCTGAAACAAGAATAGGGCATTTTCAAAGAATAGATGAAGAAATGCTGATTCTAGATGCTCATTATGGTTATACCGGTGCATGCAGTGATTAACAGAATTATAGTTATCACAAATTAAACTTTGCATCTCATGAAATAATGTTTCAGGAACATACATTCGAGGGGATTGGGTCCTCCGATGTATTCCATATCTATGACAGTAATCAGCACAGCTGTGCTGCTTCGGAAAATCTTTCGGCGTCTGCATCCTGCGTCGATGACGTCGATACACCGTCCTCGAGGACCTCCTCTGACGGCTGACGTCACCAGATGTTATAAGTAAGACGCACAACGCCCGTAGCCTCAGTTCCGTTTTTTCCGCGAACGTGTTCGCTTGTGAGATCTCGGCGTGCCTCGACTCTTTGGAGTTTCTGTTCTTTCGGTTCTTCGAACCTGTTTGTTTTGTAAAGTATTATCGGGATGCCTCCCTCTTCTTCCACCACGTGTCCGGGCTTCAAGAAGTGTGGGGACTGCGGGTCCAAGATGTCGGTGACAGACTCGCACAATGCCTGCCTCTGGTGCCTCGGCGAGGCCCACGACACAGATGATTGTGTCGACTGGCAGTCGCTTACGTCCAAGGCCTTGCGGGAACGTAAGAAGAAGCTGTCGGTCGGTAAGGTGTCCAAGCACCGGAAGGCGAGGTCCACTGGGCTTTCAACGGATGATTCGAGGGGCGACTCTCCACATCGTAGTCGTAAGTCTAGGGGGTCTCGATCCCGGAGTGGGTCCTGCCACTCCTCTGCCTCTTCGAGGCACTCCCGGAAGCGCCGTCATCGGTCACCTTCCCCGTCCTCATCCGAGGACTCCGCCCAGGTTTCTTATCCCACCAAGCATTCCTCTCCGGAGGAATGGGCTTCCTTCGGGAAGAAAATGTTAGCGATTCTTGAATCGCAGGGCTCCGGTCCGTCCGCGCCTTCGAGAGGGGTCGGCCGTGACCATACTAGAGACACCGCTTGTACGCCTTTGGGCTTGGGTGGGCGGCACGATTTGCAGGAGAGGTCCTGCTCGGACAAGGGGAATCGTTCTAGTCATGCCCATTCCAGGTCCCAGTCCTCGACGCCCTCAAGACCGCATGAACCTGTGAAGTCTTCAAAGAAGACATCAACGCCGAGGTCGTCGTCATAGTCATCGACGCCTAGTCTGTCGAGAGACACGCTCAGGGCTCTGGACTTGAGGCCTGTGTAGAAGCCGTCGATGCTGTTGGCGCCACGCTCGACGCCGATTCCGTTGACGCCCTCGATGCCTTTCGAGGCTGTGGTGTCGGAGGTACCCCGTAGCACGGGGGAACCCCCTAGAAAGGCTCTGGCCAAGGCAAAACATGTCTTTCTCCCGTATTCAATGCCCACTTTCCAGCCTATGGATTATATTTCCGAGGTGGAAGAGGGTTCTGAAGATGGGTTGGTTCCTGACACGGTACCAGATGAGATTCTTTCTGGTCATAGCCAGATTGAGGACCTGCGTCAGTCACTGCATGACGCCAGTGGTCTGGACACCTCTCCGGAGGTGGAGTTCTGTAGGCCTGAGCCTGGCACCCATGCCGAGTCATCGTACCGGCGCCTTATGTCGAGGGTCACGGACTACTTGGGGTGGTCGGCGCCCCCAGTTGATTTTGTGCAGGATGACCTGACGGATATCCTCGACCAGGGTCCAACCACTGACCCGGTACTGCCATTCCATATGGCTCTGCAAAGAAGGGTGGCAGCGGCTTCGACTGCTTTGGAGAGTCTCCCGGCAGTGGGCAAGTCTTTGCCATGAAAATACCGCCCAGCCAGTAGTGACCCCTGCTACTTGACCACGCACCCCACTCCGGAGAGTTTGGTGGTGCAGGCAGCAACGGCCCCAGCTAAGCGGGCGTCGTATCCTACCATCCCTCCTGATAGGGACGACAAGCGTTTTGATGGCTGGGCGAAGAAAGTGTTTTCTTCAGGGGGTATGGCTCTTCAGGCGACCAACTCCGTATGTGCCTTGCTACGTTTCACGCACACTCTGTGGAACTGTATTTCCTTAGCGGCTGAACATATTCCCGAAGGGGAAGAACGGGATGGTTTTCTTGCTATTATCCAGGATGGCAAGGATGCCATGTGCGAGTCCGTTTAGTCGGGTTTGGACATGGCAGACTGTGTCAGATGGTCCATGTTGGCGAGCACCGTAATACGCAGGTTTGCGTGGTTGAGGAAGTCAGGGTTTGCTCCTGATATGCAAGCCAGGCTCCTCAACATGCCCTTTGATGATGAACATCTTTTTGGCAGCAAGGCTGACGAGAGCCTTGAGAGGTTGCAGACCTCCAAAGCTGCAGCGAAGTCGTTGGGCGCTGCAGTCCGCCAACCTCCGCTTTTTCGTCCTAGGGGACAGCAATGGAGGGGAGGTTCCTTTCGTTATTACTCATCCTTTAGTAAAGCGAGAGGAGCTGCAAGTCAAAGGGGCAACCGTAGCAGTGCCAGAGGTGAAAAACAAGGTACTCGGGGGGGCCAAGGCCATGCAAGCAGTTGCCTCTTTGCTCTCAGGCAACGCTGCAGCCGTTTCTGCTCAGTCATAAGGCCCATGCTTCACCGGTTGGGGGAAGGCTGGTGCAGCATCTTGTAGAATGGCGTGCCATTACTTCAGATGTGTGGGTTCTGGAGATCATAGCCCACGGCTACTGTCTTCCTTTCCAGCAGAGGCCTCACGACAATCCACCAGGCAATCTCTCTTTGAAGAGTCTGGATCCGCTCCTTGCGCGGGAAATTCAATCCCTGCTGGAGAAAGGCACCATAGAACTGGTGCCTGTAGCGGAGAGGAACAAGGGATGGTATTCCTCTTATTTTTTGATTTCGAAGAAAGACGGGGGATTGAGACCCATCATGGACTTGCGCGGTTTGAACAAACTCCTCAGGAAGGACAAGTTCAAGATGGTTACTCTCTCTCAAGTTCTCCAGGCACTTCAACTTCAGGACTAGTTGGTGTCTCTCAACCTCAAGGACGCTTATTTTCATGTGCCGATCCATCCCAAGCACAAGAAGTACCTGAGGTTCGCGGTTGGCGACTCGCACTTTCAGTTTCGGGTCCTGCCGTTCGGATTGACCTCCGCCCCGAGGGTTTTCACCAAGCTCATGGTGGTGGTGGCAGCGGATCTCAGGAAAGGGGGGATTCACATCTACCCCTACCTGGACGATTGGTTGATCAGGGCGCACTCTCCCGAGCAAGTCCTGGATCATCTGTCCGTCACCTGCCACTCCCTTCATAGGCTGGGCTTCTCCCTCAACTTAAAGAAGTCCCACTTGACGCCAACTCAGCGGCTCCAGTACATCGGAGCAGTGCTCGACATATCCCTGGGGCAGTGTTTTCCTCCCCAGGTGAGGGCTCACCATATTCAGCAGATGGTGCACAAGTTTCAACATGCCGAGAGGCCAGGTTGTGGATGAGATCTCTGCAATGGGCTCTCAAGCTCCAGTGGTCTCAGTCCTCTGGCAGGATGTCAGACCCCATTCAGGTGCCACCCTCGGTCGGCCAGGACCTTCTGTGGTGGGCCGACGAAGGCAATCTGATGAGGGGGGCTCCGTTTTGGCTACCCTGGCCGGAGGTGACGATCATGATGGACGCATCCCTCACGGGATGGGGAGCTCAGGCCAATGAGCTGACAGTCAGCGGTCGTTGGTCTCTGTTGGAGTCCAGACTCCATATCAATCTGTTGGAGCTGAGGGCCTTCAGGCTTGCCCTGAAGGCTTTTCTGCCGACTGTGCGAGGACGGAGTGTCCTGATCCTGACGGACAACACTGTGGCCATGCACTACCTCAACATAAAGGGGGGGCAGGGTCACTTCCTCTGTGCAGGGAGGTGATGCAGCTCTGGTTCTGGGCCATCCAGCAGGACATTTCGATCTCGGCAGTTCATCTGGCCGGAGACGAAAACGAGACGGCGGATGCTCTGAGCAGGCAGAGCACGATCTCTCACGAGTGGGAGCTGGCTTAGGAGATTCTCCTGGAGATCTTCACCCTTTGGGAGACCCCTCAAGTGGATCTCTTCGCCTCCAGTGTCAACCGGAAGTACGAAAGGTTCTGCTCGCGGGAATTTCCTCCAAGAGGAGCCTTAGGGGATGCGTTTGTGGTGGAGTGGTCCTTCCCACTGCTGTATGCGTTTCCTCCAGTCCCCATCATTCCGCAAGTATCCTTATTGCTCCGGCATGGGCCAGGAGGCCGTGGTACCCGGACCTTCTAGACTTGTCCATCTGCCCTCCATGTCGTCTTCCCTACCGAGACGATCTGCTCTCACGGGAGGGGGGTCAGGTTCTCAATCCAGAGGTCAGATCCCTCAACCTTCACGCTTGACTTCTGAAAGGTTGAGGTATAAGGATTGGGACCTCCCTGAAGACGTGATGGAGGTGTTGCTCAACACTAATGTGTTCCCTCCATCACCTTTCCAGGTGCCAGGTTGGGATCTGAACCTTGTTCTGAAGTTTCTAACGGGTGCTCCCTTTGAGCCTTTGCATTCTTGTCCTTTGAGACTGTTAACCCTTAAAAATGTATTTTTAGTTGCGGTCACTTCCGCTCGCAGAGTGAGTGAGTTACAGGCACTTTCAGTTAAGCCACCCCTCACTGTGTTTCATAAGGACAGCGTTGTCCTTAGAGTTCGTCCTTCCTTTCTTTCAAAGGTGGTGTCGGAATTTCATTTAAGCCAGAAGGTTATTCTTCCGGCATTTTATCCTCCTCCACATCCTGGGAAGAAAGAGGAGAGGCTCCATAGGCTGGATCCTAGGAGAGCTTTAAGCTTCTACATTTCACACATGTCCCGGGTCAGAGTGGACGATCAACTCTTTATTGGTTATGCTGGAAGGCGTTTGGGACAAGTTGTTACTAAGCAGACTTTGTCTCGATGGATTATCTTGGCAATTTCTGAATGTTACCGCTTGGCGGGTAAAGACCCTCCGGTAGGCTTACGGGCCCATTCTACCAGGGGTATGGCTGCCTCTACTGCCCTGCAGAGGGTGTTCCTATTCGTAACATCTGTGATCCAGCCATCTGGGCTTCGGTCCATACTTTTGTACATCACTACTCCCTCGATTCTATCCATGGGCAGGGTCTGGCCTTTGGCAAGGCGGTCCTTTACTCTGCAATTTGATTGGACATTCTAAATTTATATTTTCTAAATTCTTTTCCCACCTCCTTCCGCTGGTACTGCTTTGGGAGTCTGTCATAGATTTGGAATACGTCGGAGGACCCAATCCCCTCGAAGAACAAGTTACTCTCTTACCTGGTAACGTTCTTTTGATGGGATGGTCCGACGACATATTCCATATCGCTCCCTCCCTGCCTTGCCTGCTACAGAATTTCTTATGCGATTGCAGCTTACGTTCCTCAAGGCTTTCTGTGGTCAGACTGGCAGAAGATTGGTGCCACACGTTCTAGGAAAAAAACTACAACTGAGGCTATGGGCGTTGTGCATCCTACTTATAACATCTGGTGACGTCGGCCGTCACAGGAGGTCCTCGAGGACGGCGTATCAACGTCATCGACGCAGGACAAAGACGCCGAAAGATTTTCCGAAGCAGCACAGCTGTGGTGATTACTGTCATAGATATGGAATACGTCGTCGGACCATCCCATCGTAAGAACATTACCAGGTAAGAGAGTAACTTGTTCTTCTAAAGCTAATAAAAAACTATTTAGATTGCATTTCATGGAAATTCGAAACAGCAATAATCACTTTCTAAAATGAGACGGATATTTTCAAAGAATAGAAGAAGAAATGCTGATTCTTTTGGGAAAGCATGAATGCTCATTATAGTTATAACAGTGTGTGCAGTGATTAACAGAATAATGATGATAACAAGTTTGACTTTGCATCTCATGAAATCATGTTTGAGTGATGTAAATTCAAAAGCTCATTAACACAATTTAGATTGCATTCCTCATTCATACCACCAGGAATGACTGAGTCCAGTCTATCAATCCATAAGGCTTCCCTCTAATCAAGATGCCATGCAGTGTTGACATTCTCTGTTAATTCTTGTATCACCTCTAAGATCTGTAAGTTCATCTGTGAAATTTTATGATTATGTTCACAACAGTGACATTCTCTGATGATTTGAAGTTTTTGGTCCTTATGTTGGAATGATGTTCATTCCAGAGTATCTTCGCTCTTCTTTTAGATTGCCAAACATAGTACATAAGGGCATCTTATACTGTAAACAATGTTAAAGCTATCACAAGTTGCAAAGTTCTTAAGGAAAATGTTCTCACCCAGTCTGTGAGTGGTAAACAACAGTGCACTTTACTGTACTATTACAGTTGATGGACAGCAAACAAGGAAAAACACATCCTTTTTTGGGAGACCTTTTGGTGCTATGTCACTCCATGTGTACTAATAAATCTTTTAGATTCCTGCTTCTGGAATATGCAATTACTGGAAGCTCAGTAAATAAATGTATTTAGTTTATTATCATGTGAGAACATTTTCCAATTATTCTTTATTATCTTTTTAATTTTTTGACTTTGGCTCTCATTACAACCCAGGCGTTAAGGGGTTAACGGCGCTGTGAAAGGTGGCGGCCCCGTTAAACCCTTAACGCCTGATTACGAGGTCCCTTTGCGGGTGGCACTTTAACGCCTGCTTTTAGCCTGACTGAAGAGGCTCTTATCCTCGAAACGCGTCGCCAACTGAAAAGCAGACTACTAACAACATTTCATCACATTGTTGTTTTTTTACAAGAAGATTGTGATTATTTTCACTTGTTGTGTTTCCTTTAAAAAGAGAATTTGGTTGTTTGGAACCTCATACAAAATATACACATTGTTGTGTTCTACAAAATTTGCTTTTGACTTTTTATTATTTACAAATTGAATTAACTGTCTTGAGTTTTCAGTAGTTGGTTTTTCCAACACACTATAGTGTGCAGGGGACGGGAGGGTTCAAAGTCTGAGCCTTCTCCTTCTTTTGTTTTGTTGTTCTGCCAATGCCAGCTGCAGATTTAATACGCTCATCAATGGTGTTGATGTACTCAAGAAATAAAGTCAAATCTTTGATTGTGCCATGACAGATATCAAAGATTCCATCTATATATCTCCTTAAGAAATGTAGATATTTATACCAGATGGGTGTTATTAGAGGTGTTCCGTTTCATATTTGTAAATAAAACAATTTGCATTTGCTTGTGTCAGTGTGTCACCCATAGATGTTCCTAAGACCTACAGATAAAATTAACCCTTCCATCGAAAGTATGGATTCAGAGGTTTCCATGCTACTAGGGCCATAATGAACACCCTGGATGCCCTTAGGTGATCTTTTTATAGTAACAACCATTCTTCTGCCTCTTGTCACATATTGTGCGGGATTGATGTGCCTAAGCTCTTGAAATCAATGATGAAGGGAATATCATCGTGTCCAACCCTTACGCTTTCTCTAATCTTTAGGAAATGCAAGGTATCTTTGATGTTAGTGGATGTTTTTGAAGGTGAGCCTTTGAAAATCAATGTATGTAAGTACCCAAGGGGTTGTAAAATACCATTGGTGGCTGATACAATAAGTCTTCCCACATGTTTGTTACCTGTTTATGATTTTTCAGAAACAAATAAAATGTAGGTGTTGTTGGATATGTGTTCTTTAAAAATGACCTGGTTTTCTGGGTGATCCACTATTTCTGTTCTGCTTCCTGTAGTACAATCTTTACCTTCATTGTGATTTCAGATAAGGGATTGAGGTCAAGTGGAATATATACTGCTCTATCATTTAATTGACATGCACATTCTTTGTCAAAGTCATTTGTGCTCATGGGTACTAGAGCCTCTCTCTTATCATCATGTTTGATAACTATATTCTCATACTATATACAAATAATGTAAATGTAAATTCACAATAATTTCAGCTCAAAAACATAAGTTTTTGTATGAAATCTTTGTTAGGTCAGTTAACCCTGCATTATGAAAATACTAACTTGTTGAATTCTGGAAAGGTGGAAAGAAGGTACTTCTCGGTTTAAATTCTACATAATCTTTTTCTGCATTGGAAATTGCTTCACCATTCAATTCAAGTTCTGAAAAGAATACCACACTTCCAATGTCCTCCCAGACATGTAATTCCACATTGTAGTCAAAAAGAAAGGAGCTGTAGTTTGGAACAAAGCTCAAGCCTTTTTGGAGGGACTTGTTCTCATTTAAGATTAGCAAGCATTCTGATAAATGTACAGCTAGGTTCTTTTGTAGTATTGTTGCGTTTCTGGATGCAGCAAGTTTCCTTTTCCTTCGGCCCCAGTGGACCTTTTGGTGTTGCTCCTTGTCCTAAAAAATGGCAAGCATGCCCTAGAATGCCCTAGAAGTTCCAGCTGTTGGATTATTGGCAGTCGTTCCTGGTTCCTGCTCCATCTGCTCTCTTGCCAAAGGGGTGTTGTCAGAGTCTCAGCATGAAAAGTCTGTGGAACTATTATGTTTTCGAGTATTAGTCTGTTTACAATTGTTCATCCATGTACAATCTTCTTCATGCAGATAATCAAATGTGTCTCATTTGACCTTTTTTGTTATAATTCTTGTCAGTATAGTTGCAAACAGGCATCAATGCCCTCTAATGTTTTGTCCAATTCTGATTAGATAAATGTTTTGAGTAAATCTCTTTGTAGTTCCCGTATCTCAAAATATAAGCATTCAAGATTTGTAGAAAGCTCCTGGATAGTTAATAAGATAATGAGAAATGTGAGTTATTCTGCGCCAGATAACTGTTTTACATGTCCAGGTATCTTGAGCCTGGCATGTATTAGATTTGGATACACCATTCAAACCAAATCGTGTGTTATTGAGACAAGACTGAGTTACCAATCACACGCGCTTTTCCAGAATTGGTGTTATGTTGTATCTTAAATATAAACCATGCTACCGAAAAGAAGGACATAGAGGGAACTCTCATCACACAGTAATTTGGATCACCATCAATAAGGAAGCAAAAATATAAGTAGAACAATACTGAGACCAAATCAAGTGATATAAAATGAAGAACTGGGAATCATGTGGATAATGAACAAACACATTGGCCTCTAATTGGATGCCAGTCTAGATGGACAAAGAAACAGTTTACTACGTAATGATGAAGTAACAAGTACAATGATGGAGAATGTTTTACAGCCTTGAGAAAGTCCTTGGTCGGTGACACACGTGTTGGCTAATGAAAAATGATGCTAATTATAAATGATAAATGATTTTAAAAAATGTATAATGTATTAATGTCATGGATCAGGAGGATGTTTTATGACTTTCTCCAAAGAATATTGCATGTAAAATCTTATGATAAGTGATTTTGGTTAATATTTTAGATAAAACATAGCAGGAATACTGGGTGAGTGCATGTCATTTGGTAGCACAGACATTGTTTAATGTCTGCTCCTATTTGCATACACATTCTTTATTTTCTTTGCATAGGTTGGTCTTGTGGGAATGCGATGGCCCCTTGGAATGTGCTGAGCTTGAAGGTACCAATGATAATGTCGCTGCATGCAGTTTATGCTTAAATTCTCTATGAATTACATTTTCCAATGTTTTAGTTTGTTTGGTAGGGTCATTCTCATAACTACTAAAATGGTTCTCTTTAATCAAATTCAGTATGGCATCTTCTTCTTCTGCAGTAAAGTGTAGAGTACCTGCTTTTTGTCTGCAATGATTGTGATTTCTTCAAAAGACATCATTAGTGTGCCTCCACTCGTTAGTGCAAAACTGCAGAACACTTAAAATATGGAAAGTGGGCACCACTATATCATTTAGACAGCTAGAACAATAAGGTATAATTAATTCAAAGATATTTGGCTCACACCAGAACCCTCCTGCACCGGGAGAGCAAAGCAAACTCACAACCACCTCCTGGCATGAAACCTGTCAGAAACTGGCAGATAAAATGTTTCAAGAATAGTACAATTAATGTGATTCACAATGTATGCAAAAAAGTTATTTAATTGCAAACACAGAAATAATTACATGCATTTCGGATTATAAAATCCATCTCCTGGGATTTTCATATATGTTGTGTATCACTAAGAACAAAGGCAACCTCTTACTCATCAACTATAAGAAGGAGCGACAGATTTCTTAGGTAGTGGCGAACGTGCAGAAATGAACATTTGTATACACGTGTTAAAATATACTGCATATGCCTAACTGCTGAGAAAATTGATCATAATGGACATGCCCATGCACTTAGGAGGAGCAATCTCGTCCTAAGCACTTAAGGGGTTAATCCATTGAATGACAGTTAATGTGAGTGTTACAGTATACACAGTCTAGATTTCCCTATGCTTCAAAATAAAACACCAACATAGTAAAACATAGTACCCCTCTGTGAACCAAAGTAGCAGCCCTTTGGTAAATAAGCTACCTATAGACAATATGTGCCAGAGTCACCTGGGGTCTTACCAGGTATAGGTTATGTGAGTGCCTCATGAGTGCATTTAGCTACGCTGTTTTGTTGACTGATGCGCTGGAGACTGTGAGATGCGTGCATGGCAGGAGAGGTTATCGAGGACTGTGTCTGTCTGGCCGGAAGGGCAGTGTGAGCGAGTGATGGGGAGAGTGGCGTGGGTGTGAGATGGGTGGAAGCGGTGTGGATTTCTGATGGAATGGGATAACATGGGATTCCTAAGGAGAGTGGGAGGGCATGTGCATCTGATATGGACATTGGTGGTTTGGCTTTGTTACATGGCGGGGTGAGGGGGCCGGAGGGCATGCGCTGATGATATGGGCATTAAGTGTCCTATGTCAGTGATATGGCCTATGGGACGGTGTAGGTAACAGATATGGGTATCGGGAAGGTCTGGGTGCCTTATATAGGGGTGCCAAGGGACCAGTTTTTGATATGTAAATTGGGATGGCCTGGGTGACTGATATGGGGTTTGGGAGTGCTCAGGTGACTGACATGAGCATCAGGAGGGCCCAGGCGACTAATAGGGAAATTATCAGAACCTGGGTGTCTATTATAGGTGCGGGAGAGGGCTAGATGTCTCAAATGGATATTGAACAGGCCTTAAATAGGGATTTGGGAGGCCTGGGAGTTTGGAATGAGGATTTAGAAGACCTGGAAATGCACATCTAATCTTTAAGCATATTCGATTGAAGCAAGATATTTTATGTGTCATTTGCCTTTAGCCGGTCGACCCATTGGAGTACTTGGCGGATACAAGAGTGCTTTGTTTCACGCCCCCCCCCCCACGCATCTTGTTCATGGAAAGTCTCAGTAGTCCTTTCTTATGCAGGTGCACCCAGATGGCATTGTATTGGAGTAGGGATTGCCACTCTGTCAAGTTTGCCTCTACCCAAACTGCCCAAAGTAGAATATAGGGTTGGCAAAGGTTCTCTTTTTCACTCCAGGGTATGGCTGGTTCATTGAAAACTGAAGAGTAGTATCTCTTGCAGGTGGACCCAGATAGCATTGCCTTCCCAGAAAATAGATTAACGAAGGCATTTCCACTATCCTAAACCGATGCAGTTTTCCCGTACCCAATCTACCCATCATAGAGATTTCTAGTGACAGTGCCTTCCCACCAATTGCATTAGATCAGGTATTGCCAACATCCTAACCCGATGCAGTTTGCCCATACCCAATTTGCACAGCTATGGCCGCTATGTGTGGCTGGTTTAAGAGACACTTTTGTAATTATGTATCTTGCAGGTGGACGTGGTCCACAAACTCTAGAAATGTGGTACTTTGGGAAATGGAAACAGATACAATTCAAAACCCTGTGTTGTGTTGGTTTTTAGTACAATAACGATATCACATATATAATTACTAATTATTACCACATTGAAAAACCTTTATTTAAGACACAGTTGAGGTGGCTCAGCTCCATGCAACAACACCCTCGAAATACACGGAATATACTTTAGTTGAAGAGATGTTAAAGTGCTGATTTAACGTGACATAACCCCTGAAATGTGGCAGGTGTTGGAAGATATACAACCTTATCTCTGAGCCTCCTCAATGCATAGTTCATGAGCACACTTATAACATCACAGAGAAGTTGGTTGATGACAGTGCACGTGACATCACTTATGACATCACCAATAACCCACTGGGAATTATAGCTCATTGATGCCATCAGAGATTATATGGTTGCATTCTTATTATGACTACAATATATAATGAAAGTCATCATTAGAAATAAATCATGCAACATTTTAATAAGATAGAAATTATTATGGGTGCTTCCCACTATTTTCGATATGGGGCCTGTTTCAGACAGGGAAGGGCACACTTAGAGCTATTGCAAACAAGGAAACAGGTTACCCCTTCCTTCAACGCAAGCAGTTATGCTGATCACACCTACAACCCGCAGTTTGCAATTAATATCTGCTGTTATACCATGTTGTCTTATAAAAAACAACGTAAGTGTAGAGATGGAGCCAAGTACCCCCACCCAAAGCTCCTCCCCCATGCTGCTTATATGTTGGGAGCCAGAGTATGAGACACATGCAGTGGCAGTGAAAATACCTATACCAAAGAGAATCCTGGAAGTAAGATTCCCATTGAGAAAGCCATACATGCATTCATGACAATATGATGGACATTTGAATGAAATCCCAGAGGAAGTGTGAAAACTGAGCAAAAGATAAGATTGGTGACATCATGAAAAAGCAGAGCTGATGCACCCAGAAGAGATGCAGAGACGAGATAACATAAAAATTCTATAGGCTCTAAAGAGGAGGTGTTAAAGATGAACAACATTTTGGGCTCGAGATGAAGATGCTCATGCTACAGAAGTAATGAAGAAGATGTGAAGTCATTTTACAATTGCACAGATGCAGTAACGCAAGTAGACAAAGTATTCTTAAAGGCTGGCTATGTAGCGAATAGATTGCAGTGATGCGCCAAAATATATACCTAGGAAATGTAAGAACTATGGATGATTCCACAACATACTTTAGCAGAGCTGGATCCCGTGAGCAGAAACACGTTTTCAGTCTGTCGCAGTTAGAAATTGAAAACTTAACCATGGAGATGTATCAAAGAAAGGCTTTGTTGGCCCAAGACCAGGAAGTCAACTCCACCGTGGGCCTGAATGTTCGAGCAGTGGTTACAGAACATGTGAAAAGAACAAAACGCCTGTTTCAGATGAGAAGCGAGAACATTGAAGACGTCAGAGGTTCATTATTGAATAGTATTATAATGTACCCCTGTCCTCTAACACGCGGTTCCCCATTCCATCATCTTGGCTGCCTGTTGCCTGATTGGCTGACCTCCTAGAATGTTACTCTTCCCATGGGCCTAGTAACATGGTGTGCATCTGGTTAACATGAGCTCAGTGGATACCTCTGAGGCCAAATTGGCCCTTTAGAATAATGGAGGGCTTCTTTTGATACCAGACATGTGGGCGCTCCGAACAGGCCTCCCCTTCATGGGACTGAATTTGTTGACATCACCTCTTGCTCATCGTATAACAAATCAGGCGATGCTTCACTCCTGGCTTCTCCCTTATCAGCTGCCACTCCCTGGAGCTTCTCCTGGGCCTCTCGAGAACCACAATGCCAGCAAATTCTGATGGATTTTAGGTACTCTGTTTTATGGGCATTTGGCAGTTAAAATGGGATGGCCATCATACTGAGCGGCACTAATGCTCTAAATCTAGCCTGGGTCCTTTTGCAGCTCAAGACATTTACCCTGGCTCCTTCCTGTGCTCAGCCATTCACATTTATTTCTCGTTTCACAGGCCCATAGCTTTTTACAGTATATTTTTGAAAGCCTCTGCATTCGGTTTCACTGCCAAGGCTTGGGATGGGAAGGTGATTCAAAACTCATTACCGCACTATGCTGCTTCTTTCAATAGGGCTTGCAACATATTAGGCCTGAAAGAGATGCTTAAAGCCTCTATTGTTCCATGATAGGGTTCTTAGTGGATATTTGCAAAAGATGATTGTTAACTAGTGGCTCTCTAGATGTGACGGTTGGAGGACATTAGCCAGTGAAGACGATTCTTGTGTGTTGCTATCCATGTACTTCACAGTGTCTCTTGACCATATCACTTTCCTTCCCTGATTTCTTGATGTCGTACAGCAGACCTTTGTTAAATCCTTAGCATAGTCAAAACTGTCATTGTTTTCTTTTTTGGGGCTCGATTGGAAGCAAGAACTGAGGCATTAGAAAGGGTGTACTGATCATATCTCAATGATAATCGAGTAGTTGAGGCCTCCAATAAGGTGCTAAAGACAATTCTAGATGTAATGTGGAGGATTACTCGGTCCAGTTGATTGTCATTAGGGAATTGTACTTGCTCAATGTCTTTAGAAAAGAAAATCTTATGATTTTAGGCCAATTCAAAAGAACTTCCTCTTCTGATGTTAAAATGCATTCTAGAACCAATTTGGAGAGCCCACTTTGTTTCTGCCTGGTATATACAGAGGTGGTCGTTTTTGCCAATGAAGTATTGCTTTTCAGTGAGGCGAGTCTCTTCTGTTGCAAAGTACAAACAGTAGAATTATTCAATGATTGTGTCAAAGGAGCACACTGGATTTTCCTATCCATAGAAATGTTCAACTCGATTGGTGTAGGAATAAGAGGAGCCACTGAGTGGTCCCCTGGAAACACCTCTGATGGCTCAAGATGTGTCGGGGATGAGGATAATACCTTCAACGCAGTAACTTTCTGGTCTTGGACAACCCTTTGCATCAAACATGAGGGGTCTCCACCCTTTCTTCTTCTTCCTTCCTAGTTACTGCACTAAAGAATGTGCTGGTCACTGTGGAGCCACTTCCTTAACATCCACTGCAGATTTAATTTTTCTTCAAAATTTTCTGGACCCATTATTTGTGTTTAGGGAAGCAGATTTTTGGTTTTTAGAGTTCTTCTGCTGCGACTCAGGTTTTTTCTTTTTCTGCTTAGAAAAGATAGCATAATTCCCATTTTGTATTGTAGTTGGATTCTGCTCTTTGGTGTTAACCTAGTCACAGAAATCAAGAGGAATAGTGACTGCTAGGATGGGCACAATGCGGTCCAGCACTGATTTTTCTTAGATGTCGTTTTTTATTTATTGTGACTGTTAGGGAGAATTCTCATAAAAGTGCTAATTTCCTTTACCTTTTGAGACGCCCAGCAACTTAGCTGGATTTTTAGGACTTACATTTTTACCTGGAAAGAGTGTGAGCCTTTTATCCCACTCTTTCACGTATTTCAATGCGTGTTTTACTTTTGTGTTCTATGGATATGGAGTTTTAGACAACTCCATAGGCATCATCTTTTTATTGTGTGTCACGCAGCACCCAATGTTTAAATACCTTCTCTGTGACTGACTACTGTCTCCCAGTGAATGTAAAGTTAAATTGACTTTGCTAGTCTTTTTAAATTGCTAGACCCAGCACACCCTGCTTTACAGCAGACTGCTGGAGGGAATACCTAGTAATCCCTATGCCTAGAAAACTCATGTAGCACTCAAATGCTACCCTTTCCTCTCAGAATGGCTGGTGGCAGTGGTATTACCATGCATTTCCCGACCGCGACCCGTTTAAATGCTGCGGTAGCTAAAATCCACCGGAGGCATATTTTTCAAGATGGCGACTGAGCCCCCTCTGTAAAAACAGGTTCCAATCGACTTTTTTCACCATTTATTTTTGGAAATGTCCTTCGAGTGTTTGTCTCTGTGCACCAAACCAGGTTTGGTCCCTTTGTTCGTTTGCCTTTGGGGGGCTTCAGTACTGAAGACCGCCTCTGGCGCCTGAGTGTCTGGGGTGGACAGGAAGTAATGGGGGTGCCCCAAACTCCCTGTGCTTAGTCTCCTAGGAGACCTGAATGCACTTTTTGGCACGATTGGCTGGCTGACTGTCCGGCAAGGACAGCCACCCTGCTGGGTGAGTGGCAGTTAGGCTGGAATGAATGTAAGAAAACTGTTTAAAAGGCAGGTCTCTGGCACTTGGAAGGCAGAGTCGACCACTGGAACAAAAGAACGGAAGACGAGCTGAAGGAAGACGACTGCTGCAACTTCTGGACCATTGGTTTGCCCGGTGAAGCCCTGCTGGAGGTCTGAATAGCCTGAAACTCCCTCAACGGAGAAGCCCCTTCAAGGACGTCTTCTTCCCTTGAGCTGGTGGGAACAACCAACTCGCAAGCCACCTGGAAACCATCTCCATACTGGTCGAATTTTGTTCAGAGTGCTGTTGAAAAACAGATAGCCAGTGAGATGGATACCAGTTTGTGGACTATAAGGCACTCACACCTTAAACCGACGTTTTGCCAAGTTTGTGAATCCGTTCCCGTTTAGTGCTGGAACCTCCTGACGTCCTCCCTCTTGTCCCCACGACCGAGGCCCAGGAACAGCGAGATCTGCATGAACTGCCAGGAACAATTGCCTCAGCTACAGCTTTTCTTCATTACCAAGGTACTGTGCAAACGCGGTTGAGAAATCTTCTCTGCCGCGGTGAAAGTTCGTGAAACTTTCCCAACTTTGGAGTGTTGTTTGCTCCTAATCTGACATATAACTCTTTTTTGTGCAAACTGCTTCTAAGAACATTGGCAAAGACTTAACCATTTACTACCAGAACTGTGCTATCCTATCCAAGACACTGATCCATTGACTTTGGCCCAGGCCTATTGAATTGATCTGCCTCTTGTAGTGAACTGAACTTATTTGCCCTGCCTCAGAAAGTATTTGTGTTTAATTTTTATAGCTTGTGTCTTTTACTCCCATTTAAAGTTACTGAAGTGCCATTTTGCTCTCACCTCTGGTGAGCCTAACTTGTTCAGAAACATATTGGTTTGGTACTGGAGTATATTATAGGTGTGATGGGTGTGATATTGAGCTGCTTATTGCTAGTGGAATGTTTTCTAAATGACTGTACATAAATTAATATTGTTTTACCAAGAAACCTGGAGTGTTTGTTTGAACCACTGTGATTGAAAGTCCTTTGTGTAACACCTTGTACTGCTCACATCCCTCTGGAGATAAGCCTGGCTGCTCAGCCCTGCTACCACAAAACTGTGTAGTACAGACTTATACCAAATGTAAGTTTGTGCTTACATCTGTAGTCTTACTTGTGTGTAGTGTTCCCAAAGGGTACTGTATGTAATTCTGCCTAACACTGGTGGCAAGTGGTGAGGATAAAGTATAGTTGTTACATTGAGAGTGCTGCTCTTACTGTTGTTCAAAAAACCTTCACAAGGCTAAGCAGAACCAATAGAAAAGCAATTGTTTTATCATGCCTGATATGGATAACTACAGACAGGAGGCCCTAGTCATTTTAACAGTTGATGAACTAAAGGAAATGTGTAAAACTAGGAACCTCACTGTTAAAGGCAACATAAATGAATTGATAGAAAGATTGTTAGAATTTCCGAAGTCTGAGAAATAGGTCTGCAACACCTACCACTGCAGCAAATGTGGAACATGATGATGAGGATGATAATGTTTCAGAGTCCAACTCAAATGTTTTTGATGAGTTAGAAGAGGCAGAGGAGTCTCAATATGTAGGCCCTACTGCACCTCTACCTGCTCTTAGGCCTCAACCTTTAGCCACAGGGACCCTACCAGGTCCAGTACTGAGTCCAGAGTTGGTCTCTCATGAGAAGATGAAACTTGAGTTAGAGTTCAAAAGGCTCCAAGCACAAACTGAAAGTAAACATCAAGATTTTAAACTAAAGAAAATGGAATTGCAACATGCTCTTGAGGACAAGTCCTTTCTTTACTTTACATAACGTAATAGGTGGCTTAGGGGAGTCACCCGTTCCTCCACTACTGCAGCACTACCTCACTTTCAATATACTCTACTTTTTATCTCAGCATCTAATTATCATCAATTGTGGAATCTGAGTGTTTGTGCACTCCATCTTAGGTTCCCTAGCTCTTGATGATGGCAGAAGCATCCGATAACTTAAAAGCTGGACAGGCTCTGGTGAAGCATTGGCATGACCAGATGGCCAACATGGTTGAGTTTACTCAAGAGCAGCAAGTTTTAGTTATGGCACCTGCAAGGCAGAGGGCCTTACAGGACAAATGGATAGGACCCTTCAAGGTTGTGGGAAAACTTGGAGAGGTCAACTATCTGGTGGACTTAGGCAATCCTAAGAGGCTCCCAGAGTCTTTCACACCAACTGTCTAAAAGCTTATGTCTCAAGACCAGAAGTATGAGCTTTGCTTCTAGCTTCAGCTCAAGAGGAAGAGGAGAGTGAACCTCTACCTGACCTACTCAGAGGACAGCCTTTAGATGACACTTCTAATCTGACACTGCAACAACAGGAGGAGTGCAAGTTTCTTTTAAATCAGTTTGACTCCCTGTTTTCACTATCACCAGGCTTGACCCCTTGGGGCCAGCATGGTATTCTCACTGGTGACTGTTTACCTGTTAAAAGCAGAGGTTACAGGATGTCAGATCATGTAAGAACCCACATAAAGGAAGAGGTCAACAAGATGCTTGATCTGGGGTAATAGAGCCATCTACCAGTCCATGGTCTAATCCAGTTGTACTGGTGCCAAAGGCAGGATCCAAAGAGTTGAGGTTCTTGTGGACAGTAGAGCTCTTAATGCAGTCACAAAGACTGATGCCCATCCTTTACCAAGGACAGATGAACTGGTGGACAAATGTGCTTCAGCCAAGTACCTCAGTACATTTGATCTCACGTCAGGCTATTGGCAAATAGCACTGACAGACCATGCCAAGGAGAAAACTGCATTCTCCACCCCAGCAGGCCTCTACCAGTTTAAGGTAATCCCTTTTGGACTAAAGAATGCACCTCTAACATTCCAAATGATAGTTAATCAAGTTCTGAATGGGATGGAGGACTTCTGTGTGGCATACTTGGATGACATTGCAGTATTCAGTCCTACTTGGAAAGAGCATGTTGACCACTTAGGATATGTTTTGCAGGCTCTTCAGCAGGCCCATCTGACCATAAAGGCAAGCAAGTGTCAAATTGGTCAGAGTAAAGTGGTCTACCTTGGACATGAGGTAGGAGGAGGTGAAATCAGGCCATTGCCTAGCAAGGTACAAGCTGTACAAAACAGGGCCACCCCTACCACTCAACCCCAAGTGAGAGCCTTCCTAGGCCTCACTGGTTAATATAGGAACTTCATAGAGAACTATGGGACCATAGCATCTCCCTTGAATGTAGTCTCCTCACCCAAATTTCCCAAACGGGTCTGGTGGAGTGCACTCAAGCATTTGAAGGACTTAAGAAAGCCCTTTGTCAAGCTACAGTCTTAAGAGCTCCTGACTACAACCAAACCTTCATTGTGCAAACAGATGCTTTCAATACAGGTATAGGAGCAGTTCTGAGTCAGCTGGATGAGAAAGGTAGGGAGCACCCCATTTGCTTCATCAGCAGGAAGCTGAAGGAACCAGATACAAGGTGGGCAACCATTGAAAGAGAATGTATTGCTATTGTGTGGTCACTGAAGAAGTTTAGGCCATACTTGTATGTATCTACTTTTGTGATTCAGACTGACCACCAACCCTTGAGATCGATGATGCAAATGGAAGGGGAAAATCCCAAACTATTGAGATCGTTAATCAGCCTGCAAGGGCTTGATTTCACCATTGAACACAGGTCAGGGTGTAACCACCAAAATGCTGATGGTCTCCCCAGGATGTTTGACCGACTGGTGAAAGGAGCTTCATCCAGGAGTGAATTAAATCCTCCTGTCCCTTAGTCTGGGGGGTACAAGTGTTCGGGAGTATTCTCATAAATATGCTAATTTCTCTTACCATTTGAAACCCCTAGCAACTTTGTTGGATTTTTAGGACTTTAATTTTTACCTGGAAAGAGTGTGAGCCTTTTTCCCCTACTCTTTCATTTATTTTGATGTGTGTTTTACTTTTGTGTTCTTTGGATATGGAGTTTTAGACAACTCCACAGGCATCATATTTTTCTTGTGTGTCACACAGCACCCTCAGTGCAGTGGCACAGTGATGTCTTTCAGACTTTCCAACATTTAAATACCTTCAATGGGACAGACTACTGTCTACCAGTGAATGTAAAGTTAAATTGACTTTGCTAGTCTTTTTAAATTGCTAGACCCAGCACACTCTGCCTTACAGCAGAGTGCTGGAGGGAATACCTAGTATTCCCTATGCCTAGAAAACTCATGTAGCACTCAAATGCTACCCTTTCCTCTCAGAATGGCTGGTGGCAGTGGTACTGCCATGATTTTCCCGACCGCAACCCGTTTAAACGCTCCGGTAGCTAAAATGCACCAGAGTCATATTTTTCAAGATGGCGTCTGAGCCCCGTCTGTAAAAACAGGTTCCGATCGAATTTTTTCACCATTTCTTTTTTGGAAAGGTCCTTCTAGTGTTTGTCTCTGTGCGCCAAACAAGGTTTGGTCCCTTTGTTTGTTTGCCTTTGGTGGGCTTCAGTACTGAAGACCGCCTCTGGCGCCTGAGTGTCTGGGGTGGACAGGAAGTGAGGGAGGTGCCCCAAACTCCCTGCTCTTAGAGTTGTCTCCTATGAGGCCTACATGCACTTTGGCATGATTGGCTGGCTGACTGTCCGGCAAGGACAGCCACCCTGCTGGGTGAGAGGCAGCTAGGCTGGAATGAATGCGAGAAAACTGTTTAAAAGGCAGGTCTCTGGGACTTAGAAGGCAGAGTCGACCACTGGAACGAAAGAACCGAAGATGAACTGAAGGAAGACAACTGCTGCAACTCCTGGACCATTGCTTTTGCCGGTGAAGCGCTGCTGGAGGTCCGAATAGCCTGAAACTCCCTCGACAGAGAAGCCCCTTCAAGGACGACATCTTCCCTTGAGCTGGTGGGAACAACCAACTCGCAAGCCACCTGGAACCCATCTCCATACTGGGTGAATTTTCTTCAAAGTGCTGTTGAAAACCGGATAGCCAGTGAGAAGGAAACTACTTTGTGGACTTTAAGGCACTCACACCTTAAACCGATGTTTTGCCAAGCATATGGATCCGTCCCCGTGCAGTGCAGGAATCTCCCGATGTCCTCCCTCATGTGCCCACGAGTGAGGACCAGGAACAGCGAGATCTGCAGGAACTGCCAGGAACAATTGCCTCAGCTACAGCTTTTCTTCATTACCAAGGTACTGTGCAAACATGGTTGAGAAATCCTCTCTGCCATGGTGACAGTTTGTAAAACTTTCCCAACTTTGGAGTCTTGTTCGCCCCTAATCCGACATATAACTCTTTTTCGTGCAAACTACTTTTACAAACATTGGCAAAGACTTAACCGTTTACTACCAGAAATGTGTTTTCCTATCCAAGACACTGATCCATTGACTTTGGCCCAGGCCTATTGAATTGAACTGCCTCTTGTAGTGAACTGAACTTATTTGCCCTGCCTAAGAAAGTATTTGTGTTTAATTCTTATTACTTGTGTCTTTTACTCACATTTAAAGTAACTGAAGTGCCGTTTTGTTCTCACCTCTGGTGAGCCTAACTTGTTCAGAAACGTATTGGTTTGGTACTGGAGTGTATTATGGTGTGATATTGAGCTGCTTATTACTAGTGGAATGTTTTCTAAATGACTGTGCAAATACATTAATATTGGTTTACCAAGAAACCTGGAGTGTTTGTTTGTACCACTGTGATTGCAAGTCCTTTGTGTCACACCTTGTACTGCTCAAATCCCTCTTGAGATAAACCTGGCTGCTCAACCCTGCTACCACAAAACGGTGTAGTACAGACATATACCAAAGGGGAGATTGCGCTTACATCTGTAGTCTTAATTGTGTGTAGTGTTCCCAAAGGGTGCTGCATGTAATTCTGCCTAACAGTGATGTTGAAAAAATCAAGGATTCATGTAAAATAGTATCTTTGGATGGGTTCCCAGTTATAAGGTTTGCATTATCCATGTTGGAATGACCCAAAATATATCTCTCTTCGAACTTGCTTATGGTATTTAATGATTGCTATATACTGCACTTGCCTGCAGCACTTCCCGTGCAGTTCTCCATGCTGAGCCAGGGTATTTGATGGCTCTGCCCACAAGTTCCTTGCTTGTCCTGTCTCAAACTGTTCACCGCCAGAAAGGGTTCCAACAGGGACCTCTGCTGCAGACTGTACTTGCCTGCAGCATTTCACGTGCAGCGCTCTGTGCTGTTTCAGGGTCTTGATTGGCTCCACCCACAAGTTTCTTGTTGGTCATGTTTACACTGTTCAAAGCCAGAAACGGTTCCAAAAGGGACCCCTGACGAAGACTGCACTGGCCTGCTGCACTTCTTGCACAGTACCCCATGAATCAGGTTCTTTTTTGGCTTCACCCACAAGTTTTTCTTTTGTCGTGCCTCACACTCTTTGCCACCAGAAAGGGTTCCAACAGGGTCCCTCTTCATAGACTGGACTTGCCTGCAGCAGTTCCCACGTAAAAATATATTCTTTAATTAGACACACCATGTACATTACTAACTAACTAGAAAACACAGTAAAATCTGACCCCTGTAGAAGAAACACAGAATATGCACAGATAGACTTGATTCAGCACTCTGGGTGAGGAGACAAAGGGAAACAGATATTCAAAAGACCACAATGTTCAAAATAATAGTTCTTCAAGTTGCAAAAAGGGGTAAAATGACCTAGCCAGTCTCTAGGGCCCAACAATGGACCAAGGGCCAGTTAGCAGCCAATAGTAACTTCGTTGAAGTTCTTGGTGGTGTACTGCGCCGAACCAGACTTCTTGATGCTGTGTGAACATCACGAGAGAGCAAAGATGGCAATGGTGTGTCCTACCGATGCAAATGTGTTGAACAGTTCACAAAACATGCTCCACACAGTTCAATGGCAAAAGACATTAGTATCCCCCCTGTCTTGGCTCTCAGGGTGGTGTAAGTCCTAATCCAGGGGCTCAGGGACAAGATGGGTCCTTTTCATGTGCTCCCAAACACAGAGGAGGCTGGTACACAACTGCATGGGTCGTTGAACACTGTGAGGTCTCGGGTGCTGCTGTGGCTGGCATAGAAGTGGTCTTGCTCCAGCAGCAGGTCACTTTTTTAGGTTGTTGTGAGCCCAACTCCAGGATATCAGGTACAAGATGGGTCCTTGTTCTCGTGCCCCCAACCAGGAGGGGGCACACAACTCCAGGGGTCCTCCAACATGGTGAGACTACTTTGGCTGGCAGAGACTGATACACAAAATATAGGGTCGCCCCTTGGTGTCGGTGTGGATTTGGGGCAGTATACAATATTAGACAAAAAGAAAAGAGAAGCCACACTCTAAACAGCACAATTTTCTGTCATTGTTCATTATAATTCATCAAGAACTGCTCTGTTCACAAAAAGGTCACAAGTAAGAAAACAGAGAAAAATGTCTGGAGTTTCTCAACATTTAATGATAATGCAATAAATAATCACAAATACATACTACAATGACACTTTCAAAATAGTGTGGATTCTTTTTTCTTTTTGTCCGTTATTGGCTGGCAGAGAAGCCCGTCAAGTTCCAGCAGCAGATCACCCACAATGGCCCCTGAGGATGGTTAAAGGACAGAGCGGGTCTCTGCCTTGGAACACCTGCCTTCATTACACAACTGAAGAACTTTAGAAAGGACTGCTCTGTCAGCAGGATCCAGTGAAATCTTCCAAAGTGATTATCAAAAGATGCTTCAATATGATTCCCAAGATGATTCAAAGAAGTGGTGGGAAACCCCTTCTTTTAAAGACAAAGGTCCCCACGTGATTGGGCTAAATCTAGCCTGCTTTAGGGGTCCAATCCCTGCTTTTGAAATGTGTGAACTTTGCCACTATGATGTCCCACCCAAAGTGCTTTGCTCCAAAGGAAGTGGAGGGGACACCAAAGAGAAAGAGAGACAGAGAGAATCAAGATGACATAACCCTCCCAAAACTGTACAAACCCCCCTCATGCTATCCTAGCTCCACCCCTCTCTCCTCAATAGTATCAAAGGCCTTTAGAAATGCAGCAGCCTGGTGTGAGGCCTGACTCTATGTGAATGTGTGTGCCTCTTACTTTTTGTTCCCAGGCCAGTGTCCGGTAGAATGACTGTCCCAGGGAAAAGGTGTTACCTGCCTTTGCAAAGGAACAAGAGACACCCTACCAGGCTACCCTCCACCCTATCTGGGGGAATACACATAACCCTTACACAGATGAACTGGGCCCAGAGTGGTGACACATGTGCAATATCAATTTAATGTGGCTGGGATAACTCTACAGGATACTGGCCATCATACCATAACTCAGGTATGGCTTATATTTACAGTGTTATGTGTCACCAGGATATCTTCAGAAGTTTTATTTTTTAAGAAAGTTTTTATTGAGCAATCAGCATCTTGCAGAGAAACAATCAGATACAAATTATTGAGCTTATGGCCCTTTAGGAATGTGCATGCAATGTATGGGATCACAGAATAACTCTGAGTCCAAATAACCAAACCAACTCGGAAAGATTACAAAGTACTGTTTTATTAACAATTTTCTAAAACAGGGAGTTTACAACAAACAGCAACAGAGGTACGCTCAGGTTCTCTCAGCAATCTTCACACAAATCATATTTTTTGTATCAAAAAATACATCAGAGGTGACCTAATACTGCGTGGCAAATAATGAAAAACCTACTAAGGATCAGGATTGGCTTAAGTGGAACATCTAAGTATATCTTCTATAGGAACTAGGATTGTGATTGGCTGCCCACTGTCAGGTGCACAACATATGCCTACCTCTAAAACATGCCATCTTCAAAAACATTAGATACACAGTTTCTCATTGGTTTTGAAACTACAAGGTCCTTTATTATATGGACCACTATAATTGGTTGGCACGCTTGTGCCATGCCTGGAACATTCAGTTCACTTAGCAGCACATAAGCCCAGGCCCAGGTGCAAGGAGATGGGGCATGATTCTACCTCCCCACCCAATTAGCCCAAGAACTCTCATCGCCCATGCCTTCTGCCATGAAGATTGCCTTTGAACTTGGCCTTGAAAAAGTATCCTTGTCTTTAGAATACAAGGGAGTGAGAGCTCTCACTATCGTGTTCTGGTACTCCAAGTCCAAACTCTATTTTCATCTATGGCTCACATGACAGGCGACCACGATTTTGTCAATTTTACATTTTTTTAAATGCTTTAAATGAATAAATCTTGGCACTCTTGGTGTTCTTTCTTTGCACCTTAAAAAGGGATGATTCATGTTTTGTATGTTCGCTCCTTTCCAGAATAGATAGCTGACTGGCTGCTTCAGTCTCTACTCCAGGCCAGACAACCTTGCCATGCAGTTCTGTGATTCAGCTTATTCTTGCTGCGACACAGTTTTCCTTTCCCTCTTCTTGAGTCCTGGCTTACTAAATTCATGATACCAATGTCCAACTTCTGTACAATGTTGGCTTTGCCTGCATTCTATTTACTACGTATAGCCAGCTTCTATGATAACGTAGTCTACTTATGTTTCAACATCTGTACAATTGTTGAATTTTCTGCAGCATTTCTTGCACGTGTAATCCTCTTCTTCATATTTAAAAGTTCACTTAACTCTTTACTTCGTCATTAGTTCTGTAGGATCCATTCATCTTCTTCAGCCAGTATCTTGGGACATTATCTTGTCTCTTGTGACGTCACTAGCTTCTTTCTTTTACTCGTTTTCATATTCCGTCAGGTAGTTCCTCCCTTAGGTTATCATCACTTTGGGGATACATTCGGTAGGGTTGTCTCAAAGGGTATCTTCTTTCTAACGCACGCTGCAGTATTGGCACAACTGCTGGTGTAAAACACAACAAGATCTCAGATCTCCAGCATATGGGAGGATGGGGGGTCTCCTGCAAAGGTATACAGCTGCTCCTCTACACTCCCCCCTCGACCACCTCCTCAAGTTCTTCTACATCTTGGTATTTTCTCTTGAAGGAGTGCTTCTTCAGCGTCCATATTTTCATTACCACCCTCAGGGAGCCTACTGATTTGCTATGTTCATCTACACTTCAGGTGATATAGTTACACTGTCCATTCTGGGTACAATAGACCCATCCCCCTATGTACATCTTATGATTCTTTGGATACAGCATCTTCATTCCCTCAGGTGCAATGATGCTAGCCTCTATATATTTTCTGACAGCATCATCAGTCAGCTCCTTGGCGTTTGGTTCAATTTTGACATCATCCATGACTTTCATTCCCACTACCTTTTTGTCTGTTTTCTTGCATTGGGTGATCACCATCCTGACTACGCAGAATACAAACATCACCAACACCAGTATTACTCCAAGAACCTTAAATATATTCACCAACCACTGTGAAATCCATGAAATCAAAGAGGCAAACCAACTGTCATCTTCAATATCATCTGTCTCATCTTCCATCTTAGTATGCAGGTCTGTCAACATCGTTGTGGCCCCTGTCAAGGTCCCATTCTGGCCATCATGAGAAGGTATGAATGTGCAACATAATGGCCCGATTTTGGTACACACTTCTCCTTCCATTGCTATGGTCACATCAAGGGCATATACCTATAGGCTCTAGATCCACAAGCCCAATCGTGTTTATTTATTTGATTCATACCACCTTGGCTGACACGCCCAGAGGCATAATAGCACACCATGTAGAGAAACAAAAACATGCCACAAGCAATTTACCGCACAGAAACAGACGGCGGAGCAGATGAGTTCAGAGTCAAGGAGTACAGGGTCAAAATAATAGGTGAGCCTTTATTCGAAGAGATGTGTTTTCAGACTGCTCTTAACGAGTTGAAAATGAATGCATGACCTCACATCTAGCAGAAGCATATTCCACAGCTGTGGTGCAGCATGCAGAAAAGATCCACTCTCCACATAAGCCAAATGTGCTCTCGATGTGACCAGTAGGCTACTAGCTTCAGACCTAAGTGCTCTAAGAGCCAGTAGGCGTGAAATACGACTAGCAAGATACTTCGGCGCTTGTCCCGACAGGCAGTTATGCATAATGTACATAACCCGGAAGATGATCTGACTGCAAATGGGGAGCGAATGTAAAGCTCTCCTAGCTAATGTGACATGGTCTCTTCTTTGAAGCCCTGCCACAATAGCCCTGAACTCTTCTTTAATGGAGTTGAATCCCTTTATGGTAGCATTGATGATCTGCAGAGGCTCCCATGTGGCGATTTGTAACCATTTGGTGTTTTCTACTGTCTGAATTCCAGGCATAAATATGGTTGTCATTATCATAGCAGTCTTGCTGAACAACTTGTGCTCCTAAGGAATGGTATCATACGATGTTATTGATTTGGCTGACAGGTAATTCTCTCTTTTCATCCGTAGGAGTTTAAGTGATCTTCTTTTTCTCATGTGGGCATCCACTTTTGGAAATTCACCAATGTTCACATCTCCCTGAGGAATCACTAATGCTGGAAAATAGATGAGCACCAGGGAACATACCCCGCCCTAATCCTTGGGACACTTCATATAGGCTCTAGATCCAGGGGCGTGGCCAGCGCGCATGCCGTAAAGACAGACCTCCACGGAGCTCCGTCCGCGATCCTGAAACTATCGCACAACTTACGCTGAAACCGGGTCTACGAGACTTACTAAGGCCAGAATAGTGTGGGGGAACCGATCGCCAGCACCCGACAACAACTTTGGGTGGAATCGGAGACCGAACGGCGGAGAACGGGAAGCCCGAACTCGAGTCCCCCCGGGATTCCAAGATGGCGGCGCCCGCCGCAGAGTAGGAAAAGGCCAGCCTCGGCCCCCTGGGTCCCACCACGAACTGTTGCAGAAGGGGGCGGCAGCTGCGGAGGAGCCTGTCGCCGGCGGACATCTGAGAGCGGGAGGCCGGCGCCAGCGATTGCCAGTGTCGGCTGCGGAGGTGGATGAAATCGCGGCGCGGGCACGGCCGGGAGGAGGTCGCATTTGCCGCGGACGCTGGAGCGGGGAACACGGAGCAGTTCCGGCGGTGAGAAAACGCTTGAAGTGAGATTGGGTCCCCTTTACAACACTCCCCAGCGGGACCACCCGCAGTTTACCTCACGCAGTCCCAGCAGCCTGGGGGAGCGAGGCCTGGGGCCCAATACTGACTCCTGTGAAGAGGACTGGCCCGTTTGCTCTAGAGGCTGCCTGATACGCGGGTAAACCCGCGAGACGAAGACCCCAGCGGGCAGAACCCACTCACACCACGGGTGGCCAATAGCCTGACACCTACAGGCCGGTATCCCGTTGGAGAAACCGGCAGGAAGCCGAAAATACCGGACGCAACCTGTGGCCCTGGGCCTAACCACTCCCTGAGCAGGGCCCTCCATACTCTCTGAACCAAACGGCGGGAAACACCGGCAACCAGAAGCAACCGAGTACCCGAGGTAGGATCCTTTGGACCAAGTTCCCTAGTATCCCAACACAGGGATCGCCGACGGATCTTCACCCTGCCGGGGGCAGCACTTACAGATCATTAATCAGAGGATGTCTCCCCCCAGGTCCAAGCCGAAACTAGTCACGATGGATTCCTTCACGACAGTCAGGCCCCAACGACAGTCAACACAACAAGACCAAGAAACCCCTGAGGACCCGCCTCAACAAGAGGAAGACCTTAAACACACGCAAGTCCTCCAGGCGATAGCGGCCCTCCGCTCATCACTCGAGGGACGGCTTGAAGAAGTGAAATCTGACATGCAACTGATGCGGCAGGACGCCCGCAATCTAACGGAAAGAGTCACGGTGACTGAGACAGCCCTGCAGGAAAATGTTGAGAACACCCGAGATTTGGAGATGACGGTTAGAGACTTGGAACAGAAGGTAGCAAGGCTAGAAGCCCGCTCTGAGGACGCTGAAGGTCGGGCGCGCCGTAATAACATTCGTATACTGGGGGTCCCTGAAGATTTGGAAGGCCCGGACCCGACAACCTTCATCGAAACGCTCCTACAGCAGGAAATAGGGGCGGCAAAACTCTCCCAGGGGTTCTCCGTTGAAAGGGCTCACAGGTCTCTCCAGAGACGTCCCCCACCCGGATCACATCCACGCCCAATCATAGCTAAGATCCTAAACTTCAGAGACCGCGAAATCATACTCCGGTTCTCCAGAGAAGGCGGGGAGATTAAAAGAAATGGCTCCACAATAGTCATATACCCAGATTACACCCCTGCAGTACAGCGAGCCAGGAACTCTTACATTCCGATAAAAGCCCGGCTGAGAAAGCTCAACTTAAAATATATGCTCTTATACCCGTCACGACTCAAGGTTCTATATAAAGGAAAAGCAACGTTCCTGGAGACCCCAGCCGCAGCCAATATGTGGCTTGAGCATAACAACCTGGCGGACGACAAGGAAGACCCACCGAACTCAGATCGGGGATGACCACCCACCCCCGGATGAATGTGAGCGACGGCAATCCCTGCAGCAATTGAAAGGGAAGCAACACGAATCGTAGTTAAACGAACCATCAGGAAAGTTCTATCATTAAACCCGCTACATCGGACGCGAGACCCAAGGAGCACACAAGCGGCGGACAAACAACCCACCCCACCAACAAAGGTGTAAGCAGTTTGCTCACACACAACCTGATCCGGAAGGCCAGGAGTGGCCTGGAAGGCTCAGGAGCCCCTGAGCGCTGCAAGTTAAAAGCGGCTGCTAGGGTCAGTTTGGAAAGTTTAGTTTAGTTTTCCTCCCGTTCACCAAAATGGGATTTACACAAGTTAAAAAATCTCCAACCAGCGAAAGACCTGGGGCCGGAGCGAGAGGGCGGGCGAGGAGAAGACCAGGACGGTGTGGCAGGACATATGAAGGTAACAGGGGTCTGACAACTGTGAGTGTGACTCAATTACTCTGTAATGGCGGCTAAGATGAATATAAAGATATTGACCTGGAATGTGAGAGGTTTGGGATCATACCTACGCCGGAATAGGGTCAAGTCCTATTTAAATAGAAAGAAAGTACAGATAGCGTTACTCCAAGAGACACATTGCACGGCTGAATCCTTAGCGAAACTAAGTGAACACTGGGGAGGCCAGGGGGCCGGATCTTCGTACTCCAAGTATGCAAGAGGGGTATATACTTGGATTCACCCACAACTCCCTTTCCGGATAACTAAGACCGAGTCCGACCCAGAGGGAAGATTTGTAATAATCTGGGGCAGGCTAGAACAATCGGATATTTGCATAGTGAACTCTTATCTCCCCAATACTAACATCCCATCACACTTAAACTCCATGTACACTAAGATTGCACTAAACAGGCATGAAATCCTGTTTTGGGGGGGAGATTTTAACTGTGTCCATGATCCGATACTAGATAGGTCCCTCCCACACCCGAAAGGGCCCTCAGCAGCTACCACAGCCCTCTCCCTACTAGTCAATAGGCTACACTTGGCAGATACCTGGAGGGAGTGCCATCCCGACGCTCGGGAGTATTCATATTTCTCCACTCCACATGGCCTCCACACCAGACTGGACTATGTTTTTATAAGCGATGAGCACCTTCCACAGATAGAAGAAGCCCAATATCTGGGCAGAACCATTTCGGACCACTCACCCCTCCTGGTGGGCTGGAATCACACTGGCCCCAGACCTCCTATCCCAATGTGGAGAATGCCGATAGATGCCCTGGGAGACCCGGCATTTAGGGAGGACCTACACGAATTCATAGAAAACTTCATAGAAAGAAACACTGGGAGCGTAGACCGCCTAAGCACAATGTGGGACGCCCTGAAAGTAGTGACGAGAGGAGAAATAATAGCAAAAGCAGGGGGCATCAGGAGACAACTTAGGGGTGAACTGGCCCACTGGGAGCGGGAAATAGAACAACTGGAAGCAGCCCCGGTCGACACGGAACACAGGGAAGACAACCTCAGAGCACTTAGAACTAATTCCACCTCGGCATGGAATAGGCTCGCCAAATTTGATTATGCCACCAAAACCAATCGTATACACACGGAGGCTGACAAACCAGGCAGAATGCTTGCCTGGCTCTGCAAAAAAGAACACCCCAGGCACACTATTACAGGATTACACACCGAAGAGGGGGAGGTGGTACAAACACAACAAGCTATTAACGAAACGTTTAAGGGCTTCTATGAACACCTTTACTCACATGATGACCAGGTCCCCCTGGAAAAAATCACGGACACCCTTGAAGAGATAGGACTCCCCAGGATGCCCCCAGAGCAGTCAGAGGCCCTAGACACAGAAATCACAACTGAGGAAATCACGGACGCTATTAGATCACTAGCCACTTGCAAGACCCCTGGGAGCGATGGCCTACCCACAGAGTTTTACAAGACGTATGAGCCCACACTAACGCCCCTGCTACATGAGGTCTTTCTCGAAGCATATGAGACAGGGATACTACCCGATAGCATGAGAGAGACCCTCCTGATCCCGATTATCAAGCCTAATAAACCCCCCGATAGATGCGACTCTTATCGCCCGATAGCAATGCTTAATTACGACGCGAAAATTCTGACAACAGTATTAGCAAATAGACTGGCCAGAATTATAGGGGAATTAGTACATGAGGACCAATGCGGATTCATACCTGCCCGAAACACAACCATGAATTTGCGCCGAGTGCAACATGTCATCGCCCAAACTGGGGATGGCACAGAAGCGTTCGCATTGTTATCCCTAGACGCCATCAAGGCGTTCGATTCGATCTTTTGGGAATGGCTATTGGCGGTTCTGGAGGGGTTTGGTTTTGGCCCTAGGTTCATAAGGTGGATCAAGATACTCTACACGAAGCCTAGAGCCAGAGTAAAAACTGGGAAGCATGTATCGGAGGTCTGGAACATATGCAGAGGGACCAGACAGGGCTGCCCCCTTTCCCCCATGCTCTACGTACTGGGCCTGGAACCCATTGCAATCTATTTTCGAAAGCAATTTTTTGATGCTGGGATCCGACTGGGAGACACTGACCACATCATTTCTCTTTATGCGGATGATGTCCTATTATTTGTCAAGGACCCATATTATAATGTGCCCACGATGCTGGAGGTCCTAGATAATTTTGCGAAGGTCTCTGGAATAAAATTCAGCAGAGCCAAATCCTGCCTCTTCCCCCTGGCAAGTCTTAAGGGAAAAGAACCATCGGAGCTTCCTTTGGTGGGAATAAGGTGGGAACACACCTCGTTCAAATACTTGGGCATACACATAATGCATTCCCCGGAACAAATGCATGAGCGCAACACTAAAGCTGCTCTCCCGGCCCTGAGGAAATCCATGGCCTTCTGGGCGAAACTCCCCCTATCCATGATGGGCAGGGCCTCCATAACTAAAATGATTGTCCTTCCCAGATTCCTGTACGGATTTCAAAACGTACACTTCTACATCAAAGCGCCCTTCTTTCGCCTATTGGAAACTATCCTGAGAGACTTCCTGTGGGGGAAGGGAAGACGAAAGATAGCGCTTGCCACGTTGTCACTACCGTACACTCAAGGGGGAATCCAACTTCCAAACTTCGAAAAGTACTTCCTAGCAGCGCAGCTTGGCTTTGTCACCAAGTGGCTAGCAGACGATGCCACATCGGAGACGCCACTCCTGCAGCCGCTGGTCTCCCCGTTATACTTGAAAGAACTTCCCTGGGCCCCCACCCATTTGATAAGAAATTCCCCCCTATTGGTCTCGCTTGGACGCAAAATCTGGCATAGGGCAGAATCCCTCGCACACGTCAGACACCAGTACTCCCCAAACATACCGCTTATCTCAGACCTATGCAATTCTCCTGCAGATCTGCAACACCTCAGGCACTGGGAACAGAAGGGGATTTACTCATGGGGGGACTTGTACATGGAGGGGGAATTCATGGAATTCGAAACACTTCAAGAACAAAATGATGTCCACACTGGCCAGTTTCTATGGTACCAGAAACTTAGATCCACGGCACGCGCCAGATGGTCGACATGGCCGGAGGAACCGGACACGAACCCCCTGATCACATTGCTATACGAACTAGGAGAGGGAGGGAGACCAGTGTCACAGATCTACAGCCACTTAAACGACACCCCCAATCCACGCAGTGCTGGGCTAAAATCCAAATGGGAAGCAGACATAGGTCGAGAGTTAACAGACTGTGAATGGGAAAGGGCCCTCATATTTCCTAAAACAGTATCCAGAAACCATAGATTTAGGCAAATACAATTGAACCTTCTACATCGTACATACCTAACCCCATTCAGGCTTGCCAAGCTCCATAATACTCAGAGCTCCAGATGCCCCTGGTGCGAAATGGACAATGCGGACCTGTTCCACATGTTCTGGCGGTGTGCCAAGACACACTCACTGTGGTCCTTCATACAGCAGACAAGCGAAACTCTGGGGCTGACCAGATATGAATGGACTCCTAAGGAGTGCCTACTCGGCACATACCCCAGACCAGCAAAACTAAAACACCTCATTAGATTAATGGACATTATGAGCATTCTGGCTAAGAGGACAATTGCAATGTCCTGGAAGAAACCATCGGGACCACAACCAAAAATCTGGCACAGAGAACTGAAACGATGGGTGCGAGCTGAAACGAAAGCTTGGGAAGAAAGTGTAGCCAGATCCACGGATGCATCGAGTATGACCCTAGATGCCTGGAGAGGGCTTACAGACCCCCTGTTTTACCCCTCTGATGATAAGCCCCCATGAATCACCACAAGCATGCAGTAGAAGGCCCCGAGGACAGGAGCAGAGTCCTCGAGAAAGTCCAGCCATACCTTCATGTGAACCCTCCTAAAGGAAGTCCCCTCACCTCCTGTAAATCCTGGCCCTCCCTGAGCCCCACTTGGTACCGACCCCTCAAGAAGCAGACACCTGGAGATAGTTAAAGTTTCTATGTTAAGTTGTTAAGTTATAAATGTTAATAACCTGAGCCGCAATCTGATTTACTGCTTGATAACAGATTTGACAATTTTTCTGTGCTTGTAACAAATAACAAATGCCAATAAACAGATTTGAAAATAAATAGGCTCTAGATCCACAAGCCCAATATCGATCCATAAGGACGGCTGTCCCTTATCCCATCCTGGGAACATTAATTGTGGTCTTGCATTCTTTGTGATATCCCACATAATTATTTCCATGTCTTTGGAAGCACAGTGTTGCATTAACCAATGGCGTCACAATTGCTGGGCCTGATTCGTTTTCTACCCATGTCAGTAGTTTGGAGTGCTTAGCCCATGACTTTGAGCATCCATCATTCACTTTCTGCACTTCTTGTACGTAATTTGTTTTCAGCAGATGAGCTGCACAGAACATCATTCCTTCTTCCCATCCCTTCTTGCTATGCACTCGTCCATAGATCAATAGTTGAGTTTGTTTCTAACATCCAGGTAATCCAGCTATTTCCGGTACATCAGGGCGATTCATTCTATTCATTTCTTCAATGATCACCTCATCCTGTCCTGCAGCAGGATACACAACTATCTTGCTTTTCCATCCATGCTCCTTCTCCATTTGTAGGCTCTTGATATAATCATCATAATATGGAAATGACCAACTTCCTTGGAATTGCCTTCGAGTAGTACATGTTGTAAGATGGCTGAGGCACTTTGCATTGTGTGCTGAAACCTCCTTTGAAATGAAAGTCCTTACTGTATTCATGACATAGGGGATAAGAGAGCAGACATAGCAACCCTCATCAGATGCTCTCTCCCCCACCTTTCTCATGTGTTGGTACCACATGTTATTCCCCAGGTGAGCTGTATTATCTAGGTAGGTAATTATCCCTTCATTATCTTCCTCTGCATCTCTTTTATGTCTCCCAATGTACCTATAGAGATCAATGAATTTGTCATTATTCATTTTCATAGTTGGGAGAACCATAAGAGCTCTTTCTTTGGTAGAAACATTAAGATGATAGAGACTGTGAAAGATAAGGAACAAAAAGACAATTAGAACAATTCTGCAAATATATAGCATGCATAGAAATCTGGGCATCCATTTCTCTGCCATCCTACCGCTTGCTGAACTTGTTTGCTCTCTATAATCCGTCCATTTTCTTCATTAATCATTTTTAATACAATCCTCTGGTTTCTTTTATGTCTGCAGCTGTACAATTTGTTCAATTGTAGCAATAAGGAGTCTTTTTATTACAGCACTGTTTTAGGATCCTGTTAAAATGTGTGAATATTAAAATCTTTTCTAATAAGAGCAGGGTGAGATTGAAGTATGAACGAAAAGACAGCAACCACAAGCCAATGAACGTCACGGTCGGCAAGTATCATGTGTGATTATCACTTAAAACAAATATTCTCCACAAAATGAATATTTTCCAATTTCCGATCAAGAACTGACATTTAGGCATAACTCTAATGCATTATTCTCTGCTTCAATTTGTTGGTAAAAAGTTAATTTCAAAATTCCTAGAATTCTCTGCAAGTCCTTGCACTCTCTGCTAAAATATATACATAAGGAGTGTCTATTGAAATCCAGTTCAAATAAAGTATGTGTTAATCACTCGCTGCTTGATCGTCCTTTTTCTTAGTCATCGATCGAGTCTGCACACACAGAAATTCTTCTTCTTATCTTGCTTCTGGATCAGCAATGGTGGGAGGGGAGGTCTTGCCTGTATAAACTTTCATGTCATTTAGGTGCAACCAAGCTCGTATTCCTGATGTTTTAACAGCAGAAGGGGACACTTCCTCAACAACGAAAGTGTCATTAAAGCGGGTCTCGTGTCACTTTCGGGTGACATTTCTGACTAGGATCAGGTCCCCAACATATAACTTAGGTGGTGGTAATAGTTCACTTGGATTGGTTGCCAAATGATCTTCTTCTGTGTTCTTAAACCATCCACCCTGCCACTTGACTTGATCTGAAATTAAAGAAATACTGGTAGACATACGTGTCAGATAATCATGCATCTCATCACCTAAAGTTTTGGCTACACTCTGGGCATCAATCCTAATCCTAGATGGAGGTGTAAGGGGCATTCTCATTCGATGCCCTGTCACTTGTTCGTGTGGGTGAGGTGGGGGTCCAATTCTGGCTGATTCCAAAGGGTGTATAAGGCCAGGGGTATGCAATACAGCCATCCTTTTTTTGAAGTCCTCCTTTTCCAACATGACAAGGCTGCGTGAATGGTTGAGGTCAGATGGGCGGAGTCACTGTACACCATCACTTCCTGTCCTTCATGTTTCTCAAGCATGACAATAAGAGCCACTAATTCTGCTGCTTGTGCTGAAAAAGTAGATGGTAGCCTGGCACTCGCCACTAGTCCAAATTCTCCATTTAATCTGTGGCTCACTACTGCAGCGCCTGAATGCCTTTCCCCACTAGTCTGATCAATTTTAGAAGAACCATCAATAAAAAGAATCTCCCCTCCCGCTAAAGCATTCTCCTTCACACAGGGTAGTATATCATCATAAAATTCAACATAATTGGCACAGTCATGCATATGATCACCTTCTTCTACGGATTCAGCTATAAATGTGGCTGGGTTCACTATTTTACATCTTACAATTTTAATCACTGAGTTAAAATCATTACCTTATAAACTGAAGCTCTTTGGGATGTCAATGTGCCCTTGGGTTTCTCTAAAATGGCAAACAAGGCATGCTCCACATAAAGGGTCATAGAGTGGCCCATGGCGATACTTGTGGATCTCTCAATTGCAAATTCGTCAGCTCCCAAAGATTGTTTGCATGGGAGGTGTCCTCTCATAACTAAAATCCCACTGTAATATGCCAAAGGTTTGTAACCCAACGTGGTTCTTTGTGTAAGCACATCTGTCATTACTGACCCATCTGTGTGTGAAAACAAATAAAATTCCTCACCATAATTGGGAATTCCTAAAACTGGGGCAGTACAAATTGCTTATTTCAATTCTTCAAATCCTTCCTCCATTTCTTCGGTCCATTCTAGTTTTGTTTTACCAACTTGTGCTTTTGTTTAAAGCTTGCAGAAGGGGTCTTGTGTACATACTATAATCAAACACCCAGGCTCTTATGTAATTACACAAACCTAGAAACTGCTGCATTTGTCTCACCGTGTGCAGTTGGGTGTTTTTATAATTGCCTCAGCCCTTTCAGGTGTCACTTTTTTTCCTTCAAGTGAGATTTACTGACCTATGCATAACACTTCTTCTTGACAGTACTGTAACTTCTCCTTGTCAACCTCATATCCTTTATCTGCTAAAATAGTCATTAGTTTGATAGAATCTTGCCTACACTCATCCTTTGTGGTGCAACAAATCAATATGTCATCTATGTACAGTAGCACTGTGCTTTTAAGATTGATTTTGCCTAGATCCATCTGCAGGACTCTGTTAAAGATCGATGGCGACTCACAGTACTCTTGGGACAGCCAAGTATGTTTTAGTCTCTTTTTGGTGAAACGTAAATTAGGTCATGTCTTGGGAGTCCTTAAGCAACGGGTTTCAGAAAAATGCATTTTTCAAATCAATCACTGTGATTTATCGAGCTTCTACTGGAATACTACACAATATTGTCACCAGATTAGGAACTAAAGGAAACTCAGCATCTACAATCTGGTTCAGAGGTCTCATATCCTGGATAAATCTCCTTGACCCCCCTTTAGATTTCTTAATCGGATACACTGCATTATTGCATAATGATTATGATGGCACCAGAATCCCCTGATTCATCAGCGCTGAAATAGTCTGAAATATACCTTCACTTGCTTCTTGAGACATGGGGTACTGTTTTAATTGAGGTAAAATTGCTCCTGGTTTAAGCTTTATTTTAACCTCCCCTTACCTCTTTAATACCTACATCATAGAGGCCTGTAGTTCACAGGGCACTCAGCACCTTTTCGAGATCCTCCTGAAAAAATGCTGGTTGTTGCAGCATTATCCCCATTCTCTGAGGGACTTCCCTTTTTTCTATCTTTAACCAGTATGTGATGCTCATAAAGAACACCACTTCATCATCTGTTCGATCCTCCATGAACATGTCGTCATCGGTTATGTCAGTGAATCTACACACCTCCTCAAGAGCTATCATTGTTCTCAATGGTCTACCCTCATCATCTATCCCTTCAAGCATTGCCATCTCTTTTGATACCATAGCTGCTTCCAACTCCATAGGAATAGTCTGCCCACTTTCCTCATCCATAGGTATTTGGGGTCTGAATAAAAACTCATCAGGTATCCTCACAATCTTTCCTACAAGACGAGGTTGCCACGTCAACAAAATGCTTACACCTTATAGAAAATCTCAGGATCTACTGGAACACAGCGCAGAGCCACTTAAACTCTTCCACGTTGAAATAGTGTATTCCTGGAGTGGAGCAGACTATTCCTTGATCAGTGAAAGAAATCGTCATGTTAAGTTTCATCATTAAATCTCTTCCTAAAATGTTAACTGGTGTCTGGCATGAGTATAACAAAGGGACAGACATGTTACATTCTCCTATGGAGACTGGCAATTTATCAGTAAAAAGAACTCGACCCGTAGATCCAGAGACCCCTTGAGCATTCATAGCAATACCTGACATTGGATATTTTCCCTCTCGTATACCCAAACAAGTTGCTCCAGTGTCTACAAGAAAAGAAAAGGATGTGCCTCCTATCATCACATCGACCCTTAGTTCCTCTTGGGAGTCTGGTGTCACAGATAGTATTGAACACATCAAGTCACCATGTGAGCTGTCCTATTGTGAGTACAAGCTCATCCTGTCCTACCACAGTGACACCTCCTATTCTAGATGTGATGGATTCAGTTGTGCTTGTCCCTGCTGTACTTGTGGTGCTTGCGCCAGATAAGATGCGTGATCTTGGGCAAAGCCCTCTCTGGTCTGTGTGCTTTATAGTGGAGGATAAACTGTCCCTCCTCTGGAAAATTGGCCATTTTGTACTCTCCCTTGGCTCCCGCGTACGCTCGCAATAGGTCCTGTCATTTCACAGTTCCAACATACTGGGGGAACCCTTCTGTTATTCTTCCTCGGTTACATCCTCCCTGAGCATTTTGATTCTCATTCTGTGTATTTTGAATCCCTCCTTGGTTATTCTGCAATCCGCCTTCTCTTCCTCTATACCCAATACCTCTGCCTCGTGGCGTAAACCCATACCCACCTTGGACTATCGGGTGCAAATTATTCACCTGTAATGTACCTATTGCCTCCTGCATTCCCAATCCTTCTCTTCTTGTCAGTACCACCCCTTCTATGGCAAATGTTGACAACATTTTATGAACTAACTTGGCTTCCTCAATCTTTCTAATCTCATCTTTCTTCTTATTCTTTTCTTGTAATAACCGACAATGGTGTACTATTGTCAATTGTATCTCAGCCAATGGCTTCACTTCCATCCGCACTTGTTTTTCATCTGTCTCTGACTGGCTCAGGCAACCCTTGACATGGAATATGGTAAAATAATGCCACTGTCTTTTCCCATGGCTTGTGAGTTTCAAGCTGCCATTTCTTCTGAATATCCTAAATGTAAGCAATAGGGTCTTCATCTTCCTTCATTTTGCATCTCATAATTGCACCCATATCTGATGTATCAGGATACTGTACCCTGAGAGCCCTCCAAATGTCTGCTCTACAATTATTGAATGGTGCTCTGGTGTGCACTGTGTTTTGTGCAGTCACAATTGAATATCCCGCTCTCATCCATATGTCATCAGCCCTCACTCCGAGAATGGCTGCCAGGAGACCTTTTATATCCCCTATGGCCAGCGTATTTCTTCCTGTCATTTTTTCTCATTCAAGTTTACATTTAAAATTATCCCTGTCCATCCGTGGCCATGAAATATATTTTGGCCTTGCCCCCAACACCACTTTTCTAACAATGGAACTGCCTAAACCTCATTCCATATTCAGATCCCATTATTAGTCTATCAATCTCCTTGTCGGTAATGACCTTAACCTTTTTACACATGGTGGCAACGCTCCCTTCTCACTGTGTGATCGTCCTCAGGGACTCTCAGGATATGCTATAGGATCTGGCATTCTATCATTAGGCTGTTCCATATCTGACCATCTCACTTCCTTATCCATTTGCTGACTTGCGGACCACCAGACCACTACAATTGGTTGGCACGCTTGTGCCATGTTTGGAACATTCGGTTCATTTAGCAGCACATAAGCCCGGACCCAGGTACAAGGAGATGGGGAATGACTCTACCTCCCCGGCCAATTAGTGCAACATCTCTCATTGCCCATGCCTTCTGCCATGAAGATTGTCTTTGAACTTGCCCTTGCAGACGTATCCTTGTCTTTAGAGTACATGGGAGTGAGAGCTCTCATTATCATGTTCTGGGACTCAAAGTCCAAACTCTATTTTCATCCTTGGCTCACATGACAGGAGAACACGATTTGGTCCATTTTGCAGGTTTTAAATGCTTTAATGAATGAAACGTGGAACTCTTGGTGTTCTTTCTTTGCACCTTAACAAAGGATGATTCATACTTCACGCGCTTGCTCCTTTTCAGAATAGATAGCTGACCTTGGCTGCTTCAGTCTTGACTTCAGGCCAGAAAACCTTGCCATCAAGTTCCACGATTCAGCTTATTCTTGCTGTGACAGAGTTTTCCATTCCCTCTTCATGGGTCCTTGCTTACTAAATTCATGATACCGATGTCCAACTTCTATACAATTGCGGATTCGCCTGTATTCTATTTATTACGTATAGCCAGCTTCTATGATGACTTTGTCTACTTGCGTTTCAGCATCTGTACAATTGTAGATCAGTACATTTTCTGCAGCATTTTGTGCACGTGTTATCCTCTTCTTCATATTTAAAAGTTCACTTAACTCTTTACTTCGTCATTAGTTCTGTAGGATCCATACATCTTCAGCCAGTATATTGGGACGTTGTCTTGACTCTTGTGATGTCACAAGCTTCTTTCTTTTGCTCTTTTTCATATTCCTTCAAGGAGTTCCTCCCTTAGGTTATCATCACTTTGGGGATACATTCGGTAGGGTTGTCTCAATGGGCATCTTCTTTCGAACACAAGCTGCAGTATTGGCACAACTGCTGGTGTCAAACACGGCACAATCTCAGGTCTCCAACATATGGGAGGAAGGGGGGCAGGGTCTTCTGCAGAGGTTTTCAGCTGCTCCTCTACATTATTAAAATGAAAGTCAAGAAAACTAAATAGAAGCAATCATAAACAGTAAATTAAAACCCAAAACAAAACTACCATGTCACAGTTTTCCTGTACATAATTAACAATAAGATGGAGTTTACCACATTTTTCATGGTACCGCAGTCCTCATGTGGTCCATCATTAAGAGCAATCAGGTTGTAGGGCACCCTGCCATACCAATTCCCTTATCTTGGGAATATATCCAATATATCCAGTTCTAGCCATACATAGCATCAAATACAACGATGCATTCAGGGGTGCTTGTCATCTGATGCATCAAACATTGCAATTACAAGAGCATTACAAGCTTCTATATTGTGCGTGGTCTGTCCGGATACCCTCTGCATGGCTCTATACCATACTGCTATCTCAGCTGCTGACCACCTCTGCAGGTCTTCCCTCCACAGCGAGAACAATAGACCTATTTTCGATTTCCAAGCCATGGTTATTCTGCTTTTAGCTAACATACACACGTGATCCATCAGCTTAACTACCTCAAGCATTCGTCCAGTGTCCACTTAAATTGAGTGGCCCCTGCCTTCACAAGCCTTTGATTAATCAATCCCCAGAACCTTTGTATGATGCGGCAATGTCACAGCATATGCATGCGGTCCGCCTCATCCGACCCACACCATGGGCACGTATGTGAACACTGCTTGGCAAACTTCATCATTCTATGCAGTGTCATGTTCGTCCCGGACATTTAATTGCAGCAACATGTGGCTGGCATTTCTGGAGACCCTCTTCAAATACTCCTTAGCCCGTTTCCATTATTGATCTTCAATTGTCCTGTGGAGGACGTTCTCCCATAAGAGTTTCACCCATAGCGATTTCATTGACATTTCCCTCTAAGAATAACTGCCATTCTCATGTATAGCCCCACATAATGCCCCCATTACTCCATCACTGCATGGAATCCCATTAGCTAACCATCCCTAAAGACATTGCTACATGTGGCCAATGCCACACCCTCCAACAGCCTCATGCAGTGGACATCCCCCCTGTTCTTAAGTTCTCTGTCAGTGGGACGTGTGGGGAATAAGTGTCACGAACTCCAAGCATCTTCAGCATTCTGACCCGAGTCTCTCTACCTAGTCACAAGAGAGCCGTGGTGACTGGCAGACAGTTCTCAGGGATCCACAGCACCTCCTTCATCACAATTGGTGCAATGGCAAACCGCATCAAATATACATCCAAAGTCATCTCTGCAGACAGCCACCACATCAGATACTGCAGTTGGACTGCTAAATAATACAATTCAAATCAAAGGAGCTGCACCCCTTCATTTTCGCAGATCCTACAAAGATATGTCAGCACTATTTTATACCTCCTATTTCCCCATAAGAATCCCCTAATCTGGGATTCCATTTGCTTGAAGAAGGCCTTCGGCACATTACACGGTACATTATCAAAATGATACAGCAGCCGATGCAACACAACCATCTTAACTAGTACCATTCGTCCCATTACTAAAATGAGCAATTTCATCCAAAAACCCATTGATTTCACTTTCCCATCCAGCACCCGAACCGTGTTCTCTTTATATGTATCTACAAAGCTGGGACATATGGTAATCCCGAGATACGTAAAGGAATAATTAGCCTGTCTAATAACATCTTCAGAGTTATGTCGTTCTTGGAACAGGGGTGCATATTTCAAATGCAGCCCCTGCACTGCAGAGACCTGGGTGTCACTGCAGCTGTCAAGAAGGCACCTGTTACCTCTGGACCTGCTCTGTGCCACTGGTAGAGCAGGTGCTGCTATTCAGGATACTAATGCAGCAAGGCACAAGTACACCCTATGCTTTTGGCATGGAGCTCATGAAGATGGCAAATCATCACAGGGTATGTTTCATACACCTCTTCTGGCATCCCAAATATTGCTGTTCATATATGGAAGATTCCTCCTCCTTCTACTCCTCATTCCGTGCAGTAATATCAGTTCTAGCAATGCAGGATCGCGCATTGTGGGAATGGAATGTTTGATGGGATTGCATTGCGCTTTTTATGCGTGGGGTTTCATTGTGCATTTATGCTTTGCAACGGCTGACAGGTGGCAAGTAAGTTCTTTCTCCTTTGCAGTCAATGCGAAAGCGCAATTGCTTCTCTAAATAGGGTTTACTTGGCTCTTGATGGGGCATGTTTGTGGTTTGTACAGTGCCTTCCTCCCCACGCTCATGTTATTCCTCATTCTCCTCTCATAATTAGTTTTGCATGTTCCGCCCCTTCTCATTCTTGTGCTGCCATGCTGATTTCAAGGCTGCGCTGAGCGCTCTTTCAGGGCTCATAGTGGCAGGGACCAGCACAATGTCCGATCTGTGAATCTGAACCTATTGTTTAGTGCAGCGCAAAGTGTGCTTTTTCGGGTCAAAGTCAATTTGCGCTTCGCTAAACCTTTTGCAAATTAGGGTCTCTGTATACTATGTGGGGTAACCCGCACTACAATTTAGGGCTCGGGTACGGGCTACATTTTTCAACAAATGAGGTTTACTATTTCATACTGCAGAATTTTGAAAATTATGCACCATGAAATTGTAAAGTAGTCCAACTAGGACAAACCCCACTTATTGGAAAATGTATTCCAACTCAGGATGCTGCTACTGTCCCATACCATCAGCCCTGCCAAGAAACATTTGTAACTTCTCACACATCCCATCCCTGTTCATTAAAACTGCTCAGGCAGATACAATGGGTCCAGAGACTGAGTAGCCAATAAGTTATTGTAAACTTTACTGATACTACCAACATGTATCAGAAGCAGTATCCTGTTTACATAGTTTCTTACAAAACATTACACACACACAATAGCTAGAAATCACTGCAATGCATTGGCTTTGTCAGTCTCGCTGCTCTCGACCTCGGTCCACGCTTTAAACCATACATTAATAATAAAATAAATAATGCTTGTTAGTAGTCAGCCTATATTTCATTTCATATTTCATTTTCATCCCTACGGTAAATCCGTGACTGCTTTAACGGTTTCCGCACTCCCATAAGAATTCTAGTGATGCTTTGCATGATATGGCGACAGGCCAGCAATCCGGGCAGACTCTGAGTTAGTGTGCCAGCAAGCACATCATGTGGTAAATTGTCCTTAGTTCCTGCCGTGAACACATGCGCACATGGAAATCAGTACAGAGAGCCACTAATAGGAGAACATGCTGGCCAACATTATAATTGATTCATGAGGACAGTGCCTGCATTGTTTAGGCGCTAGCATGGACATACTCTTTGAATTAATCAAGCCTATCCACGAGGATCTGAAGTCTGAGCTTTGTGGATATGCTTTGGACTCCTTGCCTGGGGCGCACCCCGCTGTAAGGATTTGCCACCAGTTTTCCTGCTTTTTGAGGATTATCCAAATCAGATGACATTATTTTCTACAGGTTTCTTCTTTGTCCGCTTGCTTCAGAATGATGCTGTTAGAACAATTTTCATGTAACATGATTATTAACCTTATAATATTCCTTGTTGGTTGATTAACCAGGATCTGCAAAAATTATTGCTCTACGTGTTTTGGGCAGGCCCACGTTCTGAGGCTTACATGTGCATTATAAGCGTAAACATGTGCATTATTAACATTCAAACAATTAATATTAATAATGAGAATGATGTGAATTGATTTGTGAAGAGAGGGCCTGCAAAGTTCCAGTGTTTCTGTTCCGTAGAGGTCAAAGATCCGAAAGTCTGGAAAGGAGTCACTTTCCTTTCCATCTGCAAGCCTTGGTTTAGTCTCCTTTTCCCTCCAACATGAGATCTCCACTGCCTATTGCTCCTATTTGAAAAGCACCAGTCTGCACTACTACTGCCAACCCAAACACTCTATCTTCAGAATCCAATTTGACAGTCAGTTCAGGCCACCCAGAGCATCAAGGATCTGATACAGGAGAATGGGTGATCTGTGTTATGACTATGTCAGCTTCGGGGTACTCCTCCTTGAGGGAGTTGGTTGATGGTATCACCTACCAGGGTCTCCTGATGGCGTAACGATGCACCGGCTCCACAAATCTAGAACTGTAGGAGGTTGGGGGGAGGGGCACTGGTAGCTCAGGCCTTCAGCAAGCAGTAGGATGGTGGGAGGGATCAGAGGATGAGTAGTGCCATCATGGGTAAAAGTGTGGAATAATCCATGGTTGGTAAAGTGTTGCAGCGTCTCAAATGCTCCTGGTGATTCGGGCAATCGGAGAGGCTGACAAAGGTGGTGAATTAAGGATTCTGGGTGTGGCTGAGGGGGCAACAAACCTACGACCAATTGGGCTAGGACAATCAGGACTGGCTCCGCTCTTCACACTATGGGCTGTTGAAGAAACGATTGGACTACTGGAGCCTGATAGCATTTGTTGGGATACCAGTGTTATAGAGTATGGTCTTGGAAGTTATCATGGCACTGAGAGGCGGCTTTTTTGGGCTGTGCTGGGGTTAACCTACGATATCTGCATTGGGAGGATCGCTTTGAATCAGTGGAATCTCTTTGAGTGCTGAGTTGGGAGCTTGTCTGTACCTTTAGAGATGTTCATTCCATTGGGTACGAGTTGGTTATAATTTACCTTTGATCTATTGGTGAGGATAGCTGGGACTGCCAATGGAATCAATTCAATTTGACCACAAATGGGGAGTGCTTCAAAATAGGCATCCTAGCAGCCACCCTCTATCTTACCCCAGAGATGCATCTCTTCTGGAGAATCCAAGACATCTCTTGCATCAATGTAGGCCACAGCAGTGCACTGCAAGGAAAAGCAGGGACACAGCTCGACAGGTAATGAAGTCCATAGTTCAAGAAAAAGGTTAGATTCCAGTCCTTATTGATTGATACTTGTCTCCAAATCGAACATGCTTACTTCCCAATATCACAGTGCACTGGATCTGTGCATCAACAGTATTTCTCTGCACATGTCCTATTCTAGCATGAATAAAATGCAAACATGTCTTAGCCAGTGGAATTCTTCTCATAAGTATATGAACAGAACAACTCCTCCAGTTGACCCTGGTCCCACTCCTGAGCACTGTTAATCCCTCTCAGCACCTTTCACAGCGCCCAGCCACGGGTGCCCAAAGTCATTATTTTGGCCCAGTAGGCGTTCACACAGACGTGCAGAGTAGCCTTTATGATTGACACTATTCAAACAAATATAATGTCTATACCCACCTTTAAGCTAGAGGACAGTGTGCTCCTTTATCCACAGTGTTCTGAAGATCCACTTGGTGTCAGAAAGCACCGCATTTAAAAATGAATGTATAATTATTATTTAAGCGATGTCTACCATCTATCTATCAGGCGATGACAATTGCTATATCCCTGCCATATTGCATTACATTTGCTTTTGATAAGTTATGGACGAAATGATTAGAGCCAAAAGTGCATCTCTCAAAGTTCAGTGAGTTCCAGCAGGTCAAACCTTTGGAACTTCTAAGGGAGTTCGGCCTCAGAAAGGCTGATCGGATTTGGCAGCTGAATATGTGCTTAATAACTCGTGAAAACATCAGAGAAAGGCAGAGAAGTGAATCAGCAATGGTTTCAAAACCCTGGTTTAGAACGGATGCTGTTTCTTTTTCAAAGTAAGTTAACATCCAGGCAGGACCATAGCAAGTATAGGTTTATTTTTTAATGACATGTTCTAATCAAAAGTAAGGGCCAAAGTAGGGAATCTGTGTCCTGTGCTTTCTGCATTTCTTCAGCACATGTGCTGGCAACCGTGCAGTGTCTAAAGCATTCTTGCCAAGGCACATTTAGATTTGCATTCTTGCACTTTCGGTCTCGAGTCTATAATCAGAAAGGCAAAATTACAAATCCAGTTATCAAAAGAAAAATCTGGATCGTGATGAGCAGCTCCCAAATGCTAGGGGCCATGCTGGCATGTCTACAGAAGATGTAGATGCTTGCAGGTGCCCAATGGGTTTGACTGTGCAATGGAGACATACGTTCATTGTGCACCCCTTAGAACACTATTAGGTCTCCCATGCCCGCACAATGAGAGTAGTGTGCCCAATACATCAACATAACTGTACTTCCTATTACTCTTTGGTAAGAGGCTCGGACTGGCCTATAGGGCGATGAGGCAATGCCCGAACCAAAAACGCACAATGCTAGTGTAGGACAGTTTTTGTATGGTCAAAGTGAGCCACTTTTTTGGCCAGTGTGGGCCAGTTTCATGAGTTACTTCTGTAAACATGCTCCCAATCACATGCATACCACAGAATAGATTGTTAAAAAACAATTCCACAAAGAAACGAACATCTCAGTAGAAAACGAAAGGTGTGTTCCTCCCAGTCAGCTGGGAGAGCAATTTTGGGCCGCATTGGTGGGAGCCGGGGGAAAAGGTCTGAACTCTGCCTTTACAAATAAGAACCTTTTCTACACATGACTCAAGACATTAAAATAGAATATATTAACAATGATTTAGACAAATGCATCAGACTAATTGGCCAGGTCGTGGTGGTTTACAATACATTGCCCTGCCCTAAATGAGCAGACACCATTAAACACACACCTCCAAAGACCCCTTCCTCTCACTAACATCATTTTGTGCTGACTGCATACATTTAGCTTGGAGAGACACAGATATTGCTTGCTGGAAACAGAACTGAGGCAGCACACGTTACCTCGTGGCCAGTTCACAGTAAAGTCTTGTCTCACTTCCTCCTGATTGGCTGCCTTGTTTCCTTAATCTGTTCTCTGCCTTGTGCCAAGTGTAGTTAGAAAAAGCCTCCTGCCACAGTACTTCGGCAATTGTATTTTCGACTGTATAAGAAATCTGCACTTGATGTGCATGCTCTGTACAACATCCTCTCTAATTTCTTTAGCAACCTTGAATGAAGGCTTTATTTTACTGCTTGAGCTCTACACGGATCTATTATTTATTTGATTCACCATGTTGTGCTCTCGGAAAGTCTTTAGAGATTTCGTTATTAAAAGAGGCTGACTGTGGCTTTCATTTTGGACAAAATGGCTGCTAACCACCGATACATTTCTAAGCTAGTGAACTGTATTCACGTATAGTTAGTTTTGCATGCTGCTTATACATTGTTTCTGATATGTTTTCTAGTGTCTATTGAATTCAGGTAACATTCTTAATATCTAAATGAAGTTTAACCTAATGTCTGTGTGACTTCATGGTGAGTGCATATCTGCTTTGTGTCTCGTGTGTCTATGTGTGTCAGTCTAGCAGTGCTGTCACTTTGCTTTTGTCATCTTTGGTTACAGCATGTTGCATCATTTGCTGCATCTGCTTATGGTCTGGGTGATATGATTGTCTCAGTGATTAATGCCTCTTATCGTTACAATATTGGACCGTGGGAGAGACAAGAGCTCTGAGTGACATGTGCATCTGTCCATCACCAGTGGGTGGGGGGGCAGTAGCTATTGGCCTACCCCTTAACACTTCACTATGCAGCTAGTAGTTTTGCACAGTGTTGATGAACAAATATTCTTTAAAATGCACCAATAACAAATATTCTTTAAAATGCACCAAAACTCCGCCTTGGGTACTATTGAAACAGTCTGCCTCAAAAGGAATGAAATTTCATTTGCAATTATGGGCCACTTTTTCATTGGTGCCTGAGAGAATGTTATGCCCCAGTCAGACCTTGTTTGGTAATACAACTCAGTGAATGAAGGGGACTGATGTAATCATGTTTGTATAACGTATAGATCCCAGAGTCAAATGCAGACAGTAAAGGCTCAGCCTTTCACTCTTCTGAAGGCGATGCAATAAGCACCACTTTGTTTTTAAATTACTCTTCATATGCGCCTAAGAAATAATTCCATATGTGGTGTGGGCTCTATCAAAAACAAAGGGGGTTCTGTGAGTTTCTCTACTACCGGCCTATATCTCAGGTTAGCGTCTCAACCAGAGTCTTTAGCTCCCCATCCTTTCACAGAAGAGAAATGTCCACTACATATCAGTATTTGTCCTGCCCAATGGCAGTCCAGCACCAAAATGCCTGGCAATTCTCTTCTGAACAATAGTACCAACAGCAACCCCAGACATGTGTTTCGGCCTGGTTGGGCCTCGTCAGTGAGGTGGTGGTGCTTCGCCTCTCTAAGAACAGTGAGCAAGGGTTCCACGTCTGGATTACTCTAGTAACTTAGGGTGAAAACCCAAAGCTACCTAATATGCAAAAACAAGGGGGGTTCTGGGAGTTTCTCTACAACCGGCCTATATCCCGGGTTAGAGTCTTAACCAGAGTCTTTAGCTCACCATCCTTTCATAGAAGAGACATTTTCACTACATATCAGTCTTTGTCCTGCCCAAGGGCAGTCCAGCACCGAAATGCCTGGCAATTCTCTTCTGAACAAGAGTACCGACAGCAACCCCAGACACATGTTTTGGCCTGGTTGGGCCTCATCAAGTGAGGTCAATGCAGCCTTTTTAATATTGTTTCCATTTTAAGACACACACGTGAAAATCAGAGGTCTCAACCTATAATCTTTCTACAGTTATGACCAAGGTAGTGTAAAGCTGGAGACCAGCCAGCTGTTTGGGGCTATAATTGAAAACCTTTCCAGGTAGACTTCTAGTGTTCACTTTGAATGCTTGTTAGGGAGAATTCTCAAAATGTGCTAATTCCTCCCTACCTTACAGACCCCCAGCTCTTTTGCTGAACTTTGGGACTCTGTACTTTTTAATTCTGTTTGTTTCCCTTGTTTATTTTCTTTGGATATGGAGTTTTAGACAACTCCATAGGCATCATCCTTTTTTGTGTGTGTGTCACACAGCACCCTCAGTGCAGTGGCACAGGGGTATCTTTCAGACTTCCCAAGGTTTAAATACCTTCTCTGGAACTGACTACTGTTTCCCAGTGAATGTAAAGTTACATTGACTTTACTAGTCTTTTTAAATTGCTAGACCCAGCACACACTGCTTACAGCAGAGTGCTGGAGGGAATATATAGTATTCCCTATGCCTAGAAAACTCAATTTCCCCGACTGCGACCCATGTAAACGCTCTGGTAGCTGAAATCCACCAGAGCCATGTTTTTCAAGATGGTGTCTGAGCCCCCTCTGTAAAAACAGGTTCTGATTGACTTTTTTCGCCCTTTCCTTTTGGAAAGGTCCTTCTAGTGTTTGTCTGAGTGCCAAACCAGGTTTGGTCCCTTTGTTCGTTGGCCTTTGGCGGGCTGCAGTGCTGAAGCCCCCCTTTGGCGCCTGAGTGTCTGGGATGGACAGGATGTGAGGGAGGGGCCCGAAACTCCCTGTGCTTGTCTCCTATGAGACCTGAATGCACTCTGGCATGATTGGCTAGCTGACTGTCCGGAAAGGACAGCCACCCTGCTGGATGAGTGGCAGCTAGGCTGGAATGAATGGGAGAAAACTGTTTATAAGCAGGTCTCTTGGAAGGCAGAGTCGACCACTGGAATGAAAAAACCGAAGACGAGCTGAAGGAAGACGACTGCTGCAACTCCTGGACTGTTGGTTTGCCCGGTGAAGCCCTGCTGCAGGTCCGAATTGCCTGAAACTCCCTCGACAGAGAAGCCCTTCAATGACGACTTCTTCCCTTGAGCTGGTGGGAACAACCAACTCGCAAGCCACCTGGAAACCATCTCCATACTGGGCAAATTTTCCTCAGGGTGCTGTCGAAAATCGGATAGCCAGTGAGAAGGATACCAGATTGTGGACTTTAAGGCACTCACACCTTAAACCAACGTTTTGCCAAGCTTGTGGCTTCTTCCCTGTGCGACGCAGAAACCTCCCAACGTCCTCCCCTTTGTCCCCACGACTGAGGCTCAGGAACAGCGAGATCTGCAGAAACTGCCAGGAACAACTGCCTCAGCTACAGCTTTTCTTCATTTAAACTTTGGAGTCTTGTTCGCTCCTAACCCGACATACAACTCTTTTTCGTGCAAACTACTTCTAAGAATATTGGCAAAGACTTAACCATTTGCTACCAGAACTGTGCTATCCTATCCAAGACACTGAACCATTCACTTTGGCCCAGGCCTATTGAATTGAATTGCCTCTTGTAGTGAACTGGTACTATTTGTCCTGCCTATGAAAGTAACTGTGTTTTGATTCTTATAACCTTTGTCTTTCTACCCCTTTTGAACGTTACTGAAGTGCCATTTTGCTCCCACTTCAGGGGAGCCTAACTTGTTCAGAAACGTATTGGTTTAGTACTGTAGTGTATTGGTGTGTGATATTGAGCTGTGTATTACAAGTGGAATGTTTTCTAAATAAATGTGTCAATAAATGTATATTGTTTTACCAAGAAACCTTGAAGAAGCATTTGTTTGAACCACTGTGATTGCAAGTCCTTTGTGTAACACCTTGTACTGCTTACATCCCTCTTGAGATAAGTCTGTCTGCTCAGCCACTGCTACCACATAACTGTGTAGTACGGGCTTGTACCAAAGGGGAGATTGCGCTTACATCTGTAGTCTTAATTGTGTGTAGTGTTCCCAAAGGGTACTGCATGTGATTCTGCCTAACAATGCTGAACAGTGTAAAGAGGTGTATAAATACTATAATTAAATAATACACAACAAATACAATTGTTTCTTGACAAAATGTTAGCAGGCATTTGCCAACTAATTGTTACTCATTTAGCAGGATGAAGCTATAGACCCTCCCTACTTGCATTGGAACTTTTGGTCTACGTAGTACGTAAATATATTTTCATCATTGGAAAAAGGTACTATTGCTATAGCACATAAACGCAGAAGCCACATTTTCTTTCCACAATAACAGGCGCAAGTGCCCAACTCACTGCCTCATTCTGAATCCACAGATAATCAGAGATAAGAAATCTGATAGATAGCATGTCGTTGGAGTCAGGGCCGTCATTAGGTGTGTGCAGCATGTGCGGCTGCACATGGCCCCACGTCTGTTAGGAGCCCGTGCAGAGCCGTTGACTCCCCTTGCAGGCTGCAAGGTAGGCCGTGTGCTCAGACTGAAGCTTGCTGCAGTCCACTCTGAGTGCATAGGCGGCACACACTGCAGCATGCATGATGACGGGAAGCTTGCCAGAATATGTTCTTAAAAAACGGCAGTCCCTCAAGGTTTGGCTCCCTTTTGTTTCTTCCAGTGAGGTAATTTGTCACCTGTCAACCTCCTGCTGCGATTCTGGTGAGACAACCCCCCCTCCTGCCCCCAGCGGCCCAATAAGCAATGCACGCCTCATAAGCACTGCTGATCACTTTCTTTCTTAAAGCACAACATTTAAAGTGGGTGCAATTTACTGTTTTTGGCCTATTTTAGAGACCATTGTTGTGTTACGAACTGCAAAGGGGCATTTTTATTTTGAAAACAGATGGAAAGCAGCAGTAAGCTGCCTAAAATCTGCGCCTTCCTGCAGCACAATTAAAGATATCGCTTTTACGGTTTCAGCTATTTGCCTTATTTCCACATCTTTATATTTCCCAAGCCAAAAAGTGTTTATGAATCATGTAAGTGAGCCATGAATATTTATCAAGGATGAGACAAGAGAGGGTGTCATCTGGAGACTGGAGGGGATATTTTCTCTGATTCTGGCCATGTACTAATTTTCATGGCACAAGTCGATACATGTGAGTGGACAGCGTATGCCCATTTTTTTTCAACGGGTAGCCGCAACCCCGGTTCTGTGTTTTTGAGGCCAGCATTAAAAAAAAGTTTGCTTGCTCAAGTGTTCCGCTACTAGGATTTCACACCAGGTTGTCAAGTTTCCAATGCAGACCCTTGCACACAAGAACACATAAGTCCACAATTCTCATGTTTGGATTTTGTTTTCTTTGGAATATTTAAGTATAAATTGCTGGGCTTCAAAGTTGGGCACCTTTTATACTTTTCTAGTATAGTTATTAGAAATTCTCCTCTCGGATTACCATGTTTTCGCTGCTGCCTACATATGTAGTGGTGATGTCAATTCCTGTGATGTTACTTCCTGTGATGTTATCAAATGCAAATTAAGGGGCTTTGCACTTAATTATCCACACTTGGCCGCGCAAATTCTAGGGCCGGCCCTGGTTGGAGTGGGACACTTAACACACACTCTTATCGGTCTGTGCAACCCGTGGTGGAGAAGTCTCAGAGATGCACTGCATGCATGCTGTGGAATTGATTAGAACGACTATCCACACAGGTTCTGGTTCCTTTCACTGCATGTTATGCAGTGAATAGTTGGTTATCGCCAATGACCACAGAGGTGCGCCATGGAGATTTGCAACGCTGATCTTCATATTAAACATGACTGCTATCATTGCGCAATTCATTTCGGTGGATTGCACCTGGGTTTTACCGGTGCAGAATACTCCAGCATGATGTCCGGAAATGAGTTGATTCCAGCGTGACTGGATTAGGCGTCCCACTATGCATAGGCAAAGTTCACACAGGCCTGGGTTTCCCAAACAGATTTGAGTATCCCATACTGGCATGTCCCATAGTGTGAGGGATCAGAATGTGCTCACGCAGAGAAACTCTGTGTCTGAAGCCATCCGAATGATCCTGTCAGTGGTACTCATTTCATCAATTTCAGAAGTTGATAAAGGCTGAGTTCTCCGAGCCTGCATTCAAACAATGGGTTGCACTAGATTTCGGCAGCAGGTCTGTTAACCCACAGAGCTTTCTTACTTGGGTATTGGAACCTACAAAGTGACCTAATGCTACCTTTTTGTATCTCAAATCACCTTAAATATCTCTTAATTCCTGGAACTTTCCTTGAGGTTCGTGACCCGCAGGGAGACTTGTTGGAGATTTAAGGACCGCCAGAATCTAGGGAAGAAAGTTGGAAGGCTCTGGGAATCTGATTTTGTAAAGTTCACACTTGACATGCATTGCTAAAATCACAACCACTCTAAGAACACACATTAAACATCATTAGAAGGAAAAGCTGAGGAAATGGAGATCTCAGAAAGTGTAGCAATATTCTAATTTGAAATGACAGAATAAAGAGCCAGTCCGAACATAGAAATCAGTCAAAATATCACTGTCATAGATGTCATCACAGAATATCATGATAAGGTCTGCTGATCACTAGAGTGGTTGAGCTTTATAAAGTTTGTTGGCCCACGTAATCAGCTTCTTTTTAACAATGTTTCAATGAACGAGACAGAAGCCGCACCGGAAGTAAGCAATTTGAATGGCTGGCTGGGTCCTAAGTAGCCGATAAAGCCAATTGCTCACTTCCTTCTTAGTGCTGCTCCGACAGATTGATACATCTTCTCCTCAGATACACATACTCTCTCTCTCTCTCTCTCAGCACTGCTTCGTTTCATCTCTCAATTACTTTGGTGCAATAAGCCACAAAGAAACTCTTGCAATCATCAACTATGTTGAAATCCTGCGTGTCTGAATGAGGTTTCTGGAATTTATCTTTGAGCATTTGAAAAGTGATTAGGCCTATTTCACGTTCACGGTATTTTCATTATCTAAACAATGTTTTTCCGCCGATCCTTTTACCCGCAATGCATAATGTCTTTTGGGACACTTTCCCAATGCTTTTAACTGCAGCCCTTATCGCCGAAGCTTCAATCCCAATATAGGAGTGTACAAATGGCCGCCGCGTTTATTTATTTGTAGCTCATCATAGCTCTTCATTCAATTCAGGATTAAATGTTCTCTTAACTCCGTCAACATTACGTTTCAGGACTATAAACACAATTAGATTGTAGCCGGAATGTAAATGAGCATTTCAGTGTCGCTTATCAACACAGCAGGTCTCATTTGAAACAAGCATTGGCAATGTCAACAGTTTGGGCATTTGTATAGGCATGTGAAGGTACTTGCCAGGCACTGCCGTAGTGGTATTAACTATCCATTGGTGGTAGCAGGTACAAAATGGTGTGATTGCCTCAGCATCTAATAGCAGTGCCCAGCAAAAGCTTAAAACATATGCACAAATCAAAAATGTTGGCTTTGCCAATGTTTGTTTTAAACTGGAATTGTGGCTTTGCCATTGCTTGTTTTTATCACGACTTCAGTGAAGGACATGCAGAGTAGTATCCTGGAGTGGCGAAGGCATGCTTGGTAAGACATTTTTATTACACCAGTAGCGTGTTTACAACTACAATTAAGTCATGACTGCGGTGAACTAACACTGGCAGGCACTTTCAATGCAAAGCCTGGTGGTATGTCTTGATTAAAGCGAGACGGTTACACTTCTACGAAACCAGACCTCTCTGTGCAATGTTGATTGTTCTTGTGGGTGGAGGTAAATGCAGCACACGGACAGATCTGGGCTTTCATGCTGTTTAATACCCATTCACAAAAACAATCAAATGCCACCCGCAACGCCTGCATTGCGGATAGCATATCCATGAATCCCAAAGGTGTACGTCTGTTTCTCACAGTATTGAAGCCAGGTGTTATTCCATAAGGATTCCAGTCTTTTGTCTGCAATACACTTAATGTGGGTGGATGTTCATGTGCATTTTGTGTTTTCGATAAAACCGCTATATAAGCTTTTGTAAATTTCTAAACACGTTCTGCACAGAGTGGTTGGGGGATGCAGATGCAGTCCTACCGTGCCACCACGCAGTTCTGTGTAGAAAAAGTACAAACATTACATGAACGGTAACGTAGGAGACCATTACAATCTGTGCAGGCATCCTCGAGCGCCGGCGGTAGAGAAAATTATTTTGCAGCTCTTAATAATTAAGCAATATGCCCCTCGCGGCAGGGGCATTACCGACTCAGTTAATTCCCCGGGCCCATAGTTATAAGGCCGAGCGAAGCAAGGGCCTTAATGAAGACCCCGGGGAATTACTAGAGTCGGTAATGCCCCTGCCGCAAGGGGCATATAGCAATTAGTACCCCGGCCCGCAATATCTTGGTGTCCGGGGCACTAAAAGCATTTTTTTCTGCCCCGAAACGACCAAGAAAATGGCAACCGGGAAAGGGAAAACAGAGTCTGTTTTCCTTTTCCATGGCGGCCATCGGGAGCGGATGCGCTGGGAACAGAAGTGTTCCCAGCGTGTCCATTCCCGAAAGAAGAGAGAGAAGAAGGTAAGTGGGGTTGGGAGGGCGGAAGGGAGTGAGGGGAAAAAAAAAGGAAAAATAAAATATACCTTGGTCCCCAGTGGGGGACGATGGAAGCGGCCAGTGGTGTGGAGGCGCAGAGCGGGGATGGCCCCGCTCAGAGTCTCCACATGGCTGCAGGGGCCTAAGTGGGGTGGGGATAGCAAGGAGGAGGGAGGAAAGGGGAAGGAAAAAAGTAAAAGCCTTATCTGCGTCCCCGGCGTGGGGGCGAAGGCAGCCTCTCAGCCATGCAGAGCCTCGGAGCCTCCGCTTTGAGCCTCTTCATTGGCTGAGGGGCTGCTACACCCCCCACCAGGGACAATGACAGTGGAATCCCGATCAAGTGATTCCCGGCTGGGTAATGCTTCTGTGAGGGCCAATCAGAATGGTTCTTTCATTCTGATTGTGCCATCGCCGGGCAGTGGCGTCGCTAGGGGTGTCCCTGGGTGAAACCCTGTGCCCCCCCTTAGTGCCCCCCCTACCTAAGATGAGCAGTGACCATGTTCTCCCCCTACTTTTGTCTGTGCCCCCCTACTTTTGTCTTTGACCCCCTCTGTGCCCCTCCTAAATTTGATTCCTGGCGACGCCACTGTCGCCGGGTACTAATTAAGTGTAAAATATACTGCACATGTTCAGGAGCAGAACACATATCAATAAAAATAGCATAGTATAATCCAATATGATCTTAAAGAGAGACAGGCTGGGTTATGCTAGCTGGTGAATTTGGAAGATGCAAGCTAGTTTTGCTGTTTTGTTTATGAGTGCACTTCGGAAGTTTCTCATTACTGTGTGTGTGGGGCTGTTTCAAAGTGGTTTGTCCCGTCAGTGCTTTAAATATCTGTGCCCAGAGACTGCATAGTGTGCCTTAAGTAATATGATTATGTGATTAGGAGAGGTGTAGCATTCCGATGTTTGATGTCTGTTGGTAGGGGTGTTCAGTTTCAATGCGTGGTTTGCTTAGGTGGTGTTTGTATGTTGTAACATTGCAGAGAACAGTGGGTGAAGACCTGGGTGGACTTTTGGAGCATCCACCCTAAGGGGGCATCTCAAATAAGGTAATTTTGAGAAGTCCTGAGGCACCCTGGAGTGTGCTGGTGTTCCTAGCAGCAGCTAGAATGCAGCACATAGTCCTAAATATCATTGGAGACAAATGGGGGAAGAAAAATAGGAGCACACGACAGTGGATACCAGTTCAAGAGTGCAGCCAAATCTCTCCAGGGGAACATCCTGTTCTGGAAACCTAAGGGCAGAATTGCTCTGGGCTCCTGGAAGCAAGGGACACAAGGGAGCAAAAAGAATGGGACAAATCAGAGCAGAATCAGAGGTGGAAACTTAGAAGCAGGATGCATAGCTGGGCCCCTAATCACCTTAACCAAGCAGGCCCACCACTTAAGAAGCAAGTGCACGTTTGTAAGTAAAACAAATTTATTATACAATCGCCCGGGGAGGAGCTAGATGACCCTATCGAGTCAAAATAATCCAAGTCTCACTGAACCACATAAGATGAAACATTATATACATTTTTGTAACAGTTAAAACACTGCCATATCTTTTTATTACACCCCCCTCCCAACACATTTGATTGGTCAAAACTGTGGGATGTATTAACCCACTTATGCTCTGCCCTGTGGCATCCCTGTGTTGTGATGGTGCCAGAATTATTAAAATGGCCCGCTGTGCGGGCCAAAACCTATGGACGTCGCACTTTGTAACACAAAAAGATGGCTGCCAAGTCTACCATGCATGCTGTCAGTGGTGGAACGGAGATCTCACTCCTGAAACATGTGACTGGGCTTTACAACAAGTAAAAATGGATCACCGAGGGAAAAGCCTAGCTTTGCTGAAAGAAACGCAAAATCTTGTTTTTAAATCTTTTTCTTGGTTGCTGAAACTGCAGAATGCCGGTGCAAAACACCATCAAACATCCCATATTCTGGCTGGGTGCACTTAGTTCAAGAAATCCTTATGAACAGACAATGTTCAGAAAAACTGAATTTGTCATCAAAACATTCACAGCAAAAATGTGCGTGCCTATGAAATCTGTCAAAATCTGGGTGCAGTACCCGTGTCCGCCTGTATGACAGCTGTCAGTAGATTGCATTAAAACTGTAAACTTGTACAGGACCTGTTATTGAGACTAACCTAGGTTGCAACTATTTAAATCCCATGGTTTAGAATCGGGAATAAGTGTTCTAGCTTGATGTTTTGAAATTAAAAATGTGTTTTAAACCAAGAAAACAATGTAACAGAATGACATTGAATTTAAGACTGCCTAAAAGCAATTAAACAAGCCCAACAGCTTCCCCCACAGAGGCCAGGCATCTCCCTCTGCTCACTCCACCAGGAAATCACACCTCTGTGATGATTAGATTAGGGGAGGAGAATGTGGTACAGCAGGGGAAGGGGACAATGGACATCCTCTGACTGAAAGGAAAGGCAAAGTGTGAAGAGTCATAAATGGCCTCTCCCAGAAGGAACTGGGAGGGGACTGCTTCTGAGCTGCCAGGAGAAGGAGGCAGAGACAAACCACCATTTGCTGCTTAACAATGGCCAAAAGCACATTTTTAAAAAGACTGATAAATCACGGTGTAAAATTGTGAAAATTATAGAAATAACAGCATTGTTAATGTGATTTCTGGATGCACGCTTTAAGAGACGCCAGAACTCTGTGAGATGTTCTGGGACTTAATAGCGGAAAGGATGGTTTTACACCAAATGTATTAATGCCAGAAGCATGAAACTTCATTCACTTATGCCCATATTCAATGCGCACATTTGTACAAATTTTTTGATAAACTGGATATTGTGTTCCGGACAAAAAGGGCAAAATTCTGTCAAAAGCAGACACAAGATCCTACAGTGACGAGGTTGGGAGGAGTATCTGCTACACAACATATGTAATCTATATATGTTATGGTTATAGAGATTGCACACATGTAAATATGTATTGTACCAAAAGTAGATTTATGTTCAAGGGACAAGGGGAGGATTCTCTGACTCATAAACCCACATCATCATGGTGACACCCTGTTTTCTCCTCCAATCAAGGGAGAGAAGAAACTCTAGCCAGTCGCCTGCCTAGGAGCGTGCTTAGGATAAACCAGCACCCACCCCCTTTATCATAAGCATAAATAGAGACAGCTCAGACTCACAAAGGAGACAGATTCCCCCACTAACCGATTGCTGGCAGAGCACCCTGCGAGAGGACCATCCATCTTCCTTGCCCCAGACTCCAGAAACTTGGCAAGCAGAAAGGCTCATTGCATAGCTGAACCATTTTCTGCTAGGCCTTAAAATTACAGAACCCTCCCCACGGACCTAAAGGGAACCAAAGAAACAGCCGGGCTGTGCTTTAACTGCTTGCCTGCTAAATAATTATCTTCAGAACCAAGAAGCACAGATTAAACCCAATACTGTGCCGTGCTGTGCCGATCCTGTCCAGTCCTGTTGGGCGGTGACCAGAGCGCCTTGCTGATTGCAGACCCAGTCCAGTCCGGTGTGCCCAGCAGTCTGTCCTGACCAGAAATCTTGACGGACCAGAATCCCTGACGTTCCGTTCAAAACATATTTAGTGAGTATCTATAGAATAGAACTGTGTCACTAGCATATGTAACTGGCTTAGTCCAATCCCTATATAAATCCATCCTATCTTGTCTTTAGAACCTGATATTGTTAGGAGTAGTTTTGAATTGTCAGAACTTTTCTTGCGCTGAGTTCTCTTATTTGTATTCTAAAATCATAAATCAATAGTGTGGTGAATAAATAAATTGAATCCCAGAAAGAAATTGATTATCCACCACGTGAAGGGTCCCTGGCCAGTTTTGATGGAGATTCATGTGTGGCATTCTCTTTTTCTATAGTCATAATCTAGTATAAGAAATCCCCTTTGTCTTTTAAAAGTGCATCCCTGTTTTCCCATTCTTGCACCTATCTGAAAAAAACAACCTTCTCTAAAACGTCCATAACTTCCACAATTGTTAAGCTAGAAAGTAAATTCCAACTTCTGCTTGTAGCTAACATCAACAGCTTTAAATAGAATATAAAACTGCATTCCAAAACGTTATAGTTCTCCTGCAGTTACGATAACTGCGTGCAGAAAAGTTTGCCGCAAATTTTGTTTTAGGAAAATTCTATCAAGTCCTTCCTCCCCTGCCTTCCCCATTGACACTTTTCCGACCTGTTGTTGTTGTTTATGTTTATTATCACCTGTATTTACAAGCATCGTAGCGCTGTTCTCAGCGCTTGCAACTTAATGCCACAATGTCTAACTCGATTGTATAAAATCAATAAAAAGATGGTTGGGAAAAAAAAAAAAAGAAAAAAAAACAGCTTTTGATTGCTTCCGACCTCAGTTTTAAGTTTTCACATTGCTTATTGGTATCAAATCATTGCTAGTGTTTGTCTGCAACTATCTAAAGCGGCTCCCATAAGAATTTAAACAATTTCAGCAATTTAAACCATATTTAGTGTTTTACCCATCCATTCTCAGATAACTTTAAAACCATTTTGACAGCTTGCCAATCAATTCTGTTTCTCTCTTGTGTTGCTGGGGGGAAATTGGGATTGATATATTGTTTGAATTGTGCCATTCCTGAAGCCTGTTTCTCTCCTCCTATCTCTTTACATTGCCTTTCTGGGGGTTGAGGGGTGTGCAGGGGGAAATAGTAACCATACTGTTATCTGATCTGAACACACACCAAGGTATTATTTCTGTGCTGAATTGTTTTGCTCACTAGTACTCCTTCGGATTAAAGAGATTGCTTAGTGTTACACCACCCCTTTGGTGATCATTGTATACCCATTAAACATAGTGTGATTATATTGTAACTATATAAATAAATATTTCAACTTTGCAAACCAGCCTGATTCCTGGTTCAGTGTGACCGGGGGTGGGGTGGGGGGGTGGCTCCAAGAGAGGAGCATGATATGAGTGGTACATCGTTCAGAATAAAAGAACTTTTAGACACAAAATAAATAATAAGGATTTCAGGTTGTGCATTACACGCTAGGCATTGACTTAGGTGAGGTGCCGGATTGAAATCACTTACAAAACCTATACAAAGAAATACCACCTTTCTCTAATTCTTCCATTACCATTAGCCATTGTTATCTTAACTATCATCTTCAGATCATCTTCAGTCAATACCGGCAAGTCAATACTGGAGTTCCACAAGGAGCATGCCTATCAGCCCTCCTTTTCAACCTCTTTATGTCCACCCTCCCAGGAATAATCTGCACGCACAATATCCTGTGCTATAACTATGCCAATGACACCCAAATAATCCTAAAACTCTTCAACTCAAACTCCAACTGTCAGTGCAACCTCGCAGGGTGCCTCCTTGAAATTGTTCGTGGGATGACTTCAAACCACCTCCTCCTAAACCCCACTAAAACCGAAATCATGGTGTGTGGCAAGACTGAGCTTCTCCCCCAACCTCTACCATGACCCACATCCATGGGTAATCCATCCACCATCTCGACCACAGTAAAAAACCTTGGATGCACTCTCGACTCTGACCTAACCCTCTCCCAACAAATCAACAACATCTCTAAGTCCTGCCACTACCACCTTAAAATTCTTAGATGCATCTTTCCATACCTCTCCATTCCCAACAGACTCGCCGCAGTCCAATCTATTGTAATGTTGAGACTGGACTATGCCAACTCCCTCTACCTTGGGCTCCGAGCATACCACCTCATTAAATTACAAAGAGCACAAAACGCTGCAGCCAAAATGCTTCTCGCACTTGGCCCAAGAGACCACACCTCTCCAGCTCTCAGAACCCTCCACTGGCTCCCGGTTGTATGAAGGGTGACTTTCAAAACCTTATGCATCTCCCACTGAGCAGTGCATAAAACCGGCCCTTTATACCTGCAGGACAAGCTTAAATCCTACCACCCACCGCACACTCTAGGATCAAGCTCTGCCCTCCTTTTAGTGATACCAAACACCAACTCGGTCAGGTTAGGAGGGTCCTCATTCTCAGCCTTGGCTCCCACTTTATGGAACTCGCTTCCAACCCACATTCGACTCACCGAAGACTACCTGTCTTTCCGCAAATTACTCGAAACGTGGCTCTTCCCATACGGAATCAATGCTTAGAACAAATGGAATGAATAGTCACAATAAACAGAAATCCAAGGTTGTTTGAACAAAGAAAATAAAAGAGCAAAGGGAGTCGATGGAACAGATAGAAAGTCTAAAATGGATAATGTAACTAAAACGGATAGAACGAATGAAACAGATAGAGTAAGTGAAATGGACGGAATGGATAGAATAGATAGAGTAGATAGAACGGACCGAGTAGATGAAACGGATCGAGTGGATGGAACGGATAGAATGGATGGAAATGATAGAGTGGATGGAACGGATAGAGGAAATGGAACAGATGGAGGCGATAGAATGGATGAAATGAATGAAGCAGAGAATATGGATGAGCGGATGGAGCAGATGGAACGGATGGAGTGAATGAAATGGATAGATTAGATGAAACTGATAGAGTGGATGGAACCGATGAAATGAACGGATGGAGTAGACGGATTAGAGGAAGTGAATGGAACAGAGGAGGTGGTTGAAACAGATGAAGTAGATGCAACAGGTGGAGTGGATCGAACAGGTGGAGTGGATCGAACAGGTGGAGTGGACCGAACAGGTGGAGTGGATCGAACGGGTGGAGTGGATGGAACGGATGGATTGGATGGAACGGATGGAGTGGATGGAATGGATGGAAAGGACGGAACCGGTGGAAAGGATGGAGTGGATGGAACGGATGAAACAGATCGGACGGATGTAACGGATCAGACGGATTGGAACGGACGGAATGGATGGAACGGATGGAATGGATAGAATAGATGAAGTGGATAGAACAGATGGAGTGGATAGAATGGATGGGGTGGAGGGAACCGATGGAGTAGATGGAACCGATGAAGTGGATAGAACGGATGGAGAGGATGGAACAGATGGAGTGGATGGAACGGATGAAATGGATAGAACGGATGGAGTGGATGGAGAGGATGGAACGGATGGAGTGGATAGAACAGATAGAGTGGATGGAACAGGGGAATGGATGGAACAGATGAAGTGGATGGAACAGATGAAGTGGATGGAACAGATGAAGTGGATGGAACAGATGAAGTGGATGGAACAGATGAAGTGGATGGAACAGATGAAGTGGATGGAACAGATAGATTGGATGGATCAGCTGGTGTGGATGGATCTGATGGTGTGGATGGAACAGATCGAATCTATGGAGTGGATGGAACAGATGGAACAGATGGAGCGGCTGGAACAGATGGAGCGGCTGGAACGGATGGAACGTATGGAACGGATGGAACGGATGGAACGGATGGAACAGATGGAGTGGATGGAACAGACGGACCGGATGGGCTGGATGGAGTGGATGGAATGGATAGAGTGGATGGAAAAGACGGAATGGATGGAACAGACGGAACGGATGGAGTGGATGGAACAGATGGAGTAGATGGAATGGACGGAGTGGATGGAACTGATGGAGTGGATGGAACTGATGGAGTGGATGGAATGGATGCAATGGATGGAGCGGATGGAACGGATGGAGTGGATGGAACAGACAGAACGGATGGGCCGAATGGAGTGGATGGAACGGATGGAGTGGATGGAAAAGACAGAATGGATGGAACAGATGGAACGGATGGAGTGCACGGAACGGATGGAACTGATGGAGTGGACGGAATGGATGGAATGGATGGAATGGATGGAATGGATGGAATGGATGCAATGGATGGAACGGATGGAACGGATGGAACGGATGGAACGGATGGAACGGATGGAACGGATGGAACGGATGGAACAGACGGAACGGATGGAACAGACGGAACAGACGGAACAGACGGAACAGACGGAACGGATGGGCCGAATGGAGTGGATGGAACAGACGGAACGGATGGGCCGAATGGAGTGGATGGAACGGATGGAGTGGATGGAAAAGACAGAATGGATGGAACAGATGGAACGGATGGAGTGGACGGAACGGATGGAGTGGACGGAACGGATGGAGTGGACGGAACGGATGAGTAGATGGAACAGATAGAGTGGATGGATCGAATGCTGTGGATGGAACAGTTGGAGTGGATGGAACGGATGGAAGGGATGGAGTGGATGGAAGGGATGGAGTGGATGGAACAGATGGAGTGGATGGAACAGATGGAGTGGATGCAACAGATGGAATGGATGGAATGGATGGAACGGATGGAGTAGATGGAACAGATGGAACGGAGCGAGTGTATAGAACGAATGGAATGGATGGTGCGGATAGATCAGAGGATATGGATGGAACGGATGGAGTGGATGGAACCGATGAAGTGGATGGAACAGATGGAATGGATGGAATGAATGGAACGGATAGAACGGATGGAACAGATGGAAGAGATGGAACAGATGGAACTGATAAAACGGATGGAATGGATGGAACAAACGAAATTGACGAAACAGATGGAATGGATAAAATGGACGAAACGGACGGAACGGATGAAACAGACAGAATGGACGGAACGGACGGAGTCGACGGAACAGATAGAGTGACTGGTACAGATAGAGTGGATGGAACGGATGGAGTGGATAGAACGGATGGAATTGATAGAATGGAGGGAACGGATGGAACAGATGGAACAGATGGAATGGATGGAACGGATGGAGTAGATGGAACGGATGAATGGAATGAATTGATGGAACGGATGGAATGAATGAATGGAATGAATTGATGGAACAGATGGAACGGACGGAGTGTACAGAACGAATGGAACGGATGGTGCGGATAGATCAAGGGTATGGATGGAACAGATGGAGTGGATGGAACCGATTAAGTGGATGGAACAGATGGAATGGATGGAATGAATGGAACAAATGGAACGGATAAGTTGGAACAGATGGAACAGATAGAGCGAATGCAACAGACGAAACGGACGAAATAGGCGAAACAGATGGAACAGATGAAATGGATGAAATGGAGGAAATGGATGAAATGGATGGAACGGACGGAGTCGATGGAACAGATAGAGTGGATGGAACAGATGGAGTGGATGGAACAGATGGAGTGTACGGAACAAATAGATCGGATGATGCGGATAGATCACAGGGTATGGATGAAATGGATGGAATGGATGGAATGGATTGAATGGATGGAACGGATGGAGTAGATGGAATGGACGGAGTGGATGGAACTGATGGAGTGGATGGAACTGATGGAGTGGATTGAACAGATTGAGTGGATGGAACGGATGGAGTGGATGGAATGGCTGGAACAGATGAGTAGATGGAACAGATAGAGTGGATGGATCGAATGGTGTGGATGGAACAGTTGGAGTGGATGGAACGGATAGAATGGATGGAGTGGATGGAAGGGATGGAGTGGATGGAACAGGTGGATGGAATGGATGTAATGGATAGAACAGATGGAACGGATGGATTGGGTGGAACAGATGGAATGGATGGAATGGATGGAGCGGATGGAGTAGATGGAACAGATGGAATGGAGGGAGTGTATAGAACGAATGGAATGGATGGTGCGGATAGATCAAAGGGTATGGATGGAACAGATGGAGTGGATGGAACCGATGAAGTGGATGGAACAGATGGAATAGATGGAATGAATGGAACGAATGAAACAGATAGAACGGATAAAACGGAAGGAACGGATGGAACAGACGAAATGGACGAAACAGATGGAATGGATAAAACGGACGAAACGGATGAAACAGACAGAACGGACGGAACGGACGGAGTCGACGGAACAGATAGAGTGAATGGTACAGATAGAGTGGATGGAACGGATGGAGTGGATGGAACGGATGGAATGGATGGAATGGAGGGAACGGATGGAATGGATGGAACGGATGGAGTAGATGGAACGGATGGAGTAGATGGAACGGATGGAGTAGATGGAACGGATGGAGTAGATGGAACGGATGAATGGAATGAATTGATGGAACAGATGGAGCGGATGAATGGAATGAATTGATGGAACGGATGGAACGGACGGAGTGTACAGAACGAATGGAACGGATGGTGCGGATAGATCAAGGGTATGGATGGAACGGATGGAGTGGATGGAACCGATTAAGTGGATGGAACAGATGGAATGAATGGAACAAATGGAACGGATAAGATGGAACGGATGGAACGGATGGAACGGATGGAACGGATGGAACGGATGGAACGGATGGAACGGATGGAACGGACGAAACAGACGAAACAGATGGAACGCATGAAATGGACGAAACAGAGGAAATGGATGAAATAGATGGAACGGACGGAGTCGATGGAACAGAAAGAGTGAATGGAACAGATAGAGTGGATGGAACAGATGGAGTGGATGGAACAGATGGAGTGTACGGAACAAATAGATTGGATGATGCGGATAGATCACAGGGTATGGATGAAATGGATGGAACTGATGAAGTGGATGGAACGGATGAAGTGGATGGAATGGATGAAGTGGATGGAACAGATTGAACGGATGGAGTAGATGTAACACAAGGAAAGGAAGGAACACCTGGAAGGATGAAACGGATAAAGTGGATGGAACGGATGGGGTGGACGGAATGGACGGAATGGATGGAGCAGATGGAACGCATAGGATGGTTGGAGTACATGGTACGGATGGAGTAAATCGTACGGATGAAGTACATGGATCAGATGGAGTGCATGTAATGGAGGGAGTGCATGTGATGGAGGGAGTGCATGTAATGGATGGTGCGGAGGCTTCGGATGGTGCGGACGCTTCGGATGGTGCGGACGCTTCAGATGGTGCGGACGCTGTGGATGCTGCGGACGCTGTGGATGCTGCGGATGGTGCATATGCTATGGATGTTGCGATGCTACAGGTGGCACGAATGCTACAGATGGTATGGATGATGCGGTTGCTGCAGACGGTATAGATGCTGCGGCTGATGGTACATACACGTATCGCCTATATATGCTATGCACCTGTATCCCCATGTTATCTGTATCAAATGTTTACCCTTTTCATCCTGTCACTTTATATACGCATGCCACTATGTACACCCCTCTGTCCTGCTTTCGTACCTGGTCGCAGGCGCTTTACTGATAACCATCATATCACACTACTATGCTTACTCTCTCCTATATACCAACACTCAACTAGAACACAGCTAAACCATGATAAATTCGGGCTAGCTGTTCTCATACTAACATGACTCCAGAAACACCTTATCCTAATAAAACACAGCTAGCTGAGCACATTCCGGCTAGCTTAGGCATCTCCTCAGGCCTAACACAGCCAGAACTCAGTCTGGGTTTCCACCCTCCAGACTGAACGCATCCAACTGATTTCCTCAGGACCAAACCTACCGCTAAGAAGCAGCTATCATGCAACAACCACACCAGCTGCATACTTAGGGTCATTTGAAGAAGACCTTATTGACATCCTATCCAACAATCTCAAGAACTCTTCACAAAGCATTTTATTAGGAGACCTTAACCTGGGTTTTAGCGACGCCACAGATGCTAATGCCATAATAATTAATAATACCTTAGAGGAACTGGGATTTACCCAGAAGATCACGGAGCCCACTCATACCAAAGGTAGAACTCTGGACTGGCTAGCTGTGCATAACTGCCCACTCCTGATCTCTTCTATACTTCCACAGCCTTGGACCGATCATTACCTGATCTCGTTTACCCTAGAGGCGACACCAGCGCAAACAGACAGTATAGCTCCAGCTGTTCAGACCAGAAATAAAAAGAACATTACCCCTGAAAATCTGATCGCATTGATCGTAACAACCTTGAACGCCATCCCGGACCACACAGATTCCTCATGCTCTCATCTCTTGATACCATAGCCCCATTGCAGCTGAAAAAGAGCAAACCTAGAAAACACATCAACTCCTGGTTTTCTCCCCATCTTAAAACCCTCAGACAGGAAAAGCGATGTTGTGAAAAAATCTGGAGATCACATCCCTCTGAAAAAAATAAGAATAACCTGAGTAGACTAGCCTCCCAATACAAAAAAGAAATGATCCTGGCCAAACAAATGTCCTACAGCACCCGAATCCTTCAAGCCAAATCCAACACCAGAGAGCTCTTTACTATACTAAAAGAGGTTGAATCTCCTATCCAAGTTCCTGACTCATGCCTCAAGAACAAAAACTGGTGCACGGGTATACAAAATGCCTTAGCCAATAAAATCTCCTCCCTCAAAAACAAAGATAAACATTAAAAAAGACTCCCTTCTCTCTACTACTAGACCGAGTAATCTCATCCCTAAAAAGACTCACTCTACGCAGGCGCACCCCCATGCGCACACTCCTGACTTTAACTTCCACAAAGTATCTACCAAAGAGGTAGAAAAGGTAATTCTTACCCTCAAACCTTTGAACTGCCATGGGGATCTATGCCCGGCACAACTGATTAAGGACGCGGCTCGTGATCTTGCACCATTTATTACCAAATTAATAAATGCGTCATTCACATCAGGCACCGTACCTAACAATCAGAAACAATCATGGGTCCTCCCCCTGCTCAATAAAATGAATCTAAACCCTTCTACTCCCACTAACTACTGCCCCATCACCACAGTACCGTTCCTTCTTAAAATCCTCGATAAAATAGCATACCAACAAATACAACTTCACCTCGAGCACTTCCAGCTCTTAGGAGTCAGACAGTCGGGCTTCAGGCCTCAACATGGCACCGAAACTGCACTCATAGACCTTAAGACACAGATAAATGAGCTGAGAGAGCAGGGTATGACTGCACTACTGCTACTTCTTGATCTCTCAGCTGCCTTCGACCTGGTCGACCACAAGATCTTATGTGACCACCTTCAAAAAGCAGCCCACTTCTCTCAAGAGGCTACTGACTAGAACCAATCCTTTCTAAATAACCGCACGATGAAAGTCTTCTCCCTACTAGCAGCAGCTGACCCAACGCCTATCACCTGTGGCGTGCCCCAGGGATCATGCATTTCCTCGACACTGTACAACATATTCACGAAGCCCCTTTTTGATGATTTGGATGGTCTGGGTATCACCTACACTAACTATGCCGATGATACCCAGATCCTCATCCCGCTGACGGGGGATTATGACAAGGATTTGGCCTTCGTCAATAGAGTGTACCTCATCATTCAGGCATGGCTGGCCTCACACGGTCTATGCCTGAATGATGACAAAACAGAACTCCTCATTCTAGGATCCTCACATAACCTTAGCAAATTGGACCAACACTACTCCTCTTTCATAATTGATAACAATAAGATTACGGTAGCCAACGAGGTCAAAACCCTCGGCTTCTACCCAGACTCAACTCTCACTTTCAAAAAACAAGTTAATGCTATGGCTTCCGCCACATCTTACACATGCAAACTTATTAGAGCAGCTAAACCTTTTCTCTCTCCATCCAATTGCATCACACTAGCCAGGGCGTTGATCCTGTCCAAGTTGGACTATTGCAACACACTATATGTAGGCTGTAACAAATATATCACCAACAAAATACAGATCCTTCAAAATAATGCCCTAAAACCGGCCCTCAGTATCCCGAAGAAAGCCCACATTTCTGATTCCAGGAGATCTGTCAACTGGCTATCCACTAAAGACAAAATATTCCTTAAATCAGTCTCCCTCAATACCTTATCACTAGATTCTTCAGACCAACTTCCTCTCGCCCCTCTAGAATAGCCAACTCTAACCTCCTCCTGATGCCTAGGTTTAAACGCACAATGTCTGGAGGGAACAGCTTCCCGGTAAAAGCAGCACAATTCTGGAACTCCCTTCCTCCTACTTGCAGGGAGGACCTTCCCTACCGCCCATTCAGATCCAAGACCATCCTTTGGCTCAAGTCCCACGATACATAACGACCGCCTGCTCTCTTGCAACCCGGATGCCCCACACCACTATGTTTGTAAATTATGTACATTTAGGTTGTCAACTGCGCGGCGCAGATATTTTTCGCGAGACAACCGGCATCTTGTATTTAATATCGTTTATATTTATCACTGTAACCTATGCCTCTTCGTGTGCATTGTTTCTTTATGATGCGTCCAGCATTGTAACCACAGCTGGAACTCATACCTCTGTATGTAACCAAGCTGTGCAATCTTCATGATGCTTCTGTGTCTTGCTACCTCTGGGTTAGGTGCACAATATAAATAAATAAAAATACAAAAATACAAATACATATCCGGTGCGCACACACACTATACAACACTCTCTCTCTACTGACTTCAACTGCGGTTCCCAAGGGTGTTCAACCTACCAGCGCTTTGAGGTCATACCAATGATATATAAGGCGCTATATAAATGCCAAGTAACATAACATAACATGTTCATAGCACACCCCTCTTTGGGATTCATCTGCGGTAGGCCATGACATCAGCACATTCATATACAAACATAATTCATTATGAGTAACTGGCCTGAAACCTCTTAACCTTAAACATGGTTTGTATGGATACTTCAGAAAAACAGAATAAACAGGTTCCCTTTGAACTGGCGATAACTATCTCATCCATCCCAACTTTATTGGCATCTCGGAGCACTCTAATCTAAATGACTGCCATTTCAACATGCATGGCCCTTGGCCAAATCTTCAGTGAATAATTGAATCACAAGGAGCATCAGTCACTTTGGCCTCGAGCATCACTTCACCCCATATTTATTGTTGGTCAAAACAAATATTTGAAAACCCTCTGTCAAGCTCTCATGCACTTAAAAGCGATTACATCTTCTTTTACGATACAAGAGGCCATAAAAACCATGGCTGTTCTCTTAGCTGAGCTGACCATTGGCTAAGGTCATAGTTACTTATTTACCCATCCTCTGGCCTCTGAAAACTCTTCAAAACCAATTTCACAAAGTCAAATCGTGACTGCAGTGTTTCAATCCATTTATTAAAAAAGACCACGACATGTATATATATATATATATGCCCTGAGTATGTTTATCAGTGTGCATGCATGTTTAATAACTGTCATGTTTTCTTCACAGTGGATTCTCTATGACCAGTTCGCTTCCTTAAATGTGCATTATGAAAACGTATTGTTGTCCAGTTACTAGGTACTTCATCACCCATTATGTCTAGATCGTGTTTTATATTCCATCTGGTGGTTTTGGCATTTGTCTTTCTACGCGCGTGTAAATCTAATATCTATCAACCTAACAAAATGTTACACTAAATTAACATATCCCATTCACGTTTAACTACACTAGATACATATACAAAATTGTAACATCATAATAACTCTGCCGCATCCCCAGACACCAACAATGGCGCATTCAACATGAAGAGCAGATAAAAATAAGAAAAAAAAATAGGCAGCAGTATCTTCACTGCGAGGTTCATCAAAGAACCCAGGAAAAAAGAGTCCAATCACAGGTCATTTGTGATCCCTGCCTCATTCTCCATATTCACGCAGAGCTTATGCAAAGCGGCAACATTCTGAGTAAGGGACCCATTCTCTGAATCATTCGGCGGCACAAATGTGCAACACATGCTCCCTATTTTCTGACAAACCCCTCTGTCCATAGCTGTTGGGAGGTTGAGTATGATCTGATTTTGTAAGGTTATAAGCCACAGGGCGCAACATTCTTCTTTGATGGTGCTGTATTCTGATTCAGATGAATTAACAAACAGTAAGATTTCATATCGGGTCACCTGGAGCCACTTGGCATTTGCCGCAGTTTGGACTCTAGGCACCAGGAGAGGCGTGAAGAAAGTCTCTGTGCGACTAAATAGTTGGCACTGTTCAGGAATGTCCATTAAAGATTTGGATGCTGCTGCCGAGATGTAATTGGTCCACTTGGCCGACAGCAATAATCTCTCCTTTCTGTTATCAACCAAAGTCATTGATCTGTCCATGTGTGGTGATTCAGGGGATGCAAGGAGTCCAGCGGACAAAGGGGGCAAGATGTGGCTCTGGGCATCGAGACTGCCACAACCAAGTGTTCTTCCCACAATAACAAGGACTGGCACGTGTAATGTGGTAAAACTACACACTTTGCCAGGCTGGAGACAACTCCCTGTAGGCATACAATCCACATGTCCAAAATAGCAGTGAAATATCTAGCCAGATCAGCGATGCAGAGCGTTTGACTGCAGTTCCTATTTGTGCCAATGGGCACCATGCCATTGCCCTTAAAACACAGAGAAAAATAAGTGTCTGTTTCTTAACAGGTTTTTCTGGCTCCTTGACCCATGTCAGATGCTAGCCACACATTTCCACATTCTTGATTCACCCGTGCCACCCCTTTGTTTGAGGATCCCCGCATTACTTGAGCTCTGCAACTCTTTACCCCTTGCTCCCACTGGTTCTTGGTAAAAATAGCCCCATCTAAACTCAGTTGGACTGTTTGTGTACACCAAACATTCTTCTGCTCTTTACAATCTGCAACTGAACATTCTTCATCAGCAGGTAGACTGGATGCTGTGACTGATTACCATTTGAACTGCCCTCAAACCCTGCACAAAGCTAGGTGCAGTAGACACAGTGCATCTGCTAATTTTACTTCATTCGGGATAAACACCCTAGGAACACCAGAAGCATGGGGATGAGAGAACAAATGTAGCAACATCCTACACATCTCCCTCCCCCAACTTTCCTCATGTGGCTGTACCAAACATTATATGTTTGAAAACCATGTGCCTCTACTACTGGGTCAATTTCATCATCCTCATTGTTCAAGAAATCAACATCAACATGTCACATTGACCGTAGCGACACATTCTTAGATTCTTTGAGACTAGATACATTTAAACCATCTATTTTCATACTTGTTTCCATCTTCTAACATGATGTCAAAAGTGACACAAAAACATATAAACACTCATCCTAATATACATTAAAAAATGTTCTTCCTTTAAAACAAAGGAATTAACTTCCAGGATTTCTGTCTGCCCCCCCTCCCCTTTTCCAATGGAATGTACTGCGAACCCTTAGGGCATACTTAACTTTAAGCCTGCTCATGCTCCTGTGCCAGTGGAGGGGTACGTGCATCCCTTTGTGTATCGCTGCCGTGGATCCAGCTCTTATTGCCCTCCACCTTCACAGCAGTCGTAGTCGTGTAAATCACACAGTGGGGCCCTTGGAAATGCTGCTCCTTCCAACAGCACACAAAGGTCAGGACGTAAATCCAATCTCCCGGGAGTAACAGTTGCTTGTGCTGATCATCAGTATCTTTGGCGCTTTCTCCTGTAGACAGTTGGTGAGAAGACACAACCTGTGAAGATAGCATTTTGACACTTTTGGTTATAGCCCGAAGGTACTCCACAAACTCTACACCTATGACCTCTGCAGTCTTATGGGCATCTGATGCAGTGTGTGCAGGTGAGAGAGATGTGTGTAATATACTCCCCATCATGATCTCCTGAGGGCTGAGATGATGCTCTTTCAATGGGTGATTTCTCAAATAAAACAGTGCTAGTGGCAAGCACTGCAACCATGACTTTTTAAAATTGTTGCACATCTTGGCCAGTCCAGCCTTAAGGAACCTGTTTAGATTCTCCATGATTCTTTTGGCCTGTTGGTGGTAGACAGAACATAAAATGTTCTTGATTCCCAAAAGCGAAGTCATTTCTGCAAACAATGCAATAAAAAAGTGAATTCCATTGTCGGATTTCAAGGCCTCACAAATTCCCCACCATGGAAATTCCTCTCTCACCAGAAATGTTGCTGCATCAGGATGAAAGCAGGGGCCAACCTCAATCAGCTGAGAGAATGGACAACTAACCACAATAAGATGCCGGTAATGGTGACATCTTACGAGCATATGCACAAAGTCAATATGGAGCTCCCAAAATGGCCCAATGGGTCTCTGAAAAACTCCCCTTACTGACCTCTTGCTGTTTCCAGGATTAACTACCTTGTAAACTATACATTTTCCTACAAATCATCTACTTACCTGTTCCTGCAGGTTCGGTTTATACCATTCCCCCTGGAGCTCTGCTGCAATTTGTCATTGAGAACTCTGTGACGGGAAATGTAGTTTTACACGTTACACAGGCATTACTACGTTCCACATCAGCTCCCGTTTCCACAGTAAATCCATGGGTGAGAGAGCACATCCTCTCTTTGCCCAAGGCTTCTGTTCCCCTTTAGGTGTTTTTCCTTGCATCTCTATGATTTGAAGTGTCGGGAATGCAATATATGGGGCTAGCAACTGTACCTGCTGGGACATGGGTTCCATTATCCGGGAATCTGTAAATGGTAAATAGGCATCCTCTTTTGCTGCCCTGTCTGCAGCATTATTTCCAAGTGCTATGAAATTAGTTCAATTAGTGTGCAAAGCACACTTTACTAGGCCTACCTCTGTGGACAAGGTTAATGCTTCAATTAGTCTGTATAGCAGTGCAGCATGCTGGACAGGGGTCCCGTCAGATCTCCTAAACCCTCTTCTCTGCCACCCTGATAACCCTCAATGTACAGTGGAGGTTACATATGCAGTGTCAGAATAAACAGTGACTGCCTTCCCCTTACTAATTTCTAGCTTCTCTATAAGTACCACTAGTGCTGCTGCTTACGTGGAGTAATGCAAAGACAGCCATTTCTTTAGTCTGACCTGGTATACCCCATCCACAATGCTCACAACGGCTGCACCTGTATGCCTTTCACTAATATCCTGATTAATTGTTGAAAATACTTTGACAAAAAGTACCTCAGTTCCCTCGAAGGCATCTTCTTTAAAATCTGTCCTCTCTTCCTCTTCTACCTCATAAGTTTCACAATCATGAACAATGTCATCAGGTTTCTCTGGCTAGGCTACAAATGTCACAGGATTGACTAGGTGAGACTTCATGGGATGTATCGATGCATTTGATAAAATAACCTTGTACCACGAAACTCTTTTGGGTCGTCAAAGTCTTGGACTTTTCCAAGATCGCAAAGATTGCATGCTCCACATACAATGTTACCAAGCAAGCCATGGTAATGGTTGATGACTTATGAATTGCAAAATCCACTGCCGCTAAAGTTTGTTTGCAAGGGAAGTGTCCCTGCATCACTGGGTCTAGGAGTTCATTATAATATGCTAAAGGTTTGTGGCCACTGTCATTACCTGCCAGTTAGAGCGAGAAAACAAATAAAATGGTTTCTTCTCATTCGGTATTGTCAAAACCGGAGCATTGCTGATTGCGGCCTTGAGTTCCCATAAGCAAGTCACCCTTTCTTCAGAACATTCTATCAGACCCTTCTCCTTCTGTTCTTCCTTAAGTCCCGGCAGCAAGGGCCTGGCGTAACTAGAGTAGTCAAAGATCCACAATCTACAATAGGTACAGAGTCCAAAAAACTGCTGCATTTGTTTCACCATGACTGGCTGAGGCTTTTTTCAAACTGCAGTGGCTCTCTCTGGCATTACTTTCCTCCCTGTGAACAATATTACTTGCCCCAAATATACTACCTCTGTTTGACAATACTGCAATTCTTCTTTGTCCACTTTGTACCCCTTCTCCGCAAGCAGGATGAGTAGCGTTATTGAATCTCCTCTACACTGCTCATCTGAAGTGCTACAGACTAGAACATCATCCACATACTGGACACATTTCCCCTAATCCATCTGAACCAGCCTGTTAAAAACACTCTAAGATTCACAGTACCCCTAGGTCAATCTTGTGTGCTGAAATCTCTGAGCATGATACGTAAAATCCATCAGGTACTAAGAATCAAGGTGTAAGTGGGTCGAACCCACAGGAATAATACAAAGAATGATGACAGCAGTCGGTACCATTGGAAATTCCGCCTCAACACTATTATTGAGGGGTGCAAATCCTGGACCATCCTCCAACTGGACCTATTCACTTTCTTAATAGGGTAGATGGCCGTGTTACATGAGGACACAAAAGGTTGTATTCTGCCTTGCTTTAACAACGCCATGATAGTCTTCTAAATCCCTTCATCCGCCTCTCTAGAGATGGGGCACATCTTAATCCGTGATAATATCGCACCAGGTTTCAATTCTATTCACACTGCTCCAACACTCTTTAGCAGTCCCACATCATGAGGATTACTGCTCCATAAATGGTCCAGCACCTTTTCCAAATCCTCCTTCCAATGTGGTGCTGTATTTCTAATGATGAGCATGTTCTGTGGTACTACCCTTTGCTCTATCGCTACCTGGCAAGCCAGCCCAATCTCAAAAAACATCTCTCCTGTGTCTTTAGTGTTAACAGACAAATGCTTGTTGGACACGTCCATAGTGACAAAGTCAGATTGATGCACAGAACTGTGTGCCACTCTCCACCTTCTTCATCAGTGCCTGAGAGATCCACCCTATTCTTCTTGATCACTACTGCCTCTAAGAAAATCATGACTTTGGTGCCTGGTGTTACCTCCTGTGGCACAATATGCTGATTTCTGATTCTCAGGACCCAACTCAACCAAACCATTACCCCATAAAGAAACAGAGTTGAGTATACAAGCAACCCCCCCTATTAGGCCGTCACTACCATATGCATGCAAACAAGCTGCTTCTCTTAAAAGATACAATTCTGGAACTGAGCATACTATGCCCTCCTCCGTGAAAGCAATCGACATTCAAAGTTTGCTCAAGATGTCTCGGCCCAAAAGATTCACAGAGGTATCCGTAAAATACAGCAAAGGAGCAGATACATTTTGTTTACCTATCTTGATTCATACATTTTCAATATAAGGAACTGACAGGATAACCACAGACAATCCAAGTGTGTCCCTCGTTTTGTTTTACATGGGGAACTCACATTCCTTAATGCAAGATTTTGTGGCCCATGTATCAACCATAAATGTGAACGTTCAATCACCTACCTGTACACTTATCTGGGGTTCCTCTTTGGGATCAGTGGTAATGGACAGGACCGGACACACCAGAGAACCCTGTGGGCTGTCCTACTCTTGGTACATATTAGCATCAGGAGGCGAAAAACACTTGCTCCAGTGTAATGAGTAACCGTTCCTTTGGGTAAGGGATTTTTCTCCCATGTCTATATTGATGCTTATGCTGGCATAGTTGGTGGGATCCCATAGGTCTATGCAGCCCAAGTCGCTGGGTTCTGTTCAACGCATACCTTCGGTGATTGCACAGAGCCTGGGGCATATGGCAGAGTTGGGGATTGCATCTGCTGAGCTCCCACGTTAAAATATTGTGATCGGTCTAGACAATCTTAAGACACATGTCCCATCCTTCTGCATGAACAACATTGAATCCCATACAACCCTCCATAGTTATTTCCTATTGGCCCATTAAACCGGGGACCCTTTCCTCTGAACCTGTCAAATTACCCACTTCCTCATGGAAATCATCCTTTACCCCTTGGAAACCCTCTCATTGGCCTTGGACCAGGAGCATACCCATCCATGCACCCTTGTGTCATACCTGATTCACCATGTTCCGGTTGTCCCAATTGCTCCTACTGACCCTCAATGGAGCTAGTAATCACTGCCCCTTCCAAACAAATATTTCGCAATTTGTTCTGAACAAGCTTGGCCTCTGTCTTCTGTGCCTGTTCTATACTCTCCTTTGCCTTTTCTTGCCAACATTTACAAAAATGCACAATATGTGCCTTAATTTCCAGCCAACTTTTAGCCTCCATCCCTACCAGTTTATCTAGATTGTGCTGGTGGTAGAAAATCACCAAATATTTGTGTCTTGCTTTTCCCGTCTCTGCCCTCCACGTCTTCTGAATTAGCTGGATGTGTGCGACAGGATCATCATCCAACTTCATAGATTTAGCTAAAATAGAATTTATATCTGGCGTATCAGGATACATAATCCACAGTGTCCCCCATACCTGCACCCTGCAATTATTAAAAACTGCTCCATTGTGAGCATTTGAATCCAACTGAAATCCTAGATACCCCACTCTTCTCCAAAGCTTGTCTGACCACTCTCCCATTATAATATGGCTTTCATGTCCTCTATGGCTAACATGACACCGGGGGTATGTTTCTCTAATGCATAAAGCCAGTTCCCTGTCCTGGCAGTGTAACGCTTACCTCTGGTGTCCTGCAGGAGTGCCTGGCACAGTTCGCCAGATGTGTGGTTCTAGGATGTGGCTTTTGAGCCCAAACCACTCCTTCCCCCACTGTTCTGCTGAAATGGCTAACTGCTCAGTGCATGGTTGGTTTGGGAGTGATTTGGAGGTCCGTGATGTGGTGGTTCTGGTGCAGGACCCTCTTGGTGGATCTACAGGTAAGTAAGCAAGCAGATGATAAGCTACTGGAACTTATGCTTTCCCCCCACCTCCTTAGTTTTCCCCAGGATGGACTGGCTTGTAGGCTTTGCGGGGCAGGTTCTCACCATAGTAACCTATGGAAAAGCAGGATTAACCGGATTGGCATCTGTCTCTGAGTTGCTTCACTGTGAGTGGTGGCCCAGTCCTGCTGTCGCGCACTTGATGGCGGTAGGTATAAGTTACTGCTTTGTGCGCTTTATTGTAATTGTAATGTCCAGCCCTGTCTTTTATTGTTCTGTCATTGCAATATTGCCCTCTATGCTTTAGGGCGCTGTGCACGAATGTGTCCTTTGTCAATCTGAGCACTGTAATGTGCCATTGCCTTTGTTTTGCCGGTTTCCTGCAGCACCATGTTTTTGGCTTACTGCCAATGCAGAACAGAGCTCTCAGATACGAGAACTGCTGGGACAGCTGATGACCGCTGTCGGGTTGCTGCCAGAGGTAAGCCAAAGGTCTGAGGGATGAGGGGTGGTGCTGTGAAGCACTCCGGGTACCGTTGTAGACCCACATGTTTTGTCTTTCGCCTCCTAGGTGCTGCGAGCCCTGACAGTGGAAGAGGCTTGCAGTGGATGTCTTTGGGAGAAAAGCAGGTAAGAGGAGCTGTGTGCTTCAGGAGCACGTCAGGGAAGCAGAGGAGGTGCTGTGAGCATGTGGGGTCCTCCAGGGCAGAGCAATCGTTTTGCTGCCTGTCTCTATCAGCCAAGGAGAACGCTAAGCACTGTGTGTGTCCCAGGGCGGGGCTTATATAGCCCTGGACTGTACCCAGCAACACTAGACCACCATGGATACTTTTAAAAGGGTTTGCCAGTAGCCATCTTTGATCTTACATGGCATCCTATTCTGCAGGCCATTTTGAAGGTGGCATTTCAAGTATCATGCTGCAACCTATGCCAGCCAGCCATTCGTAATGTCCAGGCGTTACCTACACTATGGTTTCTGCTAGGGATAAAGACAGCCAGTGAGCAAAGGGAGTTTCTTCATAAAATTATTCCAGTCCATGTGTGACCACGGGACACAATACACCTTTCCAAGACCCTTCTGGAGCAACGAAAACAGAGTTCCACCTGCTTTTACTGGGGCTACCCCATCTCTCCCCTGCTACTTACTGCAGCCATTCGAGCACCCCGGTGCGTCCTAAGAGTCCATGGTGTACTCTCTGTCACTGCTACTGGAGCAGGAGGTAGGGCTGCTACACCCTGCTCTTCCTGCTCAACATCCGATTCCCATTCCTCTTTGTCTCCTACTCCTGTTCTTCCTTCCCCTAACACTTCAACAGGCACAGAAACATACTCAGCACTACCATAGGGTGCCAGCTCCCGTCCTCCCTGATCGAATCTTGTACCCATGACAACATTCCTGTTCTCATTGTCCACATTGACCTCCTAAATAATGGATATATCCAACCTAGCAAGAACTTGTCCATGCCTCCACCTTCCTTCCTCTACATCCTTTGCCTGCGTACTCATTTCTTCCCGCTCTACATTTCTCGGCCATCGTAAAAGCATTACCTCTTCGTCTGTTAGCCTCAGTGCTTCTTCTATTTTTTCCCACTCATGTGTCTGGACTACCCTTCTCAACCTATCCTCTATCATAGAGAAAAAAGGTCTAGTCTCCTACTTCTCTATCATTCTCAACTCATCATCTGTACTTCTAGCTCCCGGCCTTTCTTTTTCTCGTTCCCCCACCCTTAATCTCTCTGCTAACCTAGAAGTCGGGGGAGTTATTCCCTTCCCGCTCTCCATTCTCAACCTTTCTACATCCATAAACACTGTAGGAGTTACCGTTCCACTTTCCTCGCTAGCTAATTTTCTAGAAATCGTGGCTAATGGAGGTGTTACCTGTGCCTGTCTCATAGCCAGTGGAGTGGCTGCGGGGGAAAATGGAGGTTCAAACTCAGGATCTGTATACCCTTCTGCAGGTGATAAAGGATAGCACACATATGGGGGCAGTGCGGAAGGAATTCCTGCACCCTCCTCCGAGACTTCAACACTATGGGCCTTCTGCTTTTTTCATGCATCCTCCATAGTTCTAAGATGTTTAACCGCTTCTCTAAATTTGAGCCCTTCTGCCTTGAAGTTAAAAAAGTATGCAGGTTTTTCAATATCCACTTATCATAGGTCCCTTGAGAAGTCCAATAACTAAGCATTTTAACCTTAGTTTACCGCAGCCAATCCCAATTATATTTTACAATCTACACCTTATACCCAGTAAGTACATGACACAAATGATTCAACAGAGCCTCCATACTCCAAACCAAGTTACCTATAAATCATTTTAAAAAAAATAACACTGAGCCGAACCGGTGGCACAAAAAAATCTCTACCCAAGGAGCACCCCCATTTTCCCTTTCATGGTTTCTTTTTTTTATAACATCTTTTTATTGATCATAAACAAGTCACAATAAGCAAGTCAAACATCTGACATTCATCAAGACTGGTCACATTGCAGAGATACAGTACGTTCAGTCAATGAGGCTATAAGGGAGGAGACGGGAGGTGGGTGTGGAGACCCGGAGGGGCGGGATGGGAGGAGAGGAGGGTGAGAGGGGGACGGGGGTGTTACCCGGCCATGATGTCACCCTCCCGGGCTCCATGTTACATCCAACATACATGCCCGCTAGGCTCGGTGCTTATACGTTCTTGGTCCATCTCCCCCAGAACTTCAGGTGTTTTCCAGGGCAACCCCATGCATTGTATATCCGTTTCTCCAGTGACACGCATCAGTCCATCTCAATGACCCATCTGTTAAGGCCCAGTCTATCTGGGGATCCCCATGTGGAGGCTATGAGTCTTTTGCCCAGTCCGAATGCCAGCGAGAGGAAGGTTTTTTCACTTTTGGTATGCTCGACTTGCCCCCAGATCCCGACTATCACAATCTTTGGGTCCTGTGGAACCGGGGAACCCAGGACCTCGTTGATCTTGCGGATTCATTGGCTCCAGAAGAATTGAATAATATCACATTCCCAGAGCATGTGAAAGAAAGTTTGTGTGGCTCTGCAGCACTGCTGGCAGTTGCCATCCTCCACCACCCCCCATTTCATCATGGAGGCCCTGGAATGATAGGCCTGGTGTAGTATTTTGAACTGTAGTAAGCAGAGCTTGGTGTCTATGCCAATCTCCTGTGGGAACATTAGTGCCTCAACCCATTCTTCAGATTCTAGTGGGCTTATCACCCTTTCCCATTTCTCCCAGAGCCCAGAGAGTTCCCGGGCCCGAAAGGCAGTTATCACCTGGTAGAGTGTTGACGTGACTTTTGCCAGAATCCCATCTTGGAGAATGTTTGCTTCTAGGGGAGAGCACTTTCGGATGTCTGTCAGAGCTGGGGTCCGGATAGCATGTGACAGTTGCATATGTCTGTATCGCTCTCCGGTGAGTAGTGCAAACCTTTCCTGCATGTCACTAAATGGTGCTGGGTGCACATCTTTCACCACAACCACAAGGGTCCGTATTCCCCTTTCTTCCCACTTGACGAAGTGTCCCATTTTGATGAATTTGGGGATGTGCGTGTTGTTCCACAAGGGTTGTTATAGTGTGGGTCCCCCCCCCCACCAGCTGTTGTTTTGGGTCGCCACAGCCCAGACCATGCAGATCTGTTGTGTCATCCCGGACAAATTGGACATATCCCCCTCCATGCCGTATAGTGCTCGGAGGGGTGTGATTGCCCCCATGCTTCTGACCTCGCCGGCTATGTGTGGAAGCCCAGGGTCCCCATGGAGACAGTCATTTACCACTCCCAGTTGTGCAGCCCAGTCGTAGGCGCAGAGGCACAGTAAGCCTATTCCTCCCTCCCACGTGGAGCGCTGTAGGGTTTTTAGTGCTATGCAGGGCTGTTTCCCTCCCCAGATGAGTCTCTGGAGGGTGACCTCTATGGATGCGAAGGTCATGTGGGGGATATAAAGGGGGGTGTTCTAGAGGACATACAGAAATCTTGGGAGAGAGAGCATTTTGACGAGGGCCGCTCTGCCCATTAGTGTCAGTGGAAGGGGTTGCCAGTGGATGACGTCTGTTTCAAATCTGTCCACCCCATCCTGGTTTCTTAATGTTCCCCATCTCTACTACAATACCGTCTTTCCCTGACTACAGGAAGTTTTCCGATCACTACTTCGACTAACCAAGAATAGCGAGGCAAGGGTTTTAGGAGTGTGTCTCCTGAGCATATTAGGAACACCTGCAGTGATAATGTGGAACATGTTATTGCATTATTCATAGTTTATTTAGTGGTAAATGTTTACCATCTGTGGATGCACATGAAAATGGCAAATGTATTGTTTATAGCTAGGTTGTTCCATGCTCAGCATTCATGGAACCTAGAACCTCCAGGGAAGGCTTGGAGTGTGCAGTGGTTCCAGGTTCCACGTTCTATGTTAGGCAGTTGCTGTATGGAGAGCTGAGCTGGGAGGTCACTGCTCAGGACCTTGCTGAATAAACTTAAATCAAATGTTACTTCTGGCTACAGGTGCAGCCTGCAGGGCCGATTCCGGAGGAATGCTTCACTGATGTCCTTCCTGTTATTCAGCGCCAGTCAGAGCTAGTGCAGAGAGAGCTCTGTGCCTTGGGCAGCCTGTTGCTTTGTGCCCGGGGTGAGAAGAAAAGAAGCTGCGAGTGTCCACAGCAGGTGCTGACTGCCTCGGAACGTGTAGGCTGGAGTGAGTGGAACACACTTTGCCGGCATCCTGAGACACAGCTCCTGTCCGGACCAAGAGTTCACTGGTTGGAGCGGTATTAGAAATGGACCCTGTAGTACGGTGAGAGCAATCGCAACCATAGTGAAGTAAAGTGCTAGCAGTGCGAGCATTCCAGTGAATGTTGGGAGGCATTTTTTCATTTCAGTGTTCGCTGTTGCCACGACGGCCTCCGCTGCATTCTGAAGTTGATGGCAGTGACGTTTCTCAGGTGACTAGAGAAAAGCAGCCATGAACGTGCAAAAACGTGAAGCCATTTTGGAAATTAAGCTATTAGTGGCTGGGCCCAATGTGTGACTGTACATTACCCAGCCTCCCACACGCAATCTTACTCGTCTCAGTACTCTGAAGAGACAATAAACCACACTGACAGCAGAGTGATATACAACAGCAAAGTGTGAGGTGTGGGGCAGTCAATTAATACAAAAGTCAACAGTATTGTGAGAAAACAATAATACAGCAGTGAAGGATACCAGTAACAAAGAAAGGCTGAGTGTATGCCAGCCCATTACTCATTTACAACTGCATCAAGTTAATTTGTTCACTGTGTGAACCGACTTTCAATTTTCTTATAATTAGTTGATGGATAACATGGCCAATGTTCCAGGCCGATATTCTTTTTCGCATCTCCAAGAAACCCAAAATGTGATGGTCCGACTGGAAAGATTGATTTACAAATTATGTGCTGTCTGTGTTTGGTCCCAATTATTTCAAACAATAGGAAGGAGACATTGTTTCGCGCCTTGAAACACTTGTGTATAGGCGCGTTACAAATGTCATATCATATCCACATATCATATCATTGCAGTTCCATTGCCTCGGGTCTGCTGGACAAGATGTATTTAAAAAAAACCCAGAACCAGTAGGACTAGATGATGTAAGATTGTATGAAAGAAGCATTGCAAAGCTTGATAAACACTATGAGGTGCAGGAAAATATGATTCTAGCATGTTACCACTTTGCCATCAGGGAACAGAAAGTGGGAGAATCTATTGAGGAGTTTGTTATGATTTGAAGGGACCTGGCTGTGAAATGTCGCTTTACACACTGCCAGGAAGAACATATCCATGATCAACTAATGATTAAGTGCATTAATGATCAAATCAGGGAAGAAATGTGAGGGAACGCAATACAACCCTGGATAGGGCGATTGAGATTTCAAAATGTATTGAGCACACTGAGTTGTGTATCAAAGAATTACACTCAGAGAAGAGTGATGATGGATACAAAGCAGCAACCCTGTAGGGTATGGTTAATAAAATGACCAGGGTGACGCAGAAGCAATGGTCTGGAAGCAGAAAGAACGGAGAGAGGAAGGTTAAGGATGCAGCCAAAGAGAGTGATGTGGTACCCAGAGGGTCCAAGAGTTTTGGGCGTCCATGGTGTCCCCCCAAAGGAGAATCTAAATATGTTGAAGGTATAAGATGTTACAGGTGTGGAAGCTGCAGCCACGTGGCAAATGATAAGGACTGTGTAGCCATGCATATAATTTGTCGGCAGTGTGGCGCAAAGGGACATCTGGCCCGATGCTGCAAAAACGTTAAATCATTTGGACAGGTGAGAGAGATATACGAGGACGAGGAGCCTGCTGACTATGAGTACATGGGAAAAGAAGTCATTAACTCTCGGTAAACAGTTTCTGGAAAGTAAAAAGGAAGAAGACTCATGCCAATACCTGTCAATGGAGTACAAATACCCACGTTGATAGACAGTGGGGTAGACTAAAATCTTATCACTGAACAGGTGTGGAAGAACGAGTTCAAGTGTTGCACTCTGGAAGAGATCAGGATTAGAGAAAATGCATATAAAGATATTCCTATCGACAGAATAGGACAGTTTGAAGATGAATTGCTATACAAAGGGAGAAGTTCAGCCAGTGTGATTTATGTGGAAAAGAAGGGTGGAAAACTACCTTCTTGGGATAATCAAGCAAACCTAGCCATTAGAGTGGATCCTCGCCATCTAGAACAGGTGTTGTCCGTACAAGAAAAGACGTCAAAAGGGAAGAGGTGGCAGCCTGGTTTCTGGAAGTGTTTCAAAAGAAACTTAGTTACCTTAGAGGTTTTGTTCACTGAATAAGACTCAGGAAAGGAGCAGTTCTGGTGTCTGCTAAGTTGCAGCTGGTACCCTTGGCATTAGACAAAGAAGTGGAGGTGGAAATCAAATGAATGGAGAATGATGGGATTGTTGAGAAAGTGGGTGCGTCCAAATGGATCAGCACAATTGCTGTTGTAAGAAAGCCAAATAGATCCGTAAGATTGTGTATCGATCTTAGAAATAGGAACAGGAGTGAAGTGGCAGAGAAATTTCCTCTACCTAGAATTGATCATCTGTTATCTGGTGTGGCTGGTGTGTAAATGTTCTCCATTCTAAACTTTAGGCAGCATATCACCAAATTGAACTACATGAGGACTCAATGGATTTAATGACTTTCATAACTCCAATTTGTTTGTTTAAATGCAGAAAGATGTCATTATGCCTACCCCCGGGGAACCAGACCAGGTCCAGCAGCCCCGGGAGCAGGTATCATGTTCCCGGGGCAGGGCCCAGCGACCCCTGTTAGGGGTCATCTGGACACAGTCCTGGCGCCTTTGGTGCCAGGCTCATATGAGACTTCAGTCCTGGCGCCAGAGGAGCCAGGTTCATAAGGGGAAAACTTACCTGGACTTACCTGATGCAGACCATGCTGCAAGGGATCCAAGCTCTCAAGAGGCCTAGAAGGGACTACTTTACCTAGGGACTCTTTGCCATTCGGGTGTGGTGGTGGAGGAATACTTACCTGGAACTACTTTGGAGGCTATTTAAACCACGCCCGAAGAGCAGCACACGCTTCGCGTTATTCTGCATCCAGCAGCGTAACGCTCACTGTGCTTGCAGCAGCATCCAGACTTCAGCCACGCCCGCCTCGAACCCGGAGCACCTAGAAACAAAGGAAAGAAGGAGAAAGGTTATAACTAGGACATTTACCAGCTTCTTACCTGATTCCAGAGCCATCGCATCGTCGAACCAAAGGAAAGACTTCATTTTTAACACCAGCAGCAGCGCCGCACTCACCGTTCCTCGCAGCATCTTCACGTTTCACCGCAGCCTCCTGCATGTTCCCGCTGCATTCCGGCACCTTGGGGAAGATAAAGACAATAAGGTGAGCCAAGGGAAGATATAGAGGAATACTGGTTACCACCCTAAGACTTACCTGATTTACCACCGGGGGAACCATTCCTCACCTCGGGTCGGCGCAGCTCCCACTGTATCATCGCCGTACCCCGGCCCCTAAGGGGAAAAAAAAGCACAACAGGGTGAATCAAAAGGACAATCCAGGGGAGCCACCTCCCGCCAAAGACTTACCTGATTTTACTGCCGGAGGTATAACTCATCGACTCTGGTTTTCTCTCAGCACCTGAATAAAGGAAAAGACCACAGATTACGGGATTGGATAGGAGTGATGGTCAGGCATTTGAACTCTTACGAACTGCAAACTTACATCGTCTTGCCAGGAGAGTCAATATAACCCTGGAACTCACCAATTCCTTTGACCAGTGGAGCAACTGGTCCATCATGCGCCCCTGCGCTCGAAGCAGGATGGAGAGCTTGCCCTTTCAAAACATAAGGTGAGACTTTGGAGGGGACATCGGAGGTGGTCAGTGGGGAGAACAACGGGGGGTGGGGGAAATTACACTCAACTCCACGGGTGGTTAATTCCCCTTTCTCCATTCACAGAAGAGTAATCCTACAGACCAGACAAACGACACACCTCGCCCCTAGGCATTTCGCTGGAGGAGGCCGCAGCAGCCTAGATCAGACCGGCGCCTCTGTGGGAGTCAGGTGAGCGTAAGAGAACGCGAAGCCTACCTACAATTTCCCAGCTGGGCGTTATGGAAACCTCAGAAATAGACCACCTGGCCCGATTGCTAGGGGAACTGAGGGACAAAGTGCATTCCGCCCGTCAAGAGACCAATACTCTTGGGGGAGAATTGATCTTATCAAAGGAGCAAACTGATGACCTTGCTAGGCAACTATTGCAAAGTCAGGCTGGACCCCTACCTGGTTCCGGGGGAAATCCAACCCCTGTGGTATCAAGTAACCCCGTACAAATAAACCTACCTGGAAATATTCCGTTAGCTTCACCCGAACGCTTTGCCAGAGATCCCAAAAGGTTCGCCGTATTTATGAACCAATGCCGCTTGCACTTTTTATGCAGACCTGGAGCCTTCCCAAACGATCAAGCCAAGGTAGCTTTTGTATTGTCATATCTCAGCATCTCAGCGGCAGTGCAGACGATTGGTCTATCCCACTGGTTACTCAGGATGACCCAATGCTCTGGGATTTTCAGGGCTTTCAAACTAGCATGGAAAGACTTTTTACCCGCCACTCTCAAGGACAGGCCCTAGATAACGAACTTTTGTCCCTACGGCAGGGTAACCAGGATCTCCTGTCCTACATTGCGGCCTTTAATAGGTTGATTGTAGAACCTGGGTGGCCTGAGGAAAAACGGATCATGTTATTTCATCGAGGACTTCGAGGAGAACTCAAAGATGTCTTGGCTAAAGTCGTGAATCCACCTCAAGACTGCGCTGAATATATAGACAGTTAGATCATAGACTTCAGAACAGAAAGGCAGATCGAGCCAGGTTTGAGAACCGGGTGTTGGTTAAAACCCCCACTAACTCCAAAGGAGCCGATGCTGCAGAACCCATGCAAATCGGAGGAGCTAAAGGACCATTAACCCAGAAGGAAAGAGAAAGGAGATGGCACATGCAATTGTGCCTTTATTGTGGGACCTCCGGGCATTTTCTACGGGATTGTCCTGTAAAACCGTCCAAGAAGGGGGTAGGAGCCACTGATACAAGCCATATGGAGTCTGACTTGGGAAACGACCACGCCCGACAAGCGTAGAGGTCCGCTTGCCGAGCTTGAAGAAGGACACTGAGACCTCGCATTTCATCATGCCAATGGTCCTCATAGATCCTGAGCAACCATCGCGTATGCATGCCGTAAAAGCATACATTGATAGCGGGGCCATAGGAAACTATGTGGACCACGAATTGGCTTCCAGGATGAATCTGCCTCTCTGCCGTAAAACCACCTGAGATGTCATCACCACAGTCGATGGAACCGTAATCGCCTCTGGGCCTGTAACACATTCCACCGCAGAGATGACACTAGTGGGTCAGGATGGGCATCGATAGACTATTGTGTTTGATGTAATCAAAGCCCCACAGTTCCAGATAATACTGGGGATACGTTGGTTGGAAACACATAATCCTAGTATTGATTGGCGAGAAAAGAGAATAACCTTCCCGGGTTGTGCACAAACCTGTTACCCAAAGAAAAACCTGAACACAGGCCTGGCTACAGTAACCACAGCAGTCATGCAACTACCTCCAGAGTACCAAGAATTCCAGGACGTCTTCCAAAAGGAACAGGCTAACACCTTACCTCCTCACAGATCGTACGATTGTCAAATCGATCTCATACCCGGTGCACAACTCCCTTGTAGCAGAATCTATGCCCTTACGGAAACCTGAGAACCTCCAACTACGACAATATTTAGACCAATACCTTGCCAATGGTTTTATTCACCCATCCAAGTCCCCTGCATCTTCAGCTTTGTTCTTCGTGCCCAAAAAGGAAGGTGACCTTAGAATGTGCATAGACTACCGCGCATTGAACCAGATAACGGTAAAAAAACGATACCCATTGCCTCTGATCCCTGAACTACTAGACCAGGTGAAGGACGCCTGCATATATACCAAACTAGATCTCCGGGGGGCATACCATCTGGTACGAGTAAAAGAAGGCGACGAATGGAAGACTGCCTTCCGCACCAAATATGGATTATTCGAATACCAGGTGATGCCTTTCGGGCTGTGCAACGCACCAGCAGCCTTCCAATACTTCATGAACGATGTCTTTCGAGTACTCATTGACGTTTGTGTTGTATATATCGATGACATTCTGGTAAACTCCTCTTCGGAATCTGATCATGTGAGACACGTCCGAGCAGTCCTTGAGAAATTGCGCCAGCACAAACTATATGCTAAATTAGAAAAATGCCAGAGAAGTTGAATTCCTTGGGTTTATCCTAACACCGAAAGGAGTCCGAATGGACTCACGAAAAGTAGACGCAATCCTTAAGTGGCCATCACCAAGTTCAGTTAAGGAGTTCAAAGCATGCTCGGCTTTGCCAGTTTCTACCGCAGATTAATTCCGGATTTTTCACATGTTGTACATCCCATCACTGCACTCGTGTGGAAAAATAAACGCTTTATGTGGACTGAAGAAGCCGAAAAGGCCTTCCAAGAACTGAAAGCGAAATTCACGTCTGCACCTATATTAAAGCATCCGCGCCGTGAACTTCCATACATAGTGGAAACTGATGCATCCAGTCTAGCCATGGCAGCTGTCCTGTCTCAAAGGGACCCTGAAACTGGCCAGCTTCACCCAGTCGCGTTTTGGTCCAGAAAATTCTCGACATCTGAGTTAAATTATGCAGTTACCGACAAGGAGTTATTAGCCATTAAGTCCGCCTTCAAGGCTTGGCGGCATTATCTTCTCGGTGCCAGGCATACCATCACTGTGATCACCGATCACCGGAACTTACAATATTTAAAAACAGCCAAGGCTCTATCATCACGTCAACTCCGATGGGTGTTGTTCTTTGCCGAGTTCGATTTCGTAATCACCTACCACCCAGGTTGTAAGAACGGTAAAGCTGACGCTCTATCCCGAATAGGGATGGGAGAGACTGAAGTGAACTCAGAACCAGTACCTATAATTTCCGAACAAAGGATTCTTGGTATGACCACTCTACAAACTCTAGAGGGCATTCAGAGTAAGATCCAGCAACTCTTTGATCCCACAACCTTACAGCACTGGGTAAAGAGAGGCCCGAACTTTTCAGTCAGCAATGCCCTACCTTATTACCAAGGGCGCCTGTTTCTGCCACAGAAGGAACTACAAGAGCTAGTCATTTAGGGGAGCCAAGGACACATTTGTTGATGGATATGTTTTCTAAGGGTAGTGTACAAAAATGTCGCCCTCATTTGTGCGCCCCCGCAGTCACTGCGACTTTGGAGGTGCACAAAATGAGGGTGACATTTATTGCGCCCAAGCTCTACCTGGGTGCAGTAACGGGGATCGGGGTTTGCGGGGGTGTCCCGCCCTTACCATTTTGGAAAGCGGGGGACATGTAAAAAAAAAATCACCCTGCAGCGTCAGCTCTAACCCACGTTAGTAGGAAGAGCTGATGCTGCAGGGATCGCAGGGGGCGGGCAGCACACTTCTGCGTGTGCCGCCCTAAAGGTGAGTGGAGTGGGGGGTTGTGAGGGGAAATATAGGCCGGGGGAAGCAGACACAGTGATCCATGTGATCGCTGTGCTGCACCGTAAATGGTGTCAAATTTTCAGCCATCATAGTTACGGGGGCGCAGGGATCACATAAATCCTTATCTAAGTGGCTGTAGTATGTGTTTCAAATGATGTGACATTGAGCATGTCATCAGATTTTTGGAACCGTTGTTTCGGCGTGAGGGATTTCCATGCCGGTGCCTCTCTGACAATGTTCCACAGTTGGAATTGAAGGAATTTTGAGCGTTTTTGGAAAGGGATGGTATCCAACAGGTGAACATGGCTTTGTACCATCTCCAAGGTAACAGGTGTGTGGAAAGATTTAATCACACATTGATGGATGTTATTAGAATTGCTGTAGGGGGGCAAAAGGTGGTTGTTCCCGAATGATTCAGGAACTCCCATCCACTGCACACTATCTCCTAATTGTAATTACAGATCAATAATTTAACAATGTAGTAAAGAATTTTTATACAAACAGTGTGACACCATTTTTTAGCAATAATAGTTGAGATTGTAAGACAGTATAGATAAATAACTATCTCGCAAATACATTTTTATCAAAAAAATTCATAGTAATTTATTGAACATAGTTAGGCCCAATGCGTTTCGAGTTTAACACTCTACTTCAGGGGCAATATCACAATTCCACAAGCTTCTAGAAAAGTAATGAGAAATGTACATCTTAGAATAGTACTCAAATACATTTATAGATCACAGTAACACATTTATTTAGACCTTTTGTGGATATTACTAGCAACTATTAGAATTGCTGTAGCCACTGGTGGGGTATGGATAAGGGCTGTCATGGAGAGAACTTTTAAATATAGGCTGGCTCCCCATACAGTCACTGGGGTGGCACCGTTTGAAGTTTTGAGAGGCAGGAATCCCAATACACATTTGTGCCCGGGTTGGAAGGGCAGATCGAGATGTGAGAGGGTTGATATAGAGCAAATACGAGAGAAATCGCATGTGCATGGAGAGAAGGCAAAGGAGAGATTTGATGTAAAGAATTGTTGCAGTCTGCCTGGGTATGTTCAGGTGATGTTATAAAATTGAAACTGCCAGTTAAAGTAAAGTAGAGAGACTCCAGATGTTCAAAGGAGATAGAGGTGGTCAAGGTTTTGGGTGTATCTGTCATGGCCAGAGGTAGAGGGGTGTGGAGCAAGGAGAACATGGCTGTAATCAGGAGAGGAGATGTGAATGGTGTTTGGTGGAGGCAAGGGAGTTGTTAGGAGTGTGTTTCATGTGCATATCAGGAGCATCTGCAGTGATAATGTGGAACATGTTATTGCATTGGATATAGTTCATTTAGTGTTACATGCTTAGCATATGTGGATGCACATGCACATGTATTGATTTATGTTAGGTTGTTCCATGCTTATCATTCATGGAACCTGGAATCTCAGAGGGCTTGGAGTGTGCAGAGGTTCCAGGCCAGACAGTTGCTGAATGGAGAGCTGAGCTGGGAGGTTGCTGCTCAGGACCTTGCTGGATTAACTGAAATCTAATGTTATACTTTTGGCTCCTAGAGTTCCTACCTTTAACAGAGGGCCTACACAGTCAATGCAAAATGAATGGTGCCAAGGGTGTACTTCAGGAAGGTATCTACGAGTGGATTTACCATAAGATGCCACCTCACCTGTAGGTGAGGGCTCCAGACAAGCACACTAAAGGGTATCAGGACAAACCTCACAATGCATGTCCTGGGTAGGGTACCATCTCACACCTCTAAAATACCGAACTAAGTAAAAATATATACAACGTACTTACAACACAAAAAAAGTTCACTCACTCCTTCAAACCATTCACCCTTTCATTTCCTATAACCTACCCAGCTAACTCCACGGACAAACTACAATTCTACCCCTATCAAACCCTGTAAATCAAAGCAAAAACCCTCTTTTTCCCCTATTTTCCCTCTTGCTTTACCCCCCAAAAGTGCACCCACATGAACCCAAAGTGCTCCGATGTGGTGCTTCCACAATTTGTCCTGCACAGCTGGATCATGATACCACACCTCCAGGGAACAGGCATTTAACCAATTTGGCACCTGCAAACCTCTCTCGTTTACTGTGCACGGAAGACTGATCCCCGCAACGAGGCACTGCAGCTGAGTTGTGCAGACAGGAGACCCCCAATGCCTCGGAAAGCCTGGGGCCTCTTTGTCAGTCACCAAATGTATGGATGGGTTCTTATCACCTTAACCAAGCAGGCCCACGACTTAAGAAGAAAGTGCATGTTTGTAAGTAAAGCAAGTTTATTGTACAATCATCCGGGAAGGAGCTAGATGACCTTGTCGAGTCAAATTAGCCCAAGTCTCACCGGACCACATAAGCTGACACATTGTATACATTTTTGCAACAGCTAAAACACTCCCATATGTTGTATTGCAGTCCATACCCACATGTGATTGGACACAATCTATACAAAGAAATACCATCTTTCTCAAATTCTTCCCTTCCCATTGGACATTGTTATCTTAACTACCATCTTCAGATCATATTCATAGCACACTCCTCTTTGTGATTCGTTGGTGGTAGGTCATGACATCAGCACATGGTTACACATTCATATACAAACATAATTCATTACGAGTCACAACTGGACTGAAACCTCTTAACCGTAAACATAAATGCGCACGGTTTGCATTGATATTTTAAAAAAGCGGAATAAACAGGTTCCTTTTAATCTGGTGATAACTATCTCATCCACCCCAACTTTACTGCCATTTTGGAACACTCTAATCTAACTGACTACCATTTCAACACGCATGGCCCCTGGCCACATCGTCTGTAAATAATCAAATCACAAGGTGTATCAGTCACTTTGGCCTTGAGCATCACTTCACCCCATATTTATTGTTGGTCAAAAAAAATAGCTGCAACCATTTGTGAAGCTCTCATGCACTGCTGAGCTGACCATCAGCTAAGGTCATAGTAACTTATTTACCCATCCTCTGGCCTCTGAAAACTCTGCAAAACCAGTTTCTCCACCACATTTTAATCGATTTATAAAAACGCCCACTGCATCTAGATTTTTAAATACCCTGTGTATGTATATCAGTGTGCATGCATGTTTAAATCGTTCATGTTTTCTTTACAGTGCGTTCTCTGTGACCAGTCCCCTTCCTTGCATGTACATTATTAAAACTCCTTGTTGCCCAGTTTCTAGGCTATTTATCACACATTATATCTGGATTGTGTTTTATATTCCATTTGGTAGCGTTTGCATTTGCCTTTCTACGCGCGTGCAAATCCAATATGTGTCAACTTAACAAAAAGTAACATTAAAGTTACATATCCCATTCACATTTAAATACACTGGATACATATACAAAATTGCAACATCACACTAACTGTGCCTCATCCCCAGTCACCACTATGGCGTGCGCAACATGAACCCCTCTTCACCATTGGGACTTTTCCTGACCAACCCAACAAGAACATCAATGGGACGCCTAGTGGCAGAATCTGAATGGAATGCCTGGGATCAGTGTAGTATGAGGTACATGTAGAGTGGTGGTCAGATTAGTAAAGGACATAAACAATCAAGAAGCCACATATGATAAGGCATACCACGGCACAGCAACGCATGAAAATAGAATTATAAGGCATAAAAAGAATAATAAAGAATTACATGTTACAGTAAAGCATGAACATGCCTCAGAGTCTTCTAGCAGGCTCACACCTGGCTGCCCTTTAACTTTTTTACTTTGCCACTATCAATCCTCCCTGTCTGTCATTCTCTCTTGCTCTTGCTTATATCTCTCTTTCACCTTCTCTCTTTCTAATAGATGCATTGTACACATTGTGCAAAAAGGATCAGGAAATTGGCAGATTAATGGAGGTGGCTAACTGGTGAACAGTCCCATTCTTATTACAAATGTGGGCATACTGACACACACACCGCCCCAAATCTTTAACTTATCACTGAAAGTTATAATGCAATTATTATTAACTAAATTGTAAATGTCACCTTAACCATCCAGAGGGCAAGTCTTTGAAAATCCCATAGGCTCCACTGTAAACATATTGCTGCAAGATTTACCACAGCAGTGGTATCAGTCGAGCTGGATTACACAAAATAACCAGGTCTGCTGTCTGGGAAAAGAGCCCATTTGCTCAGTTTGCTCCCACCATTATTGCTATTATTGCTGCTTGCATACACATTTGAGGCACCCTTCTGATGAAGGTGATGTGCATAGAGTGATCCATCTGGGATGGGGCACAGGGCATGGACCCCAAATATCTAGAAGGCCCAGCAGCTTACTCACAAACATCTGTGACAAAAGTCGTCTGGGGCCAGATGTCCCACTCCCTAAACTGCATGAGTCCTAAAAGTTAGGGTTAATGTTGAAAAATACTCACCTTGCATTCATCTTACACTCATGCTTCAAGGGTGTCTCACATACATGCTTTGTTATTCCAACTTCAAATGTATAAATGATATAGTTCATTTTTGGATCACAGCCTCTAATTTAACCTTTATTCAGGTTTTACTTTCTTTTATTAGATGTGACTGTACTGTATTATACAACCCTTTGAGACAACGGCACTTCTTCAGGTGTATAGAACACAATATAAAACCCTGTTTTCAAGATTCTCAAGTATTGGTCTACTCAGCAAGCAACAGTTTTCTCTCAACCCTCCATCAACCTCAGGGACACTGCAGAATGTTGGGCCAAACGTTCCACACAGCCCATGGTGCTTCACGTTTAACCTGCACTTTCTGCTTTCACTGTGGTCTCTGTGATTTTGTTGATTATCAGAAATTAAACATCTGCAAACTAGAGTACAAATAATTTTTTTAAAAATTGAAGATTGTAACTTCGGCAATACTGGGAGTGAAAAGTCTGTAACAAAATATCATATCTCATGAAGGACTGGAGGCACTCTGTGAAGCACTGATTCATGAATATCTAGAACTTATAAAACATGAACTATTGTTAGTCTTGCTATTGTTCACATTAACAGATAATATCTTTAGATATGGCCCAAATGTTTTTTAGAGAACCTAGGAACTTGATTGGGATCCATGGAATACAGTCAAAAATGAAACCCAGGGATTTGGCTGAGTTTTACAGCTGCAGGGTGAATCCTACCAGGCACACGTCGCCCAGCCATTATTGAACTAGTTGTTGCTTGGCTAGGGAAATGATGAGGATGAATTCTGTCTTGGTAGGTTTCAGTTTGTGGCAGGCTTTTCACATGCATATTTGGATGTCATCCAGGCATTCATGGAGGTGAGCGATGGACTGGGGTTCACTGACCGTAAGGTACATCAGAGTGCTGCCAGCATGTAGATGGATGACTATGCTGGGGCCATTTAGGAGAGTTCCCAAGAGTTGAAGATTGATTGAAGATGATTGGAGAGAGGATGGACCTATGGGAAATCCTACACATGACTGTGAGTCACTGCATTTGAATGAGACAATCTGTACACCAGTGAATCTTCTGAATAGGTAGGATACATACCATTTTAGGACAGGTCCGGAGAAGCCCATCCTGTTGTCATGGAGGGAGAGGAATGTTAGGTAGTAGAAAGTATTGAAGGCAACCGAGAGGTCTAAGAAGAGTACGTGGCATGAGTCCACTGTGTCAGGGATTCACAGTGCATCCTCCACTACTTGCTTGGTTGCAGACTCTGTGCAGCATTTGGATAAGAAGCCGAACTGGTAATCACAGAGGAGTCTAGGCTGGTTGATTTTGGTGAGAAGTAGTATTGTGCCTGCTTTCTCAAAAAGCTTCTAGAATAAAAGGAGACTCCTGATGGATCTGTAGTTGGCTAGGTCCTCTGGGTCAAGCAAGGGTTTTCTGAGAGTGGGTGATATGAGACCTGCCTTCAATACATCTGAGAATGCACCTTCACCAATGGGGGTGTTTGAAATACCAAGGAGTGCGCTGAGAGACTGGTGAGTTGTTTGTTCAGGAGGAAGTCTTTGATGTAAGCAGTTGGTCTTAGGGAAGCAATTGTGTTTGAGAGGTCTTTAGGAAAAAGGAGAGTGAAATTGGTCCATGAGGGAAGTTTCCGGGAGGGAAGAATAGCTGGGCACCGTCTAGTTTTGGGGCATCAATGAGAACTCTAGTATTTTCAATTTTGTTAATGAAGAAGGTACCAATTCAATTTCAATCCATTGCATTTCTCTTGAGAAGCCAGCACCTCAGGGAAAAGTGTGGGACTGGCAGAATGCTTAACTACTTCAAATAAGGCTTTGCTGCTTTTAGAGACTGTATCAAAGGTGGAGTTGTAGTAAGTGACTTGGCCTCAGCGATCATGTGTGTTCATTGGGTGAATAGGGATTTCAGAGATCCTTTGGTCTATGGTCCTTGCACCACTGCTTTTCAAGGGATCTGATCAAGTGTTTTGTGGTGGCAATCTTTAGTGTGTACCAAGGTGTGGACGGTTTGACTTTGGCATGATTGGACTTAAGGGGCACTTGGGCATCCACTACCTATTTGGTGAAGTAATTGAATGTATACAGAAGGGCCGAGGCATTCCCTGTAATGAGGAATGTTGCGAAGGTTGCTTCTGGTGTGTTTGGTGGGGCATTTTTGAAGGAGCGGCAATGAATCACATGGCGTTCAGCCTGGCCTTTGTGGGGCATCTTTGAGTGTGGTATGAGAAGGGACATTGTGGCATGGTCAGTTTAGTTGAGAGGGAGAGATTCAAACATGAGAGAAGTAGGGAGGAGGTGAAGACATGGTGAAGGTGTGGCCTTTGACATGTGTGGGTGAGAGTATGATCTATTTTGTTGGTCAGGGAGAATAGAAAGTCATGTGGGTGTTTTGTTGGTTTGTACTCTGAGGAAGATTTTATTAGAGCAGGAGACCATTATTTTTATTATTATTATGGTATTTATTGAGCGCGGACCTCGCTTCGAGAAGCAACATAACGCTTTCCAGAGGTATAAAACAATGCAGATACATAACAGAATGCTTTTTTAGAGGTAACAACAGAACAGATATACAGTGGGGGGTAAGATACAGAGGTGCAAAGAGGAGGGGTACAGCTGAAGGAGAGGGGAGGTTGGTGTCTAGCGAGTCAGGTGGCACGAGTTGCGACTTGATGGTCTACGTGTTGAGAAGGAGAGACTCCTTGAAGAGGTGGGTCTTGAGTTCCTTTCTTAATTGTATGAGCGTGGGGGCGACTCTGATGCAGACAGGGTGGAGGTTCCATAGTCTTGGGGACATAGGCAGAGAAGGCTTGTTTTCTGGTCCTTTCCTTTTTGCAGTGGTGGGTTTCAAGTATGCACGTGTCCTGTCTTCTGGTGGTGTGATGTCCACTGGAGAATCTGGGCTTCTCCAAGAGGTAGCTGGGTGACCTGAGTGAGACTGCCTTATAGATGATGCAGCAATACTGGAGGGGGATTTGTGCGTGCAGTGGGAGTACGCAGCAGTCGATAAGAGCAGGGGTGATTGGGTTGTATCTCTGTAGACCCTTGATGAGGAATGCAGCCGCATGTAGGACACTTTTCAGGGGAGGACGCTAGGAGGCCTTCAAGGAGTGCATTGTCCCCATGAATGGTGGATCTGAAGCTGTATGCAGCGAGGAAGGGCTTGACTTTCTGCAGGACTGAGAGCTGATACCAAGCTGTCTGAGTTTTCTTAGCGATGTGTGTCTTGAAGGAGAGATGTTTGTCGATGTGGAACCTGAGGGACATGGAGCGGGAGGTGAGCTCAGGTGTGAAGCCCTCGGAGTTCATGGTTGATAGACAGGCCTGTATGTCTGGGTGTTCAGTGTTGTTGGTAAGGAGTAGGAAATCGGTCTTGGAAGGATTGAGCTTCAAGTATGCACTGGACATCCAAGACTGGATCAGCAAGAGGCAGGTATTGAGCCTATGGTTGTCGATTTTGAGGTATAGCTGTGTGTTCTCAGCATATTGGTGGATGAGGATGTTTTGTGTGACTAGGGGGGCTCCCAGCAGCTCCATGTATAGATTGAAGATCACTGGGGAGAGGATGGAACCCTGCGGGATCCCACAGGTGACGGGTAGCATTGTCAATCTAGAGGAGTCCATCTGAACAAACTGCTTGCGGTTGGCGAGGTAGGACTTCGGCCAGCATTGGTCAAGGTTGCTGATTTCCATGTATCGATGTGATGTGTCGGTAAGTGCCTGGTGGTCTACTGCGTTGAAAGCAGCCAAGAGGTCAAGTAGAACCAGGAGACAGAGGTGGCTGTCATCAAGGATGTTGAGGGCGTCATCAACCACCTGTATGATTGCTGTCTCTGTGCTGCATCTGGGTCTTAACCCTGATTGGTGCGCTTGGAGGAGATTGTTGGTGTTGATGTGTTGCTGCAGTTGTGAGGCTACTGCTTTCTCAATGTTCTTACCTAAGAAGGGAAGATGGGTGCTGGGGCAACAGTTACCTAGGTTCTCACGATTCAGAGAGGGAGGATTTGTCCTGTCTTTAAGGTCGATGGGAAGGTGCCTTGAGAAAGCTTTTGATGATCTCCAGGTAGGGAAGGAAGGGAGAGTCTTCAGGATGGATGCTGGGAGGATGTCGTCTGTATACGATGTGGCTTTGAGGGTGGCCAGGGTTTCTACCAGGTCCTCTGTCAAGAGTGTCTTGAAAGTAGCCCTAGGTGTGGAGATTTCATGAGGAGGGACGTGAGATGGTTGTGTGGATGCAGAGCTGGTGTCTATGTGCTGGCGAATCTTGCTGATTTTTTCAAAGAAGAAGGTGTTGATGAGGTGGAATTTTCGATGGAGTGTGGTATGGCAGGATGAGGTAGCGGGTTGACACAGTGCTTGACCACTTTGAAGAGGGCTCTGCTTTTGTTGTCGGCTTCTGCTATGGTGTTCTGAAAGTAGGAGGCATTGGCTGTGTTGATTAGTTGTCAGAGGGTTTCTCAGATTTCCTTGAGGAGCACCAGGTCGGATGCGGTCTTGGATCAGCACCATTTTTTCTCTTGTTTCCGGATCATTCTTTTGCTGATGTTGAGTTCTTGCATGTACCAGGGTGCTGGTTTGCAGGTTCGTTATTTCAGAGGCGCGTGTTGTTCAATAGAGGGTGAGAGGGTGGCTTTGAGTGCTTCCAGTAGAGAGTCACAGTTTGGTTGGGGGTGTTCGGTCCATGTAAGGTGGAGGTTGGTGAGGTCTTCGGTGAGGGCTTCCACTGGGAAGTTCTTGATGGATCTGAATGTTTGTCTTATGGGTTTCTACCGGGAGCTCTTGACTGGGGTGGTGTGAAGGATGTTTAAAGGCACAACTAGGTGGTCAGACCAGTGAAGCGGAGAGGGACGCTGTAGTGGAAGGAAGACAGTGCAGTGATGGTTAGGTCAAGGATGTTACCTTTCTCGTGTGTTGGGTCTTTCATGTGCTGGGTGAGGCTAAGGGTGTCGAGCAGGCCGAGGAGATCTTTCTTCATTGTTTGGTGGCCTTGTTGCTGGAAGGCTAAAGTATTTTAAGCCTTTTAGGAAGATGTTGTTGGCGTGCGTGAGGGACATGGTGGAGACATGGTGGTGACCAGGTCGGTAAAGTCCCTGATGAAGGCGGTGTTGGGTTTGGGTGTTCTGCAGATGAGAAGGAAGGCGACTGTGTCCATCGGGAGAGTGGGAACTGGCAGGAAAGGACTTTGATGGAGCCAATGTTGTTGACCTTAAGTCTGGTGCAGGCCTATGAGGTCTTCTTGTGGATGACTTCGAGGCCTTTGCCTGTCTTTTTCAGCCAGTCTCTGGGTTGGATACTGTAGCCGTCGAGGACAAGGACCTCTTGGATGTGGGTGGAGGTGGGTGTCAGCCAGGTCTCAGTGATGAAGATGGCATGAAGATTGTGTAGTGATGCGGTTGGTGATATCTGCTGCATGGGTGATAGCTGAATAGACGTTGGTGAATATCAAGTTCCGTGTTGTGGATGGTGAGGGCTTGAAGATGGGCTCGGGGCTGATGTGGGTGTGGTTGCTGCATTGCAGAGTCAATGCTTTAGAGGAGGGACATTGTCGATGACGTTGGTGTTGCCTGGTGGTGGTGGGGATGGCCTATGGGGATGGAGGGAGAAACCACATGTCAGCATGTGCTGAGCTGTTGTCTGAGCAGGGGATCAGGCCCTAGGTCCTCCTGGTCTGAACAGGTCTAAACAGGAATTGCCCTTTTCTTCATCTGCCCTTCACTTTGGACACCTAGGTGAGAGACATCCTTAATCTAAGAGTTAAGAGCAGAAAGGAAGAGGCAGGGCTAAGAAGGAGGACGGGGCTTAGGCCATGTGACTTAGATCTACTTGCACCTGTTCACCAACTATAAAGGCAAAGAGGTTGGAGGGCTGCTTGTCTTCATCTGCACCCTTCATTGTGACAATTGAGACAGCTCTTAATTACAATTCAGACAGCCTTTTCTTAGTGTGTCTAGTTGGGTTTAAACCAAATGTTGTGAACATTGATTTTTTTAATGTATTACCAAATTAATAAGTCTTCACAATGTTTCATTCATAATGACTGGTGGGTATAAGAGAACTTTTCTGTTTGAACTTTGCTTCAGTCATTCCCTGAATTGTTTCATCCAGAAAATGTACTTTGGGACTTAATGTCCAAAATATCTTTGACATTGAACCTCAGCTGAAATTGATTATTTTGAGTAGGTACAAGCATGATACCTTTATTTAGTAGAGAAACTTGTGAAGGGGATACTTGCTTCCGTGAAATGATTCCCCTCTGGAGGTGTGGTTTATATCATGTCCAAAAAAGTCACATTGGTGTTTCCTATTGACAGGATTGATGTTCGTTACCTGATGATGAAAGATCATAAGATAAAGCACTGGAACACTGTTCTCATGCCCCTGCAACGGTATTGTTCCTCTGAAATCATTCATGTATAACCCCATATTTTCAGGGCGGTAAAAGTTCTAGTAGGCTGGGGTGGTGGCTAAGGACATACAGAAGAAATATAACTATACGTCGTAGCCAATAATGAAACAGAATGACATGGACTAGAACAGAGAAATGCCTAGAATGGATGATACTAGTGGACAGGAACTTGTATATAGAATTCAAATTCAGCTATATCTTTACATGTAATACATTTTTACAATCACCATAGATTTCATGCTGTCCAGACAATGAGACGCAAGGTTGAGGGCCATGTTGGGCTAGAGATTGACATTAAGTCAGTTAAATGGAGGAATGACTGTGGCATCGTATAGGAGGTGTCAATCCATCAGAGATGCAGCCCAGGCATACACATTCCTGTGAATTGAAATAAGAATGACCACCGGTTGGCGGAAATGCTCCAACATGGGTATCTAGCACTTACCACTACATAACACAACTGTATAGATCCCACAGCTCATCCGCTTATCAGCTACTAGAGAATGGCATCTATTTTGCAGCCCTTTTTTGAACAAATGGTGAAGAAGCGTTTCCCAAATATGAACATCCATTGATCCAGTTTCCTTCCACATGGCTAGGATATTTTTGCACGATGCAAATAGCACAGGATGAAACAGCCCTTTTTCCTCATTGCCATTTGCTAAGTTGCCCGAAGAGATATTCCTTCACCAAATAGCATCAATGCTAGAGAGATATCAATGGTATGGGTTACTGTAGACTCAAGGTCCTCCAGAATATGTCAGCAGGATCACTGTACTTTCTGACATACCCGAATCTGGTATCACAACATCTCTATTTAAGTATGACTTCTCCAACAGTTCGGGAGGGGATCGGGCCCCTCTTATATAACCTAGTCGTCTTGAATTGTATCACCTTACTTTTCAAGATGTGTGACATATCACTCGAAAGATCCCAAAAGGCCATAAAATCACCAACCTTTAGAATGATCTCAGGGACTGGATCATATTAAGCTGTGAACGCTGAGTTCCTCCCTTTGCTACGCAGCAGGCGCATCCTATATATTTGCTTAACTTTGGGAAATTCCTTTTTTTATTAAAAAACAGTTTTCCCCAATTCAATTGATTGCAAGTTATTGGCCAAGTCCAAATGCTGCTTTAGACTTTGGATCCAATGGCAATGTGATTTACGCAACCACTCTTACACACTCCGACTTTGTTGACATGCTGATCTTATGTCATATGGCCCTGTTCTTCAAAACGTTACCTCAGAGTGACATTCTTGCATATACCGAGAGCTCTCCAGTCAACTTCGTTGTAGTGAAGGGTGGAGGTAAAATTCCCAGAGTGAAAGTCATGAAGGGGTGATGGTGAGGTTAATTCTATATCTCCTAAGTGTCTTGTGCCAGAATTCAATTTCAAAGCCAACCAATGGGTGTTGCCGGATGTCAGTGGGGACCAGCTGTTGATGGAGCAATGCAAGCTTTGCTGGAGTGAGAATGCTCATAAGGATTAACAATTCAATTGAATTCAGCTTTATTTTGCAGAGCCATGAAGCGCATACCAAACAAACAACAAAGCTAAAATATATCATAACATGAATTGATTGCAGCATACATAACATAGTATGATTTATATCATAATAAAAAAGCTGAATGAAAGGGCACATACCTCAAAAATTTGAGTTTACAAAAAATAAATAAATATTTAAAGCAGCTCCACAACTCAATTCAGAAAAGAATCATTAGTAAAGAATAAGGTCCTATTTAATAAACATAAACTATTCATTGTGCAAAATATGCATGTGCAGGTTAAAAGAGCATGTACGTACTTTTGAAACAGATTAAGACCTGAGGACCCCACGGGATGGAATGTACAATCCCACACAATCTCCCCACTTCACAAAATCCTATATATTGACAGATAGCAGATGGATATGTCAGCCCTTTAAACAAGCCTAGCACTCCTCCTTCTCTTTCTCATTGGAGGTAATTATCCACGGAGTGTACTGCTAGGCTGTCATTTGATGTTCGACAAAGCTCTAGGGCTGTTGCAGTCATTCTAACATTTTTGACATGGAACAAAACCTCAGGTAACATTTCCTCAAGTCCAGGTAAATTGGGCAAATCAACACGACATGCACCGCACTTTCGTGTGATCTGGACATACAGGGCACACAGGTGAATAACTGTTGTTTCATTTATGACGCAAAAGTGCCGGGGAAGAATGCCTAATTGCAATTTAATATACAAGGCTCTCATTGGCTTTACATTGATCTGGTCTAAATAGGCTTCATAACCACAGTAGTCAGCAAAATGTCTTACTTGAATGACTGATCGCAATATATCCATCTCCATCTTGGCCCTTTAAGCCTTTTTCACACACTGCTTGGTTGTTCTATCCATGCAACATGGATTTTCCCAAAAATCAACCTGTGCTATGCTGAAAAGCTCTTCAAATATGTGAACCATGGTAGTGAGCTACCACCCCTCCTGTGCCATGATATCTTTGAGGGAATTTCTGTATTTAAACCACTTTGGGTTGGACCAGATACTTAGCCAGAACAAGTCAGGTTTTGATTTGCACAGGTTTTGTAAAGGTTTTTCATAAGATACAATTTTATTAATTTAAAAGGGTTTGATGAACTCCTCACTATCCCTACCCTAAAGAGGATTTCCCTGACTAACAAAATAAACTAAAGGAAAACACTCTAACAAAAGGATTCAGTCCCTCACACTTATACATAAAACAAACCTATGAAGGTAATGTATAGCAATAATAATATAACACAGTTTTATCCAACATCAACTTAATGACTGTTTACATCGCCTTGTAACCTGGGTAATGTTTCTATCCCCAGATTCAAAGCAGGACTTGATATAAACAGTTCAAAATTAGGAAGGTTCCGCTCTACAACAAAGTTCTGGTAATAAGGTTCTTCTTTCTTCAAACATCTCTCAATTGCAATTTCCAACAGTTCAAAAAGAAATAACAACTCTTTGTCTCTTCACTTATGGCAAAGGCATCAACACCTCAATGTTTTAGCAGGATGATTTCACAATAATTCCCAAGATATTACAGTGGTCTTGCCACTTCTTTGTTTCTACAGTTTGTAACCACAACAATGTACTTCAATGACTTTTACCTGGTCCACTCACCTGCCAGGTCTATCACTAAAAGGTCCCTGTCCTGGTTTACTCGCCTACCAGCACTAAAGGCTCCTAACACTACTACAAGTACTTCTGTAGTCAAGTTCACTTCAAACAACTTTATAAAGTCTTTTGACTTTCAACAACTTCAGTATGAGCTACTTCATTTGAGAAAACATGAAACACATTGATGCTGTTTGTTCCACCCCTGTGTTTGCAACATGCAATGCAGATTATGCTCCTCACCTCCTGAATACTTTCTATCAGGAGGGCAACTCCTCTGCCTCTCTTGTTTTCCCACTCTTACATCAACCAAATGCTGATTATGGCTCTTTATCACACTTGCTGTTTTTTGGCTTAGACAATGCTTGTTTGGATCTTCATCAACTATTGACTCTTCCTCTCTTCAGCAATGGAAGGTATACTTGGTTTGCTTCTTAATTGCCCCCTCTTGGTCTTGGCAATATTGAGAATGATTAACTTGTTTTAGTATTGCCCTTTCTTGACTTTGACAATGGTAGTATTTGCTACCTTCTTTTACTATTGCCCTCTTTTGACTTTGGCAATTACTTCGACCTTTGTAATTATAATTATAACCTTCTTGTCTGATTCCAAGATTTTCATTCTGCCGCTTTAGCTGCTTTGTATCAGATTGGTATACAAAGTTATTCTTAGTCTGCCACTTTAGTTTCTTTATATTAGTTCAGTATTCAATATTATTAATAGTGGCCAGTATGCAATTCCGGAGTGTTCCGGGCTCACATAATACTAGTGGACTCACTGGTTGCTTCATAAGCATCCGCTCGCTCTGCTGCCACTACCACATCTGCTTCCTCTGCTTCCTGCTGTCAGGTAAACTGCTGCTTTCTGCTTCCTGCAGCCAGTACCAGTTGGCAGAGGACCGTTCCTTGCTCCACAGGCACTCTGGTGCTCGCATGCCACCAAAGCAAACGTTACTTTTGGAAAAGCCTTTCAGATCAATGCTCTCAACGCACATTCTCTGCATTCAATGTTATTAAGGGTAGAGACCCTCACAAAACCGGCATCTGCTTCACAAGCCGCAATGGCTCTGGTATCTCTGCTTCCCTTTAACTTCTGCTGTCACTGCAACATAGAGTCTTGGCAGGTACTCCACCTTCTGCTTCTCCTAATGGCCTGCAACTGAGGGGGCCATTTATATTCACCAGACCCTCTCAGGCGTGTGTCATTAGCATCACTAGACTGCATCTGGCAGTCTAGTGCCTCCAAATTTATGTTCCTTGTCTCAATACTTTGGCCAAATTACCTTTTTCCTCTACAGTCTTAACTTTTCAATAGGCCATTAAAATTGTAGGGTCTTGGGTAAAGTTATTAAAGGGGTTTTCCCATTCCTCCTATCTGATGCCCTCCCATCTGATCTTCCCGCAGAGTGCCACCTCCAAAGTCGGGATCAGAAAGCATCTGCCTTTCCCTGGCCAAATGGGAATGGTCCAGGCCACGATTTCTGGGGAATAATCTGATTCATAACAATCCACCTGTACGGTAATGTTACCATTCAACATTAAACCGAGTCTCAATTTCCTCCCAGCCCTGGTGCCCCAGAATAGCAGAGCCTTGGTCTTGGAAATGTTGATGGACAGACCATTGGATTCACAGAAATGTACAAAGATGTTAAACTGTTGCCTTAGCCCCATTGGTGTCAAAGATAGCAGGACTGCGTCATCCGCAAACAACATTATGGGGAATTTATGACTGGCAAGAGTAGGAGCATCACATGAGTCTTTTAAGTCATTAATAACGCAATCAATAAATAGAGAAAATAGCTTGAGGGCAAGGGGACACACCTGGTGAACACCCATCTGGATTTCAATTTCTTCGGTGGTGCTCCCATCAAGGTTCCATCTGATAACTGCTTCATTATTACTATAGGGCATTTTTGAAATGCCCTCAGTAATATTGCAGGAATTTCCAGACCCGCGAGAACACTCCACAATCTCGCTCTAGGAACCATATCAAATGCTGTACGCAAATCAATGAAAACTGAGTATATGTACATCTTTCGCAGTGTGTCATACTTGTACAACAAAAGCCGCAAGCTGCGGCTCTGATCAGCTGTGCTGGTATGATCCTGGAATCCTGCCTCTAGGTGGTGCAGTACCTTGCTTTCCTCATTCCAGTCCTCCACGTGACTCAGCTGTGTCTTTGCAAAGACCTTCCCGCTTGTGTCCAGCAAGCAATTAGACAATAATTACTTGGATTGTCCCACCCCCTTATTATTAATAGGATGATCTCTGCTGTCATACATGACAAGGGTGCCAAATTAGATTTCAGAGCTGCATTAAAATCAGTGTAGTGAAGTAAGGAACCCAAATCACTGGTTCTGCTTGATTAAAACGTACAGGGACCTTATGTGGACCAGGGACTTTGCCTATTTTTTGTATTAACAAAACACCTCTAATGTCCTCCTCAATGAGTATCAGGGGCTCTGCCCGTTCACACAACTCCTCTGTCTGGCTCGGAAATAACCTTGATTCATCATAAAGATTTTTAAAGTGGTCAAACCAGACTGTCTCCGGGATGCAACCCTCCACCACAACTTGTTTGGGCGACTGTCCCGCTCCCATCAATGCCCAGAATTTACGTGAGTCATTGTTTTTTATTGCCCCAAGTAATGCATACCAAGTCGCTTTCAGATAAGCCTCTGTTTTCATCCTAATCAAATCTTTGTAGTTCTTCTTGGCTTCTCGGTGAGCTACTATGCCCCTGCTGAGGGTGTTTTTGACACATTCAATCACCATCCCCTTGGCTCTGTGACCATCCTGACCATCCCGATCATACCAAACTACACTCCTACACACCACTTTCTTGACAGAGGTACCAGATGAAGCAAAATGCCCACTCAGGTTCTCCATCAATCCTCCAAAGGCGGTAATAATATCTGAACTATAGTTGTAAAGGCTTCCAAGGTTGGAAGGATTAACTCGGCCTCTTCCAAACTGCTGGATCTTCATGTCTCAGCCAATAATTTAGAGAACCCATCTTTTCCACCAATACATAGCTCCACCAGTCCAGCATTGCCAATCCACCCTCTGGCAACTTTAATACCTCTTCTCTAAGGTGAGCTTTTTTATGTCACCATATGAATTTTGTAAAACAGAGCATTAACTTCACAGTAGGCTGCTTTAGGCAGTTCTAGAAGGGTCATTTGTGCCATATCTAAACGATTCAGAATGGTGTTTAATTTAAGAGCATGCATTATATCCGTAATAGAAAGAGGAAGAAGCTTCAACCTTGTGAAGTAATTTATTACTGTACTACTTACAGGACCATAGTTAAGAGAATTGAGTTTAAAATATTCATTCACAATGTACATCCCCAGGTATTTAATTGAAGATTATTGTAGTTGGTTCTCCACCAGGATCCTGCGGTCTATCAGTATATCAGGGTGAGCCAACCATAATTGGACCTTCACAGGATTCACTTTGTAGTGCACCAGAGGAGCATATTTATTCTATCTCCTAAGCGCCCACACAGCCATACAGGGTGATCAAGATTTAATAAAACATCATTGACATATAGCAGTATTCTGTTTTTTTTATACCACGTTCTGATATAGCCTGTAGCTGATACAACTCCTGACCTTGCACAAGGATGTCTCAATAGCTAACACATAAACAAAAGGAGAAAAAAGGCGTGCCTGCCTGCGCTGGTATCCAACAGAAATGTTAGTGAGGAAACCCAGTCTGCACAGAAGCTCGGCTATTAAGGTACACCAGGTGAAAACCTGGAAAAACGGCCAAGGATGTGGGAGAGAGCGACCTTGACAAAAAAATCCTGAATCTGTCAGTCTGATACCTTAGGAAGTTGTGCATATAATTCCATATAAAATGACACACATTATTCACTAATGTCCAACACATTATCAAATTTGGTGCCACGCGACTCTACAATCAAGATGGTGATGCCTTTGCTGACATTTAAGGAATACGTCAACAAGCCAATCATTTTATACCCTTATTCAAAGAAATACTGTCTATGACTTGCAAAGCATAGTGCATCACTCACTGATGTGACCTCTTTTAATTCACCTCTTAGATCAATGAAAGAGTTTAACAGCCTTTTTGTACCTAAGGGTTTGTGCTCATTTGAAAGATCCTCTATATCTCATGCAAGATAATAATTTCCTTAGTCCTGGGAGCCTGCAATTTGCTCGACCAGAAAGCCATATGCTGACTGCATATGTATGCCTTACGTGTATCCTAAAGAGGCATTTTGTGTACTTCTTCATCACTGTTTATTAGCTAGAACTTCTTTATCATTCTGTGGATCCACATTTCCTATATCTGACCATGCCAGCACATCAAGGTTCAGCCTCCAACACATTAGGTGCGTAGGCACCTTGAGCAGCACCATGCAAATTTTGAACGGGACTTCATCAGACAGGGTGATCAGAAAACATATCTGGGATCTCCTGTTGCTCCATGCCCACCTCTTCCCTCTGCACCCTTTTTCTCTCTCTTTGCCTTGCCACTCTGTTACTCCATCTGGACAAGGCTCTGTGCTATTGGCTGCTGATTATGGTGGCAGTGGGAATGTTGGGTCAGTGAGACATGACATTTTTCCCTTTGATTTTCCCCTGTCTGCCCTCCGTCACCAATGAAGCCGTGAATATGCTGGTGCACCATCTTAGATCCTTTCCCTTCACACACGTGTGGAGATGTTAGGACAGTTTTTCTGAATTCCAACTAAGGGCTTAGTAAAACCATTCAACTGAGACAGTACAAGACTATACTCTTAGTATAAGGCTGTACCACCTGCATATATCGTAGCATAGACAGAGCAGCCAGGCTTATCCTAGGAGGGAGAGAAGGCTGTGGGAAAGTACATAGAACCTCTAGTATACCAGGGATTCAATAGAAACACTTAAAATCAGCAGCATTATAAAAATACCAGTAGGCCAAATTAAGTCTTGGGGTAAGCACTGGTCGTAGAGTTATAAACACATTTATAAAAACACACCACAATTCTTGACGGCACACAGACCAAAGCATACATCCTTCTTCAGAATACCTAAAAGTAATTCTAGGGAAGTCAGACCTTATCATACACATTTAGTATAGGCCACACCTATTCATGGGGAGTAAAACCTATTAGTCACATTTAGATGACAACCTGTAATACAAGGGTCTTAGACCCTGTCAGTTATGCAGTGACACTCAGCAAAGAAATCACATGATCAACCAACCCTGTTACCAGAATTTGAATAGTGAAGCACAGATTCAAGGAACAGTATATACCTATAACTACATGTATGATAACACACAGCTATACTAGGTGAGTAAGACCTTTGGGGGGTAATGTACAATTACAGTTGCTTTTCAGCTCAGTGGAACACAAACTAAGATAAGCAAGAACTCTTTACACTAATTAAGGATTGCACCAAGCAGACCAAGGTCAGCTACACCTAAAGAACACGTTTTAAGAATGGCACACAGCTATTCTAGGCAGGTAAAACCTCAAATTGTAATATACTATTACAGTTGCTTTTTAGATCAGTGGAACACAGCTTGAGCCTCTACCCAGTAAAGTACAAGCAGTAACAAACCAGCCTTCCCCCACTACCCAAACCCAAGTGACAGCCTTTGTGGGCCTCACAGGGTACTACAGAAATTTCATGGCAGACTATGGAGTGTGAGAAGGCCTTTCAAGGCTTAAACTACTCCCTGTATCAGGCCCCTGTTCTCAGGGCCCAAACTACAAACGTTATTTTATTGTGCAGACAGTTGCCTCTGACACTGGAATAGGTGCTGTTCTATCACAGGTAGATGAGAAAGGCAAGGAACACCCGGTTGGATTCATTAGACACCAGCTTTAGGACAGAGAGCTCAGGTGGTCCACCGTAGAGAAAGAATGTTTCTCCGTCGTTTGGGCCATAAGGAAGCTGAGGCCCTACCTCTATGGGACCCACTTCACTGTGCAAACGGAACATAAGCCCCTAAACAGGAAGCTGAGGCCCTACCTCTATGGGACCCACTTCACTGTGCAAACTGAACATAAGCCCCTACAATGGCTAATACACATGAAGGGAGAGTATCCAAAGTTGCTCTGGTGGTCCATTAGCCTGAAAGGCTTTGACTTCACCATTGAGCACAGGCCAGGTGTCCAACATAGCAATGCTGATGGGTTGTCCAGAATGTTTATTCGACTTGAAAAAGAGGCCAATCCAGGGGTGGATTTGCTCCCCTGTGTCCTTGGTCTGGGGGGGAGGGTTAGGAAAGATTTCTCTAAGTACAACTTTCCCTCCACATTATGGAACCCCCAAACTTTTTGCTTTTGTTTGGCTGACCTAAGCTGACTTTTTACAGTGGAGCCCAGTCTTCAGTTGCTCTCCCCTGGGCTTTTGCTAATTTGTTATGTGGAAACTGACCCATCCTTCAGTCTGTCAGTACTGGGAAACTACATTTCCCTTAGTCCTTGACTTTGTTGCCATTTCTTGGTAACTTTTTATCTGTGCGCCAAGTAACTTTCTGTCGCGTGCACAGAGGTCTTATAATTTTATGGCCCTAGACACCCTGTAAGGCTTTTTGGTGGTTATACAAGTGTGCCTAGGACAAACTGGTGGCAGCAGTTTACTTTACTGGTATTTTTACTTCTATTTATTGTAGCATACCGCATTTATCGCGTTTAGTCCCTGATGGTGGCCATTGTCAAAAATGGCTGTGCCATGAAGTCTTTTGTTATGTCCTTTAGCCACCTTGTTCTTAGCCTTCACCCATGCCGAAATTACCTGGGACTTCCTTATTTGGACATGCAGCCTCCCGCGAAAACCGCATCTTTTGCAGGCTCCTGCATGCCACGTTTGCTAGTGCTCAGGAAAAGGATTTGGACTGTCTGGACCCAATCCAAACTACTGATGCCAGGATGTCTGGTATGCCTGAATGACTGAGACCTCCATGGGCATGATTGGCCCGTGCATGGCATGCATGCAAGCAAGCAGATTTTCCATTGGTTATCCCAGATTTGAACGCAAAACGAATCTTGGATAGGAGAAGGGGCTCTGCATCCATTCCAGGTCGATCTACTGATGTTCACACCAAACTACAGATGGAGCCAAGTATCCAGAAAGGCGGAAGCAGACTCGTGGAACTGCCACAGATGTACTGCAAGCTTTGACACCCTGCGTCCGTTGCTGTCCCATCGGACCCCTGCTTTTGTCATTCATCTTAGAAGGGAACAACTACTGTCAGCACCTGCTGATTAACCGCCAAAAGAGCCTCCTCAGAAGTGTTTCTGGGCAGTCCCATGAACTGACCAGCTCTACCCTGGGATATTGCATAGGATCGCCGCTGTCCCCAGTTGTGACTCGAGACTTGGGGAATTGTCACCTTGTGGTCCTCGGCCCTGTCCTGCCAAATTGTGTAGGCCTTGCTCCTCTAGGTCACAAACTCAGATGGTGCACCACGCCACAAGCCTTTGTGATCCCCACATCACTATGCTGTGGTGACAGGCGTTGTATGTGCTTTGCCTACCTGACCTCCTGTGCCTCGAAGCCTGCTGCACCAAAATATTCTTCCTCTCTTCTATGTGAGCTGAGAAAAGGCCACTGCCCCATCACAGATGATTGTCCTGTCCCGCAGCCGCTGAAAGCCAGAGCCCTGCAAAACTGCACGGCTCGAACCTACAAGCAACCTAAACTAAACTGGCAAAGTTTGTTCATAACTGTGCAAGAGGCTGTGAGTACTTGCTTCACTTACCGGTGGCCTCTGGCATAACCAAAATACTCTTACACACAAGAATCCCTTAAAAGATGCTCTCTCTGGCTGGCCTAGCCTGCGCTGCCTAGCTATTCCCAAACGTCGAAAGTCGCTCCGCCTGCATGGGTAGACGCAATTCGAATAGTGGGACCTCATTCTTCATCACCTCAAGCCTGTTCCTGAACTGCTGCAACCCCCGGAAGAGGTGCCATTTTCGCTCTTGACAAATGGCTGTGCCTTCTAAAGGCACTGCTTTACTTTTGAGCGCAAGGCTCCCCACTTCGTATGGTTTGACTGCTTAAGTTAGGGTTTGGATACTGAAGATCGCCCAATGCAATAATTGTGTTAACCCCCAGGTTACTGGTTGTGGATGTGTTTTCCCCAATCTTGCATTAGGCTAAAAGTGATCTTGTATACTAAGTGATACGCTTGTGTGGTAATTGTTTCTGTATTGCTGTGGTTATTCGTGTTTGATTATAAGGCCTATAATAAATGTACATGGTTTTTTGACATACACCTGTCTAAGAGTATCATGTGGCTTGTTGCTGTGTGTACTCATTGTGGGCTTCCGATCACTCTCCTCCTCTCCTGAGACCTAGACCTGACTGCCGGCCAAGATACCTTGATTGGTTTGGCTTGTCCAGAACGTCCCCCTATTCCACTAAACTAGGGTGCCCTCCTAAATGTCTGCCCACCAGGTCAGAGTTTAGAAATCCATCTTAACAGTGGCAGCAGTTACTTTTTGGTACAATTTACTTTAGCCTTACTGTGTTTACAGCATTTGGCTACTAACAGTGGCTAGTGGTCAAACATGACCATGCCACAAGGTTTTTCGCTTGCCCTTTGGCCATCTTTTAGCATTCTTCCTGGCCCATGAGGCAGGAAAATACTTAAATGGACTTCCATTGCCCAGGCAAGCAGAGGCTTTGGGCGGGTTACTGGAGGGCCATGAGTGTTTGCTGCCAGGAAGTGGGTTGGGACTGTCTGGTCCCAATCCACAAACTGGTGTCACTGTGTCTGAATGGTATGCATGAATTTTGCCACCAGTGCTCCTGGTTGGACTACTGCAGGTGTGCTTGTGTGTGGGCCAGATATGCCATTGGCTAGTGAGAGGTTCAACTCTTACCTGGCTTTTTGGATATGAAGAAGACCCCTGCACCCACTCCAGAGAGATCCTGGAAGAAACCGAAAGAGCCAAGTGTCCTGTCCAGCTGCAAGACTTGTGAGGAGACGGTGGACCCGTTGGTAGAAGGCATGGTGACCAACTTCTGCTGATGTCCTGGAAGAGCCCTGTCTTGTAGGTGATCTTCAGCAGTCCTGCAAAGGAGCTGCGACCCAGGTGCAGTCTTGACTTATGGGTGACTACGTGCAGTTTTGCTGGTTTGCAGCTTTTACTTACGGGGGGACTGCATGCAGTTTCGCCGGCGTGCAGCCTTGACCTATGGGGGACCGCATGCAGTTTCGTCTGGGTGCAGCCTTGACTTACGGCGAGACCACGCACAGTTTTGCCAGGGTGCTGGTTGGTGGGACCAAGGTAGACGCAAAGCTATGTGCAAAGGATGTTATTTTGCAATGGTGTTGTTTGCCTGGGGAAGTGTTGTGGGCGTACCAGGGACAACTTGATTTTCTTTGCGCCTTGGGTTTCTTTGCACTTTGAAATCCATTAATGCGCAGAACATGCCCAAAAACCTTTGTAGGCAAGTAGACACAAAGTTGTTTTAGGCTCTAAGTAATTGGCAGGGACTTTGCACTTTTTTCTATGCATTGCTTGATGCATTTCAAGTCTGTTTTTCCTCCCTGCTAAATATCTACAGTGCTGCATCATTAGAGTCTACTTTTCTCTGTCTTTCCTTTGCAAAGGTGGGGTTTTGAAGTATTTTTGATAAATGAGTGTACAATAGATTTGCATAATGAAAAGTATATATTTGTATAAAAACCTTGATTGGACATTCTTTTATTTTGGAATTGTTGCACTATTGCTGGTGTGTTGCGATGGGATCACATTCACACCCCTTCTGAGAGTATAGCTTCCTAGTGGCCCACATTACCACAAAAAGAGAGGGCGGTATATGTTGCAGCTGTGCCTCTTTTACCTTTATGATTGGAATCACTGTTGGTTTGTAGAAGAGTGGGGGCTTAGTGGGCAGTTTAGCTATTTCTCATTCTTGTTCTTCTGCAGAGGAATGTCATTTCCTCACGCCTCCACACACCCAAAACTTCTTTTTTTGTCACCCAAAGATCCTAGAGGGCCTCCAAATGTAAGATTGTGCTACATTAGCTATAATAACAGAACACCACATTATATAGAAATGCTTTGATGTCTTGACTGGGGACCCCTACACCTAGTGTCATATCATTGGTAACTATTCAGGTTTTTGTCACCTCCTGTCAGTTGTTGCTAACATTTTCAATAGTTGCATGTGGTTTTCTGATTCTGAATGTTTCTTGCATGTGTTTGGCTGATCGCCATACCTACATTGCATATCAGACTTTGCACCCACTACATTTAGCCACTGTTCGATTGCCTGGCATGACTGCTCACTAAATCGGGACCACAGCATGTGTCCGCTGCTTACTACCATCTCCATTTGGGTTAATGCCTTGGTGGTCATTATGCATTTGATAACTCGTTCATACATATGACCCGCTACTTATGAAAAGTAATCCTTGCTTAATTTACCGACACCTAATTCGTGTTCACTGCAGTCTGTAGCTGATCATTACACCTAAAATACATTTTGTAATTTGCAGTTCTTATATCTCTGGATGCTAGAGCACTGAGGATTTAAAAATCCTTTCTTATTTAATTTAAATATATTTCTTGGTGAATGCTTTCATAGAAAACCGTTATCATATGATACTGACATAAAATGACAACTTGGGTTTAGCAAGCAGGAAGCACCTTGTTAGTTGTGCAAATAAACTTTCTTCCATTTTATGAATGTCCGGCTGTGTGCAAAGTTATTCTGTGTCGCTGATCCCCACTTAGGTTCATTGGATGCTCACAACGCTCATGTGAGATGATAAATGCACTCTTTCGATAAATGAATAATTTGTGCCAGTCAGAGAGCCAATTATACAAGCCTTTCATCTGCTGCTTCGTGGGCCTTAGTCCGAGTTTCTAAATGTAGTCATCTCTCTTCAAAGGGAGATGTCATTCTGCGTGAGTGCGAGTCAAGAGAATTCGAGCGCACATCCAAACTGGAATGGCGCTCTGTGGGGCTGCTCATCTCGAAGTCCGTCTTTGACACGATGCCTTGATTTGAAAAGGCTTCTTGCTTAGATTAGCCGCATCAGTTGGCGTTTGCTGGCTGGCATGACTCCCAGTTCCTCTTGCCCAGCGGACTGAATGAGCAATACAGACACATGAAGGTTATCTTTTATGATCGACTTCATCGAGGGCGGCTCACACCAACTCACTGACCTGAGGGTATGATGTGAAAAGGCTTGGCCGAATTTGCCGAAACAAGTCATCAAGACTTCTCATAGAGGTTGAGCTCAGATTTTAATCGATCGTTGTCACATTTTCTAAATCTCAACAGACTTAAGTCCTGATTCACAGAAGCGTTTTATAATGGCTCAACCCCATTGAAAAACACACTGTAAAGCAGGCCCTCTATGGCAATTGTGTGGGTTAAGATATGTTTACAGTGTGTGAGAGATCTCTACCAAAATAAACAGCAGCACACTTCCACACAATGCCAAAATGGAATACAAAGTAGGTGCAGGAAACTTCTAAAAAGCGATTAATTTTTTCTAGTGTGAAATTGTCATTTTTCACAACCTCTTTGAGTATTACGCGACTGGTGCATTTTGGGGGAAATGCGAAAGACATTTTTTTAAAAAGAACTGACCAAACGGGCACCAATTGGTCCTGAGATCTGTCCCACCCTGACATGTGGGCTCAGCCACTTGGGCATTGCTTTGTGCTCTACTCGTCAGTCTGCACCCTTAGAACCGACAAGGCTAACAATAAATAGCATACCCAGGCACGTCATTTCACCAAAATGCCAGGGTTAGCAGACGAGACATCATACTACCCTTGACCTCTGATGATATCACAGGTAGTGATGTCATTTGACCCCACGCCAAAGTGATGTCACGGGAGTGATGGAACACAACCTTTCACCCCTTGACAAAACAGGAAGTGGTATCACATAGCATTGTTCCTAAAGTACAGTACGAAAAACATGGTTACCATATCACTGTAATGTGATATGCATTTCATACAAGAATGGATCGCCATATGCATCATTAATATCAGTGTGTATAGGGCCATATTACCAAATTACTGTCAATGTAAGCAGACGTCCATGGCCAAATGATAATGATGTGTTATTATATAGCATTTACTTTTAAGCGCTTTATATAGAAAACATACAATATCACCCAACCTATGTTGGTACTCATTTATCGACCTCGGAAGGATGAAAGGCTGAGTTGAGGTGTTTAAGAACAGACTAAATCAGTGACTCACCCCCTGAAGTGTGCCTGAAATAAAACTTTAATGAGGCTAGAACTCTAGAAAGACACATTATTTGGTATTCCTTTTCTTTGTCATTTGCGGTCACTGCTGAAAGTGTTAGACTTGTGTTCTTTTTTGTGTTTTTTTTTAAGAGGCCTCAACAAGAAAGCCAGCCACTCCAAAGGCAAAGCACCACATGGTGCTGGCCACAGCCCAGGAGCTTGCATTTATTAAATAAAAAAAAGATAAAAAAGCTTTTTTTTCCCTTTTTTTTAAGGGGTAGCAAGGGAGACCACAGGGGTATCAAGGGAGACTTCAAGGGTCGCAGTTGCGACTCCTGGCGACCCCTAAATGACATCCCTGAGCATAAACCTCTTCTTGGTTAGCACTAATGGAGCAGTCAGAAATCAAAAGTCAAACATTTCAGAAACATGTTTACCCTCAATGTACCCCTTATTTTAATTTTCGGATGACTAATAATAAGGGCTAGTTTGGTGCTTGCCATTATAACCAATTATTTGTATACACTTTCCTAAAGTACATAACCACTCTCAATGACCGAATAGTATTCAAAAGAAGACATCTATTGAACTTGGCTATTTCAACCTTGCTGTCATCATTGCAGGACCCACTATCAAACATACGCGCCAATGTGCTAGGTGCTAAATACGCCCACCTACCTTGCCATTGTATTGTGTAACTTTAAACAGTGGAGAGACGTGGCAGCTTTTAAAGAGTAAGCTTAAGTTTATTTAAAACACGTTTCACGCAAAGCCTTCAAAACTTCTTCCTTACACATCTCAAAAGTTTAACCTGAATTTGAAATTTCATAACAGTATTTGAACGGGGTGCCCTGTGTTAGGATACTTCAGCAAGACATAGGTCGAGCCCTGATAACAGATCTTTGTTCCTCGATATGTCCACCACCTTTGCGTGGAATTCTGTATATCCTTCTGCCAGCAGCAGACTCCTTTCCAATCAGCTCATTAGTGCGACATGTTTCCGTACATGTTTCCGTTTTACTTAATGTAAAAACAAGGATGTGTCCTGCGGTTACGAGAGCCTTACCCAGATTATTTAGCTCACTATCTTTCACAGAGGAGAAATATGCAAAACATATCAGTCTTTGTCCTGCCCTGGGGAAGTGCAGCACTGAAATGCTAGGCGATTCTCCTCTGAACAAGGGTACCAACAGCAACCCCAGACACGTGTTTCGTCTGGTTGGACCTCATCAGTAGGGTGGAGCTGTGCCTCTCTAAGAATAGTGAGCAAGGGGTCCACATCTGGATTCCCCTAGTAAATTAGGGTGAGAACAAAAGTTACTTAAATTAGGCAAAAAGAAGAGTGGGTCCTGGGAGTCCCCCTGCCAGACATTAGTCCTAGTTACAAGAGCCTTACCCAGATTCTTTAGCTCACTATCTTTCACAGAGGAGAAATATCCAAAACATATCAGTGTTTTTCCTGCCCTGGGGCAGTCCAGTACCGAAATGCTAGGCGATTCTCCTCTGAACAAGAGTGCCAACAGCAACCCCAGACACGTGTTTCGGTCTGGTTGGAGCTCATCAGTAGGGTGAAGCTGTGCCTCTCTACTTAATGACATTTTCTGCTTCTCTGCTGCAGTTATTCCTAAGGGCATGCACAAGCATATTTGCTTCTTTCAGGGCATGCACTTGTGCTCTCTCTGTGACAAATCAACTTCAAGTGCACCAGCGTTGAATATCGGTTTTTAAACCATCAATCAGCCCCACAACTCTAGTATGCCAGAAGGGATCCAAGAAAATTATAAACCTCCTTGTCCAATTTTGGTAATGTGGATGAACAGAAGGCTTATGTCCCAAAGTTTGTGGATTGTTGGTTAATTGCAGCACAGCGAAAATAAAAATATGACCCATTAATAAAAGGGACTGTCCAGTCAAGGTTGTAAAAAAATATCTACTTTATTACTTTCACAACAGACAGTTCTGGCAACACTACGAAAAACATCCCACCCGGGAAAGGAATGCGGAGGACAGACAGTTTCAAAGAAGGAAAAGGGATGCCCTCTGCATGCTGACAGGAGGGTAGTCAGTATGGGTAACAACCACAACATTTTAAGGTTTCTTAGTATTAGCACAAAGGGAGCAATGGGTCTAAAATGTCTGTAGGGGCCTTCTGGCACAGTGTACCTTGTGCTCTAGGTGTTCTTGATGCTCAACATGTTTGAGTCGGCTTCAGGGTGCTTTGGAGCTTCTGTGACAGAGTTCAAGATTGGAGACAGCTACGGGGATCAGGAGGGAAACAGTTCAGTGAGAAAATCTGGAAAGACGGCTGTAAACTGGCCTACAATGTTGCTCAGGGTCAGCAATCATTGTCTCAATGCTGGTCAGTGGCTTAGAAGCACTGGTCGAGACGTCGCGGGTGTCTTTAAGCGACTGCGGCCTAACAACGGTCAGTGTTGTAGTCGGTTGCAGCTCAAGGAGCTCAACTGGCTCGAAAATGTCCTTTAAGGAAGACGTTGGTAGATGCTTATCGAGGCACTTCTTCCAGCTTCTCCACTGGGCTTGTCTTGTCCTGTAAGGCGGATGTCCCAAGGATGAGGGGTGCGTTGTAGATAGCTGCCTTGTCCTTGGTTTCGGGTTCATAGACCTTCGGGCACTTCCTACGTAAGAAGCTTGCTTCAGAGCATAGCAGGGTACGCTGTGTGCTGGCTGGATACCATTTCTTGAGTGGCTGGAGGATCCTCTGCATTTGGTATCTTCCTTTGTTTCATGGTAGATGTTTAGGGCAGGGATCTTGCTCCAATCTTTGGAGGTACTGGCCTTCCTTCACTGGCAGAAGATGCAAGGCAGACTATTCTTCAGCCAGGGTGCAATGATGAGTTCTTCTTGCTACTCATTGAAAAGTCTTCAGATGATATGCCAAAAGACGGGCTCATCCCTCCTTTAAAGCTAAATGGGGCACCATGATTGATGTAGGCTAGGCCTCCCTTTATGAACCAATCATGGGTCCCCACCAACAATCTCCTGTTTGCTTGAGGTCATAACCCGAATGCTTTGCAACTGAAAAGGTAAAGGGGTGGACATTATATTTAATAATTATACTAAGTCCCACCCATCTTCCTGTCTGTTTTGGATCAAAATGACTCTATGGTTAATCGAGCTGTCTGTAGTTCCTGATTACAGAGGCAGCTCTCTCTTGAAGCTGTGGCGAGACCAGACTCTCTGGCTCCTGCAAACAACATTCTCATACCTTATGAATGAGGTCCCCCTGCGGGGTGGACTCCTGTAAACACGTAGTCCGAGACATGACAGCTCACTGTCAATTGATACTGAGGGCGGGAGCTGGCTTCAGGTTGACACAGTGTATATGAAATGTTGTTGGGGTTTCCTATCTCCTTTGTTAACCTCATGTGGGCATGTTTGAATTACCCTATGAATGGTATGCATATCTCTGCCACCAGATGCAGTGCCCAACAAAAGGACATGGCAGTTCCATGGAGCCTTTGTTAGTTTATCAGGATGGTCATGGCAGGGGGAAGGTTTGCCCCCCCCCTTCTGGAGATGCATTGTGATATCCCAACTAAATATGAGAGGGGGGACTACGCCTGTACACGGTGTCCACCCAGAGTACAAAGGTCTAAGTGTATGTCATGCGGTGAGCATAGGAAAATCTGTGTGCGGATCAGCCCCACACATTTTCCAGAGGTTGATCTACCATCATTCAATTTCATTGAAAGTTTTTTTTTAAACCCAGGGGGGCGCACACCCACTGTCCGGATGGTCAAATTCATCATACTCACGCTGCTTCCAAGGTCCCAAAAAACTGTTTCCAAGTTGAAACCAACTGTTTCGGACAGCTTTGTATTTACAGTCCTATACACGAAGGATCTGTATTGTGCTTTTGGCCAACAGAGCTTATTTTGTTTGTACTCTTAAATAAATGTACTCTAGTTGTTTATTGATTTGTTTTGTGCAGTCCTGTGTATTCAGGAGTTGTACAGTGCTTTTGGCCATCAGCGTGCTTTTGCTTTATAAGATTACTTTATTTATTTATTGGATTTTGATAATCCACCTATACACAATGTGTTTCAAGGCGCAACAAGAGAAGGGGGGATCCTGAATGACAAACAAAAATGTTCCTGCTATGCCTTCTGACATTCGGATTGTGCACGTGAAGTGTAGGGGAGGGTGGAGTTTTGCAGGTTTTAGCGAGTGCCAGGGGAGGCCAGGTGGACGGAGCCCAGGGAGAAGAGAGTTCTGAGGTAGAAGGTCCACATGCTAAGCGAGAAGAAGGGGCTGGAAGGGCTCAGGGGAGCAGGCCCGTCAAGTGCAGGGGGTGCCCAGAAGGTCAAGTGCAGGTTGGGGGCTGGGGGGACAAAAGGAAACCAAGTGCAGAGGTAGACTGGTCAGGGAGGGTCTGATGCCATGTAAGATTCTGAAGGAACCAGGCAGCCAGTCAAGAGGCAGAGGGGGAACATTAGCAGGGGGCGGGGGAGATGGAAGAAGGAAGAGAAAAGGAGGGTCTTGATAGGCTTCTGGAACTTAAGGAGATCTGGCTCAAGTCTGATAGGGGCAGGGAGGCCATTCTAGAGGGAAGCACATGTGTGGAGGATTGAGATCGACTCCCCACTCTCTGCTTGGAGAAGCATCTGATCTGCAGAGAGTTGGAGCTAGAAGATCGAATGGTTCTTGCAGAGAGGTATTTAGGGAGAGGGAGTTGAATGTAGCGGGGTCCCGGCCCCAGAAAGCCTTGTGGATGATGCAGAGGGTTTTGAACTTGATCCTCGCAGCAACCAGGAGCCAGTGGACAGATTTTAATGCTGGAGAGATGCAGTCCCTGGGCTTGAGGCCAAGGATAGGTCTTGCAGTCCTATTCTGTATTAGTAGAAAGGGGGCGAAGGGAGGAGTTAGGTAGGTTGAGGAAGAGGCAGTTGCAGTAGTCCAGCCTGGAGAGGACCAGATCTCTGGAGAAATGGAGTTTCTGGGGGAAGGTAATGAAAGGGAGAATGCCTCTGAGGAGGTGCAGCTGAAAGTGTGCCTTCTCGGCAAGGTCCATTGTGTGAGGAGAGAAGGAGAGAGGTGAAGATAACACCAAGGTTGTTTGCCTCACAGGAGGGTCAGGGGAGGGGGCCCATGGAGGGAGGCCAGAGTGTAGGAGGGAAAGTGGGAGCTGGAGTCCCAATGAGAAGGATCTCAGTCTTACTGGCATTAAGGCAGAGATTGTGAGAAGTGCACCATGTCTGAATAGCTGTCAGGAATGAGAGAGGAGGAGGAGGAGGCAGAGGAGGAAGTCTGAAAGAGAGTTGCGTGTCATCAGCATAATACTGGAAGTTAGGAGAGAAGGCAGAGATCAAATGTGTTAGGGGTGTAAGGTAGATGTTGAAAAGACAAGGCAAGAGAATAGGTCCCTTAGGGACACCACAGGTGGGGAGTGAGATGGAGGAGAGGAAAAGGCCCAGTTGAACCGGGGAAGGTTGTTCAAAGATGAAGAAGATCAGCCAGTCGAGAGCCAGGTGTGTGATGTCAAGGGTGTATTCCAGAGTAGATTTATAAGGGTTGAATGATTGACAACAGCAAAGACGGAGGAAAGGTCTAGAAGGATGGGAACAGAAGGCAAGTTGGAATCAAGTTTGGAGAGCAAGTGTTCAGGAGTGCAGTTTCCATGCCTCTGGCAGCTCTGAAGCCAGACTGCTGGTCGTGGAGACAGCCAACAGATTCTGTGTGGTGGATTAGCTGGGAGATGGCCAGCTTCTCCAATAGCTTGCCCAGGAAGGGAGTAATGGAGATAAGGCGGTAGTTAGCCAAACTGGAGGGGTTTGCGAGAATGCTTTTTGAGGAGAGGGTGCACAAGGGAGTGCTTGAGGAGTGACAGGAAGGATCCAGTGGCAAAGGAGTGATTGGAGAAATCAGCCAAGGCTGGAGCAAGGGGGACCATGTTGTCCTTGATAGTTCTGGAGGAGCAGGGGAGATCCTGTTTCGATGAGACTTTCATGGAGCGGACTGGTCTAGAAACTGCATCAGGTCATATGGGAGAGAAAGAGGAGAGTAGGAGAGAAGGGGGAGAGTGACAATGGAGGCCTGAGAGCGGGTGAGGGAGAGGGGTGTGGGGTAGAGGATAGAGAGAACATGATGTCCTGAGTTTTAGTGATGAAGTGAGAGGTGTAAGTGACTCCAATCAAGCAATCCCACTAAGTCAGTGCCTTGTCTGGGATGCCCAAGGGAAGCCCTTATTTATGTATTTTTATGGCAAGTTATAATCTGGATGATGAACCCTTGTATAACACCCCTCTCTTAGAATCCCCCTTGACCCCACTGAGCCAAGAAGTAGGCTTGTTTTGCAAATTTAACAGGTTTATTTGAAAAATTAAACTATATATATATATATATATATATATATATATATATATATATATATATATATATATATATATATATCACTTTTATAATAAATTAATAATTGATATCACACTTATGAATATAATGTTGATCAACAATGGGTAATCTGACACTAGCACACTTCTTTACAATCAATGAGGAGTTGGTATAGGATGGATAAGGCAGCGGAAATACTTTTATGGTTTCAAGGGAAAAGCAATGAGGAATAAAATGCAGTACAGAAATAACTTGATATGATTTTAGCAAAAGATAATATAATCACTTTTACTCTGGCAATTCACCCCCCCCCTTTGCAATGTAAGAAATGGAAGGAGAGCACACAGTCTTCAAGAATCCCAACAAAATGCAATATGAAATGCAGTTCCCCCCTAGCAAGCTTAGAGGAAAACAGGTATGATTTTAAAACACAGGCCCAACATGCTTTGAATGTGGTGGCAATGAAGTGAATGATGCTAAAATTGATTTTAATTCCCTCTAGAGGTTCAGGGTGGGTGATATCTAGCTTATGTTAGTTCAGGCTCACTCTAGCAATGTTCTATGAGTAACTAGCAGGTTAAAACGAATTTTAGCAAAGGAAAGCAAGGAGCTGCTGATTTTTACACGTGGCTGAAATTGTGCAAAATGTCAAATCGCTGTAAATTTAATCGCGTGCGTCGAGCGTGATTGCAGAGGCACTATAAGGAGTAGGAAGTCGGTTCTAGGCTTGTTGGAAACTTAGAATCTTAGCTTTAAGATGAAATTAAATCTCGCTCCTAGCACAAACGGTTCTGGAGATACGGACGATTTTGTGAAGATAGTTTTTCGGATTTGAAATTTAAAAGTTCAAAATGACAGGTGACAGTTTTCAGCTTTAAAAAGGACAGAATGACACACACGATTCCTATGAGGTAGTTCTAAATAGGTTAACATAGTTTTAATTAGATTATTTTAAACTAAGAGATTAGTCTGGCACAGTCCTAGAGTACTCACACTATCTTTTGGACAGGAATGACTTCGTCACCGATCTGGTCAACAGGTTGAACGGGACTTCTGGTGGTTCTGCTCAAAGCAGTCTGGTCTCTGGTTATGCTCTCAGCACTGCACAGTTCTGGTCTCTCTGGATCTCTGGTCTCTCTGGATCTTTGGTCTCTCTGGATCTCTGGTCTCTGGAGGTTGATGGATTTGAAGTCTGGAGTCTCCCGGCAAAGCGTCCCGCAAGAAAGTGGAAAGTGAATGTCCCTACCTGTCCTGGACTGTCTGCTTTTATGTGTTTAGAAAGTGGGTGTGTGCGTGGCATAACTGAGCCTGCCCCTCTCTACTTGTCATTGGCCCAATTCTCCACTCTCCCATGATTGGGGGAAGGAAATGGATTGTCATCATGATGAGGTCTGTTTATGGGTCAGAGGATCCTCCCCTGGTCAATTTGCCCACAAATCTATATTTGATTCAAATACATATTTATCAGATACACAAGTGGTTGACATTACATGTACATATTACAGATGAATTAAGACAGGTCTCTGTTCAAGCCCCATGTTCCTGCAAGCTGGGATTCAGAAATGACAGCTTTTTGTGCTTTTTGGTCAGTTTACCAATATCGGACATTTACCAAAAATTACACAAATGTGCGCAAGGAGTATGGACATTAATTGATGAAGTGTCAGATTTTTAACATGCAGACATTTGGAGTAAGACCCTATTTTCCGCTAGCAACCCCCCAGAATACAACACAGGGTCCTAACACCTCTTAAAACATGCACGGAAAAATCCCAAGAATAATGATATTATTTATATAATTTTGACCAGTCCGCACTATGAGTTATCTATCTTTTAAAAATTATGCCCTGGTCAAAAAGGTGTGTGGCTTCCCACATCACATGGTGGAATAACTGGTTTATCCACTTCCCCCAAGCTCATTTTGCCCTCACAGGCACTGCCCCTCCCAGTTTCTCCCAAGAGGAAGCCACTTTACGACCCCCCCCAATATAACATTTGCCTGAGCCCAGGACAGGGCTTTGTTCAACCTCCTGCAGTCTGCAGGTACCCCTCCCTTAATTCAATCAGAGAGGTGTGATCTCCTTTTGGTGGGGGCAGCAGGATGCAGCTAGGCCTGGGAAGAGTGGCTGAGCCGGTTTCTCCTGTCGGGGGTAGTTGTCAGGCAGAATTCAGCTAAATGTCACTTTAGTTCCCAGTTTTCTACATTCAAATCCAACTTACATGCAGCTATTTTTTATATATACATTAAATAATTACTTCCTTCAAGTCATTTCAGAATATAGTTTTACATTGTATCCACCTCTAAGCAAGTCTTTCCTTAGCCTGGTTTGGGTTCATTTGTTCAGTTTTACACCAATGTCTGGTGGTTTTAAAACGCCGGCTTTCTGATAGTGGTGAGCACCGGTATTGGATCCATTTTTGACATTAAGAAAATGAATTCCCCACAGTTCTGGGTTGCTTTTGGCAATCAGCATTGCCATTCCCAATGGTGAAAGGCTACTGTGTGTTTAGCCCAATGGTGGTTTTAGGCAGTGCCCTCCTGTGCTCACAACATAGGCAAAAATGGGTGGCAGCCTATTCTTCATGTTTTCCCTGTGCACTCTCTGGGGAGTTCTGGCCATCATGCTGTTTTCAATGCCAGTAACGCACAGTTTTATGGTAGGGCTTGGATGCATGGGTAAAAACATCCCACAAGCCCCCCCTCTTGCGATGGCCATTCTGATCTTTCACTGATGGAACTCGCAAGATCTGGGATGTTCGCCTCATCTTCTTCCAATTCCGTAGATGGCACAGTTCAGCAATTTTTCCTCCCTCCAGTCGATCAATCAGTTCTCCTTGCTGGTCCTGATGGGAGGATTGAGCGGTACCCCGGGCCCCTCGGATCTTTGCTCCCGGTCCTCGGCCGTCCTCCTTGGTCAGTCTCCATGGTTCATCTCTCCTAGGATGATAAAGCAAAGCAGCAATACAGATTCCTAGACATTTTTCCACCACAATTAATGGTGTGGTGAACATATACATTTTATAAATCAGAAGATATGAACATATACATTTTTTTTTAAAATTAGGAGACAAGAACAAATATATTCAAGAATCACTGAATTTTATATGGTATACGTGGAATATTTTAGGGTTGGAACTGAATTACTCTGGAGCGGCCCCCTCTGGGATTCCAGTGGATTCCTCCAGTTGTTGCAGAGTGTGCCTGGGATGGCAACACTTCAGCTGATTAATATGGACCCACTTGTCTTCCCCTTCCGCCAGACTACCTTTGGGGATGCAGATCTTATACGCTACGGGGGAGATCTTGTCTATTATTTCAAACGGTCCCTTCCATGTAGGCAAACATTTTCGCTGTTTGGCCTGGTTCTTTTGGAAATTGTATAGATAGACCCGGTCTCCCACATCATATTCCTTCCTGGTGGTTTTCAAATCATAGTGCGTTTTCCTACTTTCAGCTGATCTTTCTAGATTCTGCTGAGCATAGGCAAAAGCATGTTGGAGGTGTTTCCTTACATTTTCCACATACTCATGAGCTGTGGAGGCATTTATCAGTGTCTGCTCTTGGGTCCTGTAGAGCAAATGCTGGGGAAGCACCATCTTGCGTCCGGTCATCAACTCAAATGGTGACATTTAGTTGCAGATGAAGGGGTAGATCTGATGGCCATTAGGACCAGAGGTAATCGGATATCCCAACTTGGCCCAGAATCTGCCACAAACTTTTTTAAGATGCTCACAATGGTTCAGTTGTAGCGTTCTACTGCCCCCGAGGAAGCCGGCCGGTAAGCAATATGTAACTTCCTTTTGACCCCCAGTATCTCCCACATCTTTGTCATTACCTAGCTGGTGAAATGGCTACCTCTGTCTGACTCAATCCTTTGAGGTAGACCAAAACGGGAAAAGATGTGGTTAATCATCAGGGCAGCTGCTGTTTCTGCCTTGCAGTTTGGGGCCGGGAGACATTCCACCCACTTGGTAAACAAGCATGTAACGTCAACATGTACTTGTTTCCTCTAGACGAGCGAATTACAGGGCCTACAAAGTCAATTTGCAAATCTGACCATGGCAGTGTCATCCCCCTCTTTTGGAGAGGCGCACGGTGTGTGAGGGATGATGGCTGAAATTGTGCACACACAAGACACCCCTTCAAGTATTGGTCGAGGTCCTGCCCCATGTGTGGCCAGTATGCAACCTCTCTTAAGATTTCCAGTGTTGTGTGAAACCCCCTATGACCAGCGGTGGCCGCATCATGGGCATGACTTAACATCAGGCTTCGGAATGAGGTAGGGACCACCCACTGATCATGGCCAGCTTGGGATTTCCTTACCAACAAACTGTCTTCGATTCGGAAAATCTTTGGACATTTCATCAACACTCTTAGGTCCTCTTTCCCAATGTAATCGGTATCCGTCAGGGGAAAGGTCTCAGGGTCCTAAATGTGTTGGTAAAACTTACCAATTATTGGATCCCCCTTCTGAGCTGTAATCAAATCAGCATCAGGGGTCTCCTTACTCCATTGTGCAGTTGAAAGATCATTGTGAGCACTTGTCTGGGACCTAGTGATAGCAGTGACCTGGATTTCCCCCAACAGGGACTCTATTTATATTAGATCCCCTTGGATGGCCCCGGTTTTGGCCAGCTGATCAGCTAAGTCATTTCCAGTTTTGTCCGGTCCATCTACTTTGGAATGACCCTTGATCTTTTTCCAGTAGATGGTCATCCCATTCGATGTGACCAGATCATCAATATTTTGGATTAGCTTCCCATGTTTCAGGGGTTTGTTATTAGCACATAACATGCCTCTGGTTTTCCAATTGACCAGGTGCTCCACGAACCCGTTCCGTACATAATCCGAATCTCTGATTATGACCAGTTCGTGGAGTTGATGTTGGACAGCAGTGAGGATGGCCTGATGCACAGCCATCAATTCTGCCACCTGACTACTTCAGGGGCCAATTTTGTATCCAGCGGAGGGTTCTGGAAACTCATTCACCCATGCGTTCCCTACGTCGGCCACAAGTTCTTTTTCCCCGTTGTCGTCAACATGGTAAGAGCATCCATCCACATAGACAGTGGGCATTCCCTCACACTTGTCTTCTTCAAAGACTTTGTGTGGGGAATTAAGATATGCCTCCACGTTGTCCTTGATTTTTAGACTTTCGTCCTCAAGACAGTTTTCTCTGGCACAATCATGCAAGTCAGCCAGACCTTGCGCGAGGGGACTCTTCTTGTTTTGGCCATATCTGACCTCCACAGGAAAGCCTTGCATTGACAGAATCCAGGAAGTAATTCGGGAATTACTCACATTTCCGGCCCGGATTCTGTCACTTTGGAGGTATTGCAGAGGCTGGTGTGGAGTCTCCACTATGATGTGTTCCCCCTGGATAAACAGGCGGTAATTCTTCAATGCCCACACCGTTGCCAGGAGTGCCTTCTCACAATCGTTGAATTTTTCCTCCACAGAGGATAACGTTTTGCTCACAAAGGAGATTACTTTATTGACCTTGACATGCTTTTGGTATAATACTGCCGTCAAGCACGTATTAGAAAACCCTGTCTCCAGGAAGAACTCCTTGTTTCTGACAGGGTAAGCTAGGCAAGGCGCTAGTGAGAGGCTTCTCTTGAGTTGTCTTACTGCCTCGGATTGTTCTGGACCCCATTCCCACTTGACCCCCCCTTCAAGAGATGAATCAGGGGTCTGGTGATCTCTGCGTAGCCCTCAATGAACTTTCTGCTGTAATTAGTCAGTCCAAGGAGGCTCCTTAGTTCCCGCAAAGTTGTGGGATCCTTAAGTTTCTGAAGTGCTTCCACTTTCTTTTCTTGGGGACAGAGACCCTGAGGAGTAATCTCATGCCCCAAGAAATTAACACAGGTTCTACACCACTGTGCTTTCTGAAAGGAAAGTTTATCTCCGGCGGCCCTCAACTGTTTCAGAACATAACGGATCTCCGCTATGTGTTCCTCCACAGATGAACTTTTGATGAGGACATCATCTACATAAGCCAGGTTACCCCTCGCACCCACGTCGGGCATGGCCTTATGTAGGAAAATGTTGAATTCATTGCCGAAGTTGAGGTATCCGAAGGGAGTCCGGGTCCATGTGTACTGCTGGCCCCCAAAGGTAAAAGCCAATTTGTATTGGTCCTCCCTACTGACAGGCACGGTCCAGTATCCATTGGTCAGGTCTATTGCTGTGAATACCTGTGACCCCTGGATCTGGGCCAGCCCTTGGTCAATGTAGGGCAAAGGCCATCGGGAAGTATGGACCCGTTTGTTGAGCTCCCTAAGGTCGGCGCAGAGTCTCCACTGGCCGTTTGGCTTCAATATTCCCAGCACCGGATTATTGAAAGTGCTGTGGACTGGACGGATTATTCCCCGGGACTCAAGGTTCTTAATTATTTCAGTAAGGGACTCCATGGATGTGAGAGGCAAACGATATTGCTTCACAAACACTGGAGTCATTCCAGGGTCCGTGGGAATTGTTGTGGTGTGGATGTCGGTGCGACCACAGTCATATGAGTCTACCGCAAAGAGATCTTGGAAATCCAAGAAAACGTGTTTCAACTTTTGCTTCTGTTCCAGAGTCACACAGGCATCAGCTAGGTTGACTCTCTCTTCTACCATCTGCCTGAAGCCTGGAAAGACTTCTGGTTTGGCTATCTCAGCGGCCTCCTCCACCTGGGTGGAGAAGTCCCTGGGCATAGTGCTGATTTGGACCGGAGGCTTCAGGTGGGAAAGGCAGCCCTCATGGACCTGGAAAATCACCTCATCCCCTCTGAAGTCACAAGTCACAACTTCCTTAACATACGGGCAAGAAGTGTACACCAGGAAGTTCCCCCGATGCCGGGTGAAAATCCTGTCTGGTGTTGTATTGTCCTCACTGTCACTGTCAAAACAGTCCTTGGGGATTGGTCATAACAGTTCATTTCCTACATCAATGGAGAAATGTCGGTCATCAACCGCCATTCCAATAATGGTGCCTGCGGCTAGAGTAATACTCTGTAAGTCGCTGTTATCCACCTCTATTGGAATGGTGTCATGCTCTATGTTGACTAATGGTGTTGGGTTTACCGCTAACCCTTGTTGTTGGAGAGAAGCATTTAGATGAATATAAGCATCAGGGTTTTTCAATTTTTGTCCTCTTTACTTTCACTTCCAGGGAGAATTGTTGGGTCCTTTCTGGGATGGTGACTTCCTCTTTAAGCTGAATTTCAACTGCATAAGGTAGCAATTGAGCTGACCTAAATGCTTTTTCTGGATCATCAAAGCCCATGGGATTGTCCGCTAATCAGGACCAAGCTTTGAAGTTTATTAGGTCCAAACTAATGGCACAGCGATTGAGAATGTCACTGCCTAAGTAAAAGGCGGCAGTGACGTCTCACACAACCCAACAATTATGGACTATGCTCTTGTTGCCAATGGAGATTTTGAGAATACACCTGCTTGGCAGGAGATGTTTGGAATTGGGTGCTTCCAGGTCCATTTCCCATTTGTCTATCAGTTTGAATGTGGGAATGGCTGGATCTTTTGGGAGTTGGCGGAACATAGCTTCGCTGATGAAGCTCTTACCGTTGTTCACACACACTCGAGCGAGAACAGAGTCCTTCCCATCATTTAACTGGACAGGGATATACAACTGCTCTCCAATTTGCTGTGTATCAGCCAGGCTCTGAGCTGATTTCACATCTTTCTGGACTATAGGAGTGGGAGTTTCTGATTGTGGATTAGTAAAGAATTTCAGGGTGTTTCCTTCCAGTGTGGAATACCACCTTAAACTGGAAGGAAGGTTGATTTTCAGAAATAGAGAGGTCCCCCCATCACCAGTCTGTTGTCCTACTGCTATTACTGTCACGTCTGGAATTTGGTTGTCTGGAAGTGAAATTCTACTTGGTCAGATTTTTGTTCAACCATGTGGCAGGTGCCATTTAAACTAACATGGTTGAATCTCTGTTTTAATTTTATTGGTCGGCTAGTCTGGGTCCAGAGGACCTTGTTCACGCAATCTATTAGGGGTGACAACCTTCTCAGGAGGTCATTCCCTAGTAAACAAGGGGTGCCCTCTGGAGTCACTACTATGACCGGGTGTTTCACCTTGTGTCACCCAATTTTGATGTCCAAATCCGCAGTCCCCTCGACAGGAATTTCATTCCCGTCAAAGTTCTGCAGTTGTCCAGGAAGAGAGGTGAGAGGAATGCGGTAATTCTCCCCCCTTCCTGCATTTAGTTCATCAAAGGCCCTTTTGGACAGAAGGGTAGCTTGGGATCCAGTGTCCACCAGTGCCAAAATTGTACCCTGCCCCTGTACTTGTACCGGGGCATAATATCTTCCCTCCTTCTCCTCAAGGGGGCACAGATAATGCACATTTTTGGAAAACTGGTGGGCCAATTTTCTGGTTTTGGACATTGCAAGAGAAGAGATTTGGGCAGAATTCTGTGAAGAGCCTGGGGAATCTGAAAGAAAAAGTTGACAACTGGAAATGGTTTCGGGTTCTGGGCCGCCCCCCCCTTTTTGGAGGCAGTCATCAGGATGGGTTTGACCCATGGGATTTTGGTATTGTTGGTTCTGGGATAGAATGATGGGCAGCGACAGCTCAATCCCCACATCTACTCAGTCTGTTGATTCGGTTTTAGGTTCCCCTGGTTGCGGTTCTGGGCCGCCCCAGCCTTTTTGGAGGCAGTCACCAGGATGGGTTTGAACCAGGGATTTTTGGTTTTGTTGGTTCTGGGATAGGATGATGGGCGGTGACAGCTCAATCCCCACATCTACCCAGTCTGGATTTGAATCTCTCGGGACCCATTTTTCCTTGGGAGGAGTTCCCCCATCTCTGAAGGAGAAGATCCTTTTCCCAGGATCCTCTGAGGATCCCTCTCCCTCAAATTGGAAGACCTGTACCTCCTCCACAAAGTGGGTCTGTTTGGGTCCTTTGTTTCTCCTACCTCCTCTTTGCTCTTTGGGTGGCAGACTTTCAGGGGTAGGAGATTTTGTTTCTGGTTCCTGGTTTTCCAGGGGCTGTTTACAAGTTGGGAAGGAAGCTTCCTCCAAGGCTTTACACCCCCCTTCCCCTTGTGCCTCCTCCCTGGGAACCTGTGGGTCATCGGGTTGCTGCCCCGTCATTGTTCTGGAGCACCAGGCCCAGAGTTTGGGGCATTCTGCGGTGGCATGCTCTTCTGAGGGTTCTGTTGAGCCCTCAGTATGTGACCCAGATCCCGTGCCATATTTTGGACCTGGCGCTCAAGTTGTGAAACCCGTTCAGGCTGATACGGGACTCTATTTTCTCCCCTAGGCTGATCCCGGGAAGGGTAGCTATCCCTTCTCTGGAAATACCCCGGATTGGGAAGATTTGGGTACCCCTCCACCCTTGGCCTCCCCTCTCCCGGATTAGATTGTCTGGGCTCAGAGAATTGGGGAAAGAAGGATGGATGATTTTGGGGCTGGAAATTGGGTGGATACCTGGGAAAAAAGTTCTGCCCAGGATTTGGTGAATTTCTGCCCTCCTGGGGAAGTTAGGAGGGAAGTTCCCTGGGTCAGGTGCTTGGCTGGATCCCCCCCTTGGGCTGGAGGAGTCCACACATAACCCAGGATGGGTCGGTTTCCCTTGTAGCGGGGACTTACATAATCAGGGGAGCGGGGGACCCCATTTGTGGGACTACCTCCTCGACTCCCTGTCTGTGACTGGCCCGAGGGCCTTCTGGGCTGTGAATTATTTGGTGCAGGCAGGTTTTTAGGCCCCCCCATCTCCAAATCTAAAACGGGGGCAACCTTTACCTCCGCCACCTTGGCAGCAGCAGGGGTGCTGTTGGTTTTGGGGTTTTTCTGCGCATTACTTTTATTTTCTATGGGCTTCTGCACCTCATAGATCCGGGTAGCCTGTTCAATGACCCAGTCTAGTGACCTCTTCTCGTGAAAATCTCTCACTAGCTGGGTCATGATGTATTTGGGCAAGGCATGGAAAAAAGTATCGACAAATTCTCTGCTGTCCGTGCTCACCCTTCTGGTGGTCTGCGCAAAGGCACGCTTCAATTCTTGTACGAATTCATGTGGGGCCTGATCCTCCCCACATTGCAAATTGTAGGCTGCCTTGCGAGCCTCTTGAGGATTTCTATGAACAGAAAAATGTTTCAAGATGGCCGCCCTATATGCGGACCATCTTGAATGGTTTTGGTCCCCCAGCCCTGCAAAGAAACTGGAGTATTCTGGGGAGAATGTCCATTTGACGTACTGGATGCAGCTACTGCTGTCCTTCAAATGGAAAGTCACCATCATTTGCTCATAGAGCTCCAAGTGTTCCCAAACAGAATACTTGGCGTTCTTATGATAAGGCGTGATGACACTCCTCATTGCCTTTATTTGTTTCAATGGGTCCTTAAGCAAGGCCCTTTTTGCCTTATTGGCCTTTTTGGTTCGGGTAACCCTGGTCCATTCATCCTCTGACTCCGAAGCACTGCTCCCAGAGGTGCCGTCTGATCTTCCAGGTTTTCCCGGATTCTGCGAGCCTGGGAATGGCTGGTAGAATGTGGGGACCTGGTCTCCTGTGTCCTGTAATGCTCAGAGGAGTCTTCAGATCCCTCCTTGCTGCCAGGATTTGATGGGTACCCCCCCCCACTGACCTAACTGGGCAGATGTTTTCAGGATGCCCTTAATGGGCCTACTCTCCTGGGGTTCCCCACTAAATTGCACTGTGCTTGGGTGCCCATACCCGGATGCCTGCCCCTCCATTCCTGGGTGGTACTGGCCTATGAGCCCCATACTTTTGGCTGGATAGTACCATCCCTGTGGCCCTGTGCTCATGTGCGCCAGGGGACATGGGGGTGGCAGAGTCCAGGGACTGAGAGAGATGAAGGCCTCTGGTACTAGGGCTTTTGAGGTTATGCTCAGGTGTTTCCCTTTCCCACCGAACTTCATCTCTGTCAGCCCCTGCTCCCCGTTGCAATGCAAGAGCCTGTGCTTTCAGTTCCTCAGTTAAGGCCTTACTAGACTATATCAGTCTCTCCTGCATGGCTACCTGTTGCTGGAGCCTATCATTGTGCTGACAGAGAGCCTAATTTTCTCTCTCTGCCTCCTTATTGGTCCTGGAGTATTGGGCCAGTCTCTGCTGCAGGAGGGTTACCTCCTGAGTCCCATCCCTACTGGCCTGCTCCTTTCTTGCCAGAGCCTCCTCCACCCTCCTGGTGTGCTCTAGCAACTTGTGATTCTCTTTTTGGAGGTCACCCAGCCCCTAGAGGGCCAGGTGATTTTCTTCAATTTTTTCTTTTAATTGGCAGACTTCCTGGCCTAAGGTGTCCCTTTCCTGACTAAGAGCTTGCATCTGTGCCGCCAGGTCGCCCTCTGCCTTTGAAAGGCACCAGCTTTCTGGCGCTCTTCCTGAAATTCTGTCTGGGTGTCCAGGTCTTTCAGAATCAGTTTATTGCTCTCCTCTTTTTCTCTATCCAATTGGCTTTGCGGGGTGGCTACCTGCTTTGTGCATGCCCTGTTGAAATCAATCTGTTGCTCCAGCTTTTTCTGGCTCTGCAGTAAGTAGTCCAAACTGTCTTGGTGTTCCTTCTGCAACGCCAGAATTCTTGCAGGATATCCATATCCTCCTTTATTTTAATGATGTATTGTCTATTCTCGCTTTCTGACTCCTGGCTTCTGTGCAGCCTCTGCTCAGAAGAGACCAGGTCAGATTGGGCCTTTTCTAACGCCATCTGTTGCCTATTTGCCAGTTCTTGGCCTTCAGCACATTTGTCTTGCATGGCTCCCATATGTAAATATAAATATGCTGCTACCCTGGCAATCTTGTTGTGCTCATCGTTGGCCTTAGGGGCCATATATAGTTCACTCAGGACCACATGTAAGCGACCCTGATCTCTACACATATCTGACCCAGTTGTAATGACCTGTTGTGTAATCGCCTGCACCCATACATTTTGGTCCTATTCAGACCATTCACCTCTCACAAACAGTTTATGTAAGAGGTGCTCCCTAGCTATCTTCATATCTACCAAGGTCGTCATTCTGGAATTTGGTTTCCTTCCTGACTTACGGAAGTTTGTATTTTATTTTGCAAAACAGACCGTTTCCTTAGAGCGTTCCTTTGAGGAGTGCTTTCACAGTGTAAAACAGCGTGGTGATCTAACCGGATATGTGTATCCGGTCAGTTAGCACACTGTATTAAGCTGCACAAGTGGTAAATCTAACCCAGAATATCCCGGCTCCTAGCCCCCACTCGTAAGTGACTCCAATCAAGCAATCCCACTAAGTCAGTGCCTTGTCTGGGATGCCCAAGGGAAGCCCTTATTTATGTATTTTTATGGCAAGTTATAATCTGGATGATGAACCCTTGTATAACACCCCTCTCTTAGAATCCCCCTTGACCCCACTGAGACAAGAAGTAGGCTTGTTTTGCAAATTTAACAGGTTTATTTGAAAAATTAAACAATATATATATATCACACTTTTATAATAAATTAATAATTGATATCACACTTATGAATATAATGTTGATCAACAATGGGTACTCTGACATTAGCACACTTCTTTACAATCAATGAGGAGTTGGTATAGGATGGATAATGCAGCGAAAATACTTTTATGGTTTCAAGGGAAAAGCAATATATAAAATGCAGTACAGAAATAACTTGATGTGATTTTAGCAAAAGATAATATAATCACTTTTCCTCTGGCAATTCACCCCCCCCCCTTTGCAATGTAAGAAATGGAAGGAGAGCACACAGTCTTCAAGAATCCCAACAAAATGCAATACGAAATGCAGTTCCCCCCTAGCAAGCTTAGAGGAAAACAGGTATGATTTTAAAACACAGGCCCAAAATGCTTTGAATGTGGTGGCAATGAGGTGAATGATGCTAAAATTGATTTTAATTCCCTCTAGAGGTTCAGGGTGGGTGATATCTAGCTTATGTTAGTTCAGGCTCACTTTAGCAATGCTCTATGAGTAACTAGCAGGTTAAAGCGAATTTTAGCAAAGGAAAGCAAGGAGCTGCTGATTTTTACACGTGGCTGAAATTGTGCAAAATGTCAAATCGCGGCAAATTTAATCACGTGCGTCGAGCATGATTGCGGAGGCACTATAAGGAGTAGGAAGCACAAACGGTTCCGGAGATACGGACGATTTTGTGAAGGTAGTTTTTCGGATTTGAAATTTAAAAGTTCAAAATGACAGGTGACAGTTTTCAGCTTTAAAAAGGACAGAATGACACACACGATTCCTATGAGGTAGTTCTAAATAGATTAAAATAGTTTTAATTAGATTATTTTAAACTAAGAGATTAGTCTGGCACAGTCCTAGAGTACTCACACTATCTTTTGGACAGGAATGACTTTGTCACCGATCTGGTCAACAGGTTGAACGGGACTTCTGGTGGTTCTGCTCATAGCGATCTGGTCTCTGGTTCTGCTCTCAGCACTGCACAGTTCTGGTCTCTCTGGATCTCTGGTCTCTCTGGATCTATGGTCTCTCTGGATCTCTGGTCCCTGGAGGTTGATGGATTTGAAGTCTGGAGTCTCCCGGCAAAGCGTCCTGCAAGAAAGTGGAAAGTGAATGTCCCTATCTGTCCTGCACTGTCTGCTTTTATGTGTTTAGAAAGTGGGTGTGTGCGTGGCATAACTGACCTTGCCCCTCTCTACTTGTCATTGGCCCAATTCTCCCCTCTCCCATGATTGGGGGAAGGAAATGGATTGTCATCATGATGAGTTCTGTTTATGGGTCAGAGGATCCTCCCCTGGTCAATTTGCCCACAAATCTATATTTGATTCAAATACATATTTATCAGATACACAAGTGGTTGACATTACATGTACATATTACAGATGAATTAAGACAGGTCTCTGTTCAAGCCCCATGTTCCTGCGAGCTGGGATTCAGAAATTACAACATTTTGCGCTTTTTGTCGGTTTACCAATATCAGACATTTACCAAAAATTACACAAATGTGCGCAAGGAGTATGGACATTAATTGATGAAGTGTCAGATTTTTAACATGCAGACATTTGGAGTAAGACCCTATTTTCCGCTCGCAACCCCCCAGAATACACCACAGGGTCCTAACACTTCTTAAAATGTGCACGGAAAAATCCCAAGAATAATGATATTATTTATATAATTTTGACCAGTCCGCACTATGAGTTATCTATCTTTTTAAAATTATGCCTTGGTCAAAAAGGGGTGTGGCTTCCCACATCACATGGTGGAATAACTGGTTTATCCACTTCCCCCAAGCTCAGCTTGCCCTCACAGGCACTGCCCCTCCCAGTTTCTCCCAAGAGGAAGCCACTTTACGACCCCCCCAATATAACATTTGCCTGAGCCCAGGACAGGGCTTTGTTCAACCTCCTGCAGTCTGCAGGTACCCCTCCCTTAATTCAATCAGAGAGGTATGATCTCCTTTAGGTGGGGGCAGCAGGATGCAGCTAGGCCTGGGAAGAGTGGCTGAGCCGGTTTCTCCTGTCGGGGGTAGTTGTCAGGCAGAATTCAGCTAAATGTCACTTTAGTTCCCAGTTTTCTACATTCAAATCCAACTTACATGCAACTATTTTTTATATATACATTAAATAATTACTTCCTTCAAGTCATTTCAGAATATAGTTTTACATTGTATCCACCTCTTAGCAAGTCTTTCCTTAGCCTGGTTTGGGTTCATTTGTTCAGTTGTACACCAAAGTCTGGTGGTTTTAAAACGCCGGCTTTCTGATAGTGGTGAGTACCGGTATTGCATCCATTTTTGAAATTAAGAAAATGAATTCCCCACATTTCTGGGTTGCTTTTGGCAATCAGCATTGCCATTCCCAATGGTTTCAGGCTACTGTGTGTGTAGCCCAATGGTGGTTTTAGGCAGTGCCCTCCTGTGCTCACAACATAGGCAAAAATGGGTGGCAGCCTATTCTTCATGTTTTCCCTGTGCACTCTCTGGGGAGTTCTGGCCATCATGATGTTTTCAATGCCAGTAACGCACAGTTTTATGGTAGGGCTTGGATGCATGGGTAAAAACATCCCACAGAGGCCAGAGCAGCGTAGAGGGCCAAGGAAGGCAGAGGAGAAATAGCGACTTCAGTAGGATTGGTGAGTTCCTTGCAGATTTTGAAAAGTTCAGCTGTGTTGTTAGTGGCCCCAAAGATGTGAGCTTGGATATAGGCCCTCTTCTTCAAGCAGATGGAAAAGGTGTATTGCCTTTGGAGCAGTCGGCATGGCAGTTTGCTACAGAATGTCACTGACACTTCTTCGCAGCTGCTCGCATTTGTGTTTCACAGATTGGTCATGGCCGTACCTGGAGTTACACTTGGAGGCAGGTTTCAGGCAGATCCTCTTGCCAGGGGCAAGTAGCAAACATTTCAATGGGCCTCATTATACGTTTGCCGGTGCAGAAATAATATGGTGGGGTGGCTGGATGTATCTGCTGCTCCGAGCTGCAGTTAATCCCGGCTCCCCACCACCAAAGAATGCTGTTATTACCAGTGCCAGTATTACCTGCAATTCCCCCTATGGAGTCCTTTAGGACTCCATGTAATGGGAAATTCCCATCCTTCCCACCACTTGTAATCTGCCAGTAATTCTGGCAGACCAAGTGGCGGGAATGGTATTACCGTTTGGTGGTATCCCGCTGGATTTACCAGTGGATACCAACAAACATGTAGTGAGGCCCAATGTATCTCATAATATGCAGTCAAATGCAGAATATTAGCACCAACATCTCCAAATCAGCACAAGGAAATTAAAGAATCTCTAGCCTTTCTTCTGTCCTTTAATGCAGTGGGCTGACTAAACACTGTGATCCACTGACCCATTAATACTTCATGGTCTCACTTTGGAGAGGGTAGCTGAGTAGACTGTTGCACAGGCACATCTGTCAAGAACTTTGCACTTGCATGCAGTGTCAGGGCTCCAAGCATGCAGAGTTCCAGGGAGGAATTTCAACAAGTTAAATATGTGGCCACAACATGAGCCAAGACAGCCACACCATGAACCAGATTATATTCCTAATTTCCTGAAGGTGCAGCAATGACCTGACTATCTGAACCTGCTCCTACATGTTCTGTTCACTTTAAAATGTCATCCATTCTGCATGCTCTCAAAGAACAGTATCCAGCACCAGACATTCCCTTCTCTGCATCCTGATCCACAACATTCCATGCTCTGTATTCAGCTCTCCAACACTTGGTGCTTTTATGATTCTTCCTCCTCAAGCCTTCACAGCTTCCTTGTTCTCAGTTATCCTTCTGAATCCAGTGGAGCCACCTACCAGACCATATACCTTGGTAAGAATTCATAAGAATTAGTCTTGTGGATAGTCTGAATATAAGGAATATGGTGACCTCTCTGACTGTCCACAAGTCCCAACCTGTCCTATTAACTATCCCTGCAGCTGGTCTTTGATGTGTCTCCACTGCAAACCACTCCACACTACATCATGGTAAAAACATCAATTATTCTGTTTAACAATCCAACCCAAATAAGACTCCCACAATTCATATTTCTAGGCCCTTTTTACAGACATGGGAAGCCCCAGTAGATTGACCTCATGCACAGTAATCTCACTGCTACCCTCTAGACAAGAAACTTCTATTTAAAATATACACCACGAGGCAATTCACAGGTGATTTCCCCACTCTCAAGGGAAACACCCGGACCCCGTTAATAGATTCAAGCTAATATTGAACTCTCAACAAAATAATAGTCTTCCTGGCTTTATCTGTCTAATCAGTAAAATAAACAATACAGGATTGAAATAGCATTGTTTATTCAAATGAATACCAACATTTAAACCAATAGTTGAATGAATATTCAGAATAACAAATTAATTGTATGAGTTCAAACACCCCAAGCAGCATGAGAAATGATCACAATTGCATTAAAAGCAGTTTGTATTTCCAAGTAATGGAAATTAATCCATCAAGTAAATGCTGGGAAGTCAAAAGATTGGAAGCTTTAGAAAATTAAGTAGCACGTGGATCTGCAATTCAATCACTATTTGACTCATATGTTATCTTATGAAAAACACACAGATGTTTGTGTTTCTTTAAACTGTAATGCATTTGAAAAGGGCCGTTTTTAAAAGGAAACATATTTATTAGGGAAAATGGAGAGGGAGAATGTGGCCCACTCGGAGATGTCTATGGATCACATTCTCTCTAACACCATCGCCTTATCAAGTCTTTTATGAATTCAGCAAGTACAGTCTTGCCATTTATTTAGATCATGTTCATCACATAGCAACAAGGTCTCCTAATCATACCGTTAATCAGTGAAATGCACTGCATTAAAAGAGTTCACAGATCTGGCTAAGGCATTTGCTTGTGTGAAAACCAGTGAAGTTAATGTGTTAATATCTAATAGGCAGGATAGGATATGCCTTGCACTACTTTAGATTACGTGGGGACTTAACGTATCAATAATAGTTGAGAGCCTCAGTTCACTGACCTCCTACATTTCGTTCCCAGGCATTGGACAGCAAGGTGCAGTGCACACAGGTCAGTCTCCAGACTCCCTCTTGTAAATTGCTCCTCACTGTCTGGCAAATCGGCACGGCTTTCACCTTTTCCTAGGGGCCAAATCCATCTGTAGGCACTCTTGGTCTGCTTTGAAGCACTGCAATCCTTCTATATTTGGTTGCAAACTGGATGCACTTCAGCAATGACTTCTGGCTCATTCTCCCAAATCGTCTTCTTTGCCTCTTGTTGGTATGTGTCTGTATTTCTGATGAACTGCTTATACTCCCTGTTTTACACTATATATTGAGACTTTTGCAATATTGTGATGTGGATCATTTTCTATTAGTTCAGTCATTGCACTGGTTCCTGTGAATATACAACCGTTTGGGAAATCCACCACTACCATCTGATTTGCAAATAATGTGAAATAACTAGAAATGTACTTCTGTTGAAATTCATGTAATAAATAAACAACTTGATTTTATTTCACAAACGGAAAACTACTAACAATTGGCTTGGTATGTATAAGTTGTCTGCAGTCATCTGAGTTAAATTTCCTTAGAATGAACATGGACAAAGGTATCAAATTGCAATTAAGCTGAAAGAAATGGTTTGCATGCATACGAAACTAATGTCTTCTGAAAATCAAAAACCTACCATTTACTAATATACATGGTTTCATTGCATATTGGACACGTTAACAGGTGCATACACTTCTAAAAGTCAACAGTACCTGTTTAAAGTGGGTCAATTTTGCATAGAAATTTGCATTTAGCACTTGGCAGCTCTGTGGCTGGGATGCATTGCTAAAGAGCATACATTAACAGTCTGATTCTTTGAAAATAAAACAACCAGTTTATGGCTGTGAATAAAAAGGCATATACAATCGTTTTCAGAGTCCTGAGGTTAGAGGTGGCTGAAATGTGTCTCCATCGTCAGTTAGGTAGTTCTGTTTTAATTGGCAGCTGGGATTTGAAGGTAGAACATGGCATACATTATAAACACACACCTGACGAAATCTCCAGAAATCAGTCAAGGAAGAAGTCCAGATAATCAATTTGGGTATCACAAATTGACTTATTTTCCAGTATATTAAATATATTTTCTTCAACAAATGTCAGCCTCGATTGGTTAGAAAAATGCCCCCTTTTCAACCTTCATACATTGAGTCTACTGCGTTCTTTTTCTCAGGCTTTTATCCAACAGTACTGACAGTTCAAGCGTGAGGATGTTTTGAATGAGCCCTTCCGAGGTTTCAGCATCCAGCAATGTCTTTCAAGTCTAATAAATGATTCACATGGTCCTAACTGTTTACACATATCTGTTTCTCCCCCATGGCAATGCAGCATGATGTTTTGGTCCTGGCTGCTGATTCATGGAAATACACATAATATGCACCTCTTGATTATATATTGCCGATAATATTTATACTTTCAGGCCTAGTCTTTCATTTCAAAATACTATCTGATTCAACCCAGCACTTTTTAATGATAAAGGTGGCACATACATTATATTCTTATATTATAATTATTTACAAATGGCAAACGATTGATTTGGGAATCACCCCACACCATGACCAAATCACTCTTTAATACCTGCACATTTTAAGAATTACAGTAATAGATTGTTGCATCTTCCTTTTTGATTTATTCGTGTGAGACATTTTAAACTATTAGCTTGTCTTTGTATTTTAGCATCCATGTACCACCTTATACTCATTTTTTAAAAAGCCAATTTTATCATATAGCATTATTGTATAACTGCTTCACGCAAACTACATACACATGATACAGAATTTATTTTTGATATTATAAATTTGATCTTATCTCAGCCATAAGTACTTTATGTATTCAATGATTGGACTGAGATTACATCGTAACTACGCACAACCAGCCACGTGTATTTAGCACTCTGCTCTATAAGGCAGTGGAGAATACAAAGTTACATTTGTATTACTTATCTATTTTATTATCGGTCCTCTGGCTTTACTATAATTACTATAATTGTTATTCCCCTTATTTGTTGATAACCCTATCTAATGTACACTGCGTCCTCATTTTGGTTGTATCTCAAATCTCTTGTAAATAGGATATTGATACCAAGTGAAAACAATTAGCAAGATCACCTCCCTCAGCCCCTCAAACAAGCATAATGCTGCTGTTATTCCTATAGAGGATGCTAACGTGCTTATTAACAATATTGTAGTTTTACTTAAAGACCTAGGCCCAAATGCTAAGATACAATCAATGAAACAAGAGAGAGGGAATGCAAAGCCCAATTTGCTCACGAATCCCACCAATTCCAGAGTAAAACAGCAACCTCTGACCTTTAGTAAAGAGACAAAAGAACTACCTACTACCCCGAATAGGGGCCAGACTGTTACATTAGATGTTGAGAATCTTGAGAAATAGGAAATTCCGAAAAGGGCCAAACAGGAAGGGGGGGGCATAGTTGTATGCTCTCAGTTGTTGTTTTCGAACATTTAGACCCAACACCCCAGGGAACTCCATCCACATTACTTCCTGTGCCATCATTAGCAGCTTTGAATTGCCACTAAATACACACCCCGTAGATGATTCCTTCTGTTTGTAATATAAATGTCCAAACTCAGACATTGGGCCTCATTAGAGGTCGGGCGGTCCGGTATTAACAGTGGCGGTAAACCCGCCACCACTGTTAATTCCGGACCGCCCGATCCTGAGTCCTGCAGGCGGGAGGTGATCTTCCCGCCAGGTCTGACCTGGCGGGTTGAACACCTCCCGCCTGCAGGCGGACGTGGAAACTCCAGCACCATCACGAGATGGTGCCGGTGTTTCCACTTCCCCATTCCCATTGAGTCCTATGGGACTCAATGGGAATGGGGATTTACACCATTCCGCCTCTGCGATTCCCAGGACACCAGGGTCTTAATGCCCTGGTATTTCCGGGAGTCACGGAGGCGGAATGGTAATACGAGTCTGCCGGTAACCAGGCAGTTTTACCGCCACGGTTACCGCTGGACTCGTAATAAGGCCCATCATCAAGTTTTTCACAGGAGAGTACTAGCCCTGACAGTGACCATATTACCCTAGACACTGGGCCTCATTACGAGTCCGGCAGTAACTGCAGCGGTAAAACCGCCTGGTTACCACCGGACTCGTATTACTCCGTGACTCACGGAAATAGCAGGGCATTACGACCCTGGAGTCCTGGGAATCCCGGAGGCGGAATGGTGTAAATACCCATTCCCATTGAGTCCCATGGGACTCAATGGGGAAGTGGAAACACCGGCACCATCTCGTGATGGTGCTGGTGTTTCCACGTCCGCCTGCAGGCGGGAGGTGTTCAACCCGCCAGGTCAGACCTGGCGGGAGGATCACCTCCCGCCTGCAGGACTCGCGATCGGGCGGTCCGGAATTAACAGTGGCGGTGGGTTTACTGCCACTGTTAATTCCGGACCACCCGACCTGTAATGAGGCCCACTCTGTCTGATCTATTCAAAGAAATAGGCACATGTTCTGAGAAACTGCCAGAATGAGAACTAAAGGTGGCTAAAATCATCAAAGTGCTTCCCATGAATATAAAACCTCAGGAAGAATTTAGATCTCACCAATGCTCTGTCTATGATAACCCCCAAACTATGGAGTGAACACCAGCCATATGTAATACTAAAACCGCAAGACCTAATAACCCCAAGGTAGATCTATTGGGCCATTCCAATAGTAACCTCCCCTTATGTCTGGAACCACTTGAACAGTCCCTCATTCTGAGTCTCAATGATATTAACAATCATGAGACTTCAACATCTAGCACCCACCCACGATGTGGTGAAGATAGGTGACCTGGATGTACAGAGTACCCCACTAGACCACCTTTAGGCTACAATAGAGGAGGACACCTGCCTGGGGATTATGCAGGTCCCTCCTGTCAAGATACAAGATGGAGTATCGTCCGTTTCCATGGCACATTAGGCAGGATGGCCCTGAGAATTTGAATCTAGGTAATTGCTTCTTTATAACTATAGTAGCCAAACTTAAACACTGTAGCAAGGACGGATGGGACTCCTTAGCTAATAAGTTAATACACTGGTTGCGGCATAAAAATGGTTGTTTATCTATTATTAGGAGGACATCTTAGAGATACGTAGGTTCCCTGATAAGGACATCGAGGGTTGGACAATATGATAACACTGAGTGACAGATGGTTAATAGAAGGATTACTTAGCACAGAACAAAGATCACTACCCCCACCAAGCCTACAAATAAGTCTTAACTTTGCGGAGGAGATTTTCAATCCGTCTTCTAATGCTGATTCCAGTGATACACAGAGATACCCTCATTGTCATAACCTAAATATTACCCATGGCAATTATAACTCTCCACAAGTGAAAATGGAGCATTCTGCTGATGATGTAGATTGACATAGTGAAACCCATGCCCTCAGCCATACTTTACAAGAGAATCTGCCAACCAACTGGGACCCTTGTTCCTATTTAATGATTTTATTATGGAACAATGCTGGCTTGAAACCAAAACTTTCAGACCTAGACTGGCATGGGCAGTAGAAAATGTAACAATACCAGGATAACCATTTCTTCAAACCAGCAGTTCCTGCTGATAGAGGTAGACGGTATGTGTAAATGCTGCTCTACACGCTCACATAGAAGATGTGACTACTATCTGCAGGGACACGCAATACCTTAAATTAACTTTTCCTTCCTCAAAATTGCTGTTAACCAATGTATACTTGCTTTGGCAAGGATGGCAATGTAACTCCAGTTCTTAAGGAGCTAGACTATTTGATGTCCCAATATGTACTTGTGTTTTGGTCTCCCAAAGATCACTTGGACACTTTCTGGTGCGACACTGCTTTTATTGCAAACAAGATAAAGTTGCTTACACACAGTTGCGTCACTGTGAAGCTTCTAGTCCAAGCCTTATTCAGTAAGTCTTATGAGGGGTAATAATGGGGGTGAAAGGCTGGCGTAGGGATTGGCCAGGACTGCAGGCTAGAGCGCTCAGACTGCGGTCCTGTCAGCAGCCTGCGCCCCGAATGTTTTTATCTCACCCGCACTTTCCTTTTCTCATTTTGACCTCTCGCAAGAGTTTACGTCAGCTCCTGCGAGGTTGCACTCTACATACCTCCTTCTGTTGGGAAACGAGAGCTGGTGGTGTTACTCCATGACAAAGTCTGTGAAAGGTGTCAGTCTCTTTTTCTTCCTCTGCAGTCTACCTTCTCGGCACTCTTGCAAGACTTCTTCTTCCTCGTCCCGGTCCGTTCCCACCTCCTGGGGTGTCTGGCTATACCCTTCCTGCTCCTCTTGCCTCTCTGCCATTTCCTTGCTCAGGGTTTCAGCCTTTTGTCGACCCTTCTTTCCTCTCCTTTCTCTTTGCTCTTGTGCACCTGGTCCCGAACAGTGGGGCCTGGTGTTTCCTTGGAACATCTCTTGAACAATGCTACTTGTTCCAGATTCCACCTTCTTCGGTCCTGGATGAGCATGTGATTAGTCCCCCTATTGCACAACTGGATGGGTCTGCTGAACTCGGACCCAATGACAGGGTCTCTATGTGTCATCTTTATCTTTTCCCAGTTTCCTTCTTGAATTCCACTGCCCTGGGCGCCCTTCTCTTGTCATTCCATTCCTTTATGAGTGCCCTGCTCTTCTTTATTCTCCATACCAATTATTCCATGTTGATTTCATCGTCTTCCCTTACTTGTGACATCCACAGAGGGACCAATGTGGATGCTGCTCTGCATCCTCTTAGCATCCAAAACATTGGTGATCTGATTGGGGTTCAATTGGTGGGTTGCCGCTGCATCCTTGACTGTGGAAAAGGGAGCCATACCTGAGGCTGTGACTAGTAGTTGCATTGCTCCCTTGATAAACCTGTTGGCCCGCTCTACCAATCCTTTTGCTTGTGGGTGATACAGCTCTGCTTTAACTTGGTGGATGTTGTTTTCCCTCAGGAATGTATCCATCTAACGAGAGACCTGTTGGACCCCATTGTCAGTGACCAATTCGTTGAGCAGGCATTCTCTCTGGAAGATTTTCTTCAATACTTCTATTACTATGGAAGACGTAATGTCTGAGACAAACTCCACTTCTACCCATTTCGATAGGAGGTCTATTAGCACGATGCTGTATTTGTGCTCAGGTCTCATCGGTTCCACTGGGCCTATAAAGTGCAGTCTTAGCTTCTGCCACACTACTTCTGGGACCTCAATAGGATGGAGAGGCACTTTCCTCACTTTCAACATCTTGTCGCTATTGAGACACTCATGGCACCTTTCAGTCATCATTCTTATGTCAGGGTCCATCACTGGCCACCAGTACAACTCTCTCACTCTTCTCCTTGTCATGTTGCTCCCCAAGTGCCCTGTGTGGGCCCTGCACATGATGGTTCTTCTCAACGCAACAGGTGGGATGGCTTAGTCCCCACTCATCAGCATGCCTTGATCCTCAAATATCTTATCTGACACTTTTCAGTACGGCTGAAGACGTTCCGGGATCATTCTTTCATCTGGCCAGCCATTTCAAAGCCATTGTGTGAGTTTTGTAGTGATTCTGTCATTGGCTGCTTCCTCTCTCCAGTGTTTCTCGTCATCTCCAGGTATTCCTTGCTCCAGAGATCTCCCAAATGAAGCTACTATGCATTTGTCCTTCAGGAGGTTCTCATTTGAACTTTTCCACTCCGGCAGTCTGGACATGCAGTACGCCTGTCCGTTTAACCATCCGGGGATATGTACCACTTTGTATGTATATTCTCACAGTTTTGCTGCTATGCGGGCAAGACAGAGGTGGCCGTTCTCGTCCCTCCTGGGCTAAGCATGTGTACCAATGGCTTATGGTCTGTGACCAGTTGGAATCCTAGCGATCTAAGGTTTATCAGATTGGCAGATTTTGACTATGAAACCAATGCCTCATTGTTTGTCGAAACAGTCCTACCTTTTTTGGAATTAGTTGTAACTGCAGAGAACATTACACCAAACATGCTACAAAGCTTTTATGCAACCGTAATTACTAATATTTCTCCTATAGCTACTAAACCATGCCTTGTGATTAACAATAGGGTGTACTCATGTGACACTTGGTATGACTCTGATTGTCACCTGGCACCTGACTAAAAGTAATTTACTTAAAGCACTACAAACCGATAGTCATACTAACAAGATCTCTCTTTTGAGAAGATTTTACAAAGACCTGGACATAAAAAAAGAGGGGGTAGAGCAGACCAAATGGGAACTTATGGAAAAATGCATCTGAGAACAATGACTCATTCCTTTTGGAACATTGTCTCTGACATCCTCGCAGATTCTCAACACAAGCATGAAGTATAATCATATACTGGGGCAGATGTTCTGTATCTCCATTTTAGTTTCCTGTATGCTGCCCATACTGAGTTGGTTACCCACTTCGCAACTTCGCAGAATGTTTCTTGGGCTCCACTAGAATTCATGGTTGATGAAGAACGTAACACAGTAAGATCACAACAAAATGGTAAAGCCACCAGAGTCAATAGGATCCCTATCGACCTTTATAAACAAAATACAAATATCTGGGTACCAATTCTTACTGACCTTTTCAATTGTTTGAATATGGTAGACTGCGTTCCCTCTAGTTGGAACATAGCAGAGATAGTGTTCATATATAAGAAAGGTGACAAACAATTACCAGGGAATTACAGACCGATCAGTCTGATTGATACTCTTTCTAAAGTTAATGGAAAACTGATACTCCAACACTTAGAGAATTGGGTGGCTGAAAGCAATATCATTCCAGACCCCCATGCCGGCTTTAGAAGCGGACTAAGTACAATTGATCAGGCCTTTTATTTACAACCCATTATCAGTAAACATGTGATTTGAAACAATGGTACGCTCTTTTTGTTTTTTGTTGATTTTAAGGTCGCATTCAACTCCATTGATCATACTATTTTAAGGAAAATTTTAACAGACCTTTAAATTCCCACTAATATTTGATCCCCTATAAAAAAAACTCTATGACAGTACATCTTCTACAGTTAGGTGTGGGCCGGGAGGAGATAAAACAAGCCCATTCAGTGTGCCAAGTGGGGTTCGGCAGGGCTGTGTGCTGGCCCTGCCCATATTGTTTCTATTATATGTGAATTACTTAATTTTTAGAATTACAAACTCAAACTGTGACGCCCCACAAATTGCCAAACATAAAATAGGCATTTTAATTTATGCCCATGACAGTCTTAAAATGAAATACTTAAATGGGCCTTTTAAATCAGCGAACTATCCTAACAGAGTTTTGTAGAGAAGGGAAACATTTATTAAATGATTCCAAAACCATGCTGATGGTATGCCATGCTGTACGTAAAATCTCTACCAACATTACTATGGAAGGAGGAAGACTCCAACGGATGAGATTTTCTGACTACCTGGGCGCGAGATTCCAAGATAATGCTAAATGGTCAGGACAACTGAATAAAAGCAAGCTCATACTCAAACGACGATCTGGTGCTATTCATACGCTAAATGAAAAAACACGATTTCGATTGCTGTTAACAGTCCTAGATGTATACACAGCCCAGACAGGGGGCCTCATTAGGACCCAGGCGGTAAGGGGTTTACGGCGGTGTAAACAGCGCCGACCCTTACCGCCTGATTCCGAGGTCCCTTAGCGCCATGGAGGATTTAACACCTGCTTTTAGCAGGTGTTAAAATCCATGGCGCTAAGGGACCTTGTTGTTAATTACGCCACCGTAATTTACGGTGGCGTAATTAACGCCTTCCCCACTCCCATTATGCCCTATGGGGCAAAAATGGGAATGGGGAAGGGTAAATGGGTTAATGGGGACTTACCGCCCCGCCAACCTCAGAATGGGGGAGTAAGTCCGCCAACCACCATGGCGTAAACATAGTTTACGGCATGGTGGTAAAGGTACGACCCAGGCGGTAACTTACCGCCTGGGTCTTCTGCTTTTTTGGCTGTGAAATGTAGGGATATGACGCTACCATCATCTGTCTATGATTGAAACCAAATTCATAAAGAAAACCCTTAACCTTCCCAACAGTACTCCTACTATATTGTTACAGATGGAAAAATGCAGAGTGCTCAGATTTGTGTGTCTCTCTCAAGGCCTCTATCCTTCTGGCTACGTCTAAATTGCTTGGTTAATTTGACTTTGTATAGTCAAGCATTTATAGATGTATTCAAAACGGTTAATAGAAAACCTTGGAAATTATACAGACACCTGTATAGTGTAGTGCAAAGTATATGAATGCTGCACCTCTTAATTGAAAATGCTTTTCTTACATAAGAGTGTAAGAGAGCGAGCAAATCTAAGCTTGACATTTTGTTCCTGTAGACTTTGATCTTTGAATCAACCAACCTGACAAGTTGTCCATGTTATTTGATAATTAAGACCAACGTGGGCCCGGAACCTTATATCACATCTATGTTCCTGAGCCCATAAAGAGCCACCTAGATCAAATTCAGACTCAACATCTTTCCTGTTGCTGCATTCCCTTATAATTGGTCTCAGGGCTCTACTAACCATTGCCTGTCCTGCTCTACCGAAACTGAATCTGATCTGCACTTCTTGTTGATTTTCCCGGCGTGTGCCAAACTTAGGAGAGCTGGGCTTTACCCCATCTTTTTAAAATACCAGACATATTGTAACTTAGATGCGTACGCGTTATGCAAATCCACGAGCTTCGAGGATGTTGTTTTTGCTATTTTAAGTATTGTTCACAGTGCCTGCTATAACCGATCAAAAGCAATTCTATGAGTTAATGGTTGCATGGGGGAGCTTTTCATGTTTTGTAGTTATGTAAATAGATGCCACCTTAGTCATTGTTATATAATGCGATCATATGCACAATGTACACATTTTTGCACAAATCCTATGTATCTTGTTTCACACTTCCGGTATTATATATGTATTGTACTTTTATGTGCTCTGCCTGAAATAAAGTTATTGATTAATTGATTGATTGAATCCGACCCTTACATATTTACAAGTGGCAAAACTTTAATTTGGGAATCACCCTACAACATTCCCGAATCACTCTTGAAGTTTGACTTGAGCATCTGCCCCTGACAGATCCGGCTCAATTACTTTTCCGGCATCACTGGTATCCTTGCCAGTCACTCTGGGAAGTTGGGAGGATTGGTTTCGTGCAGCCATCATTTCTTGTATGGACAAGCTGAGTTATGTCTGAAAACACAGAACAACCGGAGTAGGTAAAACCTCCACTATTGTAACCCATGCCTTTATGGGCTACAGACCTTTAGATATGCCACATGCGCCCTTACTGAATACCCATGTGATTAAAATGTATTCCTGCAAACCGGAATCCCAGAATGCATAGAAAAAGCTAGGTTTATTGCATAATACTGTGCAATCTGACAGATCTGCATGAAGGTAATCCTACAGTATTCGGGAATGTGATCCACTGGGATTCTGTGATTTCTGGAAAGAAGAAAAGGTGCTGAAGGGCAGATATCTTTATTTCAAGGCATTGGAGAATGCTGCTAATTAAGTGATATGGAAATCTGACACAAGTAAAGCAGACACCCTGCAATGTTTTTGTCAGACAAATATTCAAGAATGTTATATATTTTAGGTGGGATGGCCAACACGTGTAAGAAGCTGATCAAAATACATATTTGAGGATTTGCCTTCAGACTCTGCATAGTGAGAGCTATATTAAATAAAACAAGCATTGGTGCCAGATTACATGAACTGCAAATTATTTATATTTTTCTAGAATGCTTTTCTGTGTTTTGTTCCTTTGGTGCTAAATTGCACATGGCATTATTGCACGTGATGGTGAGGAACTGCACCAGTTGACCTTTTCTACTCATACGCTTCTGTTTTTAGGCCTGGCTAGAAAGACCTTTGCTATTTTCTAGAGCTATTAAGAAAGTAAGAACTACTGGTATTAATCAGCTGCTCCATGATGTCGATGTTCTTCCTCTGTCATTCATTGCATCAAGGCTCCTGCCCATGTCCTCCCATTTCATTGTCCCTACCTCGAATCCTGGTTCCTCATCCAAGCCCCGTTGATGCTGCCTTCATCCATACTACATGAGACATTGCAGCTATGCAATACTCCCTCTGAAACCCTGTCTGCTTCCTGTACAGCTTCAGATTGCATAGATTCCTCTGTTACAAAGTGCACACAAGCTATGACTGGCTTTCGTTGAGAGAAACTAAACATGCTCTAGAATGGCAGGGGAGGGAAGGATGATACATCTGCCAGGTCAGGTAGACAAAGTCATGTATGGCTTTATTTTAATGACACCTGAAATCCTGCAGAGTGCACCCTGACCGCATCCGTATCTCTCTTCAAGGTCCACTCTCCCAGAAATTGATAATTTCCCAACCGGGGCAGTAATTGGCATTGGAATCCATAGGGAAGGGGGTGCATGCATGCCCAGGCAGAAAGTTTACCTGGAGTATCACCAGGAGTGCATGCAAGCACAGCCTTGATCCATAAATGTGGCAGCCGTGTTTTATCATTGATGCCTATGTGTTAAGATGGATTTCTAAACTCTGACCTGGTGGGCAGAGGTTTAGGAGGCCACACTCGGTTTAGTGAAGAAGGGGAACCTTCTGGGCAAGCCAGACCAATCTAGGTAGCTTGGCAGGCTGTCAAGACTAAGGGCCTCATTACACGGATGGCGGAGAACCATGGCGCTTTTAGCGCCATGGTTCATGCCGGTAAAATACTGGCACCGCCTTGGCGGAAAGGGGAATTACCGCCCCATTCCAAGGTTGGCGGGGCAGTAATTCCCCCTTCCACCATTGCCCTTCCCCATTCCCATTTTTGCCCCAGAGGGCTCAATGGGAATGGAGAAGGCGCTAATTACGGTACCGCAAATTGCGGTACCGTAATTAGCTCCCTGGGTCCTTTTGCGGGTTGGTTTTTAACGCCTGCAAAAAGCAGGCGTTAAATCCCCCAACCTGCAAAGGGACCTCGTAGTAAGGCGGTAAGGATTTACCGGTACCGGTATTTTACCGGTACCGGTAAATCCTTACCGCCATCCGTGTAATGAGGCCCTAAGTCTCAGGAGGGGTGAGAGTGGTCGGAAGCCCACAATGAGCACACACGGCAAAAAAAAACACAAATTTCTCTTAGACAAGTGATGTATATGAAAAATATCTATACATTTATTGTCATTCGGACCAAATAGACTTTAGCAATGAGAAAACAGTTATCACATAAATCCTTAAACTATACAATATATATACATTACGTTTCCTAATGCTATACAGCGGAAAAACACAGCCACAACCTGTAAAGAGATGGTAGAATTAACACAAAAATGTCACTAGGCAATTCTTCAGAGTTTGTTCCCGAACTTTCGAGTTCAACTCTAAGAAGAGTGGAGCCTTGTACTCTACAGTACAGTTGTGCGTACAAACGCATGATCGCACAGGTTAAACAAAAAGCTGGTCTTCTTGGAAGGGTTGTACCAAGTGAGGAAGGGGCTTGAGGCGATGAAGAATTGGTTTCCACTATTTGAGTAGACCGTGTCCTTGATGGAAAAGCAGTATTCAAATGGAGAGAATAGCTAGTGCGCGCAAGCTAACCCAGCCAAGTTCAAATACCTTGAAGGGATACTGTTAGGCAGAAACCAGTGCAGTTCCCTTAGGGAGCACTACACCAGATTAGGACTACAGGTGAGAGCAATAAAACCCCTTTGGTATCAGTCTGTACCACAAAGATTTAGTTTGTAGCTCGGGCTGAGCAGTCAGATTTAGGCAATACTCCAAATGAAAACTGCGAAAAATGGCATTTCACAATGATTATGCAGTGGGAAGGAAAGGGTAGTTATAAGAAAGGGTTGCACCACACAGTTCGAATGGAGAATCAATCTCGAGAAAGCAGGTCTAACAAATGGGACCAGAGTCAGTAGGCCTGTGCCAGAGTTAATGGTACAGGCAAGGGCCCAGGAGCAAAATGTTCTTGTAGCTGCAGTCAACTCTTTGGTTAACGATGTTGAAAAGGTGGATGCAAAAAGCGAAAGACAATGTTAAGAGAGAGGGGCGGCCAACCCAACAGGTAGGAAAAGGATTTAAAACACCTTTAGCACTACCGCGAAGAAAGGGCGGCCTGGCGGAACAATGTACCTTAAAAGTGAAGAAGTGGTTCCTGCGGTGGCGGTTGTTCCTGGTAGTTCCTGCAGTTCGAGTGATCCAGCAGAGGAAGAGAGGCTCTCGTCGTGGAGGAAGGTTCGAGGTACTGCACTACCCAGGGATGAAACCAGCCGCAATGCTGCCAAACAAAGTTTAAAAGGTACGCTCCTTTTAATCGCGGTCCGGGTCGATAGCTGCTTGGCTATCTGGTCTCCAAGTGCAGGGCACTGGCGATTCGATCACAGCAGGTTCGAGAAGGAGATTGGCAAACTGGTTGGCCCCACCAGCTCAGGAGAAGAAGGCTCTTTCAGATGAAGATCTCCTCTCGTTGTGTGGAGAAAAGTGGTGAGACGCTGCAGCAGGGCTTCGCCGGTGGTGGTAGTCGTTGCAGGTGTCTTTTGCTTCTCTCCTCTTCGGTTCCGTAGTTCCAGTGGCAACGTCTTGCTCTTCCAGTCCTCAGTACCCTGCTTTTATGCAGAAAGAAACCCATTCATACGGCCTAGCTGTCACTCACACAGTGGAGTGGTCTTCTTGGCGGGAGACCTTCCAGCCTATCAGGATAGAGTGCGACCAGACTCAGTGGCGCCGGAAGGAGGGCTTCTGGGCAGAAGCCTGCCAAACGGACGAACAAAGGATCCCCGACCTGGGTTAGGATCGTAGAGAAAAACACGAGAAAGAAGTTCTATTAAAGTTCTGGCAAATAAAACCTACCGGAGCAAAGTTATTTTTAAAATGCATCGGCGGTATGTTAGAGGCTGTCAGAAAAAGTGGTAGCCTCGAACAATGGGAAAATCCCATAGGGAAATATTTGTGGTCGAATATTTATGGTGGTAACCACTGCCACCAGCCAGAAACTTTAGAGAGAGGGACATTGAGGTACCCCCTCGAAAATGAACATAGGGGAAAAACTATTAACCCCTTCCAGTACTTCCATAGTAAGATGGGTTGTACTGGTTAAGTTCATAAAAATCGACTAGTAAAGTCAATGGGGACTTTACATGCCCTGGGAGACAGTAGTCGGTCCCAGGGTATGGAGTCTATGTTTGGGGGTCGCTACAACACCCCTGTGTCACTGCACGGAGGGTGCTGGGTAACACATGTGAATAAAGATGGTTCCTATGGGAGAGAGAAAATCCCATAGGCATTAAACACAAAAATAGCCTAGAACACACATAGCAGAAATGCCTAAGAGTGGGAAAAAGAGTCTCACTCTTAGCAGGTAAAAAGAAACAAACCCTTCAAATCCAGCAAAGCTGCTGGGGGCTCTATAGGTAAGGGAAATTAGCCATAGTATGAGAATTCTCCCTAACAGATACTTGTGCATAAAAGGGATTGGTTGTGCCAGGGGGCCGCCAGTAAGTGATGCAACTACTCACCGACCCTCGACACAGTCCGGACCAAACTTTGCCAGTTTAGTCGAGGTCGCTAGTAGGTTTGAGTACTGCAATTTTCATCGCTCCCGCTCTCAAGGGCTGCGGCGGAGAATGATCATCTGTGACTGGACAGTTGCCTTTCTCAGCTTCCGAAGGAGCTATGAAGACAATTCTGGTGAGGCAGGCTTCAGGGCACAGGAGAGCAGAACAGCAAGGGATCTATAGTGACCGTCACCACCAGGTAGTGACCTGGGACTCGTGGATCTAGGCAGCGTTATGCACTCTCCTAATTCAGACCCAGAGTAGCTAGGCCTACGAAATTTGAAGGCAGAATGAACGGGACCACAAATAAGCAATGTCGCAATTCTCGGGTTTGCACTCCACTCGAGGCAGCAGCAGTGCTGCAGATTACCCTAAGGTAGAGCTGGACAGTTTGCTGGATGGCCCAGGAACACTTATGAAGGGGCTTGTTCAGTGGGTAAGCAGAGGGCACTGAAAGTAGTTGTTCCCATTACTACAAAGGGGCAAAGTGTCTTGTCAGGCCTTCTTGATCGAAGAAGAAAGCAGGTGTCCGACGGGACAGCAGAGGGCAAAGGGTGCCAAAACCTTCCAAAGCGTCTCTGGCGGTTTCATGAGTCTGTTTCTTCATGCAGGAGGCTTGGCTCCTTCTGTAGTTCGGTGAGAGCAAAGGTGAATGGCCTGAAATGGAGCCCCTTCTCTTATCCAAGATTAGCTTTGCACCAAAATCGGGGACTTCCAATAGAAGATCTGCTCTCTTGCAGGCATTTCAGCTGTGGAGCAATCACGGTCCACAGTGGTCTGCGTCATTCAAGCACTCAAGACATCCTGGCACCAGTAGTGTGGATTGGGACAGACAGTCCCAGCCCGCTTCCTGGGCACACACACGTGACAGGCATAAGCCTGCGAAACAGATCAGTTTTCGTGGGAGGCTGCATACCCACATAAGGAAGACCTGGGTTACTCAACCTTTGTGAAAAATAGCCATGGCACAGAACAAAATACTTTGTGGCTCAGCCATTTCCGGACCTGTCCACAGTCTTGAACCAAACGTGGTAAACACAGGTTACCTCACTAAAAAGAAGTTACCAAGAAATAGCAACATAGTGAAAGACTAAGGGGAACATAGTTTCCCATTACTGACAGTCTGAAGGATGATTCAGTTTCCCCTTAAACAGTGAGCAAAAGCCCAGGGGACTTCAGCTGAAGGCTGGGCGCCACTGGAAATAGTCAGGATAGGAAAGCCATCCAAAAGCAAAAAGTTTGGGGGGTCCATAAATGGAGGGAAAATTGCACATAAATGAAATCTTTCCTAACAATCGACCTTCCCAGACTAAGGACAGGGGAACTAATTCACCCCTGGATAGGCCTCATGTTCAGGTCGGTTAAACATTCTGGACAACCCATAAGCATTGCTATGTTGAACTCCTGGCCTGTGCTCAATGGTGAAGTCAAACCCTTGCAGGCTTATGGACCACCTAATCAACTTTGGATTCTATCCCTTTATGTTAATTAGCCACTTCAAGGGTTTATGGTCAGTTTGCACAGTGAAGTGGGTCCCATAGAGGAAGGGCCTCAGCTTCCTTAGGGCCCACATGACAGAGAAACATTCTTTCTGCTCTCTGTCCTTAAGCTGGCAACTAATTAATCAAATTAGGTGTTCCTTGCCTTTCTCATCTATCTCTGATAGTACAGCACCTATCCCAGTGTCGGAGGCATCTGTCTGCACAATAAAGGCATGGTTGTAATTAGGGGCCCTGAGAACAGGGGCCTTACACAGAGAGTATTTTAAGCCATTGAAGGCCTTCTCACACGCCTCAGACCAATAGACCTTCTTTGGCATCTTTGGAGTAGTGAGACAGTCAGAAGCGCAGCTATGGTGCCATAGTCTGCCATAAACCGTCGGTAGTATCCAGTAGTCCTAAGAAGGCTCTCACTTGGGTTTGTGTAGTGGGGGTAGGCCAGTCTTGTACTGCTTGTACTTTACTGGGTAGAGGCTGAATCCTCCCTCCACCTACTTCATGTCCAAGGTAGACCACTGTTCCATGACCAATCTGGCACTTGCTGGCCTTTATGGTCAAGTGGGCCTTCTGAAGAGCCTGTAACACATTTCTGACGAGGTGCCCTACATGTTCCTCCCACGTGGCACTGAAGACTGCTATATCATCCAGATATGCTAGGCAGAAATCATCGCTCCCATTTAGACATGGTTCTCAAGCCTCTGAAAAGTGGCAGGTGCATTTTTCAGTCCGAAATGGCATTACCCTGAACTGGCAAAGAGTTGGAAATGCTGTCTTCTCCTTGGCATGTCATGCTTAGGCTGTTTGCCAATAGCCAGCAGTAAGGTCAAATGTGCTGAGTTACTTGGAGGCACCAAAGAATCCAACAACTCATCAGTTCTTGGTAGGGGGTGAGCATCTGTCTTGGTGACAGCATTCAGAGCCTTATAATCCACACAGAACCTAAGGTCAGAGGTATCAGCTTTTGGCACTAAGACCACAGGGCTGGACCAGGGACTACTGGAAGGCTCAATCACCCCTAAATCCTACATCTTGTTGATCTCGGCCTTGATGTTGGATCTTACCTTGTCTGACAGTATGTATCCACTACTTCAGGTAGGTACACTATTTCCAGTGTCAATCTCATGTTTACACCAAGGTGTCAAATCTGGCATTGGTGGGAACAAGGAGGAGAGCTGCCTCAGCAAAGTTCTTACTTCCCCTTGTTGGTCAAAAGTCAAATGAGGGGCCACATGGACACCCTCAATGGAGTCATCTAAAGGACTATTCTGGAACAAGTCAGGTAGAGGTTCTGATTCCTCCTCTTCCATAGCTGATGCCAGCAGCAGTGCAGCATTTCAACCTGAGGGATGAAAGCCTTCAGCCTATTTATGTGAAACACTTTTGGGGCCTGCCCAGGCCTTCTAAGTTCTGCCAAATAGTTAACCGCACCCAGCTGCTCCACAACTGTACAGGGGCCTGACCATACATCCTGTAGGGCTCGAGGCCTTATGGGAATCATGATTGGGACTTCTTGAACTGGAGTGAAGTGAACAAGTGAAGCTTTCTGGTAATACCAGTGTTTGCCCAATAACTGACCAGCCTGAAACCTGTCACTGGCCTGGGACATCAGGAGGACCATTCTCTTCCTTAAACTCAGCACATAGTCTATTACATTGGTAGTTCCAGAGTGAGTGGGGAGTGCCCACCCTTCCTTGACTATGGCCAGTGATCCCCCTATAGGATGACCAAAAAGAAGCTTGAAGGGGCTGAAGCCAACCCCCTCTTGAGGCACCTCTTTTTAAGCAAAGAGTAAGGATGGTAACAGGAAATCCAATGTTTTCCTTTGAGGTTCTTCTAAAGTCCCAATCATGCCTTTGAGAGTTCTATTAAACCTATCAACTAAGCCATTTTTTTGTGGATGATAAGCTGATGAAAACTTATAAGTGACCCCACACTCCTTCCACATGGCTTGCATATACCTGGACGTAAAGTTTCTGTCATGATGCCCGCTCCCGGGGAGCCGGTTCAAGCCCTGCGTCCCCGAAAGCGGACATCCAGCCCCTAAGGAAGGACCCAGCAACCCCATATAGGGGCCCTTTGGACAGTGTCCTGGCGCCTATGGCGCCAGGCTCATAAAAGACATCAGTCCTGGCGCCATAGGCGCCAGGCTCATTATGGGAGTGCTTGGGTGCACTTACCTGATGCATACCATGCTGCAGGATCCCGGCCTCCTTGAGGCCTGAAAGGAACTACTTTACCTGTGGGACTAATTTACCATCCGGGCGTGGTCGGGAAGGATACATACCTGATTGGAGGAAGGATACATACCTGGAACTTCTTCCAAGGCTATTTAAACCCCACCCGAACAGCCACACGTGCTTCGCGTTGTTCTGCATCTAGCAGCTGGACGCTCACCGTGTCTGCTCCTGCATCCTGACTTCTGCCACGCCTGCCAGCATCCTGGATCACCTGCAAAGGAAGAGAAGAAGAGAACAGAAGAAGGAAAAGTCCTTACCTGTTAAATCCGCATCCCGGAGACATCTCGCCGACAATCCTGAAAAGGAAAACTTTTATTTAAAAGCTCATCGCGTCGATCGCTGCAGCGCCGCATTCCACTCACCTTTACAGGGCGCCTCCATGTTCAGCAGCGATCATCCGGATTCGCAGTCCCGCCCCAGCGCCTAGGGAGAAAAAGACCAGAACAAAAGGTGAGAGAGAGAAGGGAAAAGGAAAGCTAAATCTCCATGTTAAGACTTACCTGTTGATTCATTCCCTCTTCATTTCGGGTCCGCGCCGCATCCTGGCATTTCCGGACCCCGGCCCCTAAGGGGAAAAAAAGACATCAGCGTTAATGAGCGAATGAAAAGACATTACCAAAAAACGCTCATTAAAGACTTACCTGATTTCTACAAGGATTTCACCTCTCATCTCGGGTCGGTGCCTGTTCCCCGGAATTCCGTACCCCGGCCCCTATGGGGAAAAAGACACTAGCATTAGTACATTAATGCATGGACACAAGGGGAACCTCTTATCAAAAAACTTACCTGGAAGCCAAGCAAGTTTGGTTCTCACCAATCCGAAAATCCAGTGAAGTAACTGGATACCAACGCGCCCCTGCATCAGAAGCAGGATGGAGAGCTCGTCCTTCCAGACCCTAAGGTGAGATGCTACGAGGAATCACAGAGGGTTTCGAAGAGGGTGAGAGGGGAAAGTGGGAGGCCGATTGCATTACCCCGCAGACAGTTAATCCCCTATTTTCGCCTACAGAAGGATACTTCTGCGAGCCAGACAAGCCAGAATTGGGGGCCCGGTCCAGTCCGTCTTCCGAACCCTGAGCATCACCTTAGAAGAGGTCACAGCAGCGCGAACCAGGCCAGCGCCTCCGTGGGAGTCAGGTGAGCGTAACAGTTGCTGCCTCTGTCAGACACAACTTCCTTAGGGAAGCCAACCCTAGTAAATATGCCAACTAAAGCTTTAGCAACTTACTTAGCAGTCACTGTCTTCAATCGGACGGCTTCAGGATATCTGGTGGCATGGTTGACCAGCACCAAGATAAACCTATTGCCAGAGGACGTCTGAGTGTTTAGGGAAGCAACAATGTCAATCCCTACCCTCTGAAATGGGACTCCCACTGCAGGGAGTGGCACCAATGAAGCCTGGATTGTTGCACCACCTATCCGAGATCTGGCAAGTGCCACACGTCATGCAATGGCTTCTTACTTGCCCCACATCTTGGGCCAGTAGAAGTGCAGGGTTTGGTGACCAGCAAGGGGGACGTCATGCACCAGTTATAGGATGAAGGGTCTGACTTGAAGGGGGGCCACCTAACTCCTATGGTCTCCTTCATTAGACTCTGTGGGCTCACTGTACAGGAGCCCACCTTCCCAATAAATCCTATGCTTCCCAGGGGGTTTACCCTCAAGCTGGGAGCAGGCCTGTCTCCTTCGGCCTTCCAAAGATGGGCACCCACGTTGGCCCTTACTAAACTCTTCCCTATCAGGATCAACTTCAACCAATACATTTTAGAGTTCAGGATGGTCAGGTGGGTTGAGTATTTCAGGCAACACATCTTGTCAGGTTCAGGTGCTTCGCCAACTACCTCCACCTCAGTGGTAGGTGAGTTTGGGGGAATATTCTCTTTCCTTCTTTTTGATTTTCTGACTCCCTTAGCATTTGGTTTCCCCTTTGGATTTGGCTCAGCCTTGGACTTGGCCAGGGCAGCTCCTGTGACATTTTGCATGGTCTCTCTGCTATATCCCCCACAAGACCTAAGTCTCTGAGGTCATTTCCCAGCAGGACTTTTTCAGGGACTTGCCTCTGAACACTCACAAAAATCCTTACTACTGTACCATCAATAGTCAGGGCCATTGAGGTAAGGTCTCATGTTTGTCCCATGGTTATCCCACATAAGGAAACAGTTGAGGGTGACCAACACTATGCACTTGTATCCACCAAGCAGCATGCTCTCTCGGGGTGAAATAAAATGATGTACTGCATACCTTTACGAGTCCGTAAGTATGGACATAGAGAGCACTGAAATCATGAAGCCAAAAAAATGTGGGTTGATGACAATTATGTCCCCGAGTGTCCAGCGTTATTTACTCTGGGTGGAACACCCAACTAATTGTGTCCTTGTTGTTAGGAAAGATTTCATGATTGTATGTAATTTTCCCTCCATGTGTCAACCCCCAAACTTTTTGCTGCTGTTTTACACCCTGATCAAGACTTTGCCAGAGAAGCGCAGCCTTCTGCCGCACTCCTCTGGGCTTTCGCTCAATTCATATGGGGAAACTGACATGCCCTTAAGACATTCAGTACTGGGAGACTTTGTTTCCCTTAGTCCTTTCTTCATGTTGCAGCTTTTGTGCAACATGAAACAAGAGTGCACTGTAACATACTTTACCGTGCTCTTGGGTCTCTAGTCATTCCAAAGGCCCTAGAAACTCTCGCTGGACTTATTAGGAACTGTGCAAGTGTGTCACGGACAGGACTGGTGGCAGCTATCGTTTCTCTTGTGTTTTGAACCCTTTTTCGCCATGTTATCCGCGCTTACCGCGTTTGGCACAAATGAGTGGCCTGGCTCCAAAATGGCCATGCCACGAGGTTCTTTGTCCTGTCCTTTGGCCATCTTGCCCCTTCACCTTCCCCAGGTCGAGCCGATCCGGGTCAGTCCTTATTTGGTCATACACTTTCCCGCGAAACCCAAAGCTTTCACAGGCTTCTGCATGCCTTGTGTGTATGCCTCCAGGATGTGGGCTGAGATGTCTGGTCCCAATACACATCCTGGGTGCCAGAGAGTCTGGAGTGTCCTGAATGCCTGGGACCACCGTGGTCCGTGATAGTTCCACGTATGGTGTGAGTGTTTGTGAGCAGATCTCCCATTGGGTCCTATCCGTTTTGGCGTGAAGGGAACTTTGGATAAGAGGAGGCTGAAAACACCACTACCATGTCGATCTCCTGAGTTCACACCGAACAAGGGATAAGGAGCCAAGTATCCTGCCACAAGAAGCTGAGTCGAGGAACCGCTGGTGACCCGCTGAAGGTTTGGCACCCTGAGCCGCTGTCGTCCTGCGAGACCCCTCTGCATCTGATCGTCCTAGAAGGTCTGCAAAGGCGCTTTGACCCATTGGAATAGTGGGATCACCTATTCCCGGCACCTTCATCAAACCCTGCAAGTAAACCTCTTCGGAAGTGTCCCTGGGCCAACCAGTGGGCTGACCATTTTATGCAGGACATTTTGCTCTGTCACCGCTGACGTTTCGGGGAAACCCTCAAAACTTGGTCTACTGCTTGCTCTGCGTCCCCGGCATCCTCACACCGAATTTCGTACACTTGGCATTCCCAGGTCTGAAGTGAGACGAGTGCGTCCGGACCAGAGTAGATGCGGTTGCCGTGTTGCCCTGCTGTGGTAACAACCTGTGCACGTTCGCTGCATTTGGGACACCCTCGACCTTGCATCCTGCTACACGGGATCTACACAGTATCGAGACGTCCTGATTATCGCATCTGAACCTGCCAGCAACGTGAACTGAACTGGAGGAGTCTGGGTCTGCCTGCGTCGGGTACCGGTGAGTAGTCCATACCCCAACTGGTGGCCCCTCGCGCAGGAGCCCGTTTCTTTTCTACCGCTGTTGCGAAATAGGGACTCTATCCCGCACTCTCACCCTGCCTCTGCCCACAAGTGGAGGCCTTGCTTGAGTAGTGCGGACTTGTTCTTCATCGCTTCACTTAACTTCCTGAACTGCCTGAGACCCTTGAAGAGACCCGATTTTGTCCATTGGCACAAACGCATGCAGGTACTTTTGAGCATAAGGCCCCTCTCTTCGTAGGGCTCAGACTTCCTCCTAGTTAGGTGTATTTCTGATGTCGAACTGGGTCTAATGATTACTTGCACTGCCTGTTTTCCTCCCCATCTAGGTGGTCTACATATTACATGCTCATAACTCCTTAGACCCCTCGGTCTTGTATATATATTGTATTGATTGTGATGTGTTGGTTTACTTTAGTATTATTGTGATTCTTTGCTATGGTTGATGTTACAAAGGCCTTGTAATAAATGTGTCTATATTTTTGATATAACACCTGCCTGGAGTAATTTGTAAGTGTCCTTGCTTTGTGTGCTCATTGAGGTCTTTCAGTCACCCTCACCCCTCTTGAGACTTAGTCTTGACCGCCGCCATCGCTACCCTGATTGGTCTGGCTTGTCCAGAGGTTACCCTGTTCCAAGAAACTAGGCTGGCCTTCTGAACCTCTGCCCCTCCAGGTCCGAGTTCAGAAATCCATCTTAACGCTTGTATTCAGGGCAAGGTTTAACTTCATCCACCTAAGGGCAGTGGTGGCAGCATGGTCCGGGGGGTGGGGGGGGTGCATATCGGTCTTGCCCGGTATGTGAAGCTCCATACGAGGACCTAGCTCATTTGTTCTTCTTTTGCCCTGCGTATGTACAAGTGAGGAAACGGTTCATAAGACCCTTATTGAAGGATTTGTACAATATCAGCCTGCCTAACATATCTGTTCTGGGTAAATTCACCATGTGTGGGCTTGTTGTTACTCTCATATTTGAAAACAGCATTGTGTCTTAGAAAACGACTGTCAAGTATACCTGCCTGAAATGAGTTTATATACACTATTCAATGAACTGCATTTGTAATTCCTTTTTAATGGTTAGTATCGTGGAGGTTTTAATGATTGTATGCTTGTATGTTTGTTTTACTATGTCACAATTGCAATATATCTCTGTATTTTGTATTGTTTTTATGCTAATCCAAAATAAGTGATGATGATGGAATAGTCATTTAAGGCATTACTGAGAACCTGAGAGGGGTGCCATCAGCTAACTTGGTGGGCATCAGGGGGCTCTGGCAAGCTCTTCCTGGGCGACCAGTGTGGCATCCACCACAGTTCTGCTAGCTCCACTATCTCTAAGGGCAGGAGTGTCGACTCCATTGATCAGCACACTGTTTTTAAAGTAGTGCTTGTGTTGTCAGGTGTCCTAGCATAAGCTTCTGAAACTCTTTGCTCCCAGGAACCAAGGGAAACTAAGATTTCCTCAGACTCTATCCCATTGGGGAAGGAATCTGAGTAGAAGGATGCTCCAGTGATAATGTCTTCCTACTCATAGGAGGGGAAGGCCAGACTCGCAAAGTGGACCCCCAAGGTTTTGACCTTACATCTGGGGTCCCCCTTCACATGGGCACTTGCTCTACAAGCCACACAAGATCCACTGGGTTTGTGTACATAGGGTGGCTTACTGTAACCTGAGCAATGCTTGGGAGGGTTACTCCCACTACTCTGACCGTTCTCAGATGACTTACCCTTCTTAAACTTTTTGTGGCCCTTCTAAGAGGAAGATTTTTCCGATCCCCCCACCCTCCTTATCCTTGTGCTTTTTCCCCTCCTCCTGCTTATCAGATGCAGGCTTGTCCTTATGGGACAGTGTGTGTGACACCCATAAATCTGCTGCAATGGCTAATTTTGTAGGATCTATCGCCTACGAGTCAGCCAAATGTTGCTTAAGCTTAGGGGAACAAGAAGCAAAAATATGTTCAAGTATGACTAAATATATCATACCCTCTTGTATCTGTCCACCCAACCAGTCAAGTTTTTAAAAGAATCGGCAACATAAGAAACCCAAGTTTTACCTTCTTTCTTCTTGTATTCTCTGAAACAATTCAAATATTGTTCAGGCATCTTCCCAAACTTTAAAATCAGAGTTTGCTTCAATTTTGCAAAGTCTTTTCTGTCAGCCTTTGACATATTCATAATAGCACTGCATCCAGAATGAGGTAGTCGACTGAGTAACCATGCAATTTTTTGTGTGCTGGAAAGCGAGCTTTGTTATAATTTTTCAAAAAACTTCAACAGTATCACCAACATGTACCCCATTTAATTTCTGTGATTCCCCCACTCCCACTCTACCTCCCCTCTACATGCAGACCCTCAAGTCTCTCTTATTTCTTTGTCACAGCCATTACTTCTCTTCCTTGTGCCATTTTTCCCAAGGGCAGGTTGTCGTCCATATTTGTTAAAGAAAGGAAACCAGGTCCACTCTATGTCCACTCGAGTCTCATCCAAAAGATCGGTCAGATATTCCATATTGTACATGGATTTCGCTTTATGAACCCATTCCTTTTCTGTGGGCATGATCCCTCTTTTCTAATGTTGTGCCACAGAGCTCCTTGCTGCTAGTAGTAGAATGTGTATCATGTGGCCCTCCTCGCCCCCATTTTCCTCTTTCTCGTGCACCCCAAACAAAAGTAGGCTAGGTTCCCTGAGTCTAGGTATCCCATCAAGGTCCTTTAGCCAGCCCAAGACCCCTTTCCAGTATATCTGAACGAGTGGACAGGGCCACCACATGTGGTAATAGTCACCATTGGCTCCTTTACAGTGCCAACAACGTGCGTCTACCTCAGGGTACATTTTTGCTAGCGCTATGGGCGGGTATTGGCACCTATGTAGCAGTTTGAATGCATGCACCCTATATTGCAGGGACAACGTGGACCGTTTTACACCCCTACACATTTTACCCCACCTCTGGTCGGTCAATTCAGTTCCTAGATCTTCGGCCCATTTCCTACATGCAGTTAATATATCAGTCGGTTCGCCCCTTCTTATTTGTCCATAAAATCTAGATATTCATCTCCCCTTTGTATTAGTTTCATGCAGCAATATCTTTTTGAAGGGAGTGAGCTTGCGGCATAGTATTACTCCCCAGTTAGGCTTCATCAGGACCCCATTCCACTGTAGGTATCTAAAGATCGAGAGTCCATTTATTCCCAGGCATTCCTCTAGTCAGACCAATGGCATATATTCCCCTTCCTCCCACTTCTCTCCCACCGTCATGAGCCCTTCTTCATACCACCTTGAAACATTGGTGGGTCTTTGATGAGGTTCTGTATGGGTGGTGCCCAGATACAACTGAGGGGGGAGGGCCATGTTGACAATCATCTGGTAGCGCTCCCCTCCCTCCCGATCAACCAGAACACTTCCAGGATGGGGTGCTCCAGCACTCGCCTAGGGATCTCTTTCTGCGGAACCCACATCCATTCCCCCAATGTTACCGGCTGTAAGATCGCATTGTCCATATGGACCCATTGCTTCTTTGTTTCTGGATCCAGATGGTCCACCATAATCTGCAATTGAGCCACCTTGTAACATGTACCCAGATCTGGGAATCCCACTCCCCCTTCCTCCTTTGACAGTACTAGCACCCAATACGCTGCTCCTGCCCCTAAGAATCCTAAGAGGGCTTGCTGAATTGTGGCTAGGAAGTTGGTAGGGACCATCATGGGGAGCATCTGGAAGAGAAACAACAGCTTGGGGAGGATTGTCCTTTTAATACAGTTTAGTCGTGCCATCCATGAAAGACCAATCCATCTCCAGCGCTGTAAGTCCTACTTTATTTTATGCCATAGTGGGAGGTAGTTCTTCCAAATAGATTCTTGGCCTCTGTCGTGATTTCGATCCCAAGGTATTAAAAGCCCTCCTGTCTCAGCTTAAATCCCCATTTCTCAATCCAGTTACTGTCCTCCTGACGCCAGTTTCCCACTAGGAATGCCACCGATTTTGTATGGCTTACCCTGAACCCCAATCGTTTCCCGTACTCTTCCAAGCCCTGTAGAAGGGTCAGCACTGAGGACCGTGGATACGTGAGATATAGCAAGGTGTGATCTTCAAAAAGGCTTGCTTTATATTCCTGTCCAGGGGAGTTGCTAGGTCTGGAAAAGACCCGGAGCTAAGCTGATGTCAGAACTGTTGGCACTGGGGGCTAGCTAGTCTTTTGGCTGTAGCTCCTGAGATTCTATCGGGGCTACAACCAAAAGATCAGGGGATACAGCCCTCTTAGCCCCCCCTAGCAACGCCCCTGTTCCTGTCGACCTATATATACCCCAGTTATGTCCCTGCAACCTCTCAGACCTGTTCCCATGGCTCCATGGCTAATGCGTATTGTAAGGGTGACAGGGGGCATCCCTGTCTAGTTCCTCTGTGCAACCTTGTTGTCCTAAATATGTCCCCATTAACAACCACTCTTGCTCTAGGGGTATGGTACAGGGCCCTGATCCACCCCATCCACCGCTCTCCCATGCCTGTCTCCTCAAGAACCCCTTTCATAAAGGACCAGTTGACCCATTCAAATGCCTTTCCGGCATCCAGGGAAAGGACCAGGGCCCCTTCCCTTTGTGTTTTAGGGTCATGCAGGATGTGTAGGGTTTTCCTTAGGTTGTCGGAGCTCTGCATTTTTTGTTGAATGAATCCCGTCTGGTCTGGGTGTATCATGCAGGGCAGGTTCATCTCCAGGCGGGAAGCCAAGATTCTAGTGAAAATCTTTGCATCTACGTTGAGCAGGGATATGGGCCTATAGGAGGCACAGTCCGCCTTGTTGTTACCCTGTTTGGGGATCACTGTTATGAGTGCTTCCCAAAAAGTAGGGGGCATGTCCCCCGCTTGTTGTATGGAGTTAAAGATCTTCACCATGGGCCCTGCAAGGATCTCTTGGAACTGCTTGTAGAAGCCTGCTCTGTATCCGTCTTCCCCAGGTGCCTTCCCTGCCTTCAGCTGGCCTATTGCCAACTTCACCTCCTTCCTTGTTATCTCTATTTCCAGTATAGTTTGCCCTTCTTTTGTCAGCTGTGGAATGGGGAGTTTGCCCAGGCATTCCTTGACCTCACTCTTCCCTATTTCTTCTGATTGGGAGTACAATATTTCATAATAGTCTGCAAAATGCTCATGGATATTTCCCCTGGGTCCGACCATCTCCCCATCCTCTCCCCTCACCTGGTGGACCCCCCTGTTACCTTTACATTCCCTGACCTTGATCGCCAGCAGAGTCCCTACTCAGTCTCCCCCTTCGTAGTACCTTTGTTTAGTGTAGCGCATCTTCTTCACTACTTCCCTGTCAAGAATGAGTGTAGTTCTTGCCTCTTATCCCACATGGATTCCAGCAATCCCTCGCTGTCCACCCCTGGTATTGTTAACTTTGTCCTCATATCCCTCTGTTCCTCCCACAGCCTCCTCTCTATCAGCGCTCTTTCCCTCTTTTTATGGGCTCCCTCCTCTCTAAGAAGGCATGTCACTGTTGCCTTAACCACCTCCCACACCATTTTTGGCTGCGTCTCCCCTGTGCCATTTGTTTTGAAATATTGAGTGAACACTGTCTGCAGGAAGTCCTGGAATACTGAGTCTTGGAGGAGACCATCATTGCATCTCTAACACGGCTGTCCCTTCCTTCCCTCTTTTATCCACCCATCCGTCATGACCATCTCGTGGCCTGACCACGTCACTGCCTCTACACTTGGTAATGATGCCATAGCCTCCTGCTCCTTCGGGACCAGTTGGAGATCAATTCTGGAGTATGTGTTGCGTGGGGGTGAAAAGAAGGTTCATCCTCCCGCCTGTGGGAATCTGGACCTCCATACATCAACCCAGAAGTGGTCCTGCAGCAATTGGCGAAATACTTTGTGCTCCCTTCCTTTCACCTTGACCTTGTCACCCTTTGCCGACCATCAGCCGACCGCCAGGTCAGCTATCAAATTAAAGCCCCCTGCTACAATCAGCGTACCTTCTGGAGGAAGGCCATCTGGTGCACATTTTGAGTGTAGACAAACGCTATGGTGATCAACCGACCCTCCACTCACCCTTTCACTACCACAAACCTACCTCCCAATCCTCTCTCCACCTGCACCTCACCTAGTTGTATGGCTCATGTCAGGACGACCTCCACTCCCTCCCTTTTGCTCATTTTTTGCGAGGCCCAATACGTCTGCCCTACCTCTACCCCTTGTCTATAGTGTGTTCCCTGTAGGAACAATACTGCTATTTTGGTATGTGGATCATATTTACTGTGAGTGATCTTTTGTTTGGGGAGTTTTGTCCCTTCACATTTAGCGTTGCACCCTCCAATTAACAATCTTCCCTTCTTTGTAACCTCCATCCACCACTGTCCTTAGTCGAACCCTTCCCCCCGCTTGGTTGTGATATGGCCCTGCATGTATCCCCCTGCCCTCAATCGCCTTCTCTGTCTGTCCCTCCCCCATGCCGGTGGGATTTCTATCCTGTGTCCAACTTCCCGTCTGCCTCACTTTCCCTCCCCCCCAACCCATTGCATTCCCCCCCCTTCTTCTAGAGGCATTCGACCATCCGTTTCTGAGCTTCCGGGCTTACCGGCCGAACCACCAAGGTAACTGCCCCTGTCCCATCCACACTGACATTCCCTACTATTCCCTCTGTGTGTAGAGTTGTAACATAGTTTGACACTCCTTCCCAGATGAGTCTATCACAGCCTTGTTCCCCACCTTCCCACGCTCTCTTCTCCCCTGGTTATCGCTCCATGACCCCTCTGTGTCCTCCTCCTCCTAAAACCTGAACCATAACACAGCAACTGGCAAGAAACTTTCACCTCCCTCCCTTTCAAAGTTTTGTAACTTCAACTACCCTTTGTTCCCTCCCCCATCTTCCCTCTGAAGTTCAAACAGAGCTAAAACAACTGTGATTTGAGCCTGGGGCTTCTAGGCCCCTATTAGACTAATAACTGCCCCTTTTGGCCTGGCCCCCTTCAGGTTACTTCTTTGCTGGGGAATGGGTTGCTGAGCTTCTGGAATTTCCTGGCCCCTTGTGTTTTACACCTTCCATATTCCATCTTTGGGCCTCTGAGTTCTCTCCTCTTGGACAGTTCATCGTCCCCTTCTTCCCCCTGGTGGTCCTGTGGGGGTCCTGTTAACTCCTCTCTAGCCCCTTTGATGTCTTCTTCCAGGACCAGATGATGTCTTTCCCCTTCCAGTTCGAATATGAGTGTGAAAGGGTACCCCTATCTGTATCTCACCCCTTTCTTGTGAAGCCCCCTCGTGAGGGGGCCATACTTCTTGCGTCTCATAAGAGTCTGTTCTGAGAGGTCCTGAAATATTGCTACTTTTGAGTCTTTGTATTCGATTGTCCCCATTTGCCCTGCTTTTCCCAGGATATCGGTCTTATCCCTGATAGTAGTGTAGCTTTGTCAGCACTGAGCAGGGTCCCTTGGTGCCAACTCCCACTCGGTGTACCCGGTCTAGAGCCACTTGTTCTCCCTCCTTAGTTCCTAGGACCATTCCTATAATTTCCTGGATTTTTCTTTCAAGGCCAGACATCAGACAGTTCACTTTGAGCCCTAGGTCATCCTCTCTTTTTTAAATGTCTCAGAGTCTGACTTCTATCTGTGACTCAAGTACTCCAGAGGAGGCCTGGTTCGCCTACACGCCTTCTATTTGCTTTTCTAGTGTGACCACCTTTGCAGACAGGTCCGTCACTTTCACCCCAATGTCTGTGCGCATTATGCAGATTTCTTCCAGAATCATTTAAATGTAATTTTTATAGTGACGATTTCCACTGAGCATTGGTGGGATCTGCCCTCTGCCTTTTTCGTCGCCATGTAACACTAGTCGGGATATCGGAATTGAGAGAGCCTCGCTTTCCAACTCATCCACATGCCCCGGCCTCTACATTGTGTTGTACCCTCTGCTATCACTCTTCCCCCGGGACCACCTTCCTCTCCGTACCTCTCTTTAGTCTACTTGCCACTTGAACCTCCTTAATCATACACTCTGGTTTTCCGTGAACTTTTGCCCCTCCGTTTTGCACTTGGTGTCCCCTCTTTCAGGTGTGTCGCCCAAATTTACTGTCCAAGTCTCTGGTCCCTTGTGCTCCTCCTCCGGGGTTGGGTATACATTTATCCCTGGCTTAATTTATGGGAACTGCTGTGTCTCCCTGTGCCCCCTTTACCCTCAGGGCCAATTCCCCCACTGGTTTTTACAGTCCTGTGCTGCTTTTTTCTCAGTCTCTGGCCCGTCTTGGTGCTCACCCTACTCCAGTATGTGCCACTGCTGGCGTGGCTGCTCCTGGTGCTCCTCTGGTGCTCTCTATGCAGGGCTTGCTCCCTCTCTGTCCCCAGGCCCTACCTCCTGGCCTCCAGGGAGAGGGCTATCCTCCACTGCACTCTCATGGCTTGATCTCCCTGTGTGTGCTGTGGCTCCTCCTCTTTTATGCATCCCTGATGTAGCTTATCTCTCCAATCCTGGCCCCTCATGCGAGGCCCCCCAATCTTTTATGTGTCACTATGACTGCTCCTGGGTCTCCTCTGCAGCTTATTTGTGTTGGAGGGGGTCTGTTGTTGGCCACCTCTCGCTCCCCAGTCCCTACCTCCAGGCCCCCAGGGTGAGGGCTAAGCCTCACTAGCATCTTGTGGCTTCCTCATCCTTTATTCCGGTGTGTAGGCTCCGGCTCCTCCTCACTGCTGCTTCACTTTTCCTGACACCGCTTCTGTGGTCGGGTGCCTGCTGTGCCTGCAACTCATCTTGGGGCTTGTCTTTGGTGTGTGCCACCTATTCCTCTGGTGCGGCTCCTCCTTGCCACTGCTTCACTCCTCCTGACACCATTTTTACGGCCCTGTGCCTGCCGTGCCTGCAACCCCTCTTGGGGGCTCGTCATGGGTGTGTCCTGCCTCCTCCTCCAATGTGGCTCCTCCTAGTTGCTGCTTCACTTCTCCTGTCACTGCTGCTGCAGTCCAGCGCCTGCCTTGCCTACAACTCCTCTTGGAGGATTGGTTTGGGTGTGCGCCGCCTCCTCCTCCGACACCGCTCCCAATTCGGGGCATGTGGTTGACCGAGGCTTCGCCGATCAACTTTCTGCCTGTGGGGGCACCTCGCTTTTTGGCGCTGCGTTCTCGGTCTCCGTGGGCCATGGTCACCTTACATATGGCCCAGCAATGCCTCTTCCTTATTAAGGGCACGGCTGCAGCCAGTAATGATTTTTTACCGGGTCTCAGAAAAGGGCAATAACCGGGACAGGCGTCCTGAGCGGGTCCCGCAAGCGGACCTCATAATGAGGCAGCATGGGCTTATCGGCGCCGGCAGCTAAACCGGCACTGTTAACCCCAATCCTGCAGGGTAGTAATGAGGCCCATTATCTTCTTGGAGCTAGACATACAGTCACTGTCGTCACTGATCATCGCAATATACAATATCTGAAGACCGATATTGCGCAATCATCACGCCAACTCCGCTGTGCTCTCTTCTTTGCGGAATGTGACTTCGTCATCACCTATAGACCCGGTGTACGCAGTGGAAAAGTGGACGCCCTGTTACGCATGAGTGAGGGAGAAGAGGCATTCACTACACCAGACCCCATGGCCATCATCCCTGAAGGACGAATCCAAGGCATGATTGCCGCAGCCACCACTCTAGACAACCTCAAATCTGACTTGCAAACCTTGATGAGTCCACCAGCGCAACAGGAATGGCTAGAGAAGGGAGACCGGTATACGATCGTGGACAACCTACCATACTACTAAGGACGATTGTACATCCCGGATAAGAAATTACAGAATCAAATCATCGCAAACTATCACAATTCATTAGTAGAAGGGCATCCGGGAATAGCCAAAACCGAAGCTAAAATACAGAAAAATTACTGGTGGCCAACTTGGCGAAAGGACATTGTCCAGTTCATCGCAACCTATGGCCTCTGTGCACAACACAAGTCCCAAAAACAAAGTCCTGCAGGTCTGCTACGTCCTTTAGAAGTACCCCCAGCACCTCGGCATACGCTATCAATGGATTTTATTACAGACCTTCCCTCTTGTAACGGATACAATACCATCTTAGTCATCGTAGATCTGTTTTCCAAAATGGCTCACCTTATTCCCCTGAAAGGTCTCCCAACTGCTTCTACTCTGGCTACCGTGTTTTTGGAACAGATCGTCCGGCTACACGAGTTCCCATCAATATTGATATCAGACCGAGGAACTCAGTTTGTCTATGCATTCTGGAAAAGGTGTTGTAAAATTGCCAAAATTGACCTCCGGTTATTGTCATGAATGCTGGGTGCCTGGCTGGGGCAAGGTGGATAAGGGCCTGGCAGACTTGGCATATACTGCATAAAAGCATGACCCCCCTTCTGCATGCATGAGGTATATAGACTCCAATCCCATGGCATCATTCACTAGCACCCTTGTAATCATGCCTCCTTGTTTTCATGTCTGTCAAGGGTTTAGGGTATTACCACTTCCTGTTCACTTCCTGTACTTTACTCTTGGCCATTGAGGAAATATTCTGAACAATCTGTGCGCTCTAGTCATTGGGAGTGGCTGGCTATATAAGCCACGCCCGAAAACCATTCAGCGCTTCGTGTTGTTTCCTGTAAGCTCTACAAGCAACATGCTCACTGTGCTCCTGTTGCCAGAAAGACTTCCAGCCCACGCGCGCACAGACTCAGTCTCCAGCCATCAGATCATCACACCGTATCATCGCACAAAAGCTCCAGCAGCTCCTGTGAAGAGAGAAGACAAGAAAGTCAGGTAGCTCTCTAGCTATTACAGACTTCTGTGTCAGCCCAACGCAGCGCATACTCACATGAACTCATAGCCGCCAGAGCGCGCACACTGCTCCTTTTCTCACAAACGTAGTCGCATCTGTGAAATACAAACAACCAACAATCAGACATGTTCCTGGGTGCCCTGCATTCCTTTATGTTGTGCAAAACCTGAATGACACTTACCTGCATAGCAGCATCTGTCACACTCTGAACCCATCCCGGCTGGATCAAAAGACACTTACCTGCCTAACCAGTCGCATCAGGAGTACCAGTGAAGTAACTGGCCCTCCACACACCCCGCAGCAGCATTCCTGGGTATTTTCGCTGTGAACTAGGAACAACGACCCAACGCAGAACGCAAGCATCTTCAAGAACAGAAAAACAGAAGGGAAAGACTCACCAGAGGGGCACCCAGACAACCTGTACCCAAAGAATTGCACCCCTGCCAATTGCAGGATGGAGAGCTCGCCCAACTAATCCTCAAGGTGAGCCAGGGTATACAGCCTAATCAAGCCTCCTCTACACAAGGGATAAGAGGGAGGGGGGCCCAGTGGTGAATTCTGTCCGGTACCTTAGTATATTTATCCTCTTCTTTGACAGGCGGGCTTCCCGCACCAGGTTGGGCAGTGAGCACATGGGGAAAGAGGTCAAGACTCCATCGCTCCCACAGAGACACAGGTGAGTGTGACAGTTATCTGCAAGCCATCACCCCCAAACCGACGGCCAGACCGAACAGACTAATTAGACCTTCAAGCAATACATAAGGTGTATGCTGCAACAAACCGAGGATACCTGGAAGGACACACTTTGGTTAACAGAATACGCATATAAGAACTCCATTCACACCAGTATGGGACAAAGCCCATTCTACATATTGTACGGTCGACATCCACGGACATTTGTTTTCGACCCACTCAAATCATTAGAAATGCCCGCTGTAACAACCTTACACAAAACCATCACCCAGGTTTTTAAGGAAGCAGCAGAGCATCTTGCCAGAGCCAAAGAGAAACAGAAGCAGTTTGCGGATCTACACCAAGTCGGAGACAAGGTTTGGTTAGCATCCAAAAACATTCCCCTGAAAGGACCATGGGCGTTCCATCCCAGATATCTGGGACCCTACACTATCAAGGCTCTATCAACCCTGCAGCCATGAAATTAGAATTACCGGCCCACTTGAGGATCCACCCAATGTTTCATGTCTCCCTCCTAAAACCATTGAGACCAGGTATGGGGATCGATACTCCACCGGATCCCAAAATAGTTGAAGGAGAACCAGAATACAAAGCTAAAAGGATCCTAACTCTAAAATGGTCCGGTCCAAGTTATACTACCTTATAGACTGGAAAAGTTATGGACCCCAAGATCGGACCAGGGAACCCAGTGAGCATGTCCACGCTCCACGATTAATCAGGCAGTTCCACCGCAATAACCCCACTAAACCAGAGCCAGGGGGGAAACCACCCATGAGAGGGGCTTTGAGGGGGAGTGCTGTCATGGCCACATGCCTCAGAACACAAAAACCACACCATCAAGTGATGGGGGCAATGGGTCACTTGATTCACATATGTCCCTTTGGGACCCATAAACACAGGGGCCCTGGCTGGACTCAGTTCTGGCGCCTTTGGCGCAAGGCTCATATAGAGATGTGAGCAGAAACACTTTATTTCAGTGTAGGACTGCTTTTACTTTATTTCAGTGCAGGAGTGCTTTTCTTTTACAAGAACTTTCCAGGAGCTGAAGCCTATATTCCAGAGAACATCCTCAAGTGCTGACTCATCGGGTGTGGCTCCCAAGGCCTGGTCTTCATGTGCTGACTCATCGGGTGTGGCAGGATGTGGCAGGCAGGCTGAACCTGGTGGGTGTGGCTTCAGAAGCTCAGCTATATAAGCTGCTCCATCCTTAAGGCTGGTGCTTCGCGTTACTGTGCACTCACGAGCATCGTGACGCTCACTGCCGCTTGGACCAGTTTACTTACCTTTGAAACCCGGCGTTCTCCTGCACACTCACCTCCAGGAAACCGGTGCTTCATCGCTTTATCTGCAGACTCATCGCCTGACATCTAGTGATCTTGATCCCGATGCCACAGCACCGCCCTCTGCATCCACGAACTCGGACCCTGTGAAGAAGAAGAAAGACAAGGTTAGAACATCCGTCCTAGGGCCGTGCCGCATTTGAACCCTGCGTGCCCCCGAGTTAACAATTTACCAGCAACTGTACCGTTGCAGCTTCGTTCCTCATTCCCTCTGGCTGCCGCTTCGAGCTCTGCAGCTTCTACTGGGCTGGCAACATCACCTGCATGGGAAGAAAGCAAAAGAGCAAACATCAAAAGTGGAACGGACAGCAATACAAGACAACAAACTTTACAATACAACAAAAACAGACGAGGAAAGACAAAGACAAACAGGAACACTTACCTGAAGTATAGTGGCTTAGTCGGAGCCGGACTGGACTACCACGTGCAAGGGACCAGTGAAGGAACTCAGTCCAGATCATACAAGCGCCCCTGCCAGAAGCATCAGGACGGAGTGCTCGCCAAAACTAATCAACAGGTGAGCTTTCCAGGGACGGCGCATCCCACGGGTACCACGGTTTGGGAGAAGGGGTCTCGAAGTGGATCAGGCACACAAGCTGGCATACTCACGCCCCCTATTCTCCACGCAGGAGCAGTCCCGAGCAGCATCACCTATCACCACCAGTCACCACATAAGCGCAGAGGGTGAAGTCAGACCCGAGCGACCTCACCCCCGGGAGGGCTGCAACCGTGCCCTAACGCCTCCGCAGAGACAAGGTGAGCGTAACATCCATGCAGAATTCAAGCTCCTTATGCTTAATCAGTAGCTCTTGCTTCTTGAATACCAGCATGGCCTCAGCCCCAGAGTCAGTCAGTGGAACAAAGTACACATCATCATCATCATGGCTCCTGGCTTCTTTCTATGGTAGTACTAGCTAACACTAGTTAACATATTACTGGTACTTGGGATAGCCCCAGTACCCTCTGCACTATCATAAGAAGGCAAAGCCAGATTCAGCATTTTTTGCCAAACTGTGATCCATTAGAGCATTTCAGATTTAGTACCTGTGGCTGAAAGGCCCCTTTCGGTACAAATCCTTCTTAGTGTCTCAGATCTAGAGGCACTCAAAACAATGTCTGTAATTGCTTCCACATTATAAGTAAGGGCAGGTGTTTTACAGTTAACTTTAACCTAAGAACACTGTCTCTTGTGTTAATGTAACCCGGATACCTTACCAGTGTGCAACACTGGGTACCTCTGATCTTCTCCCGCAAGTGTATATGAAAAATATCTATACATTTATTGTCGGCCAGACCAAATAGACACAAGTAACTTTAACAATGAGAAAACAGTTGTTACACACATCCTTAAACTATATATATATATATATATATATATATATATATATATATATATATATATATATATATATATATATATATAATATATGTGTGTATATATATATATTATAATATTATATATACACACATTACGTTTCCTAATGGTATATAGTGGAAAAACACAGCCACAACCTGTAAAGAGAGGGTTGAGTTAACACAAAAATGGCATTAGGCAATTCTTCAGAGTTCGTTCCCTAACTTTTGAGTTCAACCCTAAGAAGATGGGAGCCTTGTGCTCAACAGTACAGTTGTGCGTAAAAACACACGATCGCGCAGGTGAAGCACAAAGTGGGTCTTCTTGGAAGGGTTGTAGCAAGTTAGGTATGGGCTTGAGACAATGAAGAATTGTTTCCCAATATTCGAGTAGGCCCTGCCCTTGATGGCAAAGCAGTGTTCAAATGGGGAAACTAGCTAGGGAGCACAGGCTAATCCAGTCAAGTTTGAGTACCTTTAAAGGATAGTCATGCGTAAAAGGGATCAGTTGTGCCAGAGGGCCACTAGTAAGTGATGTAAGTACTTACTGACCTTCGGTATAGTCTGGACCAAACTTTGTTTCGAGTCCTGCAGTTTTTTCGGTGCTCCGGCTCTCAGCGGCTGCCATGGGAAGAATCCTCTGTAACGGGACAGTTGCCTTTTCTCAGCTTCCGAATGAGGTAAGAAGAAAATTCGGTGGAGCAGGCTTCAGGGCACTGGAGAGCAGAACAGCAAGGGATCTATAGCGACCGTCACCACCAGGAAGTGACGCGGGAATCATGGATGCAGGAAGCGTTACGCACTCACCTAATTTGGGACCCACAGGAGCTACGCCTGCAGAATTTGACAGGAGAATGTACAGGTCCACGAACAAGCGGTGTCCCAAGTCTTGGGTTTACACTCGAGACAGCGGCGGTGCTGCGGGTTACCCTGGACAGTTCGATGCATGGGCTAAGAACCTTTCCAAAGGGGCTCATTCAGTGGGTAAACAGAGGGTGCCGGGAGTAGTTGGTCCCACTACTCCAAAGGGGCAAAGTGCCTTGGCAGGCCTTCTTGATCGAAGAAGAAAGCAGGGGTCTGACGGGACAGCAGAGGGCGATAGGTCCCAAAACCTTCCAAAGCGTCTGCGGCGGTTTCACAAGTACGTTTCTTCATGCAGGAGGCTTGGCGCCTTCTGTAGTTCGGTGAGAACACAGGTCATTGACCTGGAAAGGATGCAGAGCCCCTTCTTTATCCAAGAATAGCTTTGGCACCAAAATCAAGGGCTTCCAATAGAAGATCTGCTCTCTTGCAGACATCCGAAACATGGACCAATGACGGCCCACAGTGGTTTCAGTCATTCAGGCACTCAGCCAACCTCATACATAAAAACTAGAATCGGGGTAGTCCCTTAGAGCATAAAGTGGATTGGGACTTATGAAGGATATATATATTTTTGTTAAACCAACAGTATCCACTATGCTGATGTAAAAAAATGTTTTGATAAATTCAATCTACTTAGTTTGTTGTGTATCCTAACCAGCGGATATCACAGTTATTCTTTGCCACTATATTTTCTGAAGACATTCCTTTTTGTTAAAGCAATTTATTGTGCACTTTACAAAACTACATTTTGAAGAAAAACATATTAAGATTTAAATACACAGTCGAAAATGATGAAAGGTTGTAAAACGGAAATAGATTTGGGAAAAAACCTTTGACTCAGTTCTTGCAAGTAAATAAATGCAGACAATGGGTGAACAAATAAATATGAATAATAAATAAACACATATTAGGGAAAAAAACAGAAGTACAGAAAAACAGAAAGAAACTGTAGCGGCCCAAAATTTAGTATTGCAGATTCTGCTATTTAATGAATGCAGGTCTGCCGACGTGTTGGTGTTCGGAGGAGGAAAACACCTAACATTTACCCTAATGTGTTCTTGTTTAAAAGAAAGCCTAAACAGTTACACTTTCAACATTAAGTTAGGGTTAACTTCAAAATTGAGTTAAAAAAGATAGGGTCTTCCTATCAATGATGGAGTCAAACATCCATATCATGTTTCGGATCTGCCCCCTGCTGGGCGTATACATTTTACTGAAGCCTTCCTCAGGGCGGGAACAGGAAAGAGTGGGGAGCCGACTTGACCCTGTATGAAGGCAGACAGAAAAGAATTGCAGAGAGAGTAATTTAAGGAATGTTTTCAGATGATGGGGCATTTGTCTGAATCTAGAAGTTTTTTATTTTGCAGCAACAAATGAAAACCTAGTGGGAGCAACACCCTTACCCTAATTGTGGGCAGGGACTGGATCAAAAACCCACTTAGGCTAGGGTTGGAGCCTTCCACTGGTGAGAAGGGCAGATCAAGGAACACAGGGTCCCCAGGGTGCAACCAACCGCTGTCCTTGGATCAATTCTGGGACGAGATAGAGAAAAATATCTATCAGGGCTCGAGTATCAGTAGTGTTTGACTAGGAGAGGTAGTTAAATAATTGTCTCCTACCTCCTGTGAAGGGAGTCGTGTCTCAATTGCTATTTCTTGGTGGGTCTTCAAATAGCTTGAATGTGCATATAGCGTCGAATTCAGCTGTACTTGCTATAGTACAGGGAATAGAGAAGACAAGGAAAGAAACAAAATTGGTGTTATATTTTACACAGGCACCAATTAAGACAGGCGTTATTGTATTAGCTGTGAGAGTAATAATGAATTGTAATCTGATACTTGCCTTGATTGTTCAGCAACCACTGAGACGCGTGAGTGCCTCGTTAGTGCAGCACGGCCTCACATTCCCCGCGAGTGAGTTTGTTGCGGACACTGCCAAAGGTTGCTCAGCGTCTGAAAGGCTGAGTCATAAGTGCAGAGCGAGAACGCTGCCTTCGCTTCTGCGGGTGTGTCTCGTAGTGCATGCGCTTGATTGGCTGAGGCGGCACTTCCTGGTTGCCTCAGTATTGGCGCACAGTGATTGGTGCACTAAAATGTCTATTGCTAGTGCTTGGGAGGTGTGTCCCTCCGGTTGGGTCTCATTGGACACACTTCAGCCAACCTGGCAACAGTAGTGTGGATCGGGCACACACACATGACAGGCAGAAGCCAGCGAAAGAGATCAGTTTTCACAGGAGGCTGCATGCCCAAATAAGGAATGTCTGGGTTACTCAACCTGTGTGAAAAATGGCCATGGCACAGAACAAAAGACTTTGTGGCTTGGCCATTTTCGAACCTGGCCACAGTCTTGAGCCAAATGTGCTAAGCACGGGTGCCTCAGTAAAAATAAGTAGAAACATTATGAAAAGTATCTACTGCCACCAGTTCGTCCCGGGCACACTCGTACAATCACCTAAAAATCCTTCGAGGGTGTCTAGGGCCCTTAAACAAAAGGAGACCCCAGCGCACGGTACTGGAAGGTACATTGGGCAGTGTTAAAAAAGTCAAGATAGGAAAGCCAAAAAAAAGCAAAAGGTTTGGGGGGTCCATAAATGTAGGGAAAATTGCACATAAATGAAATCTTTCCTAACACTATGTACTCAGCTCATCTCTTTTCACGTGCAAAATGGCAGAAAGAATCAATTTGAGATCCATGCATCTCTGCCTGTATCAAAATGTGATGTAGGTGTAGATTCTGGGGCATTCTCTGTAAAGAGTGCAACACCCTCGGAATCCAAAATGGGCAGAAGCAGAAAACACATGTCTCTGTGCATTCTATGACAAGACAGGAGGCTCGCATTATGCTTTACTCTCTTTAATTACTGCCATTCAGCATTTTCAACAAAATATTTAAAACCGTAACATTTGCTCTTTTTTCTTTCTTATGTAAAAATACCAAATATGAGAGGTTTTAAAAGTTTTAAAGTCACTGTTCTTTGTTGCACTACCTCTCCCATGATCCTCTGGGCCTTAGTAGTCCTGACCTCTCCTGATCCACCTATCCGAGAGCAGGTTGCAGTATAAGAACCCTCCATGATAGTCCTCTGCCTCTTTCTTTTTCCTCTCAAGTGTGTACTGAACTCGAAACTGTCCTTTATTTGATCAACCGTGACCCTGGACGAAACTGGAACTGACTGTTCAACTGTAATTTTCTAGGTCCTCCGGACCACCCTGATACTTCTTAATATCCTTGATCTGTGCATGGAGTCAAGTCACTTTCTGGTCTTCTCCTACGAGAAATGGAAAATACTTCATGAGGGCGGGCCAACAACATCTGAGCATCAAAAATACATACACAGGTTCAGATTTTAAATACTTCATTGGGTGGGATATAATGCTCGCCTCCTTGTCTTTAATAGAATGAAGACTTCCTGAGCTGTTAGCGTGGGCAATCTTTATTCTATAAGACAGTAGGCTCACATTATGTTTGTTCAAAGCTTGCCACCACTGCATTAGTTATATTAGAAACCGGCTTGAAGTAAAAGGTTTTAAAGGTCGACTCTGAGGACCAATCTGCCAATTTCATAATGTCCTTAAGAGATACCACAGCTGTGATTGGTGTAGAAGCCATCGCACCCCTCGTAGAATATGCCCCAAATACTGACAAATCAATTCCAGCCCATTGCATGACCTCGCGCACCCATCTAGCGATAGTGGCTCCTGCAACTGCGTGGTAAGGCTTTCTGCGCGCTATAAGCAGTTGGGAAACCCCTTGCTGCCTAAGGTGCTCTGTGTAGATTTCGTAATCTTTGATGCACTGGGCAACACATAGCTTCTCATTTTCTGTGAAGTAAGGGTATGAAATCACTCGCGATCCAGTCTTCGTTCTTTTCGCTATGTGAAAAGCGACCCCTTCTGGATAGAAGATCTTTCTATGGATTTCCAATGCCTTTACGTCCGATACTCTGCGGCATGATGTAAGTCACAGTAACATTGCCAGTTTACCTGATAACTGAGAGCGGGAAAGATCTTTGTTCGCTGGCCATCTAAGGAAAAGTTTGTACACTACTCTAACATCCCATAAGACCACGTACTTCGGTTCTGGGGGCTTTCTAATTTTTATTCCTTTGAGAAGCCTCAGGACCGCTGGGTGCTCGCCTACTGCGATCCCTTCTATTTTATTGTGTCCCACTGAGATCGCTGATCTGTAAACACCTATCGTTCTAAAAGCTCCCCCTTCTTGGAATTTAGTCGCCAGAAAGTTAAGAACTTGCACTAAAGGGGCTGAAACGGGATCCAGACACTGGTCTGTGCACCATCGAGCCCAGGCTTTCCATGCAGTGCTATAGCTCCTAATGGTGGAAGACGCCCAGGAGTCTTTGATGCTGTCTGCAGCGATTCGTGAAATTCCTGGCAATTCCCATTTTCTCCTGAAATCCTGCAGGCCATCAACTACAGTTTGCCCGTTGTTATCAGGGGATGGCTCTGGCTGGTCGGTCCTAGTAGAAGGTCCGGCTGATGCAGAACTATCTTTGGAAAATCCAAAGAAAGTTCCATCGCTACTGGAAACCAGGGCTGAGATTTCCAGAGCGGTAGTACCATCACAAGTTCGGCGCGATCTCTGCGAACTTTCGCTAACGCTCTCGTGATCATGACAAATGGCGGGAATGCGTAATGGAGCGCTCCATTCCAAGTCTGTAGGAATGCGTCCGTGCCCGCTGCACCCGGGTCTATCCTCCAACCTCCAACTCCAACTGCACCTCTCTATCCAGCGGCTTTCCTATGTGCTGGGACATGTACGCTGACACCCTGGGTGATGGCACCCATTCAGAAGATTTTGGATGTCTGATAGTCTCTGGGTCGAACATGTCAGCGGTGTTCTCCATGTCTTGAGGATCGACATTTTCTTCGAAGTGTCGTGAGGTGTCTTCATCTCTTTCCCCCTCATCATCGGGCGAGTAGCCCTCGTCATAATCCCCTAAATTGTTCACCCCTGGTGTAGGGGGTCTGTCCTGGTTCTCTTTCTGTTTGTCCAGGAAAGCTCTCTTTAGCCTAGCGACGGGGTCGCTTATATCTTGGGGAGCAGCATCCTCCCTTTCATTAGTGCTCGGAGGGGTGATCACGGTTTAAATCCAGGCCGGACACGAACGCACAGAATGCATTGCAGCCTTTGAAAATAAATGTAGAATGCACATGGATTCCTCAGGACCGGGGAGCCAGAACTGGGATCCAGGGCAGACACTTGTTTGCCGGATCTGGGAAGATCCAGCCCACTGACAGCAGTAGCACTCAAGGTAATCCAGAGAGCTCAGAGGCGTATGTTTCCACCTCTCTGATTTTACTTGAGGAGATATTGTTGGGCGATATATAATCCTGTGCCAGCACCTCTAAAACAACAAAGGCTTACAAACAAAAGAAGTTTGTGAAAAATTGCAAGGAAGCAACCAATGGTTTGCATCTGCTAGACGCTCGAGGTTAATTCTTTCTGTAAATATGTAAGAATATTAGGAGGACGTGGCGTTAAAGTTACATAGGCAGAACAGAAAACCCCTGGTCTCCTGACATTTCTATGTGGGTCCAACGTTGATTGACTGCTCCATTTTGTCTCCACCATATTTTAAGTATATTGCATTCTGAGCTGAAGGGCAGCTCTGAGGACATGGTATCACAGCAAACACAAAGAGCATATTCTGAAGCCTGTAGTTAAACTTACCTAAACACAAGATGTTTCAGAAGAAAAACAGGACTGGGTGAGGACCACTTCCGCATTTTGAATAAACTGAAACCTTGACTACAAGCCATTAGTTCCTTGTTCTACCTCTTAAACCCTTTCTAGGCAAATAAGATATTGGCATTATGCAATAAGATGGCAAGGACTAACTTGTGCCTGGCTCTCCCTTCTCCAGAGGAAGAACCGGCCTGCTTAGAAGATGCATCTCTTAATATACGACATCTTTTGTCTATGGCCAGAAATCATATTTCAAATTCAAGATGGCGCATCCATTCATGCGTCTTCACTAGAATAGTTTGTATTTTAAGAAGTCGTGAAAAAATACATATTATGCTTGCAAATCCCTAGCACTGAAGTAGAAACTTATTGTATGTACAGGTATTATTTAAATTCTTACCGATCGATTGCTCATAGATTATTTACTTGGAATGGGCGGCAATATTTAGCTTAGTTTTAAAAATACATTTTTATATTGCTTTAGTTGTTGAAACAACTTTTCAATATAATTCATATTAGACCAATATAAAAGGTGTACGAAATGCAAATACAAAAATCTTGTTGATAGTGCTTGGTAGGTGACGCCTATGAGCTTAGGGCATTGATAAGTGTTGTCTCTGGGTGGATCCACATGATCACAGACCTCTTTCAGGCCATCCCTAGGGAAGGTGACAGGTTCAAAAGTATTTCAGTCGAACAGCAGGTTGTTTTAATTTGGGCAGCATATGTCATATAAACCCCACCTCACTATCCATCAATCCATACACAAACACTCCCTCTACCTACCCACTAACTAACCTATCAGCTCTCTAACCCATCCATTTCCCATTTATCCTTTGATTTACATATTCACCCAACCATTTATTAACTCACTTTCCCATCCACCCAGTCATCCATGAACATGATATCCTATTTGTCCCCTCACCTATCTCTCTTTCAACCATTTGCAATTAAGCCTGCTCAAGCTCTTTTGCTCATTAGCATTCTGCCACATCTGTCTGCTTGCCCATCTAGCCATCTTCTCCCCCATGTGTCTGGCCCATAGGCGATACAGACTCCAACTTGCAACTCAACCATCTACTCACTAGCCTCTCATTCTATCACTTACACACCTGTCCACTCACACAGACATTCATACCCACTTACCTATAACTTGCTTACCCACTCACCCACTTATTTACTTGCCCATCCAGTGACTGAATTTCTCCCCCACACATCCATGAACACCTCTCTCATTCGCTCAGTTTCTCACTCGCTCACCAATTCAGGCAGTTACCTGAATACCCACCCATTGTTGTCACTTCTATGCTTGCTCATGCAATAGATTTACCACCCGCCTATGATGTCACCTGCACTTCTACTCATACAGAGGCCTGTGCAACAATCCACACAGTCACTCACCCAACCATGCCATCACTTGCCAAACCATGCAGTCACTTGCCCACAACACATCATCTTGCCAACAAATCCGTTCACTCATTGCCCACATATTCTTCTCCCTTACATATTGACCCATATGCTTCCTCAACTATCTATCCACTCACAATCTCACCCATGCCCTCAGTGGTGCATTCATCCCTGAATGAAGAATCACTCTTTACTGAATTGCCCATCTGTGTGTTCACTGCTCAGTGGCTCACCAATCCACTTCTTGCTGACTGCCTTTCTTAACCATTCATCTTTTTACCTGGTTGCCCACTCATGCATCCACACATAAACTCACCTATCCATTCAACTTTGCAATCAATGGGTCGCTCAACCATTCATTCATTGGCCTATACATCCATCCATTCATCCATCCACCCATCCATCCATTGGTCCGTATGTCCAGCAGCCATCCATTCACTCCTTAAGTCATCCATCCATCTTCTTGGCCATTTATCCATCCATCCACTTGGTCATCCGTCTGATGATCCATCCACCATTTATCGCATGGTCTATCCATCCACTGTGCCCATCCATCCACTCGTTACAGCCATCTATCCATCTACCCAGTTAGTTCATCTATCTGTCCACTCGGTCAGTCCATCCATCCACTTAGTCCACCTATCCACTCAGTCCATCCACGCATCAACTCGGTTCCTCCATCTATCCGCTTGGTCTGGCCATCCAGTCACTTGGTCCAGACATCCAACGATCCATCCAACGGTCAATCTGGCCATCCAGAAGTTGGTTGGACATCTGTCATTGCATCTGTGCACCCATGCATCCATCCATCCATTCATCCACCCACCCACACATCCATCTATTAGCTCACCCATCCATCTATTCCTAATACACCCATCCACGTATCTAAAGATTGCCTTTGTCCTACCTTAAAACAGTCATATCCATTAGCTTTGCCAATGCTTGATTCAATGTCCATACATCCGCTTGGTCCATCCATCCACTCAGTTCTTCCACCCATCCACTCAGTCCCCCATCTCAGCCCCTCCATCTATCCACTTGGTCCGCCCATCCAGTCACTTGGTCTAGACATCCAATGATCCATCCATACAATGGTCCATCCGGCCATCCAGTGGTTGGTTGGACCATCTGTCATTCCATCCATGCACCCATCCATCCACACACCCATCTAGTAGCTCACCCATCCATCTATTCCCTAATCAACCCATCCATGTATCTAAGGATTTCCTTCCTTCCTATCTTAAAACAGTCATATCTATTGGCTTTGCAAAAACTGAAAAATGCAGGAAAACTCTAGCCTCTGGACCAGAGTATTATTATAACATCAAAAGCAGAAACATTTTATAATAAAGTATCAAAATGTATTTGAAATGATAAAAAAATGTAAAAATAGTAAATTAATCACACCTTATTAAACACTGTTATAAATTCTAAACACAGCAGGACAGCAGTATAGTGTGCCTGAGATAGGCTAAAACATCATCAGACACACTTTCCATTCATGGTGCAACATTCAAACACAACTAAACAAACAGTGGCATTCATACACATTCCTAAAAGACAACAAGACAATACTAAAAACATGTGAGGAGAAAAAATTCATAACTACTCTCCACAGAAACATTCATTATTTTTGTATTTATAAAACACACAATAGAATTTATTAGGACACACTCTATTGTAAAGGTGGATCACAAAGAAGAAATACGAGGATCACATCCCTTTAGAGTTTTTCTCCAATGCTTGATTCAATGTCCATCGTCCATCCGGCCATGCAGTGGTTGGTTGGACTGTCTGTCATTTCATCTATGCACCCATCCACCCACACATCCATCTATTAGCTCACCCATCCATCTATTCCTAATCCACCTATCCACGCATCAAATGACTTCCTTCCTTCCTATCGTAAAACAGTCATATCCATTGGCTTTGCCAATGCTTGATTCAATGTCCATCGTCCATCCGGCCATGCAGTGGTTGGTTGGACTGTCTGTCATTTCATCTATGCATCCATCCATCCACACACCCATCTAGTAGCTCACCCATCCATCTATTCCCTAATCAACCCATCCATGTATCTAAGGATTTCCTTCCTTCCTATCTTAAAACAGTCATATCTATTGGCTTTGCAAAAACTGAAAAATGCAGGAAAACTCTAGCCTCTGGACCAGAGTATTATTATAACATCAAAAGCAGAAACATTTTATAATAAAGTATCAAAATGTATTTGAAATGATAAAAAAATGTAAAAATAGTAAATTAATCACACCTTATTAAACACTGTTATAAATTCTAAACACAGCAGGACAGCAGTATAGTGTGCCTGAGATAGGCTAAAACATCATCAGACACACTTTCCATTCATGGTGCAACATTCAAACACAACTAAACAAACAGTGGCATTCATACACATTCCTAAAAGACAACAAGACAATACTAAAAACATGTGAGGAGAAAAAATTCATAACTACTCTCCACAGAAACATTCATTATTTTTGTATTTATAAAACACACAATAGAATTTATTAGGACCCACTCTATTGTAAAGGTGGATCACAAAGAAGAAATACGAGGATCACATCCCTTTAGAGTTTTTCTCCAATGCTTGATTCAATGTCCATCGTCCATCCGGCCATGCAGTGGTTGGTTGGACTGTCTGTCATTTCATCTATGCACCCATCCACCCACACATCCATCTATTAGCTCACCCATCCATCTATTCCTAATCCACCTATCCACGCATCAAATGACTTCCTTCCTTCCTATCGTAAAACAGTCATATCCATTGGCTTTGCCAATGCTTGATTCAATGTCCATCGTCCATCCGGCCATGCAGTGGTTGGTTGGACTGTCATTTCATCTATGCATCCATCCATCCACACATCCATCTAGTAGCTCACCCATCCATCTATTCCTAATCCACCTATCCACGTATCAAATGACTTCCTTCCTTCCTATCTTAAAACAGTCATATCCATTGGCTTTGCCAATGCTTGATTCAATGTTTAGTCAATCTGAGCATACATCGACTGTGCATTGAAAAAAAGACATTCAGATGACAGACAAACATGTGACCCGTTGCAATTTAGTCTCAGAAAGGGTCTTATATTGAACTGTCCAACTTTGCACCACTGAAGGAAAATAATACAGAAACAAAAGTTAGAGCAACAATCTAAATGTTCACCACTCAGTGCAGTTCGTGTGGTCGGGCTCCAGTAATTTACAGCAAATAAGAAAACCAGGCCCATCTTCATTATAGTTCCTCTGTTTTATCTGTTAGAGGAGATGTGGTTTAAGGAAAACAAGCCATTACGGCAGCCCAGTACATTTCGCCAGATGCTGCTAAAAGGAGGCTGGTTATCCTCCCCCGCAGGTATGCACTACTCCTGCCGGGTCACATCGTTGAACTTCTGTTCTCGGCTCCACCGGGAGGCAGAGAGGACATGGTATGTATATGTGACTCGCAGTCTTGACATTTTATGGAGGATCAGAGGTCAGTGTGAAGTGCAGAGATGTCGAAACGTAGCCCTTTTGGAATGCATTTTATGTTATTTGTGCTTTTCCAAGGAGGTGCAGTTGTGTTCAAGTGTATAGCTCTTCACAGCATGTGGAGAAGCAGCAGGACACGCTCTGCTTCTTTTTTGTAAAACCCTTTCATCTGGACTTGCACATGGCAAGGGTCACTTCATCCCTACTTTCTCCTGAAAGGAAATAAGCAACAAGAGAAAGATGCATCAATCATTATAACTCGACAGAAAGTCCAATAACCAGCACCGCATGCAGGGTTCCTTGCCTATTTTTGACATGCTCATTTTTTTTTATTCACCTTATTTTTCAGTGACTTTCATAATGCTGTACCAGAGGGTATTTGCTGTAGTCTTTGAGTATCCACTATTTAAAACCCTTTCTAGGTCAATGAGAAGAAGGCTTGAGTAGATGTGTGGGGGCGGGGGGACTCTCACAACCTGTTTGTTCATACAGTGGAGAAGAGTTTTACTCCATTTTCCTCATTTTAAACATATCTGTATATCAGTGAAAAGACACTGTTAAAGGGACGTTATGGTTAGGCTGCAGTAACAAAAACCTATTAAATTCAGTGAACCAAACGTTGTTAAAGGGACGTCATGGATAAGTGGCAATAATACAAACCTATCAAATTCAGTGAAAAAACGTTAATGGGATGTTATGGTTACAAGTAAAATTGAACACCTAAGAAATGTGTCAGTTATGGTACGCTAAGCAACCATAACTCGCGCCATTGCGATGCACTGCTAACAGTAACGCACAGGACATCAAAGATAACATCACAAATGGCATCATCAATGACATCACTGATGGCATCACAGATCTGGGGAGGTTGTTTTTGTTCAGTGACAGTATTAATTTTAAGCTGAGGACTTTATGTGGTTATGCTACATTCAAAGCATGATACACATACTATAAAGGGACTGTGCATTTAGAGCTTGACCCTGTGCTATATTCTGAAGTTCTTTTCCCTAGAGTTTGCCCTGAGGTCATAATCCACATACATAGAGCAAGAAGCAGGTCCAACGCAGATAGTACATTTCTGAAGAATGTGATATGCTTCGACTTATCATTGTACTACCTAAACATACCATCTTAAGAATACTTTAGCTCTATGATCAATAATGCATTAATTGTTTCTGTTTATGTAGTATTTGATTGCTGTATTCTCAAAAAATCTTCAGTACAAAGTTTGTTTTTAAATAAGCACCTTTTATGTGACATGGAGTAGTTTATCACAAGGCCACTGATCACCTTTGATATGTTGTAAATGACACTGTAAGTGGTACCCCTTGTACAGACATTCCATTTGCATTGTTACACAATGGTAATATGATATGTGATGTCATCAGTGATGTCATGTGTGATGTTATCATTGATGTCTTGTCCGTTATTGTTAGCAGTGCATGGCAGTGTCACAACCCTCGGCCAAAACATCTTCTGGCAAACCCATTGGCCAGGAGGAGTCAGGACCTGCGCCCCTAGAGCCTGGCATCCTCTTCAAAAGTCCTCCTGGGGCCAGTCCTGGCGCCTATGGCGCCAGGCTCATACATCATGAAAAAAAATATGCTTGGGAATTGCTTTATTGTATTGCCAGCCAACATGGAGGCATCCACATAGCTTGGTCCCTTGGAACCAAGCTATGCGGTCTAGTGTTTTGGGTGTGGTAGCCTAGGGACTACTTTACCTGGACTATTTTGTTGGGGCTATTTAAACCACACCCGAGCAAGACAACACGCTTCGCGTTACTTTGCAGCTTGCAACGCAACGCTCACCGTGTCCAGCTGTTTCCCCCGAACCTTGGAGAAGCAGAACTTGCAAGGAGACAAAAGGAACATCATTAGCAGCAGCATCTTACCTGCAGTCTTCATCTCTAGCCACTCGCAGCTCCTGAGAACAGCTTCCTCAAATCTGCACGCCTCCCGGACAGAACGACCTGAAAGAGGAAGATAGAGGCAACATTGAAGTAAGCAGTGGAGACATTTGCAAAGTACAAACTGCTCAAAAGGCTTACCTGGCTGGTTACCTCTCGGCTGGCACCACTCCGGACGTTCCACTCACGCTGAAGAACACCGCGACCTACAAGGAAGGAAAACACAGGTTAGCAAAGGCAAGACTTCGCAGCGCTGCGCATAGCGCTACTTACCGCATCATAGCGCTCTTAATGTGCCACCATTTACCAGCGGGGCTCAACCAAGCCAGTTTGCCATGCTAAAGCTCCGCATATCTAAGGGAGAAAAAGAGACATTTTAAAAACCAAGAAAGGCATGCAGGATAGCAACAATACTAAAGAACAACAATAAGACCTACCTGAACAATATCAAACGGGCCGAGGTCAGTGAAGTAACTGGACCGCACACGCCCACGAAAGTCAACGCGCCCCTGCAAGAACGCAGGACGGAGAGCACGCCTAACTCTACCACAAGGTGAGGAGAGGGCCCCAGAGGGTCTGAAATCATACGGGGTGGAGGGAGGCTATTTACCCCGGTCGGTCAGTCTTGAACACAGTCCTCCTGTATTTTCAGGCAGAACCTTCCCCGCAGACCACATCTGGACAAAGCTGAGCAGGATACCAGCGAGTAACCCGGCTGGGTGGCTTCCCTGTGGATACCAGGTGAGCGTAACAGGCAGTGGCATGAGTTATGGTTGCTTAGTTTACCATAACTGGCACATTCCTTCGGTTTTTCGATTTTACTTGTAACCATAATGTCCCATGAACAAAGTTTTTTCACTGAATTTCATGGGTTTTGACCAGTGCACACTAATTTGCTACAACTTCCTAATATCATACTTACCTCCAATACAGCAGCATTTTTGGCCGATTTAGAAAGTTTGAACTTAAAACTGTGCCATTTCCCACCTCCTAGCAACATTTTTAACACTTCTATGAACTTTCTCCAACTTTTTGCAGTTTCTTGTTCGCTGACATTTGCAGACGCCTGATGTCATCACAGACTTTCTGAACAGTGTCACGTGACCACATGCTCATGTGCGGCATCATGAAGTGTTTGCGTACGGGCAGTGCTTTGCAAACAGTTCAAAACAGCATTTTCAGCTATTCTAGGACATTTCCAGCTGAAAATGTATCCTTACACAGCATCTAGACCTATTCTTACTGATTTTCCATCTGCAATCCAGGAGAGAGCACATGCTTGGAAGAATATTAGCACAACTGATATTTATCTTCCGAAATAGCATCAGCCATGGCCATGCCTCCTCCCCAGGAGACACCATCACCACCACCACCACCACCACCACCAGTAGCTGGAGGGCCTAGACACCGGAAAAAAGCACAATGATGCAGAAAAGAATCAAGAGGACCAGGAAGATGAGGAATGCCTACCTCCAGCACTCAGAGAAAATCATGGGTGTGGCGGTTCTTTACCACCATTGGGTGTGTACCAAAGGCTAAGGCTACCAAGCTTAAATGCACTGAGTGCAATACTCAGTCGCGAACAACCTGGGCAGTACTCCTATGGGACCACCTCCATGTGCCGCCACACCAAATCCAACCACCGGGATGTTCTCAGAAAGGCTGTTCCTTTATCAGGAAGTAGTAGGCTGTCTTCCACTATCTCATCTTCCTCAACCAATACTGCCACCACACAGGCTACTCCTGCGGTGCAGAAAATCCCACCAGCTTCCTTGCAAGACATAAAAGAGGCTGTTGATGTACATCTTTCCAAGTCAACAGTACTCTCTATATACTGCAACACACCACTCTGCAGGGGGAGCAGTTTTGAAGTGCTTTTGAGGCTGTAATCAAGGAGCATGAGAAATGCTGTCCCCTACCTTAGATATAACACATACCCAGGATCTTCCCCTGTCCACCTCCCCCTCCATATTTGTGGTTGGTGTCCCTTTCCTCATTTCCCGCTCCCACCTTACTTCCTGGACTCTCCTGAAAAAAGCAAAAATAAACCCCAAAAAATCAAAAAAACACTAACAGAAAAGGTTACTTTAGGAACCACTTTTCACAGTTAATAGATAGTATGAAAAAAAAGCTTATAGATTCCATCTACTTTACATTTTTCAATAAAGTAGTTAGACTCAAAAGATTCTCCAATATTTTCATTAGCATGTTCTACTATGCTAATAGAAATAATGGACAATTGTATACTATGGAAAAACAAAAAAAGCACAAACATTTTTTTCTGTCCCAAATATATTTTGTTAGCATATAATAAGGACCATAATCCATGGACCTTCATGACCCTCCACGACCCTCCACGGTCTCTGCAGACCCCTTTCCAGGCCATGCATCAGTGGAAAACCCAGATTGTACGTGTACACCATCGCACAGCACAGCTCATCTATCATGTTTACTGTTTTGTTAGTAACACTCTCTCATTGCCTGCTTTCAAATAGTCACACATCTATACACCAATCACTTCCAAAAACTCTACATATAACCATATCAACATATTAAACTTGCACACACCACCTGCCACTTAACAATGTTCTAGAGATCTTTTACATCTACATTTCCCTTGCTTATCCCCATAAATTGTATCCTCTGCAGATATAAATGCACATATGTATTGTGCAGTGAAAGAAGTGCATGAATAGAAAGGGGAATAGGGATTGCCAAATGCTGATACGAGCACAGAAGGAAAGTTCAAAGAGATGCCAAGGTGGGAGCCCACTGGCTAACTGCTGGGACAGTGGAGTCTGAATGGTGTGGTACACAGCCACCACGTGGTACACCCGCAAGGACAGTGCTAAAGGGAGGTGGGTGTACTGGTGTCGACTGCATATAGGGCCTGGAAAATGTCAGGTTCATGAGGGAACATGCCACTAGTCTTAGTGGCAGTGGTATGAGCTAGCAGGGAAGGGATTAGATCAAACCGGAAGAGAAAAGCAGAGTTTTTAGAACTTTCCAGAACTTAAAATGGTCCAGCTCAAGTATGAAAGGGGCAGGAAGGCTGTTCTAACGACGGCACCGGCCGAATAGAGGCACATGTCTCTCGCTCTCAGTTTCGCAAAGCGTTTCACAAGCAGAGAATAGAAGTTATAGGAGCGAAGGGCTCTAGCAGGGGAGTATTTGGGGAAACAAAGTTGGACATAGTGTAGTTGCAGGCCCCTGCAAGCCTTTCCAATGATACAGAGGATCTTGATTTTCATCCTTGCAGCCACCAGGAGCCAATGTACACATTTTAGGACTTCTGCGATACCAACCCTGGGCTTGAGGCTGAGGATAAGTCTTGCAGGCCTAATCCGGATTAGCCGAAGGGGAAGACAACAAAGGTGTAACGCTCACCTGATTCCCACGGAGGCGCAGGTCTGGCTTCGAGTGCTGATGCTTCTTCAATGGTGAAGCGCAGGACCCTGAAGATGGACAGGAAGGGCCCTCTACTCTGCCTTCTCAGGCTCGCAGGAATATTCCCCTGTGCGTGAAAAGGGAGTATTACCTACTGACTGAGTTATGATCAAGCCTCCCACTCTCTTCCAACCCTCCACGATACCCTGCCACGATTTCCCGTGAAGTCTCACCTTAGGGTCAGGAAGGATGAGCTCTCCATCCTGCTTCTGATGCAGGGGCGCGTTGAAACCCAGTTACTTCACTGGATTGAGGATTGATGGGAGTTCAGGTAAGCTTGACTATTCAGGTAAAGCTCTGTAAAAGTTCTGTTGCAAGTTCAAAAGTCCAAGCTTAATAATAATGTTCATTGTCTTTTTGCAGCAAGCGCTAATGTTTGTCTTTTTTCCCCTTAGGGGCCGGGGTTCGGAATGTCGGAGATTTGGCACCGACCCGAAGTGAAACGTGCAGTTCCAGTTCCAGTAAATGGCAGGTTAGTTCTGGATGAGCGCTCGGGAACTGACTTTGCATACGCTCATTCAATGTCTGTCTTTTTTCCCCATAGGGGCCGGGGTCCGGAAAATGCCTGGAAGCGGCAAGACCCGAAATGAAATGAGGTAAGTTTTATTCCCTTCCTTCTCTCACCTCTTATTCTTGTCTTTTTCTCTAGGCTCTGGGAAGTGGCTGTGTATCCGGATGATCGCTGCTGAAGATGGAGGAACCCAGGAAAGGCGAGTGAAATGCAGCGCTGCAGCGATCGTAACGAAATGCTTTTAAAAATAATGTCTTCCCTTTCAGGATCGTCGGTGATGTCTCCGTGGTGCAGATTTAGCTGGTAAGGTCTCTTGTCTCCCTTTGCAGGTGACCCAGGATGCTGACAGGTGTGGCTGAAGTCCAGAAGCAGGAGCTGACACGGTGAGCGTCCAGCTGCGAGGAGCAGAACAACGCGAAGCGTGAGTTGCTGATCGGGTGTGGTTTAAATAGCTTTGGAAGAAGTCCCAAGTGTGTATCCTTCCTCCGATCAGGTATGTATCCTTCCCCGACCACACCAGGGTGGAAAGTAGTCCCACAGGTAAAGTAGTTCCATTCAGGCCTCAAGAGGGCCTGGATGTGGCAGCATGGTCTGCATCAGGTAAGTGCACATGAAAACACTTGCACACATGTCTAGCTTTATGAGCCTGGCGCCTAAGGCGCCAGGACAGAGGTCCAACAGGACAGAGGCCCGCTGGCACTCCCCTGGGGGAAATGATGCCTGCCTCTGGGGTCGCTGGGTCGGACCTGGCTCCTTGGAGGTAGGCATCATGACAGTACCCCCCCTCAAGGCCCCTCCCAAGGTTCTTCCCTCCGGGGGTTTGGGCTTGTTCGGAAATCTCTGGTGAAACCTTTGTACTAATCGAGGTGCGTGGACATGGTTACTAGGCTCCCACGATCTCTCTTGAGGTACATATCCCTTCCAGTCAACAAGATAGAAGAGTTTTGACTTTACCACCTTGGAGTCTAAAATGTCTTTAACTTCGAATTCTAATTCCCCTTCAATTTGAACTGGATCTGGAGGCTTGGACAATCGGGTTCCTGGTTGTACTGGCTTCAAAAGTGATGCATGAAAAACTGGATGAATACGCATGTTGGACGGTAGATCCAGTTTAAAGGCCACTGGGTTGATTATAGCTTTAATGGGATAAGGTCCTATGAATCTGGGATTGAAGGTTCGCGGGCCCTTGAGGGGTAAATGTTTTGTTGCTAGCCATACCTGGTCTCCTACTTGGTAAGGAGGAGTTCTACTTCGGTGCAAATCAGCGTTTTCTTTATACTTTTTCTTGGCTTGCTGTAAATGAGTTGCAGCTTCTTTGAAGGCTCGAGTTATTGTGGAATGCAGATGATTTACTGCGGGCATTTCCAGGGTCAGAGGTGGATCTAGGTCAGAGGTCCGAGGATGGTGACCATACAAAGTATAAAAGGGGGTTTGTCCAGTTCCAGAATGCACTGAATTGTTGTATGCATATTCTGCGATCCAAAGGATGTCTTTCCAATTTAACTCGGATTGGTGTAACATGCACCGAAGATATTGCTCGAGAGTCTGATTGGTTCTCTCGGTTTGTCCGTCGGTCTGGGGGTGGTGGCTGGTGGATAACCGCACATCTATTTGTGCTAGTTGGCAACACTTCTTCCAAAAATGTGAGATAAATTGACTTCCACGATCCGAGACTAATATGGAAGGGAAACCATGTATGCGAACTATATTCTCCAGGAATTCCTTGGCCAAGGTGGAAGCTGAAGGCAAACCCTTTAAAGGGATAAAGTGGGCCATTTTGGAGAATAGGTCCACAATTACAAGGATTGTATTGTAACCAGCACAAGGAGGCAGGTCTGTTATGAAGTCCATTGACAGGGTGTGCCATGGCGCCGGTGGAATATCCAAGGGCTGAAGTAGGCCGGCTGGCCTTTTCTTTTGAGCCTTGTTTTGGGCGCAAATTCCACAAGACAGTACAAAAGACTTTATGTCTTTTCTCCAAGAAGGCCACCAGAAGTGGCGTTTGATTTTTTCCTCTGTTTTAGCGATACCAGGGTGTCCTTCCATTAAAGATTCATGATGATGGGCAATAACAAGTTCTTGCAATTCTTTACTTGGCAGAAACAACCGCTCCTGGAAGTAGGGTAAGTCATCCTTAACGGTGTAATGAGGACCCTTTTGACTGCATTCCAGTAAGGTTGAAGAGTCAAGAAGTTGTTTTACTTGCGTTTGGATATCCTCAATAGTGTGCAATGAAGTCAAGCCTAAGATTCTTTGCTCAGGTATGATGGGCAGAGGTTCTAAGCTCGAATTAGGTTCTTCCATGCCAATCCGGGATAAGGCGTCCGCTTTTCCATTCTTGCAGCCAGGGCGATAGGTAATTACAAAATCAAATTCCGCAAAGAATAGAGCCCATCGGAGTTGTCGTGAAGATTGAGCTTTGGCCGTTTTTAAATACTGTAAGTTTCTGTGGTCCGTAATTACGGTGATGGTGTGTCTTGCCCCGAGAAGGTAGTGACGCCAAGCCTTGAAAGCAGATTTGATGGCCAGTAACTCATTATCGGTAATTGCGTAGTTGATTTCAGGAGGAGAAAATTTTCTGGACCAAAAGGCCACTGGGTGTAGTTGGTTAGTTTTTGGGTCTCTTTGTGACAGGACAGCTCCCATGGCCGAACTGGATGCATCGGTTTCCACTATGTACGGGAGATCTGGGTGCGGGTGCTTCAATACATGTGCAGAGATGAATTTGGTTTTCAGGTCCTGGAAGGCTTGTTCGGCCTCAAGAGTCCATTCGAAGCGTTTGTTTTTCTTTAGGAGAGCAGTGATGGGTTGGACTGTTCGGGAAAATTCTGGGATGAAGCTTCGATAGAAATTGGCAAAGCCGAGCATGCTCTGAACTCCCTTCACAGAGCTTGGAGATGGCCATTTGAGGATGGCGTCCACCTTTCGCGAGTCCATTCGGACTCCTTGAGGTGTCAGGATGAATCCGAGAAACTCAACTTCTGTGGTATGAAAAACGCATTTTTCGAGTTTTGCAAATAATCTGTGCTGGCGCAGTTTCTCAAGAACTGCCCTAACATGTTTTCTGTGATCAGATTCTGAAGAAGAGTACACCAAGATGTCGTCAATGTAAACAATGACACAGACATCGATAAATTCCCGAAGAACATCATTCATAGAGTACTGAAAGGCGGCAGGTGCATTGCACAAACCGAAGGGCATCACCTGATATTCGAAGAGCCCAAACTTGGTGCGGAATGCAGTCTTCCATTCGTCGCCTTCTTTTATGCGCACCAGGTGATAAGCTCCTCGGAGATCTAACTTGGTGTACACACAAGCTTCTTTCACCTGGTCGATAAGCTCAGGGATCAAGGGCAGAGGATAACGATTCTTAATCGTTATTTGATTTAGGGCGCGATAGTCAATACACGTTCTAAGGTCGCCTTCTTTTTTCGGCACAAAGAACAGAGCTGAAGAGACAGGAGACTTGGACGGGCGAATAAAACCATTGGCTAGGTACTGATCTAAATACTGACGCAAATGCAGGTTCTTGGGTTCCGTAAGAGCATAAATCCTACTACAAGGTAGTTGAGCATTGGGTACTAGATCGATTTGGCAATCATAAGACCGATGGGGAGGTAACGTGTTAGCCTGTTCTTTCTGAAAAACGTCTTGGAATTCTTGGTATTCTGACGGTAGCTGTACAGGGGTGGAAGTTGCTGAGGCTGGACCCATAGCTGGATTTCTTGGATAACAAGTTGGTTCACAATCAGGAAAACTTATCTTCTTTGCTCGCCAGTCAATTCTGGGATTATGTGTTTCTAACCAAGGAATTCCAAGAATTACTTGAAATTGTGGGGCCTTGATAACATCAAACACGATTGCTTCCCGATGTCCATCCTGACCCACCAGTGTCACTTCAACAGTGGAATGCGTTACAGGCCCTGAGGCTATTTTGGTTCCATCTACTGTAGTAATGACATCTTGGGTTACTTTCGGGCGGAGAGGAAGCTTAATCCTGGAAGCCAATTCACGGTCTATGTAATTTCCAATAGCTCCACTGTCGATGTATGCTTTTATAGCATGCAACTGCTGAGGTTGTTTTGGGTCCACGAGCACCATTGGCATGACAAAATACGAGGTCAAAGAGTTAGTTTTCAAGCTCGGCAAGCGGACCCCTACGCTTGCCGGGCTAGGTCTTTTCCCGAATCAGGTGTCACTAATTCGTTATCAGTAGCTCCAACCACCTTCTTAAGTGGTTTAACTGGACAATTTCGAAGAAAGTGACCGGAAGTCCCGCAATACAGACAAAGTTGCATTTGCCGCCTTCTCTCTCGTTCTTTCTGCGTTAATGGTCCTTTAACACCACCGATTTGCATAGGTTCAGATACGTCGATACTCTTGGAGTTAGCGTGGGTTTTGATCGGTGCTCGGTTTTCATACTTGAACCGATCTGCTTTTCTACTTTGAAGTCTGTGATCAAGTTGAACCACCAAGTCAATGTAGTCTGCGCAGACCTGGGGTGGGTTTACTATCTGAGCTAGAACATCCTTAAGCTCTCCGCGCAGGCCTCGATGAAACAATGTGATCCTTTTGCTTTCTGGCCATCCAGTTTCCACAACCAGTCTGTTAAAGGTGGCTATGTAGGACAGAAGATCCTGATTACCTTGTCGTAAAGATAGCAGTTCGTTATCAAGGGCCTGTCCTTGAGAGTGTCGCGCGAACAATCTTTCCATGCTGGCGTGGAAGCCCTGAACATTCTGGAGAATGGGATCATCCTGATTTACCAATGGAATAGACCAATCGGCAGCACTGCCACTGAGGTAAGATAGTATAAAGGCTACCTTGGTCTGGTCGTTAGGGAAGGCTCCGGGTCTGCATAGAAAGTGTAAACGACATTGGTTCATAAAGACGGCATATTTCTTGGGATCCCCCGCAAAACGTTCAGGCAGGGCCAAAGGCATATGTCCAGGTAGATTAATTTGTACCGGGTTACTCAAACCCATTGATGTGGAAATGTCTCCGGAATTAGGTAAAGCAGTGTGCCCTGCCTGGGCCTGTAATAACCTTTTGGCTAGGTCATCTGTTCTTTCCTTGGATAAGATCAGTTCTCTTTTGAGAGCGTTAGTCTCCTGGCGGGCTGAGTGCACCTCTGCCCGTAATTCCCCCAAAAGCTGGGCAAGCTGGTCAGTCTCGGAAGTCTCCATAGCGCCCGGGTGGGAAATTGTGGGTAGGCTTCGCGTTCTGTAACGCTCACCTGATTCCCACGGAGGCGCAGGTCTGGCTTCGAGTGCTGATGCTTCTTCAATGGTGAAGCGCAGGACTCTGAAGATGGACAGGAAGGGCCCTCTACTCTGCCTTCTCCGGCTCGCAGGAATATTCCCCTGTGCGTGAAAAGGGAGTATTACCTACTGACTGAGTTATGATCAAGCCTCCCACTCTCTTCCAACCCTCCAAGATACCCTGCCACGATTCCCCGTGAAGTCTCACCTTAGGGTCAGGAAGGATGAGCTCTCCATCCTGCTTCTGATGCAGGGGCGCGTTGAAACCCAGTTACTTCACTGGATTGAGGATTGATGGGAGTTCAGGTAAGCTTGACTATTCAGGTAAAGCTCTGTAAAAGTTCTGTTGCAAGTTCAAAAGTCCAAGCTTAATAATAATGTTCATTGTCCTTTTGCAGCAAGCGCTAATGTTTGTCTTTTTTCCCCTTAGGGGCCGGGGTTCGGAATGTCGGAGATATGGCACCGACCCGAAGTGAAACGTGCAGTTCCAGTTCCAGTAAATGGCAGGTTAGTTCTGGATGAGCGCTCGGGAACTGACTTTGCATACGCTCATTCAATGTCTTTGTCTTTTTTCCCCATAGGGGCCGGGGTCCGGAAAATGCCTGGAAGCGGCAAGACCCGAAATGAAATGAGGTAAGTCTTATTCCCTTCCTTCTCTCACCTCTTATTCTTGTCTTTTTCTCTAGGCTCTGGGAAGTGGCATTGTGTCTATGAGGATTTAGAAAATGTTGGGACCCCCCTACAACTTTGCCCCCCTGGACGAAATCGAACCAAACTGCACAAAATCATTCAGAGGTGGCAATATACTTTCTTTGCGAAGTTTGGCAACTTAACCATAACTACAGGGCCACTACCGCAGGCCCTGTAATTTCAATACAAATTGCCCCATCTCCACGATTTTTACACACACGACCCTGACACTTGCTTGTGATCCTTGTAATACAGTGTTTCCTTTACCACTGGGTGTTGTTTGTGATGTGTAACATATTGACATAGGCACCTAGTGCCACCATCTAACATGAACACTGACTTTGCATAATGATGTTTTGACTATTTATAAGGCAGGTATTTGCCTCATTGCACTCCAAGGAGCCCTTATTTGGGTGTCCGGTAAAAACTAGAAATATGGTAAGGTTAAAGGGCACTTGTGGAGGTGGTGCCTAGGTCTGCCGAAAACAATGGCACCAGTTCTGATCAATCTAGAGATGGGACTAACACATCTCAGGGCACAGTATTTAGGATCCACTGGCTTTTTGGTGCAGAATTATTATAGAGGGGCAAGTGCTGAAATCTGATGCTTTGCATCTTACTACTGATCGGCTGAGGGGCTGGAGAGACAATAACTTAACATTATGTTTTAAGGGTTTAACGCACGGAAACAAGAACTCATATAAGCAAATGCTGAAGTTCTGACTGAAGCTCTTGGAGTGAATGACGTCTCTTTTGGATTGTTTCCTAGCATACAAATTCTCTCTGATTGTATGCATTTCAAGGACTGTAATGTTCGATTTTCTTTTGCAAACCCCCATCTTTGATCATGTGTTCTAAATTGCTGTGAGGTGTTGGCAGGTAAAGGTACTGAGGTTTATATGGACATCAGGGCCTCAATTTGCCATCTTCATGACTCCTGGTATGGCAGTGATGGTTTGGCAAAATCTGATGCTAGCTCTATATTGATAAGGTCAGGGGCTTCTGCTCATTCCAGCTTGGCCAGGCGGCTTTACTATAGACCTGACCAGGGAAGAACTGGAGCTTACAGTGGCTCAGCCACTTTGTCAGTGACCAATATTTTGAGCCAGGCCAAGGAGTCGGTATACAGCTTTGCACAACATACCATGCTAATGGGGTCTCTTTAGTAGGGGGGGGCAAATAATTCATAGACTCAGCGGTTAGGGCAACGCTAATGATAATGACCCTAGTACTAGTATAAACAGTCTGTACTGCAAAGGTCATTGTAGAGGATGGCATAGGGCCAAAGATCTGTTTAACTCTCAACTAACTGATGTTTGACTGCTTGGCTGCTAAACTGGAATGTGGCAGGGGTGGCTAATAAATTGGAAGGTTCCGACTCGCTACATTGGTTAAACGAATTTCGATTTATTATGTCTTCAAGAGATATGGCTGTGTGATGACTGTTTGCTGGTGAAATACTTTCCAGTCTATTGGGTAGGTTACGTAAGGGCCTTGCCACTCCGGTACGCCACAACAGGGGGTGGGTCGCTACTGATATTTCTACATATTAAGACCAAATACTGCTGACATCTATTATTTATGGCAATAAGGTGGACACTAGGCTGCTTATTGGGAATATCTACCTCCCCCCTAAAGAGGATGGTTGGCAGATTTTTTACTCTGGGAATGTGAGTCAAGCATGATCATGATGAGTGACTTTAATGGCAAGCTGCCAGGTCTGGGGATTCCGTCTAAGAGGCTGCATTTAGAAGCTGACGGGGGAATCCCCAAGAGGAAAAATAATCTGACATAGGATGATCCACGTGGCATTTTATTAGATTCTTTTTTAAAAGCCACTGCCTTGGTAGAAATAAACATGAGTTCTATGGGCGATGTTCCTCCTAAACCCACCTTCTGTTGAACCAGCAGTAATTCGCTATTCGACTATAGTCTGGTCGATTATTCCTTTTGGAGGCTGGAACATTTTGAGGTTTGTCCTCGCCTGGAAAGTGATCACGATCCTCTAATCCTAGTGTGGAAAATCGAATCGTGAATTCCTGTTAAAAACACTATCTCCTCATGTGATAACTTGTCCTCAGAACATTATTCTAGAAAACTATTGAAAGAAAAGTTGGCAGAGATCCTGGATAGTGCACAGTTCGCAAGAGGAAATGTTTTCTCACAGGCATCAGAAAAGGATGCTGCAGCTAATGTACTATTAAGTGTGAAATTAGTGACTTATCTTTGAAAGATGTAGGCACTCTGGCAAATCCATGCTAGTTGAATGTGCAGGGAGGCAGGTGGGGCCACGTAATGATGTTCCATGGTTTGATGCGGACTGTCTTAGAGATAAGTTCACCCTGTGGTTAGCTTCTAGATCAATAAATGGTACAGCTGGGACCAGGCACATGGCCAAGTGTGATTATCTCCTGGGGCTAAAGAGAAAATTATTTCACGAAGTTCAGTGGGAAAGATTGGAGGCATCTATACATGATAAAGATATAAAGGGCTTTTGGAATCTGCTGTCTCGTGGATTCCAGGATGATATCCAGGATATTGTTTGTCCTATATCAGACCGTGAATGGGCCCAGCCTTTTAGAGCCATCATGTGTGAAGACGGTATAGAATTTACTCTGCCGGCTACCGTGGATATGGGCCTTATCTTTTCATATGAAGAGGTTAAGCAGGCTATATCCGGAACCAAGGTTGGTAAGGCACCAGGTCCGGCTGGCATCAGATCAGAGGTATATAAGTGGCTCCCAGAATGATGGTCACCGGTTCTGCTAGTACTCTTTAACTCAATCAATGTGTCAATGACTATCTCTCACTCTTGGTCTTTGAGTCTTATTAAGCCTATTTTCAAAAAGGGATCACGCCTGGATCCCATTGCTACTGCCCTATATCATTATTAGACAGCATTTCAAAAATGTATATTAACTGTCCGCTGGCCAGGTTAGAGACTTGGGCTGGCAGAATACCACACTAGCTAGCAGGCCAGATTCAGAAAGGGATTTTTGACATCTCATCATGTTTGTGTTTTCAACCATAATAGATAAATATGTGAAGATTAGAAGGGGGCGTATTATGTGTAGGTTTCTTGGATCTTGCCAAATTGTTTGATTCGATTGATCACGGTCTTCTCTGGAACAAACTCCAGAGAATGCGAGTTCCCACCTCTATATTACAACTGATTGTCCATCTGCACTCTGACACCAGTGCCTCTGTAAGAGACGATCCAAGAGGAGACCCTACTAGCGTGTTCACCACCAATAAAGGTGTGCGCCAGGGTTGCCCGTTGGCTCTGTTATTGTTTATAATTTTCCTATCATACTTTTTAATTGCCTCATATTTGCCAGGAATATATCTCCTCTTGTTGAATGGGGTAAGCTACCCTACTATTCTCTATGCAGATGATGCTATATTATTAGATCTGACCCAAAAAGTGACTTGCTAGTAGTCTGAATTATGCATTATATTATTTTAGAGACAACGATCTAACATTAAATCTGAATAAAACTAAGATTGTTGTTTTTGGTTCCAAAAAAGAGAACAGCTATAACTGGCGCATTGATAATGTGACCTTAACTGTCGCTGATTCAAATTGCTACTTAGGAGTTACGTTCTCAGGCAACTGTTTGTGGTCTGCACATATTAGGACAAGTCTGGGAGGGATTAGGAGATTCTTTCAACAGTTCAGTGATTTCCTATTTGAAAACATGCATCCAGGTGCTGGAGACTAAGATTTACTCAGCCATATTGTATGGTAGCGAGATCTGGGTGAGTGTGAGTGGCACCTCCTTGGATCGCACCTTAAATATTTGCCTGAGAAAGTCATTGGGTGCGTCGTCCAGCACGCCAGGATCTACCTTAGCATTGGAGTCCGGGGTTCCAAATATTGGTGTCCAGGCTGAGCGCAGGTTTATAGAGTACTTTGGTAAATTACATTCTGCCTCTGTGGTGAACTCCAATATTGTCAATGTGAGGGAAGAATTAGCAAATGGGGCACCAAATGTTATCTAACCCAGGTTTAAGAAGTGTTCTGTTGGGTGCAGAAAATGGGGTATTGTCTTTGATGATCTAAGAGGTGGACGGATTAAAAAACGCTATCTGTCTATGAAAGCAGAGGGAGAAAGTTCAACTTGTTGACAAATGGCATGGAAAACCTATGCTCACTCTGCAAAGACATACCATTGCAATGATGCGTCTGAATGTTTTACCACTGATGTGCTCATTATGGCATGGAAGGTAAATACAAAGATTTGTATCTCTGGAAGCGGGCGGATGAGGATCTAATTCATTTTCTATTTATTTGTTGACATTTTTTAGATTTGAGACGCCTATGACTGAGGAGACATTTTCGTATCAATAATATTAACCATGGTATGTATGCTATGAATCTTGTTCTGTCCTGTGTTGATGCATGTTTTATCAACAATGTGTTAGAGTAGATTACTGAGGCCTTCAAACGTATGGTTAGAAAATGTTAAGCTTTTAACACATTTTTATTGCATATTTTAACATGCTTTTTTTAAATTATGAATTGTACTGTATTTTACTTGGGGTTAATCGTGACCTCTTTGTATTTTGTACTGTGGAGTATTTTACGAGTATTTTACTTTGTTTCATGAAAATGGTGAAAACCGAATAAAAGTTTTTATCTATCCTGTGATATGCAGTGGACAGTGTTCATTGATTCTAACACTGCAGACTATTGCAGGGGTTAGAAAATCCACGACACCCCTCTGACCAATTGTCTCAAAGGCTGGATGTCGACATCGTATGCTTCTCCACCTGTGGATTCGTATGCAGTTTTCGGGAAGTGTGAACTGCATTGCTCAAAAGCATGTATTGATGGTTACATCGCTTCAAAAGAGCGGTATGAATAAAATACGATTTAGGGGGAGATATCCAGGAGCAGAGCGAGACGGCGTCCTCTCACCTCCTACCATGCGAGCGTAGTCCCCTGGAGCCTCGCTCTCATGCTGCTGAGTCGCAAGGATGTAGCGAAGAGGTACAGGACTCAGCTCCGATCAACAAAACACCCTTGCAGAATTAGATAATTATTTCTTTCATTAAGTAACCTGAAAGTTATCTACTGTAAATCGATGGTGCTGCAGCTTGAAGGGATTATTTAAATTAACCCCATGTCATGAAAGGGTCTGGATTAGCCAGGAGGATGTATACACTCATTTAGTGAATGAAACTTGTGCCCATGTCAAGCGAGATAGGTATTTGATGAAAACCGTGCTACATTTCATGGAATTAATGAATTATTGGACACATGTGAATGGCCAGTTGTTGGGAGTGACAACTGCAATGGTCACGCAACTAAGGTGTACCTGAAGAACGTAGCAAATAGGTAGTCCAGAAGTGACTCAGTATTTGGGGAACATTGCTACATGTATTAATTTAGCGAGTTCTATTTGCAATACATACAAACGATATAATTACATGACATTGAAAACACTTTTATATATAGTTTAAATTACATTATTTGTTTTGATTATTAGAGGATGTAAGGCATTGCATCAGTAGGCAATCTCTGTGTGTCTAATAAAAATGCACTTTGATTAGATTGATGTTGTCTTGTGTCAACTTACATTAAATACAACGTTTATGCCAATGTCATTTGATGTTGCTTTTCTTAGCTGACAGGATATTTCAAGAAAAATCTTATTTTATTTTTGAATGCACATTTCCGGGATTTCTTTTTATTAGGGTGCATATTCAAGAAATGATAACCAAGAAACATCTGCTATAGACTAATAAGGAATATGCTTTTGCTGGCAGAGCAACAGCAGCAGATCCTAAGGCAGCAGACGTTTGGATACATTACAATTACTCTTGAGGTGATACTTAGAGGGTGCTACATGAGACAATCATTCTGCGATAAAAATGTAAAAAATACATAATCAACCACTCCTGGCTCTCCCTCACAGCCCTTCATAGCACAAAACTGTAGAACGTGAGAGTGCTGAAAATAACTCAGGTTGGCTTAGCTGCTAGTCTTCTAGTATGTCCACAAAACCTTGCCAGACCCAGAGACGAGCGTTGCTCTCAAAAAACCTCCGGAGACACAGCTTCACCTCACTGATGAGGCCCAACAAGGCTGAAACACGTGTATGGGGTTGCTGTTGGTACTCTTGTTCAGAGAGGAATTGCCATAGCATTTCGGTGCTGGACTGCCCATGTGGGCGGGACAAAGACTGATATGCAAATGGATATTTCCCATCTGTGAAAGGTACAGTGAGCAAAAAGCGTGTGCTGCAAACTCTCATCTCAGAACAGGTTAACATGCCATGTTCGTTCTGGAGAGGAGCGCCTGCTACCTTTTTTTGAAATATTTGAAAGGAACTTGGGGTTGGTCACCCTGAGTTACCTGGGGGCAACGGGACGTGGACTCCATGCTCACTGTGCTCAGCGAGGTACAGCTTCACCTCAAACAGGGGTATGGGGTTGCTGTGGTACTCTTGTTCAGAGAGGAATTGCCATAGCATTTCGGTGCTGGACTTCACATGTGGGCGGGACAAAGACTGATATGCAAAGGGATATCTCCCATCTGTGAAAGGCAGAGTGAGCAAAAAGCGTGTGCTGCAAACTCTCATCTCAGAACAGGTTATCATGCGATGTTCTTTCTGGAGAGGGGCGCCTGCTACCTTTCTTGAAATAAACGATATAATTACATGACATTGAAACACTTTTTGGTATAGTTTAAATTACATCATTTGTTTTGATTATTAGAGGATGTAAGGCATTGCATCAGTAGGCAATCTGTGTGTGTGTAATACAAATGCACTTTGATTAGATTGATGTTGTCTTGTGTCAACTTACATTAAATACAACTTTTATGTCAATGTCATTTGATGTTGCTGTTCTTAGCTGACAGGCTATTTCAAGAAAAATCTTTTTTTATTTATGAATGCACATTTCTGGGATTTCTTTTTATTAGGGTGCACATTCAAGAAATGATAACTAAGAAAAATCTGCTATAGACTAATAAGGAATATGCTTTTGCTGGCAGAGCAACAGCACCAGATCCTAAGGCAGCAGACGTTTAGATACATTAAAACTACTCTTGAGGTGATACTTAGAGGGTGCTACATGAGACAATCATTCTGCGATGAAAATGTAAAAAATACATGATCAACCACTCCTGGCTCTCCCTCACAACCCTTAATTGCGCAGAACCGTAGAACTTGAGAGTGATGAAAATAACAAAAGTTGGCTTAGCTGCTAGTCTTCAAGTATGTCCACAAAACCTTGCCAGACCCAGAGACGAGTGTTGCTCTCAAAAAACCTCTGGAGACATTGTTGACAGTATTGGAGGTGATACAAGTGTTTGCTTGCTGAAATGTGGTGCCATCAAGGAATCCTGTTGCATTGCAAGTGACACCTAAAGGAGTAAACAGTACATGAAAGCCATTAGGAGAGAGAATTATTCAATCACATATTTGTGTCCAACAATGTCCACAGCCCACAAATTGGAACCTGATTCTACTGTCACTAGCATAAGTTTAGCCCTGGCCTCCTACTGCCAGGTTTATAACCAAACAGTCCTCACCCATATTTTCAATACTACTGTTGTTGGTCTGGAGTAGATGGCATTGGACTAGTAGGAAACTGCCATCACACTCTTCTAGTCATGCTTTTCTTTTATTGTGGGCGCGGTATGGTGCTTACCAGATCCCTCTTAGGTGAAGTACCTCTCTCGGAAATGACATGTCCCAGATAGTCTATTTCCCGCCTGTTGATTTTGTACTTTTCTTTGCTAAAGGTCATTTCTACATCTTGCAGGTTTTTTTGTATGCCATTGAGTCTTTTATCATGTTCTTTTAGAGTTTCTGCATTTATTAGTATATCATCCTGAAAAAATATAATGCCATCATCATTTTCGTAGATGCTGTACATGATTTTCTGGAAAATGGATGCTGCCGATATGAGGACAAATAGCACCCTCACATATTGGTATAAAACCTCAGGTGTTATAAAGGATTTCAAAAGTCTTGAATCTTTGTGAAGTTTTACTTCATGATCAGCAGAAGTGAGGTCAAGGTTTGAAAATACTTTCGCTGGCCCCTTGGTTGATATCAACTCTTGAATGTTTGGCAGCGGATGTCTCTCTGGTATGAGGCATTTGTGAATCTCTGTCATATCAGTGCATATTCTAATGTTAAAATAGGCCTTTCCCACCACCACTAGTGGTGACACCCACTCCGAAGTGTCCATCCATTTTATGATTCCTCGGTCTTCCAATTTTTGAAGTTCTGCTTTCACTTCATCTTTCATTGCAATAGGAATGTTTCGGAGTTTCTGTGCAACTGGTTTAAAACCTTGATTTAGTTTTATCTGGTGTACAAATCCCTTCACATGTCCTATGTCTTCTCGAAAAATATGTTCCTGTATTTTCTGCATGACTTGCGATTCATCATTTTCTACTGACAACACAGCATCCTTTGAATTTGGGTCCAGTTTTACCTATAGCTTTTTTGATGGGCAGAACTCAGCAGACCTCTTTTTTGATACGTAAACCTTTCCAACAGCTTTCCTTCCTTTGAACTACAATGTGGCTTGAAACCAAACAATCACTTTTATTGATTACCCCTCCATACTCTTTTGGGTTGTCATCGACTTCATGCAAGTATTTGTGATTATATCTTTGCATAGCACCTCCAGTAGTAGGGTGTATTTTGCTCCTGAGTCAATCATCATTGCAATTGGTACTTTATTCCTGGTGATCATCACTTTTGGAATTTCAAATTTCTCTTTGTCATTTCTTACTGAGGCTACGCATTCATCATCATCAAAATCATCAGAATCATCATCATCATATATCTCATTCACCCAGTTTGTTGTACCATTTCTGGTCTCACAACATCCCGCTAGATATCCTTTTTCATTACATATTCTGTATATGATGCGGAATGCTGGACAACTCAGGCTGTTTTACCAATGTGATGTGCCGTCTCACACCTGTATCATCTACTTAGTTTACTTTGAAACTTTCGACTCCCTCTAGCCTTGTCGAATTTGGAGAGGTTATTTTTGTGACTCCTTTCCTCTGGTACCCATGTCTTACCAACTGGATGACTCCCTTTGGCATATAGTGTCTCAGTCATGCCTCCAGAAGTGCCCTTTACTGTTTCTAGAGTTGGCTTGATTGTCAGCTGCTTCATTCTGAATTCCAGTTACTTGACACAGTTTTCTGTGTGCTCAACTTCTTTCTCTATCGGAAAGCACTGTTTCGAGAGGGTGGTCGTCCTCCACCCCAAATGTCTCCCTCACCTTGCTACTGCTGCATTGTAGCATAAATTGGTCTCTCAGCCTCTCATCTAGTTGTTGGTTGAAGTTACACGATCTGGCCAGTTTTCGCAATGGAGTGGTGCATTGTTTTACAGTCTCTCCTTCTTCCTGCACTCTCGTTCCAAAATGGTAGCATTCTAATATACTGCTAATCTTCTTTTCATAATGTGTATTCATGTTTTACACACTTCACATATTCATTTAGGGTGAGACTTTCTCCTTCAGACAGTTCAGGAAGATCTTCAAATTTCTCTTGTCCTGCTGACCCTAGACAATTCAGTAGTAGGGACTGTTTCCTGTCCCAACTGTAATTAGTGAAACAAACCATACATGCATAGTGCTAAAATGACTTTAGCTATCTTTTCCACAGAGAGACAGGTTCTATCATCTCTGGGAGAAATATCATGGGTGGTGGCACACTCTGAATGTTTATCTGATCTCCAGCTGCTCTAGAATTAGTTGTGATTATATTCAGTGGGAATGACCCACAATCGACTTTGTTCAATAAGTTGATGTAATTATAAAGATTCTTTAAACAGTTGGTGAGGTTTAATGCGACTTATGTGAACAAATGTAAATACACGTGGCATGGGGATGCCCTTGTTCCTTGTTTTGCCTGTTTGCATCAATGCGGTACACTCGTGTTGCTACCTATGCCATTGCCAGGAAAGGTATTTCAGCATGGGCGCGTCTGGCGTAGCAAGCATCCTCTACTCTCGCGCTAGCACCCATTGGTGCACGTGGTCCTGCGGATCTGGGACCAATATATTCAGACCTAGGGAAGCACACACCTCTGTCTGGTGGGAGCTTGAACACTCACCTCATCCAGTGTCCCGGTCCCACAGCAGAAATCCTGTTGCATAAGGTGGGTACTGACTAGCGGCACTCATCACCAATTCTGTAGTCACGGCACGGGAGACCAATGGAGGGTAAGTTTACTTTGGCCTAATTAATGGCTTATCAATGCTTAAAGGTAAATAATTATAAAGGGGTAAGGCTCTAGGCCATTCTTTTCCTCTATCCACACCACTCGCCAACCGTCTTCTGTCGTCCTCCCGTTCCACATTCCCCCAAAATTGCAAGGGATTCTTCCAGCATGGCAAATGTCTAAGGCAGCAAGTCATGGAACAAGCCCATGGTCCTGCAATTGATCTACAGTGGCCACTGGGCTGGTCTGCAGGCTAGGCTCAATCTCTGCTGTGGGTTGCTTCGCGGAGCTAGCAACATCTCTGAAGCCCATACCTTATGATTTGTGGCCACAGGCCATGGACCTTGACAAACATTTACTTATGGTATAGTGGTAACTGCACCAGGCTGCAGGCTAGGCCCAGTGGTTATTGTGGGTAGCTTGGTGGGCCTGTGTCATGGTTGAGCCTCATGCCGTAGGCAATTCAACCATGACTTGCATCCCATCCAGTTACTGCTCAAAGTCACACGTGTCAGTATGTGCTGCAACAAATATGACATAAAATAACAAAGGAGTGTTATAGTTCTTTCATATATGTTAAAAGTGGGAAGATTAGTAACTTAAAAACATCATAGAACCTCTTTAGTTATAAAACAGTTGAAATACTGTGAAAAAGGGATTTTATGGTTAGGTTGCACTAATACAAAAGAGTGACATTCAGTGAAAAAGTTGTTAAAGGGATAATATGGTTAAGATACTGTAATAAAAATCCTTTGCAATTAAAAAAAAACATTGTTAAAGGGATGTTATGGTTACAGCACAAAATGAAAAAAAGAAAATGCACCTTTTATGGTAAGTTATGCAACTGTATCTCATGCTCCCACCATGCACTGCTCAGATTAACACCCATGACATCAAAGATTACATCACAAATTACATCATCAATGACAACACTGTCCATTTACAACCAAGGTATTCTTACACACTTAAGGCCTCATTACGACCATGGAGGAAGCCATGCCGCGCGGCATGGCTACCCCCATGCCTGGTACTAGGTCCGGGTTCCCTGAATGGGGAAATTCCAGGCCATTCCGACCTTGGAGGGCCCGGTATTTCCCCATTCAGGGAACCCGGACCCGGTACATCCCCATTCCCATTGAGCCCCTACAGGGCTCAATGGGAATGGAGAGGAAGCAAACAACTGACCAATTAATGACGAGCCTGTTGTTTGCATCCTGGTCTGATCGCGGGACCCGCTAAGGTTTTACCAGGCATCCTTAGCTGGTCCCCCGAGGAGACCTCGTAATGAGGCGGTAGGGGGTTAACGGGGCCGGCAGCTCTACCGGCCCCATTAACCCCCTACTGCCTAACGTGAAATGAGGCCCATAGTCTCTATTGAATGAGCATTTACCATGATGAGATACTTTAGTACCTTTATCACTCGGTTCTAAAAATATTCCTCTATGAAAAGAAGACATTTGGGTAGTACATGTATGACTTTGCACCAGACCACCAAAGAATACAACACACATGATAAGGAACACTTTCCAAAATCATTGTATCTTCATATATCAGACAACTTATTTTCAGTATAACAAATCAAAAGGTAGACCTTGACCATGTCGAATGGTAAAGGTTAGGGCATGTGACCATCAAGGGTCAACAATGTTAGAAAACACTTTCATGTTGTGTGGACACATGGTTATCAGGAAAAATAGTAGCTAATCTACTGGACAGACAAACGTTGTAATCATTTTAGTACTGGGGTTTGAAGCTGGCATTCTGCTACATGTTTTGGACCATGACTCCCACGATCCCCCATCATTACACAGGCGATGTAGGGCTAGTGGAATTTGTAATGTAAAATCTGTGGCTATCCAAAGGTTTCAGAAACGTGCTGTATTGAATCTGAAATTGTAGATTGCTATGTACAAGACCACTTTTCCGTAGTTCCCAAATTATTATTTAGAATGCTTAACACATTTTTTTGGACCTGTGCTATATCTTCAAATACAACCCGAAATGTTTCCCAATGGCTGTTACTTACCCATAAGGTCATTGAGGAGTACATAGGTGGTGTCCTACCTATTTATCATATGATGGCATCGACATGTCCTAAGTGATATCATATGTGATGCCATCAGTGATGCCATTTGTGATATCTTCAGTGTGCTTAGGGGCTGAAGCCCATCACATTAAACATCCACTGATCCCTTTAAATTTCAGAACATGACCGGAGGCAATTGCTAGGCAAATGTTACAATAAATCTGCACCTCCTTCTCCTGCACATAAATGCAATCACAATCTACACTCCATGAGGAATAAGACAGGTAGGGGATCGATGTAAAGGAATTGCTGCATTCAGCATAAACACACACACTTTGAAACAGTATTTGCTTCCTGTATAAGCGCCTAACAAATGTTCAATAAATAAATAAATAAATACATGTATTTAGCCTCGGGAGGATAGGTCAGGGGGCAACGTGCTCGTCTTGGAAGCAAGATGACACAGAGCAACACAGGTTCAATCCCATGGGTCCGCGCTTACCTCTGGGTATTAAGCGAGTTATAAATAACCTATCATTTCATATCATTATACTAAAAGGTCTCGGGAAACAACACATTATTGAAATGAAATCCTGAAGATTGCATACACTTGGAAACACATATGCAGTCTCTGCAACAGTCTTTCACATGACAATGCTCCAAGCAATATGTGTATATATTTATGCAAAATTGTGATAGGTACCATTTTAACAACTTCTAAATAGTGCAACTCATGACATGTTGTGTTCATTCACACATTCTTTTTACTAAAGAAATAGACAGACATTTCCCATATGTACTTCTAACCCTTCTAAGAATCAAAGCGGATGGAGCATAAAACATCACATATGGACAGGCGTCTCTTGGTGGTAAATTATTTTCCACATTTGGCACAATGACCATAGAGGTTTCAGAACAACATTGGTTCACTAGCCGGCATATGTAAAACACAAATGTTGTTGGTTTGAAAGCTACGCCACTTCTATTATTTTTAAACAGTGATTACCTGCAACTTACAAAATGCCTACTTAATTTCCCTTGAGCCAACATTCACCCATTTAAATGATACCTGTAGTGTAAATTCTGTCTAATGTTACAGTTAGAATATGCCAATTGGTATCTAAGTACTTTACATCATCAACTACACTGAAATAATATATAATATGCAATACTTCCCATTCTAAACGTCCCAAATAAAAGTTTTCCATCTATTGAATGAACTCAAAAATATTAACTTATATTAACTTATACCTGCAGATGTTAGTTTTTAAATAAATTGCAGTGAGAATATGCCATCGAGTATCTAACTACAACTAACTACCGCTCAACATCAACTAGACCACGCAGCTCCTACCTAACAATTTCAGAAAATACATTCTTTCACAAACTAAAATATTGGTTTTCTCAACCCCTATCAGATTTTTTCCCATGACCCAGTGATTGCAAATATATCAAGACAACACCAATGTGTTATACTTGAATGCTGTACAAAACATGGCACATGTAATGTACTATCAGGGTATAAAACATTTGTATGTTTTCAAAATCATATTCTACTTTTAATTATGCTTTCTTTCTTTATAGACATGCTTTAACATCATCCAATATGTTTCAGCGTTTTTGTCGTTATCAGTAACAGAGTACACTGAGCCTGCAACTTGAAGATGTTTGTAGACATCAATCACTCCATCATCAGCGCCATAAATAAGTGAGCCAGGAACCACAGAAGTTCGTACATGTGCTCTTAATCAGTGCCAGGTGAAAACAGAGCCTAGAGTTTCAAAATGTACATACACTGCAAACCTTGTATCAACAGTGCCAGGGTTAAGAACTCCCTTTCTCTGGCACAAGTGATAGGAAAAAGCAGGCCCAGGACACGCTAGCAAAATTCATGAACATCTTTTCAAAACTAGCAAACCAAGTTTACAAGCAATAAGCACTCTTTCATCACTCCTAGACAAAATTGAGCCCAGAGCCTCAAAGCCTCCACAGACAGCAACTAATGCTACGACACTGCCCAATAAAATAGAAACCACAGCCTCAAAACGTTCACAGACACCGATCAGTACATTTTACAAGAAGTAAGTAATATGTGAGGCCAGAACATCAACATTTTAAAAAACAACAAACAAAGCATCATTATTGAGAACATCTTCAATTACCTCAGTGCCCTGAGCACACCTTACCTCATGTATCAGCTATGCCAGAGCCTCACATATTTGCACACAACAGCCACAGCATCACAGCATCATAAGTACCAGAGGTTTGAGTGTGACTCCTTCAGCATACCTCCAAACAAGGCCAGCCCTAGAGGCCTTGGTTAGTGGGACTTTGTGTCTACCAACCATTAAAGCATGCTTTGTAGAGGTTTGCTGCTACTTCCAGACATGAGGCAATGTTTTTCCTGCCTGTCTCTGGCAAGCTCTGCTGAACTCCAGCATCACCTATCAACCATCTGTGAGGACAAGAAATAAATACTATACCAACACATGTCCAGCAGTCCAATAAACAGGGCTCGCATCATTCAGAATGAAACACTGACTTCTACCCACATCATCACTGGCCTTTGCTCACTTTACCGTATCTGTCTGCGGACAGGAGCAGATGATCAGGGACAACATGATTAAAAAAATGCATATTTTTTAAATTTTTACCATGTCAACAAACTCATAGTAGCTAGCGCTTACCCTCCCTAACAGTACAATACATTATAAGATAGTCAAAGCAACAGCATTGCAATACAGCTGTCTAGTCCACGCGACATCATCACAAACAGGTTTCTTCATTTGAGCTGTATCAGCATCCCCCTATCTAATAAGTAACCAGATCCCACCGCCCATTGCTAGTAGTCACATCCTATTTCTTTATTAAATATATACAGGAGGAAGAATGTTCTTTTCATCACAAAAAATACAATAGATAAGAAATCAGTTTGACGGGTAGTAGTGAGCTTCTTAAAATGTGGTGAGTTTGAGGGACATCCTGACCAAGTTGTGGAGGGAAGTAAATGAAACAGTCACTGGGGACAATATATAAGTGGACATACATAGATCCACAACCAACATTGGACATTTTTAAGTGCAGGTAGGCGGTATGGCCAGCTGTGCTTGGGACATGACCATGATGGGTGAAGTGCTAGAATGGAGGCAGAGGACGTGAGAGACAGAGGCAGGTTAGAGGCGAGAGAATAATTTTAGCAAGCAGGCAGATGAGAGGTACATTAAAAGTGTAACTCAGAGGCGAGGAGGTAGGCTTTTAGTTTGGTTTTGAACAAATCCATCCAGACTATTTCTAGGATGTCTGGGGAAGAGAATTCCATGCAAGTGGAGCAAGAAGAGAGAAAGAGCGGAAGCGAGAGGAAGAACATGGAGGGCAAGGAACAACAAGAGTAGTTGAGGAGGCAGAGCAGAGATTACGAGAAGGTTTATAGAGTTGGATAGAGGAGGATAGATACAGTGGTGCCTTACCATGGACAGATTTGTGAAACAGGAGAAGAAACTCAAATCTGGCCCTGTTTTGTATCATCAGCCATCCAGCCTGGTGACAGTACGAGGAAGTAGGTGTGAAGTGAGGTAGTTCAAAGAGAGCCCTGGTAGCAAAGTTAATGATCTTGTTGAGAGGACAGCAAGCATAGTTCGGAATATTAAAGAGGATACTGGCACAGTAGTCCAGTTTAGAGAAGACAAGAGTGGCTAAGAGATCGTTGATGGGTTTGAAAGGAAGGAGGTGCCTGATTTTCCTAATATTTAGGAGGTTTATGCGAGCTGCTGTTCCAGTTTTGGAGATGAAGGTAGTGAAGGTGTGAAAAGGGTCATAGATGAGGCTGAGGTTTCAAGCTGAAGAAGAGTTGGGGTGAGTGTCAGGTGGAAACTGTATAGGCAAATAAGAGATGAGAGTGAGCTTTTGGCAGGGAAGAAGAGTACCTCTGTTTTGGTGGAGGTTAACATCAGAGAGTGCAAGACATCTAATATTTAATGGCAGAGAGACAGTTGGACATTTTGCTAGAGAGATCAGAGGAGAGTTCAAGAAAAGAGAAGAAGATTTGGGTGTCATCAGCGAAGAGTTGGTGCGGGAACCCAAAGGAGGAGATTAGTGCCCCAAGAGCAGAAGTGTAGAGTGTAAAAAGGAGCGGACACAAGACAGAGCCTTGCAGAAAAACACCAACAGTTAGAGAAGTGATTTGAGAGGTGTTGTTGCTCCAGAAGGTAGAGAATTGTTGAGGTGCAAGGTCGGATTCAATCCAGTCAAGATCTTAATCAATTATCCCAATAAGAAACAGAGTATTGAGGAGATCAGAGCGATTGACAGTGTCAAAGGCAGCTGACAGGTCAAGGAGAATTAGGATAGAGGATATGTTTGAGTGCTTAATGGAGTCGATGAAGTTGGACACATTCATGGGAGCAGTTTCAATGGATTGACAGAAACTAAAACCTGCTTTTAGGGGGTCTCAAAGGTTTTGGATATTTAAGAAATTGTTAAGACGGTGAAACACAAATCTTTTGAGCACTTTAGAGTAGTGTAGAAGGAGAGACACATGGTGAAATTTACCCGGTAGGTTCGGGTCAGTCTCTTGCTTTTTAGGGTAGGGATGACTGTAGCTGTTTTGAAAACAGGGAAAGCAAGCAGGGTTGAAGGAGAGGTTGAAGAGTTCAGCGAGGTAAGAGGCCACTATAGGGGCAGTAAGCGTGACTAGCTGAGGAGCAAGAGTGTCTGATGGGGCACAGGAGGGGCTGGCCTTCATCAATAGAAATAGCACTTTCTCAGTATTATTGTCTAAGGTGGGAGATGGAGGCAGAGGAGGATGGTAGAGTAGGCTGACCGTAAAATCTAGGAGGAGCAAGTGTGAGGAAGGTCAGAAGAGAGTCTCTATTTTTGGTATTTTGTGCAGTGAAGTATTCAGCTAGGTCATTAGCTGTGAGAGTTGAGTTGATAGTCATAGAATTAGGAGGAGTAAAGGTTAGTTTAGGGTGCCCTGTAGCCGGAGAGGATGGTTGGAGTGAGAGTCAATGAGGGTTAGATAGAATTCCCTTTTACCTCTATAAAGAGTGGACTTGAAGGCATTCAGGGCAGAGAGATAGAGTTGCAGGTCCACATGTGAATCTGTCATTACCAACATACCGAAAGGTGAATTCATTAGAGCACGCATAAACTGCTCTAATGACGATGATTTTTTGCAAGAATGTAAATTCTTACGAGACAAATTTGAAGTTAGAGGTTACGACCTAGGAATGGTATTGAAAGCTGAACGAACTGCACAAAGCATGAAGAGGATTGATTTACTCACACTGAAAATAAGGTCGAGTTCTAGCCATACTAATAAATAAAAATGTATTACACGCTACTACACGCTACAACACAGACAGTTCTAACTTATACAAAATTGTTCAACAGCATTGGCATTTGCTCCAGCTTGACCAAGAGTTAGCACCATGGCTGGATGCATCTCTGAATTTTATTTACAGCAAGGCAAGCAATCTCAAAAACTTGGTATCGCCATCATTCATGCCTAGCCAGCAACCAGCTACAACGTGGCTCAGTCAGAATAGTAATCATGGTTTTCATAAATGTGGTAAATGCTCCATGTGTTGCTATTCATTAGAGGTCTTTCAAATTGACTTTGGCAAATTGGGAATGTTTAAAGTGAATGCATTTATCAATTGTAACTCCAAATTTTGTGTATATTGTATACTGTGTGTCTGTGGTAAATACTACATTGGTAGTACAATTCGTCCACTTAAAATTAGGATATGAGAGCATCTATCCACTATTTCAAGTCAAGATTCTAAATATCCCTTGGCCACACATTGGCAAAGATACCATCAGTTGGACAACAAGTCCGAAATCAGGTTTGCCGGCATGGCAAAATTAACTTTGCCCCAACGTGGCGGCAATCTGACCCTGAAACTAAGACAACTTGAAGCACGGCTAATCCGCCAGTATCGTACTGTATCAATCGGTCTTAACAGTGATCATGAATTTTCGGTGTTTCTCTGAAGTCATACTGTCCAAATGCCTATGTGTCGCTTGATGCTAGTTGCCACATGTGCATATACATAATTTTTGTAAAAGAACGGTCCTGTATAGACGACACTGGTCACCTTGTGTTTTGCCTTTGGGCATTATGCTTACATTTTAAATTTTCACTTACAAATTTAAGTCTAATTGCAATTGGTTGCATGGATGCACGGCCCTTCAAGGGGTGCAACTGCCGTAAATGGCACAATCAATTCTTATTTTTCTGCAGCCGTGATGTAAGGCTGCTAATATCTTGATTTTTCTCCTTTTGAATCCTATCCAATGTGGTAATCCAATCATACCAATCATATTGCTTTCCCCTTGATTTCAATCTCAGCCCTTAAGTATGGGCTATCCATGATGCGCGTTATTGGCTATACAGTATATTAGCCGAGTAACAACTTTACTTCCAATATGGCCGCTCGCATGTGCCGTGCTTCTGGGTTTCAGCTCGGCAGCCAACGGAACATGCCACTTGTATTTACAGGAGCGCCGCGTACACGCGCAAGGCTCCTGTCTCTCTCACTATGTGCAGAAACTCCAGTAAGCACAGTCTTTTGCGTAGACCCCTTCTGACTTAGTTGAAGCAGGGGTCATACTCAGGTGACTGTCTCGCAACCTTGCGCTGTCTAAATGAGGCCCAATTAGCATCTTTAACACAGGTTTTTTTGTGTTCGTTTTCTCCTCTTGAATTGTATGTCGCTTCCGTGCGGACCTTCACGCCTTGTACAATTGTCACCCGTGAATAGTGGCTAATTGCAACTGCAACTTTATAGGTATGGTTTTGCAGGCCTATATTTATTTTATCTTAATTTGTATTACAGTTTCTGCACATCAATTATAGGTAACACATAAAATTCTTATATTTACAATGGAGCCGGTGAATGCACCTTGTACATTTTTGCAATCGTATTAATCTATAGGTAGTTTCCCGTTTCAAGTTCTCATAAGGTAACTTTCTACTTTTGGACATGGCAGAGTTGCCGTCTAACTATACAGCACATTGGGTGACCATGGTTGTGCTTACATGATGGCTCTTATCACTATATTCTTCTAACTAATTTGATCTTCTGTTTTCTCTCATTTGTTTTCAACGGTTGGCTAATTCCATTGCCAATACTCTATATCGTTTACATGGAATTTCTGTTAATTATTATGTGGTGTTTCTCTATACTATTGTTACTTTTGTTTTTTTTGTTGCCATTGCATATTGGACTTATTGTTTTGGGTAATTACTATTTGTGTCCGGAAACTAACACTGTCAGGACTCCCCCTCTACTCTTTGGTCTTTTGGGCCTGATAATTTTGCTACATTTGGTTTGTTACATATGATTATGTGAAACATGTATATTTGAAAAACCATTTGGGATATAAATTTTCAGCCTGAAATAAAAAGAGCGTTGAAGCTCGAAACACATGTTGGCTATTTGCATTAAATCACACTCAATGAGCTTTAATAACTGTGTTTGTGTGCGCAATTAATGGTAGCAAACCCACTCTTAATACTCTCTCTGATGTAGCCACCTTGGCAGGGTAACTACAACTTGCTCCCATCTGCAGCCCCATAACACATCCTATTCAACGGCAGGGCGCCTAACCTCAACTGTCCACCACTGCCAACCCTTCTTAACCACATGTGAATGGGTACTTCTCCATTTTCATAACAGCCAATGCATGTCTGTGCGGAAAGAGCGTATGCATCGGGTGACCAATGGTTGAGGAGGCTGAGACTTAGGGGGCGTAAGTAAGCAGTGGGAAGTGATAGGAGAATTAGTCATATAGTAGGGATTGGAAGCTGGAGAATGCAGTGTTGCTGGAAGAGGTATCAGGCGGGATGGGGAAGAGTGAGTACTGTAAATCAGAGAGAAAGGGGGAATGGCAGAATGTTTACATTTCCTTTTAGTTATAGGAGAAGCAAGTGATGAGGAAAGGTCAGAGGGTGGAAAGGAGTTGGTGGTGGAAACAATTGAGTAGTCAGACATGGATAGTGTGATAGTAGTATTAGTGGCTGAGAGAGAGGTGGAGATGAATATGAGATCCAAAGAGTTACCCCCTGTGTGGGTAGATAGGTTATAGATAGCGTGTAGAGTGTGGGCACTAAGAAAAGACTGAAGTTCAGATTAATGAGAAGTGGTTGGAGAGGGAAGGTTAAAGTCACCTACGAGAATGAGGTGATGTTTAGTGGAAAGAGAATCAAGGAGTTGCCCAAGGTCATCAAAGAATGGTCCAGTGGGACTAGGAGGGCGATAGATGGAGATGATGTGAACTAAGTGAGGTAGAGCAATAGTAGAGATGGTGAATTAAAAAGAGGTAGGAGTGGATGTGGTATTGGAGATTTGTGAGGCATTGAGGCGGGAAGAGAGTATGTGTCAGGTGCCTCCACCTGTGCCAGTCAGTCAACTACAGTCCTACAGTCATATCCACTCTTCATGTTGCAACAGTAAGGCAAAAAGACAGTGGGTCATATTGCTCTGCCTATAGCCAGTGCAACAGCAGTCCTGCCGAGACCCATATCCGCTCACTTAGCTGTGCACAAAGCTACAGTGCAATTACTGTGATTATAAGGAAAAATGGCTCTCATTAATATGGAAAAATATGTCAGGTTACCACTATAATGGGAAAACGCTCATCAATTTAAATGTCTTCCCCATTCTGCTTGCAGCTTTCTCTTTGCCATCCTTCTTTCTGGGTCCCACCCTTTGTGTGAATGATCCCTGAGAATCTTCTTCTCTTTTTATCCCCGTTCTCCCTGCAGTTCGTATAGCACACTCTTTTTTTAGTGCGAGTTGTGAAATTTCTGTAGGGATCTCACAGGATGTCCCCAGTAAGATGAAAAGACTGGACTAATTGGACACTCTAGGTCACCCCTAACTCTTCCCCTTCTTCGCCTCTCCCCACATCTACTCTGATATAGAACCACCCTTTTCTATCCTTCAAATATCATTTTAAGCACTTTTCTTTCTCGACTTCCCTTGGGAAGTACCATAGGTATTGCTTGCATCGAGGAGAAGCATCACTGAGTCAATGTACCATAGGAGATATATAAACTTTTTTGGACACAGGGGCACCCTCTTCTCCTTCAAATATTTCAAAACTACTGCATGGTTTTACACCAAACCAACAAAAGGCACAACTACAGTGCTTTGCGCCCAATCTGTTTCTTGTTTGGTGCCAATCCGTCCAGCGGTTTTTGTGCTACATGTGTTCACTGAAAGCACTTTTTTCTTTATGGGAATATGAATGGGGGCAGGCTGAAAACAGCTTTTAGTTTTCTTAAGAACTTTTGGACTGCTTAACAAATGTTCCACGTTTGGATTGGCACATAGGAATTTGTTTAGGCAAATGTCATCCATATCTGTCCATAGAGTTAAAAGTTGTCAGCAATAGCATTTTTAGAAAAATGAATGCAAACTCGTTTGATCTTAACTATAGCGTAGCAATATAATGTGCAACAAGTGATGAGATGCACTAATGCATTCCCTTAACTTGTGCCAAAATAATTGCTCCCTAATCACAGAGGTCATCTGTGTGCTTCATAGCTGGGCACTTTCAGATGCCCTGCTTGACCCACTTTGTGCCTTTGCACATATAAGAAGGAACGTCTACACATTATGAAGTACATCCCTACTTCACAAATAGGATGCTCTTTAAAATGTGCAGAAAAAAACACATTCCCCTACACCGGTTCAAACTGGTGCAGGGAGATGTGCAATGCATGAAAGGGTCATTTCTGATCCCTGTTTTGCATTTCTTTAACTGGAAAATCAATGATATGAATCACTGACATTCCTCTTGCATTTCAGAATGTTGTATGTCCCAAGATCTCTGTCTAACTCTAAGCTCCACGTTTCCATCCAGGCTACAGGTCTCTCATCTACTATGCTTTATTTCAGCAATCTGCAAATAGTAATGGTGGCAATCTCCATTTAGTTATGTGCAAGTACTGTTAAGAGCTCAGGGGGGCCCATTAGGTCTTCTTTCAAAAGTAGGTAACGTCTCTCTTCTCTATCTTCTATCTTAATTTTAAACTGAAGAAACCCAAAACTCATTATCTCTCCATCCTGCCAAAAATGTCTTACAGAAAGTATCTTTTGTTTTACAACTGAGCTCAATAGATCTTTCAATCATTATTTAAATCAGCTTCAGCAGGTCCCATCTTGCAATGTTGCAAAGTCTTCTTTAAAGTCTTCTTTAACCACCTCCATGGCCGAAATCAAGTTATGTTTCATAAAACCATTAGCCATTAATGCCTAACACACAAAAAGCATTGTTGGCCCAATGTCCACCATGACAACATTGTGAAAATTGCACGGCTTCACTTTTCTTGAGGTTCACTTTATAACCTACCGTAGCACTGGACAGCCTCAAAAAACCTCGGGAATGAGCTCACTAAATAACCACATATGTCTTCATATGTTAACGGTTTACAGCATACTCGATTTTATTCAACCCCATTCATGTCCTCCTTTTGATTAATATTTTTTTAGGAAAGAAAGTTCATAAGGGATTGGGGATATGGGTCCAGAAACCCTGCCAAATACTTCTCGGCAGTTAGAACTCTTCTATCTGCACCGGAAAGCGTTCTACAGTCTGCTGGCAAGATGTGCTGCTGTGTTTTTGGCTTCTGATTGCGGGAGATGGGGTTCAGGAAGGAGTGCACAGGCTCCACCTCTCAACAGTTAAATATCGAAGGCCCTGCAAAGTGCACCGGAAAATGCTCTACAGTCTGCTGTCAGGATCTGCTGGCTGCTGTGTTTTCAGCTTCTCATTGCCCGACACAGCGTTTAGGAAGGAGTGCTAAGGCACTGCCTCTCAGCAGTTCAATATTGGGGGTCCTGCAAAGCAGACCGCAAAGTGCACTGGAAAGTGCTCTACAGTCTGCAGGAAGCAGACGCGGACGTGTCTGTGATACATAATAACTGCCTGGAGATCTCGAGACCTTGAAACTGAAAGCCTTTCGGTGGTACGTATGAGTAAGCTTGAAATTTTAAAATTAATTTTCTTTTGGTCAATTCAAATTAGATTCTCCTGGCGGCCTGCTGACTGCAGTGGGATATTGTCAGGTGCAGCTCAACTTTTTGACTGTTTTAGAAAAGCCTGAGCTCGATGACTCGTGTAACCTGCCAGACTCCAGGGACTGCGGGGCAACCCACTTAGCATGTGGTCCCACACGGTGGACCCTACTGGGTAGGTTGGTTGTGGGGCCGCTGCAATGTGAACCTCGCTTTGAGCTGGTTGTAATGCTCGGCAGTGCAGTGTCAACATGACATAAGACCGTACGTTTTTCTTGTCACTGGTAGATGTCCGGGGAGACTTTTTCAGCTCATTTCAACCTCATAATGACCCGCAGCAATATTAAATGTTATTATTTGAGGAGCGCAGAACACACTCTGCCTGATGTTGATACACTTCATAATATAAGTGAGACAGATATACACAAAAAGCCCAGTGAAGAAGGGAAAATTACATCATTTTTCTTTCCCACGCAGAAGAAAAACAGTGAAGTACTAAATACAAGACAGGTAGTTTCGGATTCCTATATGGCCGGGTCTGACATGGTTATTATGGAAGAGACAGAAATATCAGGACCCACTTTACGCAAAGCAGAAAGACAGGCAAGCATGTCTCTTGGTGACATTTGGGTGAGTCTTGATGAAGAGATTTTGGCCCTAGAAGCTCAACCCGTGTCAACGGTCAGGCTCAGCGTTTCCCCTAAACTGTTTGACTCCCCCGTCAGGTCAGATAACGGAGCTGACTATGGGATAACTGAAGCCATTATGCATACCATTAGAGACACTGGAATGACAGGTTTTGTTTGTTCTGGGGAAGGTTTATCCTCACCTAGGTACAATCCTAGTAATGAACATGAAGAAGTATTGAGAAGCCGAGATAGTTCGATAGTTGCCCAAATCTGGTGCTCCGATCGTTTATTCAGTGATGTTGTGGTGGCTGAAGTAAGAGCAAATTCCACTATTCTTAAGGAGCTGAAAGACCACCTGTTAAGGAGTGACCAAGGTTGTGCTGTAGAAAAGGCAGCAGAAGTAATAGTCAATACTAATTTCCAAAAAGATCCCCCTAGCGCATGTATTAAGCAGTGAGCAAAGAAGTGCTAAAGAAAAAGAAAGGCTGTCAGAGACGCTGATACCTTGTCTCATTGAACAACTAGATCAAGAACGAGATATAATGGACAGAGCCTCTGGTAAAGTTGTTCAAAACTGCAAGGAGGGGAGAAATTAGACACTGGAACTAGGAAGTCAGGGGGTCTGGTTCCTAAAATGTCTAAAAATGGCAAAGCTGTCAAACATGCACATAACAGAGGATCCAGAAAGTCTTTAAGAACAATTTTTAAAGCATCAGCTAAGAAAGACTCGAACATGCTGCAAACAAATGGTGGAAATGTACAGGTTAACAAAGTCATTGTCATTGAGGATACACAGCATGTAACCACATACCAGTCAGCAGTCAGAGCTGTCAGACAGAAGTGGGGTTGCCAACCTAGATAAGGTTGTGCTCAAACTAACTTGGCTGACCCTCATAGAGAGGAAAAATTGAAAAAACAAAAGTCAACAAAGAAGAACACGAATAATGAAGGGCAGGTTTACTTTTGTAAAACTTGCAGGGAAGGTTCAGGTGCATGTTTGGGGGACATAAAGCTAAGTGGAGTGTCACTTACAGTGTCCGGCACTGATCGGAGCGATAGGAAGAGCTCTGTACCTAGAAACTCAAAAGTTAAATTATCCGGGCTCCAGAGTGAACAGAATTTTTGTGGTTTCATCCTGTACAGCACATCCCCACCATTGATAATAGAATCGGTGTTTAAAAAGGAGAGAGATGTTTCATTAAATAGAACAAAGTTGATGTCAGTGCTCTCTATGGTGACAGATTTGAAACATATAGCGTCTTCAAATATCAAATTCGTACTTCATTTTGAAAATCAGAAACGAGGGAATTGTGCGGTACATTTCTATTCCAAACTGATTGAGAATTTGGTGTATGAGAACCAGGAGGAACTGCTTATAAGAGGATACAAGACGTATTATGCCCGCCAGAGCTACCTAATAGAAAATGTGAATAAGAACATAGCAAGTGTAAATAATAGTAGCATTAACATACAATGCTCAGTGACTCAGGAAGGTCGGAGGCAAGTCAGGTTTGATGAAGAGCCAAACAAATGGGCATGATTGGCTACTTCCCCTAACACAACCAAAGGGGTTAGGCCAGGATTCGGAAACTGAGGAATGGAGTGTGTTATTTTGGAATTCTCGTGGGCATAGTAGCATTACTGATATTCGTTTTGTGGCCAGAATCCCACTATATGAGATAATAATGATTCAAGAAACTTGGTTGATCCCAGCACCAGTATTGGATGGGTTCAGCATCAACATTAGAGGTGCGAAAAAATGTATCAGAGATCGTCCTTTTGGCGGCCTACTGACTGCTATTAAAAGTAATGAAGTCCTAAAGGGGGTTGCCACAACTCTGGTGGGAACTGGAGAAAATATATTACACAACAGAGTATTCCCAGGAGGAATTACTATGATTAGTTAGTCACATTCATTGGCATACTAAAATACATTGTGGAACCAAATCCAACTTTCTGAATCCTGAAACACTTAATATGGCACAGAGAATGCAACCAATATCAAACACGAAATGATTGAAGTAAACACAACAAAACGATATGAAAACATACATATGTAATTTATTCTATAATGTCAATAATGAGACAATAGAAACCAATACCAAGACTAGTCACTTTACCACATTAGTGCTACTAGATGCCATCAGTCTGCAGTACTCATCCAGGGTGTATGCAGAAATTCGCCATTGGATTTTGACATGCAAAAACATGCACATTACTACTAAACAAAGTCCAAATAAATGCTTTAAAGAGAAAGCACGTAGTGTCTCTAATAATAGCTTCAGTAAAATTCTTGATGACAATCTTCAATGATCTATTACATGTAATAGATAGTGGTTGGAGATTTACTGTTGAATCTGGAAGAGGGATAACCTTTTCTAGGAATTGTATGAATGAGTCCCTTGGCCATTTTGATACGGTGGATTTATTTAAATGCATTTGTGTTATTTATAGGTGTTTAGCTCTTGTAGCAATGAGTTACTTATTTTGGAATTTTGTGGTATTTTAGATCGGGTTTTTTATGTATGTACATTTAATGAAAGATGATTTAAAAATGACATTTAAAAATGATATATTTTTTCACTTGATGTTATAAATTGTGTAAGGTATAATGTATACCAAAAACACAAATAAAAACATAAATAAAAAATAAATAAAACAAATATAGAACCCTTCAGACACCAAGCCGTTAGAGGTGACATTCACATTCAAATAAGCAGTGCCTATAAAGGCAATGCAGGAGGTTGGAACCTTATACCTTCCCAGTTAATTTTGTAGGAATTTCGACATTGCCCTGTCAAATGCCCTTTCTCCATCCAAGATGATGCCCATTGCTTTGTGTTATGAATGACTATGTAGTTCAGTCAGGTCGAAGAATGGCCTAATATTTGCATGCCAATCTCTGCCTTTCACTTTATTGTGGACCAAGTGGGGAAGAAATTAAGCAAGCCTGTTTGCCATGATTTTAGTGAGGATTTTTAAATCATTGTTCAGAAGGGAAATAGCTCTATAGTTCCCATGCTTCAATGTATGTTAAGATAGAGATACAAAGGACATGCTGCTCAATCTGTATAGGGCTTCTTTAGATTAGTGGAATTCATGAATGAAGGTTACTTTGGAGTTGCAGAAACATCTTCATTGTATGATGGTCCTCATGTATGTATGTAATTTGTTGGTTTGATATTTCTACTGAGAAGTGTGGCTCAGTTTAAAGAATAATTGAAATGAACTTTTTGCCACTGTTAAACGCTTTCCTTATAATGATAACCTTTTGGAAATAATGCAAACATGATGCTTTTGCTGTTGTTTATCAGGTGTATGTTTAATTTGTTTCAGTAAAATCCCAATTAATTCTGTTTGCAATTAGTTCACATTTAAATTGATGTCGTTATTTTTTCTGTTCTTCATTGTCCATCCCGGTTGTAACAATTCCTTTGAGGCAACTCATGCTGTAGACTGAAACTTATTTTCTAGGTGGGTTGGATCACCAACGCAGGATATACAGATGTTATTGTATGTGTGCATGGGAATGTGTTCCGAAAGAGATGTATTAAGTTATTTGTTTTTTTTAGTCTTACTGTAGACATCTGAGTTGTGTGGGGTTTTATTGTGGTACTGGCAATTGGGGTAGTGTGTTTTTAGAGGTCGGAGTGCATGTTAGGGTCAATTTACTGTTGTTGCTGTTGGTGGTAAGATGGTAGGTCACTTGTGAGTAGAGGTTTTCCTGAAAGTTAAAAGTTGGAGTTATGTACAAAAAGGACATGCTGTTCAATCTGTATAGGGCTTCTTTAGATTAGTGGAATTCATGAATGAAGGTTAGATTGGAGTTGCAGAAACGCCTGCAATGCAAGATGGCTCTCATGCATGATTGCCACTTATTGGTTTACGTTTCTATTGAGAATTGTGGCTCAGTTTAAAGAACAATAGAGAGACTTGCATTGAACATTCTGACAATAGTTAACTGCTTTCTTTGTAATGGTAACTTGTTAAAAATAATATACGCAATACGCTTATGTTGTTTATAAAGTGTGTTTAATGTGTTTCTGTAAAATCCCAATTCATGTTTATGTTTTTAGTTCACATTTGCAGTTCTTGTTTCGGTTGTTCAGTTCTTCATTGTCCATCCCAACTGTCACATAGGAAACTCATCTAGTAGACTCGTACTTCTTTTCTAGGTGGGTTGGATCACCAACACATGATTTGCATATTTATTTCTCTGTGTGAATTGGGAATGTGTTTTGTAAGATATTTATTCTTTTGTTTGTATTGCTCTTACTGTGGACGTCTGAGTTGTGTGGGGTCTTTTTGTGATATTCTCAATTGGGAGGAGGACGTGTATGTTGGGGTCCTTTTGCTCTTGTTGCTGTTTGTGGCAAGATGGTAGGGCACTTGTGAGTACAGGTATTCCTGAAAGTCATAAATTGGAGTTATGCATTGTGTATTTCTGTGTCTGTGCATGTTCGTGTGGGTGTTTTATATCAATATAATTAATTAAACCTACCAAATTCAGCATCATATTTTATTGCAGCATGCTCACTCGTTGAAACCTCCAGGTAAATGGATGTTTTCTTTACCATAGACATTGTTAGGTGGATATGAAAGTGGCCCTGTTATTAGATTGTATATGTGTTTTCTAATTTAGTTATGGGATGGGTTTTTGAGTCTGTTAGAGTGCTGGATGGTTGCTTTGAGTTATCCCTGTCATTGTGAGTACAATGATGGGATGTCTTGGTGCATACTGGTATGCATTTTTGAACAGTAGTGTCTTTTTTAAATGATAGAGTTGCAAATCGAATATTAAATTGACGTCTGTCTTTTGAACACGCCCATTTGATGAGGTGCATGTGATTGGTCTGTGTTTTGCCGATACTCTGACCTTGAAAGTTTAATATGAGCAAATGCATGTTTTGGTGTATTGTTCAATATGGTTTACAACGGTCATATAGTTTTGTCTTATCAAATTTAAATATTTTATAAGATGATGTGTTTGTCATTTAACATATGGAATGGCTTTGGAAGTGGTGAGACAGAGGGTTGGAAGGTGGTTATGAGGATTTCTTATTATCGTGGACAGACATATTTTGCTAATAGTCTTGTATGCTTAGCCAAGCACATATGTATGACTTACCTGCTTCAGAGTTACTAACTGCATACAGGCTCTCTCCCTGGTAGAGGTTCTGTAAAATATACATCAAAGGTAATACATGCCAATGTTTGATTTCTGAATGTTCCATGTAGGAGTGAGGGGTTTGTATCTGTGTGTTTATGTTTGACCTTTGCACGTACAACATACAATAAGCTCCTGCTCGTATATTAAGTGTTGGTGGCATTGTTTGTGGCACTGAGGTTATTGCCATGTTTGTTCCCCATGAACCTCAATTTGAAAGTGTAGTTACACAATCCTTTGTTTATGTTATTATGTGTAATCTATTCTGTTCAGGAGAGAATTCCAGTACTTGTGCTAAAAGGTTGGGTGTGTGGAATTATTTTTTAATTTATTTTTATTTGTATTTTGGTTAAAAATCTAAAGTTTTCTAATATCAACCCAATCAGAAAAGAAATGAAAAAACATTTAAAAAATCCATAGGTACCATGTAAATTAAAACAATTAAATTAATTAAAAACATAAAAAAGCCATACTAACAATTTATCTGATCAACACCAATGCCATTTTTATAAAATACCAGAAGCCAAGATATCTTATCGCTGAATCCTACAATTTACATTTGCTTAGAACCTTTGTTCAAAATATTAGAGTATACTTGAAAAAATCTGTTAGTGCTGAAATTAAACTCAATTATCTTGCAGTCATAATTCTGGCCCATATGGCATCAGAGCAAAAAACTTGCAGATTTAGCACATTTCTCAAAGTGCGGTTGCCGCCTAGCTACCAACTTTGGACATTTTGGTTCAATTCACAGATTCTACACGTACGTTCAACAGATTGCAGTTTTATCCTAGGACTTATAACTTCCATTTTGTGGAAGACATTAAACCAAAATCTAAGGAGCCATGACCTTTCAGTGGGTGAAGGACATTTTTTAACATAGGCCACGGGTGATTGCAAGGTAGCAAGCGCATCCCGATAAGAGTTATGCAATTTTAAATTAGTCAGAGATTTGCGATTATCTATATTGTGTAGTTTCTTCAATTTTGTAACTATAAAGGAAGGATTGTCAATAAGCACTGAGTTCTCTCTGTTCATGGTTGCCAATAATCCCTCACATTTATTTGGGAATTGGAGAACTGCAGACCACTCCCTGTCCCCCTGTGCTTGATTTATCACCTGAAATAAGAAATTTGGCTCCCCCCTTAAGATCTTACCAGATAGCGTTAATTTGTGTCTCAAAACCATAGCAAAGCAAATTCTAAGCGAATCGATGAAATAGAATCAGAGGGAGGTACATTCAAGACTGCTACATTGAGCAAACCTTCCAAAATGTTTGACCAGATTAACTCAGTTTCGTCTAATAATTCCAAGCCATACGTGATCATAGGTATCACTTTTACCTTCACAAATTCAATTAATGGAAGTAATGTGAATATACAATGCTTAACCAGGATTATTTTCATTTGAGATTGGAAAGACCTGTATTTCAGTCGTATTTTGTTTTTCATTGATGTTACTTTATTTTTGCTAGAAATGGCAAATCCCAGTAAAATTATGCCTTCAATCACCTCGATCTTCATATTATTAATTGACCTTGTACAACTACACTTTTTCTGACTGCCTGAAAAAGTGATACTTTTTGATTTTTTGTAATTAATTTCCCAACCATTGGCTGCTGCAAATCCACTGTACTAATTAAGGCTTCTTTTTCAGCCCAAACGGGATCTTGTTCAATAAAATGATTTCATCTGCATACGAGAACCACCAAATTTGGGTTTTGCATATAGTTGGTGGAAACAAGCATGGTTTTGCCATATCCTCTGCCATATCTGTCATTTACAAGTTAAATAAACATGTGGCAAGAACACATCCTTGTCTCAACCCAACATGTACCCTTTTTGGCTGAGGCAGGAGCATGTTCAATAAACCAAGGGGAATATTCCACCTCCTAAATTTACCCCAGAGCTTGTTCCTTATCACTTTATCAAAAGCACCTGACATATCTAATGTTACAAAATATAACAGCAGAGATTATTTAGGTAAGGCTTTCTGTTGGCAGAACTAATAAACTAGTCTATTCAGGTTGGTCCTCACACACATCCTGAAATGTACTGGAACATGGATAGACTTCCTGATTTTAGGACCCAGTCTTCTAAGTCATGTGTTACAAGTGAAGCCAGAACGTTAATAGACGTGTCTATCAGACTGATGGGCCGATAATTTGATGGAGAAAATTGTCATCTTTTTTGTATACACAACTATAGCATTTCTCCAACTCAGCGGAATTATACCTGTGTCTATTATTTGCCAAACTATTCAACCAAAGTTTTGCAATAACTTCTTGTGGATCGACCACATCAAACTTTGGAACCCATTTAAGTGGCCACTCACTATCATTACTCTACGCATCCATAGTGTTAGAATAGTAAACATTTTGAAAGTGGTCTACCCATATATTTTCAGGGAGCGAAGCAGCTTGCGCTAGAAGATGAGTTGAATAACCACCATTAAGTATTGACCATATACCTCTAATATCTTTGCTAGCAAATTATTTTATCATTTATTGGCTCTCCTCAATCTTCCTGGTTAGCTTATACATTTTTGCCAATTTGTATATTTATTTTTGACCTGTTATACTTTAGCTCAGAAATCTGATAAGGTACAGTTGCGATTGTTTTGAAGTACCCTATAAATGTTAAATGGGTTCCTATGCATTACTACAGAAAGGACAACCTTTCCTTTTTTTTCCTAAACAAACTTGCTGGAATATGTTCCCAGATTGTAATGTTAAACCTAGATGGAGAGGTTTTAAAAATTTCTCATGACAACTTCAGGTCAATTCGGAGTCAAACATCTGATAGCCATGGGGGAAATCCTCACTCTATTTCTGCTGTTATTTACAATCAGGTTTCTTATATTTGCATAATGAGGCCTAACAGTACATAGAGTTGCTTCTAATTCTAGTAATAATTGGACATTATCAAACTTAGTTGAAACTAGGAGCTGTAAAAAGACTGACTTAAAAAAATAAGGGGTCAGTATCAAAAATAAAATCTATCGTAGGCTGTGAGGAACCTCGCTTCCAAGTCCACTGACTCGGACAGTCTCCTGTAATATTCCGGCCCAACATGTACTCCTTGATTTAATCTTTTGTTAGGTATTACTCAGTTAGGTACGTTTTGAACTGGAAAACACCACAGATCGCTGGCCATCATTTCCTAAAAACTCAGAACAGTAGCAACTGAAGTCACCAGCACAAATCATAGGCGGTTCATGCTCATTGCAGAACCACCTAACCAATTATTGAGTCTATTTCTGCACGCATGGTCACCTCACATAGCGACTTTGGGTTACAGTAGATGCTAATGAACAAAACCTTTCTTATATCAGTCACTGAATACATTTTTACATTTCCAAACATTGAAGTAGGTGACACATAATTCAATGGTTCTAAAGAGGTTCCAATGGAACTTTTAGAATCAATTAAAAGGTCACCATAGGATCTTCCTATGGTGATCTTCCCAAAATTGGGACTTTTTTAGCCAATTTTGAGATCACAGAATAGCCATCAATTGTGGGTTCTTCTAATAACCAGGTTTCCTGTGAAAATAAGATATCCGAATGTACAATAATATCATTAAAATTGCCACAAATGATACTATTAAGACCTCTTGAGTTTCAACTTAAACATTGAATATTCTCCAGGGTAAATTCTACAATTGGAGATTGTACGAACTGGGAACACTGATGATAGCCACGCCCAGTCTTGCCGCCCCTCATTTACTAAGTTAAAAGAGACTTGCCTATGCCCCTCCTCATCTACCATACAACAAAAATGAGTACAATCATTGTACGCCATCTTCTAACCCAGGGGGAGACACTGATCAATGCTAGATTTATGTTTCAATGTTGAAAGTGTTACTACATTTAAAGTGTCAAATGAGAGCTTCTGACTAAATTAAATATCACTGTGGAATAAAAATTAATGAGTACTTTGCCTAGGTGATACTTATCAGGAAATTCAACTAATTTGATATTTGAGAGGGTAAGATTGGCTAGAGCATTCACCAATCTAAAAACAGATATCACTGTTGAACGATTTGAGGGGAGCTCCTGCTCTTCACAAACAAATGGATTCTAAAGACATGCACAATGTATCATTGTCACACAATAAATCATCTTCAACATTCACATGAGAAGTCAGCAGGCCTTCACCAATGTTACGTGAAGGTGCAACCTAAGGCCCTGACACTAATTTAGAAGAAGAACATATGTCACCATAGAACATGCGCCATTAGATTGCGTAGATTGACCTTCCAAGGAAATAAATTATGTTTGAGTACTTGTAGTTACTTGCTTAGACTTATAGTCCACTCCTTGTGGTCGCCATTGTCGAATATCTTGTTTTTTTTTGGTAAGTTAATGGGGATAGAGAGCCAAAGTACTTATGTGTTCCGAGGAGACCAAAAGTAATCTTGCAGGATCCACTGTTTCTAAAGAAGGGTTTTCATTCAAAGATAACCTGACACATTGGTCCTTGGGTTGCTTCACCAGCTAGTGACAAATGTCTTTGTTGGTCACCCGCAAACATGGGGGGGGGACTGATTGATCGCTTCAGTTGGGGCATTTTCCTCCAGTAAATGAAATACTGAGGTTTCACACATGGCTGTAGAATACGAATGTTCTTACTTGTCTGACATCCTACGCACTGTTCTGCGTTAAGATCTGTTTCAGGCTCTAGCTTGAGATTATTAAAACTACATTTTAGTTTTCTACGATATTGTCCGTAGCCATTGTTACAATGTTCTATTTTATTTTGCTTGGTTGGGGATTTTCTTCTCATTTTTTTTCTCACCACTGGTGTAGGCTTGTTGGAATCTGTTTTGTTGATACAGTATTGGGACAGAAGTATTTTTCACAAGTAGTTTGACCAAAGTTAGATGTTATGACAGCTCCCGGTCCTAAGAAACTGATCCTCTTTATGAGTTGCCGAATCTTTGGCCCATACTACAGCTGATGGTTTCCTCCGATATCTCACATCGCTCATATTTACATTGCTCTTTATAACCTGTAACAGTTGAGTGGTATGTGTCATAGATTCCCTACTGGTAGTGTCGTAGAGTTGAACCAGATTCTGTAATACAAGGTTTAGGGCAAAGATAGGACTAGGGCCCAAGGTGGAGTTGTCAGGATTCACCAGACTCGTGGAGTTATGGAGGGACTGAGGGCACAGATTGTTGCTGGGCATGTCTTTATCTTCAGTGGAGATATCTGACATTCTGGGGACATTATTTGAATTCACGAGTAGACCAGGAGAGGTGCTTAGATTTAGTGAGTTTTGGTTGAGGCATGCCTCTATCAGCAAACTGTCCAAAATTTCATCAGCAGGTCCTGACACACACTGCGCAGTAGTTGTAGTCTGCGGTAGGACAGGACTTTTGTGCCATGTAAGAAAATGTCAAAGATATAGTACCCGACTCACAGTGAGAACTGTTAGCTAGCTAGTGACAAATAGGTTTATTTGCACAGTGACAGGATATAATTGATAAAGTTTGTGAGAAAAATACTCACTTCAAGTGAGGTGTCTTCAGCATCGCAAGTATACTCCACAGCACCCCACGGCGCTACCCATCCTGTCAAGATGGGATGTGTACCCCTCTCAGCCTAGGGTGGGGGGCCTATCAGGGGTATTCCCAGATCCAGTTCTGCCCAGAGGTGTGGTTTGGGAGTTTGAAAGCCCCAAACCCTATTGCTTATTTTTGTGACGGGATGCATGAAACAGTACCACCATATCTTGCCTCATACCTGTACTGCACGGCGCGTACCAGCCTGTTTCTGTTTCCCCAGCGAAAGTACTGTTTACAGAAGACCCAGAAGTGGAAGAATGAGTGAATGACCTGACAGTGAGAGAAACAGCATGTGGCAGAATGACCCATCCACCAAACTGGCAATCTCAATGGCACAAGCGACATGAATGCCAACACCAGACCGTGGAGCGTTCCATTCAGCTGTGCAATACATTCATCAACCAACAGTACATTAGAGTTACCTGTGACAGGGCAGTGGAGAAGTCCTGTTGTCAATCCAGCATTAATTACATGAGAGGAGACCCACATATGAACTAGGACATTGAGACTGATTGTTGCTGTAGTGGCTGCCATTGCCGAGAAGGGCAAGTGCTTAAGACTCCTTTCATGCTTACACTCCCCAATGGTGAGGGAAGTGATAGTATTAGAAGGGGGACCCGAAGGGTTATTAGAGTGAGGTAAAGGAAAGAGAATGAGGATGAAGAGATCAGGTGGAGGGAGGATGTTGGATAAGAGAGTGGAGACGAATTGCTGAAGGAGTGTGCAAGGTGAGATATTGGTTGGCCAGAGAAAGTGGTACTTAGTTGTATGTGTGCACGGAAGGTGCGAAATGTAGACTGATACAGTAGGGAGTGCATGTTAAGGTGAGTGGAAGAGTGAAAGCAGGGTGACTGAGTGAAGTTGTGGCTGCGGAGTAGTGTAGATAGGGAAGTCATTGAAGTGTGGAGACAGGAGGAGTAGTAGTGTGAAGAGGGGAGCAGTAGTAGAATGGAAAGAGGAGTAGTAGTAGTGTGAATAGCAGAGTAGTAGTAGAGGGGAATAGTGTGGCAAGGGGAGTAGCAGTGTGGAGAAAGAGGCCCAAGTAGTAGTATGGAAAGGAGAAAGTGATAGTTGTGTGAAGCGTGTAGTGTGGTTGTAGAGCGTACCATAGGAGGGTAAAGGTAAATAGTACAGAGGAAGAGAAAGTAGAACATCTGGAGAGTGTAGCAAGTGTAAGGGGGAGAAAAGAGAGACAGTGTGTGGATTAGCAGAGAAGAGAGAAGGAAGAGAAAAGAGTGAGAGACAGAAAGACATAAGGGGTGGAATAGGAGGGCATGGAAGTAAGAGACCAAGTGGGGCCTGAGTGTCTGAAAGGCACATATCATTGCAGATTGCTTCCTTTGGGGACTTTAGATCAGAGACTACCTTGATTGTTCATAAACAGAGTTAGAGAGATCAGGTGTTTGCATTTAGGCCATCAAGTTCAGTAAGACAGTTATTAGATAGCAGGGTTACCAATCTCTAGTGACAAATGTGGTGTTGAGGGATGCCTGGGCTAGTGCTGGAATGGCCTGTACTAAAAGAGAGAGAGAGAGAGAGAGAGACAGAGAGAGAGAGAGAGAGTAAGAGAGAGAGAGAGAAAGAGAGAGAGAGAGAGAGAGAGAGAGAGAGAGAGAGATGCCCATTAGCAAGCACCTAGATAAAACACACAATAAAAATCCTTGTACTGTCTTGAATAATTAGTGGGTTCTTGTGGCCATCTGCGACAGTATCGGTCAAGTTTGCTGGATTCCATGGATAACGGTTAGATGCATTTATGCAGAGTTGTTTTCTTTGCATGTTTAATAGGTGCCTTTGCTCTGTTTTAGTCACATTTGGGTAGGTAGATGCTTTGAGGTTTTGTGTAGTAGCATTGTGTTTGTGGATATTTATTGCTTAACTGGTATAATTGTGGGCTGTTTTCAGGTGGGAACGGTGTAACATTTGTTCGCATGTTTTTATACTGTTTTCTTTGTGCATGATTTGATCTTCATTCAACATGTGGTATTTTCTCTATCTGCTGCAAAATTGCCTGTGCAATGGCTGAAATGCAACATCTGATGGGACCTATGGGGAAAATCAATGTTGTTATAAAATTGTTAGTAAAGTACAATAACTATTTTAAGATATTTTGGGATGTTAAACTATGCAGAGTGAGTGAGAGCATGAGTGTTAAATAGGTGTATTGGGCCTCATTGCATGTCCGGCGGTAACCCTGCCGCTGCTGCCAGCAGGTTTCTGCCGGACTTGCAATCTTTACCAGCGCCTGGCTTGCCAGATTCACCAGGGGATTACGACCCCCGCGATCCGGGAAGTCAGGCACCGTTAAATTGTAATCCCCATTCCCATTCAGTCCAAGAGAACTGAATGGGAATGGGAATGATGGAAGCACCAGCACCGCTAATAACGGTGCCGGTGCTTCTGTGAAAGTCTGCGGGCGGGTGCCGTTCTGACCCTTGCTGGCGGGACGGCACCTGCCCGCAGACTTGTAGTGTGCCGGTCCGGTAACAACGGTGCCGACACGGTTACGGGCACCGTTGTTACCGGACCGGCACACTTGCAATGAGGCCCTTAGTGTTGAATGGATATATAGATTGGTGAGTAGGAAAATTGGAGGTTGGATAGATGGATGGATTGGGAGGGCTGAGAAGGGGAAACACGTTTTTCTTGGAAGCTAGACAATACAGAACAACACAGGTTTGAGTACCGTCCTGAAATTAGAAACTGGTCTCCGGTATTAAGCACGTTATAACAGATTAATTAATTGGTGAGTGAGGTTGGGTGTTGGATGGGTGATTGGTGAGTTATAGAGTGAGTAGGAGGGCGAGGAATAGATGAATGTACTGGTAAGTGAGAGAGTAAGTACAAGGGGGAGTGCCCGATGTATGAATTGGTGAGTGTGAAACTGTGTGTGTGTGCTGAATGTATGAATTGGGAACAGAGTGTGATTGTTAGAGAGATGTATGAAATGATGTGAGGGGGTGAGTAATGGATGAACAGATTATGGAGTAGAGACTGTATGCAACAGTGAAGGATTCATTTGTTAGTGAGAGGATGATTTTTGGATGCATGAATGCTTAGGTTGGTGAAAAATAGAGTTAGTGGGTCAATGATGTATGAGCAAGTGACTTAAAGGCTGTGTGATGGCTGGTTTGATTGGTGAGAGACTGTGTGAGAGGGTGAGTGTTGGATGGATTGGTGAGTGGGAGAGTGAGCAAGAGGGTGAAAGTTGGAATGAGGAATATGTGAATAATGAGTGATAGGGTGTCTTTTGGATGGACATGTGAATGGATTAGTAAGTGAGTGAGTGATTACATATGAGTGTTGGATGGATGGATTGGTCAAAGAGAGTGACGCATGGATGAATGGATTTTTGGATGGATGAATGTGTGACTGAGAGAGTGGGTAAGTGCTGGATAGATGCATGTTTGGCTAGATGGATGGATTAGTGAGTGAAAGCCTTTGCAGAATGGAAAATGTCAAGTTAGAAGCTACTTTAAATATGTTGTTTGGCCTCATGTGTGAGCAACGGCGGGTGCACAGCACAGCTCTCTGCTTGAATACAAATGTCTATGTGTGATTATTTGTGATGCAATATATTTTCTTTTGCATCCCTTGTTTTTAGATTTCTTTTTGTCCGTGTATGTGTTCTTATATGCACTTTCATAGGCAGCGGCATCTTTATATTTGTTTAGTGTTCTCTTTTTTAAAGGTAGGTTTTGTAATGTGATTTTAAATAGCTTTTTAATCCTCAGAGACCTGCTCTTTATCCTCAGAGAAGTGAATTCCTGTACATGTTTATCTAAGCATGTTTATCTAAGCAACTGCGTAGTTATGAGCTGTGCATGAACTTATAGGACCCAGAATCATTTTAATTAAAACTCACTCGGTGAGGAACAACTAAGAACGTAGAAAGCACTACAGTCCAATAGGGATCAGTGCTATGAACTTTTAGAAAAAGGTGGGTCTAGAATAAACTTGCAAGAAGCTACACTACTCAACAGACGTCAGCTAGGAAATTCCCAACAAGGGTTTCAAGTGAGTCCATGAGATTTGCTTCCAGGCATTCCAGCAGAGGCATGAAGAGGACAAAGGATTAGGAGGGCTAGTTTGGGGAAGGTTCACTGGGAAGATTGAGTTCACAATATTGAACTGAGATTGTGTTCTGTTTTTCAGTTTCTGGAAGAAATTCAAAAACGAGGAAGCAGAGTTGTTTTATTTGATCGAAAGCCTCTTTTCCTGGTGGGTGACACGGCGGTTCGCAACCTTGACACTGAAAGTGAGTGTTATGTATATTGCGCCACATTTGCAAAGTACCAAGTTGTTATGTCCCCCTATGTTTAGTTTAGTAGGGTGCTTTTTACGTTGTTGCAGTCTCCTTTCCTCGTAAAGCACTGTTTGGTTTTGGTGTATTTATATTACATCCACAGGTGGGCCGACATTCAGGGAAGGTAGGCTTTATAGATCATTGGAACAAATATTATTGGTCAAACATCCATGATTGTTTCGGGATAGGAATGACTTCACGCGCCAAAAGCAAAGTTGCAGAGCCAAAAGTCATGATGCACACACTTTATCCAGATTAGGTAAACCTGCCTGACCTTAGATTCAATGGTAAACTCACAGCTGCATATGACATAGATGGGCTGAGGAATCCAATTTGTAAGGAGGCAGTGGGCCAGCCAGGGAGATGTCCCAGGAGCTGCTGCATGACCGGAACATGCATGTGGAGGTGAGTAAGGGGCGTGTCGGTGATCTGTGTGTGTAAAACATTTCTTTTTTTTTAACTGTAGATGTAGGAGAGACTCTTGTGGTTCTTAGAGGTGCCATCATACAGCACTCGCGTCATTGCAGTAATTCCAATCCGTGTGCTCTTTGCCCCATGGAAATATCATGTATTATACTACATATATACATGTAGTGCATAGGCCCAGACATAAATCTTTCCCACAAATGCCTAATATTCGGCTAGTAATACTCAGGTGAATTGTATTCCATTCTCAGACATTATTAGCAGAGCAAATTAGAACCGCTTTAGAACTTTCATTCCGTGGAGAAAAGAACACTGTAAACGAGGACCCACTGACCTCTGATGGGCCCATGGGATCAGAGCTGGCCCTCGAATACCTTAAGACAAAGTGGCTGCACCTCGAGGAGGTTGGGTGCAGGATTCAAATACTCCATCACAATTCAATAAGGACCACTCAAAATCAGCACAGAGACTGTTAAGTTCATAAGGGTTTATTACCTCATAGCTGACACAGCGCAGCCCTAACAGCAGTGCCCAAGTTCCCTGCCTCCAAGAAAACTCCCCTCCCAGCATTTTATAGCAAAATGGGAGAGAGCACTTACATCGTTACATTAGCTCATTGTCCAATTAAATTTAATTGGACTAAACCCCTCAAAAATGCAATACGTTCTAACATGCATTCCTCACTCTGTCTCGGCACTCGGTTCAACTTATAATTGTGCAGCTGGACTTTTCAGATAAGAGTTTCGACCAGGCCTGTCTGGTTTCTGCTCCTTAATCAAGTTTCTGAAGGCTTATGTCCCTGAACGTCTCAACTTTTAAAATGAGCTCATTACTACAGACTTTGAGCACTACTCAGTTCTCATCTTTTAGTTACAATTTAAGTACATGCATTTTTGTTAAAGGCATTTAGCCCAGGCGATTTTCTATCTGCATATAGAATATCTCATTGTCCATTCTGTGCTTTGCCACCATACTACAACATGGTAATGCCATTTTTGACTTTATAAACAAAATGCCTTTGAATACCAGTATGTTGTAACATTATAAACCCATTTTCACATAATTAAACACCACATAAGTCCCTTTTGAATTTCTCCGGTTAGGTTTTAGTGGGGAGGGGGGTGTCCACTTCATTCAGCTGTTGATTCAATATATATATATATATATATATATATATATATATATAGGTTGGGACCTCCATTACAACACCTCTGGGACATGGATGGTGGGGAAAAATGTGCATTTCTGGTCCTGGAGATGGCATTAACTTGAGGGTATCACAGAAAATGTGAACGGTGACTTGTCTGCTCTACAACCATCCATGTTTTAACTATTTATTTATTTTTAAATGTATATAGCGTCACAACAAGCAAGACTAGGGGAATCAAAAAGCTCACAACAACACACAACGTGCAAGAAACTATGGTGGCCTCTGGAGATAAGTCACAGGAGGAAGGCAAACCTTTTGGCTAGAGTACTTGTTGCTTCTTTACTATATTGCAACCGGTTTTTGGTACTTACTTGGGGCTCCTACTGTGCACACCTGAAACTCTGCCGCCACCGCCATTATACAAGTCATGGGAGTTCACGGAAGTCTGCTGCAGTTTTTCTTATGATGGAACTTTCTTGGAGATTAAAGTTTTAGGAAAAATAAAAGTTGTACTAGGGACTAGGAGTAATGAAGATTAGAGGTGGCTAAACCAGGCATTACCCCCATGTCCATCTACATCGTTCCAGTACTTGTGTAAGAGGCAAGTACTGGGACGAGAAAGAGTAGGTCTAGGAGTAATGATGATTACCAATAAGTAATCCTGGCAAACAAAAGCACACACTCCGTTCAGCATACACTCACACACACACACCTAGCCACCCGTACATGTTCATGTGCACACTTTCACCAAACACTTATGCAGGCATACCCAGGCAGACACCCATACATCATGCATTCACATACATCACATTGTGCCGTGCTTAGAAACCTCTGGGTATTAAGCGCGTAAGAAATAACCAACAAATCAAATCATACATATATATATATATATACACACACACACACGTACATGCAAGCACATTTAAATAAAATACATTTGCATACCTTTTTCAATTTTTTAATCCGTTGGTCAAGGGGATGAGGCCTTCAGCTCCCTGCAGCAGGAAGCTTGTGCCTGTCATTGCAAAGGAGCTGGTGGCCTCCATGTAATGGAGCTGGGGGCGGGGGCGGTGGGGTGAGGGTTGGGTTATTTTGACTGCAAAAAGAAATAGCCTCTTTATGAATTTACTCTGCCTTCATAGAGAAATTATTTCTTAACTGAAATTTCTTTATGAAGGCAGAGTCACTTCAAAAATAAACTTTCTTTTTGAACGGCTCCCACCACTCCATGACATGGAGGCCTTCAGCCTGGGGGCTTCCATGTCATTGGGTGGGGGATGCCACCCAACATCAAAAAGAAATATTTTCTTTTTGAAGTCAGTCTGCCTTTAGGAAGAAATTATTTCCGAAAGAAACTATTTCTTTTTTAAGTCAAAGTGGCCTCCCTCGCAGGATATGTGACAGCGGGGCCCCCTGCACCACGGAGGCTGCAGTGGCCCCCACTACGCCAGTGCTCACTCTCTCCCTCACCTATCCATGATCCATCCAACATTTACACTCTCGCCCACTCTCTCAGTTACCAATCATCTCATCATGTCATCCATCTCATAACACCTGGCCTCAAAATTTGTTCTCGCTACTAGTGAGTAGAAATTTCATCTTGGTGGTAAAAAAGGTTGTGTATGCAAAGAGCAGAGCTACTTATTTGCCTTTGTCCACACATGAGGGTGATTGACTCCTATGACGCATGTGTGTTGAGTAGCTTTAAGCCTGGCATTGTACACCCTGCACAACATCCCATTAACCCATCCATCCATCCCTCCACTTCTCACCTCACTAATCCTTCTATCCAACACTCACACACAAACTCACTCTCCCAATTACTAATCCATCAACACATCAATCCAACAGTTAGCTTTTCACTCACTCTTACTCAATGCTCCATCATTCTGACGGTCACTCACTCACCAATCCATCCATCACTCCCTATCTCACTCTCCAACTCACCAATCCATCCAACACTCACACTCTCTTGCACATTCTCTGACCAATCCATCCTTCCATTCATCCATCCATCACTCATGCTCTCTGACCAGTCCATCCATGCCACACACACACATGCTCACTCTCTCACTCACCAATCCAGCCACACATCCATACAACACTCACTTTTTCACTCACAAAGCTATCATTCCAACATGTGTCTTCTTACTCAATCTCTTGCCCATCAATCCATCCAACATTCACCCTTTCACTCACTCTATCAATCAGAATTCTATCTATCCACCACTAAGTCTCTCCCACACTACCTCACCAGTACATCAATCCATCCATACATCCATCCCACAGCCGCTCACTCAGTCTCTAATTCATCCATCAATCAACCCCCCTTCATAACTCATTTACCAACCTAATCATTCATGCAACAAACACTCACTTCTCTCTCCATCAACCATCCAACACTTATCCTTTAATTCATTCTCTCACTCAACAAATCATCTATCTAAAACCTGCTCTCTCGCTCACTCTTTTCACAACCCAATCATTCATGCATGCAACACTTTCTCTCTCACTCATCCTATCACTCTCACTCCATCCATCCATCCATCCATCCATCCATCCATCCATCCATCCAATGTTCACATTTTAATTCATTCTATCACTCACCATCACAGTCCCCCAAAATGCTTTTTCTCAGTCACAAATGGGTCCTTCAGTCACTGTCTCACTCAATTGCTAACCAACCAATCCATTCATCCATTGTTCACACTCTCACTCACGCTGTAATCACTCCATTAATCTCTCCAATAATCACACTCAGCCACAAATCCATCCATGCAGCACACACCCTGTCTCCCATCACCAATCCATCCATACGACACTCAAGCTCTGACTCAAACTGTCACTCACAGTCTATTCATCTATCCCTCACTCACTCACTCTCCCACTTGCCAATCCATCCATTCCTCAACTTAACTCACTAATCCATGTATACATCCTTCCAATACTCACCCCCTAACTATAACTCGAAATACACCCATCTAACCCTCCACCCCTCACCCCCTTAGTCTGAGCCACAATTACACCTGCAGTTCACTAATCCTGACTCATTATGCATAGCCTTACCTATCAAACAAAATAAATCTTGAACTATACAACTACCAGTTTTGTAACGGCATTGATTATATCCATAGGTCCCAATGAGCAAACAGATAGGCCATTCCATACTCACCTGACTAGCATATTTTTCGTTCCAACTATGCCACAAAAGACAAAAGGCAACATACCAGATATTGATTGAACAGATCGAATCATTTAAAAAGGAAACTACGTATAAAGAAATACAAATTTGCATTAATGACAATACTTGGCACGTGCCATTGCCGCTTTGATTAGTAGATTTGCAGATGAAAAGATATTCTGTGTGTAGCACAGTGTTTGATTACATTTGTTTCATTAACAAGCATATCACCCTGCATGCATTTTTGTATATATATATATTTTCAATTGTTTTATCGGTTTTAGGGGCATAACTGTGTGAACCTTTCTCATCTTTTGAAAATGGAGCATTACATATAGAGTTTATATTTGTTTAATGACTTATACCAGTGCTTTTTATAATTGGAGGCCTTAAGTACATCTCGGTACTTCAGCCTGCCAATACAAACTGTGTCTTGATTACAAGAACCGTTTAAAGACTAAAATGTATTTGTTTCCTAAAGAACATATTTGGACTAGTGGCACGTGAAGCATTTATCTTGTGGTTTATTTTCTTTAAAATTAATTTATTTTTCACCATTCTTTGACAACACATTGGGCCTCATTATGAGTCCGGCAACAGCCGTGCCGGTAAAACTGGCACGGCTGCCGCTGGTATCATTTTTTTCCCGGCACCCGTGAATGGGCAATTACCGGGACATTATGGCCCCGCCGGAGCCGGTAATTGCCCATTCGCAGGCGCTAGAATAAAATGCTGCCCATTCCCATTTGAGCCCCACAGGGCTCAATGGGTAATGGGGAGGTCGGATGCACCGGCACCATGCTGGTGCATCCGACATGCTCTGTTCGCATATGCTGGTACACCCGCCAGGTCAGACCTGGCGGGCGGGAATGCACCCGTGAGCAGAACTCGTAGTTTGCCGCACCAGTAACAACGGTAACGGCAAGCTTACCGGTACCGTTGTTACCGGACCAGCAAACTTATAATGAAGCCCAATGCTTTAGACACAGCAAGGGCATTTACCTACTAATATGAGTAAGGTTACTTTTTGAATTTGAATTGTAGTCTTGGTAGGATATATATTTCATCAATGCTATCTATCTGGGCACACTCATTCTTTCTTTTTACCATCCTTTCTATCAGCCCCCACTTCTATTTCTTGTGGTGTTCCTCAGGGCTCGGCACTATCTCCTTTACATTTCAATATCTATATCAAACGCCGACAATATACAAATCATCATGTGTCTTGACCTTTCACATGAAGAAACTGCAGAACGCTGTCGCCAATGTCTGCATGCAATTAACATATGGATGAGCGAAAACTGGCTACGCCTCAATGGCGATAAAAGTGTTGGTTCTTCTGGTTGCCCCCCCACTGCTGTGTCCTTTTGGATGCCAGAATTTTGCCCCCTTCTCTTTCGTACGCTTGCTACTATGGTGAAAAAACTTGAGGTGAAACTGTGTGCCTGATTATCAGTTCAGGCTCAAGTAAGGGAGGTCTGCCAAAAGGGCTATTTCAAACTGAAGTTACTGCACACAATTCTCCCTTTTCTTCCTGTTCGCTTCCATGCTCCTGTTGTCTCTTCATCGATGTCTGCTATTTTTGAATACTGTAATTCTCTTTATCTCTCCCGACCTGCTTATTTGGTGCACCAACTTCAGATTCTACAAAACACAGTGGCTAGAGTTGCTACTTTGTCGGTCCTGCGTACTTACATTTCACCTATACTTCTCCATCTGCATTGGCTCTGCGTCATTAAGCGTGTGGAATTCAAAGCACTTTGTACTGTTCACCATTGCATTTTATAAGGTTGGCCCAGACTACTTGCAAGCCAAGTTTTGTCATTATATCCCTTTCCATATTATATCCCATTTGTGATCTGCCAAGGCTCTTCTGATACAAGTTCTGTGGTTTCACCGGACACAACTTGGTGGCTGCTCCTTTTCTGTTGCAGCCACCCGGCTATGGAATACATTTGCCTCCTGGTGCCACTGAACATCACTTATCGTTTCGTACGTTGCTAAAAAGTCTGTTGTTCTGAATTTCTTTTGGTTTGACATCTGCTTTTTTCTCTTTCAGTTTAAGCGCCAATTTGCCCTTGTCAGTGTTTGTTGCGCTGTACAAATATGTATAACATAACATAAAATAACATAACAAGGCGGGTGGAACAACTGCCTGTGTGACATACTTAGTGGGTCTGTGGGAATGTGTTTTATGAGTTCTATGGTTGGAAACTTTTTGTTAGACATACTTGCCTGGTGTTACTGGATGACATTGGGCCTCATTACGAGGCTGGTGGTAGCCGTGCCTGTATTACAGGCATGGCTGCCGCCGGTATTCATTTCTTCCAGCAGCCATAAAAGTGCAATTACCGGGTCATTTAGACCTTGCCAGACCCAGTAATTGCCGTTTTCTGGGCGCCGGAAAAAATCCTTCCCCATTCCCACTTGATCCCCATAGGGCTCAATGGGAATGGGGAAGGTGGTAGCACCGGCACTGTTAATAACGGTACTGGTGCTACCATCATGTTCTGCTCTCGGGTGCCGGTACGGCCAGTAAGTCAGACCTGGTGGCTGCAAAAGCACCCGTGAGCAGAACTCGTAGTTTGCCGGTATGGTAACAATGGTACCGGTAAGCTTACCAGTACCGTTGTTACTGTACCAGCAATCCCGTAATGAGGCCCATAGTGTGTTTGTATGGTGTTGCCTGTTCTGGCTTGAGTGCAACAAATGTTGTATTTATATGTGGCATGTGGATTTGCCTGCAAGATGTCACATGTTTGTGCTGAGGAGGAGTATTATTTGTAAAATGTTCAGGCATATGAAACAATTGACTGATGTGGCTGGTTCTATAGTTTTGGTGGGTGGGATATTCTAACATGGAAGAGTGAAACATCCATGCCCATAGATACTGACTAGCTGACACTTGTTTTTGGGATGTCATTAATTAAAAGTGTGTTTTGGGTATGCGCTTTGCCAACGTCACTTTAATAGGGCTTTATTTATTTAGTTTTGCTAAAGTATTTCAAAGCAAGTGTACTACTGACATCGACCAAAGTGTCAAACAAATCACACACATAAGGTTATATACATTTCTGGTTTTCAAAGAATTAATATACAATAACATATATCATTTACGTTTTATAATAAAACAAGGAAGGAAATACCTTGAAAAAAAGTGATTCATAAAGGTTTAACAATCAATTTAATGAGATATAAAGGCACTAAAATTAAGTAACATATGAACTAAAATGAATAATAATGTAAGATTTGTAATAAAGCAATTCAAATATTAATTAGGACCAATTTATATTTTTAATTTTGTCTCCTATCATTTGAGGTTTTGTGTGATATAGCCATCAAACCGGAACAATACAGGCCCTGAAGAACCGTACATATTGAATGTGTATTTTCAGATACAATATTGTGAAACATGTATTGGCCAAACCATTTTAACACTGTCAAATATCAAATGATTTTACTTATTTGAAATTGGCATTTAGAATAGTAATGCAAAGTATAATTTACAACTGTACTTAAGGTATGACTATAAATCATTAAGCAATGATGTATCAATGAACTTGGATGTCTAAAGTAGATATTCAGGAGTTAATGAACTGTATGATCAATAGGTAGGGTTGGGGATACAACGAGAAATGCTGCATATTTAAAACATTTCATTATACAATTATTTACTTATGAACTAGTGTTGCATTAATAGCATGAATCCATATGTTATGTATTTCGTATACAGGAAATTAATTTGGTTTACATTTGATATAACATTTCATGCATAGGTGATTCATGTTTAATGTGTTTGATAATATACACATTTTGTGGAAGAAAAAACATTAACATTGCTTTCATCTGCTTCTCACTGGGAGTGAGGTCCTGTTTCCACCCTCCTGGCCATCTGTTGTTCTCCTGCACATGTGGAGTTTGTGCCTGGCTGCTGACCATTCCATTAGGTAGGTGCACTTTCTGTGCATTACTGCACCTCCTGGGGAATTATTGAACCTGAAAAATCGAAATTTGAAAAAAAAGAAGAAAAAGAAAAATAGAGGAAATTTGCATAATATTGTTGGAAAGGACTGTTTTATTTGTCATTTTCATCGTGCAGCCATTTTTTGAGCTTTTTAATACCTGGAGCTGCGTTGCTATTTTGAAAGCACTAGTTTTTTCCTCCTATTGCTGTTTATTTGACTGTTTTTGGACCTTCCAAGATGGCCGCCGTGGTTTTCTTTGTTGTGTAGACAGGCTGTGCTGAATCACCTCTCCCTGTGCTGCACTCCCATTGGTTGCTGAGTGTTTTCTTCCATCCAATCAGGGACCGGCAGGCTTCAGCCGGCCCTCTCAGCAAGGCCCACTAGCTGGAACTGGTTTCTTTCATCTGCTTCTCACTGGGAGTGAGGCCCTGTTTCCACCCTCCTGGCCATCTGTTGTTCTCCTGCACATCTGGAGTTTGTTCCTGGCTGCTGACCATTCCATTAGGTAAGTGCACTTTCTGTGCATTACTGCACCTCCTGGGGAATTATTGAACCTGAAAAATCAAAATTTGAAAAAAAAGAAAAAGAAAAATAGAGGACATTTGCATAATATTGTTGGAAAGGACTGTTTTATTTGGCATTTTCATCGTGCAGCCATTTTTTGAGCTTTTTAATACCTGGAGCTGCGTTGCTATTTTGAAAGCACTAGTTTTTTCCTCCTATTGCTGCTTATTTGACTGTTTTTGGCCCTTCCAAGATGGCCGCTGTGGTTTTCTTTGTTGTTGTTACGCTCACCTGGCTCCCACAGAGACGTCGATCTGGACTGGACTGCTGAGGTCTCCACCAATGTGACGCGTAGGGCCGAGATGACGGACTGGACTGGCCCACCTAGCTTCGTTCGCTTGGCCCGTAGGAATATTCTTCTGATGATTTGAAAAGATGAGCTCTCCATCCTGCATTGAGCGCAGGGGCGCGTAGATAACCAGTTGCTTCACTTGCTCGAAGGAATTGGTGAGTTCCAGGACAATATTGACTCAGATGTTCCTGGCAAGACACCGTAAGTATGTAGTTCGTAAGAGTTCAAAGGCCTGACTTTCACTCTTGTCTGATTCCTTGCAGGTTGCATCTTGACCCTACTGAAGAGTTCCTCGTGGCAACGGGTAATGTTCTGGTAAGGATTTGTATTATCCAACACAGTTCGATAAAATAATGTCCATATGTAACCTGTTGCTTTCTCCCTTATTCAGACGCTCAGAGAAAGTATGAAGTCTCGGGGAATAATGCCTCCGGCGGTAAAATTAGGTAAGTCTTTTGTGGTGAGGAGGGTTCCACTTGTTAGTCTCTTGTTTCACCTTGCTGTCCTTTTGTTTCCCCTTAGGGGCCGGGGTTCGGCTAGGATGCAGTGGAAGCTGCGCCGACCCGTGAAGAAGAATAGTACCCCGGTGGTAAAATCAGGTAAGTCTATGGGGGGTATTCCTCTGTGTATTCCCTTGGCTCACCTTGCTGTTCTTGTCTTCTCCATAGGTGCCGGAGTGCGGCGGTAACATGCAGGAGGATGCGGTGAAATGTGAAGATGCTGCGAAGGCCGGTGAGATCAGCGTGGCGCTGCAGCAGGCGAGGCGACGCGCATAAAATAACTTCTTTCTTCCAGCTCGAAGGCGCGATGGATCAGGAATTCAGGTAAGGATCAAAGGTATTGCTCTTGTTCTAACCTTTTCTCCTTCTTTCTCCCTTTTTCTAGGAGCTCCAAACTCGAGGCGGGCGTGGCAGAGACTGGATGCAGACTTGCAGGCACGGTGAGCTTACGCTGATGGATGTAGAGTAATGCGAAGCGTGTGCTGCTCTTCGGGCGTGGTTTAAATAGCCTCCAAAGTAGTCCCAGGTAAGTATTCCTCCCCAGCCCCACCCGAGTAAAAAATAGTCCCTAGGTAAAATAGTCCCGTCCAAGCCTCGTTTGGCTTGGAGCTCTTGCAGCATGGTCTGCATCAGGTAAGTTTGCAGCATGGTCTATATCAGGTAAGTTTTAATCTATGAGCCTGGCGCCTATGGAGCCAGGACTGACTCTCCATATGAGCCTGGCGCCATAGGCACCAGGAATGCACCCAAATAGCCCCTAGCGGGGGTTGTTGGGTTTGCTTGGGGTAACTTGATGCCTCCTTCCGGGGTTGATGGACTTATTCTGGGTCCCCGGGGGTAGGCATCATGACAGCACTCCCCCCCAAGGCCCCTCCTAAAGTCATTCTTCCCTGTGGTTTCGGTTTGTCTGGGAAATTTCGTTGGAATTTTTTCACCAATCGGGGTGCATGAACATGGTCACTAGGTTCCCATGACCTTTCCTGTGGTCCGTAACCTTTCCAGTCCTTTAAATAAAAAAGTTTTGACTTTATCAGCTTGGAGTCCAGGATGTTCTTAACTTCAAATTCGGGTTCTCCGTCTACAAGGATGGGGTCTGGTGGCTTGGTTAGTCTTGTCCCTGGTTTTACTGGCTTCAAAAGTGACACATGAAAGACGGGATGAATTGGCATATTAGCAGGTAAGTCCAACTTGACAGCCACCGGGTTTATAATGGCCTTAATAGAGTAAGGTCCCAAATATCTGGGGTTAAAGGTCCGTGTTCCCTTTAGAGATATATGTTTTGTGGCTAACCATACTTGGTCCCCTATTTGGTATTGTGGAGAATCACTTCTATGCCGATCAGCATCTTTCTTGTATTTTTCTTTCGCCTGTTTTAAATGTGTAGTTGCTTCCTTAAAGGCTTGTGTAATCGTAGCGTGCAGATGGTCCACTGCGGGCATTTCTAAGTCTTGGGGTGAGTCAAGGTCTGAGGTTCGAGGATGGTGCCCATATAAGGTATAAAAGGGGCTTTGTCCAGTTCCAGAGTGTACTGAATTATTGTATGCATATTCGGCGAACCAAAGAATGTCTTTCCAATTGCTCTCTGTCTGATGTAACATACAACGCAGGTATTGTTCGAGAGTCTGATTGGTCCTCTCCGTTTGACCATCGATCTGGGGGTGGTGACTGGTCGATAACCTCACATCGATCTGTGTCAATTGACAGCATTTTTTCCAAAAATGTGAAATGAATTGACTGCCCCGGTCAGAGACCAACAGGGACGGAAATCCATGTATACAAACAATGTTTTCGAGGAATTCTTTGGCCAGGATTGAGGCTGAAGGTAGTCCGTTTAAAGGAATAAATTGGGCCATCTTGGAATAATCCATGATCCACAATAACTAGAATGGTGTTAAACCCATTACAAGGAGTGTTAGGGAGAATTCTCTGTTTAGGCTGAATTTCCTAACCTAGTGAGTCCCCCAGCAGCTTTGCTGGATTTCGGGAGTTTGTTTTTTTCCATCCTGCCAAGAGTGAGACTCTTTTCCTCCCACTCTTGGACATGTATGTGTGCAATTCCTTTGAATGTCAATGTGTTCTATGGGCTATGGGGTCTTTTACTCCATAGGGTCTCATATTTTTTTTATGTGTGTTACACCGCACCCTATGTGCCGTAGCACTGGGGCGTCCTAGCGGACCCCCACCATAGACTCCATACCCGGGGACTGACTACTGTCTCCCTGGGCATGTAAAGTCACCATTGGCTTTACTAGACCTAAATTTACTAACAGAACTAGTACAAACCATCTTATTGTGGGCGTACTAGTAGGGGTAATTCGATTACTCCTGGATCTGTTACTTGAGGGGGCACTGTCCCGTCCCCCCTCGTCGAGTTTTGGCTGGTGGCAGTGGAAACTACTTTTTATGTTCGACCCCGAACCTAACCCTATGGGATTCGTCCCATTGTTTGAGATTGATACTTTTCCTCGTTAATCTCTAACGTACCACCGGTCTACTTATCGTAAATAAGTTTATCGGATGGTATTTTCTGCCAGAACTCGGTTTTTAAAATGGCGTCTGTGTTCGTCTCTGTGACTCCTAAACCAAAGGTTGAGCCCTTTGTTCCACTTTTGGCGGGCTCTGTACAGAGACCCTCCAAAGTGGTGCCATTCTGTCTGGGTTACCACAGGGGTGTGGGAGGGGGTTTAGGCACCCTGGACCGAGTTGCCTTGCCAACTCCGGTCGCACTCTGGAGTGATTGGCCCAAGTGGTGAGCCTTCCCGCTCACCACTTAGCATGTGTTGATTGACAGCTAGGCTGAATGAATGGGGGTTTTCTGCATAAAAGCAGGGCTTTTGGGACTGGATCTTGAGAAGTCGCCACAGGACCTAAGAATCCGACGAGGGTAACGCTGAGCCGACCTGCAACGACGACACCTCCGGTGGAGCCCTGCTGAGCCGACTCACCACTTCCCGACGACAGAGGAGATCTCCCTGCCGGAGAGTCTCTTCCCCTGACTGGTGGGAACAACCAGTCCCCTTTGCTTTTTATTCGCCTCAGGACGCAGTGGTCGAATTGCCCGTGCAGTGCACCTCGGCAACCGGATAGCCACTACCCCTGTACCGCGATCAAAAGGTGGTGCCTTGTGACGGAGCACTCCGCGGCTGGTCTCTTCCCTGGTGGTGCACCGGACTTCACTTTTCTCGACGACGAGAACATCTCTACTCTTGGCAAAGACCCGACGTGCATCCACCACCAGGAACAACTGCCCCCGCCGGAGCTGCCCTCCACAACAAGGTACCGTGTCCGCCTGGATTCCCTTTCGATCGGTTCAAGTGAGGTGTCTTAATCCTCTCCTTTCCGTTGGGTCGCCTCCAAGCTTTTCTCATTTATTGTTCTGAACTGGTTCAATCTGCCGATAACAATTTGCTACAAAGACTTGAATGCATCACCACTAGAGACTTTTTGGGACACATCGCCTTGCCTCTCTCCGAGTGGGCCTGGCCTCTGAACTTTATGATCTATTGTGGTTCTTGCCTTCTTGCCTTGCATTTTTTTCCCGTGAAGTATTGAACTGTGTTGATTTCGTAACCTGCTTATTTTTCTCTCCCGTCCTAACTAATATTAGAGTGTCATCTAGGTTGAGGTATACACCTCTGTCTGTAAATAAGTGGTACCGGTAGAACCTAGACTGGTCGAAATATTGCTAGGGGGATTGATCGTCTCTTCTTCGTAGAGTAATTGTGTTTGATTTGTTTGCCGTGAAAGTGCCATAGTGTTTTTGATAGATGTTTCGTTATAAATAAATACCTTAATATCTTTACACTGAGCCTCGTTGCGTGTTTGCTTGCCTTGCTGTGAAGAATTGCCCTATTTTGTATACTCCACATACTGCTCAACTCTTCTTGAGGGAAGTCTGACTGCTCAGCCACAGCTACCAAGTGAATCTGTGTGGTACAGACTGCTACCAAGTGGGTTCACCGCCAAACACCTGTAGTCCTAAATCTTTTGCAGTGGTCCCAGAGGTTTCCGCCTAACAAGGAGGTAGATTGATAATAAAGTCTAATGATAAGGTGTGCCATGGTGTAGGCGGAATGTCTAAAGGTTGTAAGAGTCCAGCTGGTTTTTTCTTTTGACTTTTGTTTTGGGCGCAAATGCCACAAGACATCACAAATGATTTAATATCCTTTCGCCAGGTGGGCCACCAGAATTGTCTTTTAATTTTAGCTTCAGTTATTGCAATATCTAGGTGCCCCTCCATTAGGGTATCATGATAACGGGAAATGACTAGCTCTTTTAGTTCCTTGTGTGGCAGAAATAGTCGCCCTTGGTAATAAGGCAGATCATTGGTGACAGAGTAGTCCGGGCCTTTCTTTACCCAGTTGCAGGGCTGTACGATCAAAGAGTTGCTGGATCTTTACCTGAATGTCCTCTAATGTCTGTAGAGTAGTCATGCCAAGAATCCTTTGTTCGGAAATTATAGGTACTGGTTCTGGGTTCACTTCTGCCTCTCCCATCCCCATTCGGGATAAGGCGTCTGCTTTACCATTCTTACAACCTGGTCGATAGGTTATCACGAAATCGAACTCGCCAAAGAACAATGCCCATCGGAGTTTACGTGATGATTGGGCCTTGGCTGTTTTTAAATACTGTAAGTTCCGGTGATCGGTGATCACAGTAATGGTATGCCTGGCATCGAGAAGATAGTGCCGCCAAGCCTTGAAGGCAGATTTAATGGCTAATAACTCCTTGTCGGTAACCGCATAGTTTAACTCGGGTGCCGAGAACTTTCTGGACCAAAATGCTACTGGGTGAAGCTGGCCAGTTTCAGGGTCCTTTTGAGACAGGACAGCTCCCATGGCTAGACTGGATGCATCAGTTTCCACTATGTATGGAAGTTCAGGGCGCAGGTGCTTTAACACAGGTGCAGACGTGAATTTCGCTTTCAGCTCTTGGAAGGCATTTTCAGCTTCTTCAGTCCACATAAAGCGTTTATTTTTTCGCAAGAGTGCTGTGATGGGATGTACGAATGTGAAACATGTGAAAAATTTTGGATGAATCTGCAGTAGAAATTGGCAAAGCTGAGCATGCTTTGTACTCCTTTAACTGAACTTGGTGATGGCCACTTAAGAATTGCGTCCACCTTTCGTGAGTCCATTCGGACTCCCTTTGGGGTCAGGATAAACCCAAGGAATTCAACTTCTGTGGCATGAAAAATGCATTTTTCTAGTTTTGCATATAGTTTGTGCTGGCGCAATTTCTCAAGGACTGCTCGGACGTGCTTCACATGGTCAGATACTGAAGAGGAGTATACTAGAATATCATCGATATACAGGACAACACAAACGTCAATGAGTTCACGAAGGACATCATTCATGAAGTATTGGAAGGCTGCTGGTGCATTGCACAACCCGAAAGGCATCACCTGGTATTCGAATAACCCATACTTAATGCGTAAAAGCAGTCTTCCATTCGTCGTCCTCTTTTACACGTACCAGATGGTATGCCCCCCGGAGATCTAATTTAGTGTATATACAAGCGTCCTTCACTTGGTCTAGTAGTTCAGGGATCAGAGGCAACGGGTATCAGTTCTTAACAGTTATCTGGTTCAATGCACGATAGTCTATGCACGTTCTGAGGTCACCTTCCTTTTTGGGTACGAAGAACAAAGCTGAAGATGCAGGGGACTTGGATGGGCGAATAAAGCCATTGGCAAGGTACTGGTCTAAGTATTGTCGTAGGTGAAGGTTCTCAGGTTCCCTAAGGGCATAGATCCTGCTACAAGGGGGTTGTGCACTGGGTATGAGATCGATTTGACAATCGTACGATCTGTGAGGAGGTAAGGTGTTTGCCTGCTCCTTTTGGAAGACATCCTGGAATTCTTGGTATTCTGGAGGTAGTTGCATGACTGCTGTGGTTACTGTGGCCAGGCCTGCGTTCTGATTTTTCTTTGGGTAACAGGTTTGTGCACAATCCGGGAAGGTTATTCTCTTCTCTCGCCAATCAATACAAGGATTATGTGTTTCCAACCAAGGTATCCCCGGTATTATTTGGAACTGTGGGGCTTTGATTAGATCAAACACAATGGTCTCTCGATGCCCATCCTGACCCAATAGTGTCATCTCTGCGGTGGAATGAGTTACAGGCCCAGAGGCAATTTCAGTTCCATCGACTGTGGTGATGACATCTGAGATGGCTTTTCGGCAGAGAGGTAGATTCATCCTGGAAGCCAATTCAGAGTCCACATAGTTTCCTATGGCCCCGCTATCAATGTATGCCCTTACTGCGTGCATACGCGATGGCTGCCCTGGATCTACGAGGACCATTGGTATGATGAAATGCGAGGTCTGAGTATCCTTCTTCAAGCTCGGCAAGCGGACCTCTACGCTTGTCGGGCGTGGTCGTTTCCCGAGTCTGACTCCATATGGCTCTTATCAGCAGCTCCTACCACCTTGTTGGGTGGTTTTACAGGGCAATCCCGTAGAAAATGTCCAGAAGTCCCACAAATAGACACAATTGCATTTGCCGTCTCCTTTCTCTTTCCTTCTAGGTTAAGGGTCCTTTAACCCCTCCGATTTGCATGGGTTCTGAAGCATCTGCTCCTTTGGGGTTAGCGTGGGCTTTGACCAACACCCGATTCTCAAACTTGGGCCGGTTTGATTGGTGAGAGACTGTGTGAGAGGGTGAGTGTTGGATGGATTGGTGAGTGGGAGAGTGAGCAAGAGGGTGAAAGTTGGAATGAGGAATATGTGAATAATGAGTGATAGGGTGTCTTTTGGATGGACATGTGAATGGATTAGTAAGTGAGTGAGTGATTACATAAGAGTGTTGGATGGATGGATTGGTCAAAGAGAGTGACACATGGATGAATGTATTTTTGGATGGATGAATGTGTGACTGAGAGAGTGGGTAAGTGCTGGATAGATGCATGTTTGGCTAGATGGATGGATTAGTGAGTGAAAGCCTGTGCAGAATGGAAAATGTTAAGTTAGAAGCTACTTTAAATATGTTGTTTGTCCTCATGTGTGAGCAACGGCGGGTGCACAGCACAGCTCTCTGCTTGAATACAAATGTCTATGTGTGATTATTTGTGATGCAATATATTTTCTTTTGCATCCCTTGTTTTTAGATTTCTTTTTGTCCGTGTATGTGTCCTTATATGCACTTTCATAGGCAGCGGCATCTTTATATTTGTTTGGTGTTCTCTTTTTTAAAGGTAGGTTTTGTAATGTGATTTTAAATAGCTTTTTAATCCTCAGAGACGTGCTCTTTATCCTCAGAGAAGTGAATTCCTGTACATGTTTATCTAAGCATGTTTATCCAAGCAACTGCGTAGTTATGAGCTGTGCATGAACTTATAGGACCCAGAATCATTTTAATTAAAACTCACTCGGTGAGGAACAACTAAGAACGTAGAAAGCACTACAGTCCAATAGGGATCAGTGCTATGAACTTTTAGAAAAAGGGTGGGTCTAGAATAAACTTGCAAGAAGCTACACTACTCAACAGACGTCAGCTAGGAAATTCCCAACAAGGGTTTCAAGTGAGTCCATGAGATTTGCTTCCAGGCATTCCAGCAGAGGCATGAAGAGGACAAAGGATTAGGAGGGCTAGTTTGGAGAAGGTTCACTGGGAAGATTGAGTTCACAATATTGAACTGAGATTGTGTTCTGTTTTTCAGTTTCTCAAAGAAATTCAAAAACGAGGAAGCAGAGTTGTTTTATTTGATCGAAAGCCTCTTTTCCTGGTTGGTGACACGGCGGTTCGCAACCTTGACACTGAAAGTGAGTGTTATGTATATTGCGCCACATTTGCAAAGTACCAAGTTGTTATGTCCCCCTATGTTTAGTTTAGTAGGGTGCTTTTTACATTGTTGCAGTCTCCTTTCCTCGTAAAGCACTGTTTGGTTTTGGTGTATTTATATTACATCCACAGGTGGGCCGACATTCAGGGAAGGTAGGCTTTATAGATCACTGGAACAAATATTATTGGTCAAACATCCATGATTGTTTCGGGATAGGAATGACTTCACGCGCCAAAAGCAAAGTTGCAGAGCCAAAAGTCATGATGCACACACTTTATCCAGATTAGGTAAACCTGCCTGACCTTAGATTCAATGGTAAACTCACAGCTGTATATGACATAGATGGGCTGAGGAATCCAATTTGTAAGGAGGCAGTGGGCCAGCCAGGCAGATGTCCCAGGAGCTGCTGCATGACCGGAACATGCATATGGAGGTGAGTAAGGGGCGTGTCGGTGATCTGTGTGTGTAAAACATTTCTTTTTTTTTAACTGTAGATGTAGGAGAGACTCTTGTGGTTCTTAGAGGTGCCATCATACAGCACTCGGTCATTGCAGTAATTCCAATCCGTGTGCTCTTTGCCCCATGGAAATATCATGTATTATACTACATATATACATGTAGTGCATAGGCCCAGACATAAATCTTTCCCACAAATACCTAATATTCGGCTAGTAATACTCAGGTGAATTGTAATCCATTCTCAGACATTATTAGCAGAGCAAATTAGAACCGCTTTAGAACTTTCATTCCGTGGAGAAAAGAACACTGTAAACGAGGACCCACTGACCTCTGACGGGCCCATGGGATCAGAGCTGGCCCTCGAATACCTTAAGACAAAGTGGCTGCACCTCGAGGAGGTTGGGTGCAGGATTCAAATACTCCATCACAATTCAATAAGGACCACTCAAAATCAGAACAGAGACTGTTAAGTTCATAGGGGTTTATTACCTCATAGCTGACACAGCGCAGCCCTAACAGCAGTGCCCAAGTTCCCTGCCTCCAAGAAAACTCCCCTCCCAGCATTTTATAGCAAAATGGGAGAGAGCACTTACATCGTTACATTAGCTCATTGTCCAATTAAATTTAATTGGACTAAACCCCTCAAAAATGAAATACGTTCTAACATGCATTCCTCACTCTGTCTCGGTACTCGGTTCAACTTATAATTGTGCAGCTGGACTTTTCAGATAAGAGTTTCGACCAGGCCTGTCTGGTTTCTGCTTAATCAAGTTTCTGAAGGCTTATGTCCCTGAACGTCTCAACTTTTAAAATGAGCTCATTACTACAGACTTTGAGCACTACTCAGTTCTCATCTTTTAGTTACAATTTAAGTACATGCATTTTTGTTAAAGGCATTTAGCCCAGGCGATTTTCTGTCTGCACATAGAATATCTCATTGTCCATTCTGTGCTTTGCCACCTGTAAGAGGATTCAAATCAACACTACAGCTAAGTCAATGCCTAGTCTGGGATACTGAATGGAAACCCTTATTGATATATCTTTATGTCCAGTTCATGCGTTCTGGATGACTACCCCTATATAACACCCCTCTCTTTGAATCCCCCTGACCCCACTGAGCCAAGACGTAGTTCTGTTTTGCAAGTTAAAAGGTTTATTTGATAATTTAAACAATAGATATATATATCACACTTTATAATAATTTAATAATTGAATATCACACTGAATCTGAGCAGTAATCAATAACGGATAGTCTGGCACTAGCACACTTCTTTATAATCAATGATGAGTGGTTATAGGATGGATAAGATAGCAACAATACTTTATGGTTTCAAATGGATGCAAGGTGGAATGAAAATGTAATACAGAAAATACCCAATATGATTTCAACAAAACAATGTAATCACTTTTCTCTGGCAATCCCCTCCCCTTTTATGCAATGCAAGGAAATGGAAGGAAAGCACACAGTTCTCAGAAATGCAATCAAATGTAATTCAGTTCACCCCAGCAAGCTTAGACTACAGAAGTTGGAAACACAGGCCCAAAATGCTTTTATATGTGCTGGCAATGAAGTGAAAAATATGCTAAAATGCTTTTAATTCCCTCTAGAGATTCAGGGTGAGTGGTGTCAAGTTAATATTAGCCCAGGCTCACTCTAGCAATGATACAGGGATGGTTCTTAAGAGGCAAACGAATTTTTAGCAAGGAAAGCAAAGAATCTTCTGTTTTCACACGTGGAGAAATTTGCAAATCGCGGCAAAATTCGCGAGTGTGTTTTTCGCGATTACAGAGGAACTACAAGGAACTACAAGGACTAGCACTATCGTTTTGGGGTCCTAGGACAGCCTAGGATCTCAGCTTCCGGTCACGGTCACGGAGATATGAGCGATTAAATAAAGGTCGTTTTTCAGATTTGAAATTTTAAAGTTCAAAAAGACAAGTGACAGCTAGCAACTAGAAAATGACAGGTGACAGTTAGGAGCTAGAAAATGACAGGTGACAGTTAGGATTAAAATAGATTGAATTATATTATTTTAACTAAGAGATTGGTTCTACACAGTTCTGCTAGGTACTCACAATATATTTTTGAAATAAATGGGCCTCGCCACGGATCTGGTCAGGTTTTAGACTGGACTCTGGTCTGGTCTCTGCAAATTCGCGGTGATCTGGGTCAGCTCTGCTCTGCTCTGCTGGTCTGGGTCTCTGGTTCTGGATATTGATAGATTTGAAGTCTGGATCTTTCTGCACAGCTTTCTCTAGAGATTGATGGAGGTAAAGTATGGATTTTCCCAGCAGAGCGTCCCACAGCAAATGGATTTGAATGTCCCTATCTGTCCTGACTGTCTGCTTTTATGTGTTTTGAAAATGGGTGTGTGTGCAGCATCACTAGGCTCTACCCCTCTCCACTTGTCATTGGCCACTTCATCCTCTTCCCCTTGATTGGGGGAATGAAATGGAGTGTCATCATGATGAGGTCTGTTTATGGTACAGAGAACCCACCCCGGTCAAATTACACACAATCTATATTTTGACCCAAAAGACATATTTGCACAGGTACACATTTGTTTAAAATTACATGCACCCATCATGCATTACAGGAGGTATACCCTGTCCAAATCTGCTCTTCCTGGGAGCTTGCATTCAGAAATGGCGACATTTGCACTTTTTAACTGGTTTCGCAATATCGGACATTACCCCAAATTTATACACATGTGCGCAAGGGGTATGGACATTACTTGATGAAATGTCAGATTTTTAACATGCATACATTTTAAGTAATACCCTCTTAACTGCTAGCTTGCCCCCAGATCATGCCACCGGTTCTAAAAACCTCTCAAAATGTGGGCAGAAAAATCACAAGAATTATGGTATCATTTAAATAATTTTCACAAGTCCGCTCTATGAATGATCCATCTTTTTCTAAAACCATATTCTGGCTACAGGGGTGTGGTTTCCCCCCAGCACAAGGTTGAATTTCTGGTTTTTCCAGTTCTGCCAAGCCAGCTTGCTCTCACAGGCAGTGCTCCTCCCTTTTACTTTCAGGAGGAAGCCACTTTTTACGGCCCCCATAATAAACCATTTGCCTGAGTCAGGACAGGGCTTTGTTCAATTTCCTGCAGAGCCCAGGTAATTCAATCAGGGAAGTGTCATATCCCTTTTGGTGGGAGCAGCAAAAGGGCAGCTAGGCCTGGGAACACAGCTGTTGTGCAAGTCTCATCTCCTTTCGGGGGTAGCTGGTGGGCAGAATTCAGTTCCTTAAGCCAGGCCCCAGCTAATGTCACTTTTAGTTACCCAGTCTTCTGCATTCAAATAAAATTAACCATTTTTTACATATGCAGCTAGAATGCTGATTCTAAGTTTAAAACTATGACATTTAAACAATTGCAACCTATGTGACACTCAAAAGTAGGTCACTCATTTCTTTTAAACATTTAGATTTTTAGTGTCTTTCAGTCCAAATTTACTTAAACTGCTGAAATCCACAGCTCAGCCAGTCTTGTTATAAACCTTCAAGTCACTTCAGAATATAACTTTACGTTGTATCCACCTCTCAGTAAGTCTTTCTTTGGCCTGCTTTGGGTTCATCTATTCAGTTTTACACTAAAAGTCTGGTGGTTTTAAAACGCCGGCTTTCTGATAGTGGTGAGTACTGGTACTGCAACCATTTTTGGGATTTAAGAAAATGAATTCCCCAAAATTCTAGGTTGCTTTTGGCAATCAGCATTGCCATTCCCAATGGTTTCAGACTACTGTGTGGGTAGTACAATGGTGGTTTTAGGCAGTGCCCTTCTGTGCCCATAACATCGGCAAAATGGGTGGCAGCCTATTCTTCATGCATTTCCCTGTGCATTTTCTGGGACGCTCTGGCCGTCATGATGTTTTCAATGCCAGTACTGCACAGTTTTTGAGGTAGGGCTCGGATGCATGGGTAAGAACATCCCACACACCATACTACAACATGGTAATGCCATTTTCGACTTTATAAACAAAATGCCTTTGAATACCAGTATGTTGTAACATTATAAACCAATTTTCACATAATTAAACACCACATAAGTCCCTTTGAATTTCTCTGGTTAGGTTTAAGTGGGGAGGGGGGTGTCCACTTCATTCAGCTGTTGATTCAACATATATATATATATATATATATATATATATATATATATATATATATATATATAGGTTGGGACCTCCATTACAACACCTCTGGGACATGGATGGTGGGGAAAAATGTGCATTTCTGGTCCTGGAGATGGCATTAACTTGAGGGTATCACAGAAAATGTGAGCGGTGACTTGTCTGCTCTACAACCATCCATGTTTTAACTATTTATTTATTTTTAAATGTATATAGCGTCACAACAAGCAAGACCAGGGGAATCAAAAAGCTCACAACAACACACAACATGCAAGAAACTATGGTGGCCTCTGGAGATAAGTCACAGGAGGAAGGCAAACCTTTTGGCTAGAGTACTTGTTGCTTCTTTACTATATTGCAACCGGTTTTTGGTACTTACTTGGGGCTCCTACTGTGCACACCTGAAACTCTGCCGCCACCGCCATTATACAAGTCATGGGAGTTCACGGAAGTCTGCTGCAGTTTTTCTTATGATAGAACTTTCTTGGAGATTAAAGTTTTAGGAAAAATAAAAGTTGTACTAGGGACTGGGAGTAATGAAGATTAGAGGTGGCTAAACCAGGTATTACCCCCATGTCCATCTACATCGTTCCAGTACTTGTGTAAGAGGCAAGTACTGGGATGAGAAAGAGTAGGTCTAGGAGTAATGATGATTACCAATAAGTAATCCTGGCAAACAAAAGCACACACTCCGTTCAGCATACACTCACAAACACACACCTAGCCACCCGTACATGTTCATGTGCACACTTTCACCAAACACTCATGCAGGCATACCCAGGCAGACACCCATACATCATGCATTCACATACATCACATTGTGCCGTGCTTAGAAACCTCTGGGTATTAAGCACGTAAGAAATAACCAACAAATCAAATCATACATATATATATATATATATATATATAGACACACACACACACGTACATGCAAGCACATTTAAATAAAATACATTTGCATACCTTTTTCAACTTTTTAATCCGTTGGTCAAGGGGATGAGGCCTTCAGCTCCCTGCAGCAGGAAGCTTGTGCCTGTCATTGCAGAGGAGCTGGTGGCCTCCATGTAATGGAGCTGGGGGCGGGGGCGGTGGGGTGAGGGTTGGGTTATTTTGACTGCAAAAAGAAATAGCCTCTTTATGAATTTACTCTGCCTTCATAGAGAAATTATTTCTTAACTGAAATTTCTTTATGAAGTCACTTCAAAAATAAACTTTCTTTTTGAACGGCTCCCACCACTCCATGACATGGAGGCATTCAGCCTGGGGGCTTCCATGTCATGGGGTGGGGGATGCCACCCAACATCAAAAAGAAATATTTTCTTTTTGAAGTCAGTCTGCCTTTAGGAAGAAATTATTTCCGAAAGAAACTATTTCTTTTTTAAGTCAAAGTGGCCTCCCTCGCAGGATATGTGACAGCGGGGCCCACTGCACCACGGAGGCTGCAGTGGCCCCCACTACGCCAGTGCTCACTCTCTCCCTCACCTATCCATGATCCATCCAACATTTACACTCTCGCCCACTCTCTCAGTTACCAATCATCTCATCATGTCATCCATCTCACAACACCTGGCCTCAAAATTTGTTCTCGCTACTAGTGAGTAGAAATTTCATCTTGGTGGTAAAAAAGGTTGTGTATGCAAAGAGTAGAGCTACTTATTTGCCTTTGTCCACACATGAGGGTGATTGACTCCTATGACGCATGTGTGTTGAGTAGCTTTAAGCCTGGCATTGTACACCCTGCACAACATCCCATTAACCCATCCATCCATCCCTCCACTTCTCACCTCACTAATCCTTCTATCCAACACTCACACACAAACTCACTCTCCCAATTACTAATCCATCAACACATCAATCCAACAGTTAGCTTTTCACTCGCTCTTACTCAATGCTCCATCATTCTGACGGTCACTCACTCACCAATCCATCCATCACTCCCTATCTCACTCTCCAACTCACCAATCCATCCAACACTCACACTCTCTTGCACATTCTCTGACCAATCCATCCTTCCATTCATCCATCCATCACTCATGCTCTCTGACCAGTCCATCCATGCCACACACACACATGCTCACTCTCTCACTCACCAATCCAGCCACACATCCATACAACACTCACTTTTTCACTCACAAAGCTATCATTCCAACATGTGTCTTCTTACTCAATCTCTTGCCCATCAATCCATCCAACATTCACCCTTTCACTCACTCTATCACTCAGAAATCTATCCATCCACCACTCAGTCTCTCCCACACTACCTCACCAGTACATCAATCCATCCATACATCCATCCCACAGCCGCTCACTCAGTCTCTAATTCATCCATCAATCAACCCGCCTTCATAACTCATTTACCAACCTAATCATTCATGCATCAAACACTCACTTCTCTCTCCATCAACCATCCAACACTTATCCTTTAATTCATTCTCTCACTCAACAAATCATCTATCTAAAACCTGCTCTCTCGCTCACTCTTTTCACAACCCAATCATTCATGCATGCAACACTTTCTCTCTCACTCATCCTATCACTCTCCATCCATCCATCCATCCATCCATCCATCCATCCATCCATCCATCCATCCATCCAATGTTCACATTTTAATTCATTCTATCACTCACCATCACAGTCCCCCAAAATGCTTTTTCTCAGTCACAAATGGGTCCTTCAGTCACTGTCTCACTCAATTGCTAACCAACCAATCCATTCATCCATTGTTCACACTCTCACTCACGCTCTAATCACTCCATTAATCTCTCCAATAATCACACTCAGCCACAAATCCATCCATACAGCACACACCCTGTCTCCCACTCACCAATCCATCCATACGACACTCAAGCTCTGACTCAAACTGTCACTCACAGTCTATTCATCTATCCCTCACTCACTCACTCTCACTAATCCATGTATACATCCTTCCAATACTCACCCCCTAACTATCACTCGAAATACACCCATCTAACCCTCCACCCCTCACCCCCTTAGTCTATGCCACAAATACACCTGCAGTTCACTAATCCTGACTCACTATGCATAGCCTTACCTATCAAACAAAATAACTCTTGAACTATACATACTACCAGTTGTGTAACGGCATTGATTATATCCATAGGTCCCAATGAGCAAACAGATAGGCCATTCCATACTCACCTGACTAGCATATTTTTCGTTCCAACTATGCCACAAAAGACAAAAGGCAACATACCAGATATTGATTGAACAGATCGAATCATTTAAAAAGGAAACTAGGTATAAAGAAATACAAATTTGCATTAATGACAATACTTGGCACGTTATAGTGCCATTGCCGCTTTGATTAGTAGATTTACAGATGCAAAGATATTCTGTGTGTAGCACAGTGTTTGATTACATTTGTTTCATTAACAAGCATATCACCCTGCATGCATTTTTGTATATATATATTTTTTCAATTGTTTTATCGGTTTTAGGGGCATAACCGTGTGAACCTTTCTCATCTTTTGAAAATGGAGCATTACATATAGAGTTTATATTTGTTTAATGACTTATACCAGTGCTTTTTATAATTGGAGGCCTTAAGTACATCTCGGTACTTCAGCCTGCCAATACAAACTGTGTCTTGATTACAAGAACCGTTGAAAGACTAAAATGTATTTGTTTCCTAAAGAACATATTTGGACTAGTGGCACGTGAAGCATTTATCTTGTGGTTTATTTTCTTTAAAATTAATTTATTTTTCACCATTCTTTGACAACACATTGGGCCTCATTATGAGTCCGGCAACAGCCGTGCCGGTAAAACTGGCACGGCTGCCGCTGGTATCATTTTTTTCCCGGCACCCGTGAATGGGCAATTACCGGGACATTATGGCCCCGCCGGAGCCGGTAATTGCCCATTCGCAGGCGCTAGAATAAAATGCTGCCCATTCCCATTTGAGCCCCACAGGGCTCAATGGGTAATGGGGAGGTCGGATGCACCGGCACCATGCTGGTGCATCCGACATGTTCTGTTCGCATATGCTGGTACACCCGCCAGGTCAGACCTGGCGGGCGGGAATGCACCCGTGAGCAGAACTCGTAGTTTGCCGCACCAGTAACAACGGTAACGGCAAGCTTACCGGTACCGTTGTTACCGGACCAGCAAACTTATAATGAAGCCCAATGCTTTAGACACAGCAAGGGCATTTACCTACTAATATGAGTAAGGTTACTTTTTGAATTTGAATTGTAGTCTTGGTAGGAGATATATTTCATCAATGCTATCTATCTGGGCACACTCATTCTTTCTTTTTACCATCCTTTCTATCAGCCCCCACTTCTATTTCTTGTGGTGTTCCTCAGGGCTCGGCACTATCTCCTTTACATTTCAATATCTATATCAAACGCCGACGATATACAAATCATCATGTGTCTTGACCTTTCACATGAAGAAACTGCAGAACGCTGTCGCCAATGTCTGCATGCAATTAACATATGGATGAGCGAAAACTGGCTACGCCTCAATGGCGATAAACGTGTTGGTTCTTCTGGTTGCCCCCCCCCACTGCTGTGTCCTTTTGGATGCCAGAATTTTTGCCCCCTTCTCTTTCGTACGCTTGCTACTATGGTGAAAAACCTTGAGGTGAAACTGTGTGCCTGATTATCAGTTCAGGCTCAAGTAAGGGAGGTCTGCCAAAAGGGCTATTTCAAACTCAAGTTACTGCACACAATTCTCCCTTTTCTTCCTGTTCGCTTCCATGCTCCTGTTGTCTCTTTATCAATGTCTGCTATTTTTGAATACTGTAATTCTCTTTATCTCTCCCGACCTGCTTATTTGGTGCACAAACTTCAGATTCTACAAAACACAGTGGCTAGAGTTGCTACTTTGTCGGTCCTGCGTACTTACATTTCACCTATACTTCTCCATCTGCATTGGCTCTGCGTCATTAAGCGTGTGGAATTCAAAGCACTTCGTATTGTTCACCATTGCATTTTATAAGGTTGGCCCAGACTACTTGCAAGCCAAGTTCTGTCATTATATCCCTTTCCATATTATATCCCATTTGTGATCTGCCAAGGCTCTTCTGATACAAGTTCTGAGGTTTAACCGGACACGACTTGGTGGCTGCTCCTTTTCTGTTGCAGCCACCCGGCTATGGAATACATTTGCCTCCTGGTGCCACTGAACATCACTTATCGTTTCGTACGTTGCTAAAAAGTCTGTTGTTCTGAATTTCTTTTGGTTTGACATCTGCTTTTTACTCTTTCAGTTTAAGCGCCAATTTGCCCTTGTCAGTGTTTGTTGTGCTGTACAAATATGTATAACATAACATAACATAACAAGGCGGGTGGAAGAACTGCCTGTGTGACATACTTAGTGGGTCTGTGGGAATGTGTTTTATGAGTTCTATGGTTGGAAACTTTTTGTTAGAAATACTTGAATGGTGTTACTGGATGACATTGGGCCTCATTACGAGGCTGGTGGTAGCCGTGCCTGTATTACAGGCATGGCTGCCGCCGGTATTAATTTTTTCCAGCAGCCAGAAAAGGGCAATTACCGGGTCATTTAGACCTTGCCAGACCCAGTAATTGCTGTTTTCTGGGCGCTGGAAAAAATCCTTCCCCATTCCCACTTGATCCCCATAGGGTTCAATGGGAATAGGGAAGGTGGTAGCACTGGTACTGTTAATACCGGTACTGTTGCTACCATCATGTTCTGCTCGCGGGTGCGGGTACGGCCACTAGGTCAGACCTGGCTGCAAAAGCACCCGCGAGCAGAACTCGTAGTTTGCCGGTATGGTAACAATGGTACCGGTAAGCTTACCAGTACCGTTGTTACTGTACCAGCAATCCCGTAATGAGGCCCATAGTGTGTTTGTATGTGGTGTTGCGTGTTCTGGCTTGAGTGCAACAAATGTTGTATTTATATGTGGCATGTGGATTTACCTACAAGATGTCACATGTTTGTACTGAGGGGGAGTATTATTTGTAAAATGTTCAGGCATATGAAACAATTGACTGATGTGGCTGGTTCTATAGTTTTGGTGGGTGGGATATTCTAACATGGAAGAGTGAAACATCCATGCCCATAGATACTGACTAGCTGACACTTGTTTTTGGGATGTCATTAATTAAAAGTGTGTTTTGGGTATGCGCTTTGCCAACGTCACTTTAATAGGGCTTTATTTATTTAGTTTTGCTAAAGTATTTCAAAGCAAGTGTACTACTGACATCGACCAAAGTGTCAAACAAATCACACACATAAGGTTATATACATTTCTGGTTTTCAAAGAATTAATATACAATAACATATATCATTTACGTTTTATAATAAAACAAGGAAGGAAATACCTTGAAAAAAAGTGATTCATAAAGGTTTGACAATCAATTTAATGAAATATAAAGGCACCAAAATTAAGTAACATATGAACTAAAATGAATAATAATGTATGATTTGTAATAAAGCAATTCAAATATTAATTAGGACCAATTTATATTTTTAATTTAGTCTCCTATCATTTGAGGTTTTGTGTGATATAGCCATCAACCTAACCAATACAGGCCCTGAAGAACCGTACATATTGAATGTGTATTTCCAGATACAATATTGTGAAACATGTATTGGCCAAACCATTTTAACACTGTCAAATATCAAATGATTTTACTTATTTGAAATTGGCATTTAGAATAGTAATGCAAAGTATAATTTACAACTGTACTTAAGGTATGACTATAAATCATTAAGCAATGATGTATCAATGAACTTGGATGTCTAAAGTAGATATTCAGGAGTTAATGAACTGTATGATCAATAGGTAGGGTTGGGGATACAACGAGAAATGCTGCATATTTAAAACATTTAATTATACAATTATTTACTTATGAACTAGTGTTGCATTAATAGCATGAATCCATATGTTATGTATTTCGTATACAGGAAATTAATTTGGTTTACATTTGATATAACATTTCATGCATAGGTGATTCATGTTTAATGTGTTTGATAATATACACATTTTGTGGAAGAAAAAACATTAACATTGCTTTCATCTGCTTCTCACTGGGAGTGAGGTCCTGTTTCCACCCTCCTGGCCATCTGTTGTTCTCCTGCACATGTGGAGTTTGTGCCTGGCTGCTGACCATTCCATTAGGTAGGTGCACTTTCTGTGCATTACTGCACCTCCTGGGGAATTATTGAACCTGAAAAATCGAAATTTGAAAAAAAAGAAGAAAAAGAAAAATAGAGGAAATTTGCATAATATTGTTGGAAAGGACTGTTTTATTTGTCATTTTCATCGTGCAGCCATTTTTTGAGCTTTTTAATACCTGGAGCTGCGTTGCTATTTTGAAAGCACTAGTTTTTTCCTCCTATTGCTGCTTATTTGACTGTTTTTGGCCCTTCCAAGATGGACACCGTGGTTTTCTTTGTTGTGTAGACAGGCTGTGCTGAATCACCTCTCCCTGTGCTGCACTCCCATTGGTTGCTGAGTGTTTTCTTCCATCCAATCAGGGACCGGCAGGCTTCAGCCAGCCCTCTCAGCAAAGGCCCACTTCCAAGGCCCACTTCCAAGGACCACTTCCAAGGCCCCTGTCGGCTCCCTGTCTGCTTCCAGAATGCTAATTGGGGTCCTCCCTGCACCTTAACCACAATGATGCGGCCACCTCTCTCCTCTAAGAAATCCGGACTGCCTTGACTTTGCCACCTCCAGAACTATGGGCTAGTTCCCTCCTTATGGACTCACTTCTACTGCCTTTGACTATCACTGTTCTTTCTGCTTGTTGCTCCCATGTTGTCATCTTGCTGCGCATTGCTTCCTAAACCCTTTGCCAACATCCGATTCCAAGATTGAAACTTGCTGTTTCTGCTTTGTGCTAAAAAGTCAAATATTGCTGTTTTTGCTTTGCTCTTAAAAGTCAAATATTGCTGTTTCTGCTTTGTGCTAAAAAGTCAAATATTGCTGTTTTTGCTTTGCTCTTAAAAGTCAAATCTTGCTGTTTCTGCTTTGTGCTAAAAAGTCAAATCTTGCTGTTTTTGCTTTGCTCTTAAAAGTCAAATCTTGCTGTTTCTGCTTTGTGCTAAAAAGTCAAATCTTGCTGTTTTTGATTTGCTCTTAAAAGTCAAATCTTGCTGTTTCTGCTTTGTGCTAAAAATTCAAATCTTGCTGTTTTTGCTTTGCTCTTAAAAGTCAAATCTTGCTGTTTCTGCTTTGTGCTAAAAAGTCAAATCTTGCTGTTTTTGTTTTGCTCTTAAAAGTCAAATCTTGCTGTTTCTGCTTTGTGCTAAAAAGTCAAATCTTGCTGTTTTTGCTTTGCTCTTAAACGTCAAATCTTGCTGTTTCTGCTTTGTGCTAAAAAGTCAAATCTTGCTGTTTTTGCTTTGCTCTTAAAAGTCAAATCTTGCTGTTTCTGATTTGTGCTAAAAAGTCAAATCTTCCTGTTTTTGCTTTCTCTTAAAAGTCAAATCTTGCTGTTTCTGCTTTGTGCTAAAAAGTCAAATCTTGTTGTTTTGCTTTGCTCTTAAAAGTCAAATCTTGCTGCCCAGTGCGAAATTCTCTGTATTTTGCTTGTATACTGTTTCTTCTCTGTAACTTGCCAGCCCAGTGACCTCACCACTCTCTTTTGTCTCACACCTACCTTCCTTAGCCCCTCCAGTATCTCCATCCTCTCCTTACTTCCAACACAATGGCGCTTTCTGTTTCTCCTATCTTTTCCAACTGCTTCTCCATTGACTATCCTTCCCTTCTCACTAAGTCTGGTAGGAAGAAGTTCAAAAAGGATATCTTGGCCTCTAATCCTGGTCTTCCTATCACCGACACCTATTCCAATGCTTCCGCCAGACAGCCCCTTACCGACATCCTCTTTGTTGTTCCTTCACCAGATCTATGGACTCCTCATATGGTCTCTGTGCTCTGCCATATCTCCTCCTCTCCCATTAATGGTGGCACTCGCTGGGAAGTTCTCATGGCTTCCTTTGACTCCTCTAAAGTCATCATTAATGTCTACCTAAATGGCACTGTCATGGTCCAAGGCCCTCAGGCCAATCTCCTCCTCTTTGATAGGCGCTTCCCTCGCCTCATCAATTTCCTCTCATCTCCTGCTGTCCCCCCCTCTTCCCTCTTGGCTACCTTGCCCTCTCTCTCCTCCTCCTCCTCTGCCCCTCCTAGGGCTCTTTCTCCTCCGCAGGGCGTACCTCTGATCTGTACCCCTCCCTGGAAGGTCTTTAAGGCTGGCAACCTTCTTCATATTGCCACTCTCAACTCTCGCTCTGCCGTCAAACACTCCTCTGACATCTGCCACCTCCTTGAAGAACTAGACCTTGATGTCCTTGGTCTTACTGAGACATGGTTTCATGGTCAGCTCTGATACGAGCTTTGACACTCTCCTCCCTGATGGCTACAATATCCTCTCAGCACCCAGATCCTCCCGGTCCGGTAGGGGGGTAGCTAGCCCTGATCTTTCCTGAGTGGATTCCTGCCTCTGTCATTCCCACTCAGACCTACTTCTCTTTTGAATGCCTTGTCTGTAGGCTTTCTCTCTCGCCTACCCATTCTCTTACTGTGGTTACCATCTACCGGCCTCCTGGTCAAATCACCTAATTTCTTTCTGATTGGGCAGACCTCTCCTCCTCCCTCCTGGCCTCTACCACTCAACTCCTCCTCCTCGGTTACCTAAATATACATTTAGACTCTCCTTGCTCCTCCTCTGTACTCTTCTGTGACCTCTGCGACTCCCTCTCCCTGTCCATCCTCCCCTCTGGCGTGACTAACTCTGCAGGGCACACACTCGATGTCTTGATTTCCTCTGACCTCCCCCTCTCCATCCCTCTAACCACTCCTCTCTCCTGGAGCAATCACTCTCTCATCTCACCTCTCCCTCTCTTCCCCCCAAGCCAAGCCTACCCCAACACTGCCACCTACCTTCTCGGACATCCGGCCCATGAAGTGTGTATCAGTTGAGGCTTTTGCCGCCACTTTCTCTCACCCCCCTCCACCTTTGGCTGTCTCTCATCCTGATACAGCCCTGTCTCTGCTCTACTCTTCAATTTCTGATATGCTTGATGTTCTTTCCCCTGTCATGAGGATCCGTTTGAAGTCCAAAGCCAAGTGCAATTCCTGGCATGACTCTGACCTAGCTACACTTAAACGTAAGTGTAGGGCAGCTGAGAGGAAATGGAGGACTTCCTGTTCATCCTCTGACAAACTGGCCTGTCGCCTGCTACAAAGGCAATACCGACTCTCTGTCCTCACCAAGAAGAGAGTCCACATTCAAGCTTGTGTCTCTGTGGCATCTAACAACTCGGCCGAACTCTTTAAAATCTGCAAGGAGCTGGCCAACCCGGCTGCAGTCTCTACCCCTCCTGTTGCCTCCCAGGCTCTTTATAATGCCCTTGCCTCTCACTTCATTTAAAAAACCCAGGACATCCTGTCCACCCTCTCCACCCACACTCCTCCTCTTCCCTCTCCATCTGTGCTTGCTGACCCTCCTTTAGACACCCTCCCACCATCCTTCTTGTCCTTTCCTCTTTTCACCCCTGACGAGGTTGCTAGACAAGTCCGATCTATGAAAGCCTCTTCAAAACAGGTTCATCCCTGTTCCTCTAAAACCATCAAGGACCACATTGACACCCTTGCTCCGGCCCTTGCTGATTTTTGCAACCACTCCTTTGCCTCTGGATCCTTCCCCTCCCCCCCGAAGCACTCCTTTGTGCATCCTCTTCTCAAGAAACCCACAGCTGATCCTTCTTGTCCAGCTAACTATTGCCCAATTTCCATTACTCCCTTTCTTGCCAAACTCCTGGAAAAGTTGGCCATCTCTCAGCTTAACCTTCATTCCAATTCTGTTGGCTGTCTCCATGACCACCAGTCTGGCTTCAGAGCTGCCAGAAGCACGGAAACTGCTCTCCTAAACATCCGTGAAGATCTGCTCACCAACCTTGACTCTAACATTCCCTCTGTCCTCATCCTCCTCCATCTCTCTTCGGCCTTTGACACGGTCAACCATACCATCCTGCTCAACCGTCTCCGTGAAAACTTGGGTATCACTGGTCAGGCTCTGGCCTGGCTGAACTCTTTCCTCTCAGATCGACCCTCCCAGGTCCAAATTGGGTCCTTCCTTTCATCTATCTTCCTCTCTACCTGTGGTGTTCCCCAGGGGTCTAACCTCTCGCCCTGGCTTTTCAACCAATACCTGGCAACTCTCGCCCACTACATTGCCATTTTCTGCTCAAATTTCCAGTGCTACACTGACGACACTCAACTCATTTTCCGGCTGCCCTCTGCCACCTCCTCTCCCCCTCTCATCTCTGATTGCCTAACTGCCATTCAAGATTGGTGTGCCGCCAATGATCTTTGTCTGAATGCCAGCAAGACGGAGATCCTCCTCATCGGCACACCTTCACCATCCTTTCCCCTCACTCTCTGGGCGGCCTCCCTTGGCCCTCCTCCTACCCCCACCTGCAAGGCTAAGAACCTCTGGGTCATCTTTGACTCCACCCTTTCCTTCTCCGCCCACATCTCTGAGGTCTCTAAAAAGTCAAATTTCCGACTGCATCTCCTCAGAGGTACTCTGTCTTTCCTCTCCTTCCCCCAGAAGCTCATGGTATCTCAAGCTCTGGTTCTCTCTAGCTTGGACTATTGTAACAGCCTCTTTCTAAATCTACCTGCCTCTACTCCGCCCTCTGCAACTAATCCAGAACAGGACTGCGAGACTTGTCCTTGCCCTCAAGCCCTGGGATCGTATCTCTCCAGCTCTGAAATCTCTTCACTGGCTCCCAGTGGATGCAAGGATTAAATTCAAAACCCTCTGCATTGTCCACAAGGCTTTCTGGGGCCTGGGTCCAAAATACCTCAGCTATCCCTCCGCAAATACCTCCCCTCTCGAGCTCTTCGCTCCTCTACCTCCAACTCACTCATGGTCAGTCGTTTTTCTAAGAAACGAGCTGGGGGTAGATCTCTGTCTTCGGCTGGGGCCTCCCTCTGGAACAGCCTCCCTGCCACTCTAAAACCTGAGGAGAACCATCTCCGGTTCCGGAAGCACCTCAAGACCTTCCTCTTGTCTTCTGCCTTTGCTCCCCCTCTCCCCTGCTGATCTGTTCTCTCTTGGCACCGTGCACCTGGCCACCCTCTGTCTTTTGGGCCCTGGTACCTGCTCATCCTGTCATCCTCCCGCACTGCCTCCGGGCCACTCCTTGCACTGGGGTCTGTAGCTGTACCCATACAGCCCCCCCTTTTTCGTCCTGCACTTATCGGACCTACCCTGTCTGCTGCCTTAAACCTGGCACTTGCAAATTGCTGGCTGCATTACCACTGTTTTTTGCCTTTATTATTTATTTATTGTTATTTATCTGTTTCTCCTCTGCTTCGCACTTTCCACCTCTCCCCTCTTCCATGCACTTTTCCCCTTTAAAAGCATTTTTAATTTTCCATCCCTATCAGGTTGGGTGTGAGTATCTTCAAGGTTGAACAGGATCTGTATAAGTGACTTTTCTTGTCACAGTATTTGTAATTGTGTATCTTCAGTGTTGAACCACCTTAAAGTATGGCTAGCTTCAGTGGGGATGAGGCTGAATAAGTAGTACATCTGTTCATGTTATGTGCAGCCAAGTGTTCATGAAGTGGTGAACAGTGTTTTCCTGTAAATACATGTATGTTAACATACACATATTTTGTGAATGATTTATCCCTTTGCTTCTTTTCTTATTTGTTGAATAGGGCTTTGAATAAGCAGTGCTGCCATGTTTATATGCCTTTTAAAGTTGTGACATGCACGAAGTTAGCAGAAGTTTACATACCAGTACTGGTTCACTTGTGTGATGAATCCGATAAACTCATCACTGTTTTCCCGGTGGTGACCTCCTCCCATGTGGCCAGGGGACAGCAACCGCTAGCTGATCCTGAACCTGGTGGTGGCTATATGAGGAAGGCTTACATGGGAGGGGACAATTACTGGGGAGAGGTGATGACTCTATTGGACGAGATTCATTTTTCCCCCTTTACCCTGGAGAAAGCGCTATAATACCCAAACTCCTAATGGCCTATTGTCAATCTGGTCAAAACCCCATCTGTGATTCACACATTCACAACACACATATAATATCTCCTGTTTCTGATGTGTCTTTATATGAAACCTTTGAACAATACCATTCAAGAAATCCAATAACATCTTTGCACCTCAACTCCCATCAATCCTCAGGTACTGAGACGAAGAAGAAGAGGAAGGAGTTTATGCAAATTAAGAGAAGCCCATAGCCTAAAGTGGAGGCTAGTTGTTTTACTGGACCTAAAATGCATGGGACATTTAAAAATGGCATCAGCACTAATGAGACAGCCAGAACGGGAGAGAACCGTGCAGGAGGAAGCAGGACGAGAGAAAAAGTGCAAATTCATGCAGCGACTGGCGAACGATGGTCTCACATAGCGGCATGGTGTGAAGGAAGGTAAGGTGCAGCATGCACACCTGAGGGAGCATGGAAACACTGGGAGGTGCAGCAGAGCTCCTGGTTGTGCCAAGAGACAGTGTTCTCTGGTCCAGGCCACAGAGGAAAGCCAGTGAGTGAATGCAGAGCTGCAGGAAACACAGGGGGACGTCCACACAGTGTAAGAAGCCGACCCATGGAGGAAGCTTCATCACAGAAGCACACCAAGAGTCAGATATGTTGTGAACTAACGGTGAGTCTGCCCAAAGTCGTTTAAGACCTGAAGGCGCTCATTCCCCACTTCACCAATAAACACAAACTAAAGGACAATTCCCAGTAGGGAATGAGACCAAGAGATTGGTATTGAAAATCATCAAAAGTTTATATAAGGTTCAGCATCCAGAGAACTCTGCTGCCTTGAGAGCGCTCTTGCAAGCAATACAGAAACAATACATTTTAAAGGGTTACAGAGTCATCAATGACTATTTCTATACAGTCTACAGGTTACATTTTCATTTGTTAGGAAAGGGGTGCGAATATAGCGCTTTAAGGGCCGGCTCCACAAGATTGGCTGATGACTTGGTGGGAGGCTGGACATCACATGGTTCAGCTGGGCCAGTCTGTGCGAGGTGAAGGGTGGGTTAGGTCTGGAGAGGCGACTGGTTCTGGCTGTCTAATCTACACACTTATTCTAGACATACAGTAAATCATGATCATTACTACATCTTTTAAGTTTTGTTAAAGGCCTATAAATTGCACATGTGTGTTTGCATTGTCTCACTTTGGGTCACTGGCGGGGTGAGGGGTGTGGGGGTCTTGCCCTTCAGGTAACCGGTGGGGGGCGGGATTTATAGCTGTCAGGTCTGGCATTCAGTGAGTGACACATGTTAGTTTAGGACAGAATTTACTGTGACAGGAGTCTGGTTTCATTGGGGGCATCCTAAGGTGGTCAGCAAGGTAGGGTCACACTTCTTTTACATCAAAAGAATAGCTTTGGAGGGGCACAAGGTTGAGCGAGCAGTCATTTTCCAACAGTGGGGGTGAAAGGGGCAGGAGCAGGTTTGTTGAGATGGATGAGCTGCGAGCCATGGTTCAACCCGGTCACACACAGGACAGTGATCTCAGAGGAAGAGTGAGAAGAATACATTGGGCCTCATTATAGGTCGGGTGGTCCGGAATTAACAGTGGCAGTAAACCCGCCGCCACTGTTAATTTCGGACCGCCCGATCCCGAGTCCTGCAGGCGGAAGGTGATCTTCCTGCCAGGTCTGACCTGGCGGGTTGAACACCTCCCGCCTGCAGGTGGACGTGGAAACACCAGCACCATCACGAGATGGTGCCGGTGTTTCCACTTCCCCATTCCCATTGAGTCCTATGGCAATCAATGGGAATGGGGATTTACCGAATTCCGCCTCATGAATTCCCGGGACACCAGGGCTGTAAAGCCCTTGTAATTCCGGGAGTCACGGAGGCGGAATGGTAATACGAGTCCGGCGGTAACCAGGTGGTTTTACCGCTGCAGTTACCGCCGGACTCGTAATGAGGCCCATTGTTTGTTTGCTACAACTTGTCTTAGTGCATCCGTGAGAAAGAGACTTGGGAAGCACAGACGCAGGAGCAAAAAGGCGGGGGCTGTCAGTGTTCGCTGTGTGCGAGGTGCTGCTGAGGTGAGAGGAGACTTCACAGTCCCAGAATGCGGCCTAGTCCAAAGATGGAGTCCAGGGTACACAAAATGGAGCCCAAGTGTGTCTTGCAATAGCCCCAACTCTGCTAGTGCCCACAAGGCTGCAGAAGGGCAAGGAAAGCTTCCCTCCACCAGTGCAAGAGCAAGCGGTCCCTTTCATGTAGAATGTATGGTGGGGGGCTAAACCAACCCCCTCCTTCCTTACAGACCCAGGGGCATACTGACATGCATGCAAGAAAGTAAATGTATTGTATGAGATTGTTAATATAAAGTATGCTCAATAGCGGTTTAAATGCAGACAACACGCAATATCAATTCAATACCCAATAAGAAGAATGTTTGACTAGCAATAAGACAAACTGCAGCAACAGACCCAGAGTAAGTATATATTCATGTGATGCCAATGTAGGGGAAAATTGAAGCAGGTGTTACCATAAGCAAATCTATCAAGCACATCAAAGTATATGGAACTGTAGTATAGTGAAAAGAACAGTAAAACCAATATGAAGTCCTGGCAAGAGGAGTGCACCAGGGAGCTGGCATTTGGGGGAAGATACCTGGAAGGCGAGTATAACAGGGCATATGGACCCCCCTCTCCTTTATAAAAACCATAACACTGTGGCAACACCAGGGGATGTAAGAAGCCCATACGGAAAGTCCTGGCAGACAAATATACCAGGCATTTGAAGCTGTGTAAAAAGTCTACCATTGTGGGAAGATACGTGGCAGGGGATATTACCAGGAGATCTGAAAAACCCATTAAGTAGAGGAGTACACCAGGCAATCTGCCAAAGTTACAAGAAAAGCTAAAGAAAGACTGTTATGGAATGTACTGTTTGAACACAAACTTTGTGAATCCAGTACAAAGACACAAAGTAACTGTTTGATAAAGGTACTGTCGTTAAAAACAAACACTTTTGCCATCCGACCTAAAAATCCAAGAGAATTGAACCACCCTCTGAACCCAAGGGTTTCTCCTTGCAAAACACTTTTTGTTGGATGTATCCTACATTTTTGATTATGAACACGTTTTGCTATCCTCAAGTCAAAGACATTCCCTTGCACCCTGTTGTTTTGTTTCAAGCGTGATGGTTAGATCAGAATGTTTTGGAGCCAAGGATGGCTTTTAAGTTACTTACTGCTTGACACAGACTGATCTTTAGTTTTAGTTTCCTAGGTAGGGAAATTCTGACCCCTTACATTGTTTTCTTATTTTCATTCTTTTGTAGTAGGCATGTTTGTTTGTATGACAGTTCAAATGACATTTGTTCCATGTTTTGTTTTGGAGAGGTCAATGCGAGCAGTTATGAAAATTCATTGTTCTTAGGTAACATGTGTGGATTGTTGAGGGGTGTTAACCTGACTCACATGCAGATGAAAGTTTGTTCTGCATACCTTTTTTGAGGGATCAATATGAGAGGTTCTGATAATTCTCTATTGTACGGTAATGTAAGTGTGTATTCTCTGGTATGTTTTGTGACATACTGTGTATGTGATATCTCTGTTTAATATCACACACCTGTGAATGCTATTTGATAGTTTGATGTGTTGGTTTGGCGTGCAAGTGCTATTGTTCGTTATGGGGATTCCTTTCATTGCCCAATAAAGTGTAAAACGTGTTGTGAGGTGGTGAGAGTGGTTTTGTGTGAATGATTCTTAGTCTAGGCAGTTTGTTAGTGATGCAATGCATTGGTTTTCTTTGCAATGGAGGTAAATGTGTATTTATATGTTACAGTGTGCTTGTGTGTTTCATGCATGCATGGTACTTACAAGGCCAATTGTCAGAGTTGGAATCTTGGAGCAGCGTCTATGTGGTTGACATTCAGATGCCGAAAAATATGAAACATGTTTTGTTGGATGCAAGAGTGTGTGAATATATGTATACGCGTGAATCTATGTATAAGTGTGTAGTTGGTATGATGTGAAATTCTATGCTGCAGAATAGTTGCAGGGGCCGGGAAGTCATGTTGAGCCATTGGTTTGATGAAATTCATAGCCCAACTGGTTGAGGAGTGTGATGTCCTGCCAAAGGAGTGTGTTCTTGAAAATGGCATGAGTTTAAGTTCTGTATGTGACCCTCAAATGTACATGGCTTTGCTGTGGCATCAGTCTGAATGGACAATCAAAATTGCGTATTGTTTTTTCTGTTAAGAATACCTTTGAATGTGCAGTCAGGATGGGTGTGTGTGAGTGACTGTGTTTGTGTGTTATATGTGGTTAAATTAATTTAGAGGTTTTGGTTCTCTTGTGTCTAAAAAGGTGTCTCATTTATTTGTAGGTTGTTAAATTGTTTTGCAACTTGTCGTTTGTTTCGGGACTTCTGGATCGACTGGCTCCAATGCTTTCTGTTGAATAGAGGAGACTTATTGTGGGAATGTCTATACTGCAACATCCAATTGAATGGAAGTTGATAGGCTAATTGTCTGATAGTCTAGCCTATTTGATTTTTTGTATTCCCAAATAAGATGTTGCTTGTCTTCTACATCAATGACATTTACCTCGGTTACACCAAGGGCACAGACCTTTTTCAGCACATTAGAGCTGAACTGGAGTGCTTGTTGATGCAGGTTCGATCATGCCATGCTGTCATTTGATATATCACTGTTCATAACTCGTTGGTCAGAAGCAAAGCAGTATATTGGAAAATTGATAACCCATGCTGGAGCATAAACAAATATATCTATGCCATCACGTGAACAGTATTTTTCGCATCTGCCACTTCAACATCCACAGCAATGTCCCCTATGCTTTATTTTGAGACAGGTTAATTTAACTGACAGTAAAAGCATTTTTATAACAAAGCATATTTAATATTCTATCCCTTGTGATGCACTAAACCAATTTTAGTTTTGGCTGAAATTTGGAAAGTCAACTTTGCCAAAGTATTCCTGTGCATATGTGTTTTATGATTGGTGTAAGTACACATTGAAATTCTGCTCTGTTTTTCCTTCCTGGTGTGCATGTAGCCCCTCTTGGTGTATGCATCCTATCTTGCTGTTTTTGTATTTGGGCCATTTAGAGATGAGCTGATGACAGCTTTACAGATGCAGTTTGGATTCTTTGTGTACAGTCATGCCCTGCACTTGTTACCTTCCAATTCTTCCTTCATGAGTGAATTACTGAGAGAATATCTGGATGTATGTGTTTGTCTACATGGATGACATCTTGATTTACTCAAGGGGTTCTTGAAGAATACCAAAAACATGTTTGAGCCATCCTTACCCAGTTTCAGAAGTATAGGCTTTTCACCAAATTAGTAAACTGTCACTTCCATGTACATTGAGTGGAAAATTGAAAGCTTTTGTCTAACTCTAGACAGAATAACAATGGACCAGAAAAAGGTGGAGACTGTCTTGCAGTGGCAATCTCTGTATGCTGCCAATGAGTTTCCAAGTATCTTATGATATTGCAAATTTTACCGGTGCTTTCTTCCAAACCTTCTGCCCTAGTACACCAATCACCTGTTTAGGAAACGGAAGACATTTGAATGTACTCCTGAAGCAGAACAAGCCTCTGGTTAGTAAAAGACTTTGTTCACTATGACACATATTTTATCACATCCAGATCCAGCCTTCCCTTCATTGTAGGGGCTGGTACATCTAATGTATTCATGGGAGCTGTCCTCTCTAAAACTGGAAGGGGGGGCAATACATACCAATACTATCCTAATACTATCCTATCTGATCACAAGACCCCACAATTTCTATGGGATGTGTGGACCTTCCTGCTAGACAATGACAGTGGGTGCTCTTTTTTTCTTGAATATGCCTTGATCATGTATAAGCAAGAAATTAGGAATGGGAAAGCAGGTGCCATTTCCAGGCTGGAAATGGGAGCAGAAACATGAGCAAAAGGCCAAATCTGCCACTGGTGGTACTGACCTGTAGATATATTAGGGCAATACACAAATGTGAAGATGTCAAACAAGAACGACTTTGGCCTATTAGAGAATTCTCACTTTTCAATATCTTGATACATGGGTTTGTGAAGACCCATGACAAACCAAGCCCTGGAGATTACCGCTTCATAATCACACTCATTATCTACAGACAGAAAGCATCAGGTAATGCCATGATGCTTTACTGGCAGGTCAAACACAACAAACATGGACTAGATTTAACAATCTGGGTGGGTAAAGACACTTACGTTCATCTGTTATAACCCATCATTTTTTCACACACATGAACGGAAAAGGAAACACTCTCTCGTAAACTTGTTCATTTTAAGCAGCCAAAAACAGGGCTAAAAGGACACTTCCACTGTCCCTCAACAGAACGCACAACGCTGTATTGTTAAGTAGGGACAGTTTTCTCCCTCTTTCCCCTTTTAGACAGCTTACTTTGTCATGCTCAAGGGGCTACCATCTGCAGCAACGTTTGTCAACACTTTCTTCCAACACATAGTTGAAATGCACGATACAATATATGTCACAATGTTGGATCAAGGGAGTCATGTCCTCTCCCTACTATGGAACTCCCTTTACTCCGCATTGGGAATCAATTTCTATCTGTCAACTATTTACCACCTAGTAACAAATGGACTGAATGAGAGAGTTCATTAGACCCTTGAACAATTGCTTAGAGATACCCTAGCTAACGAATAAGGGGAATGGGCAGACATTCTATGTGCTACTAGATTGTCATATAACAGAGCACCTCACACCTCATTTAGAATCTCGAAAATTCTATTGGCTTTAGAGGCTTCACCCAACCAAGGGCAAGATTCCAAAAACTGTGCACTGGTGCAAGTGCAAAGTTGCATGATATTAGCACTAGGGCAAGGTTTGCACTATTCCTAAAGACACTTACACATATTAGAAAACCAGTGTACCGTGACAAGTGCAATTTGGCATGTTATAAGTACAAGGGTAAAAATTGTCCTAGTGCAAAATAGATACGTTTCCGATGCATTTTTGCTCCATGCCAAAATTTCCCTAGTCCTAATACAACTCCGTATTAACACCAGGGCAAACTTTGCTCCGTTGCAAAAATGCATTGAAAATGTATCTTTTTTGCACTAGGGTAATTTTTACCCTGGTGCCTCTAACATGCCAAACTGCACTTGCCATGGTGCAATGATTTTAAATTATTTATTTAAGGTTTTCTGGTAATTTGAACAAGAACAGGCGATAAATCACAAAGTATCATAACATAGCATAAAGGATACAAAAATGTTGGAACAGAAAAAAAACAGCAAAATACAATCTTCAAGGTGAACTAGTACCTCCTCATGAAAGCTCCCTAGACCTTTGCATGCAAATTCAATTTCCCCATTTTTCTGTACATAAATATCTCCATATTCGCTAAGCAGTTCATTTCCGTTCATTTCCGTAATCCAGTCCTCCAAAATTGGTGAGTCACGAGATTTCCAGCTCCTCAAAATCATTTTTTTGCAAATAGCAGCACCTCGAAACAAAAATTTCTTTTCGGATAGTGAAAGGTCTTCAAGCAAATCATCACAGCCTAACACCATTGTTTTAAAATCCAAGTCAATCTGTTGGTTCAAAACACCTAGACAAAGAATACAAACCTCACGCCAAAACCCACAAACCCTCACACAGTCCCACAGTAGATGTTCCATACTGCCTTTCTCACTCCAGCAACACCAGCAAACATCAGAATCACACAAATCTCTATTTTTAAGCCTTTCTGGGACCCAAAACACTCGATTGAGAATTTAAATTTGCCTTGAACGGTCAGTCAAACTTATCGAGCAAAGCTTCACGTTCGCACACATCACAAGCCATAGGTCAGAAGTGATCTCACAGCCTACTCTTCTGCTCCATTCATTAAGTAATTCGGTATTCTCTCTATAATTCGATACAATTCGATGATAAACCCTACTTGCCAGTGACTGAACACCAGCAGTGAAAAGTTCAACATTCGCATCCCCACCTGTTGATTTTATAATATGGCCAGTGTCTACAATGACTGCTGCCCATCTCTGGGGATGTTCAGGAGCACCATGCACATATTCAGTGAATCTTACAACAGTCCCAGATTAATCTCGGTAATGTCAAGCAGTTGTACAAGTGTGACACAGACACTCATAGGACCATTCCACCTGCATTTTCACAAAGGGATGACGCATAGTGATACACCAAGCATTTTAATTTGAAGGGAGCGCATTCATTCCACCCAAGATTTAATGGCCTTTATTTGGTAATGGTATTGGTAAATCCCAGAGCAATTAAACTGGAATTACCAGCCATGCTGAACATCCATCCACAGTGATGCCCCTTGCCTTCTCCACCAGCAACAGAAAAACATCCAGGGCAATCAAGTGTATGATGTTAAAGGCATTCTAGATTTGAAATGGATGAGGGCATGGGTCTACTACCTAGTCGACTGGAAGTTTTATGGTTCTGAAGAACTCTCTTGGGAGCCTTCACACTTTGTACATGCACCAAGATTAGTATGTTTTTTCTAACCTGCTCCCCCCTTTTCTCTCTCTCTCTCTCTCTCTCTCTCTCTCTCTTTCTCTCTCTCTCTCTCTCTCTGACTGCCCACTCTGAGCCCTCTTCCTTCTCCTTCCTGTGAGGCTAATAACCTTGTTGTCAACTTTGACTCCACCCTCTCCTTCTCTCCTCACATTTATGGCATCTCTAAGAAGTGAGCTACACCTCCTCAGAGGTATTCTTCCTTTTCTCACCTTCCCTCAGAAGCTCACTGTATCCAGAGCTCTGGTATACTCTAGGATGGACTATTGCAACAACCTCTTTCTAAATCTTCCCGCCTCTACTCTTTGACCTTTACAACTTATCCAGAACAGGACTGCAAGACTTGTACTTGGCCTCAAGCCAAGGGATCGTATTGCTCCAGGTCTGAAATCTTTTCACTGGCTCAACGTGGCTGCAAGGATCAACTTCAAGATCCTCTGCATCATCCAAAAGGCTTTCTGGAGCCTGGGCCCGCTCTGCCTCCAACGTTCTCATCCAAAACATCTTCCTTCTCGAGCTCTCTGCTCATTCACCTCCATCCCTCTAAGGGTCAGACATTTCTTCAAGCAGAGAGTTGGGGGCAGATCTATCTCCTCGGCTGGGGTCTTCCTCTGGAACAACTTCCCTGCCTCTCTCAAACTTGAGCAGGACCACCTCTGGTTCCGGAAGCAACTAAAGACCTTCCTTTTCGCTTCCACTTTCTCTCTTCCTCTCCTCTGCTGATGCACCTGACTGCTCCATGAACTGGACACCTGGTCACCCACTCAACTCGGCCCAGGCTCCTGCATATGTCCAGTTGCCCCGGGCTCCCCAGCACTTAAGGGTCTGTATTTGCAACCCTTCAGTCCCTTCTCTCTGCATTTATGAGCCACCCCCTGGCTGCACTTGTGAGTTAACTGTACTTCCTCCCTGCCCCCCCCCCACCCTGGCACTTCAGCCCTTCCCTCTTCTCTGCACTTGTGTGATCTGAATGACACGAGGCCTAGTAAGATCATTATTTTGTCCTCCCTTTGCTTCCCACTCCTTGTCTTGTCGCACCTAGACACACCTGTGTACAGGCAGGTTATAAATGCCACATCATATCATATCATAAAAGTCAAAACCTTTCTGGCTGGGAGAAAGGTTTTTGAGGGGTGCACTGTCATAACCACATATTAGGGCAACGAGAAAGAGGGTATCAGCCTGGGTGATTATTGGTTCATCTTCCACTTCCCATTGGAACCCAAGGCATTGGACCCAAAGAGCGATCCATTACAAAGCCAGAACCCGAATTGGACTAGATGTGGAGGCAGCCATTTTAATTCTAAAACATTATAGAAGGCCTTTCCTACTTTACTGCGCATCCAGTCGTCTGATTACATTGGACGTGCTTGTGCTTCATATCCTGCCTTCAGTCTTCAGCTTTCATTTTAGTGATTCCGACTGGCATTTCCACATGGCCTGCAAAAGAGAACAGACGCTGTAGGGTGAGCCAGCGCTGCTGCTCTCGAAGTGAACACTTTGTAAAATATCAAATTGAAATACTTGGAATACTCAACATCTTCCTGGTATTCACATACGTACATTGATGTACTGCAAGAAAGGGAACACTTATTTCGAAAATAACGCAGCATCATTTATTTTCTTTTGCAACGCAGCTGCAGGATTGAACTTGAAACATTAGCAGAAAATACATACTGTATATTCTAAATGCAGCAGAAGCCAGGAACTTTGAACATTGGCAGACACCGCATCATGTACATTTTTAACACAGCTTCCGTATGGAACTTAGACCATCTGAAGCAGTCACATCATGGATATTTAAAACACAGCTGCAGCAGTGGATATTGGGCATTAGCAGTAACTTCGTAATAGAATCACTAGGAAATCCGCATTGGGTAAAGCTAACTTCTTTCACCTAGCGCTTTCCTGCAAGTTAACTTCAGCCAGGGAAACCTAGAAAAAGAACTTCAAACAGACAAAGGTGTAGTTACCCTTAGATTTGCAAGCCTTCATCAGGGGTCACAACCAGCGCCTCAAGGCCTCTCAGTGGTGAATCTAGCCAGATACACACTTCACATCTTTGGGCATTTTGAGCACAACTATTATAGGGGCGAAAGGGGAGGCATGTTGGGAGATAGCAATCCAACCAAACCTAAACCTTCAATTATCCCATTTCAGAACACTGCAGCTGGTCTGAGGGATTATATAGAAAGGGCACATTGACGTGACCATAGACACAAGGATTAAAAAACCCTTTTATCTCATAAGGAACCCAACAAGGTTGTTTCAACCTTAGACCCCTTGGTATTCCTGGCTATGAAAGTGAGGTATTCAAATAATGAGATGCAGTTGGAGGACTGTGATAAAGGAAAAGAACTGTGACAAAGGAGAAGGGCCGCTATAAACATGATTGACTGTGATGAAGGACTCTGTTGATGGAGAAGGACTTTGATGAAGTACTCTGGCCATATTCAAATAAAACTCTGGAAGAAGGGCAAGTAAGTCTGGCACATTTATCACAGTCCTCCTTCATCGGATTGTTTCGCCAGAGTTCTTCATCAAAGTCCTTCTCCATCATCAGAGTCCTTCATCACAGTCAATCATGTTTATAGCGGCCCTTCTCCTTTGTCACAGTTCTTTTCCTTTATCACAGTCCTCCAACTGCATCTCATTATTTTTCTTTGTCACTGTCCTTCTAATTCACCAGTCCTTCATGGTGATACTTCTCTTTCGCTACGGTCCTTCTCCTTCGCCACAGTCTGAATCAGTCCACTCAGCCCTTCTGCTTCTTCATCACCATCTATCTGCCTTATCACAATCCTTCCCCTTTGTCACATTCATTTCCCATAATCAATGTCCTTCTCCTTTGCTACAACCCTTCTTCTTCATCACAGTCCATCCCCTTCTTTTGTTCCCGTGCTTCATCACAGTATTTCTCCATTGCTACAGTCCATCTACTTTGTCACAGCCCTTTTATTTTGTCACAGTAATTCTTCTTTGTCACAGCCCTTCTTCTTTGCCTAAGTCTTTCCCCTGCATCTTCATATTCCACTTTCATCAGAATTGATCCTTCAGCCAAGTCCAGCATCAAAGTCATAATCCTTCTTTTTCTTCACAGTTATGTGTCTTTGGCATAATCCTTTGTCACATACCTTCTCCTTAGTCACTGTCATTCTACGTTACCACAGTCATTTGTCACATCCTCTATCAATCCTTCTTTAATAAAGTCCTTCTATTTCATACACATTGTTCCCTTTCATCCTTGTCCTTCACCTTCATCACAGTCCTTCACCATCATGATAAGCCTTCTTCTTTTGTCACAGTCCTTCATCAGAAACCTTGTCCTTCATGACCACACTTCTCTTCTTCATAGTCCTTCTCCTGCCTCACAGTAATTCCCCTAGATCACAGTCATGCTTTGTAAGTTATTTCCCTTTCTCAAACTCCATCTTTCCCATTCACCTTAGTCCTAGATATCTTTCCTTTTGCTTTGCCACAGCCATCCTCTTCTATCAGGGTCCATTGTCACTGTCCTCCTTCATAAAACTTTATCCTTTGTCCCTTTCCTTAACCTTTACAACAGACTTAGATTCATCATAGTCCTTCTTTTTTGTCACAGTACTTCATCAATGTCCTTCTCCTTGGTCGCAGCCCTTCTCCTTTATCACATTCTTTCTTCTTTTGACAGTTCTTGTCTTTTGTCAGCCCGTCTCCTGCATGCTAGCTGTTTTCCTTCACTTTAGTCCTTGACTTTCATCATTCTCTTTTGACATCATCATAGCCCCTTTATTTTGTTACAGTTCTTGCCCACCAGGACAGTCCTTCTCTGTCATCATAATGCTTTGTCACCATCGTTTCCATTCTTATAGTATGTCCCCATTGTCATAGTCCTTGCCCTTCATCACAGTACTTCCAGTTCATCACAGTCCTTTGTCACAGTCCTTCTCCGTCATCAGAGTCTTTTGTCACAGATCCTCACCACAGTTATTCTCCTTCATCAAAGTCCTTCTCCTTCATTACAGTCCTTCTTCCTGAGACATTGTTTTTTGTCACAGTCCTCTGCTTCACAGTCCTTCTTCTTTATCACAGTCCTTATCCTTTATAATAGTCTTCCATCCTAACTGAACTATATATGGCACAGCCTCTCAGCCAGTCACTGTCTCCCTCTCACTGTCTCCCTCTGTATCAATTTATCTATTTTTCTTTATTGTGACACCTCCATATGTCCTATTCGCCTCCCTCTTTCTCTCTTTCTCTCTGTCTCTCTGTCTCCCTGTCTCTCTGTATCTCTCTCTCTCTCTCTCTCTTTTTCTTTCTCCTTCTCTCTCGGTTGACCCTCTCTCACTTTCTCATGTGCTAGTAATTTCTTGCTCTATATGTTGTTGCCCATTGGGGAGTGTGATGCCCATTGGGGTGAAATGAATGAGGAGAAGGCTAAGAAGGGATTAAGTGAACTGTGCTGTGCACATTGTGACAAATCCTTGGATGTCATCACCTCTCGCTGAGGGAAAGCCACTGACCATGAGACCATGGAGGTGAGGCTGCTACACGATAGACTTCCTGGGTGTGGTACTTAGTATGAAGATCTCATGGAGAGGGACCCCCGTGTGGGACAAGGGACAATTATTCAGGGAGAACATGGTATACTACGCCTCAATCCCCCTCACCCAGCCCTCCAGATAAGGTGCATACGAGGCCTTTTACGCACAGAAATCTTGACAATACAGCCCTTTTAATTCTTCATTGTGTACAGCTTACACAGGCTATTGTTGGCAGCACTCTCATAAATCATGGAGTTTGCCGGTGACAGCCTGGCCAGCCGCTGCTTCCAAATCCACACTTTAATTTAACAATCCACACAGTTCCTTGAAAGAAGCAACTGGGATGAGTCCTGGTCTGTTTATTTTTTCACCACTCTCCTCTGTTAATGATTCTATCAAGATAATGCTTTCTGAGTGATGTAGATGGGAATTTGTGTTTTGTTCACTTTGTTCAACTGTCTGCATTTTGTAGGTTATTTTGTTATTGAAGCATTTTGAATCATGAACAAGCTTTTCACATTGCTTTAGGACACATGTAGTACTGTGTACAATGAAAATGGTCTCAAACAAGGGCTGTATTTTTGCTTCATTTTCTCGGTTGTAATCAGTTTTTAATAGAAGCAGTGCAGTTGCAGTAGGATGGACATTTTATAATTTTGTTTTCTTTTCATCACAGAAGCACATCAATTGCATTTATTGGTTTGGCTTTAAGTTTTAGGAGAGCCTCCCACCAAGCAGTTGTTTGGCATTTGTGAGAAGGAAAAGGTTTTGGTATTCTATATGAAGATGCGTTTTTTTAGTCTTAAGATTGCATGTGGTCGCGTGAATGCGCATGAATGAAAGGGCACTGTATATAGTGTGTTGTCTTAGAGAGCAACAAATAACTGGGCATGTGTTCTGAACTTTACTTTAACTCCCTTTCTGACCACTCACCCACCGCAAGCAGGTATAATGGATGCAGGTAGAAGTTGTGCTGTATATATTTTCAGTGGCACAGATTGTACCAGTACCTCTCAAAAGGACTGCTATACATTCAGGCAAAGTATTTTAATTTATCAGCGGAGCTGCCATACGCATGTCATGGCGCACTGCCAATTATTCACAGCAGGGCAGATTGCATCATGCCCAGATTTCTTAGCAGGACTGCTATGTTTTGGGACAGCAGCTGAATTTAACAGAGCTGCTGTAATGACAAAGCATGAACATGAGTTGGGATTTTCTGCAGCGGGCTGAAGTACTGAGCAAGAACAGTGTCTGAGCTCTTCCCACAGGTATCACTACAAAATACTGAATCCCATTACTGCGAGGTAGAAAACCTTGCATGGAAACCAATGAATTGCCCCCAAAAATAAATGGGGGGTTCTGTAAGTGTATTTAATAAAGTGGGAGGATGTGGAGTCTGCAGGGGTCTCCCCCAGCATTAAAAATACAGAAAATGCATTGTTTTACATGCATGATTTTCGACCTCACAGTAAAAGATTTGGTATTTTCACATAGATCCTTCACAGCACCCTACTGAGCTGGTATGATGCACACTGGTGGACAGTGTGAGAAGATGGCACTGCTGTCATATACTTCAATCCCTCCTGCTCGGTCTTGTACTTTTCTGTTATACTACAGTGTACTTAATTTTCAATGAACTTTGGTAAAATCCGAAAGACCACCTACCTGAATGGAAAGAGCAGCTGTTGGTTCATTGCTGACTATAGGAATCTACCTGAAATCTCCTCTGTGTCCCAGCTCCAAGGCTAGTACATGGAGAAGATCCCAGGGAAACCCCCAAGGGGGAAAAAACCCTGTGGAGAGCTGCTGGGGTGCGTAGTATCCTGTGCGCAGACTCCCGAGATTCAGGACTGATGTCTTGTAGGTCCTGTCTTAATGATTATAGTGCTGGCAGGGACTGGGTCCTTCCGGACGTAGCCCTGAGAGGCGGCAATAGACACTCACTGTGAAATCCAAGACTTGGTTCCCAAATGAAGGAGAGAGAGAGAGAGTTGTCGGAAACAGTGGTCTGATGTTGTCAAAGTCTCGGGAGGATTCAGATTCCTGAGTATGGTCATTGACGGAGGTCTGGCCGACCGCAGGTCTTAGATCCCCGCGGGAAGGAAACGGGACTCGTCAGATTCAAAGAGTCGCTTCCCGTGTCGAGTGCTGATCACGGGGTTGGTTGCATGTGAGGTGAAGTGTGGGCTGACTCTAAGGAGAGTAGCAATGCGAGGAGCCATCGGTCTTCTTCCTGGATATGCATGAGAGGCAGGGGCATGGCCACCAGTGAAGGCTCCCTAGCAGGAAAGACTAGACCGCTGCTGCAGGAGAACAAAACATCCATGTTGGTAGTGGGGGACTGAGAGGAGAATCCACTGTTTTCCTGTATCGATGGGGAAACCTCCATCACATTTTCAAAACGTCTGCTTCTCACATGTACGATTACTGAGTCCAACTGCCAACAATATAGCACATTTCAAAGTCTCATTATGAATCTCCTGACTCATGTAGGATCAGGACAAGCCAGTTATGTCAGGTAATCCTCACATAGGACTGCCAGTGCCCTACCCCTATGTGCCTTTCCGAATCAACTGCTGTTGAGAAAGGTAGCTCAAAGGGTCAATTACCCTGCAGCGCAGATCATTGTGAAACCTGATAGTTCAAATCCTGTTGATAGGGGAGTCAATGCATCTGCACCAGAGGTATGTTTAAGATGCAAGTAACATGCAATTGTAACTGAGGTAACTTATGAAAAGGGGTACTAAATGTTCAGTGATTAAGACCACATACATTTCATCAGGGATTCTATACTTGTAATGGCTCAGAACTCACACATCTCATCAAAGCTGCTATACCTATAATAGCTCAGAATGCACACATCTCATCAGGGCTGCTATACTTGTAATGGCAGACACATTCCATCAGGGCTGCCATACCTGTAATGGGGCAGAACAAGCACATCCCATGAGGGCTGCTATACTTGTAATGGCTCCGAACAAATATGCCATATAGGCTCTTATACCTCTCTTTGCATAGAGTGCTGATAAAACATCTGCATTAGAGCTATTGTTGCATCTGGTGAGACAAACCTCTAACTCTAGAATTCCGAGCCTAATGGCCAAAAGAAGGTTTGCACACATCTAAAAAAGGAACACCCAATAGTAAAGCTGCAATAGATGTGTAAATGGAAAAGGCATTTTCAGCTTTTTGAATATTTATTGGTATTATGTCAAAAGACAAAAAGGAGGAGATGGGCAACTCTGAACCTAAGCAATTCAGGAGAATAAAGTGTGGGGGCTAGGGTGAGGCAAAGAGAACAGAGAATGTAGACAATCCAAAACAGGAAGAGAGAGACAAATTAGCTACATAAGATAGCAGTAAAGAAAGTGAGCAGGAAAACAGGAGTAAATAAAAGGAAACACACACACGCCAGGAGTGAGGGATAGAGGCAGAGAAAAAGAGACATGTAGAGCAGAAAAATAAGAAAGCACAGATCAACTGAAGACAGGGAGAGCTGGAAATAGAAAATCCAGACTAGAGAAAGGCAGGCCAATAACATACGAGTCTGTGCACGAAAGATGATCAAAAGCAGTAGCAAACACAACAGAGAAAATGAAAAAAAAAGCATATATACATATATAGAGTAATGACATGAGAGAGGAAGAGGAGTTATATCAACCTTTACGGCACAACGTAGGAGGGAAACAGCAATATTAGAATGCAGAGATGGGAGAGACAGAGTGGCAGGGCAACAGACCTTAAAACGTGGTATAGCAACACTTTATGATGAGTGGCAGAACATCAGAAAGTGAGAGACAGGGGAAACAGAGTAGCAAAGGGAAGGAGAGATGGAGCAAAAACATGAAGTGGTTGTCAAGCAGATAGTATCAGGCACAACAGTAGGCTCCTGAGGCAGAGAAGGGATGCTGGTAGAGTGAGGGACTTGATTTATGATGTAACTAGCTGGCATCTGTAGTAGTTCTTAACAGAATTTTAGTGTCCAAGTATAATCAAGAGGAAGCTAAGCTGAGTAGCACGCATCGATAAGTTCTTTGTCACTAATGTTTTCGAAACACAGTTTTATTTTTATGCACAAATTGGATACTTGTCACTTTTTTAATCTCTTGTGAAGGAGCAAACTCATTTTTGCTCTCTTCAAATTGGATTTACTCTCCAATTCTGATAATTGGGAGTAAAATGCTATCACGCCAAAATTCTATCTGGGCAGGGCCCTCGCCTAACCCTCCTTTACCTTGCCATTCCCATGTACATGTGTCATATACATAATAGCAACATTATTGGGATGATGAAGAAGGTAGTCGACCAAAGAGAGATCTATGATAAAGGTACTGGGATGAAGAAGAGTAAGGTCTACCTTAGAGAGACCTCTCTGGCAAATACTGGGATGAGGAGGAGGTGCAGAGGTATGAAGAGCGGTCCTCAAAACATTAGGGAGTAGTCTAGTGTTTCAGGATTTCGTATTGGCCAAAGCCAGTATAAAATAGAAGAGAGAAAACCAAGCAGAAACCCCTCCCTGGAGGAACCGCAATCGTGAAAGCTGTAAAGCAGAGGAATCCCAAGGCTGCATCTGGGAGGTTTAGCGGCCTGCTAAGGAGCTCCCACTCCATTCAGGAGAGCAGACGAGATCGAAGGATGTGATAGATGGCCTCCAGAAATTGGAGGCAGCTGGCAGAAGCAGGCAGAGATGAACATGCTGCCAACAGGAGGCAAAGGGCTACGGAGCCACCGTGACATATGGAAAGGCGAGCAAACCCTAGAAGGAAACAAGTAGAGACCCAAGCAAGCCGCATACTACCGAGAGAGTGTTGGTAAGCCCCTAACAGGTACAAGGGTTGCCGGGATGCTTGTTGGAGTTTAAGAATGGTTTGAAAATGGTTGAAAAACATGAAAGCCGGGTCTGGGACCTGCAGCCTCATAGGAAGAGCATCCTAATCACTCTTCCCTGTCACAGGTACCTTGTCAAAAACTACCCCAGGTCTGCCAACACAGGTCTGGGACCCGCACCCAAAATAGGAAGCCTGGGGATGGGAGACTGTCCCCCAACTGTTGTGAACAGCAATAAGAAACCTGAGAAAGGGCTGAGGAAGGAACCATTTACCCAGCCTTTGTGAACTGTGATAAAGAGCCTTAGAAGGGCCCAGGGAAGGAAGTCATTCCCTAGCCTTCATGAATTGTAGTAAAGAGCCTGAGAAGGGCCAGGGGAAGGGAGACATTCCCCTTACTACAGTGAAACTGCAAGCCAAGAGAGATCAGGGGAAGGAAGCCATACCCCCTGGTGCTGTGTTGCGTGAAGCAAAGCCAAGGCAGGCTCGGGAAGGGAGTCATTCCCCTGGCACTGTGAAAATACTGAGAGCAAGCTATCTGGAGGAGGGAGGCATTCTTCAGGAACCCGATAGTGAAGAAAACTATGGGCAATAACGAATGTTGATGTTTGAGATGGAACTTTACCTTTTGAGTTTGAACTGAGAACTTTAGAGTGCCACAAGATGGAACTTTGTTTTGTATCATGGAAATGAACTGAGATAATGGAAAGGGAGTAATTCTCTCAGGTGAAATTCCGACCTGCAATTGGAACTATAATCCGTTGGACAGGGTAAGAGAGCCATGCTTCTGGACCAAAAAGATCCAGTTTAGTTGCAAGTGTGAGGGATAGAAGTTGGCATTTTGACACACAATGGTGAACACATTTCATTTACTGACCAAATGATTAGTTCCTTATTTTTAGTTAAGGCAGGGAAACCCCTCTTAGAGTTAGGGAGAGATAGGTTTCATCTTTCTTTTATCAAAAATAAAGGTTTATGCCAACAACCATACCACCTGCGTGTCAGTCTCCTCCTTCTATACCCTTACAATATGTTGAAACAACCCCCCCAAGCATGCAAGCCTGTGGTATTTCTACATTGTGCAGCTAGGGGAGATCCAGGGTACATCGTCGTATATATGGTGTTTATGTATTCAACTGAATGCTAAATACATTAAAATGCTGCTTCTGTTGGAGCAGGAGCAGCTTCTGTTTGAGCAGCAGCATGCATGTCTCGTTGCATGCTGATCTTCCATGTGTTTCTATTTTGCAGGCTTTTTCTTTTTGACCATGCAATCTCTCAGGAGGAGTCCTTTCTCAGTATCCATGAAAAGGTCAGCCATCTTGGAAGGGAGAAGTCTTCTTTTACATTAAAGAGGGATTGTGAGGAAGAAGTCCATTCGCAGTGTCAATAAAAATGTCTATCTTGGAATGAAATCTTGTTCTCAAATGTCAATGAATGTTTCATTCCTTTTAGGATAAAGCACAGAGTTCTATTATGAAACTCTTTGGGATAAGGTATTGATCTCAATTAAGTCATTTCTTAGTGTCAATAAAAGTGTCAGACATCTTAAGATTCTTGTTCTCAAATGTTTGAAAAATGTTTTTGATGTGCCGGCTCTTTTTTGACTGAGAAGTTATGTATCCAACTTGTTTAATAAACATTAGGACTGACAACATTAAAAACACTTAAATAAGATACTTTTTTATACATCACAAACAATCTTTCTTGTTGCCATATGCACTAATATCATGTATGTGTTGGGATGCAGGTACAGCGTTGTGCAGACTCTATGAGCACATAGGTTTGCTTATTTAGTTTCATTATTTTGATTATTTGCATGGGTAGTTAGCAGGCTGCCCTGAAAGCAACGAGGTCTGTGCAGCAGGCAGCATCCAAATTCATTTTTATCTATAATTGACCTGCGTTTATGCCTTATTTCATCCCATCTTCCCCTGTATTCCACTTCCCTTTGCCTCCCTCCCCACTGCCCGCCCATTGAGTCCCATTGGTCCCCAGACCCCTCCCACGTGATCGGAGCAGCCAAGGAGCCATAGGTTCCAACTGTGCTTTTCACGCTCCCCGCGCCATTTGTAGGCTGCCCTGTTAGCAACAAGGTACATGCGGTAAGCAGCATCCAAAATCTACAATTGGCCTGCATTTTTGCCTTATTTCATCCTATCTTCTGCTGTATTTTCACTTCCCTGTCCCTCCCTCTCAACTGCCCACTGCCCGCTCATTGAATCTGATTTGTCCCCACCCCATTCCCACATGACCATAGCAGCCGAGGAGCTGGAGGCTTCCCTCTGTGCTTTTCATGCTCCCTGTGCCATTTGCAGGATGTCCTAATAGCACCAAGGGCTTTGCAGTAAGCAGCATCCAAATTCGTTTTCATCTGTAATTGGCCTGCATTTTTGCCTTATTTCATCCCATCTTCCCCTGTATTTCACTTCCTGTCCCTCCCTCCCCACTTCCCACTGCTTGCCCATTGAGTCTGATTGGTCTTCAGCCCCCTCCCACGTGACCAGAGCAGCCAAGGAGCCGCAGGCTTTCCTCTGTGATTTTTGCACTCCCCATGCCATTTATAGGCTGCTCTGATAGCGAAAAGGTCAGTGAAGTAAGCAGCATCCAAATTCATCTTATGTATAATTGGCCTGCGTTTTTGCCTTATTTCGTCCTATCTTCCCCTGTATTTGACTTCCCTGTCCCACCCTCTGCACTGCCCACTGCCCACCCATTGAGTCCGATTGGTCGCTGACCCACTCCCTCGTGACTAGAACTTCCACTCCTCAGTGGAGCCCCTAGGGTAGCCTTGCTTCCGCAGCCGGCTAAGGCCCAGAGGCAAAGGGCAGTCCCCCGCTGGGCAGCTCCCATCCCTGTTTGCCCCTTTTTGCCCATGGACGCCTGGCGGAGCATCCAGTAGCGACAACGAAGGCGAGGTGGGTACGGGCAGTGAGCATAGCCATTACTGGGCTCAGGTAAAACACTAGCACTCTTATATTACTGCCTGCTCATGGCATTGTACTGATTGTCACTGTGGTGTTTACCTCACCATTGCATTGCCACCACTCCACACCTGGAGGATCGGGCAGGGTGGCCAAACAGTTATGCTAGGGAAAGAGGGGAGGATAGGCATCCCTGCACTCAGCAAAGTGATTGGTTTCAGGCAGACTTACACCCGTGCGTCATTGAATCTTCTTGCATAGTGTATATGGCATTTTCCCACTACAGTGTATGCACTGAATCTAGGTGCATATTTCCCACTACAGTGTATGTTTTGAATCTAGGTGAATTCTCCCACTCCAATGTATGTTTTGAATCTAGGTGCATTTTTCCCCACTACTGTGTATGCTCTGAATCTAGGTGCACTCCCCAATACATTATATGTTTTGAATATAGGTGCATTCTCACACTACCATGTATGCTTTGAATTTAGGTGTTTTTCTCACTGCAATGTATGCTTTGAATCTAGGTGCCTTTCCCAATGCAGTGTACGCTTTGAATCTAGGTGCATCTCCCACTACAGTGTATGTTTTGAATCTAGGTGCATTTTCCCACTACAGTGTATGTTCTGAAGCTTGGTCCATTTCCCCTCCACAATCTGCCCCTCTCCACAAATTTGTCCTACTCTCTCAGACTAGTCCCCTACCACCATGCCACATACTGCTCAATCAGAGCTACACGCAAGCACCCCAGAAACCTAACTGCTCAGCGAACCTCTCCCTTTTTCCTTCACCCACCAGCCACTCCTCCATAATACACACAGCCCCCTCTTCCCTACACCCAGCTCAACGGTCACCTGCCACACAAATCACAACTGCCCCGCTACCCACACGTCCACCCTCTATCAGATCTCCGACTCCCCAAATCAATGCTACTCCCTGGTGATCTAGAATTGAAAACATCTACCCCTTTAGCAACCTTCCCATCTCACTTCTTCAGCACCCCCACCTCCACCCTGCTACCCTCCCACGCACCAACACACAACCATTTCTCCACTTCGACCTCTACACACATTGCCATTACAACCACCGCTTTCCCTCACTAACTCGCACTTCCCATCCCTAGGAATGCCCTGGTCAACACACCAATCTCAACAGCCCTCCTCCCCCACTCTTACCCACACTCCTCTTGCCCCCAAATCCCCCAAAAGGGCACTGGTCACATCCACCTCAGGATCTCACACCCCCACTCTTCTCCTTTACTCCATCAAAGATCCCACTCTTTGCCCCTTTTCTAGTCACTCTCCTTCCACCCCCAACCCTGTCCTAGTTCTCGTTCCCTCTCCCCCAAAACCCCCAAGCCCAGCCATTTGTTCCCTGCACCCTCTCCCAACAACATGCCCCATGCCTTCCTCTGAACCTCCCATCCTTTCCTCTGCCACGTCCCCCTCCTCACCTCCCTGCCCCCTCTGATCCTAAAACAACACACCTCACCACTGTTGGGTGTTCTGACCCACGTTTGGACTATTATGCTACAACATTTGGTGCTGTGGGCTTAGGAAATCCAAGATGGCCGAAAAAGCCCACATGTGCGCCAGAATCTATGAAAACCGCGCAGTTTGTGCGCACACCAAAATGGTCGCCTGACTTGCCTCCCCCGGTGCGGGTGTGCTGGGTCAGAAGAGCCATGAGTGAAATGGGGTGCCAAAGAGAAAACCAGCAGTGCCTGTTCGCTAGAAAGCACTTTAAAAATCACCCTTTGTTTCTCTGAAGGCAAGCTCAGAATGCCCATTTCAAACATTGCAGAATATCCAACAATCTCACTGAACACCAGCAGACATTTGACAGAATAAAGTCTTGTGGGCATACAAAATCTGGAAAGAGGATGAGCCTAAAATAATGTTCATAGCAAAACTGGCTGAGCTGTGGATTTCAGCAGTTTAAATAAATTTGGACTGAAAGACACTAAAAATCTAAATGTTTAAAAGAAATGAGTGACCTACTTTTGAGTGTCACATAGGTTGCAATTGTTTAAATGTCATAGTTTTAAACTTAGAATCAGCATTCTAGCTGCATGCGTAAAAATTGGAAGTTTGATTTGGACAGGAAAACTGGCAGCCAAAGAGACATTTAGCTGAGGCCTGGCTTAAAAAGAGAGGGAATTTTGCCCACCAGCTACCCCCAACAGGAGTTGAGACTTGCACAACAGCTGTGTTCCCAGGCCTAGCTGCCTTTTGCTGTTCCCACCAAAAGGGATATGACACTTCTCTGATTAAATTACCTGGGCTCTGCAGGAAATTGAGCAAAGCCCTGTCCTGACTCAGGCAAATGTTTTATTGGGGGGTCGTAAAAGTGGCTTCCTCCTGGAAGGAAAGGGGAGGAGCACTGCCTGTGAGAGCAAGCTGGCTTGGCAGAACTGGAAAAACCAGAAATTCAACCTTGTGCTGGGGGGAAACCACACCCCTTTGGGGCCAGAACATAAATCTAAAAAGATGGATCATTCATAGAGCAGACTTGTGAAAATTTTATAAGTGATATCATTATTCTTGTGATTTTTCTGTGCACATTTGAAGACGTGTTAGGACCCGGTGGTATGTTCAGGGGGGGTTTTAGCAGAAAAGAGGATATTACTCTAAATGTATGTATGTTAAAAATCTGACACTCCACCACCTAATGCCCACATGCTTTGCGAACATTTGTGTAAATGCGGGGACAAATCCAATATTGGTAACCCGACCAAAAAGTGAAATATGTTGCCATTTTTTAACCCAAGCTGCTAGAAACGACAGAATTGGAACAGGGGCTACCATCAGTAAATGCATGATGTGTGTATGCAATGCCAAACAACTGTCTATCGGGGAAGTATGTATTTGGATCAGATATAGATTTGTGTGTCAAGTTGACCGGGGAGGGTTCTCTGACTCATAAACAGACCTCATCATGATGACACCTCACTTCATTCCCCCAATCAAGGGGAAGAGGAGGAAGTGGCCAATGACAAGTGGAGAGGGGTAGGGCCTAGAAAGCTAGCCTCTCCACCCACTTTCAAAACACATAAAAGCAGACAGTCAGGACAGATAGACACATTCTATTCCATCTGCTGCGGGACGCTCTGCCGGGAAAATCCACACTTTACCTCCATCAACCTCCAGAGAGCCAACACAGAGACTTCAATCTATCCACCTCCAGAGACCAAGACTTTACTTCAGAATTTGTAGCAGAGAGGTCAACTACAAGCTAAATCCCTCTTTAGCAGGCCTCAAATCATTGCAACTATTCACAACCAGGCGAGCTGTTTGAATTCTTTGCAAGAACTCTTGCCATTTGCCAGAAAGCAGTGTTGTATCCAGAGAGAGACCAGCTGAACCGGAGACCGCTGTATCCGGACCCACAGACCTGATCAGAACCAGAGACCCAGACCAGCAGAGTAGAGCTGACCCAGACGCTGTGTGCAGAGACCGTCCGTGGCGAGTGAAGAAAACCCGCTGACCAGATCGTGACGAGGCCCAGTCCTTCTAAAAATTAGGAGTGAGTATCCGCCAAAACTGTGCAGAACCCAATCTCTTAGTTAAAATAATCTAATGCAAGCTATTTTAACTTGAGTAGAACTGTCTCCTAGAGATCCTGTCACCTGTCATTCTTAAGCTGCAAGCTGTCATATGTAATTCCAAAGTTGCACGCTGTCACTTGTCATTTTGAGTTGTTTTAAATCCGAAAATCTACCTTTACTAAATCGTTCATAACTCCGGTACCGTTTGGGTTAGGAACGGAATCTAACTTTCATCTGGAAGCTGAGATCCTAGGCTGTCCTAGGACCCCAAAACGATAGTGCTACTCCTTATAGTTCCTCTGTAATCGCGCCCGGCGCACTGGGAAAAATCTGCCGCGATTTGACATTTTGCCGCGAATTGAAAGGTTAGCTCACGTGTAAAAATCTGCAGCTGCTTGCCTTCCGTTGCAAAAATTCGTTTGCAACCTGACAACCATTCATAGAGCATTGCTAAAGTGATCCCAAACTCATTCAAAGTATCTATCACTCACCCTGAACCTCTAATTAAAAGCATTTTAGCATATTTTTCACTTCCTTTCAAACCACATTCAAAGCATTTTGGGCCTGTGTTTAAAACTCCGACCTGTTTTCCTCTAAGCTTGCTGGGGGGGAACTGAATTTCGTATTGTATTGATTGCATTCCTGAGAACTGTGTGCTCTCCTTTTCATCTCCTTATATTGCATAAAGGGGGGAGTGAATTTTCAAAGAAAAGTGATTACATTGTCTTTTAGTGAAGTCCTATCAAGTCGATTTCTGTGCTGCATTCTTTTTCATCTGTGCAATTCATCGAAACCATAAAGCATTCTCTGATACTTTATTCCCCTGTTCCTAGTCATAAGTCACCAGAACTGTTCTATTGTAGGATTGCTTATTGCTGATTACTGCTCATATGCCTAAGTGTGCTATCAATTATTAATGTATTATCAAAGTGAGATATATCTATAAATTGTTAATTTCTCAAATAAATCTTTTAAATTTGCAAAACAAACCTACTTCTTGACTCAGTGGGGTCAGGGGGATTCTAAGAGAGGGGTGTTATACAGGGGTAGTCATCCAGAACTCATGAACTGGGCATAAAGATATATCAATAAGGGTTTTCATTCAGTATTCTAGACTAGGCGTTGACTTAGCTGTAGTGTTGAATTGAATCCTCTTACACCCACCCATGCCTGGTCAGAGCCTCCCTCTCACCACTCTTCTTGACCAATGCACATGCAAACTGCTGCTTTTTTCCCTAACCCATTCTCCCTCTGGAAACCAAACCTGCTCTCTTGCATACTCATCAACACCAGGTCAGTCTCCAAAAACAAATGTAAAATCTTTGACTTCATCTCAGACAAAAATCTGGGCATCCTCTTCATCACAGAGACCAGGTTCTCTGACGACTAAGAGCCTATTGCACACAAGGCCTTCCCCCCAGAGTACAACATGATTATACAGAATAGATCCAGCAGAGGAGGAGGGTTGGCCGTCCTCCACACAAACACCAGCTCACAGTCCTACTTAAGGATAACTTGACTTGCAGCACTGACTGTGAATCACTGCTACTAAAGTTTGAACTCTCACGCTCTATCACCCGGAGCATTCTACTCCTATACAGAGCCCCTGGCTACAACAGGAACTTTGCAGACTCCCCCAGTAATGCCCTATCAGCCACCATAAATCACCATCCTTCTCTCACCATATTAGGAGATTTCAATATCAGGTTTGACACTCCCTCAAACTCCATGACCTGCTCTCTCAGTGATAACCTAGAAGCCCGCAACTTGGCTCAATTGATATCTCTCCCCACCCACTCTGCAGGCCACACCCTCAATGCTGTATTCAATGCCACAAACCTGATATCCACAATGCCCCCCCTGTCCCTCTAATGTGGACAGATCACTCTGCAATCTTCTTCTCCCTCCCCCTCCGCTCCCTCCCTTTCCAAACCTCTCCTGCCCATCCCTCTCTGGAATAAAGTTACTATTAATCCTGTTCTTGCCAACTCCCTCTTAAACTCACTCCCAGCTTTCTCACTCCAGGAAGGTCCTCCCCATTGAATTTTTTGATCATTGGCTCTCCTGCGCTCTCATCCACCTCACTCCAATGAGACGAACCTCTCAGAGACCAAGCTCCAAACCCAAGTGATACACAGTCCACCGCAAATCCCTCAAGCACCAACTGTAGCGAACATGGATAACCAACTCCACATCTCAAAACAAAACCTCTCTTGCAAAACTGACTAAGGCCTATCGGTCAGAAATTAGAAAAGCAAAGATCCTTCTATGGGAACTAAAACTCCATAACCCTAGCCAGGAACTGCATAGAATCATCACAGAAATCAAGACGTCTCTCTGCTCAACCTCCCCAAAACTCCCAATCACTCATCAACGCTCTGTCCGAACACTTTTACAATATCACCATTGATGGACACAAATTCATCCTCTCCAAACTAGCTTTGACACGCCTCACCTCTTCCCACTTTCCACCTAATCCCAGCCCTGCCCCCCCATACCAGTCTTCTCCTCTTTATCCCCATCTCACATCCTGAGTTCCTTAAACTTGTAGCTCAAAGCCTACCTTCAGGCTCTCCTGGGGACCCCTGTCCCTGCTCTTCTCAAGAAAATCCTAATGACAACATGTGTAGGCAGCATTGCACGGTCCATCATTACCAGTCCCTCTCCTCGGGTATCTTCCTGAAGGCCTTCACAACTTCCTGTGTCAAACCTCTCCTCAAAAAACCCTTGCTCGACCCCCATCTTCCCTCTGACTACCGCCCTATTTCCAACACCTGCTTTATTGCCAAAATCTTGGACCATACGGCATACAAACAGCTCTGCTTCGTCACAGAAACCAACAATCTTCTTGGCCTAGCCCAAACAGGCTTCAGACCCCTTCGAGGAACTGAGTCCTCTCTTGTGTCAGTTTGGGATGAAAAGGAACTGCAGAGTTGGACGGATGTGCAGCTCTCATCCTTCTTGACCTATCAGCTTCATTCGACACCATTGACCACACCATACTCGCAAACAGGCTCTGCTCAAACATGGATCTTTTCCTTCCTCTCGAACCGCTCCAAAATTATGCTCCTCCCTCTTTTCTCCACCCTCTCTCCCCTTGTTCTGAAAGGGTTCCAGCAGATAGCCTCCCTGTCTCCCCTCCTCTTCAATATCAATGTTAGTCCACTTGCTGCACTCATCTGATCTCATAACCTCATCTGGTACAACTATGCTTATGACACCCAGTTCACCCTCAAGATCCCTAAGTCGCCAGACTTCGCCCACCCTGACCTCTCCTCCTGCCTTTCTGAAATTGAACACTGGATGAGTCACCCATCTCCTCCTCAACCCTGGCAAAATGGAAATCTTAATATGCGACAAATCCTCTCTCATTCCCCAACCTATCCCCTGGCCACACTCCCTAGAACCCGCCTCTGCAGCATCCACTTAGGTAAAAAATCTCAGATGCACACTGGACTCTAATATATCTCTCTCCCATCCCATAAACCCCATGTCCGGAACCTGCCTCTTCCACCACACATCTTCAGGTGAATCTTCTCAGACCTCTCCTACCCACACCAAATCTTTGCTATCCTTGCCATAATCCTCTCCCACATATATTATGCAATCTCCCTCTACATAGGTGCTCTGGCATACCAGCTCAGGAAACTCCAAATAATCCAAAACTCTGCTGCCCATCTCCTCCTTGTCCTCTCAACATTGTCCTTGTCCTCTCATCAAGAGAACATATTAGCCCTGCACTCAGAATACTACACTGGCTCCCTATCGGCCAACGGACTACCTTTACAGCCTTGTGCATCACTAGCCATGCCCTCCATAACACAGGACACACATTCCTCCAGGATAAACTCACATTCTATCAACCCACCACAATCCTAAAATATGGTTCTGCTCTTCCCCTTGTTATCCTCCATTACAAGTACACCAGATTGGGAGGATTCTCGTTCTCTATTCAAGCCTCCACCATCTGGAACTCCCTTCCACTCCACATCCACCGCATTGACAACTATTTCTCCTTCAGAACGACCCTCAAAACCTGGCTATTCTCCACAGCAACCTCTACCTTCACAGCCACATTTGCATGCATCAGTGGCACTCACAACAAACACCAACAAGCCATGTGCACATTTGCCTACAGGCCGATGGTGGTCGTTGTTGTGGCAGCCCACCCTACACATTCAATACACACACCACTCAGTGTACATGAACATAGAACAGCCCACTTGCCCACCTTCTCTCAGACTGGTGTGCCTAGGCTTCCTGTATACAGCTCCTGACAGTTTGATGGTAGCCGGTACTTTAACAAAGAATTGTATTATGATAGCCGCCCAGGGAACAAAATGAAGTAGTGGGTTCCCGTCCATTAAACCCCGTCCTGGCCACACACCTAGAGGACCAATCCTGGTAACCTATCTGCAGTCAAAGAGTTATGGGGATTGCTGATAAAGCACTCAGAACGTACTTGAAATGGGAATCATAAGCTAAATGACAAAAACCTGGCTATTGTGAATAGAAGATGTATTAGGCCAGCACGTCCTTTTCCAATCTAATTATAATGAAGCTTTTACAGATAACCTACGCACCCAACTGGTTCAAAGACAATTGCACAATAAGAGCTGAGAAGGCTAGCGCTCTAGAAGATTGTGACAGTTAGCACATGTATCTAACTTAGAAGATCTGTGAAGGTTTGATGGATTGGAGGCTGGGCAGTGTGCTGCACTTAGATGGATCTGCAAGTGGGCACTTTCGGCTACACCATATACTGTTGGCCCATCCATTGCACTCAAAGATTTATGATAGTACCCTATCCATTGCACGGAGAAGATCTATCAGTTAGTCATTGTAGCACATAAAGATATGTGCAGGTATCATTGATATTGCACTTAGAAGATGTCAATGGTAGCCTATTATTGAACTTAAAAATATATAGTAAGACTATAATGGTTGCCTGGCTATTGCGTTTAGATAATCATATGATCCCTACACCTAAGGTAGCCTGCCTGCCATGCCTAGAAGACATGCTGAGATAGCCGGTCTATTTGCAGTTAGAAGACTTTGAGGGTAGCCTGCCTATAGTGCCTAGAATAGCCTATGATAGTACCTTGTCTTTTCACATAGATGATCTGATCACACAGCAAGACCAAAGATAAGCTCCATCTGAGCTTAAGGTACGTGTGACTGCACCACTTCGGTGGACATCTGTCGCAGGCACGGATTTCCATCCACACACCTTAGAATGCAGCTACGACTAAGACAAATTCAGTCTAGCAGGGCAAGCAATGTCCTTGACTCTTTACACCAGACTTGCCTCAACACCTCTGTTATTAGAATACAGCGAGAACCTATGACAATATTCGATCTAGTTGGTCACATAACAAGTCTTTTACATAGGGCAATGTCGTGACCACCCTCAGCACCAATGCCCATGACTGAACTTTTGGGTTGCTTACTGGAGCCTAGCCAACCCACCAAACTCCTAGTCTTGGCCAAATGCACACACGCATTCTAAGCCTTGTCTGAGAATGTTCTCATACCTGGACTTCGTTCCCCGAGGGCGTTCCCACCACAAGCATTTTGAGGCCATACAAATGGGAAAAGGTGTTATATAAATTACTACTACTACTACTGCTACTACTACTAGTTTTGCATAGAGAGCATTATGGGATTAAAGGAAGAGCAGCAACAATGTTGAAATGAACAGACTGAGGCCAAGTCATGTTAAGATCATGCATCCTGTGGCAGCGAGTTATGACGCGTTCTAGTATGAGAAAGACCACTGAATATATTGTGTCATTTTGCATTTAGGGAACTCCTACTGAAATATGAATGAGAGGCCGAAGTGCCTGATAGAACATTTAATACAGGGAAGCTGGCTTTCAGTGTTAGGGCCGTGGGCCACATTAGTAAGAGTTTCTCCTTTTCTGGAATGGCCTGTCAGGAGTAGTTCTGTTGGAAGAGTTTGATGGAAGAGAGAGCATTAGCTCACATCTAGAAGCTTGCAGTTTGGTGAGCTAATTAATAGGTATTTTCCCTTCCCCCACACGTGTTTAGACAGTCAATGTTGTGAGTGGCAGAGCAACGTGCCATGTAGACAGTGGCTGATTTAAGGAGGCCACCTGAGCTGCAGGAACTAGGAATAGAATGTGGACTAGATTTATGCTGCGGCTACAAAGACAAATCATATGGGAACAGAGAAAGTGTGTCAGAGGTGATGCCAGCTAAATAAGACACATAAATACAAGAGCTGTGCATGGCTTGCATACTCATCAACACCAGGTCAGTCTCCAAAAACAAATGTAAAATCTTTGACTTCATCTCAGACAAAAATCTGGCCATCCTCTTCATCACAGAGACCAGGTTCTCTGACGACTAAGAGCCTATTGCACACAAGTCATCTGGATTCACAGACAGATAAGGAAGGAACATGTTCTAGGGAAGATGCATCTCTCAAGATGGGAGTAGTACGAGGTGTGACAGCACACACAATGTACGGTCGAAGGAGATGTCTGGGTCCGCCAAGTTATTTGATCACATGAAGAGACCATTGTATTCTCAAAGGGGTTTCCCAGTGTTATGCACATCTCAGGCTGATCAAAGTGTCTCAACTAACAAAGACTATCCATCAGTGTAAAAGAATATCTCATTCCCAGAGATCAATTATATTGTACTGTTTTACAATGAGTGCAAATTAAATCATATTAGGGGTGTGTTTTAAATAAATATGTATCTAATGGGGTAGCAGCATACATGTCAATGTTTGGGGTTGTATAGGGTTTTGTCCAATGGGGAACGTGGGAATGTTTTTATCTGAGATAATAATTCCACTGGTTTACGCCTATAAAAACTTGTGACTTGTATGAATAAGCCGAGTGAGTGATAGCTTTCAGTTCCAGGGAGATTACTATGCTCCTTGGCTGGGGTTTCATGTAATAAATCTTGTTAGCCTCGCAAAGCTGTGCACTCATTATTTAGAGTGTGAATTTTCCTGTTGATTGATTTGGGACCTGCCCATATATGTTTGTCACTTATTAGAGACATACAAAGCTCTGTTTTTTAAGCTGATTCTAATTTGGAAATTCTGTAGCAATCTATGGGATATCCACAACACCTGATACTAGGCATATGAGTGAGTGCAGCACATTTAGATGAAAGTAAGGGGGTTCACACACCCCATTTAGCCCCCTCTTTTAAGCCCTCAGGATGGAGTTGGTTTTATGAATCTGTTTTTTTTATCTCCATTTGCAAAGTCTACGGTCCCCCCTCTTTTCCCTATTGAAGCTCATTATGATGGGGCAGTTCAATCTGCTATCATCATGCCCCATGGTTTCAAGGTGCGTCACCAATTCGGCCATAGTTGAATGTGTATGATGTTTGATAATCCATGTATGTTTGGGGCGAATTGTCATCCCTACGTAATATCTGTCAGAGGAGCAAACAATCAAGTATACTATCATTGGTGTTTTGCAGTGGGTAAACTGTGTTTGTTTCAATGCAACAGCAAACCCTACATCAACTTCTGTAGTATGGACAGTCAACTGGCACACCATCAACTACCACATGGGTGATGATCACTGGTTGCCTGGCTGCCCTCTGATCTCGGGCCCAGGACCCCACCAGCCAGTCACACCATGCACTGCCCTCCTGGCAACCCTTTGGCTGGGGACTTCCTCGGGAACAGCCTCCCTGCCTCCCTGAAACTTGAGGAGAATCATCTTCGGTTCCGGAAGTACCTCAAAACCTTTTCTCTTTGTTTCAGTTTTTTCTCCTCCCCCTTGCTGACTTCCTAGCTGACACTGACTTTGCACTGGTCGCCTGGACGCCCTCTGATCTCAGAACCAGGGCCCCCCCCCCCGCCAGTCCCACCCCTTCACTGCCCTCTTGGCAACCCTGCACTTGGGACTGTTCTGTATCCCAAAAGTCCCACTACCGGCCCTTGACACCTGTTGTCTGTACTTACCCTTGCACTTGCCACCTGCTGGCCGTACCTTACCTATTGTTATTATTTCTTATCCCATGTGCTGCACTGTTCTCTCCCCCTTCCCATGCACTTGCGCCATCTAAATGACACTTGGCCTAGTAGGATCGTTGTCTGTCTTCCCTCTGTTCCCCTCCCTTGCCTCGTCGCGCCTTGAAACACTTGTGTATAGGCGCGCTATAAATGCCATATCATATCATATCATAACCAGGTTAGACCTCACAATTCTGTAAATGGCGGACTGCCTTCTTCTTTCCTGAATCTGATTGTCTATTTTAACTAGATCATACCTAATTCTACTACTTCTCTGGCATGCAAACAGTGGCTAACTATGTTGATATGGTCCTTTTCCTAAAAGGGGCCAGCGTTTTTGTATAATTTTGTCCATCTTAAAAGATAAGTCTGAGAATGTAGTCACACACCAATCTATCCCCTGATGTATTCTTGCATCCCATTTCAAGGAGGGTCTTCCTGGTATTGTCCCTAGCCCTCTGATGTGCCCTCTTTACTATTCTCGTGGGGTAGCCCTTCCCTTTCACTTTTACAGTGAGGTTCTCTACATATATTTTTAAAGTGAACGCAGTCAATACTATTACAACTTGAATGTAGAAATTGGCCAAACGGTACATTTTCTTTCAATATTTTTGGGGGAAACTATCAAAGCTGTATAAGGAGAAGCTATCGATTGGTTTATTGAATGGTTTCACTTTCAGCAGGCCTGTATCACAAGGTACAGTGATATTCAGAAAGAGCAATCCTTGTTTCACATATATTATGTGTAAAGGGCAACTGCTGATCATGAGAGCTAAACCAAATCAAAATGTTCCTTCCCATGTGACCAATACATCATCTTTAAACACATTCCCTAGTAATGGATGACACTGGCATATGTTATAGTACTCTACATATACGTTTGCTCAGGGGTGTTGCTAGGTTGGGAAAAGATCTGGGCCTATGCTAATGTTGAGACTGTCAGGACTTGGGGCTAGCTAGCCATTTGGTTGTAGCCTGTGTGCTTCTACCCAGGGCTACAACCAAAAGACCTGGGACTATGCCCCCTCAGCCCCCCCCCCCTTGTGACACCTCTACGTTTTCTACATTAGGAGCTATCACATCTCCCATGACCCTGCTCTCTATTTTGTGGAGCAACAGAAGTCAAAAGCTAAAGGCGTTTTACTGAGTATCATGTGTGTGCACCACTCAATTAACTCTTTTGTATCTGTGGTCATTTCAGCGTGCTACTCTTCTAAATGTTGGTGAATAATGTAAACTGCTGTGTCTGGCGTTATCCTCATATGCAAAGACCCCATACCAAATCCAATGAGTATTTGTGACCAAAAGTCATGCCGAAGTCCCATGTCCCAATACTGCACCAAATATATGAGAGACGTTATGCACTCAGACAACCATATTGAATGTACCCTCGCACTTATGTGGTGGAAGGATGTCAATATACACAGTTGGACATAGAAGAGGCACTCTGATAGGAGAAAGATTCTTTCAGGAATTTTTCAAAAATTAAGCCACAGAATGTTTTGAAAAATATATGGTATTTACTCTGAATAGAAATCAAAAGACATGCTTCAATTCATCTAAATGTAACATTAATTTAGATAGCAATACTTCTTAATGCAGTATTCTTGCAAAGAACCAATTTCAACATAGTTTCAAGGTGTATTGGCCATTCAAATATCTCCATATTAAAGTTCAACTCCTGTCTTATTACAACAACAAAGGTTACATCAAAAAATACATTCAATAGACATAAGACCTATCTAATGTTCTCATCATTTCTACACCCTTAGACCATTTGTTATTGTTGTTATTCTGGGGAGAACTGGCACTATGTGCTTCGATTTGTGAACTCTTCTTTAGGTGCAAAGGGCTTAGGAAGACTCTGAAGGTTTAAAGAACAGCAACCCTTAGTTTATATTTTGTTCCAAAAACATTTAAGGATTCCTAATAATATTGTAACTCATGTATTGATATTCATTTATGCTTATGAACAGAAAGGCACCAACCTTTGTTTCTTTATTCTGAATAGTTCTGGTCATTGAGCGGGCTTCTAAATTAGATCCCATCTGTGTGGTCTTGATGCTTCAATCATTTCCATGAAGTTATTAAATTATGGATTTCAGAATCTTCTTAAATTCAGTCTGGACATGTAACTCATTAAAATAATTATCAAGAATTGATTAGCACTTACATGCTTCTCACTGCGCTGCCCTATATTGGGATGAGACTCTCGTGTCTCCAAGGTGCAGTCCAAATGTTTGACCTGCAAATTGGATATGTAAAAATCACTCCGACTGATAGATGATTTTGATATTGTTATATCAGTTGAGAACTCACCTAGATATGTGAATTTACCTTTTTCGTTTCCTTTGCCAGAGGGTGGATTGTCAATCCCAGTTGGCTCGCTGTATTAATGTGCACTGAATTAATGCAATCCTGTCATGTCTATGACCTGCAGATTTAATTGATTCACAGTCATTTTGTTTCATCTTAGACATACATTGTCATATATCTCCTCTCCCCACACTTCTAGTTTCCTCTTTATATCTGTGTCATTCATCTATATTAGATGAGCCTCGAGTTGCACCCGGATAAACATGACCTCTTGTTGGTTGGAGGGCTCTCCTGTAACGTTAACTTCAGTCCGTGACCTGCAAAGCAAACACATTGCTGTTCACTCGTTTTTAAAATAATGCAAAGATTTCCATAAGTTATGTGCTATAATTATAGCTCTTTCCATTGCCTTTTGATTCTGGCTTTTGTTGTCCTGCTCACGTGATTACTCGGTGCGTCTCCACACATTTAGGGTGGATCATGTGACATTCTCATATGTGCGCTCTGCGCTTGTTCTTGTAGTTCGCTCGTGTTGTTTAGATTGTACTTTTTCTAACACTTATTGGTGTCAATCAGTGTACTTTGAATTTTCACATTGTTTTCTCTTCAAGGATAATTGAGATGTAAATCATTGCCTGCCTCATTGGTAAGGTGAATTGCAGACTGTACAATATGGGCTTAGTGCGAGTTGTCAAAATACTTTCAATGGCAAATCACGGAAACTAACGGTGGCCGTTCACTAAAATGGCCTCTCGCCTGCGATTGCCAAATTGTATTGCGTTTATATTACTAATGGTCATAGTAGGTTGTTCATCCTAAATGTCCCTTGTATGACCAAAGTTGGATATAATTACTGGTCTAAGGTATTTCTTTCAATTGTAATGTTTGATGCTGTTTTTACATTCTTAGGTTGGTACATGCACAGTAATCCTATTTGTTTCAGTTAGATATATTTTCTGGAGGAGATACACCTAATCTTGTGGCATTTTGTTATTGTGGTAAAATTGTGGTAGATTTTATTGTGGTAACGCATTGGTGGCATCCCTATTTATAGTGCTAACACACCCCACAGCATATCCTAACAACTGCCCTTCTCCCCTGGGTCCTTCAAAATAATATCTACCAGACTTATTACACTTATATGTGACAGTATCATTTTTTTATTTGTTCTCAGTAACTAATCTACGATGCTGAGCTATGCTCTAGCAGCCAAATCAAAAAACATCTTCCGTTATTAACCATTCATTGGATACCCATACATCACAGACTTCTAAACTTACTATGAAAATGAAATGTTCACTTCAGATTTTACCACCTGTGGTAAAATAAATTACCACCTGCAGTAAAATGGGCTATTCCGTGTAAACTCACAACCTCAGTGCCAGTGAGTGCATTTATGCACAAAAAACTCAACTCAATCGGTTTTAGATTTGTGATAGTTTTATATACAATGATACTCATAGCTATCAGATAAAACATTTCATGCAGTGTAAAACTGATGTACAAAAGAAAACATCTAAATCATGTTACATTTCACAGCTCACCCTCATCAAGAGGATATTTCGGTATTATCTTACCACTGTCTTTGAAGACAAATAAAGTTTGCAGCAGATGCAGCTTGAGAGAAAGAAAGAAAAATAACAGCAAAACAAACCCTTTTTTATGTACTTTCAAAGCTGTGTTCGTTTCACATTAATGAACAGTATGCACGAAAGAAACCTGCTGGCCCTGACTTGCTATAAAAAAAATGCATCCATGCATCCAAACCTAACTTATGACTCATATTCACCTTAGAAGTTGGTGAGGTTCCTGTACTGCTAGCTCTGGAAAACCCCTCTTTCTGGCTTCACCACCAATAAGAAATCACAACCTCAGCCAACACAGGGGCTGATTCATGGAATTTGTGCGCTGAAAAACACACGCAAATCATGTTTAACAAATGGGGATTTGCGGGCAGAATGGCGCACACATTGCCGTTTTTCAGCGCACAAATTCCATGAATCAGTCCCACTGTCTCTGCCAGGGAAGCCGCTCAGCCTGTCTGTCACAGTACAGCACCCAGGAAGCCCGCAAGAAGGACACAACTTGTATGCCAGTGGATCTCTGCTTCCCCAATCTGCTGCAGGTCTCCTTCCTCGCCTGCCTGCCTGACTGCTAGGAAGTTTCAGCTCCTCTGCACTGCACGTCTGACCAACACCCCCTTTCTCTCTTACTTTTAAAGCCTTCTACTGCCCCTCAAACAGAAACCCAGTTGACTAGCTCATGTCGTCCCATCCGTTCAGCCCAGTACTTTTCACCTCAACACAATAGTTTTGCAAACATAGCTGCAACAATTGCTTCCTGCGCATGCAATGGTGCTTTTCAACTGTGCACATTCCATTTTTTCAGTTTAAGCTATGCTGAATGAAATCACAAAGCCAGTAACTGCTTGCATGTTTTAACTCCATTACAGAAAGGCACTTCAAAATCATTTCCATTTTATTTCATCTGAACCGATTTGCATGTTAAGGATGAGGAATTCAGTTTGTTAGATTGGGAGGTTATGTTAGTATGTTAATGCACATTATTCTGAAATGAACTAATTTTAACACGTGCTCACTGCAATGATGTGTGCATCTCAATCTGGTGCACGCGGTGGCCATTGCATTGTGTACCTGAGCCCCTTGCCACCATCTATACAAGAACCCATGCCCTTCACTGTCCCCAATTATCACACATTCTCACTATTTGTACTGTCTCACTGAGTACCCGACCCTGAATTTTAGAGATAGTATTCTTTCTCGCATAATTATGTTTTTAAATTGCATGAATTGTTACATCAAAGACATAAAAAAGATGTTACATCGCTCTTATCTCCATCATTACCTATGAATCTGTGTCTAGGTGACATTACAATAGGAGCATAAAGTTTTTATATATTGAATATACATCATCATACGAAATATTCATCTTGACATTTCAAAAAAACACACAGTTTAGATAGTAATCCATATTCCAACATATTCCAAATAAGTGTGCCTCTTTTATGGTTAAGGAATACTTGTACCTATCCTTTGTAGCATTATTTATTAAATTGTTTCATTTGAGAGATGCTACATTGCTTATATATCCATAATCTGCCATTCAATAAGTCGCAGAATGTCATTACATAGAAAACAGAGTTTTTTTGTTTTTTTTGTATTGCACACACAGCGAAGAGATATTAATCTTGGCTTGTCAAAGAAAAAATTCAAATTGTATTCCATATTCATACCTCTTGGTGCCAATGTATCAAGATGTTCTATCCACACAATATCTCTCTGGTGTAATATTCTGACTATGTCTCCCTCTGCTGATTGTTTCAATTGTTCTAAAATGATAAACTGGACTTGTGATATAGTGTGTCAAAATTATTTTAAATGCTGCGCCACTGGAGAGCTGGCTGAGTCTGTACGGATGTTTGACTTATGTTCCGCCATTTTATTTTCGCCTTTCTGGTTGTTATACCCACTTACTATTTACTATATGGGCATCAGATCCCATACACTTCATTGTTGGCATCACATGTGGAAGCAGGTTTCCGTAGAATTGGTTCACCAGTGTATGGGTGACTGATCGATTGGCCTTTAAACACATTGTTACAATGTTCACAATTCCCCTGCATCCTGTTGGTTTAGACTTGTATGCACTAATATCTGCTCTAACCACAAGGTCTCTCAATGATTGACTCTTCCTATATGCAAATGTTGGTGCTGTTAGAAATAGTTCTGCTAAGGTTGGATCAAGATGTAATATATTCCAATTGCATTTTATAATGTGCTTTATTTCTGGGCTCCGTTGAGAATATGTCGTAACACATACCAGTTTGGCATCAGAATTCTTAGGTATTTGTACTAACGTCTATGGTCTCGTCAGTGCATTGACCTTCTGCATTGCGGCTTCAACTGTCTCGGTCGAGTACCCTCTCTTTCTGAACACTTGGGACAATTCACAAGACTTTTTGACAAATTGTTGATTGTCTGAGATGATTCTTTGGTATTTCAAAAAATGGCTGAACGGTATACTCTCAATCGTCGTTCTTGGATGGAAACTTGATGCAAGTAGGATGCTATTCTAATCAATGGGTTCAGAATAAACTGTTGTTTTCAGGACATTTTCTTCCACATATACTTCCATGTCTAAAAATTCAATCTTATACAGACTTTGTTTCTTGGTGAAACGAATTCTCAGTTTTAATTGGTTATCATGCTCAAAGGACTCCTCTAACTCCTGTTGTATGCCTGACCAGATCCCGAAGATGTCATCAATGTACCTAAAATAACAATTAAGATGTTTCATCCAACTGCAATGTGCAAAAATGTGTTCCTGTTCAAGGTGCGCCATGTCGATATCTGTATAATTTGGGGGCATTGCCGCTCCCATTGATGTTCTGGATATCAGAATGAAGAAATGGTGTTCAAATCGGAAAAAAATTATTGTTCAGGACCATGGTTAATAATTTCAAGACAAAGACTTTGTCTGTCGGACAATCAAGGGATGATAGGAGCAACCACTCCATTGCATCTATTCCAAACTGGTGGTTAATGTTAGTATAAAGGCTCACTACAACATGATATCTCTTCCGACTTCAAAGTTCAGTTCATCAATTTTCTTTAAGAATTGATTAGTGTTCTTCAAATATGATCTTGTTTTTTGTACCAGCAGTTGAATAACTAAGTTGATGTATTTTGCAAGGGGTTCAAGTAGACTATTAGTCGCTGCTATATTTGCCTACACTTCTGCATAATGCAATATGCAACTATTTACTGTCCCACTGCTAAAGGTAAATCATTTACAGGCTCTTTTAAATTGCAGTCACTGAAGAAATTGGCCAGAGAAATGAAATGTAAATGAAAACAAGCATTGGCAATGCAAACAATTTGGCATTTTGTGTAGGCATTGGAAAGGCACTTGCCAGGCTCAACGGTTGTACAAACTGGCCATTGATGGTAGCAGGGGCAAAATGGTGCGAGTACCTAATACTTATACACAAGCCTAAACTGTTGGCTTTGCCAATGCTTGTTCTTAACAGCACTTGAGTGAAGGAAATGCATAGTGCTTATAAATTGAGTGGCTGAAAGCAGACCTGGCGAAGACATTTTTATTACACCAGTAGCAGGTTTACAACTCCAATTAAGTCATTAACTCTCAGAAGAATCCTTCGAAAAAACACTGGCAGGCACATTGAATGCAAAGTGTGACGCTAAGGCTTGATTAAAGCATGCTCAAAGAGTTCCCATGAGGAGATGTTTTATGCGGGAAGGGGCAGGAACTGGGTGGGAATGGCAATAGGGATTACCATGGGCATGGCGAGTAATGGGTGGGCAAATACCAAACAACACTTACAAGATGTGTGTCCCTCCTCATGTGCCGTTTCTCCCTATCTGTACTCTTATGCCATAGTTTTGCCTTATCAGTTCTCCAAGCAACACCTAATAGTCCAAACTAAAAATGGAACACAGCTGTGTAAATACTTCACAATCAAAGAAAGTAATTGCTGGCGAATAGACGCAGGACAAGGTTGGCACACCTGGTTCAAAGTGACGACGCCTTTCTAAAGTGCAACCCTTAGCACGACTTGATTTCTACCTTTCAAATGAGTAAATACGCCGGCACCTGGGCAGCTTTCAGAATGTAGTCTTGAGGATTATGAACCTAGCACTTGGGAGAAGCAAATGCTGCATCTTTTTGGGGTGCCCAATCTCAGCATTTAGTGCTTTTAAGAACACAAAGGAACACCTGGGACTACGCTTCCGTTGCTTTGTAAAGAAAAAGCTCAAGGAAAAGGGCAAATGATTTCCAGCAAAAGAAGTATGCATTTGTATGAATCATTCACATTTTAGAGGTCGGTGACGGTGCTGCGACACTCACATTTGTTTTGCTACATGTAGGCATGTGACATCTGAAGTCGCGGTGGCCTGGTCACCACTTAACCCTTTATTTGGCCCGCATTAGCAACGGGTACAGCGAAATAGGGCAAAAGAAAATAGGGGCGTTACTTATTCATGATGAGTACCTCAACATTTCCATAAGGCTTCATATGCTTATAATGTTAGACTGGCTACTGATGGGGGCACATCAAATGCGTACGTTGTTTTATCCCCGAAAGAATCCTGGACAGGGCAAACCTGCTAATTCCAGCACCAGGCCTAGCTTTTATAAACAAAGCAAGTGTTAACTACACGCCAGGCTTCCTGCGTAGAGTTAAGACTGTAAGCAAGACGGTGGGCCTCATCATAAATTAGGTCATGTAGGACAACACTTGTGGTAATTCTATCACTGACACTTTCTTTGAATTGTAACAGAATCACCCCCGTTTTTTACCACACCGCTGAAATACATGTTCGACCTTGAAGTAGAGGATTATCCTCCAGCATCATGCTGGTGGTAAATCCTCCACTTTAAGGTAAACAAATCGGTGGCATTACCATGGTGTATTTACCATTCATGGAATTTCCACTGTGGATTCTTATGGATCCCAAAAATGGGGATTAACACTGCCCTACTACCACTATTAAACCGATGGTAAACTCACAGAACCAAGTGGCAGCAACACTAAACGTGTTTGGTGGTAATTTTGCAGAGTTATGGCCAAATTTCCACCCGACTCATAATGAAGCCCATTGTGTTTTGCCTTTTGTCTGTGTTAGCAGATGGTTTTGCTTAGCATTTATTTGGAAACAGCAGGATTTATAGCAACGTTGTGTGTGTAGTATCAAATGAATGTGAGCATGTATCATCGTAATTCCAAGAGCTGTGTTATAAATGTATTGGCTTTTCAACATTTTATTTTGAGATTTACATGTGGTCGTTCCGCTTCTGTAGTGACTTGGAAAGCTGAAAAATAGTGCTATGGCAGGTTGTCCAGAAAAATGCTGCGGTTAAGATGAATTCAAAACCTTCCAGCCACCAACCGTCTGACTTCCTTAAATCACCCATAATCCCCCACCATTGACTATGCTGGTTGGAGGTGGTAGGAGTTCAAAATGACTGGGGAGCAAAAGGTGGCAAACAAAAGAATCAGTGTGCAAACCTGCCGTCAGTGTGCAATTGGGACAGATGTTCGACATTTGTGGATAAGTTGGGGACCCAATGAGGAAAGACCATAAATGTGTACCTCAACATATGTATAAGTTCAAGTGGGCAGAATTGGTCAAGGGCTGAAATTCCACAGCAGATTGGTGCTTGTGGTTAATTGGGACCCAACCGAGAAGTCGGATTAATGGTGGGTTGTGCACATTCAGCATATATTGGAGAGGCAATTCTTGAACAGGAAGGGTTAAGTACCTTGTAGAAGAGGTAGGACTGTGGGGCCATGTGAGCCACCGTACGATGCATGTTCTAGATTTTATGGCCATAATCTCAAAAGGATTGATTGGGAGTTTGTTGGTTTTTGAAATTCGGGAATGATACTTATTGCGCAAGATGTTCTGAGAGTGCAAGCGTGTCAGGGAGGTACTGGGATCCCTTTAGGTGAATGGATTATATCTGTTGGGCATGTGGTTCTGAAGACATCCAACTGTGTCACATGTGAAGAAATGCTGACAGCTTTCCTTGAGACATTGAGTCAAGATGTTCCTTGCTAAAGGCTGCTAGGGCATTGCTCCTATAGTCCATTATTGACATTGTCAAAGCCAGTACAATTGTATAGAGTTTGGGTTTCGCGATGTAGTGTTTTAAATCTCGCATCAGATAATGTTGGCATCAGGTTTTTATAGTGCAGCCATAGACAAACCTAGAGACTAAGTAGAATCTGTAATGCCACAGCATGAACGCAATGGGCAGAGCATATGGGGCCAGCCATTCTTAACAGCGATTTAGATCTGCAAAACAGCATCACTCTCCTAGAAACCCTACCAGTAAATATGATAATGGCTCATTTCAGAAGCCCTCCAGCTGCAGGATGCACTCCTTTTAATAATCTCCCTCTCTTATAGACAATTCTAGTGTTCGCACTATTTGCATTTATTACTTTATAGAAGCCTGCATGCTGGACTAGGTACTCTTTTTCAGACTGAGGTATACACCACATAACACAGAGTGTCACATCTGATGGACAGAAATGCTAGCTATAATGCAACCGGCATAGCAAGAGTCCCCTTTCTACATTTGCATTGTTCTATCAACCCACTCACGCCCAAAACCTCCCTTGTTCACAAACCTTATCGTGCATGCATTATGTTATGTACTCTGTTAGCTCAGTAGGTCATGGTCTACCTATCCAGACTAACTCATCCTCTCCTGTACGAGCTTGCCTCTCCCACTCCTCCTTTCTACTTAAGCCTTTTGTGGTCTCACCTCCAGCTGCGCTGAACTTCAAGACTAACCCCTGACTAAGCAGATAGGGCTGGATACACAGCTGTGATAGCCCAGTAAGATATACTCTACTACTACCCTCTCTCCCTAGTTTAGTAACACTTGTGGTCTCATCACAGCTGTCCTATACAGCCTCCATCTTCTCACGTCCTTTGGGGGTCTCACCTACAGCTGGGCTGGCTTAAGAGACTGAGCCCTGGGAAGGCATCACAGCATTGGGCCTCCCATGCTGGCAATAGGGCAATAGCGCACATCATTGCCACTATCTGACGTCACGTCGACACATCCTCTGTTACTATCACCCTATTGCATCTTGTCCAGGCCACAGACATGCCTGATGCAAGGATTTTGCTTTATTGGTCACGACTGTCCCCTATTGTCTCTTATTTGAATCTCCAGTTCTTACTTTTGTATCCAACCCTCGTTGTTGTTTTTACCTACAGCCTATTCCCAAAAGACTATTGCCTTTGCTACATGAAGATTGGAAGCCCCACAACTGTGAACTCAGTCTTTGGCTGTCCACTTTGTATACGTTGTTCCATTTTCAATCAGTGAATTTCTATTAAATATATATCCTGAATTTGTATGCTTGTTCCAGCCACATTGGGATTTGGTTTGAGATTAAGTCTGCTGTGTACTATTGTTTTTTAATTTGCCTCTATTTGGTGGGATCGACTGAACACAACTTTAAATAGCAACAACCGTTATCTGAATTATGTGCTGAATAATTTAGTCATCAAGATCTTCATAATTCTCCTCATGTCAAAATACATTAGTTCATGTTTTCTTTCTAGCTAGAGAGTCCAAATGTGTGGAATGAAGGCTCTTACCACCAGCAGGAGCAGTCTTCTATGCTTCTCCTTTGCTCTTCTCACAGCTTCAAGCTCTCTAGCTAATCAGCAAGATTGAAAGGGACACTCAAGGCACCTCCATAGGTTGCAATCCAAGCTTCCTTTTGTGATGTGTACATGATGGGCACTGCCAAGAACACCTGAACACGCTAAGCCACAGGAAGCCCGAGGTGAGTTTACCCTTTCTTCTCCCAGCTAAAGCACTAACAGTGCAAGATGCCTTGCAATTAGCTCTGTTGTGTGCAATGTGACCTTCACCCTCATTAGCAGTCCTTTACTTTGTTTTGGGACCACAAACCTGGGTTTCTATCACCTACTTTTGCACCTCAGTACAGAGCACAGATGCCTTGGAGGGATTTGTCCATCTTCTAGAAAACTTTGCAAATAAGGCCCTCCCAGGTGTGTTTTAGCAACCACTCCGATTTCTCAAAGTGCAAGTTTTACCTTCCGTTATAAGCCCACAATCTGAGCAAGCTGCTAGCTGCTCTCAGTCACAGTCGCATAGTGGTGGCGCCGCTGCACGTACTACCAGGACCTTGTAAAAGAGAGTGAACATATATTTAATGGTACACACCCCACGGACGCCTCATCCACCGCCTCACCATGCAATGACTTGATATGATATCCACAACCATTTAACACTCCAGGGAGCACCCTACAAAGGTAAACAAACCACATGCTGTAGATGTTACTCACGGCAGAAAATACACTGACATACAAAGGATAATGATACTAGAATGCATTATACACAAAACTAGATTAGCAACATATTACAAAACCTCTTCCCCTCTTAATACATGTTTTTTTACGAAATCATAAAAATGCAGGAACTACAGCTAACCCTTAACACAGTATTGCTACAAACTGTTGTTGGGTAAGACCCGATCCAAGAATTAAAAATCAATCCACAAGAGCCAAAAATGAATGCACAAGACATGAGAAAGACAGAAAAGTATTATAACTGCATAGGCAGGGAAACATCTAAAAAGACATTCAAAGGCATTCTAAAACATTGTCAGTTTGATAGTGTTTTACAGATAGGAAAAGAAAACAAATGTTGCACGTTTTGTACATTTTCCAGGCTTATTTTGCTCACGCCATTTGCACTATAAGTGTGTCAATACATTTCCTAACTCGATTGGTCGAAACTAACCATGTATCTAAATCAGTTTAGCAAAAGTTTGACTCAGCATTTAGCTCATCTCTGTTTGCCTGTGTTTTCATTGGCTAGCTATCTTTTAAACATGTATCAGCTAAACACAGCTTGCAATTGGTTGCTTCACAAGAAGTATGAGTGGAGTGAATGATTACGTATATTGTGATGAATCATTTTGTGAGATGTGACATTATTATTGTAACTTGACATCCTTCCCTGTTGACCTAAGCGGTTTGGCACCATCTTACTGTACCCACCATTTGTGAACCATTTGTCTCTGATACACTTTGGAACTACGGCTGATCTGCCTTCCGTTTCTCATAACATCTATCTTGTCTTTGACCTTTCAGGCTAGGAGTTAGCTGCTTGTGAACTTCAATCTTTTATAATGACAGAAATATGCGTATGAATTTACATTCTTATACGTGTGCGTATCTATGTAATTTGTGACTTTGTTTATCTACAAGGTGAATCCACTATGGTTCACTGGAGCATGGCTACTTGTGTTTTCAGGCCTTCATGAGGAAATCCCTGCAGGGGGTGTGTGTGTTTGCGGCTATTGGCTTCTATGCTGTGTGCACAGTGTTACAGGGACTTTCACAGCTTATATTTTCATGCACGTTTAGGGTGCTTGATGTAATCTCCATTGCAATTATAATCTCCATATTCTCATATTCCCCAACACTGTACACAAATGTAACATCCAAAAATGATGTGCATAATAATGAACTATTGAATTATTATGCATTGACTAACATTCACGAAGCATGACATTGTTGCATGTTATGAACAAATAAACTGGCCGATTCATGGAATTAATGTGCGCTGAAATTTTCAGCGCAAGCGTGCGAAAGTGTGCGAATCGCAGTGCCAGTGTGAAAATCGCAGCGAAACCCGCGCACAGCGATTCATGGAAGTCCGTGCGCGTGGAAATCCATGGATGTGTGCTTTGGAATCCTGTTCGGTGCACACTCGCGCACACGATCTCAAACAGTGTGTGCTAAGTGCTCAGTGAAAGCGCACATAGCGTGGCGCACACAACAAAAGTAGGCGTAACACGGGGCGTGATACGCGGAATGGGGAGCAACGCGTGAAAATGTGGGCATCACAGGGGAAGTACAGGAGGCAAGTGTGCGGAACGCCCACACGCTCGCCTACAACACGTATTCATGGAATCGAATAGGGCAAACCAGCGCATGGGCAAAGACGCACAGAGGTCTAAACACATCCACCACACGAAGGCAGGCGGTAGCATCCCTGCGCATGAAAAAAATGTGCACTAACAAAAAGCACGTACATATAGCTATGATGAATGTCCCATACTGTGTCCCTCTAGGACAAATGACGTGCAAAGGGGTACGCGACAAACAGGGACACCCGCTGTGTGAAAAATAGCATGTGCGTGTATTTCGGGGGTGCGCGGGAAGTTTCACACGCGATAGGTCTTGGGCGAGCGGGGTACTTGTATAACTGGGGTTTGCGTGAAGTCTCACACGCGATTGGATCCTGGTACGTGTATTTCTGGGGTTCGCGTGAAGTTTCACACACGATTGGCCCTGTGCGAGTGGGGAACGTGTATTTCTGGGGTTCGCGTGAAGTTTCACACGCGATTGGATCCGGATACGTGTATTTCTTGGGTTCGCATGAAGTCTCAGACGCGATTGGATCCGGGTACGTGTTTTTCTGGGTTTCACATGCGATTGGCTCTGTGCGAGTGGGGAACGTGTATTTCTGGGGTTCGCGTGAAGTGTCACACGTGATAGGCCTTGGGCGAGCGGGGTACTTGTATAACTGGGGTTTGTGTGAAGTCTCACACGCGATTGGATCCGAGTATGTGTATTTCGGGGGTGCACAGGAAGTTTCACACGCGAAAGGGCCTGTGCGAGTGGGGTACATGTATTTCTGGGGTACGCGTGGAGTTTCACACGCGATTGGCCCTGTGCGAGTGGGGTACGTTTATAACTGGGGTTCGCATGGAGTTTCATACGCGATTGGCCCTGTGCGAGTGGGGTACGTGTATTCCTGGGTTTTCGCGGGAAGTCTCACACGCGATTTCAGCAGGGTACATGTATTTTGGGGGTGCCGTGGAGGCCTACACGTGAATTGGCAGTGTGGGTCCTCCCAGGTGTTCCCTCTACACCCTCCACGCCCCCTGCAGGCAGCCCACACCACAGGGGACAACCCTGCACCCCTGGTCATGTCCCGCAGGCAGCCCATCCACCATGGGCATGCCCCCCAGCCAAGCCACATGTCAGTTTACACTACTGATCACCAACGCATGACCCCCTGCATCACCACCACCCAGCAGTGCAGGGTACCTGCCAGCAGGCCCCCACTCATGTCCCCCTGCACCCCCACCCCCCAGCAGTGCAGGGCACCTGCCAGCAGGCCCCCACTCATGTCCCCCAGCACCCCTACACCCCAGCAGTGCAGGGCACCTGCCAGCAGGCCCCGACACATGTCCCCCAGCTAACACGTCATCACAATCCAGATCCCTGGCTCTTATGGCCACCCAAATCCCACCCCATGCCTCCTCAGTCTAAACACCCAACCAAGCTTTACATCCACTCCAAATTGAAATCCCCATTACATGATAGATCACAAATAAGCAGTATGCGCATGAGTACAAGCAGGGGTGTTGCTAGGTCTGGAAAAGACCCGGGGCTAAGCTAATGTCGGAATTGTTGGGACTGGGGGCTAGCTAGCCTTTTGGTTGTAGCTCCTGAGATTCTATCCGGGGCTACAACCAAAAGACCAGGGGCTATAGCCACCTTAGTCCCTCCCTAGCAACGCCTCTGAGTACAAGTCGGTCAGACCCACACAATGGCAACACATGACTGAGAAAACCCACATTGTGACATGCATGAAACCAATGAGAGAAGACCACACATTGAAGTAAGAAACAAAAATGTATTCAAGTCAAAAAGAAGGGAATTAAATCAAAACACACAATAATGCCAATAATAATCAAAATGCAGCATGTCTCAAAAAATGATAAATAAATAAAATGAGAATCCAAATTAATCCAAATGAAAATGTGTCCAAAGTCACCGTCCAACAAAGCAAATCCAAAGGGAAAGAAAAGCGTAATATCCATTGCTCCATGGTGAAAAAAAAAAGATGAAGGAGAAAAATCCACTGTAAAATTATGTACAAATAGCAAATCCAGGGTCCATGAGCCCAACGACATAAATGAAACCTACAATGAAACCTACCTAGTTACTAACTATATACAAAAATGTGGGGCATAGTCCATGCGCCCCAAATGAAAGAAAAAAGAAATGAAACTTAACACTAATGAACTATATACAATGGTGGCGGGCAAGTCCAACGGCTCACTTGTTGATGTCATGGGCCAGGGCATCATCGAACTCCTGTTCAATGTCTTGGAGGCGGGCCTGTTCACTGGCCCCGAGGTCTCGCAGGGATAACGCCATGTCCACCTCCAACTCCCTGCGAATTCCCTTGAGGCACTCAGCCCGCCTCAGCACCGTGCACCTATCCGCTGGCCCAACCGCTGCCACACGGAAGACACTCCCATTCCAGGGTCCTCCTGCCCTCCGGCCGATGCCTGCCCCTCTGACGTAGATGGCCCCGAGCCATGATGCCTCCCACGTTGAGCCTGCCGCTGCCTCTGACGCAACTGCCTCTGCCAGCAAGACGGCATCCAGGCTGATGGAATCCACCGACGCTGTCGTGCACGTGCCCTGCCCGATGATGCCGGCACATCCTACATCTGCTGGGGTCCAGTTGCTGGGGTGTCCACCCCTGCTGGACATCCGACTCCCGACTGTGGCAGGGATGGGATCCCCACCGAGCTGGCTACGTTGGTCAAGGCAGGACCACAGGGGGCCCTGGTGGCATCTGGGCCAGAAGACGGCATGGAGAATGAGTGGCGCATAGTCTCCACAGAGGAGGAGAGGGCCGCCAGAGTGGCCGACACATGTACAAAACCCCCGACCATGGACACTCCCAACTGGGCCACGTTGGCACGCTGCTCTTCATGATGACGTGCGTGCTCCCTCCGGGAAGCACGCACGTCATCACGTATGTCACGCGTGCGCAACGCGACACCAATCAGGACCTTCTCCATACGGTCAGGGGTCCCCTCGTCCGCAGGTAGAGGAGTGTCAGATAACATGGACATCCTCCCTACCTGCGACGGGCCAGAGATGGGGCATCCCTGCTGGTGCATGGTGGTGCAGTCACAGTGTCAGGGACAGTGACATGCACAGGCCCCTCCACGGCGACCTGTTCTGCCTCCTGCCCCTGCGCCTGGACTGCACCACTTGCACCAGTGGTACCACCCCCACCAGGCCCCATGTGCGGCTCAGTAGCGGCCTCCTCCTCCTCTGTGGAAACCACCAACCTGGATGGCTCCACACCATCTTCCGCTGTTGCAAGCCCATGTGGGGGCTCACCCACCCCTTCCTCTGCAGCCGTAGTGTCAGACGCAGCACCAGTCCCCTCACTCCCGGACGATGGTAATTTCTGGGAGGGTGACTGGGCCTTGCGTCGCCGGCCGGTGGGGTTATCCCCGCCGCTTTGCTCCACAGCGCCGTCTCCGCCCTCTTCATCACGTGCTGCTGTGTAGAGGGAGACATAGAACACAAGCATCAGGGTACTGTACAATGGTCCCCTAGACAGGAAGCAATAGCAGATGAGTGGCACTGTCAAACATCACTTCCATCATGTCCCTCCACAACACATGGGTCAGTGCAGGCAAAACACATGCAGTAACAGGCGGTACTTGGTAAATGGAGTGTTACCTTAGATAAGCTCAATCCAAATGGAACAGCTGCAAAAAAGACATGTTTTTATGCAGACTGGATTGATGCTTGTGATGGGAGAAGATCTTATCAAATGTTTGGTGATTTTTGCATGGAGAATACACATAGAGGTATTCTACCTCGGTATATATCGCAATGCCCAGATGGACGCATAATGAGGTCCTTTTTAAGAATGAGGTTAGGGGTAAGTGTTCAGATAATGTATGTAGGTTTTGTAATCATGCTGTTGAGTTCTTAAAACATCTCTTTATATACTGTCCCTTCCTACAACAAAAAAAGAAAGATGCTTTTCACCAAATGTGTGCATGATGTGACTTACTTAGATGAATCCTCTTTTTGGTTTCGAATGATAAATGGTTGCTGAAAATCTTAAAAAAAAGGAATGGCAAATGCACATTTAATTGTATCATTTCTACTCCCATAAAAATGATGAAACTGTAAATCCTCTATACCCTACATTCCTAAAACTGCACAGTGGGACTCTATTAGTGAACCAAAAAGGAAGGGGCAGTTAAACCTTGCAAATCAAATCCTAAAACCATTCCCCCAGGCCGGCGTGGGTGAACCGACATTTTGTGCACTGTGAAGCAATAACACACCTTCCCTAAACTCAAAACCTGCTGGATTCGAATGCAAGTTATTGAAAGCATATTTTAAACTTCACACACATTTTAGCAGCCCGCAGCACCAGATTTGCATGTGAGGCGTGAGCCAGGCAGCAGTTCCACCCTTAACAGCATTTGTTGGTAATATCTTGAGAAAGCAAAAGGCCTGCGTATTCTGTGCAAGAGCAACTTTATGTGCAGTGTAAAGATGTTAGTATATTCGAAAATCTATGCATTCTTGAAGAATACTGTGACTGTTTCGATCCATCTGCTATCTTGGTTGCTATGTAGCACATTTAAATCCAATGTCCGGTAAGTGACAGAGTTACAATTAGAATGTTTTAGTTATTAAGACCCTAGCTCAGCGGTAACGTTCTTGCCTTGGAAGCAAAACGACACAAGCAACACAGGTTCGATCCCCAGTCTGCGCTGGGTGTTATGTTATAAATACACCACTAAGAGATATTCCTGTAACAGCGCCTCGATGCCCCGAGCTGTGTGAGCACTTTAAAAATGCAAAAAAAATAAAAAAAAATATATAGAGAGAATTGGTTATGGAAATGGATGCTGGTGTGTGAGATGAATACAGGAAGGTTAATTTTGTGGACAAGCTCCCTGTAATTATGTATTATTGTAGTAAATTGCCACCTTTGCCTTGATTTCACCTTTAATTCAATTATTTAAATACATTTTAGTTTTAATCAAGCTGCCTATTTCTTGCCCAGAATTGAGGGCAAGATGCTGGCAAATGAATTCAAATGGGAAGATGCGAGAAGAAAAGGAAAGGAAGTTATTCCTGGTGTGGGCCACATCCTTATACGGAATGCAACAATTTCATCAGACTTGGAAGAATATTGTCATGCCATAAATGAACTACAACAAAGCATCTCCCATTCACAAATGTATTAGGTTTTGCACGGGCTGCCCTGATTACTTTGACAGAGAAGCAGACGTTGTTGATAAAGGTTACCACCTTGTAGTTTATAGAGGTGATGGTGTGAGTGCTAAACGTTTTTCTCTAATACAGGGAATGATCACACCAAATGGGAAAAACATATCTGTACTGGATACAGATGTAAAAGACCTGGACAAAATACTTGCCACAAGCATGAGCAAAGCGATGCTGTGAATAATTCATAAAAATCAAACTGAATTCTTCAAAGTTGAATCAGCTATGATAGGATAAGAGAGCTAGGAAATATAATTCACCTATTTTAAAACAATCCAGAACCAATAGCAGCTGTCAGCATAGATGCTGGTATAGCATTTTAACATACGAGTTAGGCTTTCTTGTATGGTGTGCTGGGGGAGGTGATGGTGGGAGCAAAATGTTTTGATAAATGGAATGATATCTGTTTTGTTTTTCTTCTTACGGTGGCACGAGACAGGGATGCCCCTGATATCTGCTACTGTTCGATACTTTTATTGGACCCTTGTCTAGTCCTACTAGAAATAATGAAGCAAATATGGGGATTCGGTTTGAAAGATACTCTCCTAAAGGTATTTTTAATATGCAGATTACCTTCTCGTGAAACTGTCCGCAACTCTGTTTTTCAAGTTCAAATTTTAACATTACTAAAACAAAAGCAGAAATATATTTCATTTCATCTGCCTGTCATTGATCCTTGTTCGTAACCATCACTTTGCTGGGTTCCAGTATCTAGGGGTTTGGGTAAAAAAGGGTCAAGGTATATCTCATAGTGAACATGCATTGGTAAAGCCAACAGTTCTGACTTTTGTGTTGCCAACGTGTCCTCATTTTCCAGGCAATGCCCTAATGGTACTACAAGCCGACAAGATTGCTAGTTTACAGCTGCAATTGGGCCCATTACCTTTTACAAGGTTTCTCAGAAAGCACAGAGCTAGACTCCGATAATGATAATGATGTCTTAATCCAGGCGTGTTGGGTGAAGAGCGGCAGATAGTGTGTGGAAATGGCCATAGGGACTAGCATGGCAATGGCCAGTCAACAAGTGGGCAATAACCAAATAACACATTAAGGCTTTTCGTCCTACATGGCATCTCCTCTCTCTACTACCTTCTCTTCCCATGACAATAATTTTGACTTTTAGGCAGCACTTCCAGTGGTGCATATTAGCCAAAAGTAACAACGAACAGAATACACTTTGATAGATCAACTCTTACTCCAACAGATGGGGACAACCAAAACTCACTATTAATGCGGAAATATAGTTGCCATCAAATTGTTTTTGACGCCTACATCCAAATATGTACATAAAGGGGCTGGTTTTATGCTAATGAGTAACTTGGCAGCTGAGGACCATTACATGTTGACATAAACGTAGGCGGCTCCCAACTGCAACATATTTGTCATTTGCATGGCAGAAGGCAAAAGTGCAGGGTAAAAAGCGGCATGCGGCATGTGTGGCCCGCCTTTTGCCCTGCATATTTGCACTCCTCAGTGCAAATTGATTAAACGCCGTCAGGAAACTTTACATTTAATTGTGAGCACCTCTTTTCAAGCTTGCATGGCAAGTGGCGCTCAACGTTACAATTACAATTAAATCCTGCCCAACATGCTCGCATGTCAGGTAGCCTTTCATTGCAGTTGTGAACAAGCATTAACAATTACAATTAAACCTTGACCGACATGTTTAATTGTAATTGTAAACACTGCTTGCCATGCAGGCATGGCAGGCAGCGTTTACAATGGATCCCTGTGGGTTCATCTGCTTTATGCTTGTGGTGCTTAAAGCGGGCAGACCCCATAGGAATCTCCAACATTTGCGCTGGCATAAAAAGCTGTGCTGGTGCAGCATTTGTGTGGCGGAGAGGAAGAAAGGTGGCGGAAACACACATTGCGTTCCACCTCTCCACCCTGCCATACAAAGCAATGAAAATGGGGGGTAACTTTACTTTGACACCTTTCATTAACGCTACACCCCCATACAAAATGAGCTCCACATTGCTTGGTAATTTCATGTGAGGTAAGGGAGAGCAAAAATGTTGATGTTTATGTTACAAAGCATAGTGCACGATAGTGGGTTTGGTTTCTGGGTAGTTGAACGATAAAACTGTGCATAAACATTATGGTGCCTTCATTTCTGCATGCGTGTAAGTTTTGAATTCCCTCAGACTTGGACTGTCATGAAAACCATGTTGTCAAAATGCCATGGACTCTTTACTACCTATGAACACAAGACTGACAACAGCCACAACCCACCTGTGATGCACGATGCTTTCTGAATGCCAGGCAAGCCATCCAATCGGATGGTTTCTGCTCTTGGGTGAACCCTGCCTATGGAAAAAACCTGCCCTTAAAATAGGAGAATGGAAAATTGAACTTGAAATCTGGGCAAACGGCAGGGATTTGGGAAAAGTATAAAAATTGTGTCCAATTGCAACTTATTTTTTTGAGTTCGAGAAATGTAAGTATAGCTTGTGAAAATGTTGACTCGTTAGAAAACACATGCTTAATGACTGATTAAATAGCCTTATTTTAAAGATGTAAATATATGATCCAGATCCTTCCTCTCTTTTCCACTTCTCCCGCTCAGTACCATTGTCAGCGCCCACCATGTATAAACGACTTGCCCCAGGTCAAAATAAGACCCCTTCTCAGAGCAATAAGATGTGATGGGATGGAAATTTGGTATCCAGTCATTGCATCGAATACAAAGCATTGAATGCCAAAAGCATCAAAAAATTGAAAAAAAATGGGTTTCAAGGGGTAAAAAAGAGGAGTTTGGAGGAGCCCATTAAAAAAAATGCACTCAATGCTTTTTTTCGTTGCTTTTGTTTAGATGCTAAGGCATTCAATGCTTTGCCATTCGATGCAATCAATATAAACCGGAAATGTATATGCTCAAATGACTGACCAGCAGTGAATGCAAATCTGTGTGAATGCTGCGAAGGTATAGACCTCTGTTACACACAACAGCACACAATCCATAGTTTATAATAGACCCTCTTCTGGAGGCGGACGCACAAACTATTGTCTTGTGGTCTCTACAGATGTTGCAAAAATGAGAGGACAACTAATCTAGCTTTTGACTTGTTAACATTTTTTGTACCTTCTGGGGTGATGTTCTACATAAAATGGAGATGATTATGAGTACATCTATAAAATATATTTTTTTTTAAAAAACTTGTTGGGAGACTTTTGGTATTTCTCCTCCCTGGAGTTCAGTCTTTCAGCTCCCGCCAAGAAATAGCTATACAGTGCACTGATCAGCCCAGAAAACAGTTACCGAAGTCCTGAGAAGCAAGTACTTTAGTGAAGAATAAGGACTGGCTACATACTGTGTGCAGCCTCTGCAAAGGAGGTCTCCAACTCCATACGAAGACTTTAGTATAAATATGAACTTAATGGTAGTATAAACCTGTATGTAATGATTCCTATTCATATTTATTCATTTTTGGATTGTTGATTGGTATGTTCCATCTCCACTGTCTGATTTCTTGTGTCTTCTGGCCTTGTGTGTGCTCATGGTATGCTATGTTGATATAATAAAAAAATGGAGGATTGAGAAAGTTTCAGTGCTTTCAAACTTGAGATGTAATATGGTGTGAGGATTCGGATTGTGGACGGGGTAAAATATACCATCAGCAATCATTGCCCTTATGCCTCGTGCTGTGCCTCATTGCTTTTTCCGTACATAAATTATCTAATACAAATAATGTTAAAAAGCAAGCACCTGATTCATGGAAAAATTTGTGTGGTAAATTGAAAATGTGCGCGTCAAACTGCGTGCAAAATCCTGTTTGTCGATTCATGGAATCGACTGCGCAGCACTTTTTCGTACCTTGCGGGGACTTCGCATAGGCTCGGCACGTCTCTGCAAGTGGCCAAGTGCCTTGCTTGAGGCACGACGCAGAGCATGGGCGTGACTTACGTAGAGGACTGTTAAGGGGCGGAACTCGTAAAATGGGGAAGAACAAGGGAAAATGTGGGCATTACGAGGGACGGCCCGCAGGCAGTCCATCGCATGCCCGCTAATGTGTGGAATGATACTCATTCATTGATCTGACCGAACAACCTCTCGGCAGGGAAATGGCCACGCAATGTGCTCATCCGATCCAGCACCCGAAGGCAGGCGTACTGACACTTGCACATGGGAATCACAGCGCAGAGGAAATATCGGTGTCAGGTTTAGGGATGGGTGTACGCAGCTGGGGTTCCAAACTAACTTAGTGATGTGCATACGCAGTGTAGTGGGGTGCAGGAATGGTTTACAGGGTTTTGCACAAAGATTTTTGGAGTTTTACCCGAGAACGATAAATCATACACATGTTGTCAGGGTGCCGGTAACAGTTACTGGGGAACCCGTGCAGGGTCCCTGACGTGCAGGCCCGTTTGCGGGGGACCCAACACACTGTTTTAAGGGTGCATGTATCCGCACCCGGGTAGCACGCCAAGGTAGCTGTTCCTGGCTGTCTTTTCTTTGCGTGGCGGTGTGTCGGGGGCATTCCAGCCGCGACTTGCGAATACAGTTACGTTGCTCAAAAAATTCCATGAATACACAGAGCGTGCAGGAAAACTTGTGCACGCAGGCTCATGCAGAGGCCTTCTCAGCGCGCAGGCTTTGCGGGATCTCTGCACACTTTTCCATGAATGGGGCCCCAGAAAGTAGTGCTTATTTACTCTAGCTTCTTATACAGTGGAACAATATCTTCACAAATGCTAACGTTTCGCTTCCAGAATGAGAGTGAGATTGGGGAAAATAACAATTGTCTGTAGGAAAAAATGAAAACTGTGTGCACTGTTTCTGTCATCTTCCCTTTATGAGCAAGAAAACAAATATGGCGCTATGGAATACTCTACAAACGTTTGTTCTATCCTGTTATTAAGGTTCACTCAATCAGACCCTGCAGGCAAAATACCCATGTATTGGTATTGGCAGAGTACATATTTATGAGGCATGCTGTATTTAGCTTACCCAGAGCCAGCGAAACCCCACTTCCCTATTCATTCCGCAAAACAACATGAACTAATATTCCTCACTATATATTTATTTTGTAAATTAAAAGAAAATAGGCGAAGCATTAAGGTCACAGATGTTTAATAATTTAATAGGCCATGAACAGATGACAGCTATCGTGTTGCAGACATCATTGTATCCATTTTCCTGGTTCCTAATACCAGGTAAGATATTATCAAAAAATATATTCCTGAGTTGTATTCCTTTCCAAAGAGGCCATTGCATGGCTGGCGTCTGCAGAAAAGACATCCCAACCCACGTGATGCCCCAGATGTAAATGGCGGCGGAGGAGCGGTTTAGACACAGTGCAGCAGCAAAGCCCAGTACTCGGCAGATTCACTTTCAAATCTCCTCATGTTGTGCTCAGGCTAGGAATGTGTAGTAAAGCACTCTAACATATGGCCAAGAAAGACTGGCCATTGTACTGATGACCTGGGCGGATTTGTAAGTGTTTTGCTGACCTTTCCCTTAATTGGTCACGTACTCGTCCCTCAGAGAACGAAGTAGCTGCAGTTGAAGTAGCATTGCTCAAAGGAAACTATATTCCAGCTGGATTTGGCGGGGACAAGCAAGGCCTCAGGGAGCCAAGGATGTATACCAACCTAGGGACAGAGTCCACCGCGAAGCACATCAGCCCTTGACAGAATTCAAAATGTTGAGGACTCTTTTCTTCACCACTGAAAAATCTGTTCTTTCTTGTGATAAAGGAGACAGGATAGTAACACATTACATTGTGCGTAGCTACTTGAGAGGGCCTGGCAGACACGTGTGATCTCAATCTTTATTTGGGTTGATCCTCATTGTCTCAATGAAGCGAAGCATGAATACAATTGATGTAATTATTCAGCAAAGATCAAAATGGTGAAGCATAGCATGCACAATGCAATACTCCACTCTAATGTGAATGCAGCTATAATTGACCCTTAATGAGTGTTTATTTCTATTGCACATTAGCACCCTGAACGGGGGAGCCAGCTAATCAGGAGGCTTGACATGCGGGCTGAATCTCCTGATGTTAGCCTGCCCCGCCCGCCATCTTACCCCCACCCCGGACCCTATTTTAAATGATCCCCTATACCCACTTACATCACTGTGCTGGCTCGGCTTCCTTTTCTTATGAGTAAGGCTGCCATGGAAAGGGAAGAGAGGCTCTGTAGTACAGAGCCGCACCTTCCCTTTCCATGGTGGCCATCTTTGAACAGTCTTTTCATTCTGTGAACGGGATGCCACGAGGCGTCCCGTTCAGGGAACTAAAAGCCTTTCATTTATCCCCGTCCCTGCCCATGGGACGGGTGCTGATGCTGTTAAGCAGCTGTTCCAAGGGCTGTAACCGGTGGTAATGAGCTTTGGCCCTTTTTAGAAAGCCTCGCCTCGCTCAGGCCTTTAAGTTGGGCCGCCGGGGCCATTACCACCCATTGCAGCCTTTGGAACGGGTGCTTAACACCACATTAGCACCCACTGCGAGTGCAGGAGTCAATCAGGTTGCTCCAAACCAGGGCTGTATTTACCGATGCAAGCCTGGGTTCGGAGCGGCCCGAATGTTCTCTGCCCTCACCCTCTACTCTGCGCTGCTGGTTCCCCCCTCCCCTGAACCCACCCTCAAATTCTGCCCTTGAATACCCCCACCCTTCTCTTCTTACCTCAAAAGGGCTGATCCACCCCACCCCACACAAACCAACAGCTTTGTTCCCGGTTAAAAGCCATGGAATGGAATAGAGGCAGGGTTTCCATGGCAACCCTACCTGACTCTTCCCAGCGGCTGCTGCTGTGACCAGAGCATCAGGGGGCAGGATTGTTTTTTTGTTTTTTTTGTTGCTATTAGCGCCTTGAGGGTTTCCGTCGGGGTGCTAATAGAAATAAACCCCAAACAATAAATAACATATAAAGCAATAAACCAAAACATATTTTCTCAAACTTGTTAAGCTAATTTCTCTGCTGTGGTGACGGAGTTGACTTTTGGAGTTAAATGCATCTATCTTTTTAATATCCTATAAAATAGAGCCTAATGCAGGTTCTCAAAAATGTGATGATGTCTGTTTTGTTTTTCTATTTACTGGGCACGAGTCAGTGATGCCCAGATATCTGCTACTGTTCGATACTTACTGCTATTTCCCATCCTAGGAGCAGGTGAGTCGGACCCCTTGCGCGACCCTCTCCATGTGTTTTTTTTATGGCCAAAATGCCCCCAACCCCCGCGTGCCCCGAGCTCCCCAGCCCCGCTTCCTGGTCTGGTCCTTCCCCTCCCCCTCCCGCCTCCCATCCCGCCCCCCTCTCCATGTGTTTAAACCTAAATAGTGCCCCCAAGCCCCCGTATGCCCCGAACTCCCCAGCCCGTTTCCTGGCTCTTCCCCTCCCGCCTCCCATCCCGCCCCCCGCCCCTGATTGGTTGTTGTGGCCGAGGCAGCGTCGGTGTAGCGACCCGCTTCCTGCACCTGCTCCTATTTCCCATCCTAGGAGCAGGTGAGTCGGACCCCTTGCGCGACCCTCTCCATGTGTTTTTTTATGGCCAAAATGCCCCCACGCCCCGCGTGCCCCGAGCTCCCCAGCCCTGCTTCCTGGTCCTTCCCCTCCCCCTCCCGCCTCCCATCCCGCCCCCCTCTCCATGTGTTTAAACCTAAATAGTGCCCCCAGGCCCCCGTATGCCCCGAACTCCCCAGCCCGTTTCCTGGCTCTTCCCCTCCCGCCTCCCATCCCGCCCCCCATCCCCCATCCCGCCCCCCGCCCCTGATTGGTTGTTGCGGCCGAGGCAGCGTCGGTGTAGCGACCCGCTTCCTGCACCTGCTCCTATTTCCCATCCTAGGAGCAGGTGAGTCGGACCCCTTGCGCGACCCTCTCCATGTGTTTTTTTATGGCCAAAATGCCCCCAACCCCCGCGTGCCCCGAGCTCCCCAGCCCCGCTTCCTGGTCTGGTCCTTCCCCTCCCCCTCCCGCCTCCCATCCCGCCCCCCTCTCCATGTGTTTAAACCTAAATAGTGCCCCCAGGCCCCCGTATGCCCCGAACTCCCCAGCCCGTTTCCTGGCTCTTCCCCTCCCGCCTCCCATCCCACCCCCCGCCCCTGATTGGTTGTTGCGGCCGAGGCAGCGTCGGTGTAGCGACCCGCTTCCTGCACCTGCTCCTATTTGCCATCCTAGGAGCAGGTGAGTCGGACCCCTTGCGCGACCCTCTCCATGTGTTTTTTTATGGCCAAAATGCCCCCAAGCCCCGCGTGCCCCGAGCTCCCCAGCCCCGCTTCCTGGTCCTTCCCCTCCCCCTCCCGCCTCCCATCCCGCCCCCCTCTCCATGTGTTTAAACCTAAATAGTGCCCCCAGGCCCCCGTATGCCCCGAACTCCCCAGCCCGTTTCCTGGCTCTTCCCCTCCCATCCCGCCCCCCGCCCCTGATTGGTTGTTGCGGCCGAGGCAGCGTCGGTGTAGCGACCCGCTTCCTGCACCTGCTCCTATTTACCATCCTAGGAGCAGGTGAGTCGGACCCCTTGCGCGACCCTCTCCATGTGTTTTTTTTATGGCCAAAATGCCCCCAACCCCCGCGTGCCCCGAGCTCCCCAGCCCCGCTTCCTGGTCTGGTCCTTCCCCTCCCCCTCCCGCCTCCCATCCCGCCCCCCTCTCCATGTGTTTAAACCTAAATAGTGCCCCCAGGCCCCCGTATGCCCCGAACTCCCCAGCCCGTTTCCTGGCTCTTCCCCTCCCGCCTCCCATCCCGCCCCCACCCCTGATTGGTTGTTGCGGCCGAGGCAGCGTCGGTGTAGCGACCCGCTTCCTGCACCTGCTCCTATTTCCCATCCTAGGAGCAGGTGAGTCGGACCCCTTGCGCGACCCTCTCCATGTGTTTTTTTATGGCCAAAATGCCCCCAACCCCCGCGTGCCCCGAGCTCCCCAGCCCCGCTTCCTGGTCCTTCCCCTTCCCCTCCCTCTCCCCCTCCCGCCTCCCATCCCGCCCCCCTCTCCATGTGTTTAAACCTAAATAGTACCCCCAGGCCCCCGTATGCCCCGAACTCCCCAGCCCGTTTCCTGGCTCTTCCCCTCCCATCCCGCCCCCCGCCCCTGATTGGTTGTTGCGGCCGAGGCAGCGTCGGTGTAGCGACCCGCTTCCTGCACCTGCTCCTATTTCCCATCCTAGGAGCAGGTGAGTCGGACCCCTTGCGCGATCCTCTCCATGTGTTTTTTTTATGGCCAAAAGGCCCCAACCCCCGCGTGCCCCGAGCTCCCCAGCCCCGCTTCCTGGTCTGGTCCTTACCCTCCCCCTCCCGCCTCCCATCCCGCCCCCCTCTCCATGTGTTTAAACCTAAATAGTGCCCCCAGGCCCCCGTATGCCCCGAACTCCCCAGCCCGTTTCCTGGCTCTTCCCCTCCCGCCTCCCATCCCGCCCCCCGCCCCTGATTGGTTGTTGCGGCCGAGGCAGCGTCGGTGTAGCGACCCGCTTCCTGCACCTGCTCCTATTTCCCATCCTAGGAGCAGGTGAGTCGGACCCCTTGCGCGACCCTCTCCATGTGTTTTTTTATGGCCAAAATGCCCCCGAGCTCCCCAGCCCTGCTTCCTGGTCCTTCCCCTCCCCCTCCCGCCTCCCATCCCGCCCCCCTCTCCATGTGTTTAAACCTAAATAGTGCCCCCAGGCCCCTGTATGCCCCGAACTCCCCAGCCCGTTTCCTGGCTCTTCCCCTCCCGCCTCTCATCCCGCCCCCCATCCCGCCCCCCGCCCCTGATTGGTTGTTGCGGCCGAGGCAGCGTCGGTGTAGCGACCCGCTTCCTGCACCTGCTCCTATTTCCCATCCTAGGAGCAGGTGAGTCGGACCCCTTGCGCGACCCTCTCCATGTGTTTTTTTATGGCCAAAGGGCCCCCAAACCCCGCGTGCCCCGAGCTCCCCAGCCCCGCTTCCTGGTCCTTCCCCTCCCCCTCCCGCCTCCCATCCCGCCCCCCTCTCCATGTGTTTAAACCTAAATAGTGCCCCCAGGCCCCCGTATGCCCCGAACTCCCCAGCCCGTTTCCTGGCTCTTCCCCTCCCGCCTCCCATCCCGCCCCCCGCCCCTGATTGGTTGTTGTGGCTGAGGCAGCGTCGGTGTAGCGACCCGCTTCCTGCACCTGCTCCTATTTCCCATCCTAGGAGCAGGTGAGTCGGACCTCACTTCCCCTCCTCTAAATCCTCTTCCTGATCCCATCCCTCCCGCCCCCCCCCCCCTCTGATAGGCCCCTCGTCCTTTATCACTGGTCCTCCCACGGCAGCCCTCTGCCCGGCAGCCCCCAGCGGCTAAGGGCCCCAAGGCCAAGGGCGGCTCCAACAGAGGCGGCTCCAAGATGTGTCTGCAGGTGTCCGCAGGGGAAGCCAATGAAGCCAGCAACTAACAGACACCACCAAAACCGTGAGTGTGGTATGGGTGGGAGAGTAGAGCAATCACTCCACTCCAGAAAGCCCATGCCACTCTATTTTACCTCCAAATAACATAGACTGCCATAATGTTAGCATGTCCACTCTTAGAAAGAACTGTGAAAGTTAGCATGTCCACTCTTAGATAGAAATGTGAAAGTTAGCATGTCCACTCTTAGAAAGAACTGTGAAAGTTAGCATGTCCACTCTTAGAAAGAACTGTGAAAGTTAGCATGTCCACTCTTAGAAAGAACTGTGAAAGTTAGCATGTCCACTCTTAGATAGAAATGTGAAAGTTAGCATGTCCACTCTTAAGAAAGAACTGTGAAAGTTAGCATGTCCACTCTTAGATAGAAATGTGAAAGTTAGCATGTCCACTCTTAGAAAGAACTGTGAAAGTTAGCATGTCCACTCTTAGATAGAAATGTGAAAGTTAGCATGTCCACTCTTAGAAAGAACTGTGAAAGTTAGCATGTCCACTCTTAGAAAGAACTGTGAAAGTTAGCATGTCCACTCTTAGATAGAAATGTGAAAGTTAGCATGTCCACTCTTAGATAGAAATGTGAAAGTTAGCATGTCCACTCTTAAGAAAGAACTGTGAAAGTTAGCATGTCCACTCTTAGATAGAAATGTGAAAGTTAGCATGTCCACTCTTAAGAAAGAACTGTGAAAGTTAGCATGTCCACTCTTAGATAGAAATGTGAAAGTTAGCATGTCCACTCTTAGAAAGAACTGTGAAAGTTAGCATGTCCACTCTTAGATAGAAATGTGAAAGTTAGCATGTCCACTCTTAGAAAGAACTGTGAAAGTTAGCATGTCCACTCTTAGAAAGAACTGTGAAAGTTAGCATGTCCACTCTTAGAAAGAACTGTGAAAGTTAGCATGTCCACTCTTAGATAGAAATGTGAAAGTTAGCATGTCCACTCTTAAGAAAGAACTGTAAAAGTTAGCATGTCCACTCTTGGACGGAACTATGAAGGTTAGCATGCCCACACTTGGATGGAATTGTGAATGTTAGCATGCCCACCCTTAGATGGAACTGTGAAAGTTAGCATGCCCACCCTTAGATGGAACTGTGAAGGTTAGCATGTCCACTCCTAGACCGAATTGTGAAAGTTAGCATGCCCATACTTGAATAGAACTGTGAAGGTTGGCATGCCCACTCTTAGATAGAATTGTGAATGTTAGCATGCCCACACTTGGATGGAACTGTGAAGGTTAGCATGTCCACTCTTGGATGGAATTGTGAACGTTGGCATGTCCACTCCTGGACGGAATTGTGAAAGTTAAGCATGTCCACTCTTAGATGGCATTATGAATATTGGCCTGCGTCGCATCTAGATGGAACTGTGAAGGTTAGCATATGAAAGTGTGCCCTACAGCCTCTCCATCAAGCTTAGAAATGTGCCCAATAGCCTCTCTGGCAAATGGAACTTAGAAGTGCGCCCAAGATCCTCTGTGAAAGTCTCATTTAGAAGTGTGCCCAATAGCCTCTCCGTAAATCTTAGAAATGTGCCCAATAGCCTCTCTGGCAAATGGAACTTAGAAGTGCGCCCAAGATCCTCTGTGAAAGTTGCATTTAGAAGTGTGCCCAATAGCCACTCGGGAAAGTTGCATTTAGAAGTGTGCCCAATAACCTCGCTGTGAATTTAGTAGTGTTCCCAATAACCACTCTGTGAAAGTTGCATTTAGATGTGTGCCCAATAACCCCTCTGTGAAATTTAGAGGTGTACCCATTAGCCTCCATGAGAGTTACATTTAGAAGTGTGCCCAATAGCCACTCTGTGAAAATTGCATTTAGAAATGTGTCCAATAGACATTCTGGAAAGTTGCATTTGAAATGTACCCAATAGACACTCTGGAAAGTTGCATTTAGAAGTGTGCCCAATAACCCTCTATGAAATTTAGAAGTGTACCCATTAGCCTCTGTAAGAGTTACATTTAGAAGTGTGCCCAATAGCCTGGTAAATTGAATTTGGAAGTGTTCCCAATAGCCTCACTGGAAAATTGAATTTAGAAGTACTCCCAATAGCCTCGATGAAAATGGATTTTAATAGTGCGCCCAATAGCCTCTCTGTGGAAAACTGAATTTAGATATGCGCCCAATATCCTCTGTGAAAGCTGCATTGATGTGTGCCCATTAGCCACGCTGTGAAAACTGCATTTAGAAGTGCTACCAATAGCATCTGTGAAAGTTGATTATAGAAGTGTATCCAATAGACACTCTGGAAAGTTGCATTTAGAAGTTCGCCAATAACCTCTCTGGAAAATTGAATTTAGAAATGTGCCCAGTAGACGCTGTGCGAAAATTGCATTTAGAAGTGTACCCAATAACTTCTGCAAGAGTTACACTTAGAAGTGTGCCCAGTAGCATCGCTGATGAATTGAGTTTAGAAATGCTCCCAATAGCCTCTGTATGGAAAAATGTACTTAAAGGTTTGCCTAGTAGCCTCTCTGTGGAAAATAGAACTTAGAAGTTCGCCCAGTACCCTATCTGGGAAAGTTGCATTTGAAGTTTGCACACTGAAAGAGCATATAACCATTCATACCACACCCCACGCTTACTCTCTCCTTTACATCACCACTCAACTAGAACACAGGGATACTATGACACCATTCGGTATAACTGTTCTCATACGAACATCCGCCGCTTACTCCACATCATTCTATGTAAACACTGCTGGTCTCACACCCTCAGCCAGGCGTTTTCCCCAGGCCTAACGCAGCCACATCCGTTCCGGATTAATCCTGCCAGAACGAACACATTCTCCTGATCTCTCAACCACCACACCTACCGATAAGAACCAGCTATTACACGTGTACCGCACGAGCTGCACACATATCCGGTGCACACACGCACCTTTTGACTCTCCCTTCTCTCTCTACTGATCTGAACTTCGGTTCCCAAGGGCGTTCAACCTACCAGCGCCTTCAGACCACACCAATGGTATATAAGGCGCTATATAAGTGCAAAATAACAATAACAATAACAATAACTTATATTGAATCCTTATCCAGTAATAGTAGAAAGGATGAAGCAATGATGGGGATTCGGTTTGAAAGATGCTCTTCTAAAGTTGTTTTTAATACGAAAATTACCTTGTGGTGAAACTGTCTGCCCCCAGGTCATCAGCAACTAGATTATTCAGTGTATTGCAAAGATTTGGAAAAGTTGAAATTTTAAGATCAATAAAAACAAACGCAGAAAGATGTCCCATTTCTTTTGCCTGTAATTGATCCTTTTGCAGTAACCATCCGTTTTCTGGGTTCCAGTATCTAGGGGTTTAGGTAACAAGGGTCAGGTTACACCTCTTAGCAAAGCCAACAGGTTTGGCTTTTGTGTTGGCATGGGATCCACATTTCCTAGGCACTGCCATAATGGTACTACCTGCCCATAACACTGCAAAAGCTGTTAAATGGTGCTGGTACCTGGGCATATTGTGTCACTGTCTGGAAAATGCATATCTAATGCCTATACACAAGACAAAACTGTTGGCTAAGCCAATGCTTGTTTTTAACAGGAAGACAAAGCAAGGGAACAAATACTGCATATAAATCAAGTGGTTGAAGGCACACTTGGCAAAAATAGTTGTATTAATCGGGAGCGGGTTTCCGCTAGTTCGCACCTGTAATTTGGCCACTACCTTTTAGAAGGTTTCTCAGAAAGCACTGAGCTAGACTTAAATAGATTCCATGGGGATGCATTTTGGGTGGAGCGGGGCAGGCATTGTGTGAGAATGGCCATAGGGACTAGCCTGTCCATGGCTAGTTAATGGGTTGGTAATACCCAAACAACACCTCTGGGCTGCTTCTCATCTCCTCTCTCTGCTATCTTTCCCTCCAATGACAATAGTTTTGGCTTTTAGGCAGCAATTTCAGTTCCACCTTTAGCCAAAGGTAAAAATGAACAGGATAAAGTCTGAGAGATTAACTCTTACTGCAACAGATAGAGAAAACCTAAACTCATCAACATCATCATCATTGTCATTTGAATATTGGCTTTCACCATTGGTATAGTCCCAACGCGCCATAGGTTGAACGCCCTTGGGGGACCGGAGTCCAGGTATGGGAAAATTCATCAGAGGCATTTAGAATGCGTGTGTGCATTGTTTCGCCAAAGCAAAGTTGGGCAGGGGCAGCAAGGTCCCTACTACAGTACCTACACATGTCAAGCAGGTCCGTGGATGGGTGCTTTGAAAATGATGAGAGAGCATGCAAGTGTAGTAGAAGTACATCATGGGTCCAGCTAGAGCGAATATATGTCATGGGGGATAGCTTGTGCATGTTCAAAACAGTTTTCCTTTAAGACAATACGTTCTCTTTCCTCAGCATATCTACTGTGCGCAGCATTCAACAGGTCAGCCTCTGCTTGTCTGAAATGTTCCACAAGATCTAAACATTCTTCCCTGAGTCTGGCCAGGTCCTGAGAAGCAGGCTGAACCTTATCCACATCCATTTTCATCTGATTCACCTTTTGTAACAGATCATTGTTATCTTGGTTCAACATGTGTTTTTGCCTTAATCATCTGCATTTTCTGTTGTTTCAGAATATTTAAATCCTCGTGACTGTTTTCATGTTTTAGTTCCTTAATGGACAGTTTGAAGGCTATAATATCATCCAACAATGTACTATTATATTAGTTTGATCATTCAATTTGTGTTGTAGTCAATTTAAGGTTTCTACACTATCTTTGTGTGTGTCCTGGGGTTCAGAGAGCTGAATTTCTTGCTCTACACTGGCCTGAAGGTGGATCTTCACTTCATTTTAAGTTGCTCAATGTTTTTCATTTTTGAGCTCATGAATTTGGCTTTGCTGTAATGTACACTCTATCTGTGTGAGTGATTAGTGGGCTTGCAGCAGAATCACAGCTTTATTTTGCAATCCATCTTAGATCATTTGCAAATGGAAATACAACTGAGCCTGAGCTGGGCATTTGGAATTTGTTTGTTACAAGCATTTTGAGTCACATAGAATTCCGCTAGTGCTTTGTGTAAAATTCCACCATCATGCCTATGTCAGTGCCTACTAATGTAACTTTCTGTATCATTCTGACTTGCTAACACTCAACCTCCCTCTCAGCCCAGTCTCCCTAAATGAAGAGCTTGACTAGGAGATTTTTCATGGCATCTTCAATCTCTACATCACTCATTTTAAGTATGGCCTTTTCACACCCTTATCAACTCTCACTGCACAGGAACTAAAACCTTCCATTTTTTTCCTGTTAAATTTTACAACAATAAATGCCATATCAAATTATCTTTGCATTAACACTGCACAATCATATTCTTCGAGACACCTCCCTGATTCGTAGGTGTCAAGCGAACAGTGGTTCTTTAACAATTATATAAACAACCTGCCATACAAATCTCTGATGTCGCACTGAAATGAATAGCCTGGTAACAATGCAAATTGTCATGAATCAAAACAGAAAGCTAGATCCCAGCAGGGCCTACCATTTCTGTAGAAAATATTAATGGGAGCAATGTATTCCCTCCCCTCAATCAAAAGTGTCACACCAGTTTACCAGATTTGTGGTAGCTCTGCCCTTGGCAAATGTCACACCACGATTATCCCCTCACTCCTTTGTAATGGATAAGACAAGAATCAGGCCAGTGTGTAGACAGAATGTATATTTATTAATCAATAGACAAAATAAATATGGCACACAAATTATCACAAGGCACAAAAACCTTCCTTCCAACATTTCTGATCTCAAATTCCCCCTGTTAACATATAAAGAGAAGCATAGGTTGGCTAAACACGACAAATGAGTGGGTCCCTCACAAGACTCCTTATGTAAAGAATGATGCTGCACCCTGTACATAACAGGACAATTTTACTTTACCATATAACATGTATGTGATTTAATTTAGACCAAATGTAGCATTTTTGGCCAAAAGAATTGACATGCGGAGCATCATTCATCTCTGATATCTTTGTGCGCTTTCAATTTCTAACAATGTTCTCGCCCAATCATGATTTAGCAAAATACGGTTCTCAACATAGTGAAACCTTTTTCTTTACCACTATGCAGTGAAAGATTTCTCTTCAATGTGGATCTCTCCCTCTCTCTCAGTGGAGGGTGTGCTTTTAAATCAGTTATTTCACTTTGTTTAACCTGGAAGATGCTTTACTGCACAGCACTTACCCAGAGGTTAAGTTATGAGTGAGCACCCCCTCTGCTTTGGTATGGGATTCAGGGATTGTTAAACCATTCAGAATTTCAGTTTTTAAATGTACCCCTTCCCTTCAGGGGATTTTGAGGTTGCCAAAGGGTTAGTAGGTAATCCCCAATTACTTTACCAACTATAGCATTATTCGCACTTGTAAAGATGTTGAAGATGTTGAATTTCCCCAAGATCTCCCCAGTGTCTGTTGACTGTGTGGGAATTTAATACATTATCCATTAATAAGAAATGCTAGGCATCTACTCTGGATGTCCACCTCATTAATAAGGGGAAGATATTAATTCAAACAGATCCCCACCAATGGTTTGGCTCATGCACTTCATTTAAATCACTCTGGGTCTGTACTCAGGGAAAGGTCATTAGGCCTCCTGAATCATCTCATGGGAAGCATAGGGACCTGGTAGACTGCCTCTACAGGCCCAGTTATGGATGGCCTTCAGCCTCAATCCCTCTGTTTCTCCCTTGGTTCCCTGCAGATGTTAGTGCACCTTTCTCCTTGTCTCATCCACCTCCTTCTGTCTCCCTTGAAATGTGGTCTTCCCTTTGTCAGCTTTCCTCTTTTCCCACGGTGCGTCTACTTTTAAAATCTCCTAACCACACCCCAAAATATCTAAATGATGAGGTGTTGGTTCCTTGGTTGATACTCTTGATTGGCCATCTCTTGTTTTGTACCCTCTGCAAGGTCTAGCTCCTTCCCTCTGATTGGTTCCTTTTGTTACTGGGCTCCATTTCTCTGAGGTTTTACTCCACCTATTTAAAATGGCATTTCTGAACTGCTTCAAATATGAAGTCAAAATCTTCAACATGACACTTTTCTTCAAATTACAGATAAGTGTCCCAAACTATATATTTCTGAATTGGTCTGATCATGCTGGTCGAAATCACTGTGTCTCATGTCAGCACGCGATTTCAGGTACAAATGACAGATTTTTGTGATTTACTAAAACAGGATCAAAATTAGAATCATGAGATTATACAGACAATCATGTGGTTACATGAACTACAAGGTACCTGGCTCTTTGATCTGTAATTTATTCTGGGGAGCTGCAATCACATTTGAGCTTTTTTTAAATTTGTTTAATTGTAAGGGGAGTTGTATCATCAGATGGGACTTTTCATAAGCGTCTCAGGAATGTTTCAACCATCTCTGTAGGTGTCTTGGTTCCTAAAATAATGGGCTCAATATGATTCTCTGTATAACCCATCACATACCATTAATTACATGCATATCTTTCATGTCAACTAACTAGCATATTTTTGTTTCCATGATCTGTGTCTGATTAGTTTAGTTTATTATTTGATAATGCGCTCCAAACCCAGGGGTATCCGGGCGCAGCAGTCACAAGAATACTTAAGCTCAGGTTACATTACATACAGAGGATACCAACAAAAGATGCATTAAATGTGTTATTAACATATTTACAATACATATATACAAAAGATGCAAGAAGTGGGTACCTCACATCACACGGGGCAATGAGGTAATTATATGCAATGATCCGGGCCTAGAGCAGGTGATCAGTTTGTTGGTCGTCCTTGGTCCGCAGCCAGCTTTTCACATTACATCTAAATCTAGAGTAGGGTAGGTTAGCTCTCAATGCGATTGGGAGTGCATTCCAGACGCGGGCAGCTCTGACAGGGAAGCTTGCTCCGCCAACTTTTGTTAATCTGGATCTGGGAGTTTCAAGTAGGAGGTGGCTAGGAAGCTCTAGTGTGGTGGCTAGAGGATTTTCTGGTCAGTCTAGCCAAGATGTATGGGGGCGCAGTATTGTTCAGTCCTTAATGGGTGAGAGAAAGCGTCTTGAGGAGAACTGTCACTAATTTTTAACCAGTGATAGTCTTTCCTGATGTTGGATATGTGCGCTCTGCGGGGTATGTCCAAGGCTGCTCTAAGAGCATTATTCTGCAGTATTTGCATTTTGTTTATGACAGTTTTACTGGCGCCCGCATAAAGGCCGTTACAGTAGTCCAATTTAGAGATTACTAGGGCGTTGGCTAGTGTGATACAGTTGGTTTTGGAAAGGTAGGGTCTGCAGGCTCTGATTAATTTACAGATGTAGCTGTAGAGAAAGCCACAGAGTTGACTTCTTTTTTGAGAGATAATGTATAGTCGAGGTAGAAACCTAGTGTTTTTACCTCCGTTGCCACTTCAATTATATTGCCATCTATGTTGAAGGCAAGGTAATTATGGCTACGTTTTTGAGTTAGAGTCGGAACCCAGGATCAGTATCTCTGTTTTGTCGTCATTCAGGCAGAGGCTGTGGGAGGCCATCCATGCCTCAATGAGGAGGTAAATCTTGTTTACTAGAGCTGTGTCTTCAACCAAATTGCCAGATAGTGGTATGAGGATCTGCGTATCGTCCGCATAATTAGTATAAGCGACCCCCAGTCTGTCAAGTTTGGCGAAGTGTGGCTTAGTGAAGATGTTGTACATTGTGGGGGAGAAACATGAACCTTGTGGGACGCCACAGGTGATTTATATTGGGTCCGCTGAAGCTAAGGGGGAGAACACTCTCATCGTACGGTTTGTTAGGAAGGATTGTACCCAGGCTATAGCTTCGCTTGAGAAATAAGCGGCAGACGCTAGGTGGTTGCATAACACTGCATGGTCCACCAGGTCAAAGGCTGCCGACAAGTCAAGGAGGAGGAGTATAGCTGTTTTACCTTTATCCTTCAACTCGTTGATTTGTGTCTTAAGGTCAATTAAGGACGTTTCAGTACCATGTAGTGGTCTGAATCCAGATTGGCGTGATCCTAGTAGTTGATTTGTCTCCAGATAATTTTGGATCTGGAGGTAGGCTACTCTGTCTATGATTTTAAGGAGAAATTGGACCGTAGTAATGGGCCTATAATTGGTAGGGATAGCTGGGTCGAGGGTCTGTTTTTTAAGGAGAGGCAGTACCCAAGATTCTTTGAGGTTTGTAGGTACAGTGCTGGATCTAAAGGAGGCATTGATTAATTTAGAGAGGAAGGGTGCTAAGTCTCTAGCTGCGTCCTTAATAACTTGAGCTGGGCAGCTGTCACCTTGGCAGCTGGATGGTTTCAGGGATGATATCACCTTTTCAGTTTCCAATATAGATATGTTAGTAAATCTGAATGGTTTGCAGTTGCTTTGTGTAACTGTTCAAGGTGTATTTGTCAACTGGGTGGTATGGGTTCCAGTGGAACTCAAGGACGCTTTCTTCTTAGCAATTTTGGATTGTAGGGTTGTGATTTTATTAGCTAAGGCATTTTGGATGCTGGTGCACCATTGTTTATCCTTGGGGACATTGTCTGTGGGGGCAATCAGGTTTTCCATTTCCCGGAGGATGGTAAAGAGTTCTTTGGAGTTTGAGTTAGCTTTACTAATTCTCTCATTAAATGTGTCTTTTTTGGTTTGGATGATTTCCTTGTATTTTTTAGCAAGGTTATCAAGTAGAGTTTTATTCTCAGCTGAGGGTGTATGCCTCCAGATCGCTTGGAGTTTACGCTTTTGGATTTGCAGTTCTTTGAGGTGAGGGGTGAACCATGAGTTGAGATGAGATTCTCGTTTACTTTTACGTAGTTTGATAGGGGCATTTATGTCCAAGGCTTTGGACATAGTGTTGTTGAATGTCTCAACTAGCGTATTAGGGTCAGAGTTAATAGTGCTGGCAGTGAGAGCTGGTAGGAGTAGTGGGAGTAGTTTTTCAGCCGTAATTTCTTTTTTACTTCTGGTTGGCATAGGTGGTGCTACTTCCTAATAGGTGGGATTATCACCCACTTTTGACTTAGCCCGCAATAAAACACTTAACGTTCTTCCTCCCAATGGTTGATTGGCCATCTGTGTTCTTATCTTTCCTGAGCACAGCGATAACTCCTTCCCCTGACTCATGTGAAGTTCTCCTGTAACATGTTAATTATCATCAGCCCAGAACCGCATCATGAATTGAATTTTAATTTTGAGTATTCTACAAAGATCACAATCCATTATCTGCAGTTTTATTTACTCAGTGGTGGTCATCTCAACCCACTAAATCTATTACCAGGCACAGGCTCTGTTCTATTCCTGGCTCTGTGAGTTCAAAGGATTCCCCAGATGTGTTTTGTAATTTAAGGGGGAGGATGATGAGGACTTGGACTTTGAATCTACTAGGGGAGGTTTTCCTTGTTTGAGCAGATCCTGAAGTCAGTTCTGATGAACGGAAATGGTGCTTTTTACCTTGTTGCATGTTTCTGTCTTTATACATGAGGCCTGCATCAATATCTTACATCATACAATATTCGTTGTCCATGCCATCAATATCCATCATTATATTATAAATTAGATTGGAGTGGCACTGGCAATAGAGTTTAATCTGTAAACTGTTCATGGTGCCAAGATGCCGAATGCACACATTTCTCCATGGCAGCTTGATTGTAGCAAAGCTGCACTTTCAGGTATCAGGCCCATGTAATTGGAATTAAGCCTCAGGCTTTATTTCAGCCTAGTCATTCAAATACAGGTCACATTTAATTTGTATTTTCTGAAATCAACATTTGTATGTCTGGCAGTTGAAGATGAAATGCTGGCCTTGTCTCTGCCATTCAACAGTTCTCTTTCCATATTTCTGCACCTTTGAGCCCAACGTGGACAGGGGCAGTTCATTGATGTCCTTTGGCTTATTTTGCCCTACAGTATGAAGGGCTTTCAGCTACGGCATGGATTGATATGTCAGTCACTATGTGATAGCTGGATGGGAATTGGCCATATGCTATGGAGGGGGGCAGTACTAAAGGTGGAACAGGGTCTAGTAGAAATCACTCTATCAATCCCAAAGGCGACTGTCTACATTCAATGGCTTTGCTACACTTTACAAAAAGAATGTGTGCATAATAAATAGCATGTAATCATAAGCAAATTGCATGCACATTTGTCAGATATTTGAAAGATATATTAAATGCATGTACATGTGTCAGGCCTTTTTTAGGATTGAAAAGACGTATATATGACATGTAAAGGCCAAATACCTGTTGCTATTGTGAGGGGTCAGAAATGGCGGATAACTTGATTTCTCAAATTGTGCAATTTTTATTAAAGTATACATTTCAATTAACACCTTCCCTGCCTATCATAAACTAAATGAAACACTCTAACAAAAGGATACCTGGCACTAATACTTATGCAAAAATACTTAAGAGAATACATGGCAATTCACAGCAACATTAGTGACTCAATTTATAATATATTCACAGTCCGTTGTTATAACATGAGGGAACTCCCCTTCCCCAGGTTTTAGGTTAGACTCAGTTCCAATGCTCAACAAAATGAAACAAGGAAATCTGGGCTTGCAACAAAGTTTCAACACAGTTCTTTGCTTCCTCCTTTGCTCAAAAGAAAATTTTCAAACAAAAGAACGATTCTTCTTCTTTGAATTATCATCCGCACTTCATCAAAAAGCACCAAGATGTTCTCCGTCAAGGAGCTTCGCCACACTTTATGAATGTCAAAGAAGAAAAATACTTTATACTTCCCTTCTGGCTGTAATTATTTCTTCTTTTGGTATATCCCATCAATATTATGCTGATGACACTTTTCCTGTCTTTTTCATCTTTTTATCCTGACATTCACAACAAAATTTCTACTTGTCTCCTTGCCATCAAATCTTGGATGCCGGCTCACTTTCTGGTACTAAATGCTGCTAAAACGGAGGTACTTTTCTTTCCTGCTAATACTATTTTGTCTCCTCTCCGTCCTCCTTTTAGTTCAGTTCCTCCTTCTCAGCTGACAATTTCTTTCGCAGCCCATATTTGGGACTTTATTTAGACTCTCAGCTATTCTTTAAGTACTGCATTTCTATATCTTCACGTGCATGTCGCTTTCACTTGCACAACATTCAGATAGCTTGTCCTCTTCTCACTTTTGAAGTCACAAAACTATTGATACCTTCGTACATTTTTTCCTGACTTTTCTACTGTTCATCTGCACTCTTTGGTCTTCCTCTTATTCATCTAGCCCCCTTGAAATCTATTTTTAATGTTTTGATTTGCCTACTTTTTCTGTCAGCTTCTTGTGATCCTAATTCCTCTCCCTATTGTAGTTTTGGGTGGCTCTCTTTCAAGTCCCGCCTTCGTTTTTAACTTTTTATGTCTGGTTTTTAAATCTCTGTATGGTCTTGCTCTTGAAAATATTTCTTCTTTGGTTTCATTCTACACCCCATCCCGTTCACTCCACTCTTGTTCTCAATTTCTTCTTGTTGTTCCCTGTTCTCCGGGTGCAAAGTCTCACTTTAGTTCATTCTCGTTGCTTGCTCTTCTACATTGCAATGCTCTCCCTCTTTCTCTTCGCTCTATCTCTGTTCATTCCCTATTTCATAATTCTTTGAAAATGTACTTACTTCAATCTGGTTAGCAATGCAGACTGTGTTTTTTTTATCCTCATTTGTTTTGTACCGTTTGATGAATCAGTGTACTGCTCTTTCGTGTAAAGTGCTATATAAAATCCAAATAAAATACAAATAGAAACACAGCTTCTTGCCAACGAATAAAGAAACATAGCATCATCTGAACTATCTTGTCATAGCACCATAAATCATAGTTTACAACTTTTGTCAGAATGACTTTTTAACACTTCTGCTTCCATCCGGTTAACTCTCACTCCAGGTTCACTTTTACAGAAAGTCACCATGCAGGTCTACTTGCCTGCCCGATAGTGTTCCACATTCAAAAGTGTCTCTGAAGTCTTAAATCTACTGACAACCAAATGTTTTACCACAGCTTCAGCTGTTTGAAATGTGTGACTTTTGAAAGAAAGAACATTTTCACATTCATCATGCTTCAACACCTTCATTTAAGCAAGGCACTCTTCCTCTGAACATTTACCTTCCAAAGGGGCAGCCTGTTTGCCTTTTGTTATCTTTCTGCCACATCAACATTTACTACAACTTCAACAGTTTCTTACTTTGTGACTTCCAACAACTTTTCAGAAAGGACAAGCTTCACTTTAGTGCCCTTCAACACTTCCATGTAAGCAATGCGCTCTTCTTCTGAACATTCATCTTCCAGAAGGGCAGCCTCTTTGCCACTCTTGTCTTTCTGCCACGCCAATAACCAAAAATGCTTCTAGGTTGTTTTTCTACCTTTCCTTCTTTGGCTCTGGCAATGTGAGTTTCTATACCAGCTTTGAGGAAACAATAAAAATCAACAAGCTTCACCCTTCCATAATCTTGCGTTCACCACTTTCCTTCCTGCCAACGGGCAGCTTAGTTGTATGCCTTGTTGTTAGTCTCTTTTGGTTTTGAATAATCTCTGTACAATTCATTAGGATTTGACAATGCTGGCACACTTCTTGGCATAGTATAAGTATAATTGGTTATTTATAATGCAGTTAATACCCAGAGGTTTCTAAGCCAAGACCCAGAAATCGAACCTGTGTTGCTCCGCTTTGTCTTGCTTCCAAGACGAGCGTGTTGCCCCTGAGCTATCCTCCCAATGAAACAGTATGTGTACCATGCTTGGATTGGAAAAATGCTGCATAATTCTTAGCTTTGGGTAATACTTGTTCCCTGTAAATCACACATTTAAAGTTCAGTCACCTTAGTATAGTGCTACAATGTTCTTCTGCTTTACAAATGATCCTTCTGATTAGCCTTCACTTTTAGGGTCACTTTTTAACCACATGCGATAAGTATTTCAGCCTCTTTCAAAATGTTTAATATTCAATGAAACCTATTCCTGCACGTTCACTTCTACCCGAGTGCTGCTTCTGTAATCTTCATTGACCAGCCATCAACAATTGAATTTGACTCTCTTTACTCATACACAAGAGCTACTTTTGTTGCATTGCACTGTCTGACAATCACCGGTCAGGTTTATAAGCTTTCACTGACATGCAAGTGATTTTCCTTGGCTACAGTTGCCTGCCTTTGTTTCCTGAAGGGATCAGAATGCTCGGCAACCCTCACCGGCTTCTGTCTTCACGTTCTGCAGGACTAGCACTGCTTCTGGCTTCTTCAAAAGTACACCCTGATATTCACAAGTGACAAGTGACATGGAAGCAATGCCCTTTTCTTCGTAAGACACTGGTTGGGCTAGAAAAACTGACAATTTAGAAAATCATAGCCATAATTTACTCATGTCTAAGAATATATTTCCGATCAGGTGGGGAAATCATGTTTTGAATGCTGCAGCAGATGCTGCAGTGACAATTGATCTTCTTATATCTAACCCTGATTGAGCAAAGGTCAACATTTTTTGAAAAGGCGGGGCGGGAAATATGGTGAAGTGTTCTACATACAAGGACTTTAACATATTCTTGTTTGGTACCAAAAAATATGGGGTAATGGCCGACTATCTCACGAAATGCCTGTCACTGGACTTTCGCAGGAAATACTTGAGATTTAAATTAAACCAGTGGACCACTAGAGACATACTGTGTGGAAGGAAACAAATCACCTTGAATCAAAACCATTGCCTGAATATAAATCAAAGAGAAACACTGCAACATCTCATTATTGAGGGCACAGCCTTGAATAATGTAAGAAGAAAATGCTTTGGAAGCAAAATGATTGTGCAGGACCATTTGAAACAAGAGCAAATATGGCATCTCTTGTTTTCAAATCCGAGAGTAACGATACAAATAGCGATTGTACAATTTCTTGATATGGTGTTACCAAATTTGAAAATTGGCCAATCGCCTAGGAAATTATGCTAAATGAGTTATCCATTGTTTAAGTCCAGTAAGACTGGAAAGCAAATGATATGACAGTATTAACTGACTTATTTTATGTTTTGAAAGGTGGAATATTACCCTTTTGATGTTTTCATGGAGAATCAATTTTACCTTTATATGTTGGTTGGTATGTTAATTAATTTGGAAATGTATGATGTTTTCTTTTGTATAAAATAATTTGAAAAGTTGTATTTTCAATTAAACAAATAAAAAAAAATAGAAAAAGAAGCACACCCTTCCATGATGAAGGTGTCTTCATTCCCGCCACTCAGTTGTGGAGCTCGACTCACTCCTGGGTCCCTCGGCTGCATACCAACTTCCAGCCACAGTCTCTGGCACGCCTTCTGGTGCACAATCTCTGCAATCTGGGGAAAATCAGTCTTCCTTCACGTTTTCCGCTGTGCAACCTCTGCACTTCAGATAAAGGGGGAAAAGGACTCTCTCAGGACCAGCAGTTGAAACCTGCTTTAAACTGGTCCCGGTGCCCTCTCTTTCCACCAACTTCTGTTTGGACTGTCAGTACCATTTTTTATTTTTTTTATTTATTGAATTCTTGCAAAGCACTAAAAACACACCCGTAGGCCTCAGAGTGCTGCACAAAAACAAAGACATACAAACATCATAGACATAATAAATGAACAGAAAATATAAAGAGCAAAATAAAAGGCATCAAGCGGTTCCCCATAGGCAATGACTTTAGGTAGTGGTTAAGTATCAAACTACAAGTCTTAGATTGGAGGAGCCCATTGGAAGTACTTAGAAAAACTGGGAGATTACTGGTTCCACACCAAAACACAGTCCCTATTCTTCAGGGTGCACCAGCCGTCAATTTTTACTCTACGTAGAAACTTCAGATCGAGACTTCTGACTACACCCGAACCCGTTCATAGACAAAGCCATGCCAGTACTTTATTTTGTAAATCTTCCTTTGGTTCCCTCTCACAAGAATCTTCAACATTGGTGATTATAAAACTCCTATGGTCATTGACCCGGCCTCTAGTTGGACCATCCTTGGACATTGTCATGTAGGACTTTCGCTAATGCTACTGCTGTCAATACTCCAGCTCCACCTCCATCTCCTTCCTATGTCCTGCACCCGAGAGCGTGTTTTAAGCCTTTCTGCCTCCCCAGTTGTGGGTCATTATGCCTGGCAAGCTGACCACTCCTGCGATATTGCTCTTGAGCCCTCTTCATCATCCCAGTACTTAAGGTATTATGGGACTTGTAGTCCCCAACATCAGAAGTTGTTTTTTTGTCATGTTTCTATTTTTAATGGCCAGCTTATTTCTCCTAAATGTATTTAGGGAAAGATCACAAGAGTTCATTTGAACAGGAGAAGGCAATTCATTTAAGTTATTATTTATACATTCCCTTTCTCTGTACCTCTTGGAGTTAGGAGGGTTTTTAACTTTGGAAATCTTAAACAGCATTTCCTTACTTGGGATGTTTATACTTTTACCACCATCAAAAGGTTCAATGTGTATTTTAGGTATATCAAAACACCAATAAGCCATTACATGTCCTGATCCTGTAAAAGGTTCTTCCCTGGTAAATGCAATTACTGTGCATCATCACACGGATCTCCTCACCACCCTGGGCCTGACCTCCTCCCAAGGGATCCTCCCGCAGTACACCACCCCCAGGGCAGGATCAGGAAGTTTCTGCCTTTCCCTTGCCACCTGGGAAAAGACTTTAGGCAGGGGTTTATTGAGGGATCCATTGGGTTCATCAAACAATGCATTCATGCATACTGTATGACCTATGCAAAAACAATCCAATTAAACAATTTAGTGTGGTGATGCGTAAAAGGGGTGTTCTTGAATCCAAGCACTGTGAAAGTGAGAATTCAATATACCACTCTCAGAGGAAATTACTACTCACAGCGTAGAGCTGTGCAGGTGGCCTAGGTTTAGTGATCATTGTACTTCAACTATGTGCCCAAGGACACACATTCATATATGCACAGCGGCATGCTCTATAAATCACAGTTCATATAGTATGTGAAATGAATATGCTGCTCCTTTGCTGCGTCTAGAGCTTTGACCTTGGCTCATGTGTATGTTTCATGTGTTTGTGGGTGGTAACGTGTTAACTCCAGGGCTGACATATTTAGGCATCCCACATGTGCCAGGACACTAAAGTGCAAGATGGCAAAACCCTTTCTTGTTTTGACATTAGTCATAGTGGGAAGGGATTCTGTCATATTGGCAATCTCTTAGTAAGACCTACTTGGCCTTTGCAAAATCCACATAGAATTCAACATTGGTATCAGATTCCCGAATAGCTTTCATTTTTGGTAGACAGAGAAAGCCAATCGCTGCAAAAGCTTCCTCATCCATGCAGTGAGGTCAAACAAAGATAAGGGTCAAGAGATTAAAGATGCTTAAAGATGAGTTGTAAAATCTGATAACTAAATATATACAGGGATATAAGGAGCATGCAAATCAAGGAAAACACAGTAAAAAAATATACATAAAACCAACCGAATTTTCATACTATTTCAGACCAACAGAGATGCCCACCTCTGTGGTATGGATTATGTAATGTCTTCGACGCATATCTGCCTGAGTAGCAGCTGCAATGCTAACAAACTCTAAAACATGGCCTCAGGAAAAGGAATGCAGTTAATTCACTTTGACACTGTGTAACATTGTGTGGTTTATCAGATCGGTTGTTTCATTACTTGCCAAGTTGAAACTGTACACACCTGGTAAATCTCTTTGCTCATCTAATCAAGACCTGCTTACTCGGCCCTATTTAATATTAAAGCAAAAGGTGAGAGAAGATTTCTTCCAGGCACCCAAGATTTGGAACTATTTACCAGCAGATATTCGGAGTATCCTTGATATTTTGCCCTTTTGATTGGCCCTAAAAGCTTTCCCTGTTAACCAAATTCCACAAACCACTCCAGTGCTGACTTGGTTTATCTTCCGCCAGCCACTAGAAGCAATAACGGTTATGGAGTACACTCAATAAATATCCCAATCATCAACTTCAATAAATTGAATTGATGAAACAGAGTACTTGGTATAATTGAGTCAAGTGGTCCCACATCACTGCCTACAGACTGAAAACCTGGACTGGCAGGGATCCAAAGATTTAAAAAACTAAAACAGTCCTCCCCGACTACTACGTGAACTTGTATGAACGCAAAATGGTAAATGAGCCAGGGGTAGAGTTATACCTGGGGAAGCTCATGACTCAGCAATTAAGAGTAAAAGGGAAGAACTGGATGCCCCATTTATAACTGATGAGATTGAGTGGACTATGAGATCAATGAATAAAGGGAAGCAGCCAGGCCAAGATGGTCTTAAAATTGAATTCTCTGTGAAGCATGGAGCAGATGCCAATCCTTTGTACAAAATTCAATAATGCAATTGTTGAAAATCGTTCTCAAAGAGACTCTGATAATTCAACAACAAAGAAGAGACCCTGAAATATGTGGCCAATATACACTAATGTTCCTAATCAATGCAGGAAACAAGATACTCATGAAAATCATTAACAAGAGAGTGGAAGAAAAAATGGCTACTTACGAGACATAGACCAAACAGGGTTTATCAGGGGCAGGTGAGCTCAACATCAGATGTGTAAGTTGGAAGATATTCAACATCACTTTATTTAGAAAGAAATGGCGCCTGTGGTGTTGCAGAGAAGGAATTTGACAATGAGAGCAGGACTTTCCTCTTCAAAGTCCTAAATAAAAGTAAACTTGGAGATGGATTTGTAAACTTGATTAACTCTTTGTTATGGGAGTATTGTTAGAACCAAATTCCACAATCGATTTCCAAGGTACGCCAAATATGCAGCAGAACTAAACTGGATTGCCCAATGTCCCCATCTACTATTTGATATTGCACTAGAAATACTACCGATAGCCTTAGAATAGATGATAAGTACCAGGGATGAAGATAAAAAGTGTGGAGTTAAGGTCCTTATTGTTAGCTAATGACCTGCTCCTTTTTCTGGGGAAACCAGAAAGACACCTGCCCTAAATGTTTGAAACAATTGAAGGCTGGGAAAAGCCTGCCATGATGGCCATACAGTAGATGTTGTGCAGCTGGAGAATTGATTGCTTCATTTTACATGTATCCATGGACTGCATCAGATATCTAGGGTTAATCTACTTGAGAGACAACTTTTAAACCCTCCTGCATGGCATTACTAATGATATGGAAAGGTAGTATCCTTTGCTGCTGGGAATCTGCAACAACATTATGTAATAAAAATGATGGTGTGCTGGAAATTCCTTACACTATTTCGAACATACACTCATAAATTTCAAAAGTTTATGTATGAAGATTGCTAAAATACTCTCTATTTTGCCAAGAAAGGCTCAAGGCTGTTTTTGGCCTGACTACAAACACCTGTCAACTAAGCTGGGTATGGCCTTTCATGCATTGGGGACTGTTCTTTATTACTATTCTACTACTCTATTCTATACTGAGGTCCACTACCCTAGAACTATGCTCTGGGATATTACAGAGGCCCACATCCCAAACATTGAGCTGGGTGAATCTGGCATAGAGCCATGTCCCAAGAGAAAAACGCAAGACTGGTTTTACTTCAGCATATCCACAGAGGCATGAGCAAACAAACAGGGAACCTACACATTCCAGTAGTAGCCCTTTTTATGTTGGATTACTCCATTAACATTAAAAAAAAGTGAAGAGGGAGAGAACCCTTATCACAGTAGCGGGTATGAGTTTAGCACATGATGAGTCCATTTTCAAGTCAAGGAATCAGAAATTGCTAATTATGTCAAAGAAATATTATTTTATTCAATTTCCAGCTGATACATGTTTCAACCCTCCTGGGTCTTTTGGACTCTCTCAGATGAAGGGTTTTATGGAATTATCTACATCACACAGGATATCATCCAGGACTGAACATTTACAATTCCTAACCAACCGGAGATCTACTATTCTTTTTACCTTTTACTATACTATGCATCAGAATTATATCAAGCCTTGACATTACCAGCAATCTCATTGGTCATCTTGGTCATCTTGACATCACAATTGAGTTTTTTGCCTTGATAAAGACCCAGGAGGGTTGAAACACGTGTTGGCTGGAAATTGAATTAAATAATCTTTCTTTGACATTATGAGCAATTTCTTGATTCCTTGACTTGAAGATTGACTCATCATGTGCTAAACACATACACAGTGCTACAGTGATAAGGGTTCTCCCCATCTTTACCTGTTTAAACTTAACTTGGGACAGAAGGACACTGTCTCTCTTGAACACCCACAGACACAGCACGGACCGCAAATTACGCAGCGGTCCCTATATTCTAGTGTCCTAGACCTGGCTCTTACATGTTAAAATATAAACAACTAATTGGCAACAACACAATCTTCCCCCTTGTTAGTCAATCCATTCTCCAAAACACACATAATTAATAAAATGAAATAAAAAATATATATAAAAACAAATAAAACCACATTTCAGTAATCAAATATTATATCACTTGTTTACTCTATTTGGGACCCACTACCCTTAAAGGTTTTAACCTATGACCTGAGTGTGTATTATCCGCCTTCTTATGTTAAGGGTCCTATCTTTAAACCTCACCAGGTTATACAGGAACAGAGGCTCAAAACAGTTTATCAACATTGCCATGGCTTCCTTACATGATCTAACGTGAGGCTCCAAAGAGTGTGGTTTTAACCACATTATCTTCTCACAGTGATAGGGAGAGCAGATAGGGAATACATGGGCCAAATCTTTGTTAAACACCACCCCACACAGGCATTTTGATGTGTCTCTACCTGAACTTGCTCTTTTAAAGAGTGGTAGTACATTTCTTCAAGCAGGTTGTCGTTGACCTCGACGTAAATAGCCTGTGAAGGAATGGATTAAGTTCTTTCTTCATCCACGGATAATGCCCTCTCTCTACACCAAGTTTGTATAACTGCTTTGATTTGTGTCAAAATCCCCAGACGCATGTCTTCCTTAGTTCTAACAGCGAAGTCATCCCAGATCTTACTTCCTTCCTTATACCAGAGATACTTGTCCCTACTTTCTTTTTTTTAAACTCTTTATTTTGATTTTCAACAAATTATCTAAGCATTACACAAATAATATATACATTGCAGATCATCATTATCATCCATTTGAATAATCAGCAATACTATCAATAACAATATAACAGTTAGAAAATAATCAAATTATCCGCCAATCAAACTGCAACCTATGGTGTAACAACTGACCCACATGTAAAACCAATATAAACACAAGACATAAGACAAAACAAATACCCATCCCCATGACAGATTCCCCCCTCCCTAACAACATTACTAAGTTTCCTATATTAACACTCTAATCCAACTCTACTCATAAATTTCATTAAAGGGTCCCCACAATTCCCCATAAGTTCCCTCTCTACATTGTCTGCGAAACATCATCTTCTTAAAGCTTGAAAGAATGTGTAAATCACCAAGCCAGTCATCCATACATGGCTTCTTCCTTGTTTTCCACACTTTTAGTATTTGTCTAATTGCAATTAAGAGAACTTTATTAATCCAATCTAATGTTGCACAATCAATATTTCGTCCACATTTTGCTGACTGTAGAATCACTGCCAATGAATTATGTGAGAATGTAATATTCCAAATCATGTGAATTCTATCTGACACATCATTCCAAAAAGCCATTACCCTAACACAGTCCCACAACATGTGATGCAAAGTATCTTTCTCTTTTTGACAACCCAACATTTTTTACTTTCAATTAAGCCCAACATACTCATTACAACTGGGGTCCAATAAAGGCACCCCAATATTCTTTGATGAATGTAACGTAGATTCAAATCAGCCTTTCCCCTAAGAGGAACTTTGCAAAGATTCTCCCACTACTTTATTGAGATAACCCTGCCCAATTCTACATACCAGGTCAGCCTTAACTTCTCCCATAAGCCTATCAGATGTCTCTCCAATGGCAAGAGTATTAAAAAGCTTGAAACCTTCTGCGGCATTGCCGCAAGTAAATTACACATCTGAGATTTCTGCATCATCGGTTTATCCAGCATCTGTTGCCTTTCAAATATCAAAGTCTCCATAATTTCATATCTTTTAAGCTCCCTCCTATTCAGTCCAAACTTCTCCATCAAAAACTCAAAGGATACTATTCCTCTTTGGCACCAGATGTCCCCAATTAACAATATAAGTCTATTAATCCAACTCCTGCAATTTAACATTTTATTACGTATTTGTAACACTGGGTTATGCCAAATTGAAGCATTTTTGTACATGTACAATCCTTGTTCACTTCCCAATATCAATGATGTCACTGTATCTTTGGTGACAATGACTGACTGCACGTTAGAAGCTTGTTTAGGTAGTTTCCCTAAAGAGTATAGACTCTCTACACAATATGGTTCCAACTTTCACCTTTCTATTTGTGCCCATAATGGTATTGAGCATCTCTCCACATCAAAATAATTAACCGATTGCTTTAACAAAAATCCTTTGCAGCAGTTCTCAAGTATATGATATCCAAATCCTCCATCCTGGACACTCCGGACCATGATATATTGAGGTATTTTATGATTTTTCCACACACCCCATAGAAACTCCTGAAACACTTTGTCTATACGTCCAAGGATGTTTTTTTGTAAACCGTAAAGGGAGTGACTGAATGATATATAAAACATTTAGTAACAGCATCATTTTGATAGCATTTCGTCTTTGCCCAGACACTCAATGTAATTTGTCCCCATTTTTGAATATCCCTCCGAAGAATTCCTATTATCTTGTCCACATTATATTCAACCATTCTCTTCATATCCCGAATAAGGTACACCCCTAAATATTTCACATATACATTTTCCCACTTACAGTTCCAATTCATCAGTTGATTACCTACTGGGATGTCCCTCAGGGGAAATACTACTGTTTTCTCCCAATTAATCTTGTAGCCTGATAGCATTCCCACCTATTCAATCGTGTTCCTCAAAATAGGACCTCCTTCCTGTGGATCTTTTAAAATAACTGTGACATCACCTACGTAAGATAGAACGTTAATTTCTTCATCTCCTACCCCTAAACCTTTAAGAATCTGTTTCTGTCGAATATAGGCTAATAGAGGCTCAGGTGCTTAGTTAAAAAGATAAGGGGACAATGGCCATCCTTGCCTTGTACCCCTAAATAATTGAAAAGTTGCTGAAAATTATATTCGATTGTAGTGCCCCAATAGCATTAATAAATTGAGGTCCAAATCCCATTTTCATCAAGGTCCAATTCACTCTATCAAAAGCCTTCTCGGCATTTAGAAAGATTAATAGAATTTCCCCAACTTCTGAGTCTGGCAGATTCAGAATATCTAAAAGCATTCTAATATTATCATAGCCATATTGGTGCCTCATTAATTCTAACTGCGTTCTATCAATGAGTTCCCCAATATATTTACCAAATCTATTAGCTAGACTCTTTGGGCCTCATTACGACCCAGGCGGATTTCGCGGTGCTAAATGCACCGCGAAGCATGGCGGAAAGCCGCCGATAGCGCCATGGGGGTTGGCGGATTTACCGCCCCATTCCGACCTTGGCGGGGCGGTAAATCCCCAATCCCCATTCTGCCCTTCCCCATTCCCATTTTTGCCCCATAGGGTATAATGGGAGTGGGGAAGGAGTTAATTACGCCACCGTAAAATACGGTGGCGTAATTAACAACGAGGTCCCGTAGCGCCATGGTTTTCTCCGCCTGGTAAAACCAGGCGGAAAAGGCCGCCATGGCGCTACGGGAACTCGTAGTATGGCGGAGAGGTACGCCATGCACTACGCTGGCGTAAAACCCTCTCCGCCAGGGTCCTAATGAGGCCCTTTGTGAAAATCTTCACATCCACATTGAGCAGCATTATAGGGTGTTAATTACAGCATTTAGATGTATCTTGCCCTGATTTAGGGATTACTATGACAATTGCCTTTCATTGAAGGTCATAACATCCCTTCTACCACAATGTGATTATATGAATCACATAGTTCTGGTGCTAATTTAGGTCCCAGCGCCGCAGGTGAGTAAATCCTTGCCCTGATCTCCCTAGCCTTGTGTCTTGGCCTGTTCCAGCTCCCGCCTCCCAGTGCCTTGCCCCGCTCCCCTGATAGGCTGCTTTCATTCCTCCTCAGCGGTTTGGTCTCCGGCACCAGCACCTGCTGGCCACTTTAGGTCCCGGCACCGCAGGTAAGTAAATCCTTGCCCCGAGCCCCCTAGCCTTGCATTTTGCCCCTTTTTGTATGTTTTTACCCCCCAACCCCTTTGTGCACCGTGTTGACTTAATTTCCTTCCCCCTTCCAGGTCCAGCCTTCCAGCTCCTGCCTCCCAGCTCCCGCCCCCAACCCCTGATAGGCTACTTTCATTCCTCTTTGGCGACCTGCTCTCCGGCACCAGCACCTGCGGGTCACTTTAGGTCCCGGCACTGCAGGTGAGTAAATCCTTGCCCACAGGCCCCTAGCCTTGTGTCCTGGCCCTTTTTGTATGTTTTTTGCCCCCCAGCCCCTTCGTGCACCGTGTTGCCTTTGCTTCCCTCCCCTTCCCAGCTCCTGCCTCGCAGCGCCCTCCCCCCTCACCTGATAGGCTACTTTCATTCCTCCTCGGCGGCCTGGTCTCTGGCACCAGCACCTGCGGGCCACTTTAGGTCCCGGTGCAGCAGGTGAGTAAATCCTTGCACGAGCCAACTAGCCTTGTGTCTTGGCCCTTTTTGTATGTTTTAGCTCTCCCAGCCTCTTCATGCACCGTGTTGCCTTCATTTCCTTCCCCCTCCCAGCTCCCACCTCCCAGAACCCCCCCCCTCTGATAGGCTCCTTTCATTCCTCTTTGGCGGCCTGGTCTCCGGCACCAGCACCTGTGGGCTACCTTAGGGCTTGGCGCTGCAGGTGAGTAAATCCTTGCCCCGAGCCAACTAACCTTGTGTCTTGGCCTTTTTTGTATGTTTTTAGCCCCGCCAGCCCCTTCGTGCACCGTGTTGCCTTCACTTCCTTCTCCCTTCCAGCTCCTGCCTCCCAGCACCCACCCCCCTCTTCTGATAGGCTACTTTCATTCCTCTTCGGCTACCTGGTCTCCGGCACCAGCACCTGCGGGCCACTTTAGGTCCTGGTGCCGCAGGTGAGTTAATCCTTGCCCCGAGCCCCCTAGCCTTGTGTCTTGGCCGTTTTATGTTTTTAGCCCTGCCAGCCCCTTCGTGTACCGTGTTGCCTTCACTTCCTTCTCCCTTCCAGCTCCCGTCTCCCAGCGCCTGCCCTGCCCCCCTGATAGTCTACTTTCATTCTTCTTCAGCGGCCTGGTCTCCGGCACCAGCACCTGTGTGCCACTTTAGGTCCCAGCGCCACAGGTGAGTAAATCCTTGCCCCAAGCCCCCTAGCTTTGTGCCTTGGCCCTTTTTGCATGTTTTTAGCCCTCCCAGCCCCTTCGTGCACTGTGTTGCCTTTGCTTCCTTTACTCTCCCAGCTCCCACCTCCCAGAACCCGCCCTGCCCCCCTGATAGGCTACTTTCATTCATCTTTGGCTGCCTGGTCTCCGGCACCAGCACCTGCGGGCCACTTTAGAGCTCAGCGCTGCAGGTGAGTAAATCCTTGCCCCAAGCCAACTAGCCTTGTGCCTTGGCCCTTTTTGTATGTTTTTAGCCCCACCAGCCCCTTCGTGCACCATGTTGCCTTCTCTTCCTTCCCCCTCCCAGCTCCCTCCTCCCACCTCCCAGCACCCGCCCCTCTCCCCTGATGGGCTACTTTCATTCCTCTTCGGCTGCCTGCTCTCCGGCACCAGCACCTGCGGGCTACTTTAGGTCCTGGCTCCGCAGGTGAGTAAATCCTTGCCCGAGCCTCCTAGCCTTGTGTCTTGGCCCTTTTATGTTTTTAGCCCCGCGAGCCCCTTCGTGCTCAATGTTGCCTTGACTTCCTTCCACCTCCCAGCGCCCGCCCCCCTTCTCTGATAGGCTACTTTAATTCCTCTTCAGTGGCCTGGTCTCCGGCACCAGCACCTGTGGGCCTCTTTAGGTCCCAGCGCAACAGCTGAGTAAATCATTGTCCCAAGCCCCCTAGCCTTGTGTCTTGGCCCTTTTTGTATGTTTTAGCTCCCACAGCCCCTTCGTGCACCGTGTTGCCTTCGCTCCCTTCCCCCTCTCAGCTCCCACCTCCCAGCGCCCGCCCCACTCCCCTGATAAGCTACTTTAATTCCTCCTCGGTGGCCTGGTCTCCGGCACCAGCATCTGCGGACCACTTTAGATCCTGGCGCCGCAGTTGAGTAAATCCTTGCACGAGCACCCTAGCCTTGTGTTGTGGCCCTTTTTGTATGTTTTTAGCCCCCCCAGCGCCTTCGTGCACCGTTTTGCCTTCGCTTCCTTCCCCCTCCCAGCTTCCGCCTCCGAGCGCCCACCCGCCTCCCCTGATAGGCTACTTTCATTCCTCTTCGGCGGCCTGGTCTCCGGCACCAGCACCTGCGGGCCACGTTAGGTCCCAGCGTCACAGGTGAGTAAATCCTTGCCTCAAGCCCCCTAGCCTTGTGTCTTGGCCCTTTTTGTATGTTTTTAGCCCCCCGCCCCTTCGTGCACCGTGTTGACTTCTCTTCCTTCCCCCTCTCAGCTCCCGCCTGCCAGCGCCCGCCCCACTCCCCTGATAGGCTACTGTAATTCCTCCTCTGTGGCCGGGTCTCTGCACCAGCATCTGCGGGCTACTTTAGATCATGGCGCCGCAGGTGAGTAAATCCTTGTCCCAAGCCACCTAGCCTTGTGTCGTGGCCCTTTTTGTAGGTTTTTAGCCCCCCCAGCCCCTTTGTGCACCGTGTTGTCTTCGCTTCCTTCCCCCTTCCAGCTTCCGCCTCCCAGCGCCCACCCCCTTCCCCTGATAGGGTGCTTTCATTCCTCTTTGGCAGCCTGGTCTCCGACACCAGCACCTGTGGGCCACTTTAGGTCCCGGCGAAGCAGGTGAGTAAATGCTTGCCCCGAGCCCCCAAGCCTTGTGTCTTGGCCCTTTTTGTATGTTTTTAGCCCCCCCAACCCTTTTGTGCACCGTGTTGCCTTTGCTTCCTTCCCCCTCCCAGAACCCACCGACTGCACACATCCAACTGATATCTCCAGCATCACACCTAACACTAGGATGCAGCTACCACCCGGCAAGTACATCAGCTGCACACATATCTGGTGCACCCATGTACCTTACGACTCTACTCTCTCTCTACTGACCAGAACTACGGTTTCCAAAGGCGTTCAATCTACCAGCGCTTTGAGGTCATACCAATGATATATAGAGCGCTATATAAATGCCAAGTAACATAACATAGCATAACACAATTGAACATCAAATGATTTATAAAATTCAACCCGTAGCCCGTCTATACCCAAAGTTTTCCCAACCTTTAGTTCACTAATTGCCAATAGGATTTCTGAAACAACGCTCAGGGCATCTAGGAAATACCTACCATCCTCAGTTAGACAAGGAATATCAATTTTTCCAGAGAAATCAACCAATTAATGTTCATGTTGGACAAGATCATCAGCATATAAATCAGCATAGAAAGAACGGAAACATTTGCTTATCTCTTTCTTTTTAACAACTACATCTTCTAAGCCATCATCAATTTTTTGAACAAACGATCTTTCAGAGAAGCCCTTCAGTTTATTTGCCAATTTCCTACTTTCCCCGCCCCCATCTCATTCTTCCCAATATTATTAATTCATATAGAATATACCCTATTTGACCTGGGCATCCATCCCATATTTCAAAGTTTCTTTTACCTTATCCAACCTTATGTGATCTTTTTTTGGCTATTGACAGAGCATAAGCCCTTTGCAAGTCATCTAACTCCAATTCAAGTTCATTTAACTTTGACTTTCCCTCTCTCCTTGCTCTAGCAGTCCAATTCATCAATTCACCTCGAATCAAGGCTTTAAAGGAGTCCAAGACCATCAGACTATCAGCTCATCCTTTATTATCACTAAAATAGTTTGTTATAAAACGACTAAAATCCTTTACAGTGTTTTCTTCTTTTAGAATAAAGGTCTTAAGTCACCATCTATAGAAACTTTGTCTAGCCGAAATAAGATTCCATTTTATTTCTACCAATCAGTGATCAAAGAGGTTCCATTCTTCCATATTTGCCTCTACTACAGCCTCAACTAGTCTATCAGAAACAAAGATGTAGTCAATTCTAGAGAACGAATCGTGTCCTGGGGAATAAAATGAGAAATCTCTTTCCCCTTGATGCAAACTCCTCCAAATGTCAACTAAGCCAAATACAACTAGACATTCTTGGAATTCTTTACTTGATTTTTGTCCTGTGAAAGGGCATGACAATGACCTATCCATTTTATAATCCAATATACAGTTAAAGACTCCCCTAACATCAACGACTCACCTCTCATATCTCGTAATAGCTCAACCAAGGATTCAAAGAAGTTTCTCCCTCCAGCACATGCAATAATCTTACCCTCATATTTCAAAACAACTATTATGACACGTCCCTCTCCATCTATACTCACTTTTTCCATAAACATGCCCAGTCCCTTCCTAAATAAGATCCCTACCCCTCTTGACTTTGAAGAGTGGCACTTTAACAGTATGTTAGTGTACTTTGAGTTAGTAAGCAAGTTCCCTGTACCTTCTACCAGATGAGTCTCCTCTAAGAAGGCCACATCAACCTTTTCTCTACAAAGTTTAGATAACATTTTCTTCTTTTTGTTTGAGCAATTTAAACCTTTCACATTCCTGGTACTCAATGGCAACAACCCCATCTTACAGATTTACAAAACTTCGTAGTATTCATGTTTAAGCTTTGTCCAATATCAGGTATAATTTCATTGTGAATGTTATAATAATGCGTACATTTCTGCAACAGTATGGAGTTCCCAATAACGTATTCAGACTCTTACTAGTAATATAACAGACTAGCCCATATTTGATCTCACCTTCCCCCTAATGACAAACACAAAGACACCACAAACACATATATAATAGTTGCAATTGAAAAGAATCCACCAAAGTTGCACTCAAATTAAAGCCTATTATTTACATTACCAGTGTTGTTCCTAACTATACCCCAGAAACCTGCGCCCCCTTTCTAAAGCATTATTCTATCCTTCCAATCTCCATTGATAGCCTTAAACAACTTATTCATCTAACAACATATTTCTCCTTAAACATTATGACTAATTCAGTGATAATGCATAACATATTTTACATGATGTCTAAATTATTGAAGACTCCCTTATGCTTGTTAGGTCCAATCAAAAATCTAACTGTATATACACTTATAGATTACTTGATGATCTGCCTTGACTAGGCAAAAGAGTTGTTTCATTAAACATAAACTCCACACTCTATATAGTCATGCCTTACTGTATTTAGAACAGCCACTCTGTATACCGTATATCTTGGTACAATAGACCAGATAACCATATCAATTGTATAATAACTTTACACCGCAATTCCCCATGAAAGGTTACAATATCAAGTGACTTCCACCATCTGATTGTATGCTTTATTCAATCCGCTGATTCCATCTCCGCAGTATTGCTTTCATCCTATTACTATAAAGCGTATATGGAGTGATATAGGGTATAACAAACTCTTGGTTTCAAAGTTGACGTCTATGATACATCAATAATATGTATATCCTCACAGTTCAGATGTTAAAAATTAGGAATGTTATACCACAATTGCCAACAGACTCACCAAATGATAGCAGAAATGCAGAAAGCTATGCATATATCATACAACCATTTAGAATACGTATTTCCTGATTGGTTGTAATGATGTTCCTAGGAACTGGATTTCTATGGAACTAGTTACATTCAAGTACATTACCTCCATCCTAATAGGAACATAAAGATGACTTTGATCCAACCAGACGTGCAATCAAGTATGTTCGATAACCCCCAAACATATTTCATGTAAAACGTTATTGCCATTGACTTTCACTGAATGATACAAATTTTAAATTGATGTGTCAAGCGTCTCCATACATAAACATATACTTCACGAGTCCCTCCAGTATCAGACCATAGGATGGAAAACCCGTGAATATGTCAGATGGACATAAATATCCCCATAGAAAACTTCAAAAAACACCTCGACAGTAGCATACAGAGCAATCATCGATCCTATCATTAACCATAAGGCATCAATGTTTCCTTTCCATTTCATGAACATTTAAATCTGCAATTGCATGTATTCCAAAGATCTTCTCCAGAACAGTATGTTTTCCACAGTTCCTTACTTAAGTGGTGGCATATTTGTACAGCCACAGGTATTATTTCATTTATTACATTTAAACACATGGCAGTCATATTGTCGTTGGCCTTACTCAATTTATACGTTTTTGAAGCAAAGAGTGAAACATGCAGACCCTTACTCTTCCGCTGTATGGCAACTTGAATCAATTCACTAACAATACGGACATGGCTGAGCCAGCACCGTGGAATGTATGTCAGCCAGTGAACATTACTTAGTGGTAGGGCCTCATTACAACTCAGGCGGTAAGGGGTTTACGGCAGCGTTAACAGCGCCGACCCTTACCGCCTGATTACGAGGTCCCCTAGCGCCATGGTGCTTTTAACACCTGCTTTTAGCAGGTGTTAAAATCCATGGCGCTAAGGGACCATGGAGTTAATTACGCCACCGTAATTTACGGTGGCGTAATTAACGCCTTCCCCACTCCCATTATGCCCTATGGGGCAAAAATGGGAATGGGGAAGGGTAAATGGGGATTGGGGACTTACCGCCCCGCCTAGGTCGGAATGGGGCGGTAAGTCCGCCAACCACCATGGCGTAAACGTAGTTTACGCCATGGTGGTAAAGTCACGGCTCAGGCGGTAACTTACCGCCTGGGTCGTAATGAGGCCCGTAGTATTTAACACTTTAAAATTAACTCATTAAAAAGCTTTCAACTTTCCACCTTCCGCTGATTTGTACATATGAGATGGTCTTCTGCCTACAGTTACCAGTCCATGCAGAAGTGTTTGGCAAGGGGTAAAATGTTGTTGTCATAAATAGTAGCACTCGTTCACAGGAAACAACTGGTATCCCAGTATCTTACAGTAGGTTTCCTTTTGGAATAGATGCTTTCGTTGTTGCACGTTTGCATTATAGTTAGTCGATTTGACATTAAGCAAACCGCATGTTAGGACATGCGGGGAACCATATAACAATCCAGCTAATACAGAGGGCATTGGCCGCCAATTACACAATCACTTCCAATCATGATTTATTCCTTCCCTGACATCCGAGCAGTAGCGTTTCTGCCAGTGTGTCATTCATTCCTCAGAGTGTATTCTTCAATGCTGAATAATATACGGCTTTTATAAATGGAGGTCATTGGCCGCCAATTACATAATCACTTCCAATAGTGATTTCTTTCTTTCTTTGACGTCTGAGCAGTAGCGTGCCTGCCTGCGTGCGCATTCATTCCTCAGAGTGCATTCTTCAATGCCGAATAATATACGGCTTCTATAAACAGGAGCAAAGAGCCATTTATCCATTTGATTGTTTCTTCCAACCCCGCCTTACCACATACCTCTTTACGCATTTCGGATGACTCGTTCCAAGACTCATTTTCCACAGTGCGATTCCCCGACTGCTGAGCCATCACGTGTGTCCACAAATTAATCCGGCGTGAGCGCGTATGAACGCAGAATCACATAAAAAGAGGTGGGTGCTTTCCTCAAGCACCCGCAATTCCAAACAACAACAAAAATCAACGAAGAAATGGCAGAGCCGTTTGAAATAACGGATTTAAGTAATTATATGAATGAAGTTGAATCAAAATTAAATAAACACTTACCCTATAATATCTATAATATTAAAACTTAAAAAAGAAGTGGAATCCGGCCCTCAAGAACCATCTAAGACTGTCATTTATCTCTTTTTTTTTTTGTTTTTTTACTGTGCAGTCTTTTAAATTGATAATAGTGCCTCCATTGGTTCAATATCCAAATCTGTCAGAAAGGCTTGTGCATTCTTTTAATCAGTAAATGAGTGAATCTGACTTTCCACAAAAACTCTCAGGATTGCAGGATATACCATATAGTATTTAAGTTTTTTATTCCCCGCTTTTTCTTTCGCCATATTAAAACACTTTCTCTTCTCCATGACATCTCTGCTGAGATCAGCGAAGATCATAATTTTGTTTCCTCTCCAGGCCAGATCACCAATTTCCTGGGATTTCTTAAGGATCAATTCCCTGGTAGGGAATTTTAAGAATTTAACAATAAAATGTCTGGGGCGCTGGTCCAGGGCTGGTTTTTGACCTAGTGACCTTTTCAATCTCTTTTTTTTAAAGATTTCTTAGGGTCCAGACTAAGCATGGAAATTAACGACTTTTCCAGAAATCCTTAATTATTTCTTCTTGAGAAATGTTCTTGTTCTGAAAGCTTGAGAGACATCTTCTCATTTTGAATCTCCAAGTTTCTCACTTGATCAGTAAATCGTAAAGCCTTATCATCAACTGCATTAAGGTGTTCTTCCAATGCTACCACTTTTCTAGTGAGGTCCAGATACCTTTTCTTCTGCATTAATCATCTTTGCCTTAATTTCTGCGATGTACATTGTCACCTGGTTAGCAATTCCAGTAGCTTGTCATCCCTCCTTTCATTTCCTCCTTTCTGTCTCTTAGCTAGCCGGGTAGTTTCAGTGGGACAGGGATCTTCAACCATCATAAAGGAAGTATAGTATATATCAAACAGCACAGGCACAGGAGCCCAACGCTTAAACTGCCATCTCTGGTGCTGACAGTTCTGGAATTTCCTTGTCCCTACTTTCTGAATCCTCCATTTCCAAGAGACCCATTATCGTGCTTGAATTTTCAAAGAGGCCCTATTTTAGAATGGAGTGGAAAGACAGAACTCGTTTCTGGCTTTAGGAAGCAATGATCTGTAGCTCTAGTTCTATTCTTAAGGCACTATTTGGGCATCCAGGTGGGAGACCTAAACGTTGGCACAGAAAATGTGTCTGTACTGTGCATAAGCTTACAGTTTCCATATCCTCAGCTTTCATTTCTGTAAGGCATCAAAGAGGAAACATTTAGTTGAAGACTTCCATACATTTGTCAAACCTCAGTACTCCATATCGGTAGTAGAATCTTAGAAGTACTTTGAGTCTAGCTGATGCTCTTTCTGCCTGGTATTTAATGCGTGCCACCCAACTTCTGCTCCTTGTAAACTTTGATCCAAGGTAAACATACGAGTTCACCACTTCAACTGGGTCTCCTTTTAATTCCCAACTGAAGGGTCTCCTCTTCTTCCCAAAGATCAAGATTTTGGTTTTGCTTTTGTTTAGTTATAATGTATAATATTCCAGGAAGTCATTGGCATGGCAGAGTCCTTGATTGAAACCACCTAGGGTTAGCATCAAAAGGACTGTGTCATCAGCAAACAGTGATGCGCTATACTCGTTGTTCCTCAGTTTAGGGGGAAATACCTTGTTGTTTCTGACTGGCTCAAAGTCCATCATAAAGAGAATAAACAGCAAAGGGGCAAGGGGGAAACCTTTCTTTTTTCCCTTTGTTGATCTCAAAATAAGATGCATTAACTCCTAAGCCTCCATTCCTGACTGCTGTCATGGTGTCCACATAACATAATTGCACCAATCTTAACAACCGAGGCAGTATCTCAATATTATTCAGTTTACTCCACAAAGTACCCCTGAGTATTGTGCCAAATGCTTTTTCCAGGTCCAGAAAGGATGCATAGACAGAGCCCCCCCCCTGACCCTGTAATACTTGTCAATAAGTGAGCTAAAAATGAAGCAGTGATCTATGGTCAAAAAGCCCCACCTATAGTCCGCCTGGGATGGTTGTAAAATATTATTCTCCATCGCCCACTCCTCCAGCCTACCAAAGATACACTTTGAGAAGATTCTGGATGTAATATCCAGTAAGGAGATTGGCCAATAACGGTGAGCATGGTAGGTGTCACCTTTTTTTTTAAATATTGGAACAATTATTCCTCTCCTCCAAGGGTCAGTACCATAGCAGCCTCATTAATTGCTCCAAATAATTCAACCAAAATAGGCACACAGAGGTTGGAGAACCCTACAAATATCTGATTTCAACCCATCTGGGCAGGCAGCTTACCTCTTCTTCAATTGTCTGAGGACCAAGGAATTCTTTGGTTCAGTAAACTCGGTCTTGCTATTAGGTCTGGCAGATTAGGGTTGAGACTCTGCTGCTTGCTCCACATTAAAGATATTTTGAAAGTGTGCCATCGACATATTCCTGTTGATCGTTCCACCTTGTGTATGGTCCCCCTTTTTCGAGCCCTTAGACACTAGTCTCCAGAATAACTTATGGTCTTTGTGTTTACTGCTTGAGCTAATAAGTTCCATTGTTTTTCTGCTAGTTCTTGTTTCTTACTTTTCAATAATTCCTTCTTCAGTTGGAATTTTTGACCATCGTGTAAGTCCCCCCCCCTCCATCTTCCCCTTAAGTGCCTCATGTAAGGCTTCCCTTCTGGCCCAACATTGAGCGTCAAACCAGGGAGCATGGGCTTGTTTACCTAATGTCTTCCTAGTGTGCCATTTCTGACCTTTACATACTTTGATGCACACCATAGCCACTAGTAATTAAAAAAAGTGACTAATTCTTCTGGGAAACCTTCTCCTTTCCCAAGAGAAATTGGGGCTGTCTGATAATGTCATCACAATAAAGGCATCTGGTTATTTGTCCTTATTTGGGAATGCAGTATATAGAAAGCTTGTCTCTTAGTCATGTGTTTCAAAACCGGCGAGTACAAGAGGGAGAAGCAAAGGCCAGTGATTACTCTCCCCACGTTCTTCCACCAACTAAATATTGCAAGAGGATTTTTGAGCGATACTGGAAAGTTAACAGGGATATGCAGGGATATGCAGACGCTGCCTGACACTCCACTAGAGAATGACCCAAGTATTCTAGTAAATGAAGTTTTCACATGGGAGATATGGAGACTCAAAAATATAGAGATGACAGAACAACTCTGTTGGGAAGATGGCAACATGAAATTCCTTAGAGAACAACACATAGAGTTTGGCTCCAAATTAACGAAATATATACTAAGTTGCACCTCCTCAAATGGTGTATGAACACCACTTTGTGGACACATTAGGAACTAAAAGAGATGTCTTCAGCATAAGTGTCGTCACTTAGGCAAAGTGAGACTCTCACTTCATTAAACATCTTCATGCAAAGTGTGGCCAGAAACATGAGACTTTTTGACAAGTCCAGATTGGACTGCGTGATAGAATTCCAAATCGAAATAACAGAGAGCTGGGCACGATGGACAAGAGACACCCACAAAGTGGGCGTACACTTGCTACAACACCTGTCCTACTGTTATTCGGTGCATCACCCTGCGCAGAGGATGCACTGGACACCAGTGAACATTTACAAATTAGGCCCAAAAGACTTCAACAAGTGCTGGAGTTGGCAAAGAGATAAATAAAACAATGTCCATATTCCGGGAACCCATGTCAAGGTCTCACAACTCTCGATGGACAGAATTGAACACTTGGTGCAAGGCATGCAGCTATCAGCTCATAACATCCTACTTCTCTTCAGTGATATAACCTTGCAAGCCAAACTGGAAAAGGCTCTTTCAGAGGAGAAGAGTATTGCTCTCAAGCACTGGAATTCATACAGATGAAACAAAATGTAAGACTGGGTGGAACAATTAAGACAATTGCATACAATGAAAATTGATACCCTAAAACTTTGGAATGATCTACCCTAAAACTATGGAACAAAAATAACACATTCCCTGGTTTATGGCATAAATATCAAGAGCTCCAGACGGAGTTTATTTAAGTCCTTTCAACCTGGAAACAATTGTAAGCCTCATAATGAGTCATTGCAAAAATAGTGGAGCTGCTGGCATCAATGCCATACGGAAGTCTTGTTTTCGCTCTATACTCAATAAACCGTTAAGAGTTTTAAAATCTACCATGAACTGTTCCTATATTTAATTAACACATTCCTCATAAAATATCTATTAAAAATAGGTTAAGACTCTATTGCAATGCAGCGTTTCTCAACTTCCATGTAGCGTTCACCGTTCTGGTGTTTAGGGAGCTTTAGTTTTGCTTTAGTGAAGGGACATTTTTCATTCTTTTAAGTCTGACTCTGAGAAGATTTAGGGCCTCATCACGAGTTGGGCGGCAACCCTTAAATCCGGCGGTAGCGCTGTTACCGCCAGATTTAAAGGTCCGCCAAAGCCCTGATTCTCCCTGAGCTGGGGGGAAATCCACCGAAAATTTGCGCTCATACCGCCGGCGGGAAATCCGCCGGCGGTATGAGCGCGAAATTTCCCCATTGAGCCCAATGGGGAATGGGGCATTCCCGAATGGGCTCAATGGGGAATGGGGACTTCCAAATCCGCCAAACCCGTGATCCGGAGCTAAAAGCGCCGGTGGGTTTGGCGGTAGGGCAGATAGCGCCAGCGCTATTAGCGCCGGCGTTACGCCCAACTCGTGATGAGGCCCTGAGTCTGGACATCCACCTTAATTGCAATAAATGATTAGACCAATAAATCAAGTTTAAACTCCTACTTGCAAGGGTCCAGTTATACCTTAACCTTATTCTGGCTAAAGCAGTGACCTAAATAAGCCAGCAGGAATAATAACAGCCAGTAAACTTGAAGCACATCAAAACAGAGCTGACAGTAGCACCCGAATAGCGACCACATTGCACAAGAACCTTTTCTAAAGGTCGCGATTCATGGAAACCCTTAGCAGTCCGGATGAAAGTCTACACTCATGAAAGCTGGGGCAAGTCGCCCCTTCTCTCTGGAGAGCATGTGCAGAGGCTTAGTGTGGGATATGTCAAAGAAGCGTTACCGTAAGTGGAAGATGCACCGAGTCGAGTGACAGTTCCTCAGAGAAAAGTCACTTCCTCCTCTCATAGAGACACCGGAAATCAGTATTCAACCAATGCTGGTGTGTAGCACAGAATTCCAAAATAAAATACTCTACTATAACCGACGTGACACAATAGTTCATGTATACTAATTGCCAATTTTTCAAAGGACAAATGTAAAGTTGACAATGTGGCAGAAAAAAATGAAAGCATTCCAGGGAGGTGTCCATGTGCATTCAGTGAGCACCCCCGAACCTCACATTTTAAGTTTGTCAACCCAAAAATCGCCAGATGTGCGTTTTTCGCCATGCAAATGCTACTTACACCAGCTCTAATGCAATTGTGCATGCCCAAATGCTGGTTGCACATGAACAAAAAGCATTTGAGCTTCGTTGTTTCTCTGCAATCCGGTCCTTGCAAGCCACAGGATTTAGTGAGTGGAAATTTGAGGCCTTAACCAAAAAGCACATGTGATTGGGTCCCGAGAAATTAAACTGTGCAACAATTCCACGAAACTGCTATCTGCTGACCGGAAATGAGATGTGTCGCCAATCCCAGTTGTGGCCTGGTCCAGTTAGCACCAATGGGTTATGCAATGAAAGAAATCATCTAGTTGATAGGCCCCGGAAAGGGTTTTTGGACATGAATGTACCCCATGAGCATAATCAGAACGGAAAAACATTTGAACTAAGCATTTAGTAAAACCATTACCGGGCTCCTTCACAAGCTCGCGTTGAAGCTCAGCCCCAAAGCTTTTTGGAATACCTGAATGGGGGAAACATCACTGCATCCTGGGGAAAACATGAATGCAGTTGCATTGGCTTGTGGCAAGAAATATACTCAGCACAAGCACTGACTTTACGTTTTTGAAAGCAAGGACAAATCAGTGGAGTGGGGCCTGGGGGAGGGGGTTGGTGTTGAAGTGAATAAGGAGATACATACAATGAAAGCATTCAGGGACAATCTGCATGGAGGTTAAAATGACATGGGGAGGACAAGCGTAATGCATTGCAAACCTGCATTAAATGTACTTAGAAGTAATTAGGCAGCAAAAAAAAGAATTGGTGTAAAGATTCGGTGGGCCTCATTACGAGCATGCCGGTCTGGTAACAACGGTACCGGTAAGCCTACCGGCACCGTTGTTACCAGACCGGCACACTCCAAGTCTGCGAGCTGCTTGCCGTCCCGCCTGCCAGGTCAGACCTGGCGGGCGGGGCGGAAACCGCTAGCAGACTTTCACAGAGGCACCGGCACCGTTATTTACGGTGCCGGTGCCTCTGTGTTCCCCATTCCCATTGACTCCTATGGGACTCGAATGGGAATGGGGAATACCATCATTCCGGCGCCTGACTTCCCTGACCGGCGGGGTTAGAATCTCCCACTGTTACCGGCAAGCCAGGCGCCGGAAGATATCACAACTCCAGCAGCAGCCTGCTGGTTTTAACGGCACGGCTACCGCCGGACTTGTAATGAGGCCCAGTCTTCTCTTATAAAATTATTTTAAATCTGACATGGGCATTGCGTGCCATGCAGAATAAATACACCACAAGAAAACTGGGACATCTGCAAAAGCATTGAAGATGTACAGGACCTGTTTTCTTTCTGAGCACAGCGTGACAAATTTACTTCTGCCCTGCAAGAGTACAGGGATGAGCAGAGGCTAAGGCGCCCGTTCAGCCCTCACACTTCCACAAACCAAGAGCCAACACAATCATAGAGGTAAAACAGGCACAATTAAGAGATATATAACCTTTGCATTTGTGGTAACGTGGGCAAGGGGAAGGCTGTACTCTCAAGAGGGGTGTGAATGTGAAACCATAGCAACCCAAACATCGAAGGAATAAAGTGCAAAATAAAGGAATGTCCAATCAAGTTTCTGTAAAAATATATATACTTTAATTAAACACGCCATGCACAATAATGACTGAATAGAAAACACTACAAAAACCCAATCCTGTAGAAAGAATACCAAAGAGTTAAGATAACTCCTACTTCCACCCTACTCTCTCCATAAGTTTGCCGCCTCCTTCTTTCCAATCTACCTCTCTGGCCTACACCACTCTCTCTACTCCAATGCAAAATTCAATGTTCCATCCACTGAAAAAGCCTTCAGTAACTTTCTCACTGCTCTTAACACTTTCCTCTCCTCTCACTTAACTCTTACTACATTAACTCCTAAACCCTCCCCTCTATGGCATTGAATTACACCTACCATCCGCACCCTGAAAACAATAATGAGGAAAATCCTTTGAATTTAGCAAGGATCTAGACACTCCTCGGAACTCCAACTGTGCCCGACTGCTCTTCAAAATGACCTCTTGCCACTGCAAAACGTGACTTGTATCTCTATCTCATTTTGTCTCAATTCTCTCAACCTAGCAGCCTCTAAAAATCTCTCAACTCAATTTTATCACCTCCTAAACCCTCCTCCAGCTCATCGAGTCTTCCTGCTAATCTAGCTCTCTATTTTGCTTCAGAAACTTTCAACATTCAAAATATGCTTGCAAATTACCTGCTATCCCCCACCTGCTCACTTTTCTCTAGCACCTCTACCCTCCTCTCCTGTGACAATGTCGTCCTTTGCCCCCACCTACCTTAACGAGATTCTTGACGTTCTCCTCAGGGATAAACCTTCATGTGCCCCCATTGACCCTTTATTTCCACACATAGTGAAACTCATAGCTCCCAGTTTTGTTCAATAGCTTACTTTTCTGTTCAACTCCCCTCTTGTCACTTTTCCATCATGCTACAAGTCAGCTACTGTCATCTCTATCGTTATGAAACCTGGCCTAGATCCTAACACTCCTGCAAACTTTTCTCCTGTCTCTCTTCCAGCTTACTATTCCAAAATCCTAGAATGTGTAGTTTTCAATGGACTCACGTTCCTTGATGCACACAACCTGCTATCCTTTCCAATCGAGCTTCCGACCTCTGTACTCTACTGAGTCAGCTCTCTTCAATGTCAGCAGCTATATCTATTCTGCTTATCATGCTAACCATTCATCTCTGCTGCCTTTGATACCGTAAACTGTTCTGACTTTCTCTCAACACCATCTCTCCTCGGTATCAAGGCACTTGGTTTGCTTCATATCTCGCCCACAGACACTTCCACGGGCTAGACACTTGGGGGAAACAACCAGGGATTCTGGGTACTGACTCAGTAGCCTGATGAATGCATGCCAGATGCTAAGTGTTGCCCTCATGGGTAAATGTCCTAGCTAGCCACAGGCCACAGCACAGGAGTACCCATTTCACAAGTTAAAAAAAGTGGACTACAAAAGAAAATGGCTGCCAGAGTTTAAACGAGAAGGGGACTACCAGTTGTCTGTACTCCATTACCCTGGCAAACATTATACATGCAATGGAGCCCTCCCAGGTGATTGGAATAGAAAGAAAAGGTAAGTGCAAGATAGGTGTAGGACTGGTCAACGGTGACATAATCATTGATTCAAGAATGAATGCTAAAAGCAAGATCAGCCTTTGACAGCAAAACAATCAAATGACATTGGGAATCATTTGCGAAACACCTTTGATACAATTCAAGAGTCTAGTGTTTTGTCTCTGTTAGCTCATTAGGATATGGGTACCATGTTGAAGTTTACGTGTAATTACTTATTAAAACGTTCTAGAAGTATCACATAAACTTAGTTTCAAGATCACATTTGGCTACAGATATGATACTACGTGAGTGGTAAATCTATCCCAGGGATGTTTGCGCCAACACGCATGAAGGAGGGCATGTGATCAAGGCAATGAAATGTGCTCGCACTACCACACTGTCATTCTGTGATTCAAATGCAGTCTGAAGAGCAGCAGCAGCACAGCATGCCAGAAGAGGTGGCACAGACGGGACCCGTGCATGCTGTAGTATGCTGAGAATGCTCTTCCCTTCATTATGGTGGCCTCTTCCGGCTCAACATCATAGTGAACTGTACTTCAGCAGAATTGCAGATGGGTAAGAGCCACAAGACGAAGTAAACAATGGCACATTTATTTTATGAAAACAGGTCCGAAGGAGAAATTCTACTCTTCACCTGTAGAAATCAAGCCAAATATCACACATGAAAAGCCTCCACAAAGATTTAGGCCAAAATGGCAATCCTTCTGAAATGGCTGCCATCTATTGCTGGTTCCGCCTCTGCTAATAGCTTCATTTGCCGAGAGTAAGTTGTGTCTGACAACTGCTCAAATCTCAGCTTTTCGCTTACAAATGTACAGCCACACCAGGTAGTAAGTGGTGGCCTGGCAAATTGTGGGGTTTGAGGAGGATGTTGGCTGTATCCCATTGTTTACTGAGATGCAATCGCACAGTTGATGCTGACACAATCACGCCACATATCGCCACATATTCCAATTGGTTGCTGGTGCGCATACAGCTGTGTTACAGGCACACTCGGCAAAATACAGTCCAAATTCCTTGATAATCATTACCAAACACATTTGATACAGTCCCAGAGTCGTGTTAGTCTCCATAAGTTTATATTGAATACATAATTGATGACTTTCCGAAAATGTCTTGTAAAGTGAGTTCTTGGAAGCCTTATCGCTACAGAATTCTGTGTAAGTGCTTCGGGAATATTTGCACTGACATACAGGCAGCAGGAACCATGGCAAGGACATGAACTATTCTTTCAAATAAATATTGGACTACTAAACTCACAACTTTAACATCACAGCTTGGGAGGTCTCTTTTTGAATAGATATTAATGGTATGGAAAGGATCTTCCAGGGTAGACATTGGCAATAATAACCCATTGGGTTTAGCAGCTGAACTGTAAACATGTGCACAAACTCCGATATTCTGCGTGGATTTAACTACATATTTCCTCAATAATGGCGAGCTGGATAGGCATTAAGTAAATAGTCGTGTGGCTCCATGGATGTTTAGTAATCAAACTCTCCTTGCAACTTAAATAGAGTAAAATTCGTATTTGCACCAGCCTATTTAAATCATGGTTTATGTCAAATGATCCTGATGTCAGATGCAGTATTATAAATGCGACCCTTTTACGGCCTGCTCGATTCATGAATCACAGGAATAGTCAGTCTTATTTTCTTTGGTGCCATCTCTCACTCACAATGTCTTGGAATATGCATGCTATGACAGTCCAAAATGGAAAATGGAATTACATGTAAAAAGGTTTCCCAGCTTCTCTCTCCTTGAGGTCTTCGCATTAGTGCCAAGTGCACGAATACTGATGATGCTGAAGCACCAGATGTCCTGATACACTCCGTGCATATAGGGGAATTGGTCTGGATGGACCGCTCATAAGGGGCTGCTCTTTAACGTGAGGGCAACCTGCGCATCGCAAGCTGGAATCCTGCAGCCTGTCATCCTTCTAAGGATGACAAATCAAGTACCATTGCAAACTGCGCAATAATACCAGGAGGTATTATAAACATTAGCAGCTGAAATAATCCCGCTTGAAGCGCTACACAACAACACCAATTATTAATATGCTATCCTGTTTGCTGAAACGGTCCCCAGTAATGTACATGAAGAAAACAATGATCATCTCCTTGCAATATGTCTTCTTCAACGATTCCCGGACAAGGCCTTTGCTTACAAGGGAGAACAGCCTATTTATGTGACAGACACTTCATAAACGCAATGACATTCTGCAGGCTAGAGTGCAATGTATCCTGCACTGTGAGCAGACCAGTGACGATTCTAGTGTGCGGCCCAGGGCCAGCACTCCCACATATCTCATTGCACCATCCTGTGGCCTCCATCAGAGCTCACGGAAGCATACCCTCTTCCTGATACTGAAAATGCTGCATGAACAAGCAGGGACGTCATTTCACCAAAGTGCATGTGGTCGCGGAAGTGACATCACATGACCCTTGACCTCTACTGGCATCACAGGGCGTGATGTCATTTGAGCACACCCCAAAGTGACATCACAAGAAGCGATGGAACACGGCCGTTTACCCCTTGACAATCACATAGCATTGTTTCTAAGTACGCTATGAAACATATGGTTACAATATTACTGTAACGTGATATACATTTCATACAGGAATGGATCCACCATATGTATCGGCAGAAAAAAACATGCTATAACTGCAACTTTGCAAAAAGCAAAATCGATAGTGCAAAATGGATGCTTATTCTACTGTAAAAGCTTTTTGGAGGATTTTGTCTGCATTGTGAATTTAAGGTGTTTAAGATTAGACTAAATCAGCGACTCACCCCCTGCCGTGTGCCCGAAATAAACCTTTAATGAGTCTAGCAGTTATTGTATGGAATTCCAGAAAGACAAATAGCCACATGACATTGGCCACAGCCCAGGAGCTTCAATTTGTAAAAGAAAAAAGAAAATGTTTTCTTTTTTTTTAGGGGTAGCAACAGAGACCACAGGGGTAGCAAGGGAGACCTCAGGGGTCAGAAGTGCGACCCCTAGCTACACCTAAATGACATTCCTGAGCGCAAGCAGCCAAGGTTTCAACCAAGCAGCATGGGAACGTCGGATAATTATCTGTGGAGACTAACCTCATCGATTCATTTGATGAAGTTTCCATTATAAGTACGACGAAAGTGATGGGTCGCCTGTTCCTGATCAAGTAAGCGAAGAAACATTGAGTTGCCCATCAGCCAGTGCTCAGGCAGAAAGGGATTTTAGTGAGATGTCTGAAATGTTCACTCGAATTAGAACATGTCGTTCAAATGCAAATGTGCAGAGGTTTACATTTTTAATGTAAAAAATCACCTCATCTGCCAAAATTATGCTGGTGGTGCCAATGAGAATGAAGATTACCCCTGCTAATAGCGCAGGGAGTCTTGATTCTATTAAAGACAAGGAGGCAAGCATTATGCTTCAACTTCCTTTATTCCTCTCTTCAGCAGTTTCAACAAAAATGAACTTCATTAAACATTTTCTTTTTCTTTTTAAACTACATTTCCCTCATAATACACTTCCTCGTGTAGTCCATCTCATTTCCTGCCCTCTGCTCTTAGTCCTTCCTGTTCCCTTGCTCCACCTCTTCTTGAATGCTCTGGACAGCACTTAAAACTTATAACTGGAATAACTGGAAGAATCCCAACTAAACAAAAACTCTGGGATCTGTCCACAAACTTCCAAGTCTCCCTGCACTGTCCTTCCTTTGGGTTCGGCTGCTTTTCTGACACTTTAAGCCTGTTTCTCTCGTCGTCTAGCCTCAACTGTTCTTCAGGAACAAAGATGAAAGCTTTGTTACATATGTCAACATATACAATTACAATGCTCCCTTTGGGTGGGAGAGTAATGCTTGCCTCCTTATCTTTAATAGAATCAAGACTCCCTGCGCTATTAGCATGGGTAATCTTCATTCTATGTCAAGACTGGAGGCGAGCATTATGCTTGTTCAAAGCTTCTCATTACAGTCACTGCTACTGACTGGATAGGCTTAAAGTAAAAGGTCTTAAAAGTGCTATTGCTTGCTCAGCCAGCTGCTTGCAAGATATCCTGTAGCGTTGCTCCTTTCGCTATAGCCTTGGAGGCTATGGCCCCTCTCACTGAATGCATCCTAAACCTGGTGAGGTCTATTCCAGCTAGTTTCATATGTTCGCGCAACCCATCTAGCTATGGTAGCTGTTGCTATTGCTTTGTACGGTTTTATCCGCGCTATTAGTAATTGTGTTGTCCCTGCTGGACGCATCTCTGCCGTTCTATTTTCATATTCTCTTATGCATGCTGATACGCACCATTTTGGGTGTTCGTGTACGTAGGGGAATGAAATGAATGTGGAGCTGTCTTTGTTCTTCTGACAAGGTTGAAGGTAAGTCCCTCTGGTCCGAAAGTTTTTCTATCTATCTCTAGGGCTCTTAGATCTGCTACTCTCCTCCATGACACTAGGCATAGGAGCATGGCTAGCTTGCTCGATAATTGTTTCAAAGATAGGTATTTGTTTGCTGGACAGCTATAAAGTAGCTTCAGCACTATTGTTATGTCCCACAAGTGTACGCATTTCGGTTTTGGTGGTTTCCTAAAGTGGACACCCTTTATGAGTCTCACTACTGCCTTACTCTGTCCTACGGGCATTCCATTCATGGGGAGATGACCTGCTGAGATCGTGGATCTATACACCAGTACAGTCCGGAAAGCTTTTCCGTCTTGCAATAGTTCAATTAGGAAATTTAGGATTTCTACTACAGGGGCAGAAATGGGATGAAAATGTCTCCTCTGCACCACCTTGACGATTTGCACCAAGCTGTGTCATAGCTCTGCCGTGTGGAAGCGCCCACGATTCTGCAATGAGCTGTGCAGCCTGTTTTGAAATACCTGGCAGTGCCCTGCGTCACCTGCTATCCTGCATGGCATTAATGGGAGTGTGCCTTTCACTCTCAGAGGATGAAATGACCCAGCTGGGTACGTGAGCAGGTGTTACCCTGCTGGTAAGATTCTCGAGAAAACTGTCAGTAGTTCATGAGCGCCGGAAACCAAACTTGCGATTTCTATATCGGCGCTATCAGAATGAGTTTCACTCCTTCCCTGCGCGCTTTCGCTAAGACTCTGCTCAGTACCATAAAATGGGAAAGGCGTAGTGTTGGTTCTTGCTCCAGTCTTGCAGGAAGGCGTCTACCTCTTTCACTGTCAGATCTAAACTCCATCTGAAGTAGCTGCTCTTCTGTGCGTTCAATCTGGACGCAAATAGGTCTGTGTGGATTGGGCCCCACAGTTGTTTTATTCGTTGGAATATCTCCACATTTAGTTTCCAATCACCTCCTAGGTGATTGATATATCTGACTGCCGAGATGTTGTCCATCTTCAACAGAATACATGAGTTCACCTTGTTCTTTGTGAAGGCTTTGATCGAGAAGGATCCTGCCAACATAGGCAATTTATGTGTAGTTTCAGATCTTCAGCACTCTATTTACCCCCCGATCTCCAGAGTCCCGCACGGGGCTCCCCAGCCTGCTACTAGACCGGGGCGGTCGCCAAATATGGCTTTCCCGTTCGAGGCGTCCATATTCTGAAGCCACCATTCTAATTCCGTCCTGCCCTCCAGATCTAAAGGTACTACTTGGTGGTATTTCAGCCCTTGCTGTAGGTGCCTTATCTTTAGTCCCTGAAGGGCCCGATAGTGTAAGGGTCCGGGAAACACGGCTTGAATGTACAAAGCTAATAGTCCTACAATCCTTCCCTTCCTAGTGTCTTCAGAGATGTTAGCTCTTTGTCGAGGCATCCCCCTATCTCTCCTTTGATGTCTCTTACCTTCCTGACTGATAATTCTAGAGTCGCTGCCTTGGTGTCCACTACGAATCCGAGGAAGTCTATCCTCTTTGTCGGGGTGGTGTCAGATTTCTCTAGATTCACTACGAATCCTAGCGAGGAGATAACACTTTGTACCCATTCTGCCTAATATTGGAGAGTGTCTTTGTTGTCTGCTAGTAGCAGGATGTTGTCTAAATAGATGATCATCCAAATCCCTTTCTCCCGGATCGCTGCTGCTGCCGGTCTCATGAGTTTCGTAAAGGACCATGGCATTGGGCCCAAGGCCGAAAGGCATTTTCGTAAATTGCCAGTATTGTGCGTCCCAGGCAAATGCTAGAAACGGTTAGTACTGCTCTTGGATGGGCACTGTGAGTTACGCGTCCTTGAGATTGACCCTTGTGAGCTAACATCTTGTCTTAGGGTGTCCCTGAGCTGGTGAATCCCTTCGATCTTAAAGTGGTGGTAAGTCACCCAGCTGTTCAGTTCTTTCAAGTTTACCACTGGCCTCACTTTCTCTTTCCTGTGGACCAGGAACATATCGCTTACGAACCCTAGTGTTGTTTTGCATGGCTCAATGGCCCTCTTCTGCACTAAGTGAAGGAGTTTGCTGTGCAAGCTCTCTCTCTTTCTCTGCTTGGGCTATGTGTAAGGGGGTGGAGGGTGATCCTCGTGTGGTTCTTGGGTGAAGTCTAGGAGCAATCCTTTGGCTGTCTGCAGTACCCAAGCATCAGTGGAAAGTGCACAGCAGTTTTGACAAAATTGTCTTGTCCCCCCCCCCCACTGGTGGGTATGTTGTATGTCTCACGTGCGGGGAAGCTCTGTCCTCTTCCCGGTCCTCGTCCTCGGCAGCCTCGTGTGAATTACCCTCTGTTTATTTTCCCAATATTGGGCTCTGTTATTCTGAGGCCTCCTTGTTCCTTGATTGTAACCCGTCGTTCGGCCTCGATAGCGACTGGTTCCCAGCGAAAACCTTGCTAGGAAATATTTTCCTGATCAAGGCTTGTGCCTTTTCTGGGGAGGTGTATGTGCCCACAAATCTCCTGAAGGTTTCCACCGAAGAGAAAGCCTGCGTGATAAGAGGCTAGGTTTCCTAGCTTGGAATCTATTTTCAGTAAGAGTCCTCACCTTCTCTCAGAGGAGATGGCACAGTTTGCGTTTCCTAGGAGGCATACTGCCCTCTGCACCCAATTTGCCAGCCCTTCTGGGTCCACTTATTCCCAGGTGTCTCTGTATCTCTCCGATAGATCCATGATTTTGGCTAAAGGCCCTGCAAGGTCTAGCACCTTTTCTTAGCAGCTCTTCCATGACCTGTCAATTCTTTTCCTGGGCTCTCTAGATGTCTTGGATATGAAAGCTAGCTTTTTCAGGTCTAGCTCAGGAGCTTTCCGCCACCTTTCCCGGTAGCTCGGGCCTCAGACATTCAGCTCTAATGTGCTGCCTCGCTTCTTTCTTGAGGGCTTTTCTCAATCTTTGAGTCATGTACTTGGTCACCCAGGGGAATGTCTGCCAGTCCGAAGACCTGGGATTTCTTATGTTCTCGGGTTCAAGATCCCCTCACTCTCTTCTAGGTGGTTTTCTTTCCTTAGTATTTTCTTTCAGGGGGCTCTAGGTCCCTCTGCTCTGATCTTTCCTCTTCCTCTTGTGAAGAGTGTGGAGATTGTGGGGGCTCTCCTTCCGAGCCTATCCCCTCATTTCCCATATTATTCTCCCCTGGGTTTGGGGTTGTGAGGCTTGGCACTGCCGACTTGCATAGGAATGCCTCCTTGAGTTTATTGAAGGCATCGGTAGCCTCTGGGGCCGTCTTGTCTGCCCAGTATCATTGACTTGGCGGTTCAGAAGAGGCCTACCTCTTCCGGTACTCAGTACACCTCTGTGGGTCCCCTTGCGGGGCCCTAGCGGATGTGCTTTCTTCGGTGCTCTTTTGTTTCTGGCTCAGGAATGTCTTGTAGGGGCTTTACCCCTCGGGCCACGGCCTCCACTAGCAAATTTTGTAGTACCTCTTTAAAACCGTGAGCCAGGTCCTCTGCCTGCTCTTCCTCACTCCACTCTAATTCTGACATTTCTCTCTGGGTGCTTGTGCCAAAATACCTGGTGTGCGTGTTGTCCACTGTTTCACTGTGTCCTGATAAGGTGGCCAGCACCTACTTTCTGTATCCTATTCGCCCTAGTATGGGGTGCAGCGGCAGGGGGATCTCCTCTTAAAGAGAGGTTCTCGCGCTGCTCGCCAAGTGTTTAAAATCTTTTTCTTTTTTCATGGTCGCTTGGATGATGCAACATCTTCCGTTGGGAGTTTATGCTTCCAGACGCACTGGCCTTTGCTCGCATTCGTGCTTAGGCAGTGCGGTCTGCTCATTCGGGCTTGTGGCGCTTCTGCTGCCCATCCCTCCATTTGTGAGCGTTATTATGGCTCCTCCCTGCCGTGGGAGGGGCCATTGCTCTCTCTAGGCCCCCCCATGCCAGAAGAGGGGGCCGCTATACTCCTCAGACCCTGCCCTGATGGCGGGGCCATTGTTACACTTTGGCAGTCAGTCACAGGATCCCCGGGAGTGCCCGACATATGGCACGGGATCTGCTTCCACTGCTGTCTACCTATTTGAATGCTAACCCATGTTCTTTAGTCCTGGGGCATCTGCTATGCGCACCTCACCTGCTCACTCGTCGGTGAGTGATGATAGTCCATCATATGGTATGTTCTCGTCTAATGACAGCTTGCTATCATAAATACATTCGTAATCATGTTTATGCTGCCACATTCATTCCAAATACAGTTTCTATTATTTTTTAAATCACACTCTTAGGTAAAAAGGGGTACTTATCTAGCTGAAGAGCAGGTAAGGAAGAGGTGGAGCAAGGGAACAGGAAGGACTAAGAGCAGAGGACAGGAAATGAGATGGACTACATGATGAACTGTGTTATGAGGGAAATGTAGTATAAAAAGAAAAGAAATGTTCAAAGAAGTTCATTTTTGTTGAAACTGCTGAAGAGAGGAATAAATGAAGTTGAAGCATAATGCTCGCCTCCGGTCTTGACATAAAATGCCAGCTAGGGCAGAGCAAATGAGCTCACAGTCAAACCATGAGACAGATGCAATGTGCAGATCTAATAACAAGGACAGGTTATGGTAGCACTTTGGTGGTTCATAAAAGCACATGCATTTTGCTAGAGATGTTGAGCAAATATTCTATATGACTCATGTTTGTTTGATTGTTGCATTCACTAGGTATCGTGTCAGAGTATTTTTTACTTCTATTAGCCATGCACTATTATTTGTGCGTGTTTTTAAGCAGCTCTCACCAGAGCAAGGTCCCTAAGGGCTATGCTTTCTACACAAGAGGATGCTTTATCTGCCTATGTTCTTCATTGTAAGCTGCAACTCTACTATTCATTGTTTATTAATTGCTTTGGTTTAAATCACACCTTTACAATTTCATAGGATTCAAATCATTAATACATCAAAATGTACATTACCTTATAAATCATTATTAAGAATCATTACATCACATATGTAAAATGTAAGGTTATTATACTTAAACAAGTTACTGAGCAATAATAATAATAATAATAATAATAATAACAATAATAATAATAATAATAATATATGATAGAACACGCATTTTTAAGAATTGTACTACATCTATAGACAGGGAAACAGATGTACCTCCCAACCTATATATCTAAAGGTTCTCTCCATCCACTGCAGCCTGATTATAGACACATTTACTGAACAGCCTGATTCGATGCGAGATCAAACCCGTGCAGTGACTCAAGAGATATTTTAGGTCCCCCATAATAGTAAAGTCTTTGCTAAATCTACGAAGTGCCATGCTTTTAGGTAGACCACTTTGTACACAGGCGTTTTCAATGGTATTAATAACATTCACGCAAAATCTGATATACATATAATGTGAATAGTGAGCAGGGGAATTTCTGAACATATCTCTCTTCCTCCCCATACCTTTTATGTGCCAGTCGTGATCTCAAATACAATGGATACTCTCCAAATCAGACACACAGGTTGACAGGGATGATTCCTTAGAAGGCATCCTCCATTCCAAGGAGCATATATATCAAGAAATAAAAAAGGGCAACCTAGTATAATAATCAAACCAACCAGGGGTTTTCAGACAAGCATTACCCACAGCAAAGTGGGCAAGATCAATCTGCAAACATTGCCTTGAAAAATACATTGTATGGAAACACGTGTTTGCTGTGATCAGAATAATTTTGGAACACAATAAACCCATTTCTTTGGATAATTAATTATTGTACAGACTTAATTGTTGATTACACTTGTATTTCATGTATATGGGTGCAAGCACGACCAACTATTCCAATCATCTAACGGTATGCAACATTTGAGGTTAAGGGTGCAACCTCAATATACTAGTTATGCTGCTTCCAGAGCACATACAAGTGCATCAACAAGCGGTCTCACCCTGGCTCTTGTTTTCTTGATACTCTCCAATTAAGTTCTGCATAATCCTTAATTTTACAAGTACTGGATTTTGGATTACCAGATCCATGCTTACTTCAAGTTCCTGCTTTATACCCACACAATATTCTGCAAAGTCATTTACAGGGAGTCCCCCAAATGATCACGATTAGTTTCCAAGCTGATTATACAATGTTTCAGAGGAGGAGCATAACATTTTCTGATATAATGAATGGAGACGCCGCAAAATATTACTTTGTAATGATGACATACAAAGGTCATCCCGTATGACTTCCAATGGGAAACATTGGGGTAGACAGTATAGAACTTTCCTCCTAATTAAAGTTTCATAATATGGTACCTCCCCAGAAAGCCAAATAGGGAGTACCTCCATACCATAGACTAATTTAGGGATCACTTTTCCCCTTTAAAAGTTTAACACTGGTAGGATAGAGAATTCACAAAATGTTCAGTCTATAGCCCTCATTTGCCCTGCAAGGGTAAGGGCTTTTGTATAGCCATGTCTCAATAATGTTTTACTAGGGTAGGCCAATATAGGTACACCTAAAAAATAATATTGATGAAGTTATTTCCAGCTGTTCTCTGTCAATATGCCAAGCATGTGTACATTTTTTCCCCTTTTTACAGAATTTGACTATTTTCGTTTTTGACTGGTTAATTTTTAAATGACATATTTCCATATAGTTTTTAGGGCTCTCAGGAGATGCTGGAATCCATTTGGTGTCCTATCAAAAATGCTAAACTCACCAGAACAAGCTGTCCACGTTACATGCATGTCTACCACTGTAGGGCTCACAAAAGCCACTTCATCTAAAATGCTCCTAATATCCGCCACATGTACATTAAAAAGACAGGGGGCTAAGCCACACCCCTGTCTTAAGAAGGAACAGGTGTTAATTTCTATAGACATAGTTCCATACGGTTTATAGTCAAAAAGTCGAAAAAATAATGTCGAATAGCAAAAATGTCGAAAAAAAAATGTCGAATGTAAAAAAGTCGAAAATACATACATATAATAGGAAAAGTCATAATTTCGAAAAAAAAATGTCAAAAAAAAAAATGAAAACCCAAAACACTCTTTATTTTTTTTTTACCCAGATAGTAACATTTATTATGGGGGGGGGTCCCCCCCAACCCCCCCATCCCAAACCCCTACCCCAACCCCCCCCCTCCTCCCCATCCCCCCCCACCCCCCATAGATATACCTTTAATTATTTAAAAAAAATCTTTAATATAATATTAAATAATTAATTAATTATTTAAAAAACCATCCCAAACCCCTATCCCCAACCCCCCCCATCCTCCCCATCACCCCCACCCCCCATGGAAATACCTTTAATTATTTAAAAAAAAAAGTTTAATAAAATATTTATTATTAACACATAAAATCGAAAAAAGTCGAAAAAAATTCGACATTTTTGTAATTCGACATTTTTATTTTCGACATTTTTTTTTCGACATTTTGACTTTCGATATTATTGTATTCGACATTATGACTGGACACCGTTCCATACATCCACATTAAGTCTAACTTATAGAGAAGTATCTGCATGTAGATAGATCAACATAAAGTATCTCCATTGCCAGACCCCAATCGCCAGTGGAGTAAGTTTGTTGAAAATGCTGGGGGGGGGACATGACATCTGAAGAAAAGGTGCCCTAGCCAAATGAATGGGGACAAAATGGTGTGCCATGAAAGTAGGGGGGGACAAACACCCGTCCCCCCTAAAATTACACCCATGACAATCACCTAACTTAGTCCATAACAAGTTGCGATCTAACAAATCAAAGGCCATTGATACATCTACAGCTGGGGCATAGACGGGAATTCTATCACTATCCAATGCTATCATTTGGATACAGGACACAAGGAAAGTATTACAGTTCGTCCCTATGTTTCTCCTGAATCAAGTTAGAAATGTACTAAGTATGCCCTTTTCTTTTTCCCATTCTTCTAGTTTCCTTAAAATAGCTGCTGCAAATAACGTATTATTCACATCTAAAAGCGTGATAGGTCTATCCTCCAACTTATCTCTAGGAATAATACAATATTTTTTCCAAGAACACAGGGTCTTTGCTCAGTAACAAACATTTTTAATAAGACGTATAATATCCCTGCCCACATTTCAGGGTGTAATTTAAAACATTTATTTGACAATTAGTTTGGGCCACCCTCTCTAGAATTACTTGCCCTCCTTATTAATCGTTCTATATCTTCTATAGTAATATCTAGCTTCCAATTAACATTATGATCTCTAGGGTCCAAAACAGCGGCTTCTCGTTTCCTCCCATTCAGGCTTTTTAAATGCTCCATCCATACATTTTCCTCTATCGGATTTACCAGTATCGCAGCTTGTTTGGCCTCCAGAGAGTTCACTACTTTCCAGATTTTTTTATACGATTTCTTTAATATAATATCCAGCATGAACTCTACTAATTCTTCTCTTACAGAGACATTACATAACTATTTATGGGGCATGTCATTTCTTCGGATCTGTGGGCATTATCTCTTCCCATATCTTTTTGCTGAATTGTATTTATCCAGTTTTATTTTGTATGGTATTCTCCCTACGCCTGTCCCTCATGGGGTGTCTTTCCCCCATAGCCAGTACCCTTTACGCACCCTCCCCATCAAGACACATCCCTACTAAAAACTGATTGCTTTGTCTCCATTTGTTTTCCTTCACCAAAATGCGTTTTACCGCTCAGTGGAGTATTTCACATTTTCTGACACTTCAAAAAATAAATGTTTTAGTAGTAGGTTATCCCATTTTTCCATTGTGGTCTTTGGTGGCATAACATTAACATGTTCAAACACGCAAATAGTAAAATTTCCAGTGTAACAACATCTGCACTTGAAATGCATATCACTCAATGAAAAAAATGGATAAGTATTAACAATGACACTTTATTGTTGCTATCTTAGACCACAGAGTATAAAGCAACTATCTCACCACTAACAAAAGAATACTTACATGGAATATGCAGTTTTATGCTATTATCTTGTCCAATAAAAATGAAAGGTCATTCTGAGATGACATTATATTGGCTGTTCACTCTCTAGACCAAATACTGTAGTGAAAGAATGCTTCACTACAATACTTTTTCAACTTTCCAACGATATAAAAATATACACAAAAAGTCTCTTCTTGTAATAGTGGGGGAATGAGGGGTAGCCCACCCCTCATTAAGGGGGTCTCAACATGGGGCTGACTACATCTCACATCAGCCCTACCTAGCACGGTTAGTGGTGAAGGATTGTTGATTTTATAGTCCAAAAAACTGGAAAGACCCTAGAAAACATTATTTTCCTAATTGGATGTTACCGCAGGTGAGGAATTGGCATCTGGCAAGGGTGTGAAAGAGCTGGATTTTTTTATTTTTATTAAAACAATAGAACCTGAGGAGGAGGGGCCTTACCGGTCTGGTAATGCCCCGGGCATCAATTACAAGACCAAGCAAAGCATGGCTTTAACGTAAGCCCCAGAGCATTACCAGACCAGTAATGCCACCCTCCGAGGGTTCTATTACTATTAGTACCCCGATGCATTGTACTGGAGTACTAATAGTAATTTTTCTCAAATTGCAAAACAGCAAGAAAGCCATTTCTCAACTCAGGAAATGAAAAATAAAAATGGCTGCCATGGAACGGGGAGCAGGGACTACATGTAGTCCCTTCTCCCATTCTATGGTGCCCATTAAAAAAAGCTTTAAAAAAGTAAACAAAAAAATGTCCACCATGGAACTGGGAGACAGGACTACAGGTAGTCCCTTCACCCTTTCCATGGCTGCTAATCACGCATGGATATGCGCCAGGAAAAGTACTGTTCCCAGTGCCAGCGTGGAACAGAGCAGCTCAGCGCAGGCAAGTGGGGTTGGGGTAGGGAGGGGAGCGTATATGTGAAAAAGGGTCATGGGGTAAAGGGCAGGGGATGCGGGGGGCGCTGTTACCTTCATTCCTGGCGAGTGAAGATGGCAGCCTCCCACTCTGAGGAGGCTCGGTGAGGGGTCTTTCCCTGCATGATAAGGACTCCATTCCAAGCCTTCTCATTGGATGTGAGGGCACCACACCCCCTCTTTCCAAAGGCTTCATGCCAAAAGCATAGTGTGCACCAGTGCCCAGCTGCATCATCAGCCTGATCTGCAGCATCTGCTCTCCAGTGGCATAGGTTCAGGGGTCACAGGTGCCCTCTTGGCAGCTGCAGTGACAGCCAAAGATACTGCAATGCAACGCAGGGCCTGCATTTAAGATATGCACCCCTGTTCCAAAATATCATAACTATGCGTATGCTGCCCTACTCCTCATCTCTCATAGTTATCTAAGTCACAACACTTTCATTTAACACATGTGTCAGCCTTGTAAGCCCACTTCAGCTGTGAAAGGGTTATGTGTAATGCCCCCAGATAGGCTATCCTTGCTGCAGCAAGCAGGACTGTAGCCCTGGGGGATGTCTCTCTGTGTTCATTTGTGAGGGCAGGTAACACTCTCCCCAGAGAAACAGCCACTCCATGGGAGACTGTCCTAGGAACAGGAATAAAAGTGCACACCCATTGGAGTAACCTCACAACGCAGTGCTGCATACCAAAGGTTGCTTAGATTCTGTTGATAAGGGAAGGGCTGAGGATTGTGTAGACAGAGGGAGCTATTTACTGTTGGAGGAAGGTACCACCTTCTTGTTTCTGTCTGCCTCGATCTTTCCTTCCTGTCTTGTCTATTATCCTGTAGCAAAAGTCACTTTGGGTGTGAATTCAGAAGGCAATGCCCACTGGTTCCAAGGACAGGTAGTACAACCTTAAAGAAGGCTTGCTTTTGTCCAATCACCTGTAGACTATTTCCTTTAAACAAAGGTGTCCACCACCACTTCTTTAAATTATCCCTGGACTTCAAACCTTTAAGACGATTTCATTGGACTCTGTCGGGAGAGCTCTGCTTTCCAAAGTTGTCCAGTTGTGAGATGAGGAAAGCTCTGTCCCCTAACCATCCCCAGGGACCGTTGGGGTTAATCTTCTGCTGGATCAAGGCCTGCAGCTCGTCCAGCCACGCTGCTGCCCAGGACCTCACCTCATGGATGTGTGCGCCAGCCTGCTGCATGTTTGCAGCATGTGAAAAGGGCTCACCTTCTCCTTCAGACCCTGGATTGGGACTCACAGCTCTGGAGAGCCAAGACAGTCAGGAGTCTCACCATTTTTCTGTCACAACTGCTGCAAGCTGTGGTTCAAACATGTCCGACCAGGATTGCACCAACATGGCACTCTACAACATGCAATTCCGCCCATTTGTATAAAGCGCCTTACAAATGATCAATCAAATAAAATAAAAAAATAAACCAGTTTGCTGCTTCAACGCTCCAGCTGTAGTGTGTTGTTGCCTCGACCTGAATGGAGAAGTACCGCTGCACTTGCATTGCTTGAACCACAGTTTGAACTGCCAACTCATCGTCACTGATAATGGAACTCACTCTGGTGTTCTTTCTGTTAGTGACTCCAATCTAGCAATCCAACTAAGTCAGTGCCCAGTCTGGAATGCCCAATGGAAGCCCTTATTTATATATTTTTATGACAAGTTCATAAATCTGGATGATAAACCCTTATATAATGCCCCTCTCTTTGAATCCCCCTGACTTCACTGAGTCAAGAAGTAGATTTGTTTTGCAAATTAAAAGGTTTATTGAAAAATTAAACATATATCACACTTTTATAAATAAATTAATATTTGATAGCACACTTATGAATATGACAGTGATCAACAATGGATAATATTACACTTGACCACTTCTTTAATTACTTAGGAGTTGGTATAGAAAGTTTAAGGTAGCAGAGAATACTTTTATGGTTTCAAGGAAAAGCAATGATGGAAAGAATGCAGCACAGAAAAAAACTGATATGGTTTCAACAAGAGATAATATGATCAGTTTTTCTTTTGACAATTCACTCCCCCCTATGCAATATAAGGAGATGGAAGGAGAGCACACAGTTTTCAGGAATACAATCAAATGCAATACACATTCCAGCTCCTACCTAGCAAGCTTAGAGCAACCAGTATGCTTTAAAACAGGCAGAAATACTTTTAAATGTGATTTGCAATGAAGTGAAAAATATGCTAAAAATGATTTTAATTCCCTATAGGAGATTCAGGGTAGGTGACAGCTACTTTGAATTAGTTCAGGTCAACAATAGCAATTATTCAGATTGAAAATGAATTTCAGTAGTTGCAAACAAAAGACAGCTATTTTGACAGGTGGAGAAATTGAGTCAAATTGCAATTCGCGGCACTTTTTCCGGGTGCGTCGATCGCGATTATGGAAAAACTATAAGGAATAGAAAGTGTTGGGCTTGTTGGAAAGCTTAGGTTCTTAGCTTTAAAATGAAAGTTAAATCTCGCTTCTAGGACATGCGGTGCAAAAGATACGGACGATTTAGTGGAGGTAGATTTTCAGAAATAAAGTAAGATTCAAATGACAAATGACACTTTCACAGGAAATGGTTTGAATTTGATTATTTTAAACTAAGAGATTGGTTCTGCACAGTTCTGGCTGGATACTCACACTATAAATTTGAAATAGGCCGTCAAGATTTGGTCAACAGGTTTAGGCTGGACATCTGGCGGGTGGTTCTGAAGTCACAGCTATCTGGGTCAGCTCTGCTGGTCTGGATCTCTAATCTGGAAAAAGTTCTTGGCACTGCACAGCGGTCTGGTCTGGTCTGTGGTTCTGGATACAGCACTGCTCTCTGGGTCTGGTTCTGGCAAAAGTTCTTGGAAAAGAAGCAGAAACAGCACCACCCGGCTGTTTTATTCTGATGTGCCCCTTGGAAGTCTGAGGTAAAATCAGTTTGCAAGATTGTAAGGCCAGCTGAGAATACTTTTAGCTTGCAGTAGGCCTTCTGCTTCAAAGTTCTGGAATCTGGAGTCTAAGTTCTGGATATGGTCCTTCTGGTTATTGTCTGGTCCGGCAAAGTGCTTCGCAAGAAAGTGGAAAGAGCAGTCCCTATCTGGGTTTCAATGGTTCTTTTTATGTCTTTTGAAAGTGGGTGGGAAGGTTAACTTTCTATGCCCAACCCTCTAAGGATCCTGATAGGTTAGAGGATTTTCTGTCCTTTAACTGGATAACTGAGTTATGAGTCAGAGTGATGCTACCCTTTTACAATCTATTGAAGAAAAGCCCCTTTGCTTTTACTTAGAACCCAATTTTTCATAATCAAACATGTTTCCCAGATACACAAGTGGTTCATAATACATGTACACATCACAGATGAATTAAGACAGGTCTCTGTTCAAGCCCCATATTCCTGCGAGCTTGGGTTCAGAAACGACAACATTTTGCACTTTTAGTGGGTTTTGCCATATTGGTTTTTCATCAAATCTTCCCCGGAGGTACACCCCCTCTCTGGGCACATTACAATAAGTTTTCAATTTTGCTGAGATCACCACAGTGTCTGTTATATTAATAAATCATGGGGTTCGGTCTCAGAACATCACACAGAGTTGAGCTTAGTCTCAAATTGTGGGGGCACATTTTTCATATTAAGAATCTCCAAATCGTACATTTCTGTCAGCTTGATACAATATTTTATAAGCACTTTAATAAAACATATATTTGCTGGGCTCTCTGAATCCACAATGGTTTGTCTCCGCCCCTAGCTGGCTGAGTCAGATGTCACATGGCCTGTCTCTCCCAAAGCAGTTGTTGTTGAGAGTTCACACCCAAAATCAGCATACCCCATTCAGCTGAAGGCATCCTTTGTCTGGTTTTTCCTGCTAGCAGGGCATCAGTCCAGGGTGCCACTCTCCATTTGATTAACAGAAACGTGTGATTTCCTGTCTTCTGGTGTGGAGTTCTGAGGTGTGACAGCTTCCAATGGACAGAGGCCTCTTGAACTTTTAATTAAATCAGACAGCCTTCTGGTATAGGGCCTGGGAACAGTAGGTGTGAAGAATTCTCATTGACCAGCAAGGCTTTGAAGTCCCAGCTGACTCAGGTTCCTTTTCAGCTCCTGAAATACAGGTCTCCTGTCAGAGTTTAGATCGCTGGCGCCGGGCAGTGTCAAACACCGGTACTGCACCCATTTTTCGGCAGCTGTCTTGAATTAATGCATTTCAAAAAGGGGATTTTACTTGATGGCATATGATCCTTGCTAACATTGTATTGATGTAGATTCTGCAGTAGAGTACTGTAGAACACCCAACCAGAAGTTGGATTTTTGTTTGGTGGTTTTGTGCCCATGATTTTAGCAATTTCTGACATCAATTAAAACTAATTTTGAACAGCACCATATTCCTTTGCACTGATTTCGCTCTCTGTGCAGCCAAAGGATAGGGTCTGGCAATGGTCTCCTGTATTAACTATCTTGCAATGTTTGAAATATGCATTTTTAGCTTGCATTCAGAGAAACAAAGGTGATTTCAAAGCACTTTTTGAGCTAACAGGCACTGCAGTTTTTCCTTTGGCACCACGTTTCACTCATGGTGCTTCTGGCCTATCATGCTCGCACTGGTGGGTGGCAGGTCAGGCGACCATTTTGGTGTGCGCAAAACTGCGTGGTTTTCCTGGATTCTGGCGCAAATGTGGGCATTTCGGCCATCTTGGATTTTCTAAGCCCACAGCACCAAATGTTGCAGCATAATAACTCGAACATGGGTCAATACACCTGACATTTCCAAACTACATTCTTCAAACCTCCACATGAACCAGCTTATCTGCATATTCCATTAACAGCCCATCCACCATCAAACCTCAGCCATTGAATCACTTGAGCCCACTTCGAACCACAGCCATCTTCAAGTTTGATCCCACCTTGGCATCTGCTTGTTGCTGGATGACCACAACTGCCACCGCTTAAACTGACTTGAATCGCCAAACTGTGCAGAGAAGCCTGGTTTGCCATTGTCTAACAGCCAAGACACTGCAAAAAATATGATTGCCTGATAACTGCCCCCGCTCCATTTTGGGCCCTATAGACTGGTTAGGTCATATTCATACCCTTTGGCCCTCAAGAACATATCCTATTTGATAATTGTTTTTTGTTGCCTTGTCTCCTCCTGCCCCATTACCCAGAGTGCTGCATCCTGCTATTTATTTATGTATGTATGTATTTATTTATCTATCTAATGAAAACACTTTTTAACATTGACTTACAGAGTGGAGGATCTGTGTCCTTAAAAATGAGTGAGAAGATGTGGATATAAAACCAGATGAGGCAGGGGAGGTAGAAACATGAACCGGGGACAAGGACAATAGAGCAGTATATAGGAACGGGATAGTGGAGGAAGAGCTAAGTTTTAGGATGAAGAGGTGAGAGATAAGTGATGTGGGGTTGTCCTAGAGAGGTATGGGGAGAGAAGAATGAGATGTGGTCGTGTACAATGCTAGGCAAGTAGTTCTTCAGAAAGAAGGAGAGCTAGGAGGTTAGATTTCAATACAGATAGAGTCGGAGTCATGCGTAGAGGGAGAGGGAGAGCATTCCAGAGGGAGCGGGGAAAGGAAGAGAGTGGGAATGAGATGGAGTGCAAGGGGCACAAGAGGTGGCAAGCTGATGAGCTGAAGATGATCGTAGGGAGCAAGGGGGAGAGTAGGGAGTGAGATAGGTTGATAGGCAGGGTGGGGCAAGTCCGTTTATAGTTTGAAGATGAGGAGAATTATTATATTCTTTGCCCTCTGTCTCACATACAACCAGCCTAAATTCTGATGCGTGGTGGAGATGGAGGTGAAGTGGGGAGGTTGAAGAGTGTGCTGACAGCAAATTTGTAGAGAGGTGAAAAAGCATAGTTGGGAAGGTCATAGAGATGACTGGCAAAGTAGTCAGATCGAGAGAGTACTAAAGTGGAGATTAGGTGCTTAACTGCTTTGAATGGAATAAGATGTCTTATTTTTCAGATTAAGTCTAGCCACAGTGGTAGATTTCGAGAGGAAGAGTGATAGTGTAGAGGAGGAGCCAAATGCCTCTACCAGAAGTCCCGTCCCTGTTCTGCATATATGGTGGAAGCCGGAAATTGCGACATGCAAAATGCTGATAATGATACCTATACCGCAAAAGATCTTTGAAACAATGTATCCATTGAGAAAGCCCTATAAAATATACCCGCAGAGAGATGACAGTCTCTTAGGGGAGATCCCTGAAGAACTGTGAAGCAGTGACAAAATGAGGCTAGTGACTTCACAAGAAACAAGAGTGAGGCACTGAGAATGATGATCAGAGAAGAGAACGTGTAGACCTTATGTAATATGATGACAAAATAAGGAATGAAGGAAATATAATGCATGTGTAAATTATGTACCAGTACATCCATCCACAGCAACAGTGGTTTCTTGCACATCGCTGTGTTCTCGCGTTGTTTGCCACATTATTAATATTGCTATCAATGTTACCCATTTTTGCCTGTAATTACTTTTAAGGAAGGAAAACACTACTTTAATCAGGCAAGTTTATCAGGTGCTCAGGTAGTGGATGAATCTCCTTTTGAATCTCATGTATCAGGCAATTTATTGCAGGTCGATTCCTGGGATCCCTCAGAAATACACAAGTGTTGGTACATCATCCAGCAAGATAAGGATGTTTGTAAAGTAGAAAATAAAATATCAATCCAAGTAATTTGTGAGAGTCTTCATCAGCCAGGAGCATCTGTACTTTCTGTACAGAATTCTGGAAGGTGGAGGATCTGCTCTATGATAGCTGCGAGCAGTCTCCTCAAAATAGGACCATTTTTAGGATCTTGCAGAAACACATGTATGTCACTAGTTCTCCCAACCAGTGCAGTATATGCACGAAGAATTAAGCATATGTCAGCAAAAATTATCTGATGAATGTTGCCATTAGACACCACCATGGGGTCCCCCAAAGAGAAACTCAGTAGGAAAATAATGGGGGAACTCCTCCCTCTTCCAGTCGTCGAAATGGAATTTGAGATTTGGCATTATTCTTCTCCTGGATCACAATGCCTCGCAGTCCACGTTCAGCAAACTCCTGTGGCTCAAGAACAATAGCTTTTTCACTCCTTGCTTAGTGGCTACAAAGAGTGTCTCAGAAGAACCACAGTACAATGTGCACACTTTCCCTCTGTCTGCTTGACAATCTCTGCGCCCTTCTTCCTCGTCATTGATCTAGTCTACATGTGCTGAACTTCTTCTCCATCGCTTGCTTCCGAATGGTGTGGGGATGTGTGCTCTCTCCAGCATAGACTTTAACGTCTCCCAGGTGTATCCATGTGCGTCTCCATAGTACCCTCACTGCTGATGGGGTAACGTCCTCCACTACGAAGGGGCCGTTAAACCTTTGCTTGTGCCACTTTTGTGTGAAATTCCTAATGAAAACTGTGTCACCTGGGAATAGTCTTCGTACAGGTAATTATTCAAGTCTGGGTGCTGTCTGGTCTTCATCTTTGCTCTGAGACCGATACCCCATTTGCTTGACTTGTTCTGAAATGACAGAGATACTTGTAGTCATACATTTTAAGTAGGCGCGTAGCTCATCTGCTAACAATTCTGCTGTTGTCTGGGAATCACTTCTAGTCCTCGAAGGAGGAGTGAGAGGCATTCTCATTCACCTCCACGTTACTAGTTCATGGGGTGTGAGGTGATGGTCAGAGTCCGGTTGATTCCTTAACACATATAATGCAAGAATGCAGGCACTGCAGCAATCCTTTTTTCAATGTTAACTTTAGTTTGGCTATCCTCTCTTTGAGCAGACCGTTGAGTCTCTCATATAGTCTGTTTGCTTTCAGGTGATAAGCAGAAGAAAACTTATGCTTAATACTCAATAATAAACTTATTTGTTCAAAGGCTTCACAAAATGTGGGCCATTATCTGATCTTAATACCTCACATATTCCCATCTAGGAAATACTTCTTGGACTAAAAACTTTGCAGTGCAAGTGGCGTCTGAGTGTGTGCATGGACTGGCCTCGATCTACCTAGAGAAAGGGCACACAACCACTATCAAATACCTATATCCATTACAGACCTGCAGCACAGACCTGCAGCATATCAACATAATCAATATGTAAATGTTGTAAAGGACCATTTGGTCAAGGAATAACTCCTCTAACTATTATAACTATAAATAGTTGCTGTGAGGCTTTCTCTAGTGACATGCCCAGGGCAGTGTAGCTGTTCTTATGCCACCCTTAACAAGGCTACAGGCATCCCTGCTTTACCAGTGCTTTCGTGTCACCACAGTGCCTCGGACTTGTCGACAAGTCTTTCTCATCCTACGGGGCTCGACCTTGAACTTCCATCAATTGCGTTTTCGACAAATGATTAAAGCTTTCATTCACAATCATCATCACCACCATTCTTCCTGTCACATCAGGCGTGTCAAAGCTCATAATATCAGATGAATATGCAGCTCTTTTTGCTTCTTCATATGCGGCTTGGTTTCTGCACGAGTTAAAGTCTGCTGTTAGTGTGTGCTGTGCACTTAACTACTGCGATGGCTACTGGGAGTTGTAGTGCTTTAATAAGTCTGTCCAATAAGGCGGCATTCTGTACTGGAGTACCGTCTGCTCTGAGGTAGCCCCTCCGTTTCCAACATGCTAGTCCTGCATGTACTTTTGACATCACATAGGCGGAGTCACTGTACACCGTTACTTCCTGGTCTGCATGCTTTTTGAGCATGACAATTAGCACCACTAATTCTGCAGCCTGTGTTGTGAAGTGAGACGGTAGTCGTACACTTGTCATTACTTCGAATTCTCTGTTAGCCTTGTGTTTTACCACAGTGGCACCTGAGTATCTTTGCCCATCAGTTTGATTGATCTTTCAAGAACCATCAATAAAGAGAATTTCCCCTGCTGCTAGAGCATTTTCCTTCACACTTGGGATCCCATCATAAAATTCTTCGTGACTTGAGCAGTCATGTGTCTGCTCCTGCTCTGCCAGTGGTTCAGATACAAACGTGGCAGGGTTCACCGTTTTACATCTGACTATTTTAATCGCTGGATTCAATATAACCACCTCATAAGTGACATCTCTTTGATCAGTGTACCTTTAGGCTTCTCCAAAACAGCAAACAAAGCATGTTCAACAAATAACATCATGCAACACCCCATTACAATGCTGGTAGACTTCTCAAAAGCGAACGTGGTGACTGCCAATGATTGTTCGCACGGGAAGTGACCATTCATTACTGGGTCCAAAATCCCAACGTAATATGCAAGAGGCTTGTACCCCAACATAGTCCTCTGCATGAGTACTGCTATCATGACTGTTCCATTCGTGTGCAAAAATAAAAATAATTCCTCAGAATAATTGGGAATCCCTAGAACTGGAGTTGTGCAAATTGCTTTTTTTAACTCCTCAAACCTTTCCTCCATGCCTTCATTCCATACAATCTTTTCCTGACTTTGTTGTGCCTTTTTCAGGGCATGCAACAATAGTCTTGTGTAAGACTAATAATCAAATACCAATGCTCTGACATAATTGCACAGTCCTAAATACGGTTGCATTTGCTTTATCGTGTGCAGTTTTACTGTTTTCAAAATCACCTCAGTCCATTCAGGTGTAAATTTCTTTCTCTCATGCGGGATTAACGGTCCTATATATAACACCTTTTCTTGGGAATAATGTAATTTCTCTTTGTCCACCATATTTCCCTTCTCGGCTAGTATATTCATTAGCTGAACTGAGTCGTGTCTGCACTCTTCTTCTGAGGTGCTGCAGAATAAAAAAATCATCTACGTATTCTAACACGACACTTGGCATATCAATATTGCTTAAGTCCATCTGTAGGACGCTATTGAAAATCGATGGAGACTCACAATATCCTTGAGGTAGCCTTGTGCTTTTCAACTTAGTCTGATGAAACGTAAATGACGTCAGGTCTTGAGAATCTTTATGTAACGGGATTGAGAAAAATGCATTTTTCCTGTCAATCAAAGTGAAATATCGTGCCTGAACAGGGATAATACATAAAATCGTCACTGGGTTGGGAACTGAAGGAAACTCGGCCTCTACAATCTCATTAATTGGGCACAAATCTTGAATTAAACGCCATGACCCCCCTCTTCAATATTTTGATAGGGCACACTGCGGTATTGCATGGTGACTCTGACGTCACTAAAATGCCTTGGTCCATCATGGCGGATATCATTTTAAAAATACCCTTGTCTGCCTCTCGAGACATGGGGTACTGCCTTGCTCGAGGTAAAATTGCTCCTGCTTTTAGTTTAATCTTAACTTCTCCAACCCCGTTTAATAGGCCTACGTCATAGGGGGCCGTGGTTCATAAAGAAATAGGCACTTTCGCCATATCTTAATCAAAAAATGCAAGACACTGTCGTACTATCATCATTTTCTGTGGAACCTCACGTCTTTCTGTCCTTACCCAATATGTAATGCTCATTTCAAACACCACTTTGTCGTCTGATGGGTCATCTTTAAATATGTCCTCATGTCATGCACCGCGGTAGCTGGCGCCTTTGGAATCGTTGGCGGCTCGGCCGCCATTATTTGTTCCACCACGTTCTTCTTGGACGCTGGTGCCAGTGTAGTGTTTATTGCAATGGCCGCCGCAGAGAACCATAACTAGCATTGAGTTCCAGCGGTCGGTGCATTGCAATCCACTTCGTTGCCTTGCGGTCTTTGGGTTTGTTGAACTAGTATTTCCTCATTAGTTATTCTATTCCCTCTGTTTCCGTCTGCCCAGCATCTTTGTCTATTTTGTTTCCGTGCTGCTTTTGTGTTTTCCGCTGCTGGCTGCCTTCTGAACTTCCAGCCAGCTTTTCTTCTTTCCACCAGTACCTTTGCTGTACCGTCCACCCTCTGCAGATCTATGCTCCTTCCTCCCGCTTGTTCTAGGTTCCATTTCTTACCTGTTCATTCGAGCTCTTCCTCCTGTGTTCTTTTTTCTGTTTCTCTCCTCCTTCTGTGAGCTGTTATTATCTGCCTTTCTTTTCTGTATTCCGGGGCCTATTCAGCCCTTCCTCTTTATTCGGGCGCTTCTCTCATCCTCCTCTCCTCTCTTCCTTCTGCTCCTGCGCTATATTTCTTACTGGCTCCGGAGACTCCTGCATCTTCTTTCTTTTCTATACACCCGACTACAAGAAGCTACTGCATACTGGAGCCCACTTCCCTCTGAGACAATATTACATCATCAGGCTTCTGAACCTTCAGGCTCCCAGGGTGAGCAAGAGTAGTGGAAGCACTGGACTTGAAACCAGGTTTTTATTTGTGCCTCAGGCTTTTTCCCCTTACCGGACTTGTCTCAGGATGGGGTCCGGAGGTAGCTGCTCTTTGGCTTCCACTGTGGCTTCCTCTTGAGGCAGGCCATATCGCCACCAAAAAGGAAGGAGCTTGGAGAAGAAGGAAGAAGACTTTGACTGTAACCCGCAGTTCAGGTGAGGAGGAGGGGGATTCACAGAACACTAAAGACAAAAGGTACACATGTGACACCTCATCAGTGACATCAGTCAATCTCTAACCCTCTCCAATGGCAATCACTGTGCTCCATGATCTGACGTCATCATAAAATCATATGAGCATGGCCAATTCTCCTCGTACCACAGCTGCTTGTAATTCTGAGGGAATAAGCCGTCCCCCTCTTCGTCCATGGACATCTCTGTCCTAAAAAGAAATTCATCAGGTATTCTCATAGTCTTAGAGTTCAAAAGGATGTGTGTCCCCTAAACCGTGGACCAGGGGAACAAAGAAATTCAAAAGGCAAGAGCCGGTGATCACACGGATGAATACACAATGTATTTTAATTGTAATTGACTCTGGTAGGTGTAAGGAGGAGAGAAGTCTCGGCCAGGTATTTAATTATATAATCATATTTTACTATTATCAAAATTCACAATAGAATAAAAGTCATTCACACAATAGCATCATAAAATGTATATAAACATAAAAAAATTCTAAAACTAAAAGCAAACCTATAAGGCAATGCTAAACATAATTCATTTCCATCTTCATATCTGAGCAGTACACAATGCTCAATATATAGATGCTAACATGAAGTGCTTACTGCCATCTACGAGTATCTTGACCATAACTGCAAGATATCATCTTGAGCATAGTTTCGACGACACAATTCATCTAGTTCAATCTAAAGAACTGATAATCGTCTTCCTCAGGGCACAACAAGGTAACATCTAATGTTAGACAAACCATAAGAGAAACAATGTATTTGCATACAAATGCAGATAGACATATAGGTCCTGTGTTATCACATTAAGGGGGTAATTCATAGAATTCAGCGCACAAGTGGCGCACGCGGCTGGCGCACAGTGTGCGCGTGCGAATCCCTGCGCCAGCCGCGTGCGCTAAAATCCAATTCCGCGCACAGCATATGCAGCGCCAGTTACGCCCCCAAGAACGCCTCTCGCGCAGGGAAAAGCCATCAATATACCCAATCCAGCGCAAAGGGCTGCGCTAACCCTGTACCAGCACAGCAAGCGGGCTACGTGTATCACTGGGGTGCGCGGGAAGTTTCACACGCGATTCCATCAGGGTACGTGTATTTCGGGGTGCGCGTGAAGTTCCACACGCGATATCAGCAGGGTACGTGTATTTCAGGGTGCAGGGGAAGTCTCACACGCGATTACAGCAGGGTACGTGTATTCCAGGGGTGCGTGGGAAGTTCCACACGCGATATCAGCAGGGTACGTGTATTTCAGGGTGCAGGGGAAGTCTCACACGCGATTACAGCAGGGTACGTGTATTCCAGGGGTGCGTGGGATGTTCCACACGCGATATCAGCAGGGTACGTGTATTTCAGGGTGCAGGGGAAGTTACACACGCGATTACAGCAGGGTACGTGTATTCCAGGGGTGCGTGGGAAGTTCCACACGCGATATCAGCAGGGTACGTATATTTCAGGGTGCAGGGGAAGTTCCACACGCGATTCCATCAGGGTACGTGTATTTCAAGGGTGCGCGGGAATTTCCACACGCGATTGGGCCCGTGCGAGCAGGGTACGCGTATTTCAGGGGTGCGCGGGGAGCACCACACGTGAATTGCACGTGTGGGTCCTCCCAGGTGTTCCCTCTACACCCTCCACGGCCCCTGCAGGTGGCTCACACCACAGGGGCCTACCCTGCACATGTCCTGCAGGCACCCCATCCACCATGGCCATGCCCCCCAGCCAACCCACATGTCAACTTGCACTACTGCCCACCAACGCATGTCCCCCTGCACCCCCAGCCACCAGGGGCACCCTCCACAGGCCCCCACCCATGTCTCCCAGCACCCCCACCCCCCAGCAGTGCAGGGGCACCACCACCAGGCCCCCACCCATGTCTCCCACCACCCCCACCCCCAGCCACCAGTGGCAGCCTCCACCAGGCCCCCACCCATGTCTCCCAGCACCCCCAACCCCCAGCCACCAGGGGCAGCCTCCACCAGGCCCCCACTCATGTCTCCCATCACCCCCACCCCCCAGCCACCAGGGGCAGCCTCCACCAGGCCCCCACCCATGTCTCCCAGCACCCCCACCCCCAAGCACTGTGGGGCACCTGCCAGCAGGCCCCCACCCATGTCTCCCAGCACCCCCACCCCCCAGCACTGTGGGGCACCTGCCAGCAGGCCCCCACCCATGTCTCCCAGCACCCCCACCCCCCAGCACTTTGGGGCACCTGCCAGCAGGCCCCCACCCATGTCTCCCAGCACCCCCACCCCCCAGCACTGTGGGGCACCTGCCAGCAGGCCCCCACCCATGTCTCCCAGCACCCCCACCCCCCAGCACTGTGGGGCACCTGCCACCAGGCCCCCACCCATGTCTCCCACCACCCCCACCCCCCCAGTCACCAGGGGCAGCCTCCACCAGGCCCCCACTCATGTCCCCCTGCACCCAGGTCCTCACAATCCCCAATCATGTGCGTTATGGTCAGCCTCCACAGCCAAAAGGCCCTACCAAGTAACCCATTCACCCACATGGAAATGGAAATTACATGTTACACCCCCAATGTTCATAAAGCAAATTAACCCATGTCCGTCACACACAATGGTTGCAAATGAATGGGAAAACACCCAACATGACATGCATGAAACCAATGAGATGATACCACACAGTGAAGTATGAAAACAAAATTGTATTAAAAAAAATTGAATGCAAATGAAATGAAACAAACTACAATGGCAATGAAAAAAAGATAAGCTGCATGTCCGTCCAAAAAAATCAAAACTACAAATCCAAATCCAAAAAAAAGTTGTTCAAAGTCACATTAAAAATAAAATCAATCCCAGAGATAAAAATAAATGCAAAGACCATTGCTCCATGGAGAATAAATCAAAAATAAAAAAATAAAACAATCCAATGAAGAACTATGTACAAAACATCCAAGGGTCCATGAGCCCAACTGAACAAAGGAAACCTACAAAAAACCCTAACTAAAATGCAACTATATACAAAAAGTGGAGCTGTGTCCGTCGACTCCAAATCATAAGAAGAATCAAATGAAACCTAAAACTAAAGAACTATATACAAAGGCGGCGGGCAAGTCCAGCGGCTCACTCCGTGGTGTCCCGGGCCAGGGCATCATCAAACTCCTCATCTATGTCCCGGAGGCGGTCCTGTTCCATGGCCCCGAGGGTCCGCAGGGACGACGCCATCTGCTCCTCCAACCCCCTGCGGATTGCCTTGAGGCACTAGGCCCGCCTTGGGCCTACCGCATGGAGTTCTCCGCCCTGACCATTGTGAGCCGCGCCTCTTTCGCCCGCCGCCGCTCCGCACCTATATGCTGGCCCAACCGCTGCCACACGGAAGACACTTCCCGTCCTGGGTCCTCCTGCCCTCCGGCCGATGCCTGCCCCTCCGATGTTGATGGGCCCGAGCCATGATGCCTCCCACGTTGACTCCGCTGCTGCCTCCGACGCCACTGCCTCTGCCAGCATGACGGCATCCAGGCTGATGCAATCCACCGATGCCGTCGTGCACGTGCCCTGCCTGATGATGCCGGCACATCCTCCATCTGCTGGGGTACAGTTGCTGTGGTGTCCACCCCTGCTGGACCTCTGACTCCCGACTGTGGCAGGGATGGGATCCCCACCGAGCTGGCTGCATTGGTCAGGGCAGGTCCACAGGGGGCCCTGGTGGCATCTGGGCCGGAAGACGGCAAGGAGAACGACTGGCGTATAGTCTCCACAGAGGAGGAGAGGGCCGCCATATTTGGCCGACACATGCAGGAAACCCCCGAACATGGACGATCCCAATTGGGCCACGTCGGCATGGTGCTCTTCGTGATGACGTGCGTGCTCCTCCTGGGAAGCACGCACGGTATCACGAATCACAGCCGTGCGCATCGCGACCCCAATCAGGACCTTCTCCATACGGCCAGGGGTACCCTCGTCCGCAGGTGGAGGGGAGTCAGATGACATGGACATCCCCTCTACCTGCGGACGGGCCTGGGACGGGGCATCCCTGCTGGTGCATGGTGGTGCACCCACAGGGTCAGGGACAGCGACATGGACAGGCCCCTCCACGGTGACCTGTGCTGCCTCCTGCCCCTGCCCCTGGACTGCACCACTTGCACCAGCAGGGATGCCCCCACCAGGCCCCATGTGCGCCTCAGTGGCGGCCTCCTCCTCCTCTGTGGAAACCACCAACCTGGATGGCTCCTCACCGTCTTCCGCCGTAGCAGGCCCCTGTGGGGGCTCACCCACCCCTTCCGCTGCAGCCGTGGGGGCATCCCCGCCGCCTTGCTCCACAGCGCCGTCTCCGCCCTCTTCTTCACTAGCCGCTGCGTAGAGGGAGACATAGAACACAAGCATCAGGGTACTGTACAATGGTCCCCTAGACAGGAAGCAATAGCAGATGAGTGCCACTGTCAAAGTACACTTCCATCATGTCCCTCCACAACACATGTCAGTCCAGGCAAAACACACACAGTGACAGTCATGGCGCATGCCATGGACATTTCCATACATGTCCAATGGACTCTCGAAACATACAATGTAATGGAACTCACATGCATCATGGGTCATGCCTATCACATGCACACACTTCACCTCAGTCACATCCATCTGGCCCCGTACACCCCAATCACAGTGGATACAAGGATGACTAGGCTGCATCAGTGAATCTGTACATTGTCACAGACATGTGTCATGCATCCATGGCATCCAGAAGTCACAGACACGCAGGTCAGGCACACAGACATGGACACCATATATGCACCTGGCATCAGCACCCATCCCTCACCCCCACCCATGTCCAGGAACAGAGACTGCCATGCTCTCATGTGTACAATCTGCATAGGGCTCCCCATGTCGCATTTAAACACATGCAACAACCGTGCGGTTCACACATTACTGGTCGCACATGCATTACCATGATGTCCCTGCACACATACATGCATACATGGCCTATGTCACACATACAGGCAAGTATCAGACAACCAGCACACTGCAACATGCCCTGTCTCACACAGCAATGCTTGGCCACTTACCGCTCAACTCCAGACGGGTCTCCCTCTCAAGGACCTGGGCGTGGAGCGCTGGGTGTACGCGTTCCAGGACCCCCATCTGGATGGAACTCATGCGGCCCTGGCCCCCCTCCACGAGGCGCCGGGCCTTCATGAGGGTCCTGGACCTCATGTCTTCCCAGCGCTTCTTGACCTTCTGGATGGTGCGGGTTGCCACCCCCTCTGCGTTGATGGCAACCACACAGTCGGCCCAGATCCTCTCCCGTCCTTCCTTGTTGGCGCGGGACGATCCGAAGAGGGCATCATACTGCCCCAGGACTTGCTCCACCAGGACACCAACTTCGGTGGCAGTGAAGCTGGTGCCCCTCTGCCCCTCTGGCCGGGGGTTGCCACTGGTGCCAGATGTGGATGTGCCCGACATGGCAACCCCAGGGGCAGGAGTGGGTGGGCAACTGGGTCCTGGGGCTGGGCTGTGGAGCGATGTTATCTGAGTCGGGAGTCTTCTGTTCCAGCAGGGGTGGACACAGCAACTGGACCCCTGCAGATGGCTGATGTGCAGGCACCAAATGGCAGGGCACGGTGGCAGCAGGCAAGCAGGCAGGCAGGCAGCAGCAGATGGCACGTGGGAGGCTGCTCGGGGCACAGGAGGGCAGTAATTCGGCCTTCTGGGCAGGAGCGTGGTCTTCCGTGTGTTTTCGCGTGGCCAGCTTGATACGGAGTGATTTGGCACGTGAAAATCCTGCACGTCAGCGTGAAAATCGAGGAAAGGCCCTTAGCGCGTAAGCACGCGTACGCGATTTCATTGGACCAAAGGCCCTTACAGCGTAAGCGCGTCTGTGACGTTTTGCGCACGGGCGTTGCCCTGGCAGGGCTTGGAGATCCCGCGTGCCTTTACACTGTTCTGTACGTGCTTTTCGTGCGGTGCGTGTGTTTTCCATCCGTTGGGGTTCACACCCTATTACTTCACAGCGGGTGTTGGCTACGCGTTCTTCTACACGCAAGGCAGACGGTGAGTGGTACCCCGCTCCCCCAGGCCCGATCGCGTGAGAAACTTCACGCGAACCCGATCGCGTGAGAAACTTCACGCGAACCCCTGAAATACACGTAACCTGCTCCCCCAGGCCCGATCGCGTGAAAAAGTTCACGCGAACCCCTGATATACACATAGCCCGCTCCCCCAGGCCCGATCACGTGAGAAACTTCACGCGAACCCCTGAAATACACGTAACCTGCTCCCCCAGGCCCGATCGCGTGAGAAACTTCACGCGAACCCCTGAAGTACACGTAACCCGCTCCCCCAGGCCTGATCGCGTGAAAAAGTTCACGCGAACCCCTGATGTACACGTATCCCGCTCCCCCAGGCCCGATCGCGTGAAAAAGTTCACGCGAACCCCTGAAATACACGTAGCCCGCTCCCCCAGGCCCGATCGCGTGAGAAACTTCACGCGAACCCCTGAAATACACGTAACCTGCTCCCCCAGGCCCGATCGCGTGAAAAAGTTCACGCGAACCCCTGAAATACACGTAGCCCGCTCCCCCAGGCCCGATCGCGTGAGAAACTTCACGCGAACCCCTGAAATACACGTAGCCCGCTCCCCCAGGCCCGATCGCGTGAAAAAGCTCACGCGAACCCCCAATTGCTGTATGTTGCCACTTTTGTAATGCGCAGGGACGCTACCGCCTGCCTTCGTGTGGCGGACGTGTTTCGGCTTGTGCGTGTCTTTGGCTGTGCGTGGCTTTGCCCTATTCGATTCCATGAATACGTGTGGTTCAAGTGCGTGTGGGCGTTCCGTCTGCTTCCCTGCAGTACATCCCCAGTTACGCCCTTATTTTCGCGCGTTGTTCCCCATTCCGCGCGTTACGCCCCGTGTCCCGCCCACTTTCTGCTGTATGCGCCGAGGTTGTGCGCTTTCACTGTGCGCGTCGCGCACGCCTTTCGGGATGTTGCAGTGACTTGTGCGCCATGCACGGGTTTGGCGCACATCCCGGGGTGTACACGCGCAGGGACTTCCATGAATCGCACGCGTGCGCGTGCGCCTGTTTTTTTCCGCTTGCGCCTGCTTGCGCCTGCTTGCGCGAAGATTTTCGGCGCACGTTTGTTCCATGAATCGGCCCCTTAATGTAGTAATTTCTGACTTGATTGGAGACCTGAACCTCTGTAAAGATACCAACCAAGAAAAAAGAAAAAAAGAAAAGAACATAGACAATGTGTTTGGTATTTGGTCTGGCCCTGATGATGAATTGGCAGACTTCTTTTCCATGATGAATGGAATGCAACCACCAGACAAGCAAATTAAAGATACGTTTTTTGGACGTTGAAGTCTATACTAAAGGTGCGAATTTGGACACTAAAATCTTCACTAATACAACCAATAGGAACAGTCTTCTGTTAGCAACAAGCTTCCATCCCCGAAGGACAATCGACAGCATGCCACTGAGTCAGTTTTTACGCTATCGAAGGAACATTTCCGAGGATGCAGAATATGTGAGACAATCAGCCTCTTTGCATCAAAAGGTTCAGGAAAAAGGGTACAACCCGACATCTATCACTAAAATTGAAGAGAAGGTTGCTACAATCAAGAGAGATACCCTACTTACATCTAAAAATCGTAATAATGTATGGTGTATGTGACTACTCACTCAACTCAGAGTAAGAAAATCAGGAGTATTATCCAGAGAAACTGGCCGATGCTACAAATGGACCCCCAGACACAGCCACTTTTTCAACAACTTCCTATATTTGCCTGCAGAAACAGCCGGGCCCTAAAAAACAGCCTGATCAAGCAGAGACTCCTGTAGACCAGGCCTCATCAACAAGATACAAAGGGACGCAACCTTGCTTTAACTGTCAGCATTGTAGTAACATTTTGCAGGGTAATGCGATCTCCCATCCATATACAGGCAAATCTATCACATTAAAACACTCATGCACATGTGATTCGACAAATTTCATTAATGCACTCAAATGTCCCTGTGGATTCTATTATGTAGGGATAACCATGAGGAAGGCAAAACTAAATGGACTGAACATAAGTCGAACATTCGGACCAAAAATCTTAGATCACCAGTGGCAATGCATTCTGTTGAAACGAGACATTATATTGCCCAATTAAAATGAATTATTCTGGATCAAGTGAAAGTGGGTCCGAGAGGGGGCGATGTCCATAAGAGACTGCTACAGAGGGAGATTATCTGGATTGATCTGTTGGACCGTCAGCCCAAGAGGCATGAACTGTGAATTTTGATCTGTTGTACTTAGGGATCTACCAGTGTATGAATATGAATATGCTTTACCTCCAGTCTAGCCATCTAGTTTGGAATAGAAATGTGATCAAGACTGGTATGCGGATGCTACTATGAGTACCAGTATATGAGAATGTGAGCGGTCCACGCACTGAGAGACTTACATACTTTTGATGAACTGGCTTTCTCTGTATGTACTGTATATAGGCCTCATCAGAGAGACCGAGACATGAGCACCGATTGAGTCGGGTGAAACATAATAGGGATATAATAGCTGTTTAGGATGTTAACAGACAGTGCCTTGCTCTGGCTGGGACGGAATTTAATAATTCTTCTCTTTTCCCAATGCCCAGCCCGAGTAGGCTTATTACTATTTGCGAGAGGCGGGGCACCACACAGTCATGTGCTGCGGTGGTGCCCCGTCTCTTGCATTTTCAATTTCAATATTAGCCCTTACAGACATTTAGTCATAAGTGTTTGGTTCATATCACAGATATTTTTCTTGTCGTAATTGAGGCTCATCATCAGGAATATATGGGATCTGACGGTAGCGAGTTCTTTTATTGTAAAATGTGTATTGTTTATTCTGGCAAGCGGATTCAGGAGGCTTCCCCTCACTTTGGCAAGTGCCGCACACTCAAGATGGATGCCGTGGCCATGGCGATCGGAAACATAGCCTAGATTCGGCAAAGCTCATCGATCTGGCAGCGGTTCTACATCCACCCCTAGAGTAAATTATATGGGACAGGATGTCATTTTGGTGAAACAGGATACAGGGTATACAATTGTGCTACCTCTAGTCGACTCGTTCTATTCTATACCACACAAAGATGGTGATCATGGGCACGGCGCGCATGTGCGCCGCTCCCATGGAAACCAGTAACACAGAGCAGAGTCGGGCAGCGTGCCTGGTTACCAGGCGGCTCGATTCCAGCGCTCAGTTAGAATTCTGAGGTGAGTGATTCTGATGGGATATGCTTTTCGTGCCCATGGCGCTCTATGCATTATGTGAACCCTGTGAGTGGGAATCAGTTGTATTCTTAAATAAGGCGTAGAAATGATGACCTCAATATCATTCAAGCGCACATTACATGAGCGCTTTCAAACTTTTTTTACCTGACCGAACGGTGCCCTGATACATGAGCAGCGTGAAGAACTCATCTTTGTTTGCTGTTTAAACTACATGCAGAGTTTGTGAGAATTATCTGATGATCACCACAGTTTCTTTGATTTTTTCTATTTCCTAGTTCCCACTTTTGGGGAGCAACCGCCCTGCATCACACTAATACCGGGGGGTAGGAGCTTGTCTTCTGACCGGGTGAATAGGGACACCTGCATATTCAATATTCAATTTTCTACTTTTAATGTACTACTGTAAGGCATATCATTTTGATTGATTCTTAGTAATGCCAAGTATGTGTTTATAATGCAGGTAGAAGCCTGTGTCTTCTATTTTTCCAAATACAAGGTTAGTGTTTAAGTACTGGATCCCAAGTCTTTACTTCATTAGCAATTTTCGCAGACCTAATTAGCTTATTTTCACCCAATTAGCTTATTTTCATCTTTTTAGGAGACACATTAAGAACTTTCCAGAACATAACACGAAGCTTAACATGTCCTACCCTGAAGATGGATTCAGTGGAATCTGAAACGCAATGGCACTCATGATCTAATAGGAGTGTTTAGGATGATTTATTGAGCAGAAGGAATTGTATTGTTCTCATTTTCAATGCATACATGAATTTATCTGTCTATGCAATTTTTGTTGACACCTTGAATGAAGGAGATTTCATCTTCTGGCTTACTCGAGCAATTCATTAGCTCAGATACGACACTGTTTTCAAAATGATTGATGTATGCTCTTTTTGAATTACTATTTGCTTTTTACACTGTCGCTGTACAGTGTGCTGTTTATTAACCTTGATATATAAAAACATTTTTTTGACCTGTTGGACTTGAATTTACAGTCTTGTGGTTCTCAACTGTGTTAAATCAGGAGTACAGGATCACTGATGCATGGATGTGCGCTATTAGATTAACAAGTGAAATTATGATTGAGATTCATTGAATTGCAAATATCTATAACATTGATCAATAAAGATAGTTGTCTCCCTTTGGAAGCTCCTGATCTCGCCGGGTCATGAATTACTTTGGGATTATATCCCTCTAAGAGTGCAGCAAAGGGTTACCGGCTGGCGGCATCCGGTGTTTGTTCTTTGTACTATTTGTTTGGATCTCCAGTGGCCCCAAGATTTACCCAGCTGCACATGAAGCTGAGTTAACTTGTGATCAAAATACAAAATAAGGAGTTTGCTGCAGAACGTTGGCTCATCTAATTTCGTTGTGCCTCCCACTCCACAATCTTTTTCCCATAGTCTTACCCATGATACCAGGCAGCCATGTTAACCAAATATGTACTCCATAGTGAAATACTTCTGGTTCTAATGGTACTCCTCATATGGCTATATATGGCATATTGTCCTGTAAATGCCATGATAAGTTTGCCTATGTTTAAATAATGTATTCCTGGTGGTGAACACACTATGCCTTCATCAGTGAAAGAAATCATCATATTTAGTTTCATCATTAAATCTCAGCCCAGTATATTAACTGGTGTCTGTTGTGAATACAACAATGGAACAGACATATCACATTCTCCGATATAGACTGGCAATTTTTCAGTAAAAGGAACTCTACTTGTAGCTCCTGAGAATCCTTTAGCATTCATGGCATTACCCGATAATGAAAATGTTCCCTCTCATATACATGAGAGAGTTGCACCTGTGTCTACTAAAAAACACTCCTATAGTGACATCAACCCTCGGTTCCTCTTGAGGATTGGGAGTCGCTGATAGTACTGAACACATCAAATTACCCAGTGAGCTGTCCTATTGTGAGTATATGCTTATTCCTGTGCCTGTGAAAGGATTCCCACCCTCGACAGTGACACCCCCTGTCCTAGGAGTCAATAGCTGTCCTGTGTTTGTACTCTACTGTATCTGCAAAGGTGCGTGCTGTGACTGCCCTTGTGGAGGATTCATTGGTGCTTGCTGTGGTTACAAAGCCTGTTGCATTCTCAGCGCTTGTGCTTGATAAACTGTCTGATCTTCAGTAAACCCATCCCTACTTTGTGAGCTATATGCAGGTGAATAAGTGAATAAGCGGTCCCCCCTCTTGTGAACAGCCCATTCTGTACACACCCTTGGCTCTCACATGTTCGCGCTATGTGCTCTGTCATTCCACATGTCCAACATACAGGAGAGAGCCTTCTAAATTGCCCTCCCTGCATCCCTTGATTATCATTTGGCATAGTCTGAAACCCACCTTTGTTATTCTGAAAGTTCCCTTGATTATTCTGAAAGCCTCCTCTTCCACGGAAACTTCCCCTACCTCTTGCTATGAATCCATCCCCTCCTTGATCGAACTGACTTTGGTTATTCACCTGCGGCATCCTTACTGTTCGCTGCAATCCTGTTCCTTCTCCACTGGTTAACATTGCCCCTGCTATAGCATACTTTGATAGCGTATTCTGTACTAGCTTAGCTTCCCCGAGCTTTTTAACATTGTCTCTCTTTAGATTTTTCTCCTGCAACAATCGGCAATGATGCGCAATGGTCAGCTGTATTTCAGGCCATGGTTTCGCCTCCGTACTCACTAGCTTCTTAAGATGTCTCTGTACCTTGTCTGGGAGACCCTGACATAATATATGAAAGAATACAGCTATAGATTCTCCCACAGTTCCCACGTTTCCAAAGACGACTGCTCTCAGAAATTCTGAATGTAAACAAGCGGATCTTCCCCTTCCTGCATCTTTCATGCCATTATAGCTTCCATATCTGATGTATCATGATATTGCAGTCAAATCGCTTTCCAGACTGCCGCTCTACAATTATTAAACAACGCTCCACTGTGTGCTGTGTTGTGTGCAGTGACACTCGTGTATCCTGCTCTTGACCAAATGTCGACAGCTCTCTCCCCAAGGATAGCTGCTAGAAGACCTTTAATGTCCCATATGGCTAGCTTATTTCCTCCTGTCATTTTTTCTAATTCCTAGATCCATTTTCCGGCACCTGAAGTTAAACTCAGGAGTTTACACCTTAAATTATCCTTAACCATCTGGGGCCAGGGTAAATATTGTTGTCTGACTCCTCCTTTTTCTAATAACGGGAACTGTGAAATCCCAAAATCTCACTTGTCTCCCATCGTCTGCCTGTCCATAGCAGGGACAATTGTTCAGCAGCGTCTTCTTCCCAGTAGTGATCTTAGCCTGCTCACATAAGGTGGCGAGTCCCCCCTCACACTATGAGATCGCCCTTTAGTTCGGTCTGGCTGCGCCAGGGGCTTTGGCATCCTCGATTTAGGTAGGTCAACATCTGACCATCTTACTTCCCTTTCTGTCGGAGAACACCTGTCAGGACCACATGCACTAGCTCCCTCATCCCCACGGAAGGTTTCTCTGTCTTCGTCTGACATCTCTTGTCCCCAACTAGTGTGGCTTCCCTCTTTCTCGTCTCTGTCTCTTGTCCAAAGACAAAACTCTATGCTCGATGCTAAACAAAGCTCTTTCTTTGCCCTCAAATCGATTGTCTTTCCTTTTTATTTTTCGATTCACCCCTTTGTCCTCATCTCCTGATAGGTAGGCCTTTTCGATCGTATCTCCAATAGCTGCTATATCAAAATTATCTTCTAAATCTATCCTAGACAGTCCTGTCATTGGTTCTTGCGTTGGGAAGAACTCCTCTATGTCCTCCCATGCCACTACCAGATTAGGTTTGATTAACTCTTTCGCTATGCAATTGACGTGGCGTGCCCTTTGCCTTCTCTTGTGTTCCATTTCTTCATCAAACTCTTTGTTTCTTTGCTTCCTCTATGGCCCTTTCCTCTTCCTGTCTTTTCACCTCTCTTCTCTCATTTGCTCTACACACTTCTTCATCTCTGTATCTTTGCATTCTTCTATCTCTTAATCTCTGTTCTTCCTCTTCTTCTCTTCTTTTTTCTAGCCTATCCCGTTCTTCAACTGCTCTTTGTTTATAGTCATACTTTCTTTGCTCCTCTGCTCTCTCCTGCTTCTTCAACTGTTCATCTTGATACAGTTGTTCCCGTCTTTGTCTACTCTTTCTTTTAGCTTTGTCATCCTTCAATCGTTTCTCTTGTTCTTTGTCTTTCTTATCTTGCTCGTCCTGATCTTCCTTTTGCCTTACTTTCTCAATGCTCTTTCTATCAAGTTTGAGCAATATCTGACCGCCCATCCATTCATTCTGTATGAGTGCTAACTCGTCAGCTTTATCTTTCTCTCCGTTCCATCTCTTTATTTCTCTCTCTATGTCTAGGGACATACCTGGCCATTCACCTTTCTCCTTGTCCTATGGGACTTTAGGGATCACATCTCTTTCTGGAGTCTTTTCGGGACTCTCATCACTGCTACATGCAGGCGACTTATGTGTCGGGTTGCTATACCCTGTCGCTGCCTTAAGCTCTCTTAAAGGACATAATCCTTCATCTTTCGTTCTTTCGTCAATTTACTTCAGGTGCGGTGGGGGGAGCAGAAGGCTCTTCACCCCCCTCTTTACACTGGTTAAGTATCCAGTCCCTCATGGTACATCATCCAAAGCTAACCTCTTGTTTAGCTTCTTTCATGTGTACGCTGCATGCAAATATGTCATCATGTAGTGCAAAACTGCTTTGGACAGTGATCTCCCTTGTGGCTATGGCATGAACATTTTATTTGCCGTGCCCTTAACCCATTCTGCACTGTAAGGTTTAAGCTTGGGTGCGTGTTTTGGCAGCTGTCTGCATAAGTGTATAAGCGGACTAACCTCCTCCATCATGACTAGTCACAATGGACTGTCAATTTCACCATTATTTTATACAATAAATTCTTTAAAGAAAAATAATACAACAGGCGCGTGCACCAATCATCGCAGCTCCAAACCTCTGTTTCACTTTACTTCAATCTACTTATTCACTGAATATTATCAGTCGGCTAAATAAATAAATAACTTTTCAGACTTCTACCACAATCTATTACTTTTTGTATCTTCACTACCTCACTATATACAACACATACAATATACAAACTGACAAACCTCTGTCAAGGCTCCTCGTGACTTCTTCCCGCCCCTAATAATGACGCGATCAGAGTATTAATTGTTCTCTTTAATGATCCTTGGTCGTTCATAGCCTAGGTACGTCCACTTGGACTCTAGGACAAATTCCTTCTAGACGTCCTTGACATAGGATTCTGGGTTTATCATATAGATTGCTCCATTGCTATATATCTTAAACTGTGATGCTTTTCGTTGTTAAAATAAACATACCCCCACCAAACCTCAGTTTTTTCTTCCCCGTTATCCCTTTTCACTTTCCCCACTCAATGTCCATTCATCGTTTGCCCTCTCTCTCAGTCTGATCAACATTTGTGTTTCAGCTTCTGAGACTGCAGACCGCCTCCTCCTCAACCAGCTGCTTCAGGCTTCGGTCCGCTCGGCTGCCTGTAGGAATTGGGAGGGGATTCTGTGAAAGAGGGACCCGTCCCACCTGTCTTCAGTGACTTGCAAGTTTTTTTTACTAATGTCTGCTATCTACAGGAAGCTTCACATTTCTCCAGCTAAATGGCAGAGCACACTCGATATTTCAAGACCCTTAAAAGCCTACTAGATCGATGGGTCTTTAAATAACCATCTCTCTGCTACCACGTGAACCCGTGTACCCAACACTAGGCCCTTTAAGATGAGGTAGCAATACTTTGAGATGGATGGAGATGCAGAATATACTCAAACATCAATAAACAGGCTGACTCAGGAAGTTGGCAAAGTATGTCTGTTATAATATCAATTATCTAAAACGGGGAGTTACAACAAACATCAACAAACATCTGCTCGATCTTCTCACTCAACGAATTTCATAAAAAATACAACATTCATTGTAAAAAGTCATCATCATTGACGTCAATCTAGGTGGCAAACTACAAAAACCTACTTGGGAAAGTGATTGTCTTAACAGGAACATCTAGGTATATGTTCCATACTTGTTGGGAAGGTGATTGGGTCTCTAACATCAGGTGGGGCAACAAAGCCCCCCTCTAGTGCAAGTCACTACGAATGTCATCAAATACACAACGTACCATTGGTTATACAAACTATAGGTCTCTCTATTACGTGTTCCTCTACAATTGGTTGGCACCCTTGCACCCCGCTGTACTATTCCACACGTGCTAGCAGCATGCAGGCTGGCACCCAGGGGCTAGTGGGTTGGTCATAACCATAGATTCCTACCTCGTTAGCCTGTCATCTATCATCACTCTTGTGGTCTGCCAGTCAATTGGCGCTTTGATCATTGGCCTTGGAAAAGTTCTCTGTGCCTGAGAATGAAAGGGATTAGAGGCATACTCTCCTGGTTTCGATACAGCTCAACTCAGTATCTATTTTCATCCATCCACCTGACTAGAAACCATGTTTCAATGCTTTTCGGTATTTAAAATACTATTAATTGATGAACCCATGATGTCTTCAATGAAGTATACTCTTTGTACTTTGGTCGTAAGGCGTAGGTCGTAGGTTAGACACTGAAGATGCAGGGGCCAGCCTCCAGCCACTGCAGCATACTACTACCATAGATTAGACGTGTACATTCGCATGTGTAGAAAATGACTGCCAAAATACTTACTCCTTACTTTGTTCAGAATCCACTTATATTTTTTAAATGCTTTTCGTACTTGGCGGAAGTATCCCTTTTTTAATTTCTGTGATAAAAGAAAAAGGTATGTTAGTCTTTGCATTTTATGAAAACTTACTACATTGCACAATAGACAGTGTACCTTTTTTTTTTTACCGTCATATTTAGTTTATAAACCAGTGTGCTGTGCATTGTGCTCAGTTTCTGTGTTTGCTTTTCTAATCCTTGGGTCTGGGAAAAAATAATCCTTGTCGGATTAAAAAAAACCTTCTTTGTCCTATGTTACTAACTACTTCCTTGTTTCCTTTGAGTGTTTCCTTCATCTTTCGGATTAATGTTATGTTTGTTGCCTTCCTGCCGATTTTTAACAACAGTTACATACCTGTAGGCATATTGTAACCATGCATTTGTTCCTACAGATCTGTGATATTCATTTATTTGTGTCGTTGTTACATACTGTTTCCTTCATCTTTCTGATTAATGTTATATTTGTTGCCTTCCTTCCGATTTTTAACAACAGTTACATACCTGTAGGCGTATTCTAACTGTGCATTTGTTCCTACAAATCTGTGATATCCATTCATTTGTGTCTTTGTTATATCCTTTTGGGCAGTTAGATACCTATTGGCGTATTCTAACTGTTTGTCGTCTTTTGCATAATTTTTTGGCAATCTTGAAGTACAGATTATTTGTTAAATTTTGGCTTTAAGAAGATTAAATACGCATTTGTAAGATTAGCTGGCAAGCTTTGCTTTAGAGTAATGGTGCTATCATTACATTCAAACCATCCACATTTCTTTTTAATGTATGCAGTGTAGTGACGTGCATTGGTTGTAGTTCCTGCATGGTAGATTACACCTATTGTTGTAAAGGTTTTCTTTCCAAGTGACACTTGACCGTGTGTGAATCCAGTCAGTTTGCAGTTGTTTTTGGTACCATCTGCATTATAACATAGAAGCATAAGTATTATGTAGGCACTATGTGATTGTATCAGTAAGGTGGAGCGATTGTCTGAATTGCAAATAGTACATATTCTGCCATGGTTTGAATTCTGTACAAGTTGCTGAAATGGAATGGTTTCACAATTTGATATGGAAACATACACAAATCGCTCATTTGGGATTTCTTCTTGTATCACATTGCTACAGAGAGTGCATGTATGTTTCCACATGTACAAAATCTGGAAGATTTCATTTACAGGTATGCTTTTGTTTTCCAATACTAATAGTAAGTACATTAGAAATTCTTGTGAATCTTCTTGTGAGTTCAGAGTGAATCTCACCATTTTCCAGCACAGTCGTCCAATTCTTGCCGTATTCCATGAACACTGTATGTGTTGTCAGGATTGCTTGTTGCACTTCTACGAAGCACTAACATTTGCAAATACAATTGGTCTGTACTGTGCAAGTAAATATTGTTAACAATTGGTGGCAATTGAAATAGAATATTCATTGCTACATTTGCATAGCAACTTACCCCACTTTCATTTGCAAATTTGAATGGACCAGCTAGTTCTGTATCTGAGTGCATTTTTCAGAATTTCTGTTCCTTCTTTGCCGACGGCCGTGGTTTACATTCCCTAATAGGTTCTTCTTTGTATGTGGTAATTGCTGAAACTTTAGCTTCTTTTATTTTCTTTGAGGAATTTGCTGTTGGATTCTGTTGCATTTCTGTTTCATTTAGTTTTCTTTTACCACGTTTTACTTTATCTGGAACAGGATGTTGTTTCAGATGAGGGGTGTACAGTGAACGCAGTCTATTGTATTCTAGAATGCAAGGAATATCAGCTTTTAATTTACTTGCATCAAAGTTTATTAGCAATAGACCGTCAAGTGTATGTAAGCGTGATAATGCTACGTAGCTCATGCCATCCTTAAAGACTGTGTTTCCTATATCTATCAATGCTTTGTCTAGGGTAAGACCTTGGGGTTTATGAATGGTAACTTCCTATGCAAGAGTTAGAAAAAATTGCTCTCTACGTACATGCATGTCTTTGAAGAGAAGGAATCAAGCAATTGAGCGCCCTATCCTTTTCACTTCTGAAACTTTATCAAAGCGAATATTGACAAACTGAATGTTGCTATCACATGGGTATGATTGAAAGCCAACAACTGTACCTAGTGCTCCATTAACTAGCCCTGCGCGATGTCAAGGTTACGTTTAAGCATTACTCTACAATTTAAGGATAATTTTAATATTTTTTCCAACCCAGCTGTGTTGGAGATTGAATTTTCTAAACTATTTAGTCTTGTTGTGGCTTGTTCCCACATGGGTACTGTCATACCATGTACGTCTAGTTTGTCTGTGGCGCTAATTTCCATTATTGGTTGCATTTCTTTATTTAACATTGTTTCATTGAATTTGAAACAGCTTGCACGAGTTGGCATTAAGGCCATACAATTGATATTTTTGTGCCCTATTTGTTCCATACCATCAGTTGCACATGTATTATCGCCATAAAGTGCATGAATGTGCCGGTTTTTCAATACAACTTGTGCTTCTTGCGATAGTACACCAACTCTAATACTTTTTAAGATGTTGGCATAAGTGAGATCTGCAGATTGCCGCATGTTCTCAGTTAATTCTCTGTATTGGAAATGTTGCCAAAGGTTGACATTACCTATGCTACCAACAGTTCTCCGGCAGAGTTTGTGGCCTAAGGTTTTAAAAATAGGTTCACCTTTCACTGGTGTTAATTGTATAAGATCTCCGAAAACGATAATGTTTTTCCCTGCAAAGAGTTCTTCGTTCTTACTTTTAAGTACTTCTTGCAATCTGAGGTGAATCAAAGCCAACATTAGGTTGGAGACCATGCTCACTTCATCTACTAGTAGCATTTTCATTTGTTTTAATACACTGCGTAATTCCATTGCAGCTTCTGCAGAAAGTTTGTGCTCTACTGGAAGCAGTAGTAATTGGTGTAAAGTGACACCACCTATGTTGTAGGCAGCTAAACCTGTGGGGGCCGTTACAACAGCTGACAGTTTGTTGTTTGTCAATTGTTGAAGGAACTTGCTGATGATTTTGATTAAGAATGTTTTCCCTGATCCAGCTTCACCACTCACGTACAGCAGTATAGGTTTGTAATTTTGTCAGGTACATTCTTTATTTTCGTGTTGTACACCATGTACAATTTGTTTTGTTACGTCTTCAAAAATGGTGCGCTGATCTTTGCTAAGTTTTGCTTGTTGTACATTTAAGCCTTCTGTATCTTCTTGATACTGATACAGTGTTTTCTACTTCTGCTATAGCTACTTCAGCCTCATTTGCTATTAGTGGTTGTCCTAGTAGTTCTTGACTTCCTGTTACAGAAGGTTGACTACTGTCGGAAGAGTCCTTATCTAGTTGGGCCTGAAGTTCTTCTTCCTGTTGCTGCCCATTGTGTAACATTGTTTTGTACTGCGTAAAGTTCTCATTGGTGATAGCGCTTTCATTTGCTTTGAAAGCATCTTCATAGCAGTCATAGTTTTCTAGTATGTCTTCCTCTTTTCTCCATGGCTTGAAAAGTTGTAACAGTATATTTCTTTCTGTTGAGGAGTTTTAATGACAATTTTACATGATTAATTAAGCTTTGTTTGGTAAGTTTCACTAAGCTCCCTTCACAATCGGTCACTCTATATCTATGTTTGCTTTCATCGGGATTTACATTATTTTTGTATGCAAAGTTTTGAGCTACGTGGTATAGACACATGCTTTCCAAAGTGCTACTCCTGTTTGGATAGTATGTGTCCAGTAAATTGTTTTTTAGAATGTCTTGGCTGTTGGAATCATTTCTGGCAATTGTTTATATGTCCTCATATGATTTCAGCATTCTTTTTCTAGATTTTGCAGGACCAATACTTAGTCATACTATGTTGGCTGATTTACCATACAAAGCAGTACCGGTTAAATGATCTGCTGCTTCATAGGCGCCACATTCTCTATGAGAGAGAATTTTTATGCCGAGGCTGTACAATTTTTGTGATAATGTTTTGTCTGATGCTAGGTCATCCCAGCGGTCTTGAATCTCCGTTTTTTCTGCTTTTCTCAAGTAGGCTGTAACATATCGTGCAACAGCAGTTGAATTGTCTGCAATGTACTGCACACCTATGTTTGCATTCCATAAGAGGGCAATTATTGCATTGTAATCATTGATGTATTTTGATTCTTCCCTTCTTTTTATGTAATACGTGTTCTTAGGTGATTTACCTTTAACACTATGTCGAACTGAAGACATGAAGTTGTTTACTTCATCTGTTTCTGTAACTGGTCTAGGGAAACCAAAGCAGCATTTGGTGTAGTATTTACCTTTGTTTTTGTATTTGCGCCGGCAATATTTGCCACATTTGTGTCTTTGAAATTGTAAAATCTCCCCATGCAGCTCACTATGTGTCTGTTGTGAAGGGATTTCACAAGTGACATATTTTTGGATAAACTGCAAAACAGTGCTATCACTGTCGTGACCTACTTTCGGTGCACCTTTGATCCATAACAGCATGTGAATATGTGGTGCTCCTCTCGCTTGATATTCTTTTCTCCAAAAGAAGTGTTGCACTTCTCCAAGGGGAGGAACAGTTTTATTGCAAATAAAGTGTAGCATGGCAATAAAACGATGATGGAAATATCTTGACACATTAACTGGATCTAGAGAGCAAAGTTCCCCAGTTGTTAATATATCTATGTTGTTTTTGTTGCTGTTTGCTATGCGTAGGAACTCATGTAAATCTTCCCATGCATATTCTGCACAACTTAGCGTAACAAACCAAGTTGGTGGTCCAAGGTTTCTGATCATACAACGCACGTCTGTGCCGTTGGAAGCAGTATTCCTTTGTACCGCGCATGTTTCCAAACACATTTGTTATACTTGATTGTAAAACCTCATCTTTTCCTGTACTTTTTGTATTAACTGCGTAGCTGACATATTTTGAAAGTGGGTTCCAGATTTCAAAATGTGTGCAACTCCATAACATAGTGTTGCTAATTCACTTTCATAGAGTAGGTGGAATATGTATTCCACATTTTGTATAAATCTGGGATCTTGCGAATACATTCGTAAAGAGCGGTATTCTGATGCCCCAATCTGAGTGGGTCTATCATCGTATCTTCCACCTTTGCCAGTAGGAAATAGAAGTGGAAAAGCATGTGCTTCTATACTTTTTTCCCATATACTCATTGGTGACCCTTTGGTTTGTCGTATTTGGTAAGTTTCTAGTGCATCATCTATGCTTTCATTGGAATGCAATGGATGAATTGTGTAATGGTCCAAAAAAGTGGATACTGTAGCAGGATCCAGAAGTTTGAATTGTCCAGTTTCTGATGGCTCTTGAATGATTTCAGTTGTTTCCCTTAAGCTTTCATCAATATTTATTTCCTTGTAGTACTCGTTATTGTCTTTTAGATATTGCAATGCTTGTCTAACTTTATGTAAGTCCACCAGTTGCTGCCAAATCTTTTTGTCCTTTGTTGGTACACCATTTACCAAGACTATTAAAGAATGCTCTATTGAACGTTGCACTCATAGAGTGTTTACATTTTCCGTTAGATCTAATGGCATATAAACTACTTTGCCACGAATGCCTTTCACCAATTCAGAGGAAGGTAATTTTGCTGTTTTTGGATGAAGACTTATAATTGCTTGAAATGGGTGAACTGTTTATTATGCTCTCATACAAATTGAGTTGTTGCAGGATTTTTGGTAGTGGGAACAATTCCAAATTATTTGTAATAGCACGTGAAGGAGTGTGGTTGTTGTCTAATTTTGTAGTACAGTAACTGCAACATATTAGGCGCTCAGTTAGTTCATATTTGGTTTCTGCTAAAAGGTAGAGAGCTAATTCAAACCATTTAGAGTCTTCATTGTCTTCTATTTTGTATGCTATGTCTACATTTTTTGTGTTCCTTTTGTAAAACGTTCTGCGGCAACACACACATACATGGTTTGTTACTTCAGCCGATGACCTTTTACATTTTACTATTTCTTTTCTGTATGTGTGTAATAGAAGGTTGCTATGTGCAGAATTGTTGCTACTATGTTCTAAAACTATTGCATTTTGTAAGTGGCTTTCACTTCCAAAATATTTTCTCTGAATACGGTCAATTTCTTCTTGTAAGTGTTTGGGTGTACCATGCAGAAGAGTGTTATTTAAATTACCTAATTCTGAAGCTGGAGTTTTTGCATAGTATATTTTATACACTAGATTTCTTACACTTTAATGATGTATTGATATTCTTTTGATATCATGGAAGGTGCTTTTGCAAATAGGCCCAGAAATGCAGGCTAATGAATGTCCTTGTAGTCCTGTGTATTTGCGCACTTGACAAATATCCAGATTTTGCAGCACTTTCATTTTACTTTTGTCTTTACCTTTTACATACTGATTGAGGAACTGACCTAAAGATTTGAAAGCTTTGTTTGGAATGGCACACATTGATGTGCACAGCCATTTGTATACTGGACGGTGTAGTTATGCTGAATCGAGAGGTAATTCTGAGTTTACAGAGGATACTTTTGTAAGCAGTGTTTCTTGTTCCATGATGGTACTATTGATTTTCTCATACCCTCGTCCACTGCTATGGATGGCAATTGTGTTTGTTTGATTTTGTTTGCATGCTTCTTCATTAAAATATGGTTCTGTGGTTGATGTGTGACTCCATTCACCACCACAAACATTTAAAACATTATTTTTGTTCACATTCTGTTTATTGCTGAGTTTATTTTTTTAGTTTGGTACTTAGTTTTGTTAGTGCTTTCATCCTATTTAACACTAATATGAACAACTTCCTTTTCAGAAGGATTGCACTGTCCATGAGAGCTTGTAGGATTAACTTTCTACGGTAGGTTTTAAGGGGTGAGGATGATTTTGGTCCTCTTCTTAGTAGATTCTGAAGGACTCTGTGATGAAACATTTTTGATAAAATACTTTTTTTACTATGGGTTCTTGTTACACTATCAGAATTAGTAGGAGCATTGTTAGCTGTACTGGTAGCCGATTTTTTGCCAACATTTTTGTGTTTTGTGACAAATATTGATGGAGGACGTAAGGTTTCGGTAGTTGAAGCTTCTTTTGTTTTGCTAACCGACTGCATTAGCTGGTTTCTTCCAACATTCTCTACAAACTCTACAACAGATGGATGCTTAGATTGGGCACTTTCATTTTTATTTGCCATACTTCTGTGTTCCTTTCTACAGAGTTGCTTTTTGGTAGGCATTCTTTGGTGTCTGTTGAAAAAAAGAAGGCATACTTTGGTCTGTTGTATAATGTATGTGTGCTGTGTGCATGCGTGCATGATTCTGATGGGGAAGCTCTTTGTTATGGTGTGTGAATGGGCATTGGACTCTTGCAATGATTTGGGAAGGTTATTTTACTGTTTGTATACTAGTACAATGTGCTTCAGATGAGAGTACAAAGTGGGCTAGTGCATTATTAATAAACGAAATGCCATAAACTTGCAACAGCAACTACTTTTCTAAATCTAACCTTCTAAGGATTACGTACGTTATTTGAGTTCCAAACACACAGGGATTTGTGAGTCATTCTGCCTGTTATTCTTTGTTAAATAAATGGATATTTGTAGGTAGAATGGTTCAGAAATCAATGTTTGCTTTGGTGCCCAAATTAAACAAATAATCCATGCAGCCTCTTTGAGGAGTATTTACAATATGAAGGTAGTACTGTACTTACATTTTTTTGCAAAATGACCAGGTTTCGTTGGATATGTCGTCTGCAGTGTAGATGCTGTTGATTCTTAGGAGAGTAGTCTTCACTGCGATTCAAAAAAACAAAATTAATTACTTTGTGTGTTGATGCTGATACTGCACACATTCATTGTGCATCATTCATCAGAGCATTCTCCTGTTATATTTGAACCCAGTGCATGTGCGCATTTCACTTCACTCTGTGCAGGCTTTGCATGGTATTTGGAATATGTTACTTGCAAGTCAAAATTGCTAACATTTTTAAGGTTATGAAAATGCCTTGTTTTTTTTGTAAGCGATAGGGTATAGTAGTAGATGGGAAAACATGTTCTACTTGCAATTTAAAAGCACGATGCCCAAAAATCGGAGACCCTCACAGGGAGATGTCAACACAGCAATCGGGAGCGCTTACTTTTGTCATACGATTACATTGCAAGTAGCATTACTGTGGGCCGTACACAGTATACATCTCCGACATTTTCTAATACAAAATTCGAGTTACGCTGTAAATAGGCAGGTGTCCAGTCATTTGGTCGAAAATGAAAGATCGAATGACCATTTGGTCGAATACCAATTGGTTGGAAAAAAAAAGGTAGAATTTTTTTATTTATTTATTTATATATTTTTTTCGTTTCGGTTGGTAAAAAAAAAATTTTCAAGAAAAAATATCGATCATTTTTTCGACCATTTGGCATTCGACCAAATGGCATTCGATCATTTGGTTTTCGACCAAATGACTGGTAACCAAATAGGCATCCTTGCAACGTTTGTATAGGTTATGCGGAAGACAGTAAGAAGTTGTGCGGTTTGTGAATGATAAATCAGACATCTTGCACTTAAAAGGGGGAGCGTTGATATGTATTGCCTATGCACATTTAGCAGCATTAATTTGTTTTAAATGAAATCATAATGGTTGCACATGTTCTCCAATTGAAATATACATACCTGTACTCATGCCTGTGCGCATGCATGGAGCTGTACGTAGAAATTCGCAACACTTGCACAGTAGTTTCTGAAGTTCGTGCTTTGCAATGATATGCGACTTCGATTCAGAATTATCGACAGTAATTTTGAAGTGTGCAATGTTGATGACGGAGTTACATTTAGCGATTTCCAATGTGATTTGGTGGATGGTTGTGTGACTGCTTAGTTGTGTCCAATGAGGCACTGGATTTGCTACCGCTGTGGAAAGAGTGAAAGGACTGGGTAAGAGTTGCGTGCCGCACGTAGGCAAAGCTTGTCCGCTGGTAGGGCGTGTTTCCTATGAATTTCTACAGCAAATCCTGCATGGAAAGGGGACTGTAGGCATCAGCCAATCAGATGTTCATATTACTCTTTTGTGTTGAAAGACGGTGCGTACACTGAAGATGGCAGAGGTGGAGAGGGTCAGGGTTTTGGTGCTTGGAGACATTTTTCTCCATGGCTTACAACATTATGCAGAGAGTAGGCATGTGGCACACCATTCCGATGTGAGAGGAGAGGAGGTGGTGTGGAAAGATGAAACTGATGCCAATGTTGCGGGAATTCTGCAAGTTTGCAGACACATACGTACGATGACCTCTCCTCTTATGGTAATTTTGCACTACGGTGCTTGCCATTTGGGCTACGTGACTGCACATACCTTGTTGGCAGATTTGGGACAGTTGGTTGAAGCACTCATGAACATCTTTCCAACTGCGAAAGTCATTTTTTCTGGTTTACTCCCTAGAGTACAATGGAACAACCATTCTTATTTCTGCCCAGATCAAAGTATTGGGAGGTGTATCGTTAATCGCGGCATGCGTGCGTTTATGTTATGCGCTGGTATGTTTTTCTGCAGCCACGAAAACATTGTTCCAAGTAATACAGATTATTTTGAAGCATATGGTGTTGCGCTATCTTCTTTGGGAAATGCGATGTTCTTTTGGAGCGTAAGGCTTGCTTTAGAGAATGTTTTGTAATGGTTTTAGGAGTAAAGTAAGGACAAAAAATACAAAAAAATAACAGATGTCTGTAAGGTATCTGCCCAAAAAATAAAAAAACTGCTCTTTTCAGAGCCCACCTTAGAGGGGAAAAAGGGGAATAATACTTTAATGTACCATCGTCACGGTCTGATCCTATACATGTCCGCGGACATGGCGGTAGTTTGCACCCAGCGCATATCACCAATGGGAATTCTGGGGTGGAGACGCTTGCAAATGAAAATGAGCGGATCTAGGGATTGGTCAATAAAGTGGAGTGGGTGTGTTCTGAACGGCGAGATTTAGTAATACCGTCTTCTCCCTGACAGGAGACCACACAGCCGTGGCTTTGCGTGCTCGCAAACAGATTATCCGGATTTTGGGAGACTCATGGATACATTGGTTGAAGATGCATGCATAAAGCTGCAGTTTATCTGCAGATCTCAGATTTCCTCATGTGAAAGTGCACTGGCATGGCGCGCGTGGCATGAGGTGGCTGGACTTGGTACCTCCATGTGCTACTTTACTGACAGAGCATCCTCCAGATATACTTATCATTCATTACGAAGGAAACAGTTTAGGCCATGTCTTTGGAATTTCTTTGCAATTTGTCATGAAGGAAGGACTTGCGAAGCTCATGGACATGTTTCCACATTGTCAAATACATTTTTCCTGTATTGCACAAAGACAAATAGGACTGCGTTCTTCTGCTTTTGGTCCACAAATGGAGAAAGCGAGACGCAATGTGAATAAGGCTGTTTGTGCCTTTTTAAGAGATGTTGGCATGTCCTCATTCCACAATGAAAACATTCAGTTTTGCAGCTCTTTCATTTTCCGCAGTGATGGAGTCCATCTCACATATGCTGGCAATCAGATTTTTCTTCGCAATGTACAATATGCATTGCGACCTCTTTTGGATTCACAATAACCTATGTGACAATCCTTTTTCTCCAATCCACAGTTTTTGACCCACACAACACACCACCGAAAGGCTCTTTTCAGAGCCACCACTTACTCCCAGCGTACACTTCATTGTGTTTGCTCCCCTTGCACCCTCCTTTTTTCCCTACGACTGTTCGCGAACTTTTCCACAACTTTGCCGGGGGTCTACAACAGTCACTTCATAGTTCTATTGTTAAACTGAGAAAGGCGGCTCTGAAAATAGCCTTTTCTGCAATTTTTGTTGTTTTCACGTTTATTGGTTCTCAGCACACGACACACTAGGAGAGGAGGCCAAAGGAGGGTAAGGAAGGGACACCAGCCACGGGGATAAGAAAGGGCAAGTGGACAGAGAAAGATATAGGGTGAGCTTCACTTAGGTAAGGAGCAGATCTTCTGGTGCTCTGTGACCGTAGCCTCAAAAGCACTTCGAAACCCTCCCCCCTGCAGAGTACTATGTCACAATACATACACACTATTGTCACCTTTGAAAGGTAAGGGTCAACAGTATTGCGAATGGCTTGTGAGGCAGCTGGAGAGAGGTGCTCCCCCACAGGAGTGTCTCTTGTGGTGGGAGAATCAGATTCAGAGGATGCTGTGGAGGAACTCAATCGACTACGCTCTTCACATGGCACCACCTTGCGAATGTCCGCAGTGTGGAACGAAGTGAATTGTCGCTTCATGGTTGTCGTACCAAAGCTGTACGCACCAGGTCTCCCGCGACTCAGCACCACCTCGCACTGGTTACACCTCACCAGGTTCGCACATGCTTTTGGTACGTTCCCATAAACGGAAAACAACCGCCACACCCACGACTCCCGGCCAGTGCTCCTAGTGCGGCTCCTTCACTTCATTCTCTTCCTCCTCTTCTTCCTTGCTCTCTACATCCTCACTGTTAGGAAAGATTTCGTAATTGTAGGGAATTTTCCTTCCATGTGGCAACCCCTAAACTTTTTGCTATTGTTTTTAACCTTGTTGTTGACTTTGCCAGAGAAGTACAGCCTTCGGCCGCACTTCTCTGGGCTTTCGCTCCTTTCTTACGGGGAAACTGACATGCCCTTAAGACAGTCAGTACCGGGGAACGTGGTTTCCCGTAGTTTCTTTTATCGTGTCGCAGCTTTAGTGCAACACGACACAAGAGGGCACTGTAAGCTAAGTTACAGCTCTCTTGGGTCTCTAGCCTTCTACAGGCCCTAGATACTCTTATAGGATGGTATTTGATCGGTGCAAGTCATTGAGGGACTCGAATGGTGGCAGCGATCGCTTTGTTTATTTTGAGCTCCTTTTGGCGTTCTGAGCACGTTTTTGCACTGAACCCAAAATGGTGGCCTGACTCCCAAAATGGCCAGGCCGCGAGGCTCCTTTGTCCTGTCCACTGTCCGTCTTGCTCCCTTCACCTTCCCCAGGTCCGGCGACCCGGGGCCTTCCTTATTTGGGCATGTACTTTCCCGCGAAACGTGGTTGCTTTCGCGGGCTTCTACATGTCGTTTGTGTGCCTCCAGGGTGTGGGCTGGGATGTCTGGTCCCAATACACATCCTGGGTGCCAGAGAGTCTAGGGTGGTGTGAATGCCTGGGACCACCGTGGTCCGTGATTGGTCCACGTATGGTATGTGTTTTGATGAGCGGATCTCCCATTGGCTCCCCTCCGTTTTGGCGCGAAGGGAACCGTGGATAAGAGGGGGCTGGAAACACCACTACCATGTCGATCTCCTGAGTTCTCACGAACGAAGGAATACAGGAGCCAAGTATCCTGCAACTACGAGGCTGGACCGAGGAATCGCTGGTGACCCGCTGAAGGAATCCTCCTTTGCACTGCTGTCGTCCGGAGAGCCCCTGTCCTCCTTTGATCGAACCAGAAGGCCTGTACTGGTGCTTCGACCTTTGGAATAGCAGGAACAGCTATTCCCGGCATCTTCAACCATCTCCTGCCAAGTAAGCCTTCGGAAGCGTCTCTGGGCCATCCAGTTGACTGACCAGCTTACCAAGGAGGTTGGCTCTGCAACCGCCGCAAGGTTGTGTTGTATTGCGAGGCCTTGTCCCTCTCCCACGCTTCGTACGCTTGGCGTCCCCAGGTCTGAAGGGAGGAGGGTTCATTTGGCTCGAATACACACGGCCGCTCCGTTGTCCTGTGCGGCAACAAAACTGTGCCGGTTTCGTCGATTGGGACGTCTTTTTGCTCTACACGACTACAAAGCGTTCCCTGCTCTTCTGAACCTGCCAGCTGCTGAAACTATCGTGGAGAAGCCTGGGTCTGCTTGCTTCGGGGACCGGTGAGTAGTATATCTAGGATCTGGTCGCCCTCCTGCAGTATCCCATTGCTTTTCCCTGCTGTGTAAAAACAGCACCCTTTTGCCGCGCTCGCGCTCTGCTTCTGCCCGCTGTGGAGGCTGCGCTTGAGTTGCGGAACCTGTTCTTCTTCTGCTGTGCACTAACGTGAACCGCCTGACTTCCTCCGAAGAGCTTCCCCTTGTGTCCGTCGGCACCGGCGTGGCAGGTACTTTGAGCACAAGGCTCCACTCTTCGCAGGGCTCGGACTTCCATCTAGTTAGGTGCCTATGAAGGCGAACTGAGTCGAAAGCATTATCGCACTGCCTGTTTTCCTTCCCTGGCAGGTGGACTACATATTTCGTGCTTTAAACGCTTGCGACTGTGTATTTGTATATATATTGTGTTGATATGGTATGTGTTGGTTTAATATTGTGATATTGTGATTTTCTCGCTACGGTCATTATTTTAAAGGCCTTAAAATAAATGTGTATCTATTTTTGATATAACAACTGTTTGGAGTAGTTTGTCAGCGCTCTTGCTTTGTGTGCTCACTGCGGGCTTTCAGTCACCCTCACCCCTCTTGAGACCTAGTCTTGACCGCCGCGATCGCTACCTTGATTGGTCTGGCTCGTCCAGAGGTTACCCTGTTCCAAGTAATTAGGTTGGCCTTCTGAACTTCTGCGCCACCAGGACAGAGTTCAGAAATCCGTCTTAACAAATTGGTGGCAGCGGTGGGATACGACTGAAGGTATCCAGTGTTGCGCTCGAACTAAGGCATTTCAGGTTATTCCAAACAGTGCACGTAGTGAATTGTTGTAATATAACTTTAAAAAGGCCATAGTCCTATCAAACAGTATGGAAACAAGTACGTTGTTAACTTTAAATGCTTCCAAATCAGAAACGCTGAAAAAGATGTGTGCGGAGAGAGGTGTTTCCTCTCAAGGCACTAAATTGGAAATGATCCAGAGAATCGTGGCGTGGCAGGAAGCGCAGCTTGACGCTATTACTTCTGAGGACAGTGCGGAAGGTGGTGGGGCTGCTCTCACTGGTAGAACCGACGGTTCTGCCGCCGCACTGTTCCACCGCGACCACGAGGACAGGGAGGACGAGCTGTCTAATGTTTCCTCTGCCAGTGCTGATGGGGAGGCTATGCTTGAATTCAAGAAGCAAGAGCTGCGGTTTAGGCAGCAGGAGCTTGAATTCAGCATAGCCAAACTAAAAATCGAACAGGCAGAAAAACAAAAAGACAGGGATCACCAGTTGGAACTGGCCAAGCTTCAGGTTGCAAATGGATCCAAGGGTCCTGGACATGGGTCTGGGGCCTCCTCTCATCCACGGTTTCCAAAAGATCTGCTCAGTGTGTATGAAGAGAGGAATGACATTATGGACTGGCTGAATGCGTTTGAGTATGCATGCGAGGTCCAGGAAGTTGACAATGCTGATAAGATTGCGTGGTTGCTCAGTAGACTGCCCCATTCTGGCTGTAGTGCCATTATGGAAATGTCGAAGGCTGAGCGGGCTGATTTCGCAATGTTAAAGCAGACTCTCATTTTAAAGTTTGGGAAGACTCCGGCCCAATATTTAAAGCGTTTTCGAGAGTATAAGAAAAAGGAAGGTGGTACTTGGGTATCTTATGTCGCCGAATCTTTGAAAAACTTAACTGGCTGGGTCGAAGGCTATAAGGTTTCTACCTTCGACGGCATGATAAATCTTGTCATGCTGGAACACATTTTTGCTTCTTCTTCCCCGGAGCTTAAGCAGCATTTGGCCGATTCGAAGGAGATAGATCCTAAGAAGCTGGCCATTGCAGCAGACTTATGGGTGTCACATCGAGTGTCCCATAAGGACAAAACTCATCCTGGTAAGCAGGAGGAGGGGAAAAAGTCCAAAGATATGGAGGGTGGGGAATCTGCTAAATCTTCTTCCCAAAAGGGCCACAAAAAGAAAAACAAGGGTAAGACACAAGAGAACTCACAGGGTAGTGGAGGTGCGCCTCCGAAACAGAACTCTGGTTACAATAAGCCTCCCTACGTAAACAGACCCACTGGGGCTTGTTTTTCTTGTGGAGCAACTGACCATGTGAAGGGGGATCCCCGTTGTAAGGTTAGACCTTTGGGGGTCCACTCCGCTAATCTGGCCTTCTCCTCCTACGAGGAAGAAGAGATTACAGGAGCATCCTTCTCCTCGGACTCATTTCCCAGCGGAATAGAGGCCGAGGTAGTTTTAGTGTCCCTGGGTTCCTGGGAGCCTAAAGTCGCAGAGGCGTATGCTAGGATTCCGGATAATACCAAGCACTACTTTAAAGACAGTGTGCTGATCAATGGAGTGGATACTCCAGCTCTTAGGGATAGTGGGTGCAGTCGAACTGTAGTGGATTCTACCTTGGTAGACTCAGAGGAAGTTGCCAGAGCTACTCTGATGCCCACTAAGTTGGCTGACGGCCCCCTCCGTATGTTTCCCGTGATCCCTGTTAATCTAACTTTAAATGGTACAGCTGTCAGGATTCCAGTGAGCATTCAGAGAAACGTCCCGGGAAAGGTCTTATTAGGTAATGATCTCAGAGCTTTAGGGCTCGTAGGAGACACTGCCGAACGACCCTACACACGGTCTCAAGCACGGGCGGCATTGGCCAAGTCCAATACGCCGCCCCAGCCGAAGGGGCAACCCAAGGCGAAAGGAGTCTACAAGTCAAGACGGGGGAAAGAGAATATTCCCCCGAGCTCGCCTACCACTGCGGTGGAGGGAGTTGGTCAATCGCCCGAGCCTGACGAGGAGGTGGCGATGCCTGAAGTATTCGACCCCAACGATCATCCCGAACTAAAAGACTTGTTAGTTGAAGGAGGTCCTGATAGGGACGAATTCAGTAAAGGCCAACGTGAGTGCCCATCTCTGGAAGGCCTAAGGAGACAGGCCTGCTCCCAGCTTGAGGGTGAACCTCCTGGGAAGCATAGGATTTATTGGGAAGGTGGACTCCTGTATAGTGAGCCCACAGAGTCTACAGAAGGAGACCATAGGAGGTTGGTGGTTCCCCTTGCTGTTAGACCCTTCCTCCTGCAGTTGGCGCATGAAGTTCCCCTTGCTGGTCACCTTGGAATGAAGAGGACCAAGCAGAGGTTATCCATGCACTTCTACTGGCCCAAGATGGGGGTGCAAGTAGAAAGTCACTGCAGGAGTTGCGCCTCCTGCCAGTTGTCTGGTAAGGTTGGCGCGACAATCCAAGCTCCGTTGGTACCGCTCCCAGTTGTGGGGGTACCATTTGAAAGGGTAGGGATCGACATCGTCGGTCCCCTTGACCCGCAAACATCCTCGGGCAATAGGTTTATCCTGGTGCTGGTCGACCATGCAACCAGGTATCCTGAGGCCATCCCATTGAAGACTGTAACTGCCAAGTCAGTTGCAAAAGCTTTACTCGGCATATTTACTAGGGTTGGCTTCCCTAAAGAAGTTGTGTCAGATCGTGGCAGCAACTTTATGTCGAAGTATATGCAGGCTATGTGGAAAGAATGTGGGGTCACCTACAAGTTCTCTTCTGCATACCACCCCCAGACCAATGGTCTGGTGGAACGTTTCAACAGAACGTTAAAAAGCATGATTGGGGCTCTGGAGGAGCCCCAGAGAAGAAAATGGGATCTTCTTTTACCATGCTTGCTGTTTGCCTACCGAGAGGTACCACAGGAGGGTGTTGGCTTCAGCCCCTTCGAACTTCTGTTCGGTCATCCCGTACGGGGACCCTTAGCCATTGTCAAGGAGGGATGGGAGATGCCCACTCCCCCTGTTACTACCAATGTAGTTGACTATGTGCTAGGGCTCATAAAACGGATGGTACTTCTGATGGGCTTGGCTAGTGATAAGTTGAAGGCAGGGCAAGCGCTGGTGAAACATTGGTACGACCAGAAAGCTTCCCTCATCAACTTTACCCCTGGTCAGCAAGTCCTGATCATGAATCCAATAAGGCCTCGCGCTTTACAGGACAAATGGTCAGGCCCTTACACAGTGGTGGAGCCCCTGGGTGAGGTAAACTATTTAGTGGACCTTGGAAGGCCTGGACAGGCTCCAAAAGTGTTCCACGTAAATAGGCTGAAGGCTTTCGTCCCAAGAGTCGAAATCGCAGCACTGCTACTGGCGTCAGACGTTGAGGAAGAGGAGTCAGAACCTCTCCCCGACCTGTTCCACAGCGGTCCTTCAGATAGCTCCATTGAGGGTGTCCGAGTGGCCCCTCACCTGACTTCTGATCAGCAGGCTGAGGTGAAAAGTTTGCTTAGGCAGTTTTCCCCCCTGTTTTCACAGTCCCCTGGTTTGACACCTTGGTGCAAACATAACATTGACACAGGAGACAGTGTACCTACCAAAAGTAGGGGATACAGGATGTCAGATAAAGTACGGTCTTATATTAAGACCGAGGTCAACAAGATGTTAGACCTTGGGGTGATTGAACCCTCTAGTAGTCCTTGGTCCAGTCCTGTGGTTCTGGTTCCAAAGGCAGGCACTTCTGAATTGAGGTTCTGCGTGGATTACAGGGCTCTGAATGCTGTCACCAAGACAGATGCCCACCCCTTGCCTCGAACAGATGAGCTGGTGGATACTTTGGGTGCCTCCAAGTACCTCAGCACGTTTGACCTTACTGCTGGCTATTGGCAAATAGCTTTAGCAGAACATGCCAGGGAGAAGACAGCATTTTCGACGCCAGACAGCCTTTACCAATTCCGGGTAATGCCGTTCGGGTTGAAGAATGCACCTGCCACTTTCCAGAGGCTTGTGAATCATGTGTTGAATGGGTTGGACGAATTCTGTCTTGCATATCTGGACGATATAGCAGTTTTCAGTGCCACCTGGGAAGACCATGTGAAACACCTCGGGATTGTGCTCCAGGCTCTTCAGAAAGCCCACTTGACCATAAAGGCGAGTAAATGCCAGATTGGACAAGGCTCAGTGGTTTACCTTGGACATGAAGTAGGTGGAGGGAGGATACAGCCTCTACCCAGTAAAGTACAAGCAGTACAAGACTGGCCTACCCCCACTACGCAAACCCAAGTGAGAGCCTTTTTAGGACTCACGGGGTATTACCGCAATTTTGTGGCAGACTATGGTACCATAGCTGCTCCTCTGACTGCCCTCACAACTCCGAAGAAACCCAAGAAGGTAACTTGGACCGACGAGTGTGAGAAGGCCTTCAATGGCTTAAAAGACTCCTTGTGCCAGGCCCCTGTCCTAAGGGCCCCTGATTATCAAAGACCTTTTATCGTGCAGACGGATGCCTCTGACACTGGGATAGGAGCTGTACTATCACAAGTAGATGAGAAGGGTAAGGAACACCCTATCGGTTTTATTAGTCGCCAGCTTAAGGACAGAGAGCTCAGGTGGTCCACGGTAGAGAAAGAATGTTTCTCTGTTGTGTGGGCCCTAAGGAAGCTGAGGCCCTACCTCTATGGGACCCACTTCACTGTGCAGACTGACCATAAGCCGTTAAAGTGGCTAATGAACATGAAGGGGGAGAATCCAAAGTTGCTTAGGTGGTCCATAAGTCTTCAAGGCTTCGACTTCACTATTGAGCATAGACCAGGTGTCCAACATAGCAATGCTGATGGGTTGTCCAGAATGTTTAACCGACCTGAACAAGAAACTCATCCAGGGGTGGATTAGTTCCCCCTGTCCATAGTCTGGGAGGGGCGAGTGTTAGGAAAGATTTCGTAATTGTAGGGAATTTTCCTTCCATGTGGCAACCCCTAAACTTTTTGCTATTGTTTTTAACCTTGTTGTTGACTTTGCCAGAGAAGTACAGCCTTCGGCCGCACTTCTCTGGGCTTTCGCTCCTTTCTTACGGGGAAACTGACATGCCCTTAAGACAGTCAGTACCGGGGAACGTGGTTTCCCGTAGTTTCTTTTATCGTGTCGCAGCTTTAGTGCAACACGACACAAGAGGGCACTGTAAGCTAAGTTACAGCTCTCTTGGGTCTCTAGCCTTCTACAGGCCCTAGATACTCTTATAGGATGGTATTTGATCGGTGCAAGTCATTCAGGGACTCGAATGGTGGCAGCGATCGCTTTGTTTATTTTGAGCTCCTTTGGCGTTCTGAGCACGTTTTTGCACTGAACCCAAAATGGTGGCCTGACTCCCAAAATGGCCAGGCCGCGAGGCTCCTTTGTCCTGTCCACTGTCCGTCTTGCTCCCTTCACCTTCCCCAGGTCCGGCGACCCGGGGCCTTCCTTATTTGGGCATGTACTTTCCCGCGAAACGTGGTTGCTTTCGCGGGCTTCTACATGTCGTTTGTGTGCCTCCAGGGTGTGGGCTGGGATGTCTGGTCCCAATACACATCCTGGGTGCCAGAGAGTCTAGGGTGGTGTGAATGCCTGGGACCACCGTGGTCCGTGATTGGTCCACGTATGGTATGTGTTTTGATGAGCGGATCTCCCATTGGCTCCCCTCCGTTTTGGCGCGAAGGGAACCGTGGATAAGAGGGGGCTGGAAACACCACTACCATGTCGATCTCCTGAGTTCTCACGAACGAAGGAATACAGGAGCCAAGTATCCTGCAACTACGAGGCTGGACCGAGGAATCGCTGGTGACCCGCTGAAGGAATCCTCCTTTGCACTGCTGTCGTCCGGAGAGCCCCTGTCCTCCTTTGATCGAACCAGAAGGCCTGTACTGGTGCTTCGACCTTTGGAATAGCAGGAACAGCTATTCCCGGCATCTTCAACCATCTCCTGCCAAGTAAGCCTTCGGAAGCGTCTCTGGGCCATCCAGTTGACTGACCAGCTTACCAAGGAGGTTGGCTCTGCAACCGCCGCAAGGTTGTGTTGTATTGCGAGGCCTTGTCCCTCTCCCACGCTTCGTACGCTTGGCGTCCCCAGGTCTGAAGGGAGGAGGGTTCATTTGGCTCGAATACACACGGCCGCTCCGTTGTCCTGTGCGGCAACAAAACTGTGCCGGTTTCGTCGATTGGGACGTCTTTTTGCTCTACACGACTACAAAGCGTTCCCTGCTCTTCTGAACCTGCCAGCTGCTGAAACTATCGTGGAGAAGCCTGGGTCTGCTTGCTTCGGGGACCGGTGAGTAGTATATCTAGGATCTGGTCGCCCTCCTGCAGTATCCCATTGCTTTTCCCTGCTGTGTAAAAACAGCACCCTTTTGCCGCGCTCGCGCTCTGCTTCTGCCCGCTGTGGAGGCTGCGCTTGAGTTGCGGAACCTGTTCTTCTTCTGCTGTGCACTAACGTGAACCGCCTGACTTCCTCCGAAGAGCTTCCCCTTGTGTCCGTCGGCACCGGCGTGGCAGGTACTTTGAGCACAAGGCTCCACTCTTCGCAGGGCTCGGACTTCCATCTAGTTAGGTGCCTATGAAGGCGAACTGAGTCGAAAGCATTATCGCACTGCCTGTTTTCCTTCCCTGGCAGGTGGACTACATATTTCGTGCTTTAAACGCTTGCGACTGTGTATTTGTATATATATTGTGTTGATATGGTATGTGTTGGTTTAATATTGTGATATTGTGATTTTCTCGCTACGGTCATTATTTTAAAGGCCTTAAAATAAATGTGTATCTATTTTTGATATAACAACTGTTTGGAGTAGTTTGTCAGCGCTCTTGCTTTGTGTGCTCACTGCGGGCTTTCAGTCACCCTCACCCCTCTTGAGACCTAGTCTTGACCGCCGCGATCGCTACCTTGATTGGTCTGGCTCGTCCAGAGGTTACCCTGTTCCAAGTAATTAGGTTGGCCTTCTGAACTTCTGCGCCACCAGGACAGAGTTCAGAAATCCGTCTTAACACTCACCCATATATCTCTCTGCAGGCCCTTGGGGAGGTGGTGGTGGTGGTGGGTTTGGGGTTGGTGCAGAGGCTAATGAAGCAACAGCAGCCATGGATGCCATGCCAATTACTTTCCTTTTGGTCACTACAGCAGTAAAGGCAATACACCTCAATCTTCTATAGCTAGAAGAACAATGAAGATGCGCTCGTAGGTGTGGCCATTTATAGGGGTGTAGGGTTGTGCCTCGTGACCGTCTTCATCCCTCCAAAGCGGTATGACATTTTTACACAACAAGTCCTCAGGTAAGCTATTGTCTGGGATATGTGAAATGATATTTTTACATTTCCAACATTTTGCCTTGTGTCTACACGTTCTCTTGTACTGCTGCGGAAGCACACAAACTGCGCAAATTAGTCCACACTCTCAGCGTGGGTGTGGTCACATGATGACGTCCTGAACACATACGTGACAGAAATGGGAGTCCTCTGGACAGCAAATGCAGAGTAACAAACGTGTGCATGCGCGCAAGTGTCCTACGGACAGTGTTCGGGTTCTCAAAGTGATTCAAAGTGCAACACAAATGAGACGGGCAGTTAGGGACAGGCACGCTGTTCGCTATACTTATGGTTGTACTGCGTATGTGCATACAAGATATACTCAGTGTACAGACAGGTCCGGTGTCCTTAGGACAACTCCATTTTGTTTGACTACGAACTTGCCGGCCACTATGCCTCTTCTACGGACGTCACCATTTTTGCTGCGGACGATACAGACAGTTATACTCTCCTCAACACACTCCCATTTTGCTCATTTACAATCATCCCGGACACCTGGTGTGTTGTACGAACATGTTTCATCCCGTTTGTAAGCGGCACGGCCAGGTATAATGTCCTTAGAACGTCCCTTTCTGTTTATGTGCGCACTACTTGAACAGATGTTGCGGTCAAACATCAACTCATCTTACTTGACATTAGTAAGGACAGGTGTACTGTCTTTACAACACCCACATTCCATTCCTTGCGGATAGGTTGAACAGGCGCGCTGTTCGTGAACATTTTAAGCCTTTTAAAAAAAATGTTTTTCCACAAAACTCTATAACTACAACTACTATACAAATAGCGGGGGAAGCAGATACTGACACAAATATAGGGGAATTAGGATTCAACACGGGCTGGTTATGAGGAAAAGATTTCTGAGGGGAAGAAGGGATGGATATTTTGTCAAAACGTCTATTTTTTTCTTGAAGGTTAGGGGATGGTTCACTAGGGAATGGAGAAGCGGGGCAGGTACAGGTGGGACAATGGTAACAAACTTTTCCTCTCACACAGTCCTCCACAAACTCCCTTGAACTTTTAAAATTGTCATTCAGTACATCCATTTTCTGCTCAATCCTTTTCATTCTGTCTTCTTCTGTCTCGTTTGTTGGCCTTTCTTATTTTCTTTCCTGGTCTGTACCAAACAAATATACATATATTAAATACCTATAAAAAAACTGATCAGCATTTTGCCTATGCAGAGCAGTGTGTACCATTATTGTCGCTGTGTTCCGACATTTCCCCATGCAGAAAATTCTCCTCCAGCCACTTCAAAGTACTAGCCATTTCTGTGTCAAAACAACAGAAAGAAATTATTATTTCTGCACCACATACTAAAAAAATTACACACACTTACAAAAAAATGACCTCTCACTATTTTGATGTAATTTCCCTTCGTCCTACTGTGTCCGGCCACTGTCGGTCCAGGCTGCAGAGTTTCTGTGAAGTGATTATGATGGAGGCACCCTTTTTTATGGTACCATCCATTTCATTCTACATGGTTATTAAATTAGTCGTTTTCATTTCACACCTGTAGGTTTCCATATTTACTTATTACTACTTATAATGTCTTTATGTCCTTCTTCTACGTTGCAGATTTTTGATGTAAGACAATAGTACATTTTCAGATACCCCCTGCATCTTTGGCTAATGTTCATCCCGTCCTCCCACGTCCGCAAACAGGCGCTCAGTCCGTCCCTTTCTAATATCAATAGGGAGAGGGTTCTGTATGTTCTATGTTAAATGTATATCAAGTATGTACATTATACTACATATCTCCCACAATCACATGATGACAGTGTATATTCAGCACAACAACTTCATTGACACAATGTTATGATTAAGTTCCCCTTCCAAAAACCTGATAAATTCACTACAAAAAAACTTTGTTGAGGGGACATTATGGTTAAGTTGCCCTACCAAAAACCTGTGTACTTCATTAAAAAAAAAATCTACCTCCCCATTATGGTTCAAATTAAAACCAAAAACCCCCTGAAATTTGCCAGTTGTGGTAAACTAAGCCCCCATACCTGCCATCACCACTGTGCACTGCTAACACTAACACCCACAACATAAAAGATGGCATCACATATGTTATTGATGACATCACTGATGACATCACATGTTTAGCCCCTTTGTTTTCATTCCCTGCCACATATATATATGTACATTCAGTAAAAAAACTTTGTTAAAGGGATGTTATACTTCACAGTGAAACCAAAAAACACTGCACATTCCCCCATTATGGTAAGCGCAGCAACCATAACTCGCAGCATCTACGTGCATTGCTAAGACTAACACCCAGGACATCAAATATGACATTTTATATATATATATATATATATATATATATATATATATATATATATATATATATACATGTAAAGAGTCGGGATATTCGATGTCGCAACTTTAGTAAGCCAGAATCTGTGAAAGAGAAGGGCTGAAATTGTGGCGCAGTAGAGAAAAATAGCTGAAAATCAAGGAAGGATTGAGAAGGCTGTCTGGCACAGTGTCAAGGGTTGGGGCAGCCAAGAACTGGTTATCTATTCAAGGAGATACAAAGAACATGAGAAGCGAGACGATCTCCTGTTAAGGTATGACAGAAACACTATGAGTGCCAAGTTTTATTCATTTAATATCATTACATATGAAGAAAGGAGCTCCAACATGGTTTCTTGTCACATGGGACGGATGGAAATAGAAAACGGGAAAGCTGCATTGAGACTTAAAGATAAGAACGTGCTTGCACTCCCTTCTATTCTCAGGAGCACTGATACTTTGCAAGGCCAAGTTCAAAGACAATTCAAATGGCAGATGGCATGCGTGATGATGGAGGATGGGCTAATTGGGTGGGGAGGCACAGTCAAGTCCACCCACAAGCACCTGAGGTACCAGCTTGTGTGCTGCTAGCGAGTCGAATAGTCCAGAAGGGTACAAGCATGCCAACCAATTGTAGAGGGCCATGTATTGAAGAGCACTATAGTTGGAGAGCCAATGGTGTGTCATGTATCTAACAAATATTGAGGATGACTTGCACAAGGGGTGGGCATAAGTTGTCCACCTGACTATAGAGTCCAATCACAATCCAATCCCCTACAGAAAGTATACCTAGATGTTTCCCCTAGACCTATCACAATCCCAAGTATGTTTTCTTAGTTTGCCACATAGTATGATGTCATGAATGAATTTTCGCTATAAAAGTACTGTTTTTTATTTATCGTGTTGAGATTATGCTGTGAGACATCCGTTGATGTCCGTTGTACTCCCTGTTTTAGACAATTGATAATGAAACACTGAGTGAGTCTTGTTAATGGTGTAAATAGTTATTCTTCCCCCATATGCATGTAATGACGCGTGTCCTCATTTAAAAGGACCTTGTGGTTCAATACATTGTGAGATTGGTCAAATAAGACACCAATGTTGCTAGCAGAAGTCGAGTAGGGAAGGTAGAAAGGAGAGGAGAATAACAGAGTCAGAGAGGAAGAAATAGCCTATTTGGATGGGAAGTAGAGAACTTCAGTCTTAGTTAAGTCAAGCATGAGTGAGTGCGATGCCATCCAGTATTTGATAGCAGAGAGACCGTTAGCAATTTTTAACTCTAGCTAGTCAGATGAGGAGGGAAAGGAAAAGAAGATCTGAGTGTCATCAGCAAAGATTTGACAGGAGAAACCATAGTAGGAGAATACGGTGCTGAGAGCAGAACTACAGAGAGTGAAGAGAAGTAGACCCAGGACTGACTCCTGGGGAAAACCAACAGTAAGAGGGTGAGTCCCCCACAATCATCTAACTTCTATCACAACATTCCTAGTTCAAATGTAAGACCCCCCATCCCCACACCTGTGAACTGGATAACCCAGCCCTTTAGGATGAGTAGCAATTACCCTGGAGATGGAAGGGGATGCAGATTTGTATTCATGCATCAATAATCAAAATGACTCAGATAGTTGGTAAAAGGAAAACTGTTTTAATATCAATTATCTAAAACAGGGAGTACAACGAACATCAACGAATTAGCTTGATCCTCTTACTCAATGCATTCTAGAAAAAACAGAGATTTTATACACAAAACTCGTCATCAATGATGTTAACCTACGTGTTTACTAACGTCATCTTACATGGCAAACTACAAAAAAATATGCGTATGTGTGATTGGCTCTGAGTGAACATCTAAGTATACGATCCATAATAATCTAAAAAAGTGTGAATATGTGATTGGTTACTTAACATCAGGTGGGGCAACTAAGCCCTCCCCTAAAAATGACCAATATGAACATCACTAAATGTATGACGTCCCATTGGTTTACACAACTATCGGACCCCTAATTCCACGGTCTTCTACAATTGGTTGGCACTCTATTCTCCGTCAGTACTTTTCCACCTACGTCTAGAAGCATGCAGGCTGGCCATCCAAGTGCTTGTGAGCTCGCTTTAATCATTGCTTCCCACCAATTAGCATATCAATCCTTCATCACCTCAGTGGTCTACTGTCAATTAGGCTTTCAAGCTCGGCCTTGAGAGTGTTCTTAGCTCTGAGAAATTCAGGGAAGGAAAGCATGCTCTGCCCTCATGCGTAGGTGTGACCATCTCGTTCGTCCAACTTCATCTTTCCACGTGACTGGAAACCATGGAATCGAGCTTCTAGTCTTTCCTAATACTGTTTTTTTAACAGACCTCTCACGTCTTCCTTGTTTTGTTTATGCCTTCTGAACAGGAGTTCTGTTCTTTCACACGATTTGTATCCAATGTCATTTTACTCCAGTTTGATAAGACTTTGGCTTCTTTGGCTCATCCAACTTTGTCTGCTGAGTTTCATTTTGTAATTCAATTTGCCTTTGGCTGAAAGGGGGTGAGCAGCAGCAGGAAGGTGAACAAATGAAAGAAAAGAGCGGTGTAATGGGCATTCCAATAACACTGCCTCTCTGCAAGAGCTCCTTAGAAAGCTTTGTGCAAGAGCTAATCAATGAGCATTCGTCAAGTGTGTGTTATCTATGACCACTAGTTTTCCCACAATCCCTTTCTGTTTATTCATTTGGTGACACCTGGCACAATATTAGCTTGTACTAGTAAAAATACAAATGTCTGTGAACCTGGGTTATTATTAGTATAGTGAGTTATTCACCTATTATACTTCCTGCCTGTGCTTCTCATGCTTGTATTTCCTATTAGATATGCGTATATAAAGACATAATACTAAAGCAGGTCCAAAGGATATGATACATTGGATAACCTCTGCACCCAGTGGTTGCACAACTAATTTACCATCTTGAAAGTAACTACTTTGCGAGGGTACTACCAACTCCCTAACTCTGATAGCTAACCTCCATATTATTGCTGTTCTAACCTTCAATCTTCACTGCGATCTTGACACTTTAGATGGAAATCAGATACAAATAAAATTGCACCTGTGTTGGCACAATGAGCTGAGTTACCTGTCAGATGTTGCACAATCAATCTGAGTCAGTCATTCCTCTATTCCAGTGGACAAGAACGTATGTTAGCTGCTGCAACCAGGTCAGATAAGTGGGACCATGCACGAGATGCTGATTACTCTAGGGCCAGAACACATGATTATAATGTTGCACAACCCATCCTGAGCTATCTTAATTGTTCACGCATTTTTCTTACTCTTTGCACATACTAAATAATAATGAGTGCATGTCTGGCAAAATGTATACTACACAGAACATATAAAATACAGAGCCATCCATGGCTTATATGCGCTTGCACGGATTTCTACCGCAACTTGTCTCAGGTATTGCTTACCTTTGTCACCTCTACATGAGTAGGATCAGCCAATGGCAGACAATATGACAGAGAGTCAACAGCGGAAGCCACCAAACAACAATAATATAGTAAGTGACAAAATATAAGGCATTTCCATGCAAGGTTGTATACAAATCTTTACTTTGCTTAAATGCACATAACTATGAAAAAACGAACATTTCACACACTGGTCCCCATTTATGGTAATTGGGGCAGCAAAGCGGAAATGATGCGAGATGGCAGGATGCTGTCTAGCTGTATTACCTGCTCCCTGACTGCTGTAGATCAAAGGGTCTCTGTCAGTAATAATGTTCCTTTTCCCTTCCCACCCCCTGCTTGCAGAAGTCATAGAGAATGTTTATGGTTCATCCCTCTCTTAGATACCAAGTTTCCACACATCTGGGTGAGGTATTAGAATCTCACTAGCTTTAACAAAGAGGTTCTTAGATGGAGGTGTCCTTGTAGTATCAGGCTCAGAATAAAGGAACGCATCCCAAGCATATGTGTCTTTCATCCGTTTAACTTTCTTCATATTAATACATATAAACCATTATGGACCTCCTCTCAGCCAATCAGAATGTTTATAGTGCAATCAATAACAATTAGTATCAACAATCTGTATTCAAAAGCGGGCAGGAAAACAACAATACAATGTCCAGGCAAGATTGTGTTCTAACAAGACACATTTTTGCTGCAGTATACTAATTAACACACTAAAGAGAATGATAAAAACATTGGCAAATGCTTTCCCTTCCTTAAAGAGAAACCATTTACTTTTATATGATACTGCATGCATGCTCATGTTAAACCCGTTCCAGTTCAACCAAGTTGCAATTAAACATTCCTAGCTTGAAGACAACCAATGCATTTAAATCGTACAACATAAAACCACAATTAATTTACTAACTCACTTTGTCTATTTACTTTACTCACTTTAAAAGCACAATTTTTTGCTTCAGCACGGAAACTACAAAACATGCATTGCTACTAGCAACATGTGTTAATAGCCTTGTAGACCTCGGGAGGGGTCATTCTCGTTGGGATAATGACCCTTTCCTAACTTGTGGCCCTCTGTGATTATTGTCGCGCGTGAGAAGCCCCTTGCTCAGCTACAAGGCTATATTAATTGCATTTGAAAGCCTACAGCCACCCGGGACACAAGTGAATAATAGACATTTGTCTATTGGCACACCCAACGGTTTCCTTGCAAAAATAAAGAGCAGAAGATAAGATTCACATTACATAGTGCAGTGTGCTTGGTCTAAATTCACTTACTAGATATGTGGCTTTAGTTCAAATAATGCAGCCCCATATCAACTCACTGGCTTTCCTAAAATCCTATCATGTCTGGTGTCCAGCCATGCTGCAAATTGAAAGGTGGACTGAGATGAAAATAATGCAAGGTTCTGCCAAAGGAGACGTTAGGACTATACGGCTTTACTGGAGATTGAGTAGGAGCTATCTACTTGGTCCTTGGTATAAAGTCAGTCCTTTAAGAACAAATACTATCAAAAACCAATGAAGGGCAAGAAGACATCATTTGACTGAACAGTGTCTACAGTTTGGCAAAAAGAAAAGTGTGAAGCTTAATGTTTTCAAAGGGTACAGGAAAGTGAGAAAATGTTGCCTGATTCTTTGCTGCTTTGATGGGAAAAGAAGTAACGATTAATTTATGTATAATCAAAAATACAAACTTGGAATAAAAACAATGGAGTGGAAAGTGGTTAACATCTGACACCGAGTACCATATTTGCCCAAGTTACCAATTTAGATGTTTTTGGAGTCTCTGAAAGAATCATGGTTTTGAGTATATTCTGTTACTGTAGCAGGGAGGTATGGAGTGATTAATATTGTTTGGTGAACAAGGGCACAGTCTACAACTGCCACCCTTTTTCCTGTACTGGCGAAACAGGTCACTATTATTATTATTATTATTATTATTTGTAGTATTATTATTATTATTGTTATTTCTTTTACGGAGACGTAGTTCGGAAGCAGAGAAGCTCTGTACAGATCATAGAACAAAACAATGGTGCATGCACAAGTCATCTAGTGAACATTAGTAATAGTTATCACAGTACAATATACAGATGGGGGTTTGCAAGAAATAGCTGTAGCCAAGGTATTCTTGGAAGATCCAGGTCTCTGTTCTTTCCTAAACTGAAAGAGACTTGAGCAGTCTGGATTGACAGCGTGATGGAATCTCAGAGTACTGAGTGTAGTAAGAAAAGGGTTGTTTCCTAGTTTTCTTCTTGCAAGCCTGTCTAGTTTCCAGTCACGTGAGGGTTTTACTGCAAAATGAATGTGTGCCACCAAATGTTTTTAGATTGGCCATCTGGTAGGGCATTTTACTGGCAGGGTTTGCCTTGTATGTGAGGCACATGATTTGAAAACAGATACTAGCCGAGATGGCAAGCCAATGTAATTCGAGCAAGGTGGGGTGATGTGGTAAAGGTTCCTAGAGCCGGTGATGAGGTGAATTGCGGTATGATGGGGTGCTTTGGTGTAGGCCTGGTCAGCAGCTACGAGCTCTGCGAGGAGGGTAGTACTCCCGTTGCTTTACACATAGCTCTCAACTCACAAGCTTTTGGCAGCTGTATCACCCGCCAAGCCTCCTGCACGCCCATTCGTTTCAATGGGCCGCTCACCCGCCAAAAATAAAATCGGGTGTTTTCACCCGCCTTTGCAACACAAATGGTTGAGAGCTATGCTTTACAGGACCACTAGGCCCTGCACTACCATTGCGAACTCCTTGGTGGGAGGAAGGGCTTGATCTTACCAATAATGTGTTCTAGGAAGAATAGGTAGATTGCTCTCAAGAATAAAGCCTAGGTATTTTGCTCAGTGGCGGAATTGAGGGTAGAACTCATCAAAATGCATTTCATCCAGTGATCTTTGAGTGAGTTCCTGCTTGGAGAGGTGGCCCAGGAGTCAGACATATGGTGGTTAAGCTTGAAATAGTCACTCTTCATTCAAGTTTGAATGTTTTTTAAGGCATGAAAAAAAAGTGGGAAATATCTTGTGTGACTTTGACATTGAGGTACAACTGTACATCATCTGCGTACTGGCACATTGTGATGTTGGGGCCATCTGGGAGTGAGCCCAGCCATTTCACCACATAGAGGTTAAAGATGACCATAGAGAGAATGGAACCCTGAGCGACGTGATGGCATTTGGCAATGAGGCTTGGCAGGTGAAGAACGATGGTTTGGAGGGTTAAGAGCAATGCTAGAGTTTAAGATTTAATCTAAACCTTCCAGCCAACACCTCTTTTGTTTTTCTATTGTCATGCCGAGTGGGACAGTCATGCCCAGACGTGGGTCCTGTGCCTGCTGGGCCTAGAAACCCAAGCTACTCCTCACTGATGATGCCCAATGAGGCTGAAACATGTCTGAGGATGCTTGTGGTCTCATGCAGAAAGTATGTGACCAAGCAGTTCTGGGTGGACTGGCCCTTTTGGGGGTGGGACCAAGCCTGATTTGCATATGGTTTTTCCCCTTTTGTAATGGCTTGGTGGGCGAATAGTGATGGTCTGGAGGGTCGCCCAGAGCAATGCCAGAGGTAAAGATAGATTCTAAACCTTCCAGCTGTCATGCCTGTGGCAATCACAAGGTTTTAATCATGCCCCACTGCTCTCCCAGGTAACACCTATACACAGAGTAACACGGCACGCATTCATGCTAACAGTAACATCTTCCCTATGTACACAGTAATGTCAGATTATTTAACCCACACTACAACTCCCACAAACACCTGCGCTAATGTTACAAGACTCTCTATGGTCGTGATTGGAAGTTGCCATGGAGATTATGGCCGCAAACGGAAGTTGCTTCAGTCACGTGACGCTGATCAAGTCATTTAACCGTCTACCTTCAACTGCGGCATTGCTTCTGATTTTGCTGAAGTGCTATTACATATTTTTTTGTTCCTTTCTGACCATTGAATTTTGCTTATGGATTGTCTTTGTTTACTCCTAGTCAGTTGTGTTGCTCTGGACCTCCTTTACTCACCTCCTGCCTGAATTTGGACTGTCCCTCGGATTGCCACTCTCGTTTTCCCTTGGTACCACGCTTCTGGAATTGGGAACTTTTGCACCCCGACCCAGACTGTCTTGGATATCGCTTGCCTCACATGTCTTCGGATTCCACGCCTTTTACCAGCGTTTTCATCCACACTGGAGCTAGCATTATCCATCTGCAGCTATGAGACTCCCCATTCATCCTGACCCATTCTTGAGGGCCAGGTACTTAGCACGGTGGAGCATACCTTCTCTCACTTACCGCTTCACACGATCTGGTACTCTCCATGTGCTGCTGGTATTTCCCACAGGCGTCCGCATTCCGTCAGTATAGCCGTTGGGAATAGAGACTTTCATCCCATCCTAGGCATCCTCGTTCCGTCGGGACAGCTCCTTGGGTAGATCCTTCCACTAAGTGATCCACTGTTGGTCTGTGCAACCAATGACTTGCTTCCTCATAGGTAAGTTATTTTCCATACCATACAGACACCACAGCATACACGATTATTGTATTAACATCCTAATTTAGGGGTAATTTCCTTCCATTCACAGATACTGGTGATGTTCTATGATTCTTGTTATCAATGTCCTTTGGGCTCTTGAGTGGAAGTGTCTTATCCTCTTCTTATTGAAGGTTAGTTGTTGTCCATTAGGGTATCACAGTAGTTGATTATTGTAAGAGGTATTCATTTTATTTTTCTTACATCCTAGGTTGACGGGTGTTCGCTGGTTCCGTTCTTTTGAGGTATGCATCCTCCTGTTCTGTAGTTAATTCAGATGGGGTTCTATTGCTAAAAACAATTAGTCGGCTAAACTACGAGGTCAACAGTACGACGGATTCTGACACCAGCCATCACCTCATTTGTTTTGCTATGGTGGCATTCAGACCTGAGGTAGCCAATCCAGAGAGCCTGGTGTCTGCCAGATAGGAAGGATGTGAACCATTTCAGGAGTGTGCCAGAGAATCCCATCCTGTGTGCAAGGAGGGTGACTAGTTGTGGTGCTGAACTGTGTCTAATGCAGCAAAGAGGTCCAGGAGGACTAGCAGGCATGAGTCACCTACATCAGTAATATGAAGGCCATTGTCAACTACCTGGATGGTGTCTGTTTCTGGTGCTGCATCTGGGCCAGAACACAGAATTATAATCCTGGAGCAGATCAAGTTGTTCAGTTTTTGAAAGCAGTTGATTAGGAATAACCTTCTCAATGACTTACTGATAAACGATAGGCTTGTGATCGGTTTGTAGATTGCCAGGTCGAGGGTGGGTTTTTCTGGAGTGGGTGTATAAACCCTGTTTTTAGTATGTCAGGGAACATACCATTATGAGGGAAGCATTGACTATCCTAAGAATAGCCGTTAGGGCAGAGATGGAATGTTTTTTAAGGATTGTTGCAGGGGGATATTGTTACTGTAAGTGGTTGGTTTTAAGGATGTGTACATGAGGGCCTCGGGTGAGAGGGGAGAGAAGTCAGTGCAGGTTTGAATGTCCTATGCAGGGACATGGGGCTTGGGGGCAGAGGATTTGAATCCTTCGTTGTGGAGTCCTATTTGTCGAACCTGTTGATAAAGAACAGATCAACACAATTCTCCTGGGATTCTGGTATCTTTAGGTCAGGTATGGGGTTCATGTAGCATTTGACTGCTGTGAAAAGGATGTTGCACCCGTTAGAAGCTGCTTTAATGGTGATGGTGAAATAAGTAGCCTTGGCTTTGGGTGTGAGTATCTGCCATTTGTAATATAAGCCATTGGGGGATAGAAGGTCTTCTCATTTTCGTACCCTGTGCCTGCATTTGTCCAGAGATCTAATGGACCGTTTGTTGATAGAGAGCTCTTGAGCATACCAGGGGGTGGATAGTTTGGTTCTGGCGTGGCCCAATTCTTCTCAAACAGACCTATCTGCCAACACCTTTGGCTAAAGGTTGCTAACACCGAGCTGATGTTCACAGTGGTGGGGAAGTTAGAGAAACTGTTATCCAGCACATCTATTGGAAAATGTTTGAAGGAGCATTGTGCCACCATGGGGCATTTATACTGATTTTTGTGGGCTATCTACGAGTGTGATAACAAGAATGGGATGGCTGCATTGTCTGTCCAGTCGAGCACAGAGGATAAGATGACGTCTATATCATTGCCCCTTATGTGTGGGGCTAGTACACATAGGGTTATATCCAGTGATTCTGCCAGCAACAGGAATACATCTCTAGTGTTTTTGGTTGCATGGGTCCCGGGACGGTTGAAGTCTCCAACAAAGATAGTTGCATGAGAGACTGAAGCTGTATAAAGTAAGTTTGTAATCTCATCTAGGAAGGTACCACATCTGCGTGATTGTCTGTAAATGTGGTGTGATGTTGCACATTTCTTGTGTGATAGAGTGAATTGTCCAGTCAGTTTTGTGGATCACTGACACTCCCACCTCAATTGTCCTTGGCCAGTTAACTTTTTGGATTCTGTATTGGGGTGGGATGAGGATTTCTAAGATCTGATGGGGGGGGGCTTGGTGTGAGCCAGGTTTTGGTAATGAAGGTAGCATCAGGTTTATTGGCAGTGATCAAGTTCCAAATGTCTGCTGCGTGTAGGATGACTGAGAGTGCTTTCATTACATTAAAGGGTGTTTACAGTAGTAGCGGGAAGAGCGAGTAGTGATGAACAGGATTTGGAGAAATTTGACGGGTTAGATGGGTGGTGATGATGAGTATTTATGCATGGGAGGGCCCTGGAGAGTGTGGGGATAAGCGGGGATTGTGAGAGACACATGATTATGTCTTACTAGTAGCAAGGTGTAGAGAGCTTGCTGCTTTGCCCTGCCATTCACATACAGGCACAAGCCAGAGGCATCCTTGTCTTTGTATGCCCTTTGCTATGGGCACCCGGAAAAGCAGAACCTGGGGCAAGACAGTGCAAATAAAGTGCTGAGTGGGCATGGTAAGTAGTGGTAGGCAGGCAGAGGTGGGAAGAGTGAGGCTACGTGATTAACACATCTGCTCCTGAAGGCTGGATTGGCTTATGCCAATGGTGCCACTTATTTGAAGCCCAAGATGGCATTGTCTGCAATGGATGGCAGAAAAGAAGGTAATAAGACCAAGGTGCTTTTGGGTGCTTGATGGACTTACGCCACTGGTGTCCCCTAATGGAAGCATGAGGTGGGGTGGTCAGCAGTCGGTGACAGGAAAAAGGCAGGCAGAGCAAAGTCATACGATTTGCTCTCACTGTGTCTGTTGCTGGAAGCTGGATCAGCGTACACCTTTGGTGTCCCTTAGTGGAAGCCCGAGATGGGCATGGATGGCAGGCAAAAGGTAGAGCAAGGTCACATGCTGCTGGCTTACCTTGGAGAAGGCAGCATGTGTTCAAGCCCTTTCTAGGCACTAACAGGAATTGCCCTTTTCCTCATCTGCCCTTAGCTTTGGACACTTAGAAGAGTGAGACATCCTGTTATCTAAGAGTTATGAAAGGAATAAATGTCAGGGATAGACAGGTGGGTGAGGCAGAGTTCACATGACCTACATCCCCTTGCAATAGCTTAACAACTGCACAAGGAAAGAGGCTGGAAGGCAGCTTAAGTATAGACAGAAAGGGGTGGGTTGAGAAAAAGAGCACCAAAAAGAGGCACCAAAAGATTATCAGGTTGGGGAAGACATCATGTAAACTTACATCTATTTATACCAGCTGAACTACTGCAGTAGGAAAGAGGCTGGAAGGCATCTTAACTACGGAAAGGAAGGCTGGGTTAAAGAATAGAGCACCAAATGATTAGCAAATATTAGTAGGTAGATTGGACAGAAAACATATGACCTATTTCTTCCTGAATTTGTATGCCAACCTCCTTTGAATTGGGAGTCTGTGAATAAGAATTACAATTGTCCTTGAGACCAGAGAACCCGAGAGCAAAGACAGAACGGAATCCAATGTACTTGTTGTCTAACCACTGTGAGGCGTGATTCAAGCCTGTTTGACCCTTTCAAAATAACAGGATCCTCCGGACCTGTCTTTGGCATTTGACTGATCTTCTCTACTTGCCCACTCAAACCAGTTCACCATCACACCTCACCAGATGAGGGCATCTTTTCCTCCGCTTTAACTTGAAGCTCCTCATTGTATCTGTTGTGTTCAAACAGTCTTTCAAACCACTGCCATCTTCTGTTCTGGTCTATATCTAGTCAAACTGACCCTGGTAGCGTTATAAAACAACAACCATCAAATACTGCATCGAACTGCCCGACTCGAACTGAACATCAAGTCACCAGAATCTTAACTGTCAAACCAGCCATTGAACTGTACCTGGTGACCCTCAGAATCCACATTTCCAAGAGCAGCTCATTGAACCAATTGCCTAGAACAGCACATCCAATCACCAGCAATTTCACCATCAAATTGACACACAAGCCAACCCTGGTGGCAATTTATGATCCAGTCTTCTTCAAGCATTGCTTCAAACTAAAATAAACTTCAGCTCGATCCGAGCGTGACACCGCTCCCCATCTGGACCAAACATGACCACCTGCATGAAGAACACCTAGAAGCCTGGATCGTCGTTGTTGAGCTGCCTATACCAGTGAAAGGTATTAGAGGCACTGGTTAGGCTGGTTAGGCCACTTTTAATCCCCATTTTGCCCCAGTGACTGATCCATTGGTGCCTGATCCCATACATTGTATGTGTACTGGTCTGAGGGTGGAGACCAAGGGTAGGACTGTTAGGGAGAATTCTCCAGAATGGCTAATTTCCCTTACCTACTAAGTCCCCCAGCAGCTTTGCTGGATTTCTAGGATTAATTTTTTTCACCTGGTAAGAGTGTGAGCCTTTTTCCCACTTTTACATGTGTTTTGCTGTGTGTGTTTTACATTTTTGTATGTTCTTGGACTGTGGAGCCTCACCTACTCCATAGGCATCATCTTTTTACTGTGTGTTACACAGCACCTTCAGGGCAGTGACACAGGGTTGTCTTTTAGACTTCCCAACTTAGACTCCATTTTCTATGACTGACTACTGTCTTCCAGAACAGGTAAAGTTGCCATTAACTTTATTTAGTCTCTTTAATCCACAGACCCAGTACACCCCATCTTACATGGAGAATTGGAAAGGGCTAATACTTATCCCTTTTTGTCTGTTTCTCTTGGAGTACTGTTTTGCTCCCTTTTCATCAAGACTTGGCTGGTGGCAGTGGAAACTACCCTATTTTTTGTACTGCGTGAAGGCAAGCGTCCCCAAACAGCACGATCCTCCCCGCAATGAGAGACAATGAAGGACTCTCCCAAGATGGGAATAAGGCCAAGACAGAGTGCGGGTGAGAGTAAATGGGAGTTTATCAATCAGAATAGGGCATGCAAAGAACTCTGCAAACTCCGAGAGCGCTCTGTCTGACAATAGCAAAGACAGGCGTATATATTTACAAAAAACGTCATAAGAACCTACACACTATAGGGGGCACAAGTTCATGGGGATTGGGTGGCGACGACTAACTATAGGTGCTGCTGTGATGTGGTTGGCTTTGGCTGGAAGACGTCACTGGGCAGCCTCGTGGGTTGGGCTGGGCCTGGCCGGGTGGCGGAGTTCATCCAGGCGGTGTTGTGGGGCCATCGTGGCCAGTGACAGAGATGAATGTCTCTTCCTGACTTATTAGCCCTATGCCATGCACACCGCAGTCATTCGAGCATTTTTAACCTTATCTTCTTCAGTAAATCTTACACTAGGTTATACAACAGGTTAATGCAACACAGGAGGAATGCACCTTGTGAGGGGTCTGGAGGCAATACGTCAGGGCATGGTTGCCAGTGTCCTGTTGACCGGGGCCATAGGTCGAGGGGCTAAGCTTCAGGGCCTGGCACGGGCGGTACATATCTTTCTGCCTTGTTAGAAGTTGTTATGGATGTTCCCTGTGTGTTGTCAAAGTGTTGGGTGTCTTGATCGCACAGGGCCATAAGTCTGAGGTGGTCCGGTGGGTTGTGAGGTTTACGAGGGGGCGCGTGTGCTCAGGCAGAAGTTTACTGCTGAAATAATGCAGGTGGCGGGTGGTGGCCTTGGGTGCTACAGAGGGGGTTACAACTCTTTGAAGCGGCTCCAGTCTGGTTGGGGGAGGTAAAGCAGCGCGGCGCGGTCTCTGCTCTCATGCCTTTGGCAGCCTTTACAGGGTAACATTAATATACGAGGATTGTCGGGCCTGTGACGACCATTTTACTGTTCATTTCATTTTGCTTAGGCCTGCTGGCCGGGTCAGGCTGGGAACGATGATACGATACACTGCGGGAGGTGAACTGTTACAATGTCAGTGCATTACACTAGCTCATGTCCTTTTGGTTCGTGGGAACGGGCTCGCAGCGGATCTACCAGGGTGCTGCAGCAACAATGATGACTGAAACCCTCCAAGGGTGGGGGCCGCGCTACAGTGCGCTGAGCTCACACCATCTTTACCAGACAAAATGGTGTCTAGGCCTAACTGAATTTTAATACGTGTGGGTAATTAATACGTGCGGGCAATGTCTCCAGTGGGTGCGCCCTCCACCACCTGGGCCCGGGTGGCATGAGGGGACGCCCAAGAGAGCCATAGTCCTCACCTGGGGAGAAAGTGCAGGCGAGGGGGGTCGTCTTGGACCAGTCCTCCCCTACATTTCCCCCCTTTCGTTACTTAAAGTAACGAATTCTTTAAATCCTCTATCCTCCTACATTCTGCCTCGTCCATCACCGCCTCATCCCATGCCGGAGTTCCTTTGATGGGCATCCATGCTCTGCACACTGCTCTTAAGCTCTCACCTCTCCGGGCATATTCATCTGGGGTACACGTCAGATATATGCACCCACCATCTGCTTCTAAATCTACCCAAACTTCCTCATACCATTCTAGTATACGAGGCTCTTTGATGGTGGTGTGCCACAACTTATCTACAATATCTTTATCGTGGTATATGGGCACCAGTTGGTACCTGGGGGAATTATCTATCCCTGTTTGTACTTGTGCTTCTTGCGTTGTTTTTATTGTGCCATGTGAGTTGCCCATTGTCACCATCATCATTGCACCATTTGGTACTGCGTTAGCACAGACTCGAAGACCCATCTGGCATAAGCAAAAAAGTAGAAGGAGGAACACAACAGCTGGTATTAAAAATTTTACAGTTGTTCCAAGCCATGAGGGAACCCAGGAGAAGATGTTGTCGAACCAGGTACTCGCTTCTGCTCCACCTTCCATTTTCATTTTTTCTCCTAGGTTGTGGACTGCTTCGATCACATGGGACAGGGAGCCATTCTCTGTGTCTTCAGAAGGTACGAAAGTGCAGCAGGCACTTCCTATTTTTCGGCAAACACCACCGTCCATCGCTGTCAACAGGTCCAGAACATACCTGTTTTGCATGGTCATTAGTCGTAAAGCTCTTAGTTCAACTTTGATAATATTGAATCCTTCTTCAGTGTCGTTCGCCAGCTGAATCAATTCCCAGCGTGTTATCTGGAGCCACTTTGCGTTTGCCCTTGCTTGGACACTTGAGACGAGTGAGGCAAAAAATGTTTCTGCTGAGCTGAATAATCGATATTTATCTGGGATCTGAGCCAATAGTTCTGATGATGCCTTTGATATGTAATTTGATGCTCGCCTGTTACGGGTCAGCACTTCTTCCTTGCTTCCAGAAGACAGGACATATATTTGTGACTCTGCAGTTGGTTGAGCCACACTCTGCATGCGTTCCTGTGTCCTTTTGCTCCCATCGATGTGGCTTTCTGGTATCACCATTAGTGCCGAATGCAGAGTGGCCATTGAGCAGCTGCCACTCCATGACTGGGGGAGGTGTAGGTATGCCTGTTTGCCGCACACCCAGTACGTGTCCATCAGGGCCGCTGTCCCTTTCTTTAGGTCTGGGATGGTGAGGGTCTTGTTGCAGTTTGAGTTTGTTCCCGTGGGAGTTCTCCCTTCTCCTTTAAAGCACAGCTTATAGTCCATTTCGCTCTGTAGTTTGAACGGCTTTTCAATGGCAGTTACCCAAGTTAATTTTGAAATGTGTTCTCTCCATACTGGTGTACATGTTTTCTCTATCCACTGTAATCTGTCCGGTGCCACACCTCTTAGTGCTTCCGCTTTGCACAGTACTTCTTCATCCTTCTGCTTGTTGTCAGAAAAAAGTGTCCCTCCTATCACAAAAAATGGTTCTTTCAAACATACTACTCCTGCCGTTTTTGGGTAACACGTTTTCTCGTTCTGCAACATTTGAAAAGTCACTTCGTGTGCCTGGAAGGTGTTCTTAATCCTGCACAGCGTGAGATGAAGGAGACATTGGGCATCCACAATAGGCAACTCTTTGGGTAGCAACACTTTGGGTGTACCTGATGCATGGGGGATGAGGGAGCAGACATAACAGCTCTCGTTTGTTGTCTGTTTAGCTGTGGCACTCATGTCTGCATACCACTTATTTGTTTGATGGGGGTGTCGTGGGTCTTCCATCTTATCTAGACCTAGCCCATAGTACTCATCATACTTCTTCCTCCCTGTTTCTCTCTTTCGTCGGGCATTCTTGTTACTCATGTACTTCCCAACCCCCTGAGCAGTGGGCAAACTAGACCCCCCTTCCTCATTCCCGCCCCCCTTGGCCCATTCATCATATAGTATTTCGTGCATTTCTAGTAGCTTTTCGTTTTCTTTTCTGACGCTATCTGGCAGATTGTTTTTTGGGATGGGGGCAAGCTTGTTGGTAGGGGTGTTATACAACCATGATATGACAGACGGGTTTCGATCATTGAGACTATGGGCATCGTAGTCGGATACCCCTGGTGAAGACACTGTGTTGCTCTCCATTTTACCATGTGGCTTTTCTCTTTGTGCGGTCACAACACTTGATGGTGTGGTATGATACCCCCAGATAAGTTTAGTTCCGTCCCATATCAAAAAATCACCTTCCCTGGTATTGACACCTGCAGTTGCATTTGCAGTTACATTGGGCCCGGTGGTACTGTTAATTGGTCCAGTGGTGTTGTTACTCCCTCCCCCCTCGTACATCTCGATAGAGATGAACGCTATAAACCAATATGTGACCAAGCCAAACATTATCATAAAGAACAATGTGATGCATACTGATAATCCACACTCATACGAATATCTGCATCTCTCATATACTAATTCTCTCATTCTACTAATTCTATCCGTTGCAGGCTGCCCGTTAGATGCCATGGAAGCTCCTGTTTGAGATATAAAAGTGCATTAAGTGCATGCATGTAAACGTTTTGCTGGCACCGTCTGTGCCAATACATTTGACTGGGAATGGAAGCGGGTGGGGATGCGGGGGAGGGGTATTCACAGACAAGGGTGTATTCAAGTTATAACATTTTTATTTCATTAATTACATACCACTCATCAAAAAGAAAGAAAACACACATATATACATTTTTTTTTTTTTTTTGTAATATCCTTGTCAGTCATTATTCCATTCAGATCCAGTGCTGACACACACACTCACGCAAGTTGATGTTTAGTCATCCTACTCATTTGCATTGTTTGCTGTTGTCTGTGCCTCCTCCTCTATCTCCTCGTGTACATCGCTGTATGCTTTTCGTACGTCGGTCAAGTGCACCCAGTACCTCAAGCCCTTCACTTTTACTGCCGTGGGCGTGCAAAATATTACTTCGTATGGGCCATGGAATCGTGGTGCATTCCACCGACGCACAAAGCTTCTGACATAAATTGAGTCGCCTGGCATTAGCTGTAGCTGTTGCTCTGGCTCTGTGACAGATCCTGTTACATTTCCCTCTTCTCTGGTGAAGGGTGGGGAGAGTTGCTTCGCTATTGCGCGCGCTGCCCTTGTTAATTTCCTTAGGTAGTCTGTGAACTCATCTCCCAATATTGCAGCGCTTCTGTGAGCATCTGAGTGTTCACGCAGTGGAGAGTGTGCTGTGTTCATTCTTCTCCCCGTCACGATCTCGTGTGGGGACAAGTGGTGGTCTTTACTTGGTTGATTTCTCAACTCAAATAATGCCAGGGGTAGACAGTAAATCCAATTTTTCTTTAATGAGAAGCATAGTTTTGATAATCTGCCCTTTAACAGGCCGTTCATCTTCTCCACTACGCCATTACTTTGAGGATGATAAATCGAACACAATTTATGTTTTATACCCAATAACGTGGTAACTTCCTTGAAAAGTTCATTCACAAAGTGAGAGCCGTTGTCTGAGCGTATCACGTCACAAATTCCCCAGCGTGGGAACACTTCCCTTACTAGGAACTTGGCGGCGCTTTTGGCATCAGGTCGCGCACATGGTCCCGCTTCCACCCACCTTGAAAATGGGCACACCACCACGATCATGTATCGTGAGCCATTACACCTTTCCCCCATGTCTACATAATCTATATGCAGTTCTCTGAATGGGCCAATGGGTTTGGGAATTGTTCCTCGGAGTGTGCGTAATGTCATTCCTGAAGTGTATATTTGGCATGTTGTACATTCCATTGCTAATCGAGACACGTGCTCCTGGAGACAGGGCACAAACCATTCTTCCTGTATTTCTGCCGCGATGTGCTGCTTAGTGTTGTGTGCGGGGAAGTGTAATTGTTGAAATGCAACTTCTAATAACTGCAGTGGCATTACCACTTTCCCTGAGTTATTTTGCCGCCATAGTAGGTCTGTTCCTGATTGGCTGCATCCCCTTTTCGTCCACGTTAGTTTTGCTTCTGCACTAGCTCCTGCCTGCAATTCTAGTATTTGTGATAAGGACATCATGTTATATCCTTCTGACAGTTCTTCGGTTGTTGTGTTCTTGATCATGAACTCACCTGTGTCGTATTTCTGAAAATAGGAAGCCTCCTTGGCGGCAGCGTCCGCTGCCGCGTTCCCTAAAGACACAACGTCTGAGTTGGAGGTATGGGCCTGGCACTTCACTATTGCTACAGCAGTAGGGTTTTGTAGGGCCTCAATTAATTCTTTTAACAATTCTGCATGCTGCACTGGTGTTCCATCTGCCCTTCTGAATCCCCTACGGCCCCATCTTGCTATTCCTCCATGTACTGTCGTTGTCATGTAAGCTGAGTCTGTGTATATTGTAACTGCACAGCCCTTCGCTGCGTGTAGTGCTTCTATGAGCGCAACCAGTTCTGCTGCCTGTGCAGAGTAATGCGACGGGAGGCGGTACTGTACTAGTGTTTCAAACTCACCTTCCTCTAATCTCACTACCGCCATGCCAACGTGTTTTTCTCCCGTGTCCATATCAATTGATGCAGACCCATCCACAAAGTACACCTCCCCCTCGCTGAGAGCGTTTTCACACACCACTGTGCCCTCCCCTCCTTCTCCTGTGTGGGTTGCGCAATCGTGATTTTGCATGTCTTCTACTGTGCACGCTTCTGTAATGAATGTGGCGGGGTTTACTGTTTTACATCTCACTATGTGGATGTTGGCGCTGGACAATATGATCTCGTATGCTGTTGCCCGCTGGGTGGTCAGTGTGCTTTTTGATCTTTCAAGTATTGCAAATAATGAGTGCTCTACAAACAGTGTCACAGGGCATCCCATTACTATCGTGGCACTTTTTTCAATCGCAAATGCGGCTGCTGCGAGCGATTGTTCGCACGCGAAATGACCCTGCATCACGGCATCCAAAGTACCACTATAGTACGCCAGGGGCTTGTGTCCTAAGGATGTCTTTTGTGTCAGTACTGCTGTCATAAGTGTTCCTTTGCAGTGGGAGAATAGGTAAAATTCCTGTCCATAATCAGGGTTTGCTAGAACTGGAGCGCTTGAAATTAGCTCTTTCAGTGACTTGAACGATATGCTCATGTCTTCTGACCATTTTATTTTTATATTTTCCTGTTGTGCTTCTTTGAGTGCTTGTAGGAGGGGCCTGGTGTATGCTGCATAGTCTAGTATCCATGCTCGGCAATAATTGCACATCCCCAAAAATGTCTGCATATCTTTCACTGTTGTGGGTTCTCCTACTGATCTTATTGCCTCTACCCTGTCGGGAATTATTCTTTTTCCATCTTTTGATATGAGCTGCCCCAGGTATAGGACCTCAGGCATGCAATACTGTAGCTTCTCCTTGTCTACCTTGTATCCTTTGTTGGCCAGTAAAGTCAGGAGCGTTGTTGAATCTTTTCTACACGTTGCTTTGTCTTGTGCACACACTAATAAATCGTCCACGTACTGAATAATCGTACTCTCTACTGATAGGTTCCCCAAGTCTTCGTGCAATATGCGGTTGAATATGCTCGGGCTCTCACAGTATCCCTGTGGCAGTCTGCAGTGTTCATATCTTTTTCCCCCCAGTGTGAACGCTGTGAGGTATCTACTCTCTTCAGCCAGGGGTATTGAGAAAAATGCGTTTTTCAGGTCTACTACTGTAAAATGTGATGCTGCTTTTGGGATGCTGCATAGTATTGACGCAGGGTTCGGGACTAGAGGGAACTCTTTCTGTGTTACATCATTGAGGGGGCGTAAGTCCTGTATCATCCTCCACGACCCCCCTTTTGCTTTTTTGATTGGATAAATACATGTGTTACATGGTGAGTTTGAAGGCACTATTATCCCTTGTGCTAGTAGTGCATTTATAGTTTCTTTTATCCCTTCTTCAGCCTCACGGGACAGTGGATATTGTTTTACTCGGGGTAAGATAGCTCCTTGTTTTAGTTTTATTATCACAGGTTGTACTCCATGCAACAGCCCTACATCATGGGGGCCTGTTGTCCATAAATGGTTTGGTACTACCCTCATGTCGTCATCAAAAAATGACGGTGGTTTTCCTACCACTGCCATTAATTGGACGGGGATCTCTCTGGCTTGGATCAAAATGTCACAGGGCATCGCAATTTCCATTACTATCTCACCATCTACTTCTGTGTCTGAAAAGAGATCCTCATCTGTTACCTCGCGTAGGGCTAGGTTTGCGTTTGTGCACAGTACGGTGCGCCACTCACATCCTTCTCTGTCTATTCCAATCACAGCGATCCGTTTCGTTGATACCTGCACGGCGTGCAAATCCAACGACACCACCGATCCTGGTGCTGCATTTAGACACACTATGGGGCGGAAGAGGAATTCTGCTGGAACCCTCCAATCCATGTTTTTTAGCTCTGGTACTATAAGGGCCAAAGTCTGCAGCCCTGCAATAAACATCTCTTCTTTTTGTGGTAGCCCTCGTATTTCCTGTGTGGTGGTGTAGGCTTGCACTACCAACATTGCACGCAAGGGGCATATCCCGGGGGTGGAACACACTATTCCTCCTTCGGTAAATGATATGGTCATGTTAAGTTTACTCATAAGGTCCCTCCCCAGCAAATTTATCGGGGACTGTTCATAGTACAGTAAGGGGGCTTTTACAGTCTTGCCCCCTATGGTTACATCTAAACCTTCTGTGTAAGGAACTTCAATTACAGCCCCAGAGAACCCCTGCGTCTCTAACTTCCTGTTAGATAACGGGAACCGGCCCTCCCTGACACATGATTTCTCCGCTCCCGAATCAACCATGAATATAAATTGCCTGTCTCCTATCTGCGCCCCCACCAATGGTTCCTCTGCTGCACTGTGGGTGGTAGATAGAACTGGACACGCAAGTGTTCTCTGTGGGCTGTCCTATGCGGGGTGTCTCATCGCCCCCCCCTCATTAAATACGTTACCTGAGACCACTGACATGCCGTTGTAAGGTGCTGGTGCGGGGGCCCCGTTAGCTGCTGTCGCGAAAGGGTTGCCTGGTGTGTATTGCATGCTGTCGTTGTTAGGCATGTTTTGTGGGTGGTTCTGTGTTCTATACTGGGGTCCCTGTTGCTGGCTCGTATTACCCTGGCTTGGGTCTCTCAGCTGCTGTTGTCCCATCGGAAGGCCATATGGGCTTCCCGGGTGGGGATGGCCATACTGCTCCACCTCCTGGAACCCGTTGTTTTGTCTACTTCTGCACTCCCTGGAGTAATGCCCCCATCGCCCACAGTTCCAGCAACTCCCCTGAGGGCCCCTGGGACCCTGCCATCCACTTCCTCCCATTCCCCCGTACCCCTGTGGTCCGCCTCCTCTTCGGCCCCTGTACCCACCTCGTCCCCCTCGAGGGGTCCACTCTTGCCACTGCGGACCTCCACCCTGCTCCAGCTCGTTCCACTGCCGCTGTCCTGTTCCCGCCCAATTAGTTGCCACCCTTCCTTGTATCGCTATCAGCCCCTCCTCCTCATCTTCTCCCTCCCTGCTGTGTGGGAGCGCGGCTACTGCTGCTGCAACCTTCACTAATTTTGTTTGCACCAACTTCGCCTCGTCTGCCAATCTTTTCTGCGCCACCTCCTTCTCCCTTTCCTTGATTCGTTTACAATGGTGTACTATTATGCTCTGAATTTCCGGCCATCCCTTTGCTTCTATACCTGCTATTTTGTCAAGCGCCTTCTGTACTTCCTTTGGGAGCCCCCTTTTTATAATGAAGTAAAATAGAGATGTTGATTGATACCAGGGCGTGCCCGTTTCCGCTCTCCACATCTCTTGGACCCGAAAAATGTAATCCATAGCCTCCTCCCCGTCATTCATTGTACACTGCATCACGGACTGTAAGTCAGGTGTGTCTGGAAATGTTTCGCGTAAGGCGTCCCACACCCTAGCCCGTACTGTGTTAAAGGAGGCCCCATCATGGCGGTCACAGTCTAATGTTACTCCCGGGAAACCGGCTTTAACCCATACTCTTTCAGCCTGGTCGCCCACCGCTGATACGAGCAGACTTTTCACATCTCCTACAGCTAGGGGTACCCCAGCTGTATGTTTTTCGAAGGCGTATATCCACTTACTTGCCCCTCCTGATAACGGGGGCAATAGCTTTAATAAATTAGCTTTATCCATCTGTGCCCATGGGATATAGTTAGGCCTCCCTCCTCCCCTATGTATCAACGGGAGCTGTAGCTTTCCTTTCGTGGTTGCATCCGGACCCGTTTTGGCTGCTGATGTTCCCAGTGATGCCATTTTCCCCACTCTGTTCCTTAGTCGTCCCGACCACTCATCATCTAGGGTTCTCATAGAACATGCACCTTCCTCCCCTTCGCTTCCCCCTCCCATTGCCATACTCAATCTGTCGCTTTCATCTAGCTCTTCTCTGATATCACATAGTAATTCCTCTCTAAGTCCCCCAAGCCTTTCTTCGTTACCACCATCTTCCTCTCGGGTTCCTACTTCTATTATTCGCGTTGGTTCTTCCTCAATCCTAAACAGGATCTCGCCCTTTTTCCACCCCTCCTCGGGCCTTCTGCTTTCATCCGATGCTCTAGAAGTACGTCCAGCTCTAGTTGTATCCAGTGCTGTTTGTTCGCATATGTTTTTTATCCTCGAGAGCTCATCTTTTGCTATTGACAGTCTTGATTCTAGATCATCTGTGAGCTTCTCTATGTCCACCCTTTGTGTACCCGCCTGGCCTCGCTCCATTGTACTCTCATATGGTGGGGGTGCCGTGGGCCGGTGGGGTGTAGTGGTTATCGGGGGAGGTACATACGTTGGATCACTGTATCCTTCCGCGGGTACAGGTTTCTTTAATATCGGGTATAAACTTATTACCTCTACTGGTGGTGTTACACCTGGCAATTCTTTGATGTCTTTCTGTAACCCCAGTGGATTGTCTGTGGTGGATGGGAGATCGGGATTTGGTACTGGCGCTTTAGGCGGTGGTACCTCTTCAAATAACCGCCAAAGATCTAATATTTCCCTTCTATTCTGTAGCTGCTTTCCTCGGTACTTCAAGAAAATGCATGTCATCACCATATCTAGAACGCTTTTGTCAAATGACCCTCCCTCTGGCCATATCTGGGGTAGCCCCTCTCCTTTCAACTCGGTTACCCATTGGTCGTGATATTTCTTAATCCGCTCCGCGTGCCCTGGAAGGCTTTTACAAATATGTGATAATGGTGTTTCAGGCCCCATCTCTGTGTTCCCTCCTAGTGCTTATGTCTCTCTGTATGTCTGCAACTCCAATGTTACTGTAGTATCGATATTATTTTTTCTCGGTTGGGCTCTACCTCCCTTTATTGCCCAATACAAAAACTGTCTGTACACAATTCCTACTTTGTTCTCTTTGGGGGACACGTACAAGAGCAATCCATCATTTATTTTGACACTATCAACCCGGAAATCAAAAGGTACCCACTCACGTCACTGTCTCAACGTTGCCTTTAAAAGAGTTTTATCCGGTCACACTTACCATGACCATTTGACAATTTATACATTTATAGCCGTTGTACACATTCGCAACACCAAAGTCGTCCTTTGACACATACGAGGTGCACACACCTCTTGATAACACTCAGTACACCATTCACGCTACCCTCCCTTTCCTCCCTAGCCGGCTGTCCCTGTCTATCTTGCTTAGCACATATGCATATATTTATAGGTTTTAACCTGCTCTCCCCCCTCTAGTAGGACCTTTGTTCTCTTACTTTTCTCCCAAGTTCGTGCTAATTCCGTTTTTATTCTCCCCCTACCCTTGAAGAAAAAGAAAAGAAAGAAGTAGTAGCGATCACTAATGTATTCTCAGTGCCCCCTTTTGCTGAACACTTTTATCTTATATTTCACTTCGTCATATATTCCCAGCACTAGTCAATATAGCACTATGCGGCGCCGCCTTCCACCCCCTTTCGGAGCTAGGTTCCCGTCACTTCTATCTCTTTATTCACCTCGTAATCCTAATGGCCATATGCAAAGAAAAAGAAAGGAAATTTTACAATAATCTTTAGTATATCTTTGTACCCCCTTCTCATTCCCTGTCCTACGCTTCTCTCCCCGTTCCCTTTACAATCGCTCACACTCAGTACTTACGTGCCCGTCTTGAACCGATAGTCTCCGAAACTGGGTCCGTCCAGGCAGTGTCGCCGTCAGCTCTACAGTCAGCCCCGATTCCGGCGAGCGGTACTCAAAGGGGATTTTTCAACAGGGATCCCATACCCTTTCTCTATTGAGTGCGCACTTCTTAGTGTACCGGTCGCCGTTGGCGGGCAGCCTCCCGGAGCCGGCTCACCGTGCGTATCCCTTTTCGACCGGAGATTCTCGTGCCAAAAGGGGACGGTTATAATGGCTTTTAGGAAGAAATAAAATCACGCTATCGGGGTCACCACTGAAGGCAAGCGTCCCCAAACAGCACGATCCTCCCCGCAATGAGAGACAATGAAGGACTCTCCCAAGATGGGAATAAGGCCAAGACAGAGTGCGGGTGAGAGTAAATGGGAGTTTATCAATCAGAATAGGGCATGCAAAGAACTCTGCAAACTCCGAGAGCGCTCTGTCTGACAATAGCAAAGACAGGCGTATATATTTACAAAAAACGTCATAAGAACCTACACACTATAGGGGGCACAAGTTCATGGGGATTGGGTGGCGACGACTAACTATAGGTGCTGCTGTGATGTGGTTGGCTTTGGCTGGAAGACGTCACTGGGCAGCCTCGTGGGTTGGGCTGGGCCTGGCCGGGTGGCGGAGTTCATCCAGGCGGTGTTGTGGGGCCATCGTGGCCAGTGACAGAGATGAATGTCTCTTCCTGACTTATTAGCCCTATGCCATGCACACCGCAGTCATTCGAGCATTTTTAACCTTATCTTCAGTAAATCTTACACTAGGTTATACAACAGGTTAATGCAACACAGGAGGAATGCACCTTGTGAGGGGTCTGGAGGCAATACGTCAGGGCATGGTTGCCAGTGTCCTGTTGACCGGGGCCATAGGTCGAGGGGCCTAAGCTTCAGGGCCTGGCACGGGCGGTACATATCTTTCTGCCTTGTTAGAAGTTGTTATGGATGTTCCCTGTGTGTTGTCAAAGTGTTGGGTGTCTTGATCGCACAGGGCCATAAGTCTGAGGTGGTCCGGTGGGTTGTGAGGTTTACGAGGGGGCGCGTGTGTTCAGGCAGAGGTTTACTGCTGAAATAATGCAGGTGGCGGGTGGTGGCCTTGGGTGCTACAGAGGGGGTTACAACTCTTTGAAGCGGCTCCAGTCTGGTTGGGGGAGGTAAAGCAGCGCGGCGCGGTCTCTGCTCTCATGCCTTTGGCAGCCTTTACAGGGTGGGAGGGGGAATGGCCTTGTAAGTATTTTCCAAAGGTATCTCCCTCGTGTGTTGCGGAGTTAGGTAAAAACATCAAACATTTGAACATTCTATAATACTTATTACAAATCATTCTAAAACATGCATTTCAACTTTGCTGGATGTGTCTCGATTATACCCAGTCTGAACACCGTATTCGTACACTATGTTTTAACAGCTACAGTATTTAATTATATGCATATATATATTTGCAGTAAGTGAGGTAGTAATCGGGTCGGTGGAATACATAGGAAATGGCTCGCCACTGTACGTGACGGTGGTGGCACATAAGAAGCTTAGACATACACACATAACAAGTGCATTTCTTGCGCATCCTTCACATGAGATCCACAGTCTGGTTACATTCATTTCCTCGTATATTCTAGCAGCATTAGTTCAGTTATGGCGCGAGCCCATGAGGTGTAAGTTTTCTCAGTAATATACGTAACAAATAGATTCCTGGTGCGTTCCGTTATTATTAGCACCCAACTGCAATGGTATATGCTCATCATCGCTTATATCATGGGGGCATGATCTCTTGTAATTATACATCTTACAGGTTTTTACAATATAAGGGATTTTATGAGAGGAAAGCATCTTTTGCAAGTAGTCTCAACATTAATATACGAGGATTGTCGGGCCTGTGACGACCATTTTACTGTTCATTTCATTTTGCTTAGGCCTGCTGGCCGGGTCAGGCTGGGAACGATGATACGATACACTGCGGGAGGTGAACTGTTACAATGTCAGTGCATTACACTAGCTCATGTCCTTTTGGTTCGTGGGAACGGGCTCGCAGCGGATCTACCAGGGTGCTGCGGCAACAATGATGACTGAAACCCTCCAAGGGTGGGGGCCGCGCTACAGTGCGCTGAGCTCACACCATCTTTACCAGACAAAATGGTGTCTAGGCCTAACTGAATTTTAATACGTGTGGGTAATTAATACGTGCGGGCAATGTCTCCAGTGGGTGCGCCCTCCACCACCTGGGCCCGGGTGGCATGAGGGGACGCCCAAGAGAGCCATAGTCCTCACCTGGGGAGAAAGTGCAGGCGAGGGGGGTCGTCTTGGACCAGTCCTCCCCTACATGCGGTTATCTTAAATAACCTTGCTATTGTTTTAGGCTATCTTGGTAGCCTCGAACCTAAACCCGCTAGACCATATACGTTTTTATACGGTTCCGGCTGGGTTTAGTCGTCATTTCTTTTTGAAAATGCCTTTCTCGTGTTTTAATCTGCGCGCCAAACCAGGTTTAGTTCATTTGTTCACCATCTTTTCGCGGGCTTCTACATAGAAGCCCTCCTCAAGGCGCCTGGAAGTCTGGATAAGCAGGATGTGAGGGAGGGGTTTTAGGACCCCTGCCAGGGGTTCCCTTGGTAACCCAAGTCACACTCGTGTTTGATTGGCTAGGTGACTGTCCCGCCAGGACAGCCACCTTGCTGTGTGATTGACAGCCAGGCTGTGTGAATGGGGGAAAACTGCATAAAAAGCAGGTCTCTGGGACTAGAAAGGCAGAGTCGCAACCGGAACGAAAGAACTGATGAGGAGCTGGCAGAAGAGGACCTGTACAATGACTGAACTGCCCGGTGAAGCCCTGCTGCAGGTCCGAATCTTCAGACTCCAATGACGGAGAAGATCCTCCAGGAATCTTCTTCCCCATAGCTCGTGGGACCAACCAGTTCACCCAAACTGCAAGCCAGGACTCCCTCGTCTGGTCGAATTCGCTGTACAGAGCTACAGTGGGCCGATAGCAAGGAAGGTCGGATCCTGCTTGGGTTTTAAGGAGCGCACCTTTTATTGGTTGCTTTGCTCTGCTGCTGGTTTCTTCCCTGGGCAGTACAGGACCCTCCAGTCTTCCTACTTGGTGTCAGTCCGACAGTCGCTTCAGGAACCGTGAGCCCGCAGGAACTACCAGGAACGTCCGCCCCAGCTTCTTCTCCATTTAAAGGTACTGTGCAAATCCGGTTGTGCGTTTCATTCAGCCGCGAAGGTGTGTGAAACCTTTCGCCAATCCGAGGGCTTGTCCTTCCCTTTTCTTTAAACAAACTTTTCAACTGACCAAATTCGTCCGGAACTCTTGGCAAAGACTTAACCGCAAACTACCCTGAACTGTGTGATCTTGAGCAAAAGACTTTTGTCCTATTGCTTTTGGCCCTAAGCCCTTTTGATTTGATTCCGTCACTGTAGTTCCTCTTTGTAGATTGCTCTGCTTACTTACCTGTTGGTGCTGCTCAGTTTTATTCTAACATTGTTTTTCCCTCCCTTTTTAAATTGCTGGAGTGCCATTTTGCTCACACTCCATTTGGAGTTAAACTTGTCCAGAATCTATTGGTAGTGGTGTGGTGTATTGGCAACGTGATTTTTCAACTGCTTTACTTTAGTGAAATGTTTTATAACTGATGTGTAAAAAAATGTATATTCTTTTACTCAGAAACTTTGAGTTAGTGTTTGTTTGAACCATAGTAATTGCTGTCCTTTGTGTAACTACTGGTACTGCTCACTTGCTCTTGAGATAAGTCTGGCTGCGCAGCCATCGCTACCACTTTACTCTGTAGTTCAGGCTTGTACCAAAGGAGAATTTGTACTGTCACTTGGAGTCTTAATTGTGTGTGGTGTTCCCAAGGGCTACTGCATATAATTCTGCCTGACAAGGGCGTAGCTTGTTCGATCTCTTGTTTAAGTGTGTGTTTTGGGAGTTGAACTAAATGGAAGGCAGGCATGCTGGTAGTGGCCCAGTAGAAGTATAATATAATGGTTCTGGTACTTGCATTTTATGAGCATATCAGTCCTGTGAGGTGTGGTTACTGACCATTTAAACAACAGTAGCCATACTGACAAGTGCAGGTAAAGCAGTATTACATGCTCACCAGCCCACGCAGCTGTTCTCTTACGGTCTCATTGGAAGTGTAACAGTGCTGATAAAAGGTGGCGGGCCTATCCCGTTAACAATACAGCATTGCTGATGAGAAGCAGCAGTACTCACAGATGAAAGGTAATTCAGTTCTGTTGAAAGGGAATGAGCTCATTTTCAGTATGTTTCAGAGACGTATTTGGTGCAAGCATGCTACCAGAGTTGCCCCAGGCACCAGGAAGATAGTTAGACGTGCACATTTGCTTGGACAATGCATTTGGCAAAGGGCAACACTGACCACTAGCCACTGCCCAGCCCCTCCCTGAAAATAAAGAACTCCACTGTTTTTATGACAATTTTATTCCCAGGAAATCACTTATTGTTCTTAAATGTTAGGGCTTGGTGAGTGAACAAGATCTGTACAAATGTATAAAGGTACTTTAAGAACACTTGAAAGAATCATAAAAGGTTACTATACGCTTTTGGTGGCTCCCCCGTTTCTCTTCTCCAAAACAACCGCTCTAATATTTTTTGGTAATAATAACGCTAAACAGTGTCTTTTACGGTACAGTGGTCCACATTATTAAAATGTAAGAATTGCAAGACAACATTATGGAGGAGTTTGGTGGTCTGTCCCGCAAGGTTCTTTTGAGAAACACTAAAGGCAAATAATGCATTACAACGTGCACTGGGCGATGACCCTGGCCAACAATCTCATTATAACATTCACAAGGGTTTGGGTTTTACACCAAACTTTTTAAAAACATATGTAGACTTGTAAAATCGAAGCAGCTTGTGCCAGTGACATCAATCAATGCATGTTAAGATCCATATATAACCGCAGGAGGGATTGTGGATGCTGCACACTTCTCCATTCTCGAGTTATAGCAGATATGTCCAATGTACACATGCCCAGCTGCAGGTATAACATCTAGGTGCCGAGAAACATGTGTTACTAGCCTCCACAATCCCCTAACAGTTAAAACAACTCTCCTCATTCACAGCAACAGACATGGCCATATATCATGTGCACAGAAACAGGTATTTGCAGCCTCCACATACCCAGTGAGCATTGTGGGCAGCCCCCACAACATCACCAATGGTCCAGACAGGACTCTACAGACCCATTAACTGGTAGGGCCTCCCCACGTCCCTATTCATGCGTCATCCTTTCTTTCTAGCTGTCCTTCTTTCCGATCCTTCCACCACTTTCACAGTCACGGAGCATTTAAATGACAACTGGCTACTCTGCCTTTCATCCTTCAGTGGATGATAAGCTGGGTCCCATCTAATTGCATCGGAGCAGAAAAATGTTATTTACGTTGCAAACAGCAGATACAGTATTAGCCAGCCCTATTTAAAAAGTAATATGTTAGTGTCCTGTCTCATTTCTATGGTCATGCGGAGGACAGGAAGGAGGTATGATTATAGGGAGGTGTTAAGTAGTGAAGAGTTGGAGAAGGAATACATAAGACGTTGATAAGATTGCCTCGTGTCTGCGTCCTTATTGATACGTAAATAGCAGTACTGTGATCCATAACGACATAACATTGGTGACAAAGAGGTGAATAACGCTCCGTGTCCTGAGTCGGTCATCCAACTTTAGAAGATTCTTAACAGCTTCCATAGATGTGCTCTTCCTGCTCCTACTTTTTGTGTTGGAGGCACAAGTGCGTGCCTGGCAAGGAGTCCCACTCCTGGGAGTGCCCGGGCCGCAGGAGTGCAGCGGCTGGGCCCACACTGGAAAAATAAAAGTAAAGTTGCTGCGCTCCCACTGGGGCTTCAGACTCTGCGCCCGCCTATGCACCCTGCTGCCACCATGTGGCCGAAGTAAGCACTGGGCGGCTGGGAAACAAAAAAATAACAAACAAAAATCAAGATATATACATGTAAAGAAAATATAAAATAAAAACACAGTTTAGCTTCCAGTTGCTGGCTACCTCTGATATGTATATATACAATGGACGCCATGGAGGTACCTCCAACGAGGTGTAGCATACATTCCTCAGCCACTCACACCATGTTTTCTTTTCTGCATGTCAGACAATCAGCCAGTGAGCGTGCTACCATATAATTGCAAATGCTGCCACTTTTTGACATCACTGATTCCAGTAATTTTCTGCGTAGGTGGACCAAATGCATTAGAAACGGCCATGTGTATCTGGATGCTGTGGGTCTGCGTGATGATGGATGCGTGAGGAACATTTGAATGCACTCCCTGGAGCTCCTGGTTTGTGATATGATGTATGAGATGCCAGAGGAGATCACAAATACATTCATAGGTTTGATAAACTGTCAAAACACATACTCCGCCACGCATTGAAACATTGATTTTGAAGGACATGTGTTTCACACCACCACCATGCAGGATAAAGAGGAAACATTTGATAATTTTGTAATGAGACTGAAAATGAAAATAAAGCATTGTGACTTTGACAGCTATTCAAATGAGAAGGCCCTCAACTCAAAAATTACTCCAGGGTGTGAATCATCTGAATTCCTCAAAATGTTATTACAAAAAAAAAAAAAACATCGGAAGAGATTCTGATCCTGGCATGCGCATCCGTGCCCACTGATTTGCAAGCTGATGCGATCGGTAAAATGAAAATATCAAAACCAACTCCTGTGCCCATATGCCAAGTAAACGTGATGCCAAAGCTGGAGAAATTTCCCAAACGAGCTTGCTACTCCTGTCATTGAGAAAATTACTTTCAATCAGTCTGCACGTTCTACAAGTGCGGAAGCAACACAAATGAGGCACGAGGACTGACAGGAATCCCACCGTCACATTGGACCGGGAGAAGAAGATCACCTGAACAAAGGAATCCCTTGTTACAAAGACAACGGAGGACAACAGATCGCCAGAGAAATAGGAAACCCAACAGCAATTGAACATAGCCGACTGTATGGGGAGTTCTTAATCAACACTGGAGTAACAGTAAATGTCATGAGTGAAGATGCACATGCAGGGCTGAGATACACTCGCGGACTTTGATCAGCTGACATTAACATATACCCATCTGGCTCCAAATCTGCACTCCTGTGAGAGGCACGTTTCAAACAATATGTTCATGCAAAGAAAACACAGCAAAAATAATTGTTTACATCATTCAAGGAGATATTCCAGGAGGATGCATCCTCAGTTTCAAATTAGCAATGAAAATGGGGCTGCCCCACATTCTACATCGTGTCATGACTGCATACACTTCAAGTGCCAAGGACATGGTGATGACATTATACCCAACACTGTTTCAAGGTCTCCGCAAATTAAAAACAGGCAAATAAAACTAAACTACATATCAATGAAGACACCATAAAACATAATAGAGGAATTCCTCTTAACAATCAGAAGTCAAAGACGAAATAAAGTCACTACTGGGATAAGGTATAATAGAACATAATGCCTTATATAGCCCCAATAGTGCCAATACACAAAGGGAGTTGAGCGGATGTATTTGTCTGTGTGTGGACATGATATGATATGCCATGATATTTTATTTATATCGCGCTCGTACACGAAGTGTACACACACCGAAAGAAGCCATTGAAAGAGAAAGACACATGTCATCGAGAATGACAGACATGATGCGTTGGTTGCACGGTGCAACTGTGTTCTCAAAATTGGACTTAAACAAAGGTTACCACCAGCTGGAGTTGCATCCAGAATCTCGGTACATAACAATGTTCACAACTCACCTTGGACTGTTCAGAAATAAATGCCTCAGCTTTGGTGTTTCATGGGCAGCAGAAATATTTCAAAATGAAATACACAATGTCATGCATCATATTCCACTTTGTCTGAGCTAAAGTGACAACATTCTCATGTTCGGAATGAATCAAGAGATTCATGATGATCCCCTTCAACGCGTCTGCATGGCTCTTGGGAATGTGCATCTTACCCTAAATGCCGAAAAATGCAAATTCAGTAAGTCAACGCTCAGGTTTTTTAGATACATATTTTCCAGGAATGGGCTTCAACCGGATTTGGTAAAAGTCCAGGCTCTCATCTCAAAGCTGATCACAATATTGCCCAGCTATTGCACCAGCTATATCTAGGATTTGCATATATCAGCACACCTGTTGGGGCATCTCACAGCAATGGGTCATGGGTTTCAATGAACGTATCTCGTCTGCGGCCTGCGTGGTATACTATGATCCAGAACTAAGAACAGAACTCACCATGGACACCTGAGTGCCATCCTGTCACAACACAAATCTGACTCATCATCACTCCATTGCATAGTACCCCATGGCAGTCATAGCATAACACTTGCTAAAAGAGTCTGGCGGCGGCATGGGAATACAAGCATTACCATGTATTGTTATATGGGAAAGGTTCACTGTCGTCACCGACCAGCAAGAATAGGATTATCTTTTCTATCTCGTTGCAAGGAAATATCATTGAGCTGGTGCATACAAGTCATGGGGGGATAGTGTCACCAAAGAGATGACTATGATAGAAGGTGTAGTTGTACAAAATGGATTCAAAGATAGAGGATGTATTGAAAAAGTGCACCGTTTGCAAGTCTGTATCACCCTGCACATTCCCAGAACTGTTAAGTATTTCGATCCAACCCACAAAGATATGGGAAGAGGTTGCGGTTGTCCTATTCAGACTACTTCCAAATGGTAAATATGTGCTGTAGCCATGTATGAGATGTTGTGGTAGCCTGAAGTACAAATGGTATCTTCTACAGGAGCACAGTCAGTGATACCAAAAATGGACAACATCATTTCTGCCTACACAGTCCCCAATATTGTGAAGTCGGATAGTGGGCCCTAATTTAGTGGTCATGGGCTCACATTGTTTGCTGAATATCTAGGGTTTCACCACAAAATGATCATACCATTGTGGCCTCAGGCTAACTATATGGTGGCGCGATTCATGGCTGTGACCTTCAAGTATGCCACATGACTAAAAGGACCATTTATGCAAGCTCTTTGCAATTTAATAAGAGACTACCGAAACACTCATCACTGCACTATGGGTGTCAGCCCATCTGAGCTAATGTTCGAACGTGATGTCTGCACAAGAATACCTCATGTAGTTAGGGAACGAATGCTCTCTCTGCCTCTCGAAGACTTTGGAAACAAAAAAGGCAAAGGGGAAAAAGGTACAAATAAATAATCCAACCTGAGTTATTAAATGTACATGTTTCTGTCCTTTAAGCTAATCACTGCTGGACATTATTCAGGGGAATTCTCAATCAAATGTGTGTAATCTGAAGGTTTCTGTTCTTCATTTTTCTGGATTACTACATGACTGTAGTGGCACCTGAGAATTCATTCACAAGTGGCTTCCGTCATGATTAAAATGGCAAAATATGGTGCCTTTCCTTAATGCCTTCTTTGGACTTGATCAGAAGTCAATTTTGATAAAATGATATGGAATTTCGCTCATATTCTGAACTCTTGATACAATATGCTCAAGCGTATGTTAATTCACTTCATCATTATTCCAAATTCCTGTAAAGCAGATGCTACCACATCTCTATATTATTTGCTGTGTATCTATTAAGGACACAACATGGCTTTTTCTTCACAGTTGTAATGTGAGCTATTCTAGTTTTTTTTCTATCAACCTATGGATATGCCTTGATAGTTGACTCTCCCTCGTCCGTGTATCTAAAAGTCAGATGAAAGAAGTTTCCATCCATTGGGAGGATAGCTCAGGGGCAACGTGTTCACCTTAGAAGCAAGATGACAAGGAGCAACACAGGTTCGATCCCCGGGTCCACGCTTACAAACCTCTGGGTATTAAACGCGTTATAAATTACCAATTACAATTACATCCACCAGTTCACCAACCACATTCTAACTCTCACCTGGCTCTCATAAAGCAGGATGATGTTAGTGGCAGCAGGGTTGTGAGATGCTCCGATAGAGAGTTGCTTCTTTTTCCCTCAGTCTGGTATCGCAGAGCCAAACTCAGCTAACATATCTAGTTTGCCCAAAATTCCTTCTGCTTCTACCAGTCTCTGACAAAATTATCACTCTCAAGACAATAGTAGACTTGCCAGTGTGCCCTGTTCCATTATGTGGTCTGTTTTGTGTGTTGCATGAACCTTGGGGCTTTCTCTCCCTTCAGAAGGCAGTAGAAATCTGATAAAAATGCTGATGAACTGAAAAATGTGCTAAATGTCTTAGTGTCCATTTTTACAGATAGTGCTGGGAAAGTGTGGTGGAGGATGGTGTGCAGCCGTTCCACTTTATGGCCGTGCTAACTTCAGTAAGACAGCTTAAATGGTCTGTGGTAGGCTTGCCCTCGGGCCATATGTTCTGGCAATGTGCAAGAGTGAAGGACTTTTGACAGGAGATATTTCAGCGAATCAATTAATGACTTACCCCTGTCTCCTAAGATCATTGATAGTGGGTCTCCTGAATTATGTACCACAGTTGGCTGGTCAGGTTCCCTGGCATAAACAGTGAACCTTCAGGGTCCTGGTCTATGATTAACAGGATACACTTAAACTATGGAAGTCAAACTACATGGGTGGAGGCTTGGGTGGATAGTTAAATCAATTGGCATGCTATGACAAAGTGATGTTTCCAAGAAGGGAAGCATCCAGGAAATATAATAACATGGTGGAATTTTACATCAGAAATTGCCAATTTTCCTCCTTTTTTCTGTCTGACATGTTTGCCTTGGTTGCTTGTATTTCTGTGGCCCTCTTGCCAATGTGGTGTCTGTTTTTTCTTTTTGTAAGAACATATCAAAATAGATTTTAATGGTGGGATTGTGAAGCGCTTGACTCAGGACAGCGGGGTAGTACTCTATGCTACATTGTGGAATGTTGTTAGGTTTCTTGTGAGTAAAGGCTTTCACTATATTGGAAACCCACAATAGGTGAAACTAATTGTTCTCTGAATTTAGTTTCAATAGAACTGTTTCTAATGTAAAAAATAAGGGTATTACTGAATCATACCTCTTGTGTACAAGGAAAGGGCAAACGCTAGCCCAAACATAGTCTATAGACATGCAACAAGGGCAGAATGTGGTGGTATGTGAGAATAGCTCAATTGAGAAATTATTGTATACTTTGAATTGTAACCTATTTCTTTTTTTAAACTTTTCTTTATTGGCATGGTGAGAGAACAGACAAACAACACAATGTACAGTATAACAAGGGTATCAGATACATAAATGGTAATGCAATACATGGGAAATGCCAGCAAAGGACAGATAGAACCATAATTCGAATTTGTGTGGCGCAACAATGGGTTAGTCTATTTCACCAGGAGGGGGGGGAGGATGATAGTTCCAAGTCATCTTTGTTATTCAGATAGGTGCAAAATTCTGTTCATACATTCTTGGGTCGAGAGGTCAGCGGGAGGGTATTGATATAGTCCTCCTTGCATGCTTGAGTCCAGGTGAGGGCCCCCAACCACATCTCAAACGAAGGGGGGGATCGGCGCTTCCAACATTGTAATATGCATTTTTTGGCTATTATGGTGGCAACATTCAGAAACCTAGACATCTTCCTCAATTCAGGGCTATCCCACAGGCCGAACAGTATAGCTAGGGGTACTGGAGGGATATGGGACGCTGTAATATCTGAGAGAGCATCAATTATGGCTTTCCAGTATGGGCCCAGCGCATCACAGGACCAGAACATATGAGTGTGATCTGCCGCAGGAGACTTACATTTAGGGCAGGTGTGAGCCTGGGTGTGTGCAAACCTATCCAGTCTTTGTGGCGTGTAGTATAATCTATTCAGGAGCTCGTATTGTATGCACCTATGTCTGGCATTCAGAGAGGTGGTTTGGGTGTGTATGCAAATTTTTCCCCACATTGCGTCAGTGATGGGGAGGCCCAGCTCCTCACTCCACGTATCCCGTGCCTTGAGTGGCACATCCGTGGGGTCGGCCATCAGCAATTTGTACAGCGAGGACACTATCCCCCTAGCTCCAGCTGAGTTGGAAATGTAGTGAATCTCAGGTGAGTCTGGGGGCTCATCAGGGTATGAGGGCCACAAGGCGCGGAACACCGCCCTTAACCTATAGTATTGTAGTAGTTCCAACGCGGTACCCAGGTGTCCGGGGCACCACGTCTGCGGAGTGATAAACTTCCCATCGGGATAAAAGTCGGTCAAGGCCCGGTAGCCCAAGTCGTGCCAGTGTTTCATTAAGAGTTTATCATGTGTAGGGCTGAGGCCTGGGAACTGCCAGATGGGCAGCCATTTGTAGTATGGGTGTTGGCCGGGTTGTGTCTGCAGGATAGATTTCCAGGCCCTGATAGTGGCCGCTACAGGGTCTGCCAGGGCGTCAGCGTGAAATGTATGATGGAGAATGAGGGAGAGGGTGTTGACACTCTCGCTTGCTAGTTTCTCGAGCTTCACATGCGGGGGGGGTCGGAGAACGTGTACCAGTATGTGGCGTGTTGGGCCTGCGTGGCTGTCCAGTATTTAGCGAAGTCGGGGGCGGTGAAACCCCCGTTTCCATAGGGGAGAGTCATGTGCGGCCATATCTTACGAACCGCGCCCGAGTGCCATAAAAATTGGGCACATGCAGAGTGCAGGTTCCTGAAATATCGCTTTCCGGGCCAGATCGGCACATTAGTGAAGACGTAGAGAAATTTAGGGACCATAATCATTTTGATTAGAGATAGTCTACCCGACAGAAAATTGTAACCTATTTCAACTAAACTCTAAAAACGCAACTCTGTCTCTAAACTGTAAAAAAGTAAGCTCTAACTCTAAACTCTAAGAGGGTCATTTTCGACCCAGTGCACCTTTAATTGAAAGTGTTAAATATCTGCATAGGACTTTTATGCTTTCAATTAACGGTGCTCCCCATTTTCCTCCATTTGTATGGAGGAGAGGAGGGACATAACACAACTTCTGTTCTCACCATTCCCTTCCTTGCCACCATACAAATACTCCCAGCATGCATTTCCATGCGGGAGCAAGTGCTGGGGATCCGTATCGAGTCCGCCGGCTTTATGCACCAGCAGGCAGAACTTATAAGGATCCATTGTAAATGCTGTCTGTCATCGAACATGGCAGGCAGCGTTTACTTCATTTGCATGGTGGAATGCAGAAATGCAGGGCAAAAGGCGGAGTACAAGGCTTTTGTCCTGCACCCATGCTTTTCATCAAGCAAAGGATCAACATTTGGCCGTGGGAACTCTGTTTACGTGTTTGTCAACACAAAACAGGTCCCAGCCACGGAATTACAGGACTCATGAAAATGAACGAGCCCCTAACTGTCTAAACTAAACTCTTAACACTCTAAATTCTGAAATGTTAACGTTTTTATCCTTTTAATTTTAACTTTTGTGTTGCTGCTATGAGGTGACAGATTTTATTTTTGTAGTGATAAAAATGTGTTTTCTTTTTTTTTATTTGCCTGTGTTACATAGCAGTACAGACAACATTTCAACACAAACTTAATAATAAAAGAAACAGAATCCTGCTGAGTGCGTTTCAAGTACCACAACAAAAACTAAGACATACTCTCCCAATCTAAAATATCCCACCCAGATAACATCAAATCCCAGCCTACTAGTCCTCAGTAGAGATTGAAATACTCCACAATGCAGACAACCTTTCCCAGAAAATACTAAAAAATATAATGCCGTGTTCCTAGTTCCCCCCCATAATCAAATCCCAAAGCGCATCGCCAGTGAAATTTTGACCCAAACTACTTACTTGCAAGTGAAGCCGTCAACCTAAAAGCGTCCAATGCTTCAGAGTAAATTAACAAATGTTTAACAAACTCAAGTTTATTAGAGCCACCCCTTTGAGGTAATTCTGAAGAGAAGTTGGCAGGCTCACTGGGACCACTAGACCAGTTTCACTGTGTCAAGGTGAGGGGTGTCAGGATATGTTCAACGGGAGTGCTGGTATGTAGTAGTGTTTTATATTGGTTTCTTCATTTATAACTCTTAAACGCTGATATTTCCCATTTGGACGGTATGTACTTATATGACATTTTCATTTCTGTAAAACATCACAGAGTACATTGCATGAGAAACATATTGTGCGGTAATGTGCAGTATGCACTCAAAGGATAAATGATAAGAAAAAATATATATCCAATTGAGCTTTGCTGTCGAATGAACTGTACATTGACAAGTCCTTGTGGTCAGCACGCTTTCTTTTGATGGAAATCATGCAGCCTTAGATAATTGCTCTTCTATTGTTGTGCTGTGGAATGTCTGTAATCAGTGCTAAGCTCTTTATTCCTTTGCATTAATCAAGCACTCCCTTAAATGTAAATGTTCTATATGTAAAAACGATTGATTTTTGGAAGGAATTACTCAAAACTCTTGGTCAGTGCAGCTGTTAAATGTTAAAATGTCCTACTTTGTTTGCTGTAGCCGGCTCTCTCCAAAGCATTGTGCTGCAGCAGTCCAAACAGCACCTATGGATGATGGTGTCATCCTCTGCACTGCCAAAGTCAAAATGACTTCATTGTGGATACACAATATCCATAAAAGAACCAGAAAGCACAAAACCCACACAACGAATAGAAACTTTAAAAATAATTAACAAATGTGCTCTAGGCAGCCATGAATTAACAGCAATCACAACTTCCGTGGAGGAAATCAACATGACTACATACTGTTATCAGTGTTTCCCTCCATTCGATACTCTCAAATTGATATTACCTCAAAAAATTAAATAGCAAACAGGGCTAAAGTGCAATAGTTTTCAACAATACTACAACCTCTCATTTCACCCGCGAAACATCGCATGCATGATAACACTTAAACACATTATAAAAACACGTACATGATATCACCATATTACACATTTAAAGAATCATACGAGCCAATAACAAAATGCTGATATAATGAATTAGGGATGGTCAACATTCGACTCCACCATTCCAGCAATGAGATCATGAGACGATCACATAAAACTACAATATCTACCTGTAACCAAGACCCCTAACATTAGTTTAAAACTCAGTACCTTTGGCTACTTTCTTGAATCTCTATGTAAGGAATGCAGTATGTAAAGAAACAGGACCCAAGCTATCAGAGGGGACTCCACATTTAATTTAAAAACAAAATGGCCCGGAAATATTGAACACATCTCTTTTCTTTACATGTGGGCAATATTAACCTGGTTCTCAAAAGCTTGAATGCAGGGCAGAAGAAGAAGAAGGAGTGTGGCATATCCTCCACCTCTGCCTGGCTCACAAGGCATTTTGCCTCAGCATCCTGCCTTGCTCTTTTAGACAAAAATGCATTTAGTAATCGGCAGTTAAATCGGTATTTAGTTGCAGGACTCCTTTGGGTTTTAAAATGACTCCAGACCAGATCATCTTTGATAGAATCAGTAGCTAGAATCATAAATTGCCTATTTACATGTTTCCTAATTTCTGCAGTTGGTGTGTCATACATCGCCATAAGATTCAGCCTATTTTTAAGGACTTGGCTCGCCAAAGAGTTAAGTTGGGTCAGAGAATTTAAATGAGAGATTGCATACATTTTATTCAACATGCATTGTATGTGTAAACCCATTTGATGTTCTCTGCCCCCTTCTTACTACTTATATTTGTCAACATTTATTGAGTTAGCAATGCATTAGGGTTTGGCCACATCCGCATTGTTATCTTCTGATTTGACAGGGGCTGGAACGTGTTCAATGTCTCCCAGATGTTCTTGCTCCAAATCCACATCAATTGCAAAAGTATGTTGAGTGGGAACTATTGGTCAATCTTCAGCATCATTTTCATTGCTACAATGTTGGTTGACAGACTTGCCCTTCAATCTGTGATGATGACCACCACATCACTAAAATCACATTCAGAATTGCACTGGCTGCAGCACCCATTAGATAATTAAATAATTAATTGACACACTGCATATTGGTGGACACTGCTCCCTTTCACTTTGCCAATAATGTAGACACTTAATCAATGGTCATCTGCTCATTATCTGCAAGAAACTGCTCAAGCATTTCCTCTGCTGTCCTACTTGATAAAGAAAATCGTTCTCTTGGCTGTGTCTTAAATCTAAATTTGGCTTAGCCTTACCAAATAGGATTCTCTGCTTTGGGCTGAACCTACTGTAGAGGAAGAAGACAGACTTGAGCATGTATTGATGTGCTTAGAGGTAACAAATGTAAGAGACTTTAGAAATGCTTTTGATTTCCGCTGTCCTGACAGTGTGGTGGCATGGGTGTGGCTCATGGTGGTAGGGCCAATGGCACCGCTCTGTTTGGAGGTGGAAGAATATGGCATTACTTCTATTCCTTTCGTGGGAGGTTGCTGAGTGCCGTCACATCAGCCATGGTTGTCCTTTCATTGCTAACAAGCAGTGTAACACAAACCATTGCCTATTAGTAAAAGACATGTCCAAGCTCAACCTTTGGGTTGCATCATAGACTCATTGAAAGCTTTGTGTGGTTCATAGAGGCATTGAAACATGTACATAACAGGTGGAGACATCCTCCATGTGGCTGCGCTGTGGAGGGACATTTGCAGTGTGTCATCTTTGCAGTGTCTTCAGACATTTTAAAGGCTGGAATGGTCCCACATTTTGTGACATATGGCCATTATGTTCACAACCTTAGGTAGTTGGTTCCATAGACAGCCCTTTATTTTGGGTTTAAGCAGTGCACTAAACAGGGTACACACTACTAGTTTGTATCTGCTATTGCATCTATGACAACATATCCAACAGTTAAGCAAGCCATCTCAAAACTCTGGCTTTGAACACTGCCAAGATGTGTGTTGGTATAGGTGCCTTCTCCATAGCAAACTTTGAAAGGCTCGCTTTCTGGCAAAGCTTTTATGGCATGGCAGTTGATTTAGTTGGGGATGAGCGGGTCATTTGCAGTTCACTGAAAGAAGCCTAATGTTCCGTAATGGACAATTAGTTTATTTCCTGTACACTGATCTAAATGTCCATTGCCACATGAATGGTATGCATGGCAGCCTTCATAAATGCTTCTCCGACTGTCAGTAAAAGTGTTCTATTAAGCTTAAGCATCAGCAAACACACTTGTCAAGTGGTGGCAACATATTTTGTTCAAGGAACTTGCACGATAGTTCAACCATTTTTTGAATTTCGTGATCAGTGGAAACTCAACTGGAATACTTGATTAAGGATCCTAAAAGCAATGTGCCTAAATGAACTCCTTAGCCCTAGTGTGAAGTAATTCTCAACAAACTGAGACTCCCCATTGACTGAATCAACATTGTGTCAACTAAGCCTGGCTTTACTGACTATGGTTTGTAGTTTCCCTTCATATTGAGTCCCTCAAGCAAAGTGTTTACTGTCAATGTATCAATGGCCCTGAGGAAGTCATGTCTATCTCTCTTCCTTCAAATACATATAAAACAAGGTGATGCTTCTAGATTGATTACCACAATTCTGTTGCATCTATTATTAAACAAATTGCTCTGTTTGTTCCAGATGTAATATATGTTATTAAATGCTTTATTGTTCTGTTTTAGTACTGTGTGGTATTTATGATTGTTTTCCTTTCTCTTCTGTACATTGCAATCTTTTTACTATGTTTCTGATGAGCATTTCGTAATATTTTTTTCAAAACATGTTGAATATTAGAACACCTCTAATCAAAATATAAAATTACTTAAACACTTGTGAATCTGACTGAGCTGCTGGCCCTGGCTGGAACAATAGTTGCATGAAAGCCACAATTGATAAATTACTGATTGTGCTAATTTCATGAAAGTGTGTTCGTTGTCCACTAGTTTCAATTTTACATAAATTGTGCCAGTCTCTGGATGTCTTTCTTCTTTTTCACTTTTGATGTAGCAATCATTGTATAATCTGCCCTTTCCCCTGCCAGTAACACCCTGCCTTGTGATTCTTCAATTCTTCACTACACCAACTCCAGACCATCAATGTACCAATTAAATTCAACTAACATTTTAAAAAATAAGAAATTCATAAAGAATACCACAGTTATGACAAAACAATGTTCATCAGATATAATATAATATATTAACACTCAAGTTGAATACAAATATTGGACTAAATCGTTAAAAATAACACATTGACAAACATAAAATATTGACTATTAACAATAACAGAGAGGAATGCAAAAATAATTAGTGAAAAATACCAACGTGACAAATACATCACTAGGGATTACAGATAATTATAATCAAGTGAATTAATAATATTTAAAATATAGTGATAATAAAAAAAATATGAATAATGCAAACATTAATTAATAATATTCTCATTTATTAAAAAACCAAATAGGATGGAAGGAATAATAAATCATAAATGTAAAACACAATATTATTGGGATGCTGAGTCCACAGATTAGTGAACGTCTGAAATAGCATTCGTTTCAAGATGCACTTCTATATCCTTTTTCTCCTCCTAACTTAGGTTCCCTGAACCATAGTCTATTTCTTCTCCATGGTAATAGAATATCTCCAGGCCCTTTCTGAAAAAGGAAATGTAATGATTCTTCTTGTTTTTTTAATTCTAGAGGAGAGTGGATTTGATTAAATGCTTATAGGTTTTGTTTGTATCATACAACTCCTTCTCACACTGTTATTAGTAATAAAAGGATCTTCAATCCAAAGTGAAAACATCAGATGTATAATAATTAAAATAAAAATGTAATGCTTTATATTTTTTTATTTTACGCTTTTAAACTACTTTAAAATGTATAAGACATGTATTATTATGTTTCATCATTGTACCCTTTCTAATGATTTAGAAATAAAATATTTTTGTACTTACATTTTTGTGCCCCTCAGTTACACACTCACCATCCTCTCAAAATGGAAAGCAAAGGGCCTGGTATTGGCTAGCCTGATAGCACTGTGAGCATAAAACGGCTTAACAAACAAAATGGCATCCACTTACGGTTCCTTCAGCTTCACGAGGCTTGCAACATTTTACATTAGAGTTCACAAAATGTGACAAGACAAAGCTGCAAATTTGCAAAGCCCTGTCTTGTGTGGGTTTGAGAAGTAATTTCTCAGTTTTTATCTTGCAATACTGAAAGAATCATTTTTCTTGTTATCAATATTTATTCTGTGAACCTTAACAGAGCCTTCATCTTCTGTGTTATTGCTTCAAGATGATCCCCCCTTAATGAAAGCAGTCTACACCCCAAAGCATATCCAGTGGATTCAAAGCTTTTTAGTACATGAGTAAAGGATGTTCTGAATCTGAGCATGTGTAGATGAGGAAACCTTTTAACTGAAATTGTAAACAAGTTCTTAGGCTATGGTTTAAGTATTTGGCTGAAGTGCTGTTGCTGCAATCACTCTGCTTTCCCATTCAATTAAATGAAAAGGCAGACTTATTTTCCTTGACAAAATCTTTGCTTTGGGGTTACCTACCTTGCTTGGAGAGGCCAGCAATGTGTCTCTTTTCATCTCGTTACCTTCACATTCTGTGTCCCGAAGATTTTCAGGGTAATTCATAGAATTTCGCACAAAAGTGGCGCACGCGGCTGGCGCACAGTTTGCACGTGCAAATGTCTGCGCCAGCCGCATGTGCTAAAATCGATTTCCGCGCACAGAGTATTCATGAATTTTAGCCTCCAAAACCAAACCTGCCGCAGAGTGGCGCAGCCACCCTGCAGCAGGGCCAGTTACGCCCCCAAGAACGCCCTCGCGCAAGGAAAAGCCATCAAAATCCCCAATTCAGCGCAAAGGGCTGTGCTAACCCTGGACCAGTTTACAGGGCTGCCAAACAGCAAAGCCAAGCGGGGAACGTGTATTACTGGGGTGTGCGTGAAGTTTCACACTCGAAAGGGCCTGTGCGAGTGGGGTACGTGTATAACTGGGGTTCGCAGGAATTTTCACACGCGATTCCAGCAGGGTACGTGTATTACGGGGGTTCGCGGGCGGTCACACACGCGATTGGATCTGGGTACGTGTATTACTGGGGTGCGCGGGAACTCTCACATGCGAAAGGGCCTGTGCGAGTGGGGTACGTGTATAACTGGGTTTTGCAGGAAGTTTCACACAGGATTTCAGCAGGGTACGTGTATTACGGGGGTTCGCGGGAAGTCACACATGCGATTGGATCCGGGTACGTGTATTACTGGGTTGTGCGTGAAGTCTCACACGCGAAAGGGCCTGTGCGAGTGGGGTATGTGTATAACTGGGGTTCGCGGTAAGTTTCACACGCGATTTCAGCAGGGTACATGTATTACGGGGGTTCGCGGGAAGTCACACACGCAATTGGATCCGGGTATGTGTATTTCGGGGGTGCGCGGGAAGTTTCACACGCGAAAGGGCCTGTGCGAGTGGGGTACGTGTATAACTGGGGTTCACAGGAAGTTTTACACGCGAAAGGGCCCTGTGCGAGTGGGGTACGTGTATTCCTGGGGTTCGTGTGAAGTTTTACACGCGAAAGTGCCCTGTGCGAGCGGGGTACGTGTATTATGGGGTTCGCAGGAAGTCTCACACGCCATTTCAGCAGGGTATGTGTATTACGGGGTTCGTGGGAAGTCTCACACGCAATTTCAGCAGGGTACATATATAACTGGGGTTCACGGGAAGTCTCACACGCGATTTCAGCAGGGTATGTGTATAACTGGGGTTCGTGGGAAGTTTGACACGCGAAAGGGCCCTGTGCGAGTGGGGTACGTGTATTCCTGGGGTTCGCGTGAAGTTTGACACGCGAACGGGCAACGCCCGTGCGCGACATGTCACAGACGCACTTACGCGCTAAGGGCCTTTGGTCCAATGAAATCGCGTACGTGTGCTGACCCGCTTACGCGCGAAGGGCCTTTCCTCGAATTACATGCTGACGTGCACATTTTTCACGTGCCAAATCACTCCGTATCCAGCTGGCAACTCATACACACACGGAAGACCACGCTCCTGCCCTGAAGGCCATTTTCCTGCCCCCCAGAGCCCCGAGCACGCTCCCACCTGCCATCTTCTGCTCCCTGACTGTCTGCTGCCCACGTGCCCTGCTATTTGGTGCCTACACATCAGCCATCTGCAGGGGTCCAGTTTCTGTATCCACCCCTGCTGGAACAGAAGACTCCCGACTGGGAAACCATCGCTCCACAGCCCAGCCCCAGGACCCAGTTGCCCACCCACTCCTGCCTCTGGGGTTGCCATGTCGGGCACATCTCCATCTGGCACCACTGGCAACCCCCAGCCAGAGAGGCAAAGGGCCACCAGCTTCACTGCCACCGAAGTTGGTGTTCTGGTGGAGCATGTCCTGGGGCATTATGATGCCCTCTTCGGAACATCAAGCGCCAACAAGGAAGGACGGGAGAGGATCTGGGACGACGTAGTGGTTGCCATCAACGCGGAGGGGGTGGCAACCCGCGACATCAAGCATGTCAAGAAGCGCTGGGAGGACTTCAGGTCCAGGACCCTCCACAAGGTCCGGCGCCTCGCGGAGGGGGGCCGAGCACACATAGGTAACATCCAGATGAGGGTCCTGGAACGCGTAGACCAGGCGCTCCACGCCCAGATCCTTCGGAGGCAGACCCGTCCGGAGTTGAGCGGTTAGTGACCAAGCATTGCTGTGTGAGACAGGGCATGTTGCAGTGTGCTGCTAGTCTGATGCTTGCCTGTATGTGTGACATAGACCATGTATGGATGTGTGTGTGCAGGGACATCATGGTCATGCATGTGAGACCAGTTATGTGTGAACCACATGGTTGGTGCATGTGTTTTAATGCAACATGGGGAGCTCTATGCAGAATGCACACATGAAAGCATGGCTGTCTCTGTTCCTGGACATGAAGGGGGGTGAGGAATGGGTGCTGATGTCATGTACTTGTATGGTGCACGTGTGTGTGTGTGTGTGTCAGAGAAGTGTGTGTGTGACTTTGAAATGCCATGGCTGCATGTGACTTTGAAGGCAACATCTTGGTTTGCAGGGGCCCTTCTACATGGATGTTGATGTTGATTGCAGGCGCCGGGACTGTTTCTGCATGTGTGTTGTGTGCATTGACCCATGGGTTGTGGAATGACAGGATGGAAGTGACATTTGACAGTGCCACTCATGTGTTATTGCTTCCTGTCTAGGGTATTTTGTACTGTACCCTGATGCTTGTGTTCTATGTCTCCCTCTATGCAGCGTCAAGTGAAGAAGAGGGTGGAGACGGCGCTGTGGAGCCAAGCGGCGGGGATGCCTCCACTGGGCGGTGAGGCAAAGGCCCAGCCACCCTCCCAGGAATTACCATCATCCGGGATCGAGGGGGCTGGTGCTGCGTCTGCCACAATGGCTGTGGCGGAAGGGCCGGGTGAGCCCCCACAGGGGCTTCCAATGGCGGAAGACAGTGTGGAGACATCCAGGTTGGTGGTCTCCACAGAGGAGGAGGAGCCCGCTACTGAGCCGCACATGGGGCCTGGTGGGGGTAGTACCACTGGTGCAAGTGGTGCAGTCCAGGGCCAGGGGCAGGAGGCAGCACAGGTCACAGCGGAGGGGCCTGTGCATGTCGCTGTCCCTGACCCTGTGACTGCACAACCATGCACCAGCAGGGAGGCCCCGTCCCAGGCCCGTCCGCAGGCAGGGGAGAGTGCCATGTCATCTGCCTCTCCACTACCTGCGGACGAGGGGTCCCACGAATGTATGGGCTCCGTCCTGGTTGTTGGGTCCCTACATGTGTCGTGCACTCTGGCGGACCTCTACTACTCTGTGGAGACTATGCGCCAGTCGTTCTCCACACCGTCTTCCGGCCCAGATTCCACAAGGGCCCCCTGTGGACGTGGCGCGACCAACACAGCCAGCTTGGTGGAGCACACATCCCTGCCACAGTCGGGAGTCGGCGTCCCAGCAAGGGTGGACACCACAACTGGAGACCAGCTGATGGAGGATGTGCAGGCACCATCAGACACGGCACATGGACAGCAGCAGCAGGAGCAGGCTCTAGGTGGGAGCAATGATGGCTCGGGGCCTTCGACATCGGAGGGGCAGGCATCGGCCAGAGGGCAGGAGGACCCAGGACTGGAAGTGTCTTCCGTGTGGCAGCGGTTAGGCCATGCCATAGATGCGGAGCGGCAGCGGGCAGAAGAGGCACGGCTCATGATGGTCAGGGCGGAGAACTCCATGCGGAGGGCCCTGAGGTGGGCCGAGTGCCTCGAGGCAATTCGCAGGGAGTTGGAGGAGAACATGTCATGGTCCCTGCGAACCCTCGGGTCCATGGAAGAGGACCGCCTCCAGGACATTGAGCAGGAGTTCGATGATGCCCTGGCCCGGGACATCCAAAAGTGAGCCGTCGGACTAGCCCGCTGCCTTGTAAATAGTTTTTAGAGTTAGGTTTCCTTTTCGTTTTCCTTTTATTTGTGGTCAATGGACAATGCCACCCAAATTTGTATATAGTTATATTTTTAGGTAGTTAGGTAGGTAGGTTTCATTTGTTTGGTTGGGATCATGGACCCTTTACATCCTTGGACAATGGATTGTACATAGTTTAATCATGTTTTCTTTTTTTTTGTTGTGCATTATGGACATGGAGCAATGGATTTTTTCCCCCGGACAATGGATTGTAAATAGTTGGACTATGGATTGATTTCTCTTTCATTTTTTTATGAACATGAAGCAATGGATTTTTTTTTTTAACATTTCCTTTGGATTTGCGTTGTTGGAGGGTGACTTTGGACTGTTTTTCTTTCAAATTTACAGGGATTGGTTATCATTTTCATTCAATCATCTTTTTCACATGCTTTTCATTTCATGTTTCATATTTTGGTATGCTTTCATTTCATTTTTGATTTCATGTACATAATACATTTTCATGTTTTAGTTCCATGTGTGGGATTCGCTCATTGTCAGGCTCCTGTTGACTGGCGCAGAGGCAGCACAAACACCTGCCTCCCCGTTGGGTCTTAGCACCTGGGAATGTAAACCACAGGCCACCTTGACCCGCCGGGGAAAGAGGGTTAGGGTCCGTTGGTTTGGATGGGTAGAGGGAGTTCAGGATAACCGGAAAGAGGGTTAGGAGGCTGTTATGGATAGGTGTTTTTTTTTTAGGGAAACATGCTCCTCGGCTCCTGTGCACTGCTCCGATGGACGTACTCCGCCCATGCACTCATGCACCTCACTCACACTGTGTGCCCTTCAAAGGGGAGCATTTGTACTGGAGATCCAGAACCAGGACACTATGACATGAAAGTGCTGACTATCGTAGCTGCTCCGCTACTAAATATAGTGTTGCCACAGAAATAACACCTGCATTCAGCACATATTCCCAAATTGTGTGCGTGATCACCAATCCCCTTGCATTATACTCATACAGGGTACAAACATATAACAGCACTTAGCTCTGATTGCTGGCTGGTGCCTCCGATCCTCCTGACTTGTTTGTGTTGCTCAGCCAAAGGACACTCAAGCTTTCACTGCAAAATACCAAAACACATTGTCAGTGCAATCCTGGTGCCTAGCACACGGTTAGAAACAACTCGTAGTTGACTTCACTCCAAGTTGCCTCATTAGTTTTTTTCACGCATTATGTGCGTGGGCAGTTAGTCACAGTATTGCCCAAATCATGCAGGGTCTATGTGCTGGTTCCCAGATTACAGGGGACTCGTGCGCAATGCTTCTCGTGCTTCTGCCCCAGTCTGTAGTACAGTGTCTAAACCGTAATCCCAACCGGAAGTACAGCCGAAATCGTCGTGGCCTCCTAACAGCGTTTGCGTTCCCAACAAGTATTTCTAAAAGAGAAACTTATCTTTTGATTGTGCGCAGGGGCCTGAGGTGTTCATGCTGGAGCTTGTGCCCCGCGTAGGCGTGCCTGCCAGAGCTCGGGTGAAACACGTCTTCTCTCCTCTGCATCCGGAATTGCGAGCGTCGCTCCGATGGCACGGCTCGCGCATGCGCATTAGCGCGGGCGTGGCATTTCCTGACAGCAGGCTCGTGCAAGGCAAATTTGTGTGGCATTGTCCATTGACCACAAATAAAAGGAAAACGAAAAGGAAACCTAACTCTAAAAACTATTTACAAGGGCAGCGGGCTAGTCCGACGGCTCACTTTTGGATGTCCCGGGCCAGGGAATCATCGAACTCATGCTCAATGTCCTGGAGGCGGTCCTCTTCCATGGCCCCGAGGGTTTGCAGGGACGACGACATGTTCTCCTCCAACTCCCTGCGAATTGCCTCGAGGCACTTGGCCCGCCTCAGGGCCCTCCGCATGGAGTTCTCCAACCTGACCATCGTGAGCCGTGCCTCTTCTGCCCGCTGCCGCTACGCATCTATAGCATGGCCTAACCGCTGCCACACAGAAGACACTTCCAGTCCGGGGTCCTCCTGCCCTCTGGCCGATGCCTGCCCCTCCGATGTCGAAGGCCCTGAGCCATGATGGCTCCCACCTTGTTGCTGCTGCTGCTGCTGTGCCTCTGCCTGTGCCCTGGCTCTTGCTTCCTGCACATCCTCCTCCGGCTGGGGTGCAGTTGTTGAGGTGGCCACCCCTGCTGGACGTCCGACTCCTGACTGTGGCAGGGATGTGTCCTCCACCAGCTTGGCCGTGGGGTCAGAGGCAGCACCACAGGGTACCCAGATGATACATGGGTAGGAAGATGGCATGGAGGACGACTGGGGCATAGGGGGTTCAGTTGAGGAGGAGGTCGGAACAAGGTCCAGAAAACGGAGGAATCCGGCCCTGGTGAGCTGTCCCAGTAGGTCTACGCGGTCAACGAGCCATCCGAGAAGATGTGCAGTCTCCTCATGGAAAGACTGCAGTTCAGCTCGCATGGCCCGTTGACGCAACGCCACCCCACCCAGGACAGGCTCAACCCGGTCCCGGATAGCCACGTCCGCTGGGAGAGGAAGGCCAGTTGTTGTAAGCGGATCCCCTGCCTGAAAACGGGTCTGGACGTAGGCATCCCTGCTGGTGTGGGATGATGCAGTCACAGGATCGGGAACAGGATTACACCTCAGCGGTAGCCTGTGGTGCCTCCTGTCCCTGCCCCTGCACTGCACCACTGGCACCAGTGGAATCCCCACCTCCAGACCCCATCTCTGTCCCTTGCACGGCCTCCTCCTCCACCAAACCCCCCAGCAACCTGGATGACTCCGTGCCATCTTCCTCCGTCGGACCCTGTGGGGTCTCAGCTGCCCCTTTTGCTGATGAGGAGTCCAACTCCGATCTCTGCCTCTTGGACCTTCCCTCGGCAGCTGCGGCCTGGGACGGGGCATCGGACTCCACACTCCCTGACAAGATGACAACCTGGGAGGGGAGCCGAGCCTTGCGTCTCCGGTTGGCGGGATGATCCCTGCCGCTGTGCTCCACAGCACCCTCCCCGCCCTCTTCTTCAGTTGACGCTGCAGACAGGGAGAGATAAAACACAGGCATCAGGGCACTGTACAATGGACTGATACACACATGACAGTTACACATGACTGGCATTGTTTAACTACAGACACGGCATCACACTCCATGACACACATGTCATTTCAACTCACACACATGAACATTTCAACAGCAACATTGCACCAGGCAGCACCATCCATACACATACAACAGCATGAACAGGCAAAGGTGAGCCTAACATCACATGAAACCCAAGGAGTGCACTAGACGTGCACACACGCCACCACACTTACATGCATGTCTACATCTCCTCCAACTGTTGCAGTGATGAGATCGCCATACATGTCACATCTGCCATTCATCCTTCTACATATCAGTGTCACGTGCATCCTTGTTGCATCACATTTGCACACTTGTCAGATACACATACATGCACATGTACACATTGCAGATACATGCATTATGAACCACCATCCATGCCACAACCATGCCAATGTACATACACATAAATTCAAACATGTGTGCTCCCACACATACATTTGCCCAGCATGCTTACCAACACATACACCATCAATATGTCTCACAACTTAGAGGACTCACATGTGGCTGCTGCACGCCCATGTTCATACACATCCCTACATGCCCCTACATAAACACATGTGCAACCTGCACACTACTGGCACACCATGACACGCACAGCATACTATCACCATGCATTTACACTTACCGCTCGACTCCAGACGGGTCTGCCTCTCAAGGATCTGGATGTAGAGCGCTGAGCATATGCGTTCCAGGACCCTCATTTGATGGTTCGACAGCTGGCCCCGGCGCCCCTTGGCATCCGCTGCCTTAGCGAGGCGCCGGGCCTTGTTGAGGGTCCTGGACCTGAAGTCCTCCCAGCGCTTCTTGACATGATGTAAGTCACGGACTGCCACCCCCTCCGCGTTGATAGCAGTCACGATGTTCATCCAGATCCTGGTCCATCCTTCATTGTTGGCGCGCGAACTTCCAGAGAGGCCATCATACTGCCCCAGGACTTGCTCCACCAGGACACCAACTTCAGTGGCAGTGAAGCTGGTGGCCCTCTGCCTCTCTGGCTCGGGGTTGCCAGTGCTGCCAGATGGTGTTGTGCCGGACATGGCAACCCCAGAGGCAGGTGTGGGTGGGCAACTGGGTCCTGGGGCTGGGCTGTGGAGCGATGGAATCCCAGTTTGGAGTGTTCAGTTCCAGCAGGGGTGGTCACAGCAACTACACCCCTTGCTGACGTGCAGGCAGCAAATGCCAGGGCACGTGGGCAGCAGGCAGTCAGGCAGCAGCAGATGGCAGGTGGGAGCGTGCTCGGGGCTCTGGGGGACAGTAATTCGGCCTTCTGGGTAGGAGCGTGGTCTTCCGTGTGTTTTCACGTGGCCAGCTTGATACGGAGTGATTTGGTACGTGAAAAAATTGCACGTCAGCGTGTAATTCGAGGAAAGAGCCTTAGCGCGTAAGTGCGTCAGCACACGCACGCGATTCCATTGGACCAAAGGCCCTTAGCGCGTAAGCGCGTAAGTTACATTACGCGCGCGGGCGTTTCCCTCATAGCACGTGATGACAGAGCACACGTGGAAAAACTGCACGTCCGAGTGTCATCGCATGTAATTGGAGGAAAGCGCCCACGTACCACCATGTCCACGTGCAGGCCCCGGCTTGTTGCAACGTTGTGCAGGACACATGCTGCCACAATGATCCTGCACACTACTGGGGGAGCGTATAACAGCTGCCCACCAGAACGGTCAAGGGAGCGAAAGCGTGACTTGAGCACTCCGAATGTGCGCTCCACTATGCCCCGGGTTGTAACGTGGGCTGTGTTGTATCTTACCTCAGGTGGCATGGTGGGGTTCCGAATTGGCGTCATCATGTGGGTGCTCAGAGGGTAGGCACTGTCCCCTGGGGAGGTGGTGATGGGTATCATTAGTGGGGTTGTGACATTACTCAGTATCTGACATGCATGCATGTGCTTTGGCATTTATACTAACCGAGCAGCCATGCATCGCCATGCCGCCCAGCTTCTAGGTCCCAGTTTAGGGTTGACATTCTGTAAATGAAACTGTTGTGGGTGGACCCTGGATAGTTGGCATATACTGAGGTGATGATTCCCTTGGCATCACAAACTACCTGTACGTTGATGGAATGCCAGTGCTTGCGGTTTCTATAGATGTGCTCTGATGCCCTGGGGGGACGTAGAGCCACATGGGTGCAGTCAATGGCACCTAGCACTTTGGGGAAGTGTGCCACCCCGTAAAAATCCTGGACGACATCCTGCCTTTCTGCAGGTGTTTTGGGCAGGTATATGTGCCTGCGGACTGATGAGCGTGCAGTCATGATGGCCAAGACCTGGTGTAGGCAGCATGACTGCGTGGCCTGTGACACCCCCCCCACTATAGCAGTTGTCCGTTGACATGATCCAGTGGCCAAGAAGTGCAGTACATTGAGGACCTTATGCAGGGGGCTGAGTGCTTGGGAGCACAGGGTGGGTGATATGAGGTCATCCTCCCACACACTGACCAGGTCGAGTATTATGTGAGGTGGAAACCTGTACCTTCCATACACCTGGTCATCAGGCATCCCAAAAAGGCTGGTTCTGGGTGTAAAGATTCTGGGCCTGACTATCCTCCTCCTCCTCCTGCGGTATCCCACAATCACTGCTGCTAGGAACGGTATATTCATCCTGGCGTCTGTGCTTTTTTGTTGTTTGCGTGCACTTTTATGCTGTGCGGGTCCATGTACGCCTACTTTTTGCTGGCGTACGTGTTTCCTGATTAGCGTGTCTTTTTTGGCACACGCCTTAGCCCCGTTTGATTCCATGAATACGTGTTTTGAATGTGCGTGTGGGCGTTCCGCGCACTTGCCTTCTGTACTTTATTCTGTTATTCCCCATTCTGCGTGTCACGCCCCCTGTTCCTCCTACTTTTGTTGTGTGCGCCGCGTGCTATGTGCAAATTCACTGTGCGCTTAGCGCACGCTGTTTGGAGACGTGTGCGCCAGTGTGCGCCACGCAGAAATTTGGCGCACATCCTGGCATTTACACGCGCACGGACTTCCATGAATCGCTGTGCACGGGTTTCGCTGCGATTTTCGCACTGGCGCTGCGATTCACACGCTTTCGCGCGCTTGCGCTGAAAATTTCAGCGCACATTAATTCCATGAATCGGCCTATTTATCTTATATCATTACCATTATCACATGCTGAAATATGGTCACCACCAGATTAGCTTGTTATCAATTTCCATACTATTTATTTGTAAATATAAGTATAGTTAATGAAATTTAAAACCAAACCTATAGACATGTGCATGTGGGTATATAATATAAAGGTAAAAGATGTGGCAAAATACTTGGGGACACAAGAATTCGGTGAGCTTAGAAGTCCAAGGAAATACATGTTTTAAAATTCTTCTCGGTCTTCCAAACTCAGCCCCTTCAAATTCAGCTTACTCTGAACTGGGAATTTCAAATTTGGACGCAAAAACACACGAATGGGGACTCCAACCAAAATGTATCCACGGCCGTGCCTGGAAAGAACACACATATATAGAGCAACTAAGAGGCCGGGATATAGATATTGTTTAGGTGGAGAGCAAGACTACAAAGTGTTAAACACAGCCTGTTACAAACATGACCACATGAACATATAACTTGGCTGGAGGTGAAAGAATTCAATTCACATCCATAGTTTATTAAAAAATATATTGATTAATTCGTTAAAATATACCATAAAGGTTAAAAAAGCTTCACAATGTACCAAAAATTAGGCACAATAAACAACAGTTCAAAAAAATACTTAAACAGAAAATTGCTATTAATTAGACTGAATACAATTCACCATTTACAGTGTGCAACAAAACCAGACTCACTCTTATCACCAAATACTCCATCCATACTACACTGATATATACATAAAATGCATACTACAAATACAATGGTGATCAAAACCACATAAATGTGCACAACCCCCAAATTAATTGCATAAAAATGTTTTGCATAACATTTTTTAGCACCATTCACAAGATCTAGTCAGTAGTAAACATAATACTGCTAGAAATGGAGTTTCTCAAGAGTTAGAAAGCTTAATAGATCGAATTAATTGACAATCAAAGCATGAATCAAAAAGCAAATAAAAAAACCGAGATGTTTCTTTCCATCTTCATTATTAAGTCAATTGTGTGGAAATTCATCAGGGAAAACGAAGGCCTGAAGTGTTCGGGATAGAATGGTACAGGATTGGTTCAAAACACTGTATGGCTTTCTTGGCCTGCCACCTAAACAAAAAAGCAGAAATTACTAATCTTCTACTCAGTAGCTTCAAAAAGTCAGTATAATTCTGTTGCGCTCTATTAGTGGGCATAATAGCAGGTCACGAGACCTGAAGCAAAAAGAGTTGACCTAAATGTGGTCGCAAACAAAAATGAATGGACCGCTGGGGCTCGAGAATTCGAAAAATCAAATTCTGGCCCAATGCATTATGTGAGAGAGCAAAACAAAATATCCTAAAATGGTATCAGGATATCTCTCGGTGTGGTATATAATTGCACCGGTCATGAAAGATCACTGAAGGTATAGCAATAGCAGACTCTTTACGGTAAAAAAGAGTAACCACGTTCTCATTCCAATATAATTAAATGAATGGACGGATACAACTTGTGATGTTAAGAAAGGACATGGAACACTGACAACAACCTAATCGACATAGGTAACCACCCATCTTCAGTGGGTAGTACTGTAGTGAAACTGATAGTGTGACTGCCAACAGTTGTATATAATAGTACATGGGCTTCTAACAATAGCCAGTTGGCAGATATGATAATAAGCAGGTGTAGCACTTACTCTTCTCTGTGCAGGCTCCCAAAACACCGGAAGGTCTGATTAGTCACCAGGTGCTGGGTCAATCACAGATAGGACTGTGTGTAGTTCATGCAACTTCCCTACATAGTATGGATGGAAAAGTGTTAATTAGATCTAACATCGAATAGGGTTGAAAAAATATAATGGTAAATGCATGTCATCCTATCATCAAATGCATTGCATGCAACAACCAAAGGTCGATGTTTAAAAAGAAGGTCGATATTTAAAAAGAAACACTTACTCGCCTGGAAGGTATACGCGGAACCCTTGTATAAAATTAGACGATACTACGTATCTTCGTACAAGTTAGAAAGGATCGCTGGTCTAATGGCAGCGGTTGCGGTTGTAGTTGTACCTCAAAATCGGCATTTGGAAGTGCCTATCAAAAAAGCCAGCAAGAACAGATAGTATCAGCATGAGTGAAGCGAAATTGAACATTATTAGAAACGGCATCATGTTCGAAAGGTAGCGCGTCCATAAAATGCTAATAGGACGTCAAGGAAGTAAAAGCTGTGGAAAAGCATTCAGACCACCGTAAACCGGGCACGTATCGCGAGCCCATAAGAAATATAAACCCTGGAATGCGTGGCTAAATATAAATGTCAATCGTGCAAAAAAACTACGATCACGTGATGGAAAAGTAAGCGTATGCATAAAAAAACGTCGGGTGAGAAGACGTACGAATCATCCATGCATAAGGCTGGAAAAGTATACAATGCGTGATACTCACCGGAAACGGGCACCAGGCTGGTAACAATAGTAAAACTGACAGCGTCCTCTGGGGAATGGTAAAGGGACTAGCAGTAACGTGTGGAGGTTGCTCCATATATACCGCAATGCATCATGGTGCTTGTCACATGATGTTAGATACTCAGAGCTCCTACAGGGTGGCCATTTTGGAGTGGCAAAAAATAATGATAGTAAGTGGTAGAAGTACTGTGAATTTAAACACCAGGCTGCATTGGTAGAAACCGAGCCAAAATAAATGAATTATCCTAAATAGATAATGGACAGTACAGGTCGAGAAAAAGGGAAACCTTGTTATCTCAAGACTCCAATCGAGTCATTATTATTCAACAAGATCGAGCTGTTCGTTAAGACTGATCAAATGACTTTTGGTTAGGGATATTAGCCTCATTTCTTCTTTAACCAGAATTTTTCCACTAGTATTACAGCCATTGGCTGTTCGTATTTTCTTAAGGACTGTCCATTTTAAGTCCTCGCAGTCATGGTTATTAGTCAAAAAATGTCCCACCATGGGAGCTGACACATTTTTGTTCCTAATGCAGCTCTTATGTTCTGTAATTCGGAGCTTCACTTTACGTTCAGTTTGTCCAATATACAATTTTGGACAAGCACACCAAATGGCATATATAACGCCGGTGGTGTTGCAGTTGGTAAATGCATTTTGTTGGCAGTCTTTTTTGAGGCCTATGTCCACGGACGTGCTGCGTTTGGTACTAGAACAGCACTTCCACATGCCACACGGGGCATGGACCCTGGGTCTATCTAGACCCCATTGTTCTGTGATAGTTTTTTGTAAAATCAATTGGTCACTGATATGATTCCTAGTTAGAAGTTCTTTAAGATTCCGTTCGCGTTTAAATGCACATCTAGGGGCTTGAATAGGATTATTATCCTTCGATAAAAGGTGCCAGTTCTTTCTGATTGTTCCTACGATCTTGTGAGACAAAGGGTTATAAGTGCTCACAAACACTATTCCATCAGGGTCAGATGTAGGCACTTTTTTCTTGTACTCTAGGAGAGCTTGCCAATGGTTATTGGAGGCCCTTTTGAGAGAACGCTTAACAATTCTCCGCTGGTAAACTCTTTGAATAAGATTGTCATTCAGAATCAATGCCTCTTTCTGAAAAAATTCGGGATTAGTGCTGTTTCTCTTTGGCCTCAAAAATTGGCCAAAGGGAAGGTTGTCCCGAAGTGGTTTGGGGTGGAACCTGTCATATCTTAATAAAGAATTCCGGTCAGTGGGTTTATGAAAGGGTCTTACTTGGAAAGTGTTGTTGGTGTTGTTCACAGTAATCGTAATTTCATATTTGGAACCACGTTTCTTATGGTTAACAATTTGGCATAATAGCAAGGACATTTTAACCCAGTTAATACTAAAGCATATTTTGACTTATTGATTTGCATACTTATCACCTACTGGATCAGGTAAATCTCTGCACCTGAATCTAGCCAGACAGCTTAATACTGTTATTAGGAATTATAGCATTTACAGCTTCCCCTATTTTTATGTTTTATCAACAGTGCCTCCATTTTCAAGTTGAAATAGCCTTCACAAAGGGAAGACAAAGTTAATTTTCGTACATAGTCATAGTGACTAATTTCCATTCCTCCGGGAAGAATGTTCCACACCTAACCAGAGAACAGAAACCTGTTGAGTTCAATATTCCAGTATCTGTGTAACTTAAGCCTTATTAGAACAAATTTGAGATTGTTACGAGCAGAATGAATATTTGTACTCTGTTGTTGTTTTTCAACTGACTGACTTTATTGGTTACTCGGATTCCTATTTTTAAGGACAATCTGTCACAAGCCTATGGTTTTTTAACATGTATGCATTTAATATTACAGTATTGTTTTTAATAATTATGTTTGAACAAAATTTGATATATTCTCTTAAATGTTACTGATCAAACTGTTGCTAAATCCATCTACCTAACGCATATTTTGTTATAGACTACACCACAAAAAAAGGTAGGGATATCAATATTTGAATAGTGAGATTTGGGATTCCCCTCCTTATTAGAGCATACTTTAAGGATATCCATCCAACCCTAGAGCTAATATATAACCTATTAGACATCAGAGTAATTATAATATTTTCGAAGAGCACAACATTTAGACAAACAGTATTATAGAGCCTTGCAAGAAATCATTGCACAATCTATTTGATGTTTCAACTGTTTTAACTTACATTGGGCAGTACGCAGACTTGCAGTACTAACCAATCATATGATTTTTAACTATTTGTATACAACAGATGAGAATTCCATATCAGTTTTATATTTCACATCTAAATTGCACTCTATAAATACACAAACAGTGGATGTGTTGGCCATTTTGGTTCTAGATCACAACTTGGCTGGTAGGAGAGCATTTCTTGTAGACATTAACATTTCCCATGTTGTCTATTATTCAGAAAACATAGTCTAGCGCAACCTTGCAAGTTTAGCTACTCTTGGCAAATTAATGCTTCCAGTTTATTTAGTGAGTTAAGTGCCAAAAGGGTGCTTTTATTTTCAAAAGTGAATGCTTTGCAGTATGAAATGTTGCCTTTCTCTAACAACATCCTGATTGGACGTTCAAGCACTTCATCACCTCCAAGAATGCAGAATGAAATGGCAGTTTTCCTCACAACCCAATTTCCTTTCCAAACTCTTGCCATATTGCAGAATTTGGCTCTTTCAAAACACTCCTTTTTGAAAGATAGTATGCTGTTATTCGAGAGTCATTATTTGCTTTCACTGGTGACATTTTTGCATTCCATTCACCACATCTAACAGACATTATTACTTGCAACACATATTCCACCATTGCCTTGTAATCTTGTAATCCTGCATCATTTTAAATGTTGGGTAATTGTGTCCTTGAAAATTGTCAAACTCTATTCTTTTTTCAGACATATTACATGTTAACATGGTTGCTAACAGGTCCTGTATATCGTAGTTCTTAATACATTTGGTTTGCAAATCCTCTGCCTTATGAAGATGTTTTGCACATAGATCCTTCTTGAAGAACACTTCAAGGTAGCAGACATGAAGTGCAACAAGTCTTCAACAAGTCTGATTTTATGTGTTTCTTCCACATGGTAAATATGTTTGCTCTTGATTAATTGTTTTGCAGCAAGCTCACTTTGCCAGACATATCACATCTTAGGTATTCTGAATTCATCAATATGAGAGGCAAAAGCACAAAGTAATGCCATACATATGTGCAGTTCACCAGGATGTAAGATACATCAATTGCAAAGACACTGTTGATAGATTATTAGATGATGCACAGAATAGTAATGATCACAATCTAACGTCACAGCACCTTTTCAATATGTCCCACAAATATAATTTGTTATATTTTCAAGATATGTAACTGAATTGAATGATCAGTTGCGATAGCTTGTATGACTGGCAGAACACATATGCAAGTTATTCGCTTCAGTATTTCTTGCAATTTTGCATTGAATCGGGTTGTAACACACTCTGGATAAGGAATTGTTTGCTTAGCTTATTTTTGGGAGTCTGACACCACTGCATCATGATTCTATGCTCGCAACATTCAACACAGTAGAATCTTAGTTGTGCTTAGAAGCCATCCCAGGTTTACTTCTCGAAAGGATTTTAAATCCATAGCTCTTCTATTAACATAAGATTGATTAAAAATGTACCCTTTGTCTTTAGAAGCGTTGAGCCATTGCAAGAGATGAAGTCTGTCTTGTAGCATAGAGGGTTCTATAGTGAACAATTTAGCATGCTTGTATTTTATGTTTCTATGGAATGATTCATCTTTGTTATGACATTCCTGATAATAAGTCATCACAGTTCCATGAAGGGTTCCCTTTCCATCCAGTGTTTCCTAAAGAAAGTCCAAATTATATGTAGCATAGTGAAAATATCTTTCCTTCACAGATCAGTTGAACAATTATCTTCCATGCAGTTTAAAATGTCATTAGCTAAACCTGTTTTATGCTGGCAAACCTCATTACAATCAAGCCCAAGCTGCACCAGGAATGCTCTCCACATTTTGAAACAGGCTAACATCAACTTGAAGTGGAGGTTTGCTTGGGTGACTTACCTTTACTGAACTTAAAGTACCAACATGTGTATTTTCAAAAAACAAGCTATCAAACACTCTTCTCTCACATATACACTCTTTGAAAAGTTATAACACTTCTGATGGTACTGCTTTTTTTAAAATGTGGTCTGCATGATGAAACCTGTGAATGTCCACTTGTCCTCTGCTGGATGGTTTTCAGTAGTAAATTAGCAGCCTAATATAGAGCCATCGTGTTTGAATTAAGGATTCAGCATATGACAACACAGAATCGTTAACTGATGGCAAAGCAATATGCTATGATTGCTTCTTGGAGATAGGATTGATGAATGCTACGACCAAATCAACAAAGTAATTTAAATAAGTGTTTCCATGGGCCTCATCACGACCCAGGCGGTAAGTTACCGCCTGGGCCGTGACTTTACCACCATGGCGTAAACTACGTTTACGCCATGGTGGTTGGCGGACTTACCGCCCCATTCGGACCTTGGCGGGGCGGTAAGTCCCCAATCCCCATTTACCCTTCCCCATTCCCATTTTTGCGCCATAGGGCATAATGGGAGTGGGGAAGGCGTTAATTACGCCACCGTAAATTACGGTGGCGTAATTAACTCCATGGTCCCTTAGCGCCATGGATTTTAACACCTGCTAAAAGCAGGTGTTAAATTCGCCATGGCGCTAAGGGACCTCGTACTCAGGCGGTAAGGGTCGGCGCTGTTTACGCCGCCGTAAACCCCTTACCGCCTGGGTCGTAATGAGGCCCCATGTATTTTCTCAATGGCATAGCTTCCTTTTTAATCCCTTTTGGGTAATAGTGCCCCTTGTAGTGTCGCTCATCATCTGCCATTATGAGAACCTTACCTTCCAAAAGAGCCTCTACGAAACAGTCAATGAATTCTACGTGAATGGCAAGGTTGCTGGTCGTTTAGGAGGTTTTTCATCACTTTGAAAGACATGTATTTGTACATTGCTTACATAGCACGCTTTGTGATATACAATATTATACATTTATTGACCAGCTTTAGGATTAATGCACCCACCTATCTGTGGTTTCCATTGGGAACTTTCAGTCAACAGCATCAGTCATCTTCTGACTTGCATCTTCAGTGCAAACAGAGTGCAATGAATGCCGTCTAGCATCTGCCTATTCCATAAGTAGCAGGTATTATTTGTATTTGCTACCCACTACTTTGGGATTTAGTATAAACAAGCTCGTCCCTACTCATTGCACTCTCACCAACATCTCTATATTCTTCCAGCTGTTTATTTATTCTGGTCTGTATTGTCTCAACTTTCCCTCTGTGTTTACTCTTCCGGTGACAGGACAGATACCACCTTGCATTATGCTGTTTTATTTATTATTAGGTGCTTATGATCACTGTCTTGGGCCTTATTTCGATTTCTTACAGCATCAAATAGTTTTGCAGTAGACTTTCAGTTTTGATTCAAAGCTTGCTTTTGCTTCTATTGACACAAACTCAAATGAAAGACTATGCAATTGAAGTGCTTGCATTTGGATGACAGTGATGATCTACCTGCGTTATGTCTCCCATAACTTGAGTCGTATTGTTGGACCCGAAACATATAATAAAAATGTATCATTGAAATCATTGAAGAAATGAAGAACTGAACATACAGCACTGTGCTTTAATTTCATACATGGGTGATACATATGGCTTATTTGAGATATCACATGCTTATATCTTTCAAATGAGATGTTAGAAATTAAAATCTGCTAGTAAATAATAGCAATAGGGAAACCTGGACATACTTCTTTGGTGGCCCTCTTGATGAGTTCCATCAACACTGCATGCCAAGCGCCATAGAGTGACATCGTGTAAACGATTCACCTATAGCTAGTTTCTGTAATTGTAATGCAACCAGTAATGTTTACTCTATCTACAGCCTATTCAGGACCAACCTGTAACCCGGTCCTCACTCGCCACTGTAACTATTTTGTGCCTATTCTCTGTACATACTCTTCTCGGTATATTCTACTCTTGTATGTAAACATTCAGAGCCTGGACCAATGTATGCTCTGTCTGTTGTATTATGATGTTCGTGTAACGATATGTAACTCTGCTGTGCACATGATTATGCGCCCAGCTACCTGAGGGTTCGGACGCGCTTTATAAATAAACAAACTAAACTAAACTAACTGATGGCACACATCCAGGCTACCTTTTCCTCACTGAAACTGGCACAGAGCATGCGTTTTCTACATATGCCCCGTATGAAAAGATATTTTCTTTTAAAAGTATCATGATGCATTATTTGCACATTTTGAACCTTGGTTGGTGGTGTGGTAGTCCATGATATCATTACCTATAGCCAATAGAGGGTATAGTTGCTAGGTTTCTGTTGGTCAGTGCCTAGAGCATAACAAATAATACCCTCAATGGAATCTGGCAAGGGTGTCAATGTTATAGAAAGTGAGGGAGGCTTATATAGTAGTAGATTCTGTGAATGTATATTTGTGTCATATAGACTGTGATCAGTAGAATCACAGCAGGAATGTATGACAAAAAAGCTCAGCATCAAGTTGGGTTTTAAGGTGTGTTATTAAAGGAGACCAATATATACACTCACGGTTTTAAGTGGGCCATGACCCTACCCGGTGGGGGTGGCCCCGGCAAGGCTTTAGATTTGGTCCCAGGCAGTATTTCCCCTGCCCCTGACATGCTCCTGTCTATGCTGCAGCAATTGTTAACCTTCAATGCCCAAATTCACTGAAATACAAAAGGAGACAATTTGATACATTTTTCCCCAGCTGAAATGCCCCAGCCAATTAGGAGGCCACAACTGCAGGCTGTATCTGGCAGCATAAGCATGCGTTCCAAGCCTGTCTTTTGCGACTCACATTTTCCTTTTGCCTGTGACATGGGCACTGAATTCCACCCTTTCTCTGCAATTCATACCGTACTATCTTTCAGCAACACTTCCTGAACTTACCATAGCAGTCTGTCTCCCTGGCGTGCTCCTGAGCCTCCTGCCGGATCACCTCCAGGACATGGAAATAGTAAAAGGACAACCTCCCATTAATATGTTCACCTGTTCTCTTAGATAGAAGTTTGTTTCTGAGGGTATTCAGCATGTCCTGCATGTGCCACATGGTTTTCCGTCAGTATTTGGACCCTAGACATTGTCCGGGTTCTAATAGCATTTAAACCTGCGATGGGGGTGGACTTGGGTGGACTTTTTGGAGGCCTTCACTTCACTCGATCCTACTCAGGCTCCCCATGTGGTCTGTTTCTACCAATGCTCGCACCCAAACATGGCACTTAATTCTACCATTTAACATTAATTTCTGCAGACTGAGATGTTACTTCATGGGGTTAGCTCCTCTTTCATTTTATAATCCCCACCTATCGAGAGTTAAGCCTGATTGGAGCAGAAGCTGCAGGATATCGGGCAAGAAGATTGAATCTGCCTTTAGTCAAGGGTCCAGTTCCAAAGCTGCATAAACAACTCCGATGGACCCCAGCGACCCAGCCCACTTTCTTTCAATTTTCCATTCTAAGAGAAGGAATAGCCATTGTCTTTTTTCATTGATTATGTCCTGCAACTTAGAGCACTCCATGCCAAAATCTAAAACTATCGTACTGGAATGGAAAATGGTGACCTACAGGGTAAACACATTGGTCTGCAGCAGGTTCTTTAACATCATGAGGTAATTGACAAGGATTCGAACCTGCATTGATCTTCTTTGATTTGATTTAGTTTTTTATTTGAATGTATGTATCTAATTTGAATGTATTTAGTCACTTTTTAATTGCATTAAATACACATTGAGGACCATTATGACCCTGGCGGTAGCCGTGCCGGTAAATACCGACACGGCTGCCGTCGGTATCATTTTGTATCTGGCGCCCGCGAATGGGCAATTACGGGGTCATTACGGCCCCACAGGAACCAGTAATTGGCCATTCGCGAGCGCTGGAAAAAAATGCTCCCTATTCCCATTGAGCCCCAGTGGCCCAGTTGTTATAGATTTTTCAGGCAAAGTGTCTCTGTAAGAGATTGAAAATTCAACAGCGTCTTTTAGGCCTGTGTAAAGTTGTCTCGGAATAACTGACAAACAGCCTATAGAAGTAGCCAATTCTGAGTGTGCTGTAGGGGATACAGGATCATCCTAGGCACAGCCCTACTTACAAAGGGCCCGCCCTTTTAAAAAAAATGGTCAGTTACATAGGACACGCCTCTTTTAAATGCTCCTTATTTGCTTGTCTCTACCTCAACCATGGCCCCTAAGCGTTGCTTCATGACTACTAGGGTCCACCTCAATTCTTCATTCAACTTGAATCATTGCAGAGACTTCATTTAGTAGACCTGTCACACATATCCTGAACAAACATTCAACCAAGAGGCAGCAACGCGGCATCTGGACTGGGGAGCACTGCTGGGACATTCAGTACAATTCATTCGTCCTGGCAAATAGAAAACACAACAGCTTGAGCAGATTCGCGCCAAGGCCTGATAAAGATGAATTTTGCTTTGTTGCCCAGTGTTCAGAAATCTCCATTTCCAGTCACTAATCGTTTGATTAATACTTCCAAGGCTGTCTGAAGGGTAATTGCAGGGCTGGGACCATAATTAGGGATTCCTGCCATACTATCCGTTCTGGATTACGAAATGCAGTGAATGTGACAGCCCGCACCACATGCGAAATACCTACCAGATGCTGCCGTGTGCAACCTAAGGACACTGCAGCAAAGGGATTGAAAGGCAATGAGAGTATTCCTGAATGATGGTACTTTTGACATTTGAAAGTGAAAACGGAGACTGGCTAGACGTGTTTTTTGTAAATGTGTACCGTGTTGTATGGTTTAAGCACATGAACACGTACTTAGGTATGGATTTATTTCCTCCAAAGTCCATACACATAGACCATATTTTATCCAAAAGAAAGTTTTATATTACCTCTTATATAGAATCAATGACATTACTGATGACATCACATGTGGCATCACCAGTAACACGATAAATGCAGGAGTACAGACATGCCCCATTAGTACTACACACAGGGCATGCCATCAACCAAGCCACACTTACAATGCACCTAACCCAATCCCCTGTGGGTGCTCCACGGCATGCATGACTTAATGCATCACCACTACATTGCCTTTGGCAGCCTGCAAGGACAGTCCACATAACACAGCTTTTTCATATAAATTCACTGAGGGGGAATTGGCATGGATAAAGAGAACTGAGCATTGACTTCTCTGAAGACCTGCTTGGAAATGTAAGGTCAATCGTTCATTGTAGAGGTCTCTTAGGTCCAGAAATTTCGATGGCTGCCTGTAAGTAAGTTGTGCAAATGCCTCTTATACTTTGGAGAGAAATGATGAACCTTATTTTAGAAGAAAGAGAAAAAGTTGGTGTTGCACCTTTCATTTCCCAGCGTGCACTGCTGTTTGGGAAATTGTCTGCTCATGAGGTTCTACAAGACTTCATTGTGTCTATACATTGGTGACCCAACTCCAGATCACTTAAACCATGTTGGGTGGTAGCATCATTTTTACTAATGGTAACTGTGTGCCATATTACCCAGCATTCATGTTTCACTGCTATTATTTGGCACAGATTTACTTTTGTGGAGGTGAGCTCATATTAGAGATGCACAGGTTGCCAGTCACCCCACCACTGGGTCAAAGGAACCAGAGAAGACAAGGAGGCGACATTAACGTTCTAGCATCGGTCCCGTGCTGGTTCAAACGTTTCTATTTCTTTTAATCTATATCTTTCTTTTCTTCAATTCTTTCCAACTAAGAAAACGAAAGAGCGAAAGAAAGGATAGAAAATATAAATAAAGGAAAGGAGATAGCGAAAAAGGGAGCAGGAAATAAAGGGTGCAACAAGCCTTGGGCTAAGTCTATCGTGCATGTTGCATGTACACATTGCAACAAGCATTGGGAATGCCAATAGATTTGGCTTTTGTGAGTAGGAACCTCTTTGCCTATACAATGTCTTTCAATGGCCACGACTGCACTTTAATATGCCCTCTAAATGAATGCCAACTAAACATTGCTTTCTTAGACATGGAGATCAGATATAAATGTTAACACTTTGTACATTAATTGTTCACTAAGGAGACTTCCTGGAACACGGTGCTTAAATATTCAAGAGAGCACCCAAAAGCCATTAGAGACATTTTACCTTGCAGTCAGTTCTTTTACTTATTGAGGAACGGAAGGTGTGCTAAAAATGAGATCAACCACTTACTAACATGATTCCTTGCACTTGGCTTTTCAAAAGCATTACTCGAGCGCTCCCTCAATTGAGCCTGGCATGTGACCCTCACAAGCTTAATATTACTCAAAATGGTGAATGAGAAAAGCCAAGTATATGTGACTACCTCTTTCCAAACAGAACACTGGCCACCTTGTGGACATGTTCCTGCAAACGCATGTGTGGAGGACAGCAACCACCAAAGGAGCACACTCTCTAAATGGTTTACTGTCAAAATAACCCTATCGAAAAAGGAAAATCGTAAACTTGAGAAAACCTGTCGGAAAGATCAACTACAAACCAGTAAATTGACATACCACCAACAGTTACGACTCTACAGCATCGCCAACATCGCACGTGGAAGACATTGACCATGACGAACATCAGCAGGATGAAATACATCCCTCTATGGCTATAGATTAATTTCAGGTACCTGCACCAGCACTGCACAATGAATACGCCATCTCCTAATTGAACTGTATGCATCAATCTTGCAACCTTTAGAACCTGATATTTCTTCTACTGAAACACATGCTGAACTCGGACTTGCACACCCTTATGGAACATACAAGGACAGGAAAGAACAAACACTTTACTTACAACATACCATCTGTAAGTAGAACATATGGAACCACTGTACAAAAACCCACCCTAAAGGAAGAACAGAGAAGATGCGAACAGACAAGAGAAAGTAGCACTCTGAGTGTGGTTCCAGAGGCGGTAGGTAAGGTACTGTTATAAAACAGGAGTGATTGTGACCTAACGAGTCCAAGTGGACCCAGGGGGCAGTTCAGAGTCAACAGTACCTGGATTCAGTTCTTGGTGGGCTGATGCTGCCAGACCCTAGGGCGAATATCAATGCAAGCGGATCAGGCTAAGTTCAGGCACAGGTCAGGCATGTAGGATCGTGGAGGGCCCGTCAGCAAGTGGGCGGCGAGTATGGGCGAATGCGGGTGCTTTGTGTGGTAGAGCAGTGGTTCTTCAAAGATGCCAGTCAGAGTGGTCCCAGGAGCGCTTCGCTGTTGGCCAGGTCGAGTTGGGCTTTAGCCACTGGAGGGTTGATGAGTGACTAACCAGCAGTTTGAGTCGACGGTTTGAGTCGACGGGCGGCGGTCATAAAGTTTTGGGTGCATTGATGTGTGATCGATGAGGTGGCAGTGCAAGGGCTAGCTGGGCCGAGCCATGGTTGTAAACCCGGTTAGAGTCAGCAAGTGACTCTCCAGTGATTTGGTTAGGGTCCCGGCGAGCAGTCGCTTAGGCCTAACAGGTGACAAGCTTTACCTGGGAATCTGTGTCTAGCTGCTCAAAGGTGCAAGCAAGTGTTCGATTGGTGGAGGAGCACAGCAACCAGTGCCTTCAACTTCCCTCTTGTTCCAGGTGTGGTGAACAAGGAGCAACCAGTTTGGTGCGGTGAACAGGATGCTTGAGCTGGTCTTGTCCTCCAGTTGATGTGAGCCTGTTTTCAGGGAGACTCGAGGATGGGATGATTGCTGTTCAGGGTCTGCTCTCCCAGTTTAGGAGATTCCAGGGCAGAGTGGTAGGTCCTTATCCAGAGCAGAGGTTACTCCTGATGTTCCCTGGGAGTCGTAGGGGACAGATCATCCTTCTGTCTTGGATGATTCCTTGTTCACCTCAGGAGGTGGGCTTTGGAGAGTGCAACTCTCCCAAAGGAAGTCCAGTGAGATCTTCGGAACAAATCTGTAACCTTGAAGGATCCAAGAGGAACTGAGCAAATCTGTGGCCTTAAAGAATCTGAGAGGAAATTAATGAATCTGCTGAAGGGATGGGAGACCCCTCTTTTAATGGCAAGAGTCCACAGGCGATTGGACTAAAGCTAACCTGCCCTATTAATCTAATCCCTGCTCCATTTCCCTGTTGATGTCACACCCAAAGTGCTTTGCTCCAGAGCAAATGGAGGGGACAGGAAAGAGAGAGAGTGACAGTGAAAATCAAAATGGTGGAAACCTTCTCCCACTGACCAGAGCCCTCCTGCCTATCATAATTCCACCCCTTCCTTTCTTACTGCAAACAAAGACATTTAGAGATGCAGCCCCCTTGTGTGAGGCTACTCCTTTTGAATGGGTGTGCTCCCTTGATGCCAGTCCCGGGACAGCTGCCTTCTGTGCAGCTGTCTCGTGTGGTGGGTGTTAACGGCCCTCACAAAGAGATGAATGAGGAGGCCCGATCTTCCAGGTTCTCGTCATGCCATTTGGCAGGCTACACCTGGCTGACCAGAATACACATAAACCTTCCATAATGGAGCTAGCTCACAAGTGGTGACACATGTATGAAATCAATTGAAATGTGGCGGTTCTGATCATAGATAGCACCATGCACTATGCATCAAGATAGCATTTACCCTGCCACCAGCATGTGTGACTCATGATCATCTAATTTTTGGGTATGGGGGGCATATCTTAAATGCCACCTCTGCACTGTAGGGACTTCACTGTCTCTTCGGCTGCCAAGTGGGCACCTTGTGACCTTTGAACCTGCTCTGTGTTACGGGTAGAAGGGTGCCATGGATTAGGCTACTGATGCAGCAGGGCACGAGTGCACTATGCTTTTGGCATTGAGTCTATTGGAAAGGGGGAATCTAGCTAGCAGATTACCACGTTTTGAGATAGGATTACTCTATGTGTTCTATTTGTTAATAGAAATCAAAAAAGCCAGGGCTTTGCACCCTTGCCATATGGCAATCCCTTACAGGCCCCTAAGGTTGAGATTCACTCTTCTAAGGGCCTGGCTCATCCTCTTGGTGAAAGTACCAGCTAAGGTCATCAGCATTGGAGTGCTGTGACCCAGGTTTGTGTTGGATGTCCATGTCCAATCCCTGTAGGGATATGTAGGGTAGTATTTATTTATGTATTTATTTGTTTATTTATTTATATATTTGTATATACAGGGAGGAATAATACTCTTTTGATCATAAAAGAATGTACAATAGATAAGAAATCAGAGTTGACAGAAAGCAGTGAGCTTCTTAATATGAGGTGCTTTTGAGGGACATTCTGACCAGGATGTGGAGAGGAGAAAATGGAACAGTTACGGGGGGACAATACATAAGTGGACACGCATAGATTAAGGATAACCAACATTGGACACTATTAAGTGTAGGTAGGCGTTACGGCTAGCTGTGCTCAAGATGTGACCGTGATGAGGGAAGTGCTGGAATGAAGGCTGGGAAAGTGAGGGACAGAGGTAGGTTAGAGGTGAGGGGAACATGTTAGCTAGAAAGCAGATGAGAGGTAGGTTAAAAGGATAAATTGAAGTCGAGGAGGTAGGTTTTATTTTGGTGTTGAACTAATCAGTGTGGACGGTTTCTCAGATGTCCAGGGAAAGAAATGTCCATGCAAGTGGAGCAAGAAAAGAGAAAGTGCAGAAGCAAGAGGAAGCACAGCAGGAAGAGGGCGAGCAGCCAGAAGGGTAGTCGAGGAGGCTGAGCAGAGAGTACGAGAAGGCTTGTACAGTCGGATAGAGGATAGATACAGGGGTGCCTTACCATTGGCAGATTTGTGAACTATGAGATGAAATTTAAATTAGGTCCTGCTTTGCATCCTTAGCCATCCAGCCTGGTATGAGAAAGTAGGTGTGAATTGAGGAAGTTCAAACAGAGTCCTGGTAGCGAAGTTAATTATCTTGTCGAGAGAACAGAAATCATAGTTGTGGAGACCAAAGAGGATGCTGGCACAGTAGTCCAGTTTAGAAAAGACAAGAGTGGTTAAGATATGCTTTGCGGTGTTGAGAGGAGGGCAGTGACTGATTTTCCTAATATTGCTGTTGCAGTTTTGGAGATGAAAGTAGAGAAGGTGTGTGAAGGGTCGTAGATGACTCTTAGATTTCTAGCTGAAGAAGAGAAGGGAGATTGTGAATTCCAAGAAGAAAGAGAGTAGTAAGGAGATCAGAGTGATTGACAGTGTCAAAGGTAGCAGGCAGGTCAAGGAGAATTAGAATATGTTGGAGTGCTTAGCAGAGGCGATGGAGTTGGACACATTCATGAGAGCAGTTTCTGTATAGTGACAGGAGCAGAAACCTGAACCTGCTTGTAGGGGGTCTTCAAGGTTGTGGATGTCTACAAAATGTATAAGACTGTTGAACATAACCCTTTTGAGCACTCTAGAGTAGTTTGGAAGGAGAGACACAGGGCAAAAATGATCTGGTAGGTTTGGATCAGACCCTTGCTTTTTTAGGAGAGGGATGACATGGTTATTTTGAAAATAGAGGGAAAGCCAGCAGTGTCGAAGGACAGGGTGAAGAGTTCAGCAAGGTGAAAGGCCACTAAAGGGACATTAGGCTTGACTAGCTGAGGAGCAAGAGTGTCTGTTGGAGAACACGAGGTGTTAGCCTTCATAAGTAGAGATAGGACTTCTTCAATATTAGTGGGACTAAAGTGGGAGATAGAGGCAGAGAATGATGGTAGAGTAGGTGGAGTGCAAAATGTAGGAGGAGGGAGTGTGAGGAAGGTTAGGAGAGAGTCTCTAATTTGAGACATTTTTGCAGGGAAGTATTCAACTAGGTCTTTAGCTGTGAGAGTGGAATTGATAGTCATAGAATTAGGAGGAGTAAGGAGTGAGTTTAGGGTGCTGTGTTGGCGGTGAGGATGGTTGGAGCGAAAGTCAATGAGAGTTAGGTAGAATTCCCTTTTCGTTCTATCAAGAGAGGACTTGAGAGAGTTCAGGGCAGAGAGATAGAATTGCAGGTCCTCCTGCGAGTGGGATCACCTTTATTTGCGCAGAAGCTGATGCATGTCTGTGTGGAGAGAGCGTATGACTGGTGTGACCCATGGTTGAGGATGCTGAGACAACCTGGAAGGGTACTTCTCTGTCTTCGATCCATGTCAAAAGTTTTGCAAGCTTTGGCCATAATGGCTTGCATCCATTTTTCACTTTGTTGACGGTAGGTTCATAGTGACCGAAGCCCATCCATGCTCGGCATATCACTACTCCTTTTTACCATCCGTCTGGTGAAAGCACTGTTCCCCAAATTTGCATTTGGCCTCTATTCTTCCATCTACAAGCTTCTTCTGAAGTTTTTCCTTGGACATTTAGCTTCTGATTTGCCTCTCTTCTGATTTCTGCTCCTTTAACTCCAGGCTTCCCATAACTGATCACAATTTGCTTCGTCTTTCCATTGTTTCTTGTCTTTATGTCCTGGACATAGTCGTCTTCATTTGGAACAGTTGCTTCAGTTGCCCATTTCAATGAGGCATCACTACCCATGAACTGGCCTGTGGTCTTGCACATTGCTACGTGTGACAGACAGTGTGCTGTCTGGACATTGATTTCTACAGCTACGAAGATCTTGGACTTCCCCATGCTGTATGGTAGGAGTGCGCAAAAAAAGCATTCCCCTTCTGAACTTCGTCTTCCAACTTCTTTCATGTGCTGGTACCAAATGTTATTTCCCAAATGTGCTGTTCTGTCCAGGTAGTCGTTTAGATCATTGTCATCTCCATGCATGCTTCTCTTGATTCTTAGTGTTTTCCTGTAATTTGCTATCACTACATCCCTGAATGCATCTGTTTGGCTCCTTCTTGCTGGAGGGTTCTCAGGTATCCTGGTCCATGGTGCAGGCTTCCCCATCTGCGCCATTTGAGTAGACAAAATACTGGCAGTTCTTTCCTTGTACTTATACATCTTTTTCCTGCTGGTTATAAATGCCCATCTCATCCACCCTGACATTGGTCCATTATATGGCTGTACTGTGGAACTTGCACTTGTCCCTTTCGTTGGAACATATATGTTTGTCACTGCTGTCTCGGTGGGTTTCTTCTTCAGCTCCTCTCGTCTTTCCACTATGTCTGCTTCCTTCATTTGGCTCTTTACTTTATTTGTAGTGATATTTTCCATAGTAGGCAGTCTGTTCTTCTCTGAGGCTTTGAATTGTGGTTCTGCAGTCATTGACACTAGGCCTGTTGCATGTGTATTCAGTGTTTGCATGTGTGTGGTTGTCAGTCTTCCTTCTTCATTCATTCTTTGCCGACCCCTTCTCTGGCCTTTCGTTTTGTTTGTTACCACAAGTGTGTGTGTGTGTGTGCGTGTGTCATTGCTCATCACATCCATTTCAAGCTCCTTCATTCCACCATCAGATCTTCTAGGGACTGGAATGACTATGTAAGGCCTGGGTGCTTTTGTGGGTTTTATGCATGCATCATTATGTGGGTGCACTGGAATTGGAACACTTTGTGCACTGATAAAAAATGCAGTTCTGATCGTTAATGACAGTAAAACAATGATGAATATGATACACAAATACATTATGCCCTTGTAGGTCAGGGGGCAGCATTTACTTCCAGAGAAACGTGGGCGTCTCTCCTGGACCAGATTGCTGCTTTGGATCCCCATCTCGATAATTCGCCAAATGTCTACCCTTTACTATACTTCTTTAACCAATATTGTCTGTCAGACTCTGTGTTCTAGAGGTTCAGGTGTCAGACAAGTGTCCCTCCTCTTGCGGGCGGTGAATTGTTTCTTATTTCAGGATACAGTTCTCTTGCTAAATTATGGGAAAAATCAAATCAAAATAACACTTCGGCCAGTCCTTTTACTGTGCATGTTCAAAGTAGGTCAGCTCCCAGTCCACGCCTCGGATTTGCTTCAGTCCCGAAGACATTTTGTATCCTGGTTGATATGAAGAATAGAGAAAAATAACAACAAATGGAAGAATGGGAAACCCTTGACACTGCTTCCTCGATCTGTGCCTCGGCGGAAAGCTTTTTAGAATCTCCTCAGATAGTTCTGTTTATGGTTCGAGAGTACTATTTGTAGTACGATTGCATGCAAGAGCATGCCCATCTGTGCAACATTAGCTGGATCGCTGATGAATGTGAGGACGTCAACATCAATCGGTCTCCCCACTAGCTCTGGAAAGTCAGTGACTAGACAAAAGAGGACATTTTGAGCCAACCTGTTGTCTTCTAGTGACAGGGACATCCGTCCTGTCTTGCTGAGTTTTTCAGGATTGTATGCTCTCTCTTCAATGTAAACAATGTCTGCACTGTCCGTTCACGTGGAGAGCAACTAGGATCACAATTTTGTTTAGGAGTTGGCTTAGATGTTTTGTATTCACTGGCTCTCGAAGAACTGTGAGTGTATTTGTTATTCTTCTGACAAAATTTGGACAGTCTTCAATTATACCAAAGAACAATGCGTTGACAAGCTCATTTATTTCCTTCTCTGTTTGAGACATTTGGTTTCTCCTCACTGTATTCAGGAAGTAAGAGGAATTGTTCGGCAATTACAGTAAGCAGTCTCCTTTTTGTCTTTTCATTTTCAGGATCTTGAAGAAAGTCAGTGACACTGGCGAGCCTTCTCACCAATGAAGGGTAGGATCTTAGCACTAGATTAAAGTATGTTACCACATCTTTGGTGATGTCACTACTGTGGGATACCATAAGTAATTCCGAATAAGGTCTCGGTGTGGAATGAGTCTGGATACTGTATTTTCTTCCAATTTATGTGTCCTCGATCAAAATTTGGCATATTCCTTTTTATCAAGGCCTAAGTTGTGCCTCAGTCCAATGTTTAAAGTTAACAGACTATGCTGTGGCTTATGTGTGCAATTTTCTTCTTCACCCTGCAACTAGGATCACAGAGTGTCAGTTTTTATGTCCCTATCCCCTTTTTGCTTATAGGAAGTATCCAATATAAGCCACAATTTACAAACAGTTTTTTATGTATGTCTGGCTGGTCATGCATCCTTTTTCTTCATCAGGGATCTCGTCTGCACTTGCTGCGGTTCTTCCCCGTCGCTTGTAGACTTCTCTCGTTGGGGTGCAGGAAGGGGGCCTTCTCTGATGTAGGGTTTGATATCACCCAGGAAAATTCAAGCTCTCCTGCCTTGTAGTTTCACTGCGGAAGGAGTGCAGTCCTCCACTGTGAAAGGACCGTTAAATCTTGGCTCATCCCACCGTTTCCACGTATGGTTCCTTACAAGGACAGTGTCTCCAGGGAAAACGGATGGTACACAAAGTCCTTGAGCTGCGTCGGTAGTAGAATCTCCTTCTGTGTTCCGTGCTGCCCTGCACCCCTTTTGTCGTCGCTGCAGCTGATCTGAAATTACAGTGAGGCAAGATGTCATGCAGTTCAGGTAATTTTGTATTTCAAACCCTAAAATTTCTCCTGTTGACTGGGCATCACATCTCGGTCTATCTCTGGGTGTCAGTGTCAGAGGAGTACACATTCTTCTTCCTGTGGCATAAGATAATGGTCGGAACCGGGTTGGTTCCTAAGTGCATACAGTGCCAAAGGAAGGCAGTGCAACCATCCCTTTCTTAGAGTAAGCTTCAACTTGGCTATCCTTTCCTTGAATACCTTGCGGATGATACGCCGATGAGAACTTGTGCTTTATACCAAGCAGCAAGCTAATCTATTTGAATATTGCATTAACAAAGTGAGGGTCATTATCTGATATCATGACCTCGCACATCCCCCACCTGGGGAACACCTCTCTCACTAAAAGTTTGTCCACACAGGTAGAGTCTTGGTGTGTACAAGGACCTGCCTCAATCCATCTAGAGAATGGACACACCACAACAATTAAGTATCTGTGCCTGTTACATACTTGAATAATGTCGACGTAATCGACATGCAAGTGCTGAAAAGGCCCATTTAACCTGGGGGTGACTCCTCTCATTACTTTTAATGTGTGCCCAGCTGTGAATTGTTGGCAAATTATACAGTTTACTATAAGAAATGCAACATGCTCGGTTAAATTCGGTATGAACCAGTCTTCTGCAAGTGTTACTGCTAGATTCTCTTTTGCCATGTGTGCCGGGTAATGCAACTGCTCAAGCACTATTTTCAATAGGGCTATAGGCATCACTGGTTTACCAGTGCTGTCTTGTTGCCACAAGCTATCAGAGGGGTTTAAAGAACATGCTCGACATTTCCAAAGATTCTTCTCTTCCTGTGTTGCCTCCCCTTGGAGTTCCATCAACTGGATTTGCCCAAGATTGTTATATCCTTCAGGTGTAGTTTGTGCAACCATCATCCTTTCATTGATAGGGATGACTTCCACTTCCATGATCGTCTCACTTTTGGATGCCATACGCTTGGCCTCCGTGTCTGCTGCGTGATTTTCGCTTGCGATAAAATCTGTCCCCTTCGTGTGGGTGGCACATTTCACGACCGCTATGCCCACTGGGAGCTGTGGTGCCTTGATCAGCCTGTCCAATAAGGCTGTGTGCTGTACTGGCATGCCGTCTGCTCAGAGGTAGCCCCTCCTTTTCCAGCGCACTAAGCTTGCGTGCACTGTCGACATCACATAGGTGGAGTCACTGTACACTGTTACTTCCTGGTCCGTGTGATTCTCAATGGCGAATACAACGCCAATAATTCTGCAGCCTGTGCTGAGTAATGAGATGGTATTCTCGCGCTAATAAGTACTCAGAATTCTCCATTTGCTGTGTGCTTCATCACAGCAATGCATGTATATCTTTGTCCGTCACTTTGATCGATATTCGAAGAACCGTCAATAAAGACAATCTCTCCTTCTGCCAAGGCATTTTCTTTTACCCTGGGAATATCGTCATAAAATTCTTCATAGTTTGCACAGTCATGTATAGGCTCTCCTTCAGTGACTGGCTCTGCTATAAACGCAGCTGGGTTCACTATTTTACATCACCTTAATCGATGGATTTGATATGATCACTTCATAAGCAGAAGCTCTCTGAGATGTCAATGTGCCCTTTGGTTTCTCTAGAATGAAAAATAGTGAGTGCTCGACGTACAACGTCATGGAGCATCCCATCACAATGGTTGTAGCCTTCTCTACGGCGAACGCTGCGGCAGCTCCACTTTGTTCGCACAGGAAATTACCTCTCATTACTGGGTCGAAATTTCCACTATAGTATGCCAGGGGCTTATACCCCAATGTGGTTCTCTGTGTGAATACTGCCGTCATAACGCTGTGTGTGAAAACAGGTAAAATTCCTCTCCATAATTGGGAATCCCTAGAACTGGTGCTGTGCAAATGGCTTTTTTGAGTTCAGCAAATCCTTTCTCCATGGTCTCAGACCATTCAATCTTTTCTTTTTTCACTTGGGCCTTCTTTAGGGCCTGAAGTAAAGGCCTAGTGTAAGAGCTATAGTTGAAGACCCATGCTCTAACATAGTTGCATAAGCCTAAAAAGCCCTGCATCTGTTTCATCGTGTGTGGCTTAGCCGTGTTCAGTATGGCTTCAGTCCTTTCTGGGGTCACTCTTTTTCCCTCATGTGAGATCAGCTGGCCTATGTACAGCACTTCCTGTTGACAATATTGTAGCTTTTCCTTATCAGCCTTATATCCTTTCTTAGCCAGTATAGTCAGTAGCTGAACAGAATGTTGCCTGCATTGCTCCTCTGTCATGCTGCAGATCAAGATGTCATCCACATGTTGCAGGAGAACACTTTTTAATGCAATATTGCTTAAGTCCATCTGCAGGACTCTGTTGAAAATAGACGGAGATTCACAGTACCCCTGGGGTAGCCTTGTGCTTTTCAGACGCATCTGTCTAAATGTGAATGATGTCAGATCTTGTGAGTCACAGTGCAACGGGATTGAGATAAATGCATTTTTCAAGTCAATCACCGTGAAATATTTTGCCTCAACAGGTATATTACATAGGATGGTAGCCGGGTTAGGGACCAAAGGGAGCTCGGCCTCAACAATATCATTTATTGGGCGTAAATCCTGTATTAGCCTCCAAGACCCTCCCTTTGATTTCTTGATCAGATAAACCGAAGTATTGCATGATGCCTCTGACGTCACTAAGGTGCCATGCTCCATCATCGCTGAAATTGTCTTAAAAATTCCTTCATCTGCCTCTCTGGACATGGGATATTGTCGTGCTCTTGGGAGAATTGCTCCTCGTTTTAGCTTAATTCTCACTTCTCCAACCCCTTTCAATAGGCCTACGTTATAGGGGCCTGTGTTCCACACTGAGACAGGCACCTGGGCCATGTCGTCATCAAAATATTCAGCACGGTTTCGTGCCAACATCATTCTTTGAGGCACTTCCCTTTTGATCATCCTCACCCAAAAGGTGAGACTCAATTCCACCATGGTCTCTCCCATATCTGCTTGCTCTTCAAACAGATCGTCATGGGTGACATCAGTCAAACAATATCCTTCTTCAATGGCGATTAATGTGCACCTTTGTCGGTCTTCGTCGTCATAACCGTCAATCAAGCCCACTCTCCCTCGTACTGCAGCTGTGTGTATCATCAAGGGAAATACTTGTCCTTTCTCCTCGTGCATGGGTATTCTTGGTGTAAATAGGAACTCATTTGGGGTTCTCATGGTTCTGTCTGCAAGGCCTGGCAGCCCTGCCATTAGTATGCGCATACCATACGCAAATAATTCTGGTTCTAATGGTATAGCCCTCATAGCTGTGTGTCCTGCGTATGCTCTGATAATTTTGCATAAATAAATAATATAGCGCTACAAATCCTCAGGTATCTGGGTGCTGCTTATTATTACCCATGGTGTGTGGTGCTCATTTATCGACCTCAGAAGGATGAAAGGCTGAGTTTGGCCCTGCCGGGATTTAAAACTGCATCAGAAGGCTCTGCACGAATACAGCATACATTTGAATAATGCATTCCTGGAGTTGAACATACTATGCCCTCCTCCGTGAATGAGATTGACATGTTTAACTTTGTCATTAAATCTCTACCCAAAATGTTTACTGGGGTCTAACGAGAATATAGTAAAGGCACAGTTATTTCACATTCCCCTGTAGAGACTGGAAAGTGAATTTGTGAAGGGAACACGACTTGTAGCTCCTGTGAAACTCTGAGTATTTATGGCCTCGCCGACAAGGAAAACTTACCTTCACGTATACACAATGGTGTTGCACCCGTGTCAACTAGGAAGGAATATTCTTTATCCCCTATAACGGCATCTACCCTAGGGTCCCAGTGAGAGTCTAGTGTCACTGATAGGATAGAACACACCAGGGTTACCAGTGAGCTGTCCTAGTCCATATACAAATTTGGCCCACTGTGTGCTGGTAGATTTCCCCCATTACCAGTGTTACTCCTCATTCCAGGGCTCGTGGTCTGCCCTGAGCTCGTTGTTTGTGACAATTGTAGCAGTGACTGTTGGGACTACCCTTGTGGAAAACTCACTACATTTTGGGGTTGTGGGTTTTGCTAAACTGCTGGTGTTTGCCGTGTGATTCTGTGTAACTCCCTGCTGTAAAACTGCAGGTGGATTCACCATGCTTGCTCCTATACCTTAGCCGTTTTGCATCATGCCTTGGTTTCTGCATGTGCATGCTAAATGCCCCGTCATCCCACACAACTATCATACTGGCGGTGGTCAGATCATTTGCCCATTTGACATATTTTGATTGCCATTTTGCATGTTCTGGAAACCTCCTTGGTTATTCTGAAAGCCTCCCTGATTACTCTGCCATCCTCTTCCCCTAAATCCTCTTCCCTGTGGGTAAAACCCTGTATTGCCCTGATTGTTCTGCTGTGGATTAGTCACCTGCTTCATGTTCAATTCGGCTGCGCTGGTGATCATGGCTCCCTCAAGAGCATACTTTGACAATTTCTTCTGTACCAATTTCGCTTCCTCACCCTTTTGTGCAGCTTCCTTTTTGCGATTCTTTTCTTTCAGCAGTCTGAGATAATGTGCGATGGTCAGCTGTATTATTGCCCAAGGTTTAGCCTCAATTGCTACCAATTTCTTGAGCTGTTTCTTTACCGCTCTGGCAGCCCTTGGCACAATATATGGTAGAACACATGTATATATTTTGTCAAAGATTCATGAGTCTCAAGTACTCATGCGTCTTAAAAATTCTTTATGTAAATTAAGGGATCCTCAGACTCCTTCATTTTTCGTGTCATTATAGCTCCCATATCATAAGTGTCTGGATACAGCACTCATAGTGCTTTCCATACTGAAGCTCTACAATTGTTAAATGGAGCTCTGTCATGTGCAGTATTATGTGTGGTTACACCTGGGTAGCCTGCTCGTGTCCACACATCGTCTGCTCTCTCACGAAGTATGTTGATTAGGAGACCCTTAACATCCCCTATAGCTAACGTGTTTCCTCCTGTCATTTTTTCTAACTCGTGTATCCACTTTCTGGCTCGCGATGTCAGCATTGGAAGCTTGTTTTTCAAGTTTTCTCGATCCATGTGTGGCCATGGAATATATTGTGGTCTTACTCCCCCCTTCTCAAGTAGCAGAAATTGGGATGCATAGCCCTCTCTCTCTTCTCTCATTGTTCTCGTGTCTATCGCAGGGGTAATATTCCCGCATTGCTGTCTGCCTGGCAATGTCCTGAACCTGTCCACGTAGGGCAGTGATGACACCCCGCTCTGACCGTGAGATACTTCTTCATGTCGGTCTGACTGTGTGGATGACTCTGATGCCCTTGGTGCAGACTCGCAAGTGTCTGACCATCTTATACCTTTTTCCCTTGGGAGTCGTCTTTCGCTCCGTCTCCCTTCCTCCTTTTCCTCACGCTCCTCTCTTTCTGAGTCAGACATTATCTGTGCCCAACTTGTGACACTCCTCGTGTCTTCTTTGTTCCTACTTATTCCTAGTCTATCCAGGGACAGTTCTCTATTCCCACTACTTCAGGAGACATCCTCAGTGTCCTACAGCTGAGTGCTCTCCAGGCGCTTGTCTTCCCTCTCCCTTTGGGGTATTTGTTCTAGCCCCATTTCATCATATATTCTATCAATTGTTTCTCTGATGCTTCTGGTGTCGAAGTCATCTTCCATATTCGCCCTAGACGTGCCTGGTATTGAATCATACGCAGGAAAGAATTCTTCTATATCTTCCCAATCTACTACAGGATGAGGTTTTTTAACCTCTCTCCCCAGATATTCAAGATTGCGTGCTCTCTGCCTTTGATTACATTCTACATCATCATAAAATTCTCTGCACTTCCTCGCCTTTTCTCTGACCCTATCTTCTTCCTTTTTCTTTTCATTTCTTCGTTCATCTGCCCTTCGGATTTCCGCATCTCTTCGTCTCTTTATTCTTTTCTCTCGTATTATTTGCTCTTCCTCTGACCTTTGCTGCTTCTGTTTGTCTTGATCATTGGTTGCTCTCTATTTGCGATCGAGCTGTTTTTCTTGCTCTTCTTGATATAGCTGTTCTCGCCTTTGTCTATCCTTTTTCCTTATTCTCTCATCTCTCAATTCCCTCTCGTTCTCCTTTCTCTGTATATTGTCTAATCTCTCTTTTTGTTTTGCATCATCAAGGCCTTTACCATCCAGCTTCAATAAAATGTGCCCTCCCACCCATTCGTTCTTTGCAAATGCTATCTCATCAGTTCTATCTTCGTTTTCCTTCCATCTTTTCCCTTCTCTCTCTTTATCGAGAGCTGTACTTATCTGTGTCTGGTCCCTTCTTTCATCCTCGCGTCTCTCCTTGTCCCTTGGGACCGTGGAGGCGATAGCCTTATCCTTTTCTCTCCCTTTATTTTCATCACTACTTTGCACAGGTGACATATGCCGGATTACTGTACCCTGTGGCTGCTTTAAATTCTCTCCTCGGGTATAACCCCTCATCTTTGTTCTCTTCAACCTTCATTTCAGATGGGGCAGGTGGCGCAGTAGGCGTCTCATCCCACTCTGTGCATACATTAAGTATCCAATCTGTTGCCGGCTCCTCTTCCTTTCCCTGTTCATACATTGAGAACAGCGAGGCGTTTGTCCGTTCGTCTAAATTTTTGCCTGTGTATGTGGCATGCAAATATATCGTCATGTGTTGCAAGACAGCTTTAGATAAGGACCCACCTTGTGGCCATGGCATAAACATTTTGTGGGAGGTTCCTGTTACCCACTCTGTACTGTATTTTTTCAGTTTAGGGGCATGTTTTGGCAACTGTTTGCATAGGTGTGCTAATGGAGTTATGTCTTCCATGCTTAAATCTGTTCCCTTTCTCCTTATATAACACTTGTCAATGCTTCACGTGACTTAAACAACTACCAACAATATGAGCGAGCACCAAACACTGCAAGCTCCAATCCAGATTTTTTCACAAAATGTTATATCTTCTATTTTATTCAAAAAACATCAAGTTGCATGTGATATTACCTCAGCTATTCAATCGTGTAAAATTTAAATCAGTTTTCTCAAAGAAATTTTTCGACTTGTGACGTCACAAAAAACAACATGTAAGACAGACATTTAACAGACTAGACGAACACCAGCTGGTCACAGGTATATCTGCCTCTACTCATTACCCCTTCATGGAGTTTAAATGTACCCCTTTCACAGCGTGTTTCATCGCTGTGGTAGACTATTTGTTCCCCATTATGTGGAACTCTAGATACACGTTTCTTCTAGCTGCTTATATTAAAAGCGTAGGAATAAGGCGAATCCTCTCACTTCTCTGGTGTTACTGCCTGTAACCTCTCTCTTCTCGGGTGTCCTCCCCGATAACCTCTGTTTTGTTTATTTATCCTCGAGTCATTATTCCCTTATATATATACATTCTTCTCTACTTCTAGCTATTTTTTTGTTTTCCCACCTCCCTCCATTACTTTTTCCATTTACTTGTTCTAAGGCATGCACTTTTGCCAAAACACTCAGTTTCTTTCAGTCACTGTTCGCATTGTTCCTCTCTGGACCCTCGGGATCACCGCCTTTGTTATCTCCTTCTTCGGCTTTTCGCCCGCTCAGCTGCCCGTAGGAATGGGAAGAGGTTGCGTGGGGAAATACGGGTTCCTTCAGACCCTGGTCTGCAGACATCTTTTACACTACTACTGTCCACGGGGAGCTTCACGGTCTACTCAGCTGAATGGCAAAGGACTTGTGATATTGCTGAAGACCTAGAGTTACTTTATGTCGACGGTCAACGGGTGTCTTATTCTAGTCAATAATCGATATTCGATAACCACCTCCGGCTGGCACATAGAGCCGAGGTTCACTCAAAAGTACTTTAAGACGAGATAGCTGCATACTTGAGATGGATGAGGGTGCAGATTAATTACTCCAATGCCAATCAATAAGGGCAACTCAATGGTTTGGCAAAGGGAGTCTGTTTAATGACAAGTACAAAAAACGGGGAGTTATGGATTCCAGCAGTGATGCGATCGTCCTTCTCGCTTCAACTCCAATGAACTTCATACAAGTTGTAACATTTATACTCAAAACTCGTCATAATTGACGTGTAACACTCAAAAGTAAACATGCAATTCTATTGGTTAGGAAAAGGTAACTTTACTATAGGTCCTATATCTGTATGATTGAGGTGATTGGGTAAACACTGTCAGGAGGGCGTCTAAGCCCTTCGATCAAAATGACTACTGTAGATGTCACTAAAAGTACATTGTCTCATTGGTTCTACTAACTATAGGACCCTAGATTATTTGGTCCATTGTGATTGCGTTGGCACCAATCCCATGCATACATTTCTACTTTGCTTAGCAGCACGCAGAACGGTCAGCCAGGTGCGAGTGGCCCCTCAGTTACCCAGCCTTCCTTCAGCCCTTGTTACAATCAATCATAACTTTAATAGCCGTGTCAATTAGTAAATTGTGGTTGGCCTCAAAACTGCACCTTCTGTCTGGAAATGTTCTGATATCTCTGCTTGGTCTGGTGCCAAGCGCAGGTGTGAATCTGTGCTTCTTCTTGCTAGGCTGGTCATGTGATTCCCACGCTGTGAATTTGTCTCGTTTCTCTCTATTTGTGTATTCGATTTTTGTTTCACCCGCCACCTGCCTTTGCCTTCTTATCTCGATCCGTCAGAGACAGGATATTCTGTACTTAGTTTCAATTAAAAGTAGCTACTGTTCATAGCTTCTATTGGTATGACCTTGGCTTCCCTGGCACGAGTTGCCTCTGCCGAGTTTCGATTCAGCCGTCTCTCCTTGTGTTACTAGAATATGAATCTTTTTGCGTTTGGCCTTAAGTAACCTGGGTTGGTTCTGCTTTTGTGCAAAGTAGAAATAATCTTATAATGAAGTGCTTTGTTTGAGGTAGATTATGAATAATGGTGCTTGCCGCACTATTCTCTACTAAGCATAGCAAGCCACACTGTTTTCTTAGCTTTCTTGTGGTTCCAAGCATATTTATAGGTGTAAAATAGTTGAATGTCTTCATCTTGCTTACAGCTTGAACTTCTTTGCATTTTAACATCGTTCTCCCTCCTTTAGGTTCAAGATATCTTTATCCATGGTGTTTTGTCTCTGTGTGTCATTCTTTGGTTGACATTTCTTCTATCTGTGAGTCTGTCCGGGTCCTCGTGACGTCACCATTCGTCTTCCTTTACGGCCATTTTGGTTTCTTCCGGAACAGTACTTAGGCAATCTTCATTTGGTTTCATTTGCTAGTAGGGTTTCCTCAATGGATACCTTACTGTCCATGGTTTTCTGGGTACCGGTACTTCAATAGGTGTTGCTCTTCTAATAGGTACTGGACAGAGCCCTACTGCGGCTCTCTGCTGGTTTATTTGCTCATCATACTTCACATATTTTGGTGTGAACGTTCCTGGAACATCAAAATGGGTGACTGGAGTGCAGGCTTTATTTGGGACCTCCTCTACATTGTTCTGTATAATCATTATACAGCTGACATGGAACTGGCTTTCAAGGCTATAAGAAATTTCCCCCCAAGCATAAATGGTGACAACATTATTTGTATGTCATACGCTGATGACATCATAATATTCGATCAGACACAGATTGGCCACCAGCGCACATTGGATGCCCTAAGTAGGTATGCAAAAGAAAATCCTATTGTCATAAATAAAACAAAAACAACAACAATGTGCTTGGAAGGCTCACAAATATCGTTAAGAAAACCACAGTGCTACTTGGAAATTATAGCCTTAGTGAATGTTAAAGAAGTCCTATATTTCGGCTTTCCGATATGGTCTAGACCATCTGCATCTCATTAGGAGGAATATATACATACAAAAATATGGAACAGATGGTAGTCCACAGAAACCTACATTGAGCACTGTGGTGGAAGCAATATAGAAGGATTTGTCCAGATATATAGAGCTAGCATAAGTCTTGCCATTCTTTGGACTGGGACAAGAAATAGGCCCGGACACCCAAAATAAAAGTGGGTCAACCCCTCACCTCAAAAAAGTGTCCCACCCCTCAACTAAAAAAAAAAGTGGCCCTCAAACCATCATTGTGAATCGCGTCAATTCACGACTTTACAGAAAATGCTACTTATGGAGGGTTCATGTGTCTGTTCCATTACAACACAACTCATAAAATAACATATTGTGGCATACAAGAATGGATCACCATATGTATTATTAATATCTGTGTGTATAGATCCATATTGTCAAATTACTGTGAATGCAAGCAGACGTCCAAGGCCAAATGATAATGTTATTGTGTAGCACTTATGCTTAAGCTCTTTTTTTATAGAACAAATATGCATAAACTATCACCCAACCTTTGTCTGTACTCATTTATCGACCTCAGAAGGATGAAAGGCTGAGATGGCCTTGCTGGGATTCAAACCTGCAACCTGAAAATCACACACACATCGCAGCAGCGGGCCCTCAACCCACTGATCTATCATATTGGCTATAGTAAAATGAGCAATTATTATCCACTGGATACCAGTAAAATGGTGAGATTTAACAGCAGACCAGTTAAGTTCATCTGCACGCCTGGTGCAAATGTGGCCGCATGTCAAGCCTGCGTGCATCTACTTTTCAGGCTTCAGTCAGAGGTTTACAAAATAGGGAAAGCAGCGCACTCACAGGATATCACTCATTCTGAGCACTAGTTACCTCATACCTGCAAACAAACATCCTGAACAGGGAGATGGGAAAGATAGACACATTCTCACTGCGTTTTATTTGGGGTCCCTGGAAGTGATTCAGTGTGCAGGTTTGCTCCCTAAATAATGATAATGACCAGTCCTATGTTGCACATCACAATATTATTGATCTATTGCCTTAATTATGGCAACTGATAATGACGTCATGGTCCATGATGCCCTCAACACTGATGAACGCCTTGCCAGAAAAGAATACACTTTTTTAACGTTTTGCCAATCTCAAATAGATATTAAAGAGGAGTACCATAAATTCCAAAATAGCTGCAAAGAGACCTCATATCAGGTGTGCATGCCAACTCTCCTTATGCCATTAGGGAGATGGGGGGGATCACTTCCATTTGTTTGCTTTGACTTACGGTACTTGCAGTCCTGTATTAATAATGGGAAATTGAAAACTACAAGTCTCAGAAAGAAAAGAAAAGAAAAAATAAACACGACCGGGCGTGTTTCTCCTGAATGACAGTGGTGATGTTTGTATGCATGTGTGTGACCTCTTGAGCAAGTACCTTATTTGAGAATGGGAAAAGCAGCACTACAAGTCCCAGAATTCATTGGGAAAAAGAGGAGTGGATCTGCACCTTCTGCACGATATGGGACATGTTTGTATGCATGTGTCAGACATACGGAGCCAGTTACATATTTAATCAAGGGAAAAGAAGACCCCAGCAGACCACAGATGTTCTGCTGTGTGGCTCACACATTTTACACACAAATGTGCTACCCACAGCAATCTGGTTTCAGGTCCTCACCCTACGCAGGTTGTGGCCCTGCTTCTGGCGGGGAGCGTGGAAACGTTCCTTCTGGTTGTGAGGGGTAACTTAGAAACATCACTGCTGGGCCCAATGATTTTGATGAGCCAACGAGGGAGGCCACCAATTTCTCATTTAGCGAGAGGTCGATCTGAATACTGAGACAAACTTTCCAACAGTGGAGTGTTCTGCTCCCTCAAAATGACCCCCCCCAAACGAGCAGAAATGCCTGCTGTGCCACGAAGTGCCTGGGGCAACGAGGGGTAGTTACTCCACACCAGAACATGGCATTGCCATTCAAGCTGAGTGGTGGTAGGCTAAAAAGAAAAACAACTCATTAATAACTTGTGTGACACCGAAGAAAACTCAGCAAGCGCTTGCCCACCCCAAGACATAGAGTGATGGCAATGGAAATTACTATGGGAACGCACTAGCAAGGGCGGGGTGGCGCAGTGGTCCACCACCGCCCCCACACATTTGCTTCTCAGATTAATCAGGGACACCTGAAACATGACCCAGGCGATGAGCATGTCCTAGAATAAAGGTAGGCAATGTTTAATAGGCGCACAACTTTTAAACCCCAAGAAGCTGTATGCTAATACTTCCAGCACAGTACAATCCCAGCAAACTGTCCCAATCACAGGCGCATTGACCAGACCTGGACTGGCCTGCAAGTGCCTTACCCCTGGTTCCAACGACCAGCCTGAACACTAAACTTTCCACAAGTTGAGCGACAATAAGTAACAGAATAGCAAAACAACAAAAGTGGGTATAAGTTATACGACAAGAAAATGGGAACTTCAAATACCTGACCCACAAAGGCAGATCCACTGGGTGCAATGATTAGGGGAACCAGAGGTACACTAGCCGGGACAAGCCATACTAATCTGTGGCTTTGTTTCATCAGTTACTCAACTATCCCAAAAACAAAGTTACCCAGAATGCAATTGAGGGAAACGTGAAATTCCAGAATGGAATCACCTGGTAACCTTAGTTATAAAGAATACACCTAAAAGACAGACCACTCCGTTTCTGCAAAACAGAAGCACCTCGTGAATGTCCCTGGAGATGGCCTCACCTGCAAGGTTTTGCCGCAGTCCTGCAGGGTAACCCGGAAGGTCACTGTGTTATGTGCGTTGGGCGACGTGTAGCTGCAGAACTCCGCCCCTGGCATCAGGTCAGCGGCCTGCACCAGCTTGCCCGCCCCAAAGAGGTCCCTCTGGACGGTGATGGCAGCCTCCTGGCACTGCACAGCCAGCGGAGTCATTGGGGGCAGGGCCCTGCTGCCAGCCTGGCTCCAGGAACCAGTCAGGGAGACCCGAAGCACGACTCCCCTGGAGGGCCCACGAGGAGGAACCCCTCCTGGAGGAGGAATCCCACCATGGAGTAGCGCAGCCCTTCCAGTCCCTGTCCCTTCCCTGCTATGTGTGGAAGGGGCTGCTTGAGGAGTCCTCCTCAGCCTCTCCTGCTCCGCGCCCACGCCTCGGGCCATGAGCTGAGAATGAGTGGAGTCCAGCTTTGTTTTTGCAACTTGCAAATGCAATGGATCGCAATAAAAGGAGCGGATCCTGGCCCAGGAGCAGCTCCTTTTGCGATTCATTGCATTTGCAAGTTACAATTGGTGCCACACCATCGCCGGATCGGCTCAGGGCCCAGGGCACTGCCAGGCCATCACTCTTCCGTGATGCATTCATCAAAGAAGGGTAACACTTGTGTGTTACCTTTCTTTAATTAATACATCCGCTGTGCCTGTGTCGCGACTGAGGCGGGAGCTTGCTGCTGAGTGGGCTGCAGCCTCCAGCCCGCAGGCAAGCCAGCCAGACCCGAGGCATAGCCAAGGTTGTTGTAATAACCTGGCTGGCACGCCGCCGCCGGCTCTCATACAGTAGACCAGCCCAACGGCCGACCCTGGACCTGGAGGTCTTGCCAGAAACGGAAGTAACTTGGCTAGACAAACTAGAGGCTAAACTGCTATGCTCAATTATCAACATGCCTTAGGGGGTCCCAGTGGAAGCCCTGAGACTAGAATATGGTTTGCAGTCTCTGTCCACATGTTGGTCGGTTAAAAAGGTATTATTACACTCCAAGCTAATCAGGACAGATTCCATTTCAAACAATTTACTACAACTATTGGCTAAAGACCCGCAGAAAGTCTCCCCAAATAAGTTTGTTGAAAATCTTTATATTTTTACAGAAAAATACTTGTATGAATTGGGACTTGCCCTAGAAGAGATTTACGACTGCCCTGATGTTGAAATAGTCATAAAGAGAAAAGCAATTGAATTGGATATGGTCAGGGGGATCGACAAACTATCCGGCAACAAGAGGGTTTCAAAGGCCGTAAGCCTCGGACCTACCTTACTAAATGGTCTAATCCAGCACTCAGGAGGTTTGCAATGCAACTTCGCTTGAATATACTGGGGACAAAAGAGTTCAGGAGAAAATGGAAAAAAGCAGAGGTGCCAGATGAAATGTGCAGGCACTGCACCTGTGAAGTTCAGACAAGTAGACACATACTGACCTCCTGTGCCACGTTGACGGCTCTTTATGTAAGAGGGTTTGGAGGGTTTGTGAGATCTTTAGAAAATATAAGTGGGGACCAATTTTGGGCGGCACTGATGGGGCTGAATCGATTGTCATGAATGAAGCAGATTTTTATATTTGGAAGCAGGTCATGAAGTAGGCAACTGTATGTACAAATAAGCATTTTATAGATTTTGAAAATATTTAAAAATAAGTACACATACCATGAATTTGCTGTTCGTAGGACGGTACATTGTTGATGATCCCGTTCTTATACAGAATATTATGTATGCACATGGAGGTGTATTGTTATCAATTTGGTATCATAATGTAAATCTTTGTATTAATGTCTTTTATTCTTTTTGTAAAAATGCGAATCTTTTTCCTTTAAAATGTGCAAAACGTTTTTTCTGTATTGGAATAATAAACTAAAACGGACAATTACATTTTTTAAAAAAAAACAGATTTAAAATGTAATTTTGGAAATCCAAGGCACCGTCTTCACCTCTGAAACTCAGAAATACGAAACACACACCTCTGTGCTGTGCCGTGTGTGGGGCTTTTGAAAGGTAGCCACCTCCTTTCACATAAACACTGTAGAAAGACTGTAGAAGGACTCCACAGCAACTCTGGTGCCAAGTTGAGACCGTGACATGAAATACACAATGCAGCACACTGCTGCTCTCCGCTGTGTGTGGGGCTTTTGAAAGGTAGTCGTCTCCTTTCACATAAACGCTGTAGAAAGACTGTAGAAGGACTCCACAGCAACTCCAGTGCAACATTGAGCCCGTGACACAAAACACACACTGCAGCACACCTAAAATGTCCTGGCAGTACAAAGAGGATGTCAAACACATTTTAAGACTCTGTGTGAGCAAAATGCAATACTGAACCTGTTTCTCAATTTTGTGTTTTCAAACCACCCTCTTCAATAAACATTTATTCATTTATTTATTGTCCATTTGTTAGGTGCTTACACAACAAGTACATTGTGTTTCAAAGCGCCCACATGGCAACAGGGAGGGAATATGGGAATGAGACAACATATACAATGGAAGATAAAAACAAATCTACTATGCCTTTTGAGTATTCAGAACGTGCAAGTGCAGAGAGAGAAGAGTGGAGGAGAGAATGGGGGTAAGTGCTGGAATGTCCGTGCTCATGGGCGAGCAGCAGAGGTAAGTTCCAACTATAGTTACTGGTATAGTAAGTGCCAGGGAATGTTGAGCTGCAAACAGTGGGTAAGTGCAGGCCTACAGTGGGGGAGTCCGTGGCAAGTGCTGTGTGTAGGCAGAAGCTGAGGTGACTGGTTGGGGAAGGCCAAGGCCCCCGAGGACACATCAAGGCCCTGATTACCAATCTTAGCGACTGTGAGGTTAGCAGAGGAGGGAATAGGGGAAAGCAGAAGTGAAAAGGAAAGTCTTGTGGAGTTTCTGGTATTTGAGGAGGTCCGGCTCAAGATGAAGTGGAAGGAAGAGGCTGTTACACAGGAGGCAGCCTGCTGAAGCAAGAGATCAGCCTCCGGCCCTCTGCTTAGCCAAACGCTTCACGCACAGAGAGTTGGTACCAGAGGAACCTAGAGGTCTAGAGGGATAATATTTAGTGATAGCAAGTTGCAGATAGCATGGTCCCCAGCCCCAGACAGCCTTGTAGATGATGCAGAGGGATTTGAATTTAATCTGTGCAGCAACCGGGAACCAGTGAAGAGTTTTAGGGCAGGAGAGATGTGGTCCTTGGGCTTGAGGCCAAGGATAAGTCTTGCTGCCCTTTTCTGGATTAGCTGAAGGGGTTGTACAGAGGAAGCAGGTAGATTCAAGAGTAGGCTGTTGCAGTAGTCGGGCCTAGAGAGAACCAGAGCTCTGGTAACAATGAACTTCTGGGGGAAAGTGAGAAAAGGGAGAATTCCTTTGAGAAGGAAAAGTTGAAGGTTGGACTTCTTGGCAATGGCCCTCATTACGACCCTGGCGGAGTGGATTTACGCCAGCGGTATTCGCGGCGGACCCGTCCGCCCTACTACGAGTTCCCGTAGCGCCATGGAGCGTTTTCCGCCTGGTTTTTCCGGGCGGAGAAATCCATGGCGCTACGGGACCTTGTTGTTAATTACGCCACCGTATTTTACGGTGGCGTAATCAACGCCTTCCCCACTCCCATTATACCCTATGGGGCAAAAATGGGAATGGGGAAGGGTAAAATGAGGAATGGGGATTTACCGCCCCGCCAAGGTCGGAATGGGGCGGTAAATCCGCCAACCCCCATGGCGCTATCGGCAGCTTTCCGCCGTGCTCCATGGTGCATATTGCGCCACGATTTCCGCCAGGGTCGTAATGAGGGCCAATGTCCTGAATGTGAGGGAGGAAGGAGAGAGAGGAGTCAAAGATGACTCCAAGGCTTTTGGCTTTGGATGAAGGAGATGGGATAGAGCCCACAGAAGATGGCCACAGTGAGGGGAAGAAATAGGGAGCAGGGGTCCCAATAGGAAGGATCTCAGTCTTGCTGGCATTGAGGCAGAGATCATTGAAAGTGCCCCAGGACTGGATAAACGGATATGCAGTATGGGATGATGGAAGAAGCAAGAGGGTCAGCAGGAGGTTTGCAGAAGTGTTGAGTGTCAAATGCGTAGCACTGGAAGTTGGCGGAGAAGGAAGAAATGATGCATGCCGGCGCAGCAAGGTAAGTGTTACAGAGCCAGGGGGAGAGGTTGGAGCCTTGGGGGACACCACAGGAGAAGAAGGAGGTAGGCGAGGAGAATGTGCCTAGAATATAACATCAGTAATTTTAGGAAACTAGCAAAGCCATTCATAAGGCTCGTTGGGCCTCACTTAATGGTTACATGTGAAAAGGATTCTTTTTTCTTTTTTTTGTTAAATGCAACTTTCAGAATGTGGAGGATTTCCAAACCCTTATGTGTTCATTTCTTCCAATGCAATTTATGGTCCTTCACACAGCAATTCCAGACCCACATTCCATGCATACTGCTCCTCCAGCCAACTGTTTTAAAGTACTCCTTTCTTTTAAAAGATCTGTGCGGTGGCTTTCTTTTAGTAATCATTTCACTCTACAAGATCTGATGAAGAAGTCTGTGGGACTTCGAAAGTGAATGTTTAGTTGCGTCTCAGATTAGTATTTTCAGTTAGACCAATACAAGGTATCAACATCTGCAATTAGAATTGCCTCGCAAAATGGTTCCTATGGTGCAGACGCCCACCAGGACATCTCCTGCCATCCCTATAGGACAGATTATGTGGTCTAGACCATCCCTATTGGGGATTTCTAGCATAACCCTATTGAGAATATGAATATGAATATTACAACTTTGTTGCATATCTTGTCTTCAACAGTCATAATACAGCAACATGAAGTATGTAAATCAGTGTTCATTTACCCGCTGCTCCCTGCTTAAAGGAAAGCCCTCATCAGATTAATTAGAATATGCAGTGCAACGTTGCGCGCTCTGAAATGCGCCAGCTGCTGCGTGTGAGTGGCTCACTAAACTGCACAACAGAAAGTACCAGATTCCTTTAATTGACAATAGCATTTCAAAATATGTTTAGGGAATCGCTAAAACAGTCTGCAACACCGGATAAGCCAACGGTGAGAGCGCACATAACAAGACGTGGAGGGGACGCGTAAAACGTCTAATTAGTGAAATCAGGAACAGATCTACAGAGCGCGGTGCGTGCCTCCAAAGGCCATTTCATTCTATGTCTCTAAAATGAGGAAAATCTAAAAGCAATCCGGATTAACCGAAAGAGGACCTGCTAAGGCAATAACATTTTAGAGGCAATACCAACTGTCCTTTGGGAGTAAATATCCACTGGGAGAATGTTGTGCTCGGCAATTCGAGGCCTTTTTACCATCAGCAGCGCTTTGTAGCATGAAAGCAGTTTTTGCTGCCAAATATATGAAGGGCATTTTATACCAGTCTCAGGATGCAGTTGACATGCTAATTGCTTTGGAAATCCAGTTTGGTCTTTTTGATTAATCCGATGAGGGGCAAGGGCGCAGCCTCACTAGCAATCACTCTGAGCTATATTTGGAACATCACAGTTAAGTGATAAAACTGGCTTTTATGAGGCACACCATTTCCTTTCCACCTCCAGTTTACTGCACACATCACTCTGACTGCCATCTCTCTTAGTATAGGTTTTATTTTGAAAAGTACATTGATTTTTCTTTTTAAAAGAAAGCAAAAAACAGCATTCGAGTTTGCAAGCGTCAAGCTATTGACAGACACTAGTCATTGAGCTGCTAAACATACTTTCTTTGTGGTTAGATTTGGGGCAATTGCATTGTACAGAGTAAGGAAGTGGGATACGAGTAAATAGAGCAAAGGAGAAATGCATTGTTCCGTTTTAATTTTTGCACTGAGCATATCGCAGGCCTTTGAAAAGAAAAAATATCATTATGAAAATGACACTGAAAATATACAGTATAGAAAGAAATTAGCTAGCACTGTCAAAGCCAATATATTTGCCGTTATTAAATGTCCCGTATAGCCTCCTATGCCTGGCTAATCCATATAATGCCCAAATAAAGCCTTATAAGTTCCTTTAGTGCCGTTGTATGCCAGGTGTAGCCACATATGTTTAGGGACTGCCATCATATGGCAGGTGTAGCCTCAAATACACATGTAGTGCATTTCTGCCAGCCAAGGCCATTAATGCCAGCATGTACCCAGTTCCAGGCACATGTTGAGATAGGGCAATTACATGTCAAATGCAGCCTCATTTGTACAGGCTCACGTGCCTGGGAATCGCCCACCATATGTCAGATGACACTGCTGTCTTCAGAACAGAGGCGCTTCAGTACTTTATTTCACAGACTAAATTCTCCCTAATTTAGTGCAAGAACTCTTACAGATTCCCCATACCAGAATGCACTCTATTTCACTCAGTAGAGCACATGTAATAGGTCATAGGAGTACATGTCCCATAACACACATGCGTCACAGCGGAAGACAGTGAACCACTGTCATTGTTGCCAGCTAGTCAGCTCTTGTAGCCTTGCTTCCAAGCCACCCAGTCAGGTGGTTGTGGTTAGGGGTGTGTAAGTGAACTGAGGTGATGGATTGCAAGACCACACATCAGCTGGCGCACACCAGACTGACTGGAGGCAGGTGGTCAACCATCGTGGAGACCAAGAGCTAAGAGCCACTGACGACCTCCCTACACTAGTACACAGATGGAAAAGTCTGAAAAAGCTGCTCGCGCTTGACGTAGGACACCCCAACATCTCTGAGATTAGTGGTGGACCAAATAAGGGCACTAACATTATTCAGTGCCACGCATGAAGTGGGCAGCAAGTCTCTGTATTTAAGCACACATCAAATTGCACATCAAATTGCATTGTGTAACTTGTAGTCCTACGTACATAATGTAAATTATAAAAATACAAATACTGTACTAAAAAAACAAAGAAAGCTAGACATTGCATGTTTGGTGAATAACCTGTGTTATTTGTTCCCAGTTTTGGAGTTTGCTACTTAAACTAATAGAGAAAGCAAATCGTGTGAATAGACTCCAGTTTGAAAGAAGTTGCTCATGAACTTGCACCCATAAACTCTTATTTGACACCACGGAAAAAAGAGTGTTCAGTTTGAACTTGTTACACATTTTCAGAATGTAAAGGCACATTTTTTACAGACATGCATAAATGAAATGGACTGGTCTACTCACCTAGTGTGTCCTTTTGAAAAGCCAACTCTGATGCAGGGCTTTGGGGGGTGCTTAGGGAGATTACCCTCATAAATAGTAGCAACTCATTTTAGCGAAAGAGGCAATTGAAATGTAACCACATGCCAAGATCATCAGGAAACAGAACAAGGAGAGTGGTATTGTTTCAGCAAAAACACATCAACTTGCCTGGGAAGACGTGATGTTTTTCAACTTGTGTATATATGTATATTCAGTAAAAACACTTTGTTAAAGGGATGCTATGGTTAAGTTGCCCTTCTAAAAACTTATGAAATTCAGTGAAAAAAATGTTGTTAAAGAGACCTTATGATTCCAAGTAAAACCGAAAACCCCCTGAAATTCGGCAGATATGGTAAGCTAAGCAACCATAACTCGCGCCACCACCATGCATTGCTAAGACTAACACCGAGGACATCAAAGATGACATCACAAATGTCATTGATTTTATTAGCGCAACTTAACCATAACGTCCCTTTAACAAAGTTTTTTTACTGAATTTCATAGGTTTTTAGTAGCGCAACTTAATCATAACCTTCCTGTAACAAAGTTTTTTCACTGAATATAGATATATATATAATAAATTTGATAAATGTTTACTAGGATTCCCTTAGTGTATATGCATATAACATAGAACATACAGAACCCCTTACCTGCCCTAGTAGTTCTGATGTCTGCGGACCATGCGCATGTCTGCAGACGGACGTAGTCAACAGCAACACCATCTTAAAACTCAGGGGGTATCTTACATTGTTGTATCATGCATTAAAAACACTGAACATGTTCAAAAAGCAGCACATGCATACATTACATTCGATAATAAATAAGAAGTACAAACTCTATATGTAAGACACCAACCGTCCAATTACATAGCACATGCAACATAATGGAATATACCAAAACAAAATAAATATGCCTTCAACAGAATTACCTCACAGAAACAGCATAGCAAAACGCAACAGCACACATACACAGCAGTAACAGCAAACCTTCGCAAGAGACTAGTGAGTACACTACATTTATTGTATATATTTATAAACTGTGTGTATTAGGTACACTAAAAGTAATATTTTTTTTATTTTTACACAGAAATGTTTTGTACTTTGGAATGGCTAGAAGAACATTTTCCTCGGGATGAAATGAGTGAACACAGTTATACTAATGTTAGACACTACACTTCTCTATATAAACCAATTAATAACCATTACTTTATGTGTACTTAAACATTTCTTTTAACAGACCATACAGACATTAAAAATACAGAACCAGAGACCTTAGAAAATCGTCTGCAGAGAATGGAGCAAAAAATGGATCTATTAATGTCAAATTGTATTCTTTTAAAACACTTTATGGAGGACCAAATAAAAGAAAAAAATAAATATCACTGTCCTGCATGTACCTGTACCCCTGTCCCAGCCAACCATCCCCAAAAACTCCCCAGCAAGAAAAACATTACAATGAGACTTCAATCCCTTCCTCCCCTACCATCCATGATGTACAAACCCCTAATTCCCCTGTATTTGTATCAGTTTCTGCTTCCTCCTTTCTTTCATAATTTTTATACTTGTATGCAATAATAAAATGTTAATTGTGTTGTTACTGTATTCCTCTGTGTCTTATTTTGGCAAAAAAAGGCAGTTAGGGTGTCCACGGACAGCGTGGGTGTCCGGGATGTCTGTAATTAACCAAAATGGGGCTGTTCTAAGGACACTATACCTGTTGCTACTGTCTGCAATCAAAATGGAGGTGTCCTTAGGACACACAAGATGTCCGCCTGTCTGCAATTAACCAAAATGTGGGTGTCCTAAGGACCCCATACCTGTTCGCACTGTCCTCAATCAAGATGGGAGTGTCCTTAGGACACACAAGATGTCCGCCTGTCTGTAATTAACCAAAATGGGGGTGTCCTAAGGACACTGTACCTGTTCGAGCTGCCCGTAGTCAAAATGGGGGTGTCCGCAGAACACTAAAGACGTCCGCATGTTCGTAACTATGCAAATGAAAGTGTTCTAAGAACATTCCCCCTGTTCGCATTGTCCGGAACCAGAGGGATATGTCCGTAGAACTCGTAGCCTGTCCGCCTGTCCGCAAAGTTGTAACGCACATTTATTTTGTTTGAGGACCTGAACACTGTCCGTAAAGCACCTTTGGCCCCTATGAATATTGTGCCTGTCGGCAACTGTCTGCCGCACGTGTGTCAACTTTTAATTAGTTTGGGGATTGGAAAACTGTCAGTAGAACACCCGCATGCATCCGTAGACCCGACCCCACACATTTGGTGTCCTACTGACAGCCGTCCCATTCACAAACGTGTCCATGACGTCATCATGTGACCGCACCCGTGCTAAGCATAACAAACACCTGGGCAATCCAAGGTATTTTCCTGGGAAAGTTTACCCTTGCACATGTCCCAGACCATATCCCTGGCGATCTGCATACTTTTTGGAACTTTTTGAGCCCTTTCTTGGTGTTCAAAGTGTTCGCAGACAGCACAGGTGTCTGCGAAGCGCGCCCCAGCACCCCTATGAAAGGCCACTCCCCAGAGCTGCCCCTTATCCTGTTTTTGGGCTTCCAGGACAGAGACTGCTCCTTGTTGCATTGCATTGCTCTTACTCTTTAAAACAGCTGTCCTGATGGCATCCATGGCTGCTGCTGGTGCTACTGCAGTCTCAACACCACCCCTACCCCCTTCACCACCAACACCACCCAAAGGGCCTGCAGAGAGGAACAGGCGTGAGGATACAGAGGAGAGTGATGAAGAGGATGAGGTAATGGAAGGCCTTACTACTACTGCTCACTGTGATTCTTAGGTGTGGAGGCTATTTACCACTCTTGATGGAATACCAAAAGCATGTGCAAACAAGGTGACCTGCAATCAGTGCAAGGTGGTGCTGAGTCGTGGGAAACCGTGTTTGTACAGCTATCGTACTACCTCAATGAAGCGACACCAAAATTCGTTCCACGGTGGGGCTATTCGTAAGGTTGTACCTTGCGATAAACGTAGTAGGTTGAGTTCCCATGCAGCATCCTCCGTTTCTACTCCTGCTACCACAAGAGACACTCCTGTGGGGCCACGCATCCCTCCAGCTGCCTTGCAGGCCATACGCAGTACTGTTGATCCTTACCTTTCGAAGGTCACAATATTGTGCATATACTGCGACGCAGTACTATGCATTGGGGAGAACCTTCGAAGTGCTTTCAAGACTGTGGTCAAGGAGCATGAGAAGGACTGTTACCTACCTGAATAAGGCCCATGCTACATCTTCCTCTCTCCATCTGCCCTTTTTTATCCCTGTGGTTGGTGTCCCTTTCTTACCCTCCTTTCCCTTCCTTTCCTTGTGTCGTGTTTAATATAAACCAACAAAAACAAACAAAAAAAGACTCTTTTCAGAGCCCTCTTTCACAGTTCAAAAATAGAAGTGTCAATAAAATGCTGCAGGGCCCTGTGTATTTTTAGAAGTCTGCAGACTATCCGTGGACCTCTAAACTGTTTGCGGTGCTACCCTGTCAGCACCATTGCACTTTTCACTGGGAGGAAGTGGTGGTTCTGAAAAGAGCCTTTTTGTGTTGTTATTTTGTGTTGGGAAACTTCAGATGGTCAACACCTACTGCTGTAATTCCAAAAAAGGTTGCAATGCATTTTGTATATCTCTGTGAAAAATGTGTGTACTACGAAACTTAATGTTTTTCATTCTGAAAAGAGAACATACCAACATCTCTCAAAAAGGCACAGACAGCCTTGTTGAAATTGCGCCTTGCTTTCTCCATTTGTGGACCAAATGAAGAAGAGCCAGCCACATTTGTCTCTGCGCAATATGGGAAAAAATTACTCTGGAGTTTGGATACATGTCCATGACTTTCCCAAGTCCTTCTTTCATTGCAAATTGCAAAGAGATTCCAGATGCATGCCCTAAACTGTTCCCTCCACAATGAATAATAATAATATCGGGATGACACTGTGTCACCAAAGTAGCACAGAGAGGTACCAAATCCAGACACTTCATATCACGCACTCCATGCCAGTGCACTTCCACATGAGGGAATGCAAGATGTACAGCCACTCCACAGCGATATGCATCCACCTCCAACCAATTTATCCACAAATCTCCCAAAATCCAGATAATCTGCTTTCTGAAACACACAGCCATAGCTATCTGCTCTCCTCTCAAGAAAAAGACTTTCTGACAAAGTCTCTGCTCACACATCACACCTAGTAAACCCTATTGACCAATCCCCTGCTCTGCTAAGTCTCATTTGCATGCCTTTCAACCTCAAAAATGCTGTATGTAATACGCTCTGTCTGCAGACAACTGTCGTATCTACAGACAAATCGAAAAATCTGATTGTGGGGAATTAAAATTTAAATAGTGTGCCCCATTTCTCCTTTGCGGTTGGCTCTGAAAAGAGCCTTTTTTTGGGTTTTTTTGCAGATGTTTCAGAAACACCTTTTATTTTGTAATTTTTGTTTTTTCTTTCCTTATTTTCCTCCAAAAACTTCACATTAGCTATTCTCCAAAGCAACCCTTATGTTCCAAAACAGCATGGCATTCCCCATAAAAGGTAAAGACATGCCATCTTCTTTAAAGTAATCAACATTACCAGAGTCAATGTTGTCATTGTTGCAAAAGAACATGCCAGCTCTAAGCATAAAAGCAAACATGCCTCTGTTGATTAAACACCTAGCAATATTTTGCCGAGGACAAAAAACAGAACAATTGTCCCATATTGCCCTAGGTACCAAACCAGAAAAAATTACCTTGGCATTTGGAAATAGTTTCATTACAGTCTCAACCAAGTTTTCTAGCTCTTTCAACAAAGTAGGGGCACTGAAATAGCCCAAATGCAAAGCACCACAGTGCAGAACAACCACATTAGGACTGTTAACCCTAGCCATATCTTCAAAAATGTCTAGCATTGACTACAAATTGAAACCAGTGCTCCACACCACCCCCACTCCTATTACCTCAAAATTATTAGCCACATTCCTACATTTAGCATACTGCGCCACATCATTCACAAACATATCTCCAAGCACCAACACCCTGACTTTGTCCACCTCTGCCATCTTCACTACACACAGCCTCTCTCAAAACAAAGAAGAACCTCAACACCTGATTGGCTATTCCCTACAGTCCTATTTCCATGGCAGATATGTTGAGAAGTCCCGTATGTGGCACACCCTGACCGTGAACAGCTGTGGTGTCCGTGCAGCGCGTAACACTGGGACAGCCCTTCTACCCTTTCCACTTCACTCTCTGCACCATTCCCTCATTGGCTACTGTTAAGCAGTCACACAACCATCCAAAAATCACATCCAGGAACTCTACATCTAACTCCATCATGACAATTCAGAACTTTAGATGTACTGTTGATCCCTCTGAGTACAATTGGGCTGCTACTGCAATGCACCTACAGCAACTACTAGTAAACTCTCCAACATTTCTACTTGCAGATTCATGCACGTCCACATGCATGAACACAAACTACAGGTATGAATATTTTCTGCACAGTACATGTACATTTCTTGTATAAATGCACATGCATGCCAAATTTCAGAGCCACCTGGCAGGGAGGTTTCCATCAGGTGACCTACATTTCCTCATAGAAATGCATTGGGGCTACAGTCATTTTAGGTGGGAGAATGTGAAAAATAACTATATTTTTCACTGAAAAATCGTGAGTCTCCCGCCTAAATCGGGGGGGTTGGCATGTATGATAATGCATATAAACAGAGTAACTGCCACTTACCCTGTATAACCTGTAAAACAAGCTTACTGTCAGTTCTCCCATCTGATATGATCAACTGTCACTTGCAAAGTTGTCTGCTCTCCAAATATCATTTGTGTAACCACTGCCACCTATTTATCCACATTTGAACCATAATAGCATTTAAAGCATTATAGTGCATAAGATGTACATACAATTTCTTTTCTATACATTTTGCATATTTAACATACATTGTATCATTTCAACTTCCTTTACAAATGATTATAATACTAATCAAACACAACACACACAGCTATCTAACAAAGTGTCATTTCATGTTAAAAGATGGGAGAAATTACAGTATAATTGACATAAAATGACACACACCCAGGATGAGTACATGCATCTTTATTTATGCACACAGACAGCCAATATCATTTGAAAGGCTCCCAGCTGAAACACCACCACTGCCTCTACAACTGTCTTCAAATCTATACAGCTCTCCCATTCCAGCTGGTTGCCCATCCCGTTCTGGAATTTACAACAGCATTCAACTATGCACAGGTGCATTCATGTCTATCACATCATCTACAACTATGTACAGTGTTGTAAAGCAACACATACAACATCTCCTCCCTTCCCTTCAGTCTGCAACACAAGCATCAGATCCTTCCTTGCAACCCTTACTTTCTTTCAGACTCTCCTATCTCCAAGCACCACAGAATCACCCGGTACTTTTGTAATGATCTACTGAGTAATAAACTGCTGACCCCATCAAATCCTTCTGCTTTATATCCCACACCTGACTCACAAACGCATATGTGTCATAATTTTCCGTATAGTTTCTGCCATTTACCCTGTAAAAATAGCAAAGAAAGCATGCAAATATTTCTTCTATCTCCTAACATCCAATAACACCACTTGTGGTCTGTGCGCTTACTATTGCACTCATTTCTAAAGCACATTCGACTAACAGATTCTAAATGAAATATACAGAATGCACATAGGCAAAGGAAAGCGCATGTACATGCTATGCACAGTTATCAGAAAGCACTACTACTCCAAAAACAAAGAAATCCATATCGCCATTAACAACACTGCTATTAACACACATATTTACTAACCTTTTTCTTTCACAATTGTAGTGTAGACCACTCCCCTGAAAAGCAGCAGTGTCTGAAGTATGAAGGAGAACTCTTAAGAAACCTATTCTTTCCATCCAAAAAAGTAAGTGCAATACTGCCATAATGTTCTAACTGTTAATCAAACACTGTAGAATTCTAGTATTCTACAACAAACAATTGTACTAACCCTGCAACATTAGATTCAGTATTAGTACTTCCCCTCACCAGCTCCATACTTTGTATTGTAATCTGAACACCAACAACATGCAAATACAAGAATAGCCTTCCCAACCTGATGTAGCAGCCCATTGCACAATCACACACCTCCACGTACATCCTTACCATCATACTCAGACACACATGCACAAAGCACACATACACTGCACAAGATCCAACCCATACTTTCTTTTTTTCTCCAACAGACCCGAAAGAATGCCTACCAAAAATAAACTCTGTAGAAAGTAATGCAAGGGTAAACGAAATCAAACTAAAACTCTCCAAAATAAGTATCCACCTCTAGCAGAATTTGTACAAAAAGTTCAAACAAAACAGCTAATACAGTCATCAAACGACACAAAACAAGCTTCCAGTACAGAAAATGTGCCTCCTCTTTCAAAATGTAAAACGAAACAGAAAGTGATTAACAACACTGCAGCTACCACTAGTGCTAACACTGCACCTATAAATCTTGATGTAGCGGCAACTAAGCATACCAAAAAAATTATTTCACAAAAAATGTTCCGCCACAGAGTCCTTCAATCCTTCAGACGCTCATAAAAACAGGAGAGAAATCATGCGCAACCCTTAAAACCTACCGTAGAAAATTAATGCTAGAAGCTCTCACGGACAGTGCAAACCTTCTCAAAGGAAATTATTTATTTTAGTTTTAAACAGAATGAAACCACTAACAAAACTAAGTACTAAACTACAAAAAGACTTCTCAATAAATGGAATATCAACAAAGATAGCTTCACAAACATCTGTGCAGGTGAATGGAGTCACACCATGAGCACAGAACCATATTTCAATGAAAAAGCATAAGAGCAAATAAACCCAATTGCCATATATAGCAGTGGGCGAGGGTATGAAAAACTTAATAATACCATTATGGAACAAGAAACGCTGCTCACAAAAATATCCCCAGAAAACTCAATATAAACTCTCCATTCCGCTGAACCAATACGTCCAGTCTACAAATGGCCGTGCACATCAATGTGTAACATAGCCAAAAAATCAGTCAAATCTTTACACCAGTTCCTCAATCAGTATGTGAAAGGCAAAGACAAATTCAAAATGAAACATGTCTGTTGTATATTACTATATATTACTATATATTTCCTGTTTTGCTTCTCTATTTTTGCCATTTGCTCCTGTAACTAAGCTTCAAGTTGTCTTATAAAATGCGCCCGTTACCCCCGGGTCTGTTGCGCAATACAAGTTAAAAAAAAACAAACAAACAAACTACTACAAAATATGTACGCCTATCCAGTGCGCAAATACAGAGGACTACAAGGACATTCATTAGCCTGCATTTCTGGAACTATTTGCAAAAGCACCTTCCACCAATTTGCAAAAGCACCTTCCACCATATCAAAATGATATCAACACATCATTCAACTATAAGAAATCTGGTCCATAAACTGTACTATGCCAAAAGTCCTGCTTTAGCACTAGCCAATTTAAATAACAATCTTTTACATGGTACAGACAAACAACTACTCGAAGAAATAGAGCATATCCAGAGAAAATATTTTGGAATTGAAAGCCACTTACAAAATGCAATAGGTTTACAACAGACTAGCAACAACTGTACAGATGGCAACCGTCTTTCACACACATACAAAAAAGAAATATTCAAGTTTAAAAGTACATCTGCTGAAGTACCAAACCGTGTGTGCGTGTTGCCGGAGGACTTTTTATAAAAATAGCTCAAAAACGGTAGACATAACTTACAAAATAGAAGACAATGAAGATTCCAAATGGTTCCAATTTAGCTCTCTGTCTTATAGCAGAAAACAAATATGAGATTACTGACCCATTAATACTTTGCAGTTACTGCACTGCAAAATTTGACAACAACCAAACACCTTCATGTGCTATCACAAATAACTTGGAATTATTCCCATTACCAAAACCCCTGCAACAACTCAACTTATACGAGAGCACCATAATTCAAACAGTGCACCACTTTCGGCAATAATACTCCTTCAACCAAAAACAGCAAAACTACCTCCCTCTGAACTAGTGAAAGGCATTCATGGCAAAGTAGTTTATTTGCAATTAGATCTCAAAGAAAATGTACACACTCTGGGAGTGCAACATCCAATAGATCAATCTTTAATTATCTTAGTAAATGGCGTACCTACAAAACAATTTGGCAACAACTTGTGGACTTACATAAAGTTAGACAAGCCCTGCAATATCTAAAAGACAAAAATGAAAACTACAGAGAAATTAATATTGTAGAAAACCTAAGGGAAACCACTGAAATATTTCAAGAGTCATCAGAAACTGGTCAATTTCAACGTCTAGATCCTGCTAGAGAATCCAATATTTTAGACCATTATACAATTCATCCATTACACTCTAAAGACACCATAGATGATGCACTGAAAACGCACCAAATGCGGCATGCCGAAGGATCTCCAATCAGCATATGGGTAAAAAAGTATAGAAGAACATACCTTTCTTCTACTCTTTCCTACAGGGAAAGGAGGAAGGTACGATGATAGACCTATACAAATAACAGCATCAGAATACTGCTCTTTACGAATGTATTCTGAAGACCACAGATTCAGACAAAACATGGAATACATATTCCACCTACTCTTTCAAAGTGAATTAGCAACTCTATTCTATGGAGTTGCATACACATTGAAATCAGGTACCCATTTTCAAAATATTTCAGCCACGGAATTACTACAAAACCTGCAAGAAAAAGATGAGATTTCACAGTCAAGCATTACAAATGTTTTAGCAAACATGCATGGTACAAAAGAATACTGGTTCAGACGTCACAGAGATGTACTCTGTATGATGAGAAACTTTGGCCCACCCACTTGGTTTGTGACATTAACAGGCCGATTCATGGAATTAACGTGCGCCAAAAATTCCGGCGCAGAGGTCCCAAAACGTGCGATTCGAAGTAAAAGTGCGAAAATCGCAGTGCAACTGCGAAAATCGCAGGGAAACCAGCGCACATCGATTCATGGAAGTCCGGGCGCGAGAAAAATATTAGATGTGCGCTGAAAAAGTGCACGGCGCATGCCGGCGCACAGGTCATCCAACGGCGTGTGCCACGGCCGCTGCGAAATCGCAAATAGCCCGGCGCACATTACAAAAGTAGACGGAACAACACGGGGCGTAACATTCGGAATGGGGAACAACGCGTGAAAATATGGGTGTCACGGGGGAAGTACAGGAGTCAAGTGCGCGGAACGCCCACACGCTCGTCTACAACTGGCATTCATGGAATCGAATAGGGCAAACCAGCAAACGGTCAAAGACGCGCACAGGGCCAAACAAGTACGCCACAAGAAAGCAGGCGGCAGCGTCCCTGCGCCTGAAATAAATGTGCGCCAAAATGTGCACTAACAAAAAGCACCCATATGCAGCTATGATGAATGATCCATACTGTGGCCCTGTAGGACAAATGAGGTGCAAAGGGGTACCGACAAACACGGACACCCGCTGTGTGAAAAATAGCATGTGCGTGTATTACAGGGTGCTAGGGAAGTTCCACACACAATTGGCCTGGGCACGTGTATTCCGGGGTGAGCGGGAAGTTCCACACACGATTTCAGCAGGGTACGTGTATTTCGGGGTGCGCAGGAAGTTTCACACGTGAATTTGCAGGGTACGTGTATTTTGGTGTGCGCTTGAAGTTCCACACGCAGTTTCAGCAGGGTATGTGTACTCCGGGTGCGCGGGAAATTCCACACGCAAATCCAGCAGCCTACGTGTATTTCGGGGGTGCCGGGGAGTCCCACACGTGAATTGGCCGTGTGGGTCCTCCCAGCTGTTCCCTCTACACCCTCCACGGCCCCTGCGGGCGGCCCACACCACAGGGGACAACCCTGCATCCCTGCACATGTCCCGCAGGCAGCCCATCCACCATGGCCATGCCCCCAAGCCAACCCATATGTCACCTTGCACTACTGCCCACCAACGCATGTCTCCCAGCACCCCCACCCCCCAGCATCCAGGGGCACCCTCCACTAGGCCCCCACTCATGTCCCTCTGCACTCCACCCCCCAGCATCCAGGGGCACCCTCCACCAGACCCCCACTCCTGTCTCCCTGCACCCCCACCCCCCAGCACTGTGGGGCACCCTCCACCAGGACCCCAATCATGTCCAACTCATGTCCCCCTGCACCCCCACCCCCCCGCATCCAGGGGCACCCTCCACCAGGCCCCCACTCCTGTCTCCCTGCACCCCCACCCCCCAGCACTGTGGGGCACCCTCCACCAGGACCCCACTCATGTTCAACTCATGTCCCCCTGCACCCCCACCCCCCCTGCATCCAGGGGCACCCCCCACCAGGCCCCCACTCCTGTCTCCCTGCACCCCCACCCCCCAGCACTGTAGGGCACCCTCCACCAGGCCCCCACTCCTGTCTCCCTGCACCCCCACCCCCTGCATCCACGGGCACCCTCCACCAGGCCCCCACTCCTGTCTCCCTGCACCCCCACCCCCCAGCACTGTAGGGCACCCTCCACCAGGCCCCACTCCTATCTCCCTGCACCCCCACCCCCCTACATCCAGGGGCACCCTCCACCAGGCCCCCACTCATGTCCAACTCATGTCCCCCTGCACCCCCACACCCCAGCAGTCAGGGGCACTGTCCACCAGGCCCCCACTCATGTCTCCCAGCACCCCCACCCCCCAGCATCCAGGGGCACCCTCCACCAGGCCCCCACTCATGTCTCCCAGCACCCACACCCCCCAGCAGTGCAGGTGCACACTCTACCATGCCCCCACACATGTCTCCCAGCACCCCCACCCCCCAGAATCCAGAGGCACCCTCCACCAAGCCCCCACACATGTCTCCCCCCCCCACCCCCCAGCAGTGCGATTTGCCTGGGTATGTGTATTTCAGGGGTGCACGGGTAGTCTTACACGCGATTTCATCAGGGTACGTGTATTATGGGTCCGCGTGAACTTCCACACGCGATATCAGCAGGGTACGTGTATTATGGGGTTTGCGGGAAGTTCCACACGCGATTGTCCTGGGTACGTGTATTTCGGTGTGCGTGGGAAGTTTCACACGCAAATTTGCAGGGTACGTGTATTTCGGTGTGCGCGTGAAGTTCCACATGCAATTTCAGCAGGATACGTGTACTCCGGGTGCGCGGGAAATTCCACACGCAAATCCAGCAGCCTACGTGTATTTCGGGGGTGCCGGGGAGTCCCACACGTGAATTGGCCCTGTGGGTCCTCCTAGCTGTTCCCTCTACACCCTCCACGGCCCCTGTAGGCGGCCCACACCACAGGGGACTACCCTGCACCCCTGCACATGTCCCGCAGGCAGCCCATCTACCATGGCCATGCCCCCCAGCCAACCCACATGTCACCTTGCACTACTGCCCACCAATGCATGTCTCCCAGCACCCCCACCCCCCAGGATCCAGGGGCACCCTCCACCAGGCCCCCACTCATGTCCCCCTGCACCCCCAACCCCCAGCATCCAGGGGCACCCTCCACCAGGCCCCCACTCCTGTCTCCCTGCACCCCCACCCCCCAGCACTGTGGGGCACCCTCCACCAGGACCCCACTCATGTCCAACTCATGTCCCCCTGCACCCCACCACCCTGCATCCAGGGGCACCCTCCACCAGGCCCCCACTCCTGTCTCCCTGCACCCCCACCCCCCAGCACTGTAGGGCACCCTCCACCAGGCCCCCACTCCTGTCTCCCTGCACCCCCAACCCCCTGCATCCAGGGGCACCCTCCACCAGGCCCCCACTCCTGTCTCCCTGCACCCCCACCCCCCAGCACTGTAGGGCACCCTCCACCAGGCCCCCACTCCTGTCTCCCTGCACCCCCACCCCCCTGCATCCAGGGGCACCCTCCACCAGGCCCCCACTCATGTCCAACTCATGTCCCCCTGCACCCCCACTCTCCTGCATCCAGGGGCACCCTCCACCAGGACCCCACTCCTGTCTCCCTGCACCCCCACACCCCAGCAGTCAGGGGCACCGTCCACCAGGCCCCCACTCATGTCTCCCAGCACCCCCACCCCCCAGCATCCAGGGGCACCCTCCACCAGGCCCCCACTCATGTCTCCCAGCACCCCCACCCCCCAGCAGTGCCGGGGCACACTCCACCATGCCCCCACACGTGTCTCCCAGCACCCCCCCAGCATCCAGGGGCACCCTCCACCAGGCCCCCACACATGTCTCCCACGCCCCACCCCCCAGCAGTGCGATTTTCCTGGGTACGTGTATTTCAGGGGTGCGCGGGTAGTCTTACACGCGATTTCATCAGGGTACGTGTTTTATGGGTCTGCGTGAACTTCCACACGCGATATCAGCAGGGTACGTGTATTATGGGGTTCGCGGGAAGTTCCACACGCGATTGTCCTGGGTACGTGTATTTCGGTGTGTGCGGGAAGTTTCACACGCGAATTTGCAGGGTACGTGTATTTCGGTGTGCGCGTGAAGTTCCACACGCAATTTCAGCAGGGTACGTGTACTCCGGGTGCGCGGGAAATTCCACACGCGAATCCAGCAGCCTACGTGTATTTCGGGGGTGCCGGGGAGTCCCACACGTGAATTGGCCGTGTGGGTCCTCCCAGCTGTTCCCTCTACACCCTCCACGGCCCCTGCAGGCAGCCCACACCACAGGGGACTACCCTGCACCCCTGCACATGTCTGGCAGGCAGCCCATGGCCATGCCCCCCAGCCAACCCACTTGTCACCTTGCACTACTGCCCACCAATGCATGTCTCCCAGCACCCCCACCCCCCAGCATCCAGGGGCACCCTCCACCAGGCCTCCACTCCTGTCTCCCTGCACCCCCACCCCCCAGCAATGTGGGGCACCCTCCACCAGGCCCCCACTCATGTCCAACTCATGTCCCCGTGCACCCCCTCCCCCCTGCATCTAGGGGCACCCTCCACCACGCCCCTACTCCTGTCTCCCTGCACCCCCACGCCCCAGCACTGTAGGGCACCCTCCACCAGGCCCCCACTCCTGTCTCCCTGCACCCCTACCCCCTGCATCCAGGGGCACCCTCCACCAGGCCCCTACTCATGTTCAACTCATGTCCCCCTGCACCTCCACTCTCCTGCATCCAGGGGCACCCTCCACCAGGACCCCACTCCTGTCTCCCTGCACCCCCACCCACCAGCACTGTAGGGCACCCTCCACCAGGCCCCCACTCCTGTCTCCCTGCACCCCCACCCCCCTGCATCCAGGGGCACCCTCCACCAGGCCCCCACTCCTGTCTCCGTGCAGCCCCACCCCCTTGCATCCAGGGGCACCCTCCACCAGGCCCCCCCTCCTGTCTCCCTGCACCCCCACCCTTCTGCATCCAGGGGCACTCTCCATCATGCCCCCACTCCTGTCTCCCTGCACCCCCACCCCCCAGCACTGTAGGGCACTCTCCACCAGGCCCCCACTCCTGTCTCCCTGCACCCCCACACCCCTGCATCCAGGGGCACCCTCCACCAGGCCCCCACTCATGTCTCCCAGCCTCCCACCCCCCAGCAGTGCGATTTGCCTGGGTACAAGTATTTCAGGGGTACGTGGGTAGTCTTACATGCGATTTTATCAGGGTATGTGTATTATGGGTCCGCGTGAACTTCCACACGCAATATCAGCAGGGTACGTGTATTATGGGGTTTGCGGGAAGTTCCACACGCGATTGTTCTGGGTACGTGTATTTCGGGGTGCGTGGGAAGTTTCACACGCAAATTTGCAGGGTACGTGTATTTCGGTGTGCGCGTGAAGTTCCACACGCAATTTCAGCAGGGTACGTGTACTCCGGGTGCGCGGGAAATTCCACACGCGAATCCAGCAGCCTACATGTATTTCGGGGGTGTCGGGGAGTCCCACACGTGAATTGGCTGTGTGGGTCCTCCGAGCTGTTCCCTCTACACCCTCCACGGCCCCTGCAGGAGGCCCACACCACAGGGGACTACCCTGCACCCCTGCACATGTCCCGCAGGCAGCCCATCCACCATGGCCATGCCCCCCAGCCAACCCACATGTCACCTTGCACTACTGCCCACCAACGCATGCCTCCCAGCACCCCCACCCCCCAGCATCCAGGGGCACCCTCCACCAGGCCCCCAATCATGTTCCCCTGCACCCCCACCCCCCAGCATCCAGGGGCACCCTCCACCAGGCCCCGACTCCTGTCTCCCTGCACCCCCACCCCCCAGCACTGTGGGGCACCCTCCAGCAGGACACAACTCCTTTCTCCCTGCACCCCCACACCCTGCATCCAGGGGCACCCTCCACCAGGCCCCCCCTCATGTCCAACTCATGTCCCCCTGCACCCCCACACCCCAGCAGTCAGGAGCACCATCCACCAGGCCCCCACTCATGTCTAACAGCACCCCCAGCATCCAGAGGCACCCTCCACCGTGCCCCCACTCATGTCTCCCAGCACCCCCACCCCCCAGCAGTGCAGGGGCACACTCCACCATGCCCCCACACATGTCTCCCAGCACCCCCACCCCCCAGCATCCAGGGGCACCCTCCACCAGGCCCCCACACATGTCTCCCACCCCCCACCCCCCAGCAGTGCTATTTGCCTGGGTACGTGTATTTCAGGGGTGCGCGGGTAGTCTTACACGCAATTTCATCAGGGTACATGTATTATGGGCCCGCGTGAACTTCCACACGCGATATCAGCAGGGTACATGTATTATGGGGTTCGCGGGAAGTTCCACACGCGATTGTCCCGGGTACGTGTATTTCGGTGTGCGCGGGAAGTTTCACACGCGAATTTGCAGGGTACGTGTGTTTCGGTGTGCGCGTGAAGTTCCACACGCAATTTCAGCAGGGTACGTGTACTCGGGGTGCGCGGGAAATTCCACACGCGAATCCAGCAGCCTACATGTATTTCGGGGGTGCCGGGGAGTCCCACACGTGAATTGGCCTTCTGGGTCCTCCCAGCTGTTCCCTCTACACCCTCCACGGCCCCTGCAGGCAGCCTACACCACAGGGGACTACCCTACACCACTGCACATGTCCCGCAGGCAGCCCATCCACCATGGCCATGCCCCCCAGCCAACCCACATGTCACCTTGCACTACTGCCCACCAATGCATGTCTCCCAGCACCCCCACCCCCCAGCATCCAGGGGCACTCTCCACCTGGCCCCCACTCATGTCCCCCTGTACCCCCACCCCCCAGCATCCAGGGGCACCCTCCACCAGGCCCCCACTCCTGTCTCCCTGCACCCCCACCCCCCAGCACTGTGGGGCACCCTCCACCAGGCCCCCACTCATGTCCAACTCATGTCCCCCTGCACCCCCACCCCCCTGCATCTAGGGGCACCCTCCACCAGGCCCCTACTCCTGTCTCCCTGCACCCCTACTCCCCAGCACTGTAGGGAACCCTCCACCAGACCCCCACTCCTGTCTCCCTGCACCCCCACCCCCCTGCATCCAGGGGCACCCTCCACCAGGCCCCCACGCATGTCCAACTCATGTCCCCCTGCAACCCCACCCCCCTGCATCCCGGGGCACCTTCCACCAGGCCCCCACTCCTGTCTCCCTGCACCCCCACCCCCAGCACTGCAGGGCACCCTCCACCAGGCCCCCACTCCTGTCTCCCTGCACCCCCACCCCCCTGCATCCAGGGGCACCCTCCACTAGGCCCCCACTCCTGTCTCCCTGCACCCCCACCCCCCTGCATCCGGGGGCACCCTCCACCAGCCCCCCACTCCTGTCTCCCTGCACCCCCACCCCCCTGCATCCAGGGGCACCCTCCACCAGGCCCCCACTACTGTCTCCCTGCACCCCCACCCCCCTGCATCCAGGGGCACCCTCCACCAGGCCCCCACTCCTGTCTCCCTGCACCCCCACCCCCCAGCACTGTAGGGCACCCTCCACCAGGCCCCCACTCCTGTATCCCTGCACCCCCACCCCCCTGCATCCAGGGAAACCCTCCACCAGGCCCCCACTCATGTCCAACTCATGTCCCCCTGCACCCCCACCCCCCAGCACTGTAGGGCACCCTCCACCAGGCCCCCACTCATGTCTACCAGGCAGTGCGATTTTCCTGGGTACGTGTATTTCAGGGGTGCGCGGGTAGTCTTACATGCGATTTCATCAGGGTACGTGTATTATGGGTCTGCGTGAACTTCCACACGCGATATCAGCAGGGTACGTGTATTATGGGGTTTGCGGGAAGTTCCACACGCGATTGTTCTGGGTACGTGTATTTCGGGGTGCGCGGGAAGTTTCACACGCAAATTTGCAGGGTACGTGTATTTCGGTGTGCGCGTGAAGTTCCACATGCAATTTCAGCAGGGTACGTGTACTCCGGGTGCGTGGGAAATTCCACACGCGAATCCAGCAGCCTACGTGTATTTCAGGGGTGCCGGGGAGTCCCACACGTGAATTGGCCGTGTGAGTCCTCCCAGCTGTTCCCTCTACACCCTCCACAACCCCTGCAGGCGGCCCACAGCACAGGGGAGTACCCTGCACCCCTGCACATGTCCGACAGGCAGCCCATCCACCATGGCCATGCCCCCCAGCCAACCCACATGTCACCTTGCACTACTGCCCACCAACGCATGTCTCCCAGCACCCCCACCCCCCAGCATCCAGGGGCACCCTCCACCAGGCCCCCACTCCTGCCTCCCTGCACCCCCACCCCCCAGCACTGTGGGGCACCCTCCACCAGGACCCCACTCATGTCCCCCTGCACCCTCCCCCTTGCATCCAGGGGCACCCTCCACCAGGGCCCCACTCATGTCCAACTCATGTCCACCTGCACCCCCACACCCCTGCATCCAGGGGCACCCTCCACCAGGACCCCACTCCTGTCTCCCTGCACCCCCACCCCCCAGCACTGTAGGGCACCCTCCTCCAGGCCCCCACTCCTGTCTCCCTGCACCCCCACCCCCTGCATCCAGGGGCACCCTCCACCAGGCCCCCACTCCTGTCTCCCTGCACCAACACCCCCCGGCATCGAGTGGCACTCTCCACCGGGCCCCCACTCCTGTCTCCCTGCACCCCCACCCCCAGCACTGTAGGGCACCCTCCACCAGGCCCCCACTCCTGTATTTCAGTGGTGCGCGGGTAGTCTTACAGGCGATTTCATCAGGGTACGTGTATTATGGGTCCGCGTGAACTTCCACCCGTGATATCAGCAGGGTACATGTATTACAGGGTTTGCGGGAAGTTCCACACGCGATTGCCCTGGGTACGTGTATTTCGGGGTGCGCGGGAAGTTTCACACGCAAATTTGCAGGGTACGTGTATTTCGGTGTGCGCGTGAAGTTCCACACGCGACTGGGCCTGTGAGAGTGGGGTACGTGTATTCCAGGGGTGGGAGGGAATATTTACTCGCGACTGGGCCTGGGAGAGCGTGTTACGTGTATTCCTGGGGTGGGCGGGAAGATTTACACGGTCGCCTACAATGCGCCAAAAAAAAAGGTCCAATCCGGAAACACGTACGCCAGCATGAAGCAGGCGCACGTCCCGCGCAGCATAAAAGAGTGCGCAAACAACAAACACGCTCAGACGCCTGGATGAATATACCGTTCCTAGCAGCAGTGGCCGTGGAATACCGCAGGAGGAGGAGAAGGATAATCAGGGCCAGAATCTTCACACCCAGAACCAGCCTATTTGGTATGCCTGATGAGCAGGTGTATGGGAGGTACAGGTTTCCACCACACATAATACTCAACCTGGTCAGTGAGTGGGAGGATGACCTCACATCACCCACCCTGTGCTCCCAAGCACTCAGCCCCCTGGAGAAGGTCCTCAATGTCCTGCACTTCTTGGCTACCGGATCATTTCAGCGGACAAGTGCCATAGTGGGGGGGTGTCACAGGCCACGCAGTCACGGTGCCTACACCAGGTGTTGGCCATCATCACTGCATGCCCATCAGTCCGCAGGCACATATACCTGCCCAGATCACCTGCAGAAAGGCAGGCTGTCAGCCAGGATTTCTACAGGGTGGCACACTTCCCCAAAGTGCTAGGTGCATTGATTGCACCCATGTGGCTCTACGTCCCCCCAGGGCATCTGAGCACATCTATAGAAACCGCAAGCACTGGCATTCCATCAACATCCAGGTAGCATGTGATGCCAAGGGAATCATCACCTCAGTATATGCCAACTATCCAGGGTCCACCCACGACAGCTTCATTTACAGGATGTCAACCCTAAACCGGGACATGGAAGCTGGGCGGCATGGCGATGCATGGCTGCTTGGTGAGTATAAATGCCACAGCACACGCATGCATGACAGATACAGAGTAATGTCACTACCCCACTAATGATCCCCATCACCACCTCCCCAGGGGACAGTGCCTACCCTCTGAGTACCCACATGATGACGCCAATTCGGAACCCCATCACCCCTCCCGAGGTAAGATACAACACAACCCATATTGCAACACGGGGCATAGTGGAGCGCACATTCGGAGTGCTCAAGTCATGCTTTCGCTCCCTTTACCGTTCTGGCGGGCAGCTGTTATACGCTCCCCCAGTAGTGTGCAGGATCATAGTGGCAGCATGTGTCCTGCACAATGTTGCAACACGCCGGGGCCTGGCTGTGGACATGGTGGTGCCCCCACAACCCCAACCACATGCACGCCCGCTGCGCATGGGAGGAGAAAGGGCATGGGGTGAGGCAGCCCGTACGAAGCTGGTGGCTAATTACTTCACATAGAAATCACACCCCTGTGGAGTGCACACAGCCCTGGCACATACCATCTGACAATCAATGATGACTCAATCTGACAATTATGATGAATTAAGGGACAGTCAACTGTCAGAACCATAGCAGCCTGAGATTGTTCATCTGGAAGTGTCACAATATGTGCATCCCTACCTACACAAACACCACCAATACAGTGTCATCAAAAGACACACTTCTATGCAGCAGAAATGAATACCCACTTGCAAAATACAACATGAGAACAGTGCCATGTCACCCAACCCCTCCCCGGCACCGCCACACAACACACCATGGCATGAAATGCTATGTGAGAGCAAACAAATTAATCCCCACAACATGACTCAAGTGTCACAAACTACAGTGTCCCTAATGGAAACTGGCCACACATGAAATGCTCACAGTAATGCAGGACCAACAACACACATTACCAAATACTTACCAATAATACTAATCACCTACACAACCTCCAACCTACCATAAACATGACAGTACGGACTTAAAAAATGGTAGCCTCACTACCTGATAATGCCAGCACTTCGAACACTTCCAACTGGACAGTGTTAGCGCCACGCAAAAGTGAAGGTGCACTACTTACAACATGGACTCCATTTCCAAAGTAGACCGCCTTGTGAAGACATGACAAATGGACCTACAAATCAGGAGGATGAGATGGATGCAGAGGCACATATCAATACACCATGCAGTGTACAATACAACAACAATAAGCACTAGGAATGTATACACAGTATTGACTACAGACTGCCCACACATCAAATGGGAGTCCGACGTCACCGTGTAAATCAATGTCACTTGGGCACACCCTTTGCAAGCCCATGGAAACAGGAAGCAGGGGGGGTGTGTGTCACAAAAACCCAAGCATCTGACCCAAATTCAGGACAAGCCTGCATGTGCCCAGCCACAATACAGCGTATGCCCACGGGACCCACACAAGGCAACACACTGTCCAAAAAATCAAAAATCAAAAATCAAAAATGGCCATGAATGGGCCAGGGGGGTGGGGGAGGCCACCCAGGAGGTCCGAGGACAGGGTGCACACCAAAACCCACCTGTGTGGATCTTGCGAAAAAAAAAACACCTCCATGGGCTCATGGCCTGCACGGCTACCCGATTGTGAGAGATTCGCTGCTGTCGCTCTCCTCACCCTCTGCAGCTGCATCAGGAGGTGGTGGCACTATGGGAGGCAGCCCACGCAAAGCCCTAGTCTGGTCCTCCATGGCAGCAAGCATGCGGATGTGGAAGGTCTGGTTCTGGAGGATAATCGTGCGGAGGTCCCCATGCAACAACTCACGGGATGCCCGGACCTCCTCCCTAGTTGCCTGCATCTCAGCTGAGAGCGTACGTGTGAGCCGCTCCAGCTGCTGTTCTGTCCTTGTGTTAGTTGAAGCCTCGAGCTCAACAAGAGTTACCCTGAGCTGACAGAGTTCCACCCTCAGGGCTTCTCTGTGGCCCTGGGACTCAATAGAAATGGCTTCCCGCAGAGTCTCCAGTGCCGCGTGCCTGTCCCTGTTGGACACCAACATGTCCTCCCTGTTGACTGGCAAATGGAGTCTGTTGCCTGCTGTAGTTGTTCAATCAGCCTTTCTTGGGGGACAATGGAAGTGGCCACCCTATCCATGGCCTGAGCCATCATCTCAGATGATGCTGCCTGTTGGTTTGCCATACCGTATATGGATTGCTCCCATGCGGTATTGCCAGGTGGCGTAGGGCCACCGCGTCGGCGGGCACCATACCTGTCTGGGGCAAGGTCGAACTGCGCCTTGCTGTGCCGGCACTGCCTGAGGCTGCAGGACTACATTCCCCCTTCTGATCTTCTGGCCCTGGAACAGGATCAGATGTTGCGGAGTGTGACCCTGCATCCGTAACCACCAAAGGCGGACCTACCAACACTGACATCCCCATTGAGGGTTCTACCCCTGGTGCAGGTGGGTTGGACAGTACAGAATCCCTCCCAGAAACACTCACCTGCGACGGCACATAGGTCTCATCATCCGAATCGACACCTGAAGAGAGCTCGGGGGAGGTGCACCCAGAGAAACCCCATGAGATGATGGTCTGCAGCAAGTGTGGGTTCTCACCCACCACCGCACCACGTCCCTCACTGGTGCCCGGTCGGGCCTGAGACCCCTCCTGGGTCTGCACCATCTCCACAACCCCAGCAGTATCAAGTGCGTCATCCCCTGCAAAGACATGAAAGAAAAGAAATGGGAACAGGCATTAGCACCATGGCACACAATTAGGGCTGAGAAGCAACAGAAACAGTACTTCATTGACACATGTCCCACATGACTATAACCCTCCCATGCATGCACCGTCACTGCGTATGAAGGGGAGGCAAATGGCACACATTGATGACACCAACATGGAAGACCAACACATTTGCTGCATGCTGGCTAGCAGTGCCATCACACATTGGCCTGTGATTGGCATGTCCAATACACATACATGACACATGCCATCACACAGATGGCATGCACCATAGCCATGTCACACATGTGACAATAGAACGGAGAAATGCCTAGTGAAAGTGGTGGAATGCAGACAATCAGCCTGAATGAACACAGAATAATACGCAACTATGTTGTGGCAAGATGACACTTCAAGGGCAACTGGCGTGAGGTTGGGCTGAATGTCTACTGTTGCCAGAAGGGATACTGCAATACCCAAATCCTGGTGCACAGAATGTATTGGATGAAGCACATGGGTGACCCAAACCACTCAGGCACACACACCCTTACCTGGCACTCAATCAGAAGCCCTCACACACACACCATGCACATGGATAACACTCACCGGACAATGCCTCGTAATCTGGCAGGTCTCCCACGCCTTGGATCTGTTCCTCCGTGACGTAGGTCCCAGCAACATACTCATGTGGAGTGAGTTCTATGTCCTCCCCTGGAGACCCACCTCCAGTCCCTAGAGTTGCGGCATGACTTGAGGCCAGCTTTTTCTTTGCTCTGCGCTTCAGGTCATTCTAGCACTTGTAGCAATCATTAGCTGTGCGCCTCACGAATCCAAGGGCACTTATGAGGTCCACAATGGTCTGCCAGTGTGCCTGACGTTGTGCAGGTGTGGTCTTGCATCCTGCAGTAATCACCATTTCGCTGTCATGTGCAGACACATACTCAACAAGTGCATCAAGTTCGGCCTGATTGAAGCTAGGCTTCCTTGGTGGGCCGGACTGTGTAGCCGTGTCTGGGGCATCAGCCTGTACTGGACGAGCACTCTTCCTCTTCCACTTTGAAGGTGGTGGGGATCCTGAGTGTCCTACGCCGCTCTGGACACTAGGGGCAGGAGCCCCGGTGGACTGTGGACTAGGAGTGTTGGAATGAACACTCACCATGGGACTTGGTGCAGGCATTAGCTGAAGTGTGATGTAGTCAGGGGGAACGTCAGCAGGATGGACTGGGACCGACACTGTCCTGGCTGGGAGACTCAGAGCTGGGGTGGATGGAGCTGCACCTGCCCCTGCAGCCTCCCCACCCTGCCTACTCGGGGCAGCAGATGACATAACTGCCCCTGATCCACGTGGCCTGGTGACACCAACGTGCACCGCCACACATGGCCTAGACCTGCTGACCTGGAAGTCAGCCATGGAGTCACCCTGTGCCAGGTCTGGTGCCACAATGGGCTGGTCCAACAAGGGCTGAGCAGGGATGGTGTCAGCCACGTTATCCTCAACCGGGGGGGTATGGGTGTCCCTGACTGGTCACCCACACATGGGGGGCTAGGGGCACCTTGCAAGTCCCGGCCACGTCCCCTACCATATCCACCACGGCCACCTCTTGTGGCTCGGCCACCTTTGCCACCCTTACCGCATGCTCGCCTCCCAACCATGGCACTGATGTTGTTGTGTGCATGGGAGTTGCAGTAAACTATTGTCCTGGGCAATTGGGGGGGCCAAAGGGGTAGGGTACTAGATGGAATTCGTACCCTAGTGCTCTAGCAAGGCTGTATGTGACCCCTGGGGGAAGATGACAGGTCACGCAACGCACAGGCACCCCAAAAAAGGGAGATAATGTGCACGCAACCCCTCCTATACCACGTGCGTGGAAAAATAAACCTGCACTACGCTGTGTCACCCAGAAACACAAAAATGAACGTATGCGTGTCACACGCAGCCTAGACTGACCTCTGACGGCGTAGGCAACACACGGGGCAAGCACAGATGTTAAATACATGTGCGACTCACCGTCTGCCAGGAAAAATCGCGTGAAAAATACGCACACACCCCCACCAAAAGAAGAATTGTACGCTGTCTGAGGAGACAGGACAACAGGAGAAGTGAACGCTGTTTGAGGAAACAGGCCCAGGAAAAAGACAAAAAGAGAAAAAGCTGTCAGAGGTAACAGGGAGTACGAACTTGGAACGTCGTGAAGTAAATCGCTTGTGAACCGACAAGAAGTACAGATTTCACCCACTCGCTCTCCACGAAAAGCACATACAAGGAAATGGCGTTCTACACGTACCTTTTAAACATGCCCACACGTCCAGCGTCACTTCCGCGTGTACGCGCTAAGGCCCTATCCTCCAATTACATGAGCTGACACTCTGACGTGCAGTCATAGGGAAACGCCCGCGCACGCACGTCACAGATGTGCATACGCGCTGAGGCCCTTTCCACCAATTGCACGCTATGACACTCTGACATGCTTATTTTTTCTACGCACCATGGAAAACGCACGTGCGCGTAACGTCATAGATGCGCCTACACGCTGGGGGCCTTTGGGCCAATGAATTCGCGTATGTTTGCTGACGCGCTTACGCGCTAAGGCCCTTTCCTCGAATTACACGCAGACGTGCTTGATTTTCACGTGCCAAATCACTCCGTATCAAGCTGGCCACGCGTAAGCACACGGAAGACCACGCTCCTGCCCAGAAGGCCGAATTACTGCCCCCCAGATCCCCGAGCACGCTCCCACCTGCCATCTGCTGCTGCCTGATTGCCTACTGCCCACGTGCCCTGCCATTTGCTGCCTGCACATCAGCCAGGGGTGCTGTTGCTGTGACCACCCCTGCTGGAACCGAAGACTCCCGACTGGGATTCCATCGCTCCACAGACCAGCCCCAGGACCCAGTTGCCCACCCACTCCTGCCTCTGGGGTTGTCATGTCGGGCACTGCAACATCTAACACCACTGGCAACCCCCAGCCAGAGAGGCAGAGGGCCACCAGCTTCACTGCCACCGAAGTTGGTGTCCTGGTGGAGCAAGTCCTGGGCAGTATGATGCCCTCTTCGAAGGTTTGCGCGCCGACAAGGAAGGACGGACTCGGATCTGGACGGACATCGTGACTGCCATCAACGCGGAGGGGGTGGCAGTCCGACTATTCCATCATGTCAAGAAGCGCTGGGAGGACTTCAGGTCCAGGACCCTCAACAAGGCCCGGCGCCTCTTGAAGGCAGCGGATGCTAAGGGGCGCCGGGGCCACTTGTCGGACGATCAGATGAGGGTCCTGGAATGCATATCCCCAGTGCTCCACGTCCAGGTCCTTGAGAGGCAGACCTGTCTGGAGTCGAGCGGTAAGTGTACATGCATCATGATTGTAAGCTGTGCGTGTGGTGGTGTGCCAGTAGTGTGCAGGTTGGACATGTGTTTTTATGGGGCCAAGTATGGGGGGGGTTTACAGGGCCGTGAGGCTAACACATGCGAGGGTTCTCATGTGTGAGACATGGATGGTGCTTGTGTGTGTAGGCTTGCATGCCAAATGCAGATGTGTGGGCACACATGTTTGGATGAATGTGTTGTAACGCTCACCTGATTCCCGTAGAGGCGCCGGTCTTGACTGGGCGTAACCGTATCTTCAAAGGTGATGTGTAACACACGGCTGGCTCTTTGGGCTGGACCTCTGTGCACTGTATGTCTGACTCGAAGGGTAAGATGTCTGCAGATAGAAAATATGGGATTAATGAACTGGGTTATTGAATGTCTCTCTCTTCTTCCCTTTCTCTTCTCCTGTAGAACCCCAAAGGTTAACGCTCTCACCTTAGGTAAGTGAACGCCGTGCTCTCCATCTGCCTCGGGGCAGGGTGCTGTAACCAGTTTCTTCACTGGATAAGGGGAGCAGGCCTCTTGACTTCAGAGGACTGCTGTCCGTCGTTTACTGCACGAACGGTAAGTTTCGAGTAATTCTAATGTCTTTAAAAGTCTTTAGTAATGATGTCTCTTGTTTTGCAGGGTTCCGGCGATGGCGGATGACGGGCTGAAGTGAGTGGAAGATGGAGCCCGTGTAATGAATAGAAGCGCCTGGAAGCACGTAAGTAAGCGCTTGTTGCCTGCTTCACGATGCGCTCTAACTGTCTTTTTATTTTGCAGGTACAAGTTCGGAGCGGCTGCAGGGTGCCGGAATACCCACTGGGTTAGATGTGGAAAGGAGTAATGGCACGTGAGTATTAAAGTTCCCCAATGTCTTTAAACGCACCTTGTTTTGTCTTTCAGATGCGGGATGCAGCGCCGAAGGCCTCCGGAGCGTGCGAAGAGTTGGTAAGCTTTTGTCTTTCAGATGCCGGAATGCAGTGCGAAGACCTCCGGAGCGCACGAAGAGTAGGTAAGCCTTTGTCTTTCAGATGCCGGAATGCAGCGCGAGGCGTTGGTGACAGCCGATGGACCAGGTAAGTGAAGCGCTGTCACTGAAGACCGTAATGCTAACCTGTTCTTTCTTGTCTTTATAGGTGTTGCTGAAGACTGGATTCAGGATGGTAAGCCGTTTTCCTTAGGCCCAGGATCAGATGCAGAAGACACGATGAGCGTTCTGCTGCAGAGGATGCAGAATAACGCAAAGCAAGATTCATCCATCGGGTGTGGTTTAAATAGCCTCCTGTAGTGCTTAGGTGTCTCCTTCCACAGCCACGCCTAGGTAAGAAAAGAGTTCCTGCTTTCCAGAAGAGTTCCAGTGTTCTGAACCTAGGGAGTGGCTCCTGCCCCACCCAACAGGAAAAGTAGTTCCAAACAGAAGAGGATCAGAGGCTCAACTGGCAGGCAAGTAAGCAGCATGGTCTGCTGCAGGTAAGTCCACCCAAGCATTATGAGCCCGGCGCTTCCAGCGCTGGGACTGGGCATATTTATGAGCCTGGTGCCACTGGCGCCAGGACTGGGTCCAAAAGGTCCCAATTGGGACTGGTTGGCACTCGGAACCTGGGTTATGGATCTGCTTCCAAGGGAGTTGGGAAAACCCTGACCTTTTGGAAGCAGAGATCATGACATGTGTATGTAAGTAGGCATGTTCGTGATGTCACACCTGGATGTTGGTTTCAGCTGCATGTATCAGCACTGTGTGCATGTGTGTGTATTTGACAAGGGGGCAACAGTGATGCAACATGGATGCATGTGACAGCGGGATGTGGAAGCCTGATTGGCAGATGTGACATGGATGCCAATCTGAACACTGCAACAGTTGGCAGAGGCGTACACATGCATGCAAGTGTGGTGGTGTGTGTGCATGTGTAGTGCACTCCCTGTGTTGCATGTGATGTCTGGCTCACCTTTGCCTGCTCATGCTGTTGTATGTGTATGGATGGTGCTGGCTGTTGCAATATGGCTGTGTATGGCTCATGTGTGCGAGTTGAAATGACATGTGTGTTGGCGAATGTAATGCCATGGGATTGCACCGCCAGCCGGAGACGCAAGGCCCGGCTCCCCTCCCAGGTTGTGATCTCGTCGGGGAGTGAGGAGTCCGGTGCCGCGTCCCAGGTCGCAGCTGCCGGGGGGAGGTCCAAGAGGCGGAGGTCGGTGTTGGACTCCTCGGCAGCAGAAGGGGCAGCTGGGACCCCACAGGGCCCAACGGGGGAAGATGGCAGAGAGTCATCCAGGTTGGTGGGGGGTTTGGTGGTGGAGGAGGAGGAAGCCGTGCAAGCGACAGAGACGGGGTCTGGAGGTGGGGATTCCACTGGTACTAGTGGTGCAGTGCAGGGACAGGAGGCAGCACAGGCCGCCGCGGAGGTGCCTGTGTGCAATCCTGTCCCTGATCCTGTCACTGCATTATCTTGCACCAGCAGGTATGCCTACGTCCAGACCCGTTTTCAGGCAGGGGATGAGTTTACAACAACTGGCCTTCCTCTGCCTGCGGACGTGGCTATCCAGGTACGGGTTGAGCCTGTCCTGACTGGTGTGGCATTGCGTCAACGGGCCATGCGAGGTGACCTGCAGTCTTTTCATGAGGAGACTGCACGTCATCTCGAATGGCTCGTTGGCCGCGTCGGCCTACTGGGACAGGTCACCCAGGCCGGATTCCTCTGTTTGCTGGAGCTTGTTCTGACCCCCTCCTCAACTGAACACCCTATGCGCCAGTCGTCCTCCGTGCCGTCTTTCCACCCAGTTGTCACCTGGGTGCCCTGTGGAGCTGCCTCTGACGGTGCGGCCAGGCTGGTGGAGGACACATCCCTGCCACAGTCGGGAGTCGGACGTCCAGCAGGGGTGGCACATCAACGACTGCACCCCGGCCGGTGGAGGATGTGCAGGCAGCAGGAGCCAGGGCACGGGCACAGCAGCAGCAGCAACAAGGTGGGAGCCATGATGGCTCGGGGCCTTCGACATCGGAGGGGCAGGCATCGGCCGGAGGGCAGGAAGACCCAGGACAGGAAGTGTCTTCCGTGTGGCAGCGGTTGGGCCACGCCATAGATGCGGAGCGGCAGCGGGCGGAAGAGACACGGCTCACGATGGTCAGGGTGGAGAAATCCATGCGGAGGGCCCTGAGGCGGGCCGAGTGCCTCGAGGCAATCAGCAGGGAGTTGGACGAGAACATGTCGTCAGCCCTGCGGACCCTCGGGACATGGAGGAGGACCGGTTCTGGGATATTGAGCAGGAGTTCGATGATGCCCTGGCCCGGAACATCCAGAAGTGAGCCGTCGGACTAGCCCGCTGCCCTTGTAAATAGTTCTTTAGTGTTAAGTTTCCTTTCGGTTTTGTTTTGTTTTGGGGCGCTTGGACAATGCCCCAACTTCTTGTATATAGTTCTTCATTAGGTAGTATTTTATTTTATAGGTTTCATTTAAAGGATTGGGCACATGGACCCTGGATGTTCACCTTGTACATAGTTTGACAATGGATTTGGATTTTTGATTTTTTTTTCACATGGATCAAGGGTTTTTTCTTATTTTGGAACATTGGATTTATTTTCTCAGACTGACACTTTGGAGACTCACTTTTGGATTGCCTTTCATTTGGATTTCTTGCATCTTTTTCATTTATTGGACATGCTGGATTTCATTTATTATTTCCATTTTCTTCTGTTCCATTTCATTGCCTTGCTTTTCTGTTTAATACATTATAATTTTGTACTTCAATGTGCGGTATTCTCTCTTTGGTTTCTTGCATGTCACAATGTGTGTTCTATCATTCACATGCTGTCATTGTGTGGGTTTGACGGATATGTGTTGATGTGCAGACTAGCCATTTGGGATGCATCATGTGCTGGTGATTTCTTTGTCGGGTGGATGTCATACCTGGTGGTGTGTTCGGACTAGGGTGGCGTAGGCAGTGTATTGAGTGGGCATGGGGGCCATGATTATGGATCATCATGAGGTGTTGGGGGGACATGTGTGGGGGCCTGCTGGCAAGTGCCCTGCACTGCTGGGGGGTGGGGGTGCAGGGGGACATGAGTGAGGGCCTGCTGGCAGGTGCCCTGCACTGCTGTGGGGTGGGGGTGCTGGGAGACATGAGTGGGGGCCTGGTGGAGGCTGCCCCACAGTGCTGGGGGGTGGGGGTGTGGGAGACATGAGTGGGGGCCTGGTAGAGGGTGCCATACAGTGCTGGGGGGTGGGGGTGCTGGGAGACATGAGTGGGGGCATGGTGGAGGGTGCCCCTGGATGCTGGGGGGTGGGGGTGGTGCAGGGGGACATGAGTGGGGGCCTGCTGGCAGGTGTCCCACAGTGCTGGGGTGTGGGGGTGCTGGGAGACATGCGTTGTTGATCAGTAGTGCAGGGTGACATGTGGCTTGGCTGGGGGGCATGCCCATGGTGGATGGGCTGCCTGCAGGACATGAGCAGGGGTGCAGGGTAGTCCCCTGTGGTGTGGGCTGCCTGCAGGGGCTGTGGAGGGTGTAGAGGGAACAGCTGGGAGGACCCACACAGCCAAATCACGTGTAGTACTCCCAGCGCACCCCTGAAATACATGTACCCTGCTGAATTTGCATGTGAGACTTCCCGCGCACCCCTGGAACACACGTACCCAGGACAATCGCATGTGGAACTTCCCGCGCACCCCTGAAAGACACGTACCCTGCTGAATTTGCGTGTGAAACTTCCCGCGCACCCCAGTAATACACGTACCCTGCTCGCACAGGGCCAATCGCGTGTGAGACTTCCCGCGCACCCCAGTAATACACGTGCCCCGCTCGCACAGGGCCAATCGCGTGTGAAACTTCCCGCGCACCCCAGTAATACACGTACCCCGCTCGCATAAGGGCCAATCGCGTGTGAAACTTCCCGCGCACCCCAGTAATACACATGCCCCGCTCGCACAGGGCCAATCGCGTGTGAAACTTCCCACGCACCCCAGTAATACACATACCCTGCTCGCACAAGGGCCAATCGCGTGTGAAACTTCCTGCGCACCCCAGTAATACACGTACCCCGCTCACACAGGGCCAATCGCATGTAAAACTTCCCGCGCACCACAGTAATACACGTACCCTGCTGAAATTGCGTGTGAAACTTCCCACGCACCCCAGTAACACATGTACCCTGCTGAAATCGCGTGTGAAACTTCCCGCGCACCCCAGTAATACACATACCCTGCTGAAATCGCATGTGAAACTTCCCGCGCTCCCCAGTTATACACATACCCCGCTCGCACAGGGCCAATCGCGTGTGAAACTTCCCACGCAGCCCAGTAATACACGGACCCCACTTGGCGTTTGCTGTTTGGCAGCCCTGTAAACTGGTCCAGGGTTAGCGCAGACATTTGCGATGAATTGGGGATTTTGATGGATTTTCCTTGCGCAAGGGCGTTCTTGGGGGCCTAACTGGCATTGCTGCAGGGTCGCTGCGCCACTCTGCGCCACGGCTGGTTTTGGGGGCTAAAATCCATGAATACGCTGTGCAATGAAATGGATTTTATCGCACGTGGCTGGCGCAGTGTATCGCATGGGGACACTGTGCGCCAGCCGCGTGCGCCACTTTTGTGCAAAATTCTATGAATTACCCTGTATGTTGTGCAAAATATCATGGGAATATTTACACGATTTCTTACGCATAGCAAACAAAAACAAAACAAACATAGATATAAAAACACCAGGAGAACTCTGCTCTCTAGATCCTGTAAATGTATCAAGCTATTTCCATCATCGCTTCATTGCTATGCTACACTTCATTTGTAATAAGACTGTTCCTCCCCTTGGAGAAGTGCAACACTTCTTTTGGAGAAATGAATACCAAGCCAGAGGAGCACCACACATACATATGCTTTTGTGGATTAACCCTTTAAGTGCCATGGGTATTTCTCCCCAGTGCCAGAGCCTTTTTTGGTGATTTTGGTATGTGGCCATTCAATGGCTTGTAACTTTTTTGTTACATGAGATATCTCGGCCAAATTTGGCTCCTTTTCTTCCCACATGTAGGCGGTCGTAACGCCACCCAGGAATCCCAGGTTGCTGTAGGGGGGTGAGAGAAAATAAGGAAAATGTGCGAAAATTTTGGGTTTTTTCAAAAAATGCCAATAAAATGATGCACAAAGAAGCCTGTGGTTTTTTCCTTGTAAGAGCTAGGAACAAATGGTTTGCTGTGCTGAGTTCCCCAATGTGTTGGCTTTCAGGAACAGGTTGAGTGGAAATGGAAAAAAAATATTTTGATGGGGATATCAACCGTTTTGTGAGAGGTAGGCGATTTTTGCCATTTTTGCCAATTGGACATGCATGGACGGAATGGAAGAAAAGGGCAGGAAAGCCAAATTGGAGGACAGAAAGGCATATATTTCTGAAAAGTAGACAAAATTCCAAGTTTAGGAAGGGGTGATTTGTATAGGTCAGGCAACAACTAGGTAGGGGAAACTGCCATCGAATGGGGGAAAAGCGGGAAAATGACTGAAAAAAACGGTATGTGTTGGACATGGTTGGCTTGGTACGGCAATGGCTTCTATGAATTTTGAGAAAAGCAATGCTCCGCTACATTCCCCCGACTCTTGCAGTTAGGAGAGCATACCATTTTTGTAGTGTTTGTACAAAACAAGCAATACCACAAGCCAAACACTGAGCCATGGTACACAGGAGTTTTACGCTCACGGCCTGACCAGACGCACTTAGCATGTGTAAATTGGGAAAACCAATGTGGTGAGGAACGGCAGCCATACATTTTTTGAAAGAGCACAGGCAGACCTTTTCAAGGGTAGGTGACTTGTGCATGTTACAAAAGTGTATGGTGGCTAAAGCAGCGACTAAATGTAGGTCACATTTGGGAAAAGAAAGGGTTGTGAGACAAAGGGCTCCAGCAAATGGGTCAAAACGTTATGAAAACCACACAAACACAACACATGGCCTACCGTCCCGCGTTCCCACAGGTGTCCCGATGAAAACGGTACCTCACATGTGTGGGTGCACCTACCTGGCCGCCAAGGGGAAAGCCCAAAACACAAGTAACCCCAAGTCTGTTTTCACACCGGAAATGTCACACTCTCCCATCATACAGATATGGGCCTCGGGTGTCCAAGCCACCGAGGAAAACAGGGAACCCCATGCATTTCCGAAAAGAGGACACCCGTGGGAATCCGCAGAGGTATGATATGCCCAAATTGCCCCAGAATTTATTACCCAGACACCCCTGCAAAGTCCGAAATGTGGGGAAAAAAACGCTTTTTCCGCACATTCCGCTCGACGCACCCATCGAAACACGCCCCCAACAACACATGGCCTACCGTCCCGCGTTCCCACAGGTGTCCCGATGAAAACGGTACCTCACATGTGTGGGTGCACCTACCTGGCCGCCAAGGGGAAAGCCTAAAACACAAGTAACCCCAAGTCTGTTTTCAGAGGGAAAACTCAGACATTCTGCCGACCGGCACAATGTACAGATATGGGCCTCGGGTGTCCAAGCCACCGAGGAAAACAGGGAACCCCATGCATTTCCGAAAAGAGGACACCCGTGGGAATCTGCAGAGGTATGATATGCCCAAATTGCCCCAGAATTTATTACCCAGACACCCCTGCAAAGTCCGAAATGTGGGGAAAAAAACGCTTTTTCCGCACATTTCGCTCGACGCACCCATCGAAACACGCCCCCCACAACACATGGCCTACCGTCACGCGTTCCCACAGGTGTCCCGATGAAAACGGTACCTCACATGTGTGGGTGCACCTACCTGGCCGCCAAGGGGAAAGCCTAAAACACAAGTAACCCCAAGTCTGTTTTCACACCGGAAATGTCACACTCTCACATCATACAGATATGGGCCTCGGGTGTCCAAGCCACCAAGGAAAACAGGGAACCCCATGCATTTCCGGAAAGAGGACACCCGTGGGAATCCGCAGAGGTATGATATGCCCAAATCGCCCCAGAATTTATTACCCAGACACCCCCGCAAAGTCCGAAATGTGGGAAAAAATACGCATTTTCCTCACATTTCGCTCGACTCACCCATCGAAACACGCCCCCAACAACACATGGCCTACCGTCCCGCGTTCCCACAGGTGTCCCGATGAAAACGGTACCTCACATGTGTGGGTGCACCTACCTGGCCGCCAAGGGGAAAGCCTAAAACACAAGTAACCCCAAGTCTGTTTTCAGAGGGAAAACTCAGACATTCTGCCGACCGGCACAATGTACAGATATGGGCCTCGGGTGTCCAAGCCACCGAGGAAAACAGGGAACCCCATGCATTTCCGAAAAGAGGACACCCGTGGGAATCCGCAGAGGTATGATATGCCCAAATTGCCCCAGAATTTATTACCCAGACACCCCTGCAAAGTCCGAAATGTGGGGAAAAAAACGCTTTTTCCGCACATTTCGCTCGACGCACCCATCGAAACACGCCCCCCACAACACATGGCCTACCATCACGCGTTCCCACAGGTGTCCCGATGAAAACGGTACCTCACATGTGTGGGTGCACCTACCTGGCCGCCAAGGGGAAAGCCTAAAACACAAGTAACCCCAAGTCTGTTTTCACACCGGAAATGTCACACTCTCACATCATACAGATATGGGCCTCGGGTGTCCAAGCAACCAAGGAAAACAGGGAACCCCATGCATTTCCGGAAAGAGGACACCCGTGGGAATCCGCAGAGGTATGATATGCCCAAATCGCCCCAGAATTTATTACCCAGACACCCCCGCAAAGTCCGAAATGTGGGAAAAAATACGCATTTTCCTCACATTTCGCTCGACTCACCCATCGAAACACGCCCCCAACAACACATGGCCTACCGTCCCGCGTTCCCACAGGTGTCCCGATGAAAACGGTACCTCACATGTGTGGGTGCACCTACCTGGCCGCCAAGGGTAAAGCCTAAAACACAAGTAACCCCAAGTCTGTTTTCAGAGGGAAAACTCAGACATTCTGCCGACCGGCACAATGTACAGATATGGGCCTCGGGTGTCCAAGCCACCGAGGAAAACAGGGAACCCCATGCATTTCCGAAAAGAGGACACCCGTGGGAATCCGCAGAGGTATGATATGCCCAAATTGCCCAAGAAATTATTACCCAGACACCCCTGCAAAGTCCGAAATGTGTGGAAAAAAACGCTTTTTCCGCACATTTCGCTCGACGCACCCATCGAAACACGCCCCCAACAACACATGGCCTACCGTCCCGCGTTCCCACAGGTGTCCCGATGAAAACGGTACCTCACATGTGTGGGTGCACCTACCTGGCCGCCAAGGGGAAAGCCTAAAACACAAGTAACCCCAAGTCTGTTTTCACACCGGAAATGTCACACTCTCACATCATACAGATATGGGCCTCGGGTGTCCAAGCCACCAAGGAAAACAGGGAACCCCATGCATTTCCGGAAAGAGGACACCCGTGGGAATCCGCAGAGGTATGATATGCCCAAATCGCCCCAGAATTTATTACCCAGACACCCCCGCAAAGTCCGAAATGTGGGAAAAAATACGCATTTTCCTCACATTTCGCTCGACTCACCCATCGAAACACGCCCCCAACAACACATGGCCTACCGTCCCGCGTTCCCACAGGTGTCCCGATGAAAACGGTACCTCACATGTGTGGGTGCACCTACCTGGCCGCCAAGGGGAAAGCCTAAAACACAAGTAACCCCAAGTCTGTTTTCAGAGGGAAAACTCAGACATTCTGCCGACCGGCACAATGTACAGATATGGGCCTCGGGTGTCCAAGCCACCGAGGAAAACAGGGAACCCCATGCATTTCCGAAAAGAGGACACCCGTGGGAATCCGCAGAGGTATGATATGCCCAAATTGCCCCAGAATTTATTACCCAGACACCCCTGCAAAGTCCGAAATGTGGGGAAAAAAATGCTTTTTCCGCACATTTCGCTCGACGCACCCATCGAAACACGCCCCCCACAACACATGGCCTACCGTCACGCGTTCCCACAGGTGTCCCGATGAAAACGGTACCTCACATGTGTGGGTGCACCTACCTGGCCGCCAAGGGGAAAGCCTAAAACACAAGTAACCCCAAGTCTGTTTTCACACCGGAAATGTCACACTCTCACATCATACAGATATGGGCCTCGGGTGTCCAAGCCACCAAGGAAAACAGGGAACCCCATGCATTTCCGGAAAGAGGACACCCGTGGGAATCCGCAGAGGTATGATATGCCCAAATCGCCCCAGAATTTATTACCCAGACACCCCCGCAAAGTCCGAAATGTGGGAAAAAATACGCATTTTCCTCACATTTCGCTCGACTCACCCATCGAAACACGCCGCCAACAACACATGGCCTACCGTCCCGCGTTCCCACAGGTGTCCCGATGAAAACGGTACCTCACATGTGTGGGTGCACCTACCTGGCCGCCAAGGGGAAAGCCTAAAACACAAGTAACCCCAAGTCTGTTTTCAGAGGGAAAACTCAGACATTCTGCCGACCGGCACAATGTACAGATATGGGCCTCGGGTGTCCAAGCCACCGAGGAAAACAGGGAACCCCATGCATTTCCGAAAAGAGGACACCCGTGGGAATCCGCAGAGGTATGATATGCCCAAATTGCCCCAGAATTTATTACCCAGACACCCCTGCAAAGTCCGAAATGTGGGGAAAAAAACGCTTTTTCCGCACATTTCGCTCGACGCACCCATTGAAACACGCCCCCCACAACACATGGCCTACCGTCACGCGTTCCCACAGGTGTCCCGATGAAAACGGTACCTCACATGTGTGGGTGCACCTACCTGGCCGCCAAGGGGAAAGCCTAAAACACAAGTAACCCCAAGTCTGTTTTCACACCGGAAATGTCACACTCTCACATCATACAGATATGGGCCTCGGGTGTCCAAGCCACCAAGGAAAACAGGGAACCCCATGCATTTCCGGAAAGAGGACACCCGTGGGAATCCGCAGAGGTATGATATGCCCAAATCGCCCCAGAATTTATTACCCAGACACCCCCGCAAAGTCCGAAATGTGGGAAAAAATACGCATTTTCCTCACATTTCGCTCGACTCACCCATCGAAACACGCCCCCAACAACACATGGCCTACTGTCCCGCGTTCCCACAGATGTCCCGATGAAAACGGTACCTCACATGTGTGGGTGCACCTACCTGGCCGCCAAGGGGAAAGCCTAAAACACAAGTAACCCCAAGTCTGTTTTCAGAGGGAAAACTCAGACATTCTGCCGACCGGCACAATGTACAGATATGGGCCTCGGGTGTCCAAGCCACCGAGGAAAACAGGGAACCCCATGTATTTCCGAAAAGAGGACACCCGTGGGAATCCGCAGAGGTATGATATGCCCAAATTGCCCCAGAATTTATTACCCAGACACCCCTGCAAAGTCCGAAATGTGGGGAAAAAAACGCTTTTTCCGCACATTTCGCTCGACGCACCCATCGAAACACGCCCCCCACAACACATGGCCTACCGTCACGCGTTCCCACAGGTGTCCCGATGAAAACGGTACCTCACATGTGTGGGTGCACCTACCTGGCCGCCAAGGGGAAAGCCTAAAACACAAGTAACCCCAAGTCTGTTTTCACACCGGAAATGTCACACTCTCACATCATACAGATATGGGCCTCGGGTGTCCAAGCAACCAAGGAAAACAGGGAACCCCATGCATTTCCGGAAAGAGGACACCCGTGGGAATCCGCAGAGGTATGATATGCCCAAATCGCCCCAGAATTTATTACCCAGACACCCCCGCAAAGTCCGAAATGTGGGAAAAAATACGCATTTTCCTCACATTTCGCTCGACTCACCCATCGAAACACGCCCCCAACAACACATGGCCTACCGTCCCGCGTTCCCACAGGTGTCCCGATGAAAACGGTACCTCACATGTGTGGGTGCACCTACCTGGCCGCCAAGGGGAAAGCCTAAAACACAAGTAACCCCAAGTCTGTTTTCAGAGGGAAAACTCAGACATTCTGCCGACCGGCACAATGTACAGATATGGGCCTCGGGTGTCCAAGCCACCGAGGAAAACAGGGAACCCCATGCATTTCCGAAAAGAAGACACCCGTGGGAATCCGCAGAGGTATGATATGCCCAAATTGCCCCAGAATTTATTACCCAGACACCCCTGCAAAGTCCGAAATGTGGGGAAAAAAACGCTTTTTCCGCACATTTCGCTCGACGCACCCATCGAAACACGCCCCCAACAACACATGGCCTACCGTCACGCGTTCCCACAGGTGTCCCGATGAAAACGGTACCTCACATGTGTGGGTGCACCTACCTGGCCGCCAAGGGGAAAGCCTAAAACACAAGTAACCCCAAGTCTGTTTTCACACCGGAAATGTCACACTCTCACATCATACAGATATGGGCCTCGGGTGTCCAAGCCACCAAGGAAAACAGGGAACCCCATGCATTTCCGGAAAGAGGACACCCGTGGGAATCCGCAGAGGTATGATATGCCCAAATCGCCCCAGAATTTATTACCCAGACACCCCCGCAAAGTCCGAAATGTGGGAAAAAATACGCATTTTCCTCACATTTCGCTCGACTCACCCATCGAAACACGCCCCCAACAACACATGGCCTACCGTCCCGCGTTCCCACAGGTGTCCCGATGAAAACGGTACCTCACATGTGTGGGTGCACCTACCTGGCCGCCAAGGGGAAAGCCTAAAACACAAGTAACCCCAAGTCTGTTTTCAGAGGGAAAACTCAGACATTCTGCCGACCGGCACAATGTACAGATATGGGCCTCGGGTGTCCAAGCCACCGAGGAAAACAGGGAACCCCATGTATTTCCGAAAAGAGGACACCCGTGGGAATCCGCAGAGGTATGATATGCCCAAATTGCCCCAGAATTTATTACCCAGACACCCCTGCAAAGTCCGAAATGTGGGGAAAAAAACGCTTTTTCCGCACATTTCGCTCGACGCACCCATCGAAACACGCCCCCCACAACACATGGCCTACCGTCACGCGTTCCCACAGGTGTCCCGATGAAAACGGTACCTCACATGTGTGGGTGCACCTACCTGGCCGCCAAGGGGAAAGCCTAAAACACAAGTAACCCCAAGTCTGTTTTCACACCGGAAATGTCACACTCTCACATCATACAGATATGGGCCTCGGGTGTCCAAGCAACCAAGGAAAACAGGGAACCCCATGCATTTCCGGAAAGAGGACACCCGTGGGAATCCGCAGAGGTATGATATGCCCAAATCGCCCCAGAATTTATTACCCAGACACCCCCGCAAAGTCCGAAATGTGGGAAAAAATACGCATTTTCCTCACATTTCGCTCGACTCACCCATCGAAACACGCCCCCAACAACACATGGCCTACCGTCCCGCGTTCCCACAGGTGTCCCGATGAAAACGGTACCTCACATGTGTGGGTGCACCTACCTGGCCGCCAAGGGGAAAGCCTAAAACACAAGTAACCCCAAGTCTGTTTTCAGAGGGAAAACTCAGACATTCTGCCGACCGGCACAATGTACAGATATGGGCCTCGGGTGTCCAAGCCACCGAGGAAAACAGGGAACCCCATGCATTTCCGAAAAGAAGACACCCGTGGGAATCCGCAGAGGTATGATATGCCCAAATTGCCCCAGAATTTATTACCCAGACACCCCTGCAAAGTCCGAAATGTGGGGAAAAAAACGCTTTTTCCGCACATTTCGCTCGACGCACCCATCGAAACACGCCCCCAACAACACATGGCCTACCGTCACGCGTTCCCACAGGTGTCCCGATGAAAACGGTACCTCACATGTGTGGGTGCACCTACCTGGCCGCCAAGGGGAAAGCCTAAAACACAAGTAACCCCAAGTCTGTTTTCACACCGGAAATGTCACACTCTCACATCATACAGATATGGGCCTCGGGTGTCCAAGCCACCAAGGAAAACAGGGAACCCCATGCATTTCCGGAAAGAGGACACCCGTGGGAATCCGCAGAGGTATGATATGCCCAAATCGCCCCAGAATTTATTACCCAGACACCCCCGCAAAGTCCGAAATGTGGGAAAAAATACGCATTTTCCTCACATTTCGCTCGACTCACCCATCGAAACACGCCCCCAACAACACATGGCCTACCGTCCCGCGTTCCCACAGGTGTCCCGATGAAAACGGTACCTCACATGTGTGGGTGCACCTACCTGGCCGCCAAGGGGAAAGCCTAAAACACAAGTAACCCCAAGTCTGTTTTCAGAGGGAAAACTCAGACATTCTGCCGACCGGCACAATGTACAGATATGGGCCTCGGGTGTCCAAGCCACCGAGGAAAACAGGGAACCCCATGCATTTCCGAAAAGAGGACACCCGTGGGAATCCGCAGAGGTATGATATGCCCAAATTGCCCCAGAATTTATTACCCAGACACCCCTGCAAAGTCCGAAATGTGGGGAAAAAAACGCTTTTTCCGCACATTTCGCTCGACGCACCCATCGAAACACGCCCCCCACAACACATGGCCTACCGTCACGCGTTCCCACCGGTGTCCCGATGAAAACGGTACCTCACATGTGTGGGTGCACCTACCTGGCCGCCAAGGGGAAAGCCTAAAACACAAGTAACCCCAAGTCTGTTTTCACACCGGAAATGTCACACTCTCACATCATACAGATATGGGCCTCGGGTGTCCAAGCAACCAAGGAAAACAGGGAACCCCATGCATTTCCGGAAAGAGGACACCCGTGGGAATCCGCAGAGGTATGATATGCCCAAATCGCCCCAGAATTTATTACCCAGACACCCCCGCAAAGTCCGAAATGTGGGAAAAAATACGCATTTTCCTCACATTTCGCTCGACTCACCCATCGAAACACGCCCCCAACAACACATGGCCTACCGTCCCGCGTTCCCACAGGTGTCCCGATGAAAACGGTACCTCACATGTGTGGGTGCACCTACCTGGCCGCCAAGGGGAAAGCCTAAAACACAAGTAACCCCAAGTCTGTTTTCAGAGGGAAAACTCAGACATTCTGCCGACCGGCACAATGTACAGATATGGGCCTCGGGTGTCCAAGCCACCGAGGAAAACAGGGAACCCCATGCATTTCCGAAAAGAAGACACCCGTGGGAATCCGCAGAGGTATGATATGCCCAAATTGCCCCAGAATTTATTACCCAGACACCCCTGCAAAGTCCGAAATGTGGGGAAAAAAACGCTTTTTCCGCACATTTCGCTCGACGCACCCATCGAAACACGCCCCCAACAACACATGGCCTACCGTCACGCGTTCCCACAGGTGTCCCGATGAAAACGGTACCTCACATGTGTGGGTGCACCTACCTGGCCGCCAAGGGGAAAGCCTAAAACACAAGTAACCCCAAGTCTGTTTTCACACCGGAAATGTCACACTCTCACATCATACAGATATGGGCCTCGGGTGTCCAAGCCACCAAGGAAAACAGGGAACCCCATGCATTTCCGGAAAGAGGACACCCGTGGGAATCCGCAGAGGTATGATATGCCCAAATCGCCCCAGAATTTATTACCCAGACACCCCCGCAAAGTCCGAAATGTGGGAAAAAATACGCATTTTCCTCACATTTCGCTCGACTCACCCATCGAAACACGCCCCCAACAACACATGGCCTACCGTCCCGCGTTCCCACAGGTGTCCCGATGAAAACGGTACCTCACATGTGTGGGTGCACCTACCTGGCCGCCAAGGGGAAAGCCTAAAACACAAGTAACCCCAAGTCTGTTTTCAGAGGGAAAACTCAGACATTCTGCCGACCGGCACAATGTACAGATATGGGCCTCGGGTGTCCAAGCCACCGAGGAAAACAGGGAACCCCATGCATTTCCGAAAAGAGGACACCCGTGGGAATCCGCAGAGGTATGATATGCCCAAATTGCCCCAGAATTTATTACCCAGACACCCCTGCAAAGTCCGAAATGTGGGGAAAAAAACGCTTTTTCCGCACATTTCGCTCGACGCACCCATCGAAACACGCCCCCCACAACACATGGCCTACCGTCACGCGTTCCCACCGGTGTCCCGATGAAAACGGTACCTCACATGTGTGGGTGCACCTACCTGGCCGCCAAGGGGAAAGCCTAAAACACAAGTAACCCCAAGTCTGTTTTCACACCGGAAATGTCACACTCTCACATCATACAGATATGGGCCTCGGGTGTCCAAGCCACCAAGGAAAACAGGGAACCCCATGCATTTCCGGAAAGAGGACACCCGTGGGAATCCGCAGAGGTATGATATGCCCAAATCGCCCCAGAATTTATTACCCAGACACCCCCGCAAAGTCCGAAATGTGGGAAAAAATACGCATTTTCCTCACATTTCGCTCGACTCACCCATCGAAACACGCCCCCAACAACACATGGCCTACCGTCCCGCGTTCCCACAGGTGTCCCGATGAAAACGGTACCTCACATGTGTGGGTGCACCTACCTGGCCGCCAAGGGGAAAGCCTAAAACACAAGTAACCCCAAGTCTGTTTTCAGAGGGAAAACTCAGACATTCTGCCGACCGGCACAATGTACAGATATGGGCCTCGGGTGTCCAAGCCACTGAGGAAAACAGGGAACCCCATGCATTTCCGAAAAGAGGACACCCGTGGGAATCCGCAGAGGTATGATATGCCCAAATTGCCCCAGAATTTATTACCCAGACACCCCTGCAAAGTCCGAAATGTGGGGGAAAAAACGCTTTTTCCGCACATTTCGCTCGACGCACCCATCGAAACACGCCCCCAACAACACATGGCCTACCGTCCCGTGTTCCCACAGGTGTCCCGATGAAAACGGTACCTCACATGTGTGCGTGCACCTATCTGGCTGCCAAGGGGAAAGCCTAAAACACAAGTAACCCCAAGTCTGTTTTCACACCGGAAATGTCACACTCTCACATCATACAGATATGGGCCTCGGGTGTCCAAGCCACCAAGGAAAACAGGGAACCCCATGCATTTCCGGAAAGAGGACACCCGTGGGAATCCGCAGAGGTATGATATGCCCAAATCGCCCCAGAATTTATTACCCAGACACCCCCGCAAAGTCCGAAATGTGGGAAAAAATACGCATTTTCCTCACATTTCGCTCGACTCACCCATCAAAACACGCCCCCACAACACATGGCCTACCGTCCCGCGTTCCCACAGGTGTCCCGATGAAAACGGTACCTCACATGTGTGGGTGCACCTACCTGGCCGCCAAGGGGAAAGCCTAAAACACAAGTAACCCCAAGTCTGTTTTCACACCGGAAATGTCACACTCTCACATCATACAGATATGGGCCTCGGGTGTCCAAGCCACCGAGGAAAACGGGGAACCCCATGCATTTTCGAAAAGAGGACACCCGTGGGAATCCGCACAGGTGTGATTTGCGCCCATCGCCCCAGATTTTTTTACCCAGACAGCCCTGCAAAGTCGGAAATGTGGGGAAAAAAACGCTTTTTCCGCACATTTCGCTCGCCGCACCCATCGAAACACGCCCCCCACAACACATGGCCTACCGTCCCGCGTTCCCACAGGTGTCCCGATGAAAACGGTACCTCACATGTGTGGGTGCACCTACCTGGCCGCCAAGGGGAAAGCCTAAAACACAAGTAACCCCAAGTCTGTTGTCAGAGGGAAATCTCAGACATTCTGCCGACCTGCGCAACTTACAGATATGGGCCTCGGGTGTCCAAGCCACCGAGGAAAACAGGGAACCCCATGCATTTTCGAAAAGAGGACACCCGTGGGAATCCGCAGGGGTGTGATTTGCGCCCATCGCCCCAGATTTTTTTACCCAGACAGCCCTGCAAAGTCGGAAATATGGGGAAAAAAATGCTTTTTCCGCACATTTCGCTCGCCGCACCCATCGAAACACGCCCCCCACAACACATGGCCTACTGTCACGCGTTCCCACAGGTGTCCCGATGAAAACGGTACCTCACATGTGTGGGTGCACCTACCTGGCCGCCAAGGGGAAAGCCTAAAACACAAGTAACCCCAAGTCTGTTGTCAGAGGGAAATCTCAGACATTCTGCCGACCGGCGCAACTTACAGATATGGGCCTCGGGTGTCCAAGCCACCGAGGAAAACAGGGAACCCCATGCATTTTCGAAAAGAGGACACCCGTGGGAATCCGCAGAGGTGTGATTTGCGCCCATCGCCCCAGATTTTTTTACCCAGACAGCCCTGCAAAGTCGGAAATGTGGGGAAAAAAACGCTTTTTCCGCACATTTCGCTCGCCGCACCCGTAGAAACGCGCCCCCCACAACACGTGGCCTACCGTCCCGCGTTCCCACAGGTGTCCCGATGAAAACGGTACCTCACATGTGTGGGTGCACCTACCTGGCCGCCAAGGGGAAAGCCTAAAACACAAGTAACCCCAAGTCTGTTGTCCATTCTGCCGACCGGCGCAACTTACAGATATGGGCCTCGGGTGTCCAAGCCACCGAGGAAAACAGGGAACCCCATGCATTTTCGAAAAGAGGACACCCGTGGGAATCCGCAGAGGTGTGATTTGCGCCCATCGCCCCAGATTTTTTTACCCAGACAGCCCTGCAAAGTCGGAAATGTGGGGAAAAAAACGCTTTTTCCGCACATTTCACTCGCCGCACCCATCGAAACGCGCCCCCCACAACACGTGGCCTACCGTCCCGCGTTCCCACAGGTGTCCCGATGAAAACGGTACCTCACATGTGTGGGTGCACCTACCTGGCCGCCAAGGGGAAAGCCTAAAACACAAGTAACCCCAAGTCTGTTGTCAGGGGGAAATCTCAGACATTCTGCCGACCGGCGCAACTTACAGATATGGGCCTCGGGTGTCCAAGCCACCAAGGAAAACAGGGAACCCCATGCATTTTCGAAAAGAGGACACCCGTGGGAATCCGCAGAGGTGTGATTTGCGCCCATCGCCCCAGATTTTTTTACCCAGACAGCCCTGCAAAGTCGGAAATGTGGGGAAAAAAACGCTTTTTCCGCACATTTCGCTCGCCGCACCCATCGAAACACGCCCCCCACAACACGTGGCCTACCGTCCCGCGTTCCCACAGGTGTCCCGATGAAAACGGTACCTCACATGTGTGGGTGCACCTACCTGGCCGCCAAGGGGAAAGCCTAAAACACAAGTAACCCCAAGTCTGTTGTCAGAGGGAAATCTCAGACATTCTGCCGACCGGCGCAACTTACAGATATGGGCCTCGGGTGTCCAAGCCACCGAGGAAAACAGGGAACCCCATGCATTTTCGAAAAGAGGACACCCGTGGGAATCCGCAGAGGTGTGATTTGCGCCCATCGCCCCAGATTTTTTTACCCAGACAGCCCTGCAAAGTCGGAAATGTGGGGAAAAAACCGCTTTTTCCGCACATTTCGCTCGCCGCACCCGTCGAAACGCGCCCCCCACAACACATGGCCTACCGTCCCGCGTTCCCACAGGTGTCCCGATGAAAACGGTACCTCACATGTGTGGGTGCACCTACCTGGCCGCCAAGGGGAAAGCCTAAAACACAAGTAACCCCAAGTCTGTTGTCAGAGGGAAATCTCAGACATTCTGCCGACCGGCGCAACTTACAGATATGGGCCTCGGGTGTCCAAGCCACCAAGGAAAACAGGGAACCCCATGCATTTTCGAAAAGAGGACACCCGTGGGAATCCGCAGAGGTGTGATTTGCGCCCATCGCCCCAGATTTTTTTACCCAGACAGCCCTGCAAAGTCGGAAATGTGGGGAAAAAACCGCTTTTTCCGCACATTTCGCTCGCCGCACCCATCGAAACGTGCCCCCCACAACACGTGGCCTACCGTCCCGCGTTCCCACAGGTGTCCCGATGAAAACGGTACCTCACATGTGTGGGTGCAACTACCTGGCCGCCAAGGGGAAAGCCTAAAACACAAGTAACCCCAAGTCTGTTGTCCATTCTGCCGACCGGCGCAACTTACAGATATGGGCCTCGGGTGTCCAAGCCACCGAGGAAAACAGGGAACCCCATGCATTTTCGAAAAGAGGACACCCGTGGGAATCCGCAGAGGTGTGATTTGCGCCCATCGCCCCAGATTTTTTTACCCAGACAGCCCTGCAAAGTCGGAAATGTGGGGAAAAAAACGCTTTTTCCGCACATTTCGCTCGCCGCACCCATCGAAACGCGCCCCCCACAACACATGGCCTACCGTCCCGCGTTCCCACAGGTGTCCTGATGAAAACGGTACCTCACATGTGTGGGTGCACCTACCTGGCCGCCAAGGGGAAAGCCTAAAACACAAGTAACCCCAAGTCTGTTGTCCATTCTGCCGACCGGCGCAACTTACAGATATGGGCCTCGGGTGTCCAAGCCACCGAGGAAAACAGGGAACCCCATGCATTTTCGAAAAGAGGACACCCGTGGGAATCCGCAGAGGTGTGATTTGCACCCATCGCCCCAGATTTTTTTACCCAGACAGCCCTGCAAAGTCGGAAATGTGGGGAAAAAAACGCTTTTTCCGCACATTTCACTCGCCGCACCCATCGAAACACGCCCCCCACAACATGTGGCCTACCGTCCCGCGTTCCCACAGGTGACCCGATGAAAACGGTACCTCACATGTGTGGGTGCACCTACCTGGCCGCCAAGGGGAAAGCCTAAAACACAAGTAACCCCAAGTCTGTTGTCAGAGGGAAATCTCAGACATTCTGCCGACCGGCGCAACTTACAGATATGGGCCTCGGGTGTCCAAGCCACCGAGGAAAACAGGGAACCCCATGCATTTTCGAAAAGAGGACACCCGTGGGAATCCGCAGAGGTGTGATTTGCGCCCATTGCCCCAGATTTTTTTACCCAGACAGCCCTGCAAAGTCGGAAATGTGGGGAAAAAACCGCTTTTTCCGCACATTTCACTCGCCGCACCCATCGAAACACGCCCCCCACAACACGTGGCCTACCGTCCCGCGTTCCCACAGGTGTCCCGATGAAAACGGTACATCACATGTGTGGGTGCACCTACCTGGCCGCCAAGGGGAAAGCCTAAAACACAAGTAACCCCAAGTCTGTTGTCCATTCTGCCGACCGGCGCAACTTACAGATATGGGCCTCGGGTGTCCAAGCCACCGAGGAAAACAGGGAACCCCATGCATTTTCGAAAAGAGGACACCCGTGGGAATCCGCAGAGGTGTGATTTGCGCCCATCGCCCCAGATTTTTTTACCCAGACAGCCCTGCAAAGTCGGAAATGTGGGGAAAAAACCGCTTTTTCCGCACATTTCACTCGCCGCACCCATCGAAATACGCCCCCCACAACACGTGGCCTACCGTCCCGCGTTCCCACAGGTGTCCCGATGAAAACGGTACCTCACATGTGTGGGTGCACCTACCTGGCCGCCAAGGGGAAAGCCTAAAACACAAGTAACCCCAAGTCTGTTGTCAGAGGGAAATCTCAGACATTCTGCCGACCGGCGCAACTTACAGATATGGGCCTCGGGTGTCCAAGCCACCGAGGAAAACAGGGAACCCCATGCATTTTCGAAAAGAGGACACCCGTGGGAATCCGCAGAGGTGTGATTTGCGCCCATCGCCCCAGATTTTTTTACCCAGACAGCCCTGCAAAGTCGGAAATGTGGGGAAAAAACCGCTTTTTCCGCACATTTCGCTCGCCGCACCCGTCGAAACGCGCCCCCCACAACACGTGGCCTACCGTCCCGCGTTCCCACAGGTGTCCCGATGAAAATGGTACCTCACATGTGTGGGTGCACCTACCTGGCCGCCAAGGGGAAAGCCTAAAACACAAGTAACCCCAAGTCTGTTGTCAGAGGGAAATCTCAGACATTCTGCCGACCGGCGCAACTTACAGATATGGGCCTCGGGTGTCCAAGCCACCGAGGAAAACAGGGAACCCCATGCATTTTCGAAAAGAGGACACCCGTGGGAATCCGCAGAGGTGTGATTTGCGCCCATCGCCCCAGATTTTTTTACCCAGACAGCCCTGCAAAGTCGGAAATGTGGGGAAAAAAACGCTTTTTCCGCACATTTCCGACTTTGCAGGGCTGTCTGGGTAACAAAATCTGGGGCGATGGGCGCAAATCACACCTCTGCGGATTCCCACGGGTGTCCTCTTTTCGAAAATGCATGGGGTTCCCTGTTTTCCTCGGTGGCTTGGACACCCGAGGCCCATATCTGTAAGTTGCGCCGGTCGGCAGAATGGACAACAGACTTGGGGTTACTTGTGTTTTAGGCTTTCCCCTTGGCGGCCAGGTAGGTGCACCCACACATGTGAGGTACCGTTTTCATCGGGACACCTGTGGGAACGCGGGACGGTAGGCCACGTGTTGTGGGGGGCGCGTTTCGACGGGTGCGGCGAGCGAAATGTGCGGAAAAAGCGTTTTTTTCCCCACATTTCCGACTTTGCAGGGCTGTCTGGGTAAAAAAATCTGGGGCGATGGGCGCAAATCACACCTCTGCGGATTCCCACGGGTGTCCTCTTTTCGAAAATGCATGGGGTTCCCTGTTTTCCTCGGTGGCTTGGACACCCGAGGCCCATATCTGTAAGTTGCACCGGTCGGCAGAATGGACAACAGACTTGGGGTTACTTGTGTTTTAGGCTTTCCCCTTGGCGGCCAGGTAGGTGCACCCACACATGTGAGGTACCGTTTTCATCGGGACACCTGTGGGAACGCGGGACGGTAGGCCATGTGTTGTGGGGGGCGCGTTTCGATGGGTGCGGCGAGCGAAATGTGCGGAAAAAGCGTTTTTTTCCCCACATTTCCGACTTTGCAGGGCTGTCTGGGTAAAAAAATCTGGGGCGATGGGCGCAAATCACACCTCTGCGGATTCCCACGGGTGTCCTCTTTTCGAAAATGCATGGGGTTCCCTGTTTTCCTCGGTGGCTTGGACACCCGAGGCCCATATCTGTAAGTTGCGCCGGTCGGCAGAATGGACAACAGACTTGGGGTTACTTGTGTTTTAGGCTTTCCCCTTGGCGGCCAGGTAGGTGCACCCACACATGTGAGGTACCGTTTTCATCGGGACACCTGTGGGAACGCGGGACGGTAGGCCATGTGTTGTGGGGGGCGCGTTTCGATGGGTGCGGCGAGCGAAATGTGCGGAAAAAGCGTTTTTTTCCCCACATTTCCGACTTTGCAGGGCTGTCTGGGTAAAAAAATCTGGGGCGATGGGCGCAAATCACACCTCTGCGGATTCCCACGGGTGTCCTCTTTTCGAAAATGCCTGGGGTTCCCTGTTTTCCTCGGTGGCTTGGACACCCGAGGCCCATATCTGTAAGTTGCGCGGCTCGGCAGAATGTCTGAGATTTCCCTCTGCCAACAGACTTGGGGTTACTTGTGTTTTAGGCTTTCCCCTTGGCGGCCAGGTAGGTGCACCCACACATGTGGGGTACCGTTTTCATCGGGACACCTGTGGGAACGCGGGACGGTAGGCCATGTGTTGTGGGGGGCGCGTTTCGATGGGTGCGGCGAGCGAAATGTGCGGAAAAAGCGTTTTTTTCCCCACATTTCCGACTTTGCAGGGCTGTCTGGGTAAAAAAATCTGGGGCGATGGGCGCAAATCACACCTCTGCGGATTCCCACGGGTGTCCTCTTTTCGAAAATGCCTGGGGTTCCCTGTTTTCCTTGGTGGCTTGGACACCCGAGGCCCATATCTGTAAGTTGCGCCGGTCGGCAGAATGGACAACAGACTTGGGGTTACTTGTGTTTTAGGCTTTCCCCTTGGCGGCCAGGTAGGTGCACCCACACATGTGAGGTACCGTTTTCATCGGGACACCTGTGGGAACGCGTGACGGTAGGCCATGTGTTGTGGGGGGCGCGTTTCGATGGGTGCGGCGAGCGAAATGTGCGGAAAAAGCGTTTTTTTCCCCACATTTCTGATTTTGCAGGGCTGTCTGGGTAAAAAAATCTGGGGCGATGGGCGCAAATCACACCTCTGCGGATTCCCACGGGTGTCCTCTTTTCGAAAATGCATGGGGTTCCCTGTTTTCCTCGGTGGCTTGGACACCCGAGGCCCATATCTGTAAGTTGCGCCGGTCGGCAGAATGGACAACAGACTTGGGGTTACTTTTCTTTTAGGCTTTCCCCTTGGCGGCCAGGTAGGTGCACCCACACATGTGAGGTACCGTTTTCATCGGGACACCTGTGGGAACGCGGGACGGTAGGCCATGTGTTGTGGGGGGCGCGTTTCGATGGGTGCGGCGAGCGAAATGTGCGGAAAAAGCGTTTTTTTCCCCACATTTCCGACTTTGCAGGGCTGTCTGGGTAAAAAAATCTGGGGCGATGGGCGCAAATCACACCTCTGCGGATTCCCACGGGTGTCCTCTTTTCGAAAATGCATGGGGTTCCCTGTTTTCCTCGGTGGCTTGGACACCCGAGGCCCATATCTGTAAGTTGCGCCGGTCGGCAGAATGGACAACAGACTTGGGGTTACTTGTGTTTTAGGCTTTCCCCTTGGCGGCCAGGTAGGTGCACCCACACATGTGAGGTACCGTTTTCATCGGGACACCTGTGGGAACGCGGGACGGTAGGCCATGTGTTGTGGGGGGCGCGTTTCGATGGGTGCGGCGAGCGAAATGTGCGGAAAAAGCGTTTTTTTCCCCACATTTCCGACTTTGCAGGGCTGTCTGGGTAAAAAAATCTGGGGCGATGGGCGCAAATCACACCTCTGCGGATTCCCACGGGTGTCCTCTTTTCGAAAATGCCTGGGGTTCCCTGTTTTCCTCGGTGGCTTGGACACCCGAGGCCCATATCTGTAAGTTGCGCGGCTCGGCAGAATGTCTGAGATTTCCCTCTGCCAACAGACTTGGGGTTACTTGTGTTTTAGGCTTTCCCCTTGGCGGCCAGGTAGGTGCACCCACACATGTGGGGTACCGTTTTCATCGGGACACCTGTGGGAACGCGGGACGGTAGGCCATGTGTTGTGGGGGGCGTGTTTCGATGGGTGCGGCGAACGAAATGTGCGGAAAAAGCGTTTTTTTCCCCACATTTCCGACTTTGCAGGGCTGTCTGGGTAAAAAAATCTGGGGCGATGTGCGCAAATCAGACCTCTGTGCTTTCCCATGGGTGTCCTCTTTTGGGAAATGCATGGGGTTCCCTGTTTTCCTTGCTGGCTTCGACACCCTAGGCCCAAATCTGTAGGTTGCCCACATGAACAAATTGTGCTGTGGCGAAAGGCTTGGGGTTACCAGCGGGTTACCCTTTTCCTTTTGCGACCCCGGTAGGTGCACCCACACATGCGAGGTACCTTTTTCGTCGGAACACCTGTGGGAACACGAGAAGGTATGACATCTGCTGTTGGCGACGTGTTTCGGTGAGTGGACACAGGGAAATGTCTCTGAAATTGGCCGGAAATGAAGACAAATCTCAGACATTTCCCTCTGGCCACTCACCGAAACACACCGCCAACAACACGTGGCCTACCTTCCCGCATCGCCACACGTGTCCCAATGAGAGGCTGACCTCTTTGTGTGCAGGTGTGGTACCTGAGTGACAATGGGCACATCTTTAGTATAGTAACTTCGCTGTAGTGCGCTTAGGAAACAGTAAAGTACTGCCAGTAAGCCATTTCACATGCACCTTTCCTCACACTTCCCATACATAGCAGACGCAATGCAGTTAGACACGCAAGGTGGGATTTAGCACAAGGACCAACCTCCTTGTATTGCACAAGAAGGTTTGTCCTTGTGAGCAGTGATGCCACGTCAAGGCACCCACCGGATCACTGGCCATTCGTATCCCTTTCGTGTCTGCAGTCAGTTGGCATCCATTTCAGCAGTTGCACTTCTACGAAATCACTAGCACCAGAGCAAGTGTATCTACACATGAGCATATCTACACACTTATACCACATGGACATCTGTGTACAATGCAACTGTGTCTCTAGCAATATCTTAACTATCATTTGGCATCAATTTCATAGCAACTGTGTCTGCATGCAAACTTTATGTGCTGGCAATCACATGTGGACAGTGATAGCAAGTGCATACTGCCTGACTTCACTACCCTGCCCTACAGGCGCTATCTTCCACACCAGCTTTCAGTATGCCCATAGCAACTATGGCCAAACATTCTTATGTCCCACCGTACCCACACAAAACAGCCATCCTGCAAAATGACAATCATTTCGTCACTGCTGGAAAAGTCCATTCACAGAAATTGCAACTGCATGCTCTTTGTATCTTTACCTAATTCACACACCAATCATATCCAATTCATTCCTACAGATGACGTGTCACTTACACCACACATAACATTACTCGAGGTAAAACAATAAACAAGGCAGGATCTTACGAGGTACGCAAGACACCGCTGCCATATAGTTGGTATCCAAGTACCACTTTCATGACACTTAGACCTCAAGGGAAGGAGCCAAAGTGGCGTGTAATATTTTGAAAAAACACCCCTTGAGTGGAGGGAACCTGAATGCTGTTCTGGTCTTCCACAACGCACGGCTTGAGTAGAGGGAGCGGGACTGGCCTTTCTTTGCTTGCCAAACCTTAAGTGGAAGGAGCCAGATTTGGGTTCCTGTCCAAAGTACGCCAGAAGCGGATGGGGTTTTCCAGACGTTTTTTTTTTGTAAGGCAATCCCGAACAGGAGCAAGCTGCACTCCCATAGGGGAGTGACCCACAGTGCTCCACCCTTCTTCTCCATGGCCCGCCTCAACTAGAGGCGGTGGAGTGGCATTCCTTTCCAAGATGCGCCTTCTTTGGACGTAACAAGCATTGCGTTACTTTGCAAGGCACACCACGCGCAGAGGGAGCTAGACTGCCTTTTCCTTAGGAGGCAGACCTGAAGGGAAAGGTACCGGGGGTGATGTCTCTTTCCCAGGCAGGCCTCAAGTGGAGGGGGCAGGACTAGCATTGCTTGCCAAAGCACGCCAAAGGGGAGTAAAGCAGAGTGCTGTCCCCACCTACTCCAAGGCACACCTCAAGTGGAGGGAGCTAGAGTGGCATTTCTTTCAAAGATGCGCCTGCTTTGGACGTAACAAGCATTGCGTTACTTTGCAAGGCACACCACGCGCAGAGGGAGCTAGACTGCCTTTTCCTTAGGAGGCAGACCTGAAGGGAAAGGTACCGGGGGTGATGTCTCTTTCCCAGGCAGGCCTCAAGTGGAGGGGGCAGGACTAGCATTGCTTGCCAAAGCACGCCAAAGGGGAGTAAAGCAGAGTGCTGTCCCCACCTACTCCAAGGCACACCTCAAGTGGAGGGAGCTAGAGTGGCATTTCTTTCAAAGATGCGCCTGCTTTGGACGTAACAAGCATTGCGTTACTTTGCAAGGCACACCACGCGCAGAGGGAGCTAGACTGCCTTTCCCTTAGGAGGCAGACCTGAAGGGAAAGGTACCGGGGGTGATGTCTCTTTCCCAGGCAGGCCTCAAGTGGAGGGGGCAGGACTAGCATTGCTTGCCAAAGCACGCCAAAGGGGAGTAAAGCAGAGTGCTGTCCCCACCTACTCCAAGGCACACCTCAAGTGGAGGGAGCTAGAGTGGCATTTCTTTCAAAGATGCGCCTGCTTTGGACGTAACAAGCATTGCGTTACTTTGCAAGGCACACCACGCGCAGAGGGAGCTAGACTGCCTTTTCCTTAGGAGGCAGACCTGAAGGGAAAGGTACCGGGGGTGATGTCTCTTTCCCAGGCAGGCCTCAAGTGGAGGGGGCAGGACTAGCATTGCTTGCCAAAGCACGCCAAAGGGGAGTAAAGCAGAGTGCTGTCCCCACCTACTCCAAGGCACACCTCAAGTGGAGGGAGCTAGAGTGGCATTTCTTTCAAAGATGCGCCTGCTTTGGACGTAACAAGCATTGCGTTACTTTGCAAGGCACACCACGCGCAGAGGGAGCTAGACTGCCTTTTCCTTAGGAGGCAGACCTGAAGGGAAAGGTACCGGGGGTGATGTCTCTTTCCCAGGCAGGCCTCAAGTGGAGGGGGCAGGACTAGCATTGCTTGCCAAAGCACGCCAAAGGGGAAAGACCCGCATGGCACAACTCAAGTACAGGGACTCATAATGATTACTATTTCGTAGGCACGCCTCCAATGGAAGGAGCCTGATTAGCGTTCCTTTGCAAGTCACGCTTTGAGCTGAGGGATCTAGACTGATGTACATTTTCTTGGCAGGCCTCAAGGGAAAGCTACGGCTGTGGTTGCCTTTCCAAGGCAGGCCTCGAGTGGAGGAAGCAGGACTAGCGATGCTCGTGAATGCACGCTAAATCAAGTGAAGTGAGTTGACATCCTGTTGCATTTTCATTGAAGGTACTCCTCCAGGGCAGGGTGCAAGAGTGCCATTCCTTTACAAGACATGCACGATTTCAGGGGCTAAGGGTCCCTTTCAAGGAATGATGGGCATTTTCGGAAATCAGTCGATCTCCCAATATTTTTCCTTTGTATGATACAAAAGGAAACAAGGCTGAAAGCAGAGGGCAGGCTGGGAAGGGCATTGGGGACAGTACACCCGAGTATCCTTCCTCTTTCCTTGTTTTGTACACACCTTACATTTTCGGTACGGTTGTGCCTTCGTGGCAGTGGGAGGAACATAATCACCAAAGTGTCGCTCTTGCAATCTGGCTACATCTTCGACCTCTGGAAAGGAGGGAATTTGTACATGAACATTAGCCAGAGATTGAACAATTTCTAATTCAAAATCCAAAAAGGAGAGCTTGTTTTGTGGAGTAGCTGCACGGTACACCACATAAGCATTGTACGTTGCCATATGCACAATGTGTGTGGCTAACTTTTTGTACCAGAAACGCGACTTGCGTTCAGCATGGTATGACTCAAGCACTTGGTCATTTTTGTCTACTCCACCCATGTACTTGTTGTAATCCAGAATGCAATTGGGTTTCAACACTTGCTGAGTCTGCCTGCGCAGAGGGACAGCTGAAGTACTTTCATCATGAATAGTACTTAGCATGTACACATCCCTTTTGTCGCAGAATTTCACTGCTAACAATTCATCCTGCCGCAATGCCATACATTGTCCCTTAGCCAACTTCTTACACACAAGTTGTCTGGGGAAGCGTCTGCGGTTACTGCGGATTGTACCGCATGCGAGTGTGCCCACATTGAACAATTCCTTGAACAGTGGAATTCCGGGGTGTAGAAATTGTCTACATACAAATGATGTCCCTTGTGGAGCCATGGTGTGAGAAGATCCCAAACAATCTTCTCACTTGTCCCTAAATGGGCTGGGCAGCCCGGAGGGTTTAGGGTAGAGTCTTTACCGGTGTAGACTCTCATGCTGCTGACATACCCAGTGGTACTTTCACACAACATGTACATTTTAATCCCATATCGTGATCTCTTGCTAGGAATGTATTGCCTGAATACAAGGCGACCTTTGAACAACACCAACGATTCATCAATGGATATGTTCTGGCTAGGAACATACACCTCTGCAAATCGGTGAGTGAAATGGTCCAGAAATGGCTTAAGTTTGAACAGCCTATCAAAGTTTGGGTCCGTTTTGGGTAATGCTGCCGAGTTGTCATTGAAGTGCAACATACGGTGCAGTGCTTGAAAGCGATTTCTGCTCATTGTAGCTGAAAAAAACGGGCAATAAAGTGGTGCTACAGTAGTCCAGTACATTGCGACAGACGGCTTGTGTCCAATTCCCATGAGCAAAATGAGACCCCAAAACTGTCTCATTTCAACATCGTTTGTGGGTACCCATGCTTGTGCTCTGGAGTGGGGTTTCAGAGTGGGACCCCTAGACCTCATGAACTGTGCAGCGTATACATTGGTTTGCTCAACCACGTCTGCAATGAACCCATCATCAACAAAAAGGTTGAAAAAATCAATAGGCTGAAACCCTTCTGTATTCACTGTGCACCCTGATATACCAGTGAAAGGGGGCACAACAGGCTGAGCCATTGCTGGAGGCACCCAGAGCGACTCTTGAGTCATGTCAGGAACTGCCACATTGCGTGGCAGTCTTGCACGTCCCCTCCCCCTTACAGGTCCCCTGCGTGTGGGAAGTGTGCGAAAAGGTGGACGCACTCTTCCTTCCTCTTCATCATCAGATGATGACGATGATGAGTGGGAGGAGGGACTTTCGTCAATGGCCATCTCACTTCCCCAATCACTTCCCTCCTGCCCCTCAGAAGCACTATCTGTTTCAGAATGCATGTACACATCTGTGCCTTGCTCTGAGCCAGATTCCATCACTACAGCTAATGCCTCCGCACCAGACATTGATCGCCGAGAAGCCATGAGTACCTTCGCTATGGAACCCTTCAATGCCCAAAGACCAGATGAAGACTGAAACAAGAAGTATGTGTGCTTCTGAAAGTATGGAACGTAGCACAGTAAGTGGTATTCAGTGCCACAAACCTACTCCACACAGGTACACCAAAAGGTCCAGACTTTGCTCACTAACTGTAGCAGCCCTCTGCAATATGACGTACTCCCTGCACGCTACAATAAACAGAGTAGTACTTTGCAAACACTCACGTGAAATGCTAAGGACCAGCTGACTGCTTTCCTACAAGTGTGTAGACAGCTACAACACACCTGCACCTAAAAGAAAGAGAACAAAAAATCTATGGCCAATGTACTATTCCGCTAAACTGTACAGAAATACAAGCGTGGGGACGAGGATTTCAGCCACACTACCTATTCAGAAACAGCCAACATGCTTTGCACCATGCCCTCCCCCATGGGATGCTTGTGGATGTGAAATCGAGGTGAGAAGGAACCATGCAACGTATTAGTGATTGGGTGAGTTGAAAAGCCATAGGCAATGAAGAAGCAGAGAGGGAAGATAAATAAAGTACACGGCTGGCCCTTCCGGCCAACTGCTGGCACACTTTTGACAATAACACCTGCTCATTCATATAGGGGTGTCTATTGTAAGGGGAAAGCTCACATGGACAAAATTATTGCAAGGCCAAGCAAATTGATGTAGGCTGAAGCAAGTAGTGATGGGTACCAAAGAAATAAGTAGCAGAAACATACTAAATGCTTTGACATGCCATGAATGCAAACAATTGCTAGAAAGTGGAAGTCTCACTGCCAACATACTTACTACCACTTCTATTCACCTTTCAGATCTTCCAGTGTGTCCATCAGTCACTGGGCAAACTCCCCCTAAAATAGCGTCTGGGCAAAATCCATAATGTTTCCAATGAACAGCTCCATGCCTGTTTTGGAAAGGTGCACCCCATCTCTGTGAAACATCACAGCACCTTTGATATTGCCATGGTGAATGGTCCGTATTCTGGTGTTGCCCTCTGTCAGTTTAGTGAACTCGCCATTCATTTTCCACACCGAGCGGTTGATGGCCCTTCTATTCCCTTCAGTTCTCCAATCCATCCTGGGAATCATCTGGGACCAGGCCACCACAGTGTTTGGAAACCTCTCTGCAATCCATTCAAGGTCTGCCATGAGCTGCTCGCGTACCCCCTTCCGTCCCACAGACGCAAAATCATTTCCTCCCAGGTGAACCACTATAAGGTCAGGGGGGGGGCCTTTCCTTTTGCTTGGGCAGCGACGATGGCTCCTCGGAGCTGGTGAAGGCGCATCCCCCCCACCCCAAACCAATGCACCGCAAGGCCATCCCTTCCAGACCCAGATGTAGGTGGCCCTCGGAAAAGTCGTGCAGCCCTTTGGATATAAGAGTGGCCGAAAATCCACACAACCCTCATCCTCACTAGGAAATGGAAACAGGAAAACCCCCATGATTATGGCTACACATACATTTTACCACATTACACAACAATTGCACCAACACATGACTCTTGTAACAATCCCAGACACACACTTCACCCATTCGGAAACCACCTCTCATTTGAGATAACAGTAGGTCGACACATAATTGCCACGTTATTTTCAGGGGAAGGAGGTGAAGAAGATAGTATGTCACCTTGTGCCAATAACACAGTTGTGCTGGCGCAATTGTAATCAGTAAAAGTTGTCTGCTCCTGTGGCCCACCGCCTGCCCAGCACGGTGGTAAGGTGACGTCCACATGCTACATCGTTACAATTTGGCAGGGTGACTAGTCTCACGGAGGATATGAAGTCCACAGGAAGTGTGCTTTGTACGCTCTGTGAATATAGGTACCCTGACAGAATGTGCCACATTTACCACAAATGGGTGCACCTTCAGACACTTTCAATGTGAGTGTTTCGGCCATAGCTCCAGGACCACTAGTGACCTTGGGGCCACTTCACTACCAAGGAAGGGAGGTGGACAAGGTCACACCCATCACCCACCACTACCCTACATAGCTTCCTGGTCAGCACTACAGCTTTCCTCTCCTGGAAGGGATTGGACCCTGCACACACTGCTGAATTTGGAGCCAAAATATCCACCTGGGGGACGGACGACCAAGGCCAATGACACCCCCCTCTCTAGCTACCTTGCGTTACAGTTTTTTCCCCCTGCAAAAGGATGGGGACCCTGACAGGGCACACTGGGACCACTGCTGAAATTGGACCACAGAAATGGTGAACTTTGCAGTGAAAGGAATGAGCTCTGTAACAAGTGTGCATAGCATGCTCAGAAAAAATGACCATCTATATAACTACTGGAAAAAAATGTTTAAAATTTGCTGCCAAACCTTTCCTTCTGCAAAGCAGCTGCCTTACTCAATGCAAGGCACACCCATCACTGGCCCCCGACCCTCCCCACTACCCTTTCCCACCCTTATCACTGACAATGCACCCACAATTCCTTCCACCACAGTAACCCTCCACCCCCACATTACCAAGTAATAAATGTTGTACTTACATAAGTCAGCAATAGCTTTTCAGTAGCCGAAACTGCAAAGGAAACATAAAAGATTTAAATTCAATGCTTTGCCTACCAATTACACATCCAAACTGTCTGGCAACTATCTGTACATTTTTCACTTCCTTCCACCACTTCCATGACACTTCTCAGTCATCTACCACTACGGAAGGCTAGACTGCAGACGGATTGGAAATGGAAATAAGACAAGTGGGCATATGGCATCCTGCAGAAAAAACATAAAAATAAATAAATCCCGGAAATCTGGCACCAACCCATCACTGTTTGGAAACATCTGTGCTATCCATTCCAGTTCCTCCATTAGCAGCTCATGTATCCCTTCCCCTCCCACAGACGCTAAATCTTTTCCTCCCAGGTGCACCACTGTAGGGTGTTGGGTTTGCATCTCCTTTTGCATGGACATCGCTGATGGCTCCTCTGAGCTGGTGAAAGCACTTCCCCCTAACCCCAAACCAATGTACCAGGAGGGCATCCCTTTGAGAGCCAGATGTGGTTGGCCCTCGGAAAATCGTGCAGCCCTTTGGGTGAAAGAGTAGGCAATTATCTACACAACCCTCATCGTCACTATGATATGGAAACAAGTGAACCCCCATGAATATGCCTATACATACAGTTTACCAACTAGCTGAATGATTGTGTGAACACATGGCTCTTGTAACACTCCCAGACACACACTTCACCTATTCGGACATGCACCTCTCATGTGAATTTACAGTAGGTCATTACGTAATTGGCACTTGTGTTTTAGGGGAAGGAGGTGAGGAAGACAGTATGTCACCTTGTGCCAATAACACAGTTCTGCTGGGGCAATTGTAATCAGTAAAGGTTGTCTGCTCCTGTGGCCCACCGCCTGCACTGCACGGTAGTAAAGTGACTTCCACATGCTACACCATTACACTTTGGCAGGGTGACTAGTCTGACAGAGGATATGACCTGTGCAGCAAGGGTGTTTTGTAACCTCTCCGAATATAGTTCCTCTGACAGAATGTGCCCCTTTCATTACACATGCATGCACATTTGGACTCTTTGATTGTGAGAAATTGGGGCGCAGCTCCTAAAGTACTGGTGAACTTGGGGCCATTCAACTACCAAGGCAGAGAGGCAGCCAAGGTCACACACATCAACCACCACCACACTACATCTCTGCCTGGCCAGCACTGCAGCTTTCCCCTCTAGGACGGGATGGGGACCGTGCCGGGGCACCCTGCACCCACTGCTGCTTTTGAGGGACAAAATATCCATCTGGGAGATGGACGCCCAAGGGCAATGACTTAATCCCCCACCCCTCCTGCCCCTCTAGCTACCCTGCGTTACAAAAGGATGGGGAGCCAGGCGGGGCTCACTGGGACGACTGCTGGAAAAGGACCACAGAAATGGTGATCGTTGCAGTAAAAGTAGTGTTCTCTGTATCAAGTACGCGTACCATGCTCATAACAAAATGACCATCTGCATTACTACCGGCAACATTTTTGAAAAGGAGCTGCTACTTATGTTGCCCAGTTTTTCCTTCTGCAAAGCAGCCACCTTCCTCAATGCAAGGCACTCCCATCACTGGCCCCCGAACCGCCCTCCTACCCTTTCTCCCCCATACCACTGACACTGCAGCCACAGTTTCTTCCACCACAGTAACCCTCCACCCGCACATTACCAAGTAATATATGTGGTACTTACATAAGTCAGCATAAGCTTTTCTGTAGCCGCAACTGCAACAGAAACATAAAAGATTTACATTCAGTGCTTTGCCTACCAATAACACATCCGAACTGTCTGGCATATATCTGTACATTTTTCAGCTCCTTCCACCACATACATGAAACTTCTCTGTCATCTACCTCCACAGAAGGCTGGACTGCACAGTGATAGCAAACTGGCCTAAGACCAATGGGTGTATGGCAACCCCCAGCACACAAAACAAACATTGCACAGATGGCTAATTGGCAACCTTCCCTCCCAGGGAAACAGCACTGTTCAGCTGCACTGGGGGGCGTTTTGTCCGCAACCTGGACAAGTGTGTTCCTGGCCACCCCAATACCTCCCCAGAGCACCCACTTCCTTCACAACAGAACACTACAGGCCCTGTTCACCCCCACCCCAATAGCAATGTGCCCTCCACCCACTATCAAATGTTGGAATAAGCAAAATTTCATACGTACATAACAAGGGAGAAGCTTGAACTGCTCAAGACCTGTAAAGGGAAGAACAAAACATATATTATCTGTGTCAGCCCACCCACATACCAGACCACCCATATTGGCCCCACTGTAGCATTGGCCTGTACGTTTTTGGCACCCCGGCGCCAGACTGGCACACCAATGTGCCCCTCTACGCAAAGGCAGGTATAGTAAACGAAGAACCCAATTCAAAATGGCAGGCTGCCCTTTTGTGAGGGCGGAGGGCCCCCTACACCGCTGTGGAATTTTCTAACGTGAGGGGGGTTGCACCTCTCCACCACCACCCCAATTTGAGGGGCGGCCCATCTCATGTAGCCCTCCCAAGGGGCAGATAAGGGGGAAGGCTGTCCTGCACTCCTCCCTGGGCTCAGGCGTCCGTTCCTAGGAGCAGATATCTGGTCCCAGGGAGGGCTGCATGACATGGCACCCACTCCATTGTGGGCAGGGGGGGGGGTTAACGCCCCATTCAGCTTTCCCAACCCTTTGGGGTGCTCCACCGCCCCCCCTAAAAAACCTTCCAACAATTTCACTGTTTTCCTTTGGTAACCCAACTCCCCTTTGTGCACAGGGGCACATTGGTGTGCCAATCTGGCGCCGGAGTGCCCAAACACTACTGCCCCATCTATTGGGGGTCCTGCCCCACCTTTTGGGGTGCCCCCCGCCCCACCCCCAATGGCTGGGGGACACACCTCATGCAGGCCTCCCTGGGCCTCCTCCAAACGGCTGCGTGAGGTACACTCCACCTCCATTTGGGGTGAGGGGGGAGAGGGCCACCCCAAAAGATGAGGCAGGACCCCCAATAGATGGGCCAGTAGGGTTTGGGCACCCTGGGGGCAGATAGCCACACTAATGGGCCCATCTGCAGCAAGCAAAGTTGGGTAAACAAAAAACAAAATGCAAATTCACAGGCTGCTTTTTAGGGGGGGCTGGGGGCCACCCTAAATTGGCAGCGCCTGATGTACCGCGACGGGGGGTGGCCCTCAACCCCCCCCACCCCAAATGGAGGGCCCCACCTCATGCAACCCTCCCTGGGGGCAGATATCTGCTCCTAGGAAGGGGCATCTGACCCCAGGGAGGGATGCATGAGGTGGTGCCCCCCCTATCTGCCCCCAGGGAGGGTTGCATGAGGTGGGGCCCTCCATTTGGGGTGGGGGGGGGTTGAGGGTCACCCCCCATTGCGGTACATCAGGCGCTGCCAATTTAGGGTGGCCCTCAGCCCCCCCTAAAAAGCAGCCTGTGATTTTGTATATTTTTTTTTGTTTACCCAACTTGGCTTGGTGCAGATGGGCCCATTAGTGTGGCTATCTGCCCCCAGGGTGCCCAAACCTTACTGCCCCATCTATTGATTCACCTCAGATTACAAGAGGTCCTCAAAACAGACTACGAAGAGCTCTTTGGAGGAAAATATATGATTGTTTTCGGAGATCTTCTTCAATCTATACCAGTGAAAGGTGAACCTATTTTTAAAACCTTAGGGCACAAACTGTGCCGTAAAACTCTTTGCAGCATAGGAAATGTCAACCTTTGGCAACATTTCCAATACAGAGAATTAACTGAAAACATGCTTCAGTCTGCAGACCTCACATACGTCAACATTTTAAAAAGTATTAAAGTTGGTTTACTATCTCAAGAAGCACAATCTATATTAAAAACCAGGCACATCCATGCAGTCTATGGCCATAACTCATGTGCTACTGATGTCATGGAACAATTAGCACACACAAATGTCAATTGTATGTCCTTGATGCCAACTCTTACAAGCTGTTCAAAATGTAATGAAACAATGTTAAAAAATGAAATGCAACCAATAGTTCAAATTGGCTCCACAGACAAACTGGATGTACATGGTATGACACTACCCATGTGTCAACAAGCCACAACAAGGCTAAACACCTTGGAAAACTCTATCTATAACAAAGTTGGTTTGGAGAAAATATTAAAATTATCTTTAAACTGTAGAGTAATGCTTTCGCTTTCGTTTTTGTCATTTTCTATGGATGTAATGTAATTTGTTTTGAAAAAGTTGAGTTTACTCAGCTAAATTAAATAAAAAAAGAGTAATCCTTAAATGTAATCTTGACGTGGACCAAGGACTAGTTAATGGAGCACTTGGTACAGTTGTTGGCTTTCAAACATACCCACGTGACAACAACATTCAATTTGTCAATATTCTCTTTGACAAACTATCCGAAGTTAAAAGGATAGGACGCTCAACAGCCCGCTTCCTTCTTTTCAAAGACATTTATGTACGCAGAAAACAATTTTCTCTACACTAGCATACGCAGTCACCATTCACAAATCACAAGTCACAAGGTCTTACCCTAGATAAAGCATTGATAGATATTGGTAGCACAGTCTTTCAAGCAGGCATGAGCTATGTAGCACTATCACCCTTACGTATACTTGACAGACTATTTCTAATCAACTTTGATGCAAGTAAAGTAAATGCTGATATTTCTTGCATTCTAGAATACAATAGACTGCGTTCACGCTACACCCTTCATCTAAAAACCTATCCTGTTCCGCAAAAAGCAAAACCTTGTAAAAGAAAACTACTTCAGGCTCAAACTATGCAGGATCTCACAGCAATTCCTCCAAAGAAAGTAAAAGAAGCTAATACTTCATCAAGGACCAGAACCAAAGAAGAATCTACTGCTCAAAGACACTCAACTACCTCTTGAAAGAAGCAATGCACACTCCGAAAAAATGACTTGGACACAGAACTGTCAGGTCCATTCAAATGTTCAAATATAACTGGTGCAAATTGCTACGCAAATGTAGCAATCAATATTCTATTCCAATTGCCATCAATTATTGACAACATTTACTCACACAGGACAGACCAATTGTGTTCGCAAATGTAAGTCCTTCACAGAAATGCAACCAACAATCCAGACAACACTTACAGTGTTTCTGGAATAAGGCAGGAATTGGACTACTGTGCTGGAATGGTCAAATTCACTATAAACTCACAGGAAGATCCATAAGAATTTCTAATGTACTTACTACAAGTACTAGAAAACAAAAACATACCTATAAATGAAATCTTCCAGATTTCACACAGGTGGAAACATACATGCACTCTTTGCAGGTATGTAGTACAAAACGAAGTTCCTAATGAACGCTTCGTGTATGTATCCATACCTAACTGTGTACCCATTCCATTTCAGCAACTTGTACAAAATGCAAACCGTGGCAGATTATGTACTACCTGCAATTCCGATAATCGTTCCATTTTACAAATACAGACACATAGTAAATACGTTAGAGTAATGCTTTTACTTTATAATGCAGATGATACCAAAAACAACTGCAAGCTGACTGGATTCACACATGGTCAAGTATCACTTGGTATGAAAACCTTCACAACAATAGGTATAATCTACCACGTAGGAGCCACAACTAATGCAAGTCACTACACTGCATATATAAAAAAGAATTGTGGATGGTTCGAATGTAATGATACTACCATTACTCTAAAACAGAGATTACCAGCAAATCTTGTAAACGCGTACTTAATATTCTTAAAACCAAAATTGAATAACTAATCTGTGTATGAACATATACAAAACTTGAACTGCAAAACTATGACCAGTTAGAATACGCCAACAGGTATCTAACTGCCCCAAAAATCTGCAACAAAACAACAGATAGATGAATGCCACTAACATGGAAAAATAAATAAATAAATACAATACACCAACAGCTATCTAATTGCAACAATACTACCACCACTTCCAAATCAAAAACCATACACCTATTCAATTCCTCCTACTGAATTAAATGAAAGAAATATATTGTACTACAACGTAAAAAGGTTTTTTTTAATCCAGCATGGATTTTTCTCCCACAGATCCAATGATTTAATCAACAAAAGCAGGAACTGAGCAAATTGCACAGTAAACTGGTTTGAAGGAGAGTACTTCTAAAGTACTAACTATGAGGGTCGACAAAATACAGAAATGTCTACTATGCAATGCAATACTCATTATAAACTACCCACACTACCATGTGATGTTTTCTTTTATCACAGTGATTGAAAAAAATGTTTGCTCCAACTACCCATGTCATGAAAAACTGCATAAAACCACAAAAAGTCAAACAGTAAGTATATAATGATTGGACTCACAAACACCACAGCATAACACACCCATTTAAGCAAACACCTGACCATAAACCACAATCCAAAACAGTTTGCTTCCATGCGTATCATATGCTGCAGCGCTTTTTGGCAAACACTACAATCTTGACTGCATGGCCTGGTCAAAACTCTTCATACAGCCTCAACAAAAGAAACAGTGAGTACATAATAATTATACTCACAAACACCACAACATAACACAGCCATACAAACAAACACCTCACCAATAAATACAACCCAAAAAGCCTAGAGTCTTCAATACCAACATTCAGAATACAATCCAACAAACAAACTAACACACATCATCTCACTATCCTATAAACACTATTACACTACTACCAATCAGTACACACATTTTTGAAACCATATCCCCTAAGCACCCCACATACAACAGTCAAAATCTTTGGTAACATGGGTGTGTTATGCTGCGGCGGTTGTAGCCAGGGTCTAGAGTCTTGGGTGCATGGCCGAAGGCCTACGGCACTTCGGCCATGCACCCAAGACTCTAGGCCCTGGCCACAACCACCACAGCATAACACACCCATAGAAGCAAACAACTACCAAATGACCATAACCCAGAGACATATTACATCCAACTCAAAACCTATGCACTTCAATTAACATTCTATAAAATAATCACAACCAATGCACAAACTCTTCAATGCATACCCTCTTCAGCCAATGCTCTTCTAGCGACCCAAAACCAACATCATACTAAGCTAAAATAGCCAGTAGTGCGCCCAGTGTTTAGTATGTCCGCGGATAACTGAGGTGACCGCGGACACCGCAAACACATCAAGGCCTTCTCCCACCTAAACAAATACAGCATTAGAGCCATCTCTTACTCCCCCACCCTCTCCAAGCACTCATACACACCAACACACTCCCCAAAATTGGATTTATGCCCACTTCCACGCCCCGCTGTCTGCGGATGTCCGCAGATCCGATATGGCAGGTGCATTGAAACAATGTGGCACACCTCATGCCTCATCCCAGACAATCAGAGAACACGTCACATGTCTGCGGACATGAGGCAAGCCGATTAGTCAATCAGTGTCCTGTCCGCGGAGCCAACAGGGAAGTGTGTCTGCGGAGCGGACATAGATATCACTAATAGTTTTGCCGTAGGTTTTGGTCATTAAAAACTAAAAAATACTGGTATACATTAAAGGATATTTCTTGTATGTGGCTCAAAACTGGTGAATTGAAGTCTGAAGATTTTCCTGAGTGACGGTTAGGGTCTGAAACCTTTGTCCCTCCAGATATTTTGGTCTCCAATTCCCATCAGCCTCAACTAGGATAGCCAAATATGAGTGTTCACAGCAATTTTAGTCAAAACATCTGGAGAGCCACAGATTTCACAGGTTTCACAGCCCAATGAACCCAGGACTACACAACCAATATAGGCAAATGTAAAAACATAGGGGGCGGGGTTGTACCTTGCGTCTGGTACTCATTAATTTAAAATGACTTTATATGATCTGTCCCATCTCTTCTGTAAACTTTGCGGCATGTACTAGTCAATCTGAATCACTCTGAACTGTTATTGAAGACATATGTCTGAGTTGTGAGACTGTCTGCACTAAAATGCTGGGTAATCTTGTATTTCGTGAAAGAGTGGTATGTGCAGATGTGCTGTGCATGTAACTCAGTGTTCAAATATTCAAGTCCTTAATATTAGTGGAGAAGTGATAATGTCTTCGAATCAAGCAAAAAGCAACCATCCAGTGGTGTGAATGGTGATTTATTGTGGTTACAGCGATACATGTTTCAACCATTCGGTCGTCCTCAAGGCTGCTACAAACTGTCATAATTGATTCATTATGAAAAAGAAATATACATAAATGTAGGCATAAAAATAAGAGCAAAGAAAGAAAACATAAACGTGACAAATTGTGAAAGAAAATCATGTGGCGGGGTTACATGATCCCAAATAAACCCTGTTCATAGTAAACATTTGTTCAACATTATGCGTAAATCCGACAAGGGTTTACAATGTTGGGAGAAACGGCATGAAGGGTGTACATGCCCATATCTAAATTGGTTGCGTAAATGGCCAAGCGAAGGCAGTAGCAGGTCTGGGGAAATAAAGGAGGCATACTTAGCATTGCACTCGATATGTTATTGTTCTCTAAAATGACTAGAAGGTCTCCAGTGGTCATTATCCAACAGTGCTGCATGCATATTCCAAATGGGATTGCACAGGTTTCTTGAGAATGGACCATTGGGATAATGGTGTGCATTGGTGACTCCCCATACCATCGAGGCCAGACACGAGGTGAAAATCTTAATTTAGTGGTTCATGATGTTAATGGCTGGAGAGTTAGTAGCAAAAGGGCTGGTGAGTATGGCATGCTAGTTGTATGACTTTGAGGTGAGTTAGAAAAGAACTCATCGATAATAGAAATGGATTAGTCCCTTGTAACATTCTCTCGACTACTAGTGTGTTGCCTAGCGGCGATATATTCTTAAGATCCTGAAAGACATATGAACTACATTTGTAGCAGATGCCACATGTGTGAATACTATCGCTGATGATCAATAGGAGGAGAATACGAAAGTGGCTGCCACTGGGACTCACTTAGTAGAGGGTGAGTGAAAGCACTGCAGTGTAGTGGAAGCAGGAGTATCTTGGCTCCGTTTGCCGGTTGTATATTGCGCTTCAAGTAAAAGGTTCTGATACCTAAGAGACAGTAACAAGATGACGCATGTAAGCGTAGTGCTGTGTTCCAAGAAAAGCACGTTGTACTCCGTTTCCAGCATAGAAATAAAAGTTATCTTGGACAGATTGAGACCACATCCTTCGGGAAACCTACTGAGGTTAACAGTACACTACATGCTTCAAGTTGCCACCATAAACAGTTATGAACATCCCAGCTGCGGAATATTATCAGGCACGTCGCAACTGCATCATGGATGTGAATGTTGCACACAAAACTGCGCTCCTGAACAGCAGGTTTAAGGACACGGGTTACCCGAATGATGCCATATTACTAGCACGCAAAAACATTGAGAAAAAATCTAGGAGAGATATGTTGCAATCAAGCATCAAAGATAACTCTAGGGGCGTGGCCTGGTGCGCCAGCGATGCGGGAGCTCCACTAATGGCCTCCGCTCGGGTCCACAGCTGAAAGTTTGTTTTTTCGGGTTTCTGCTATGCCTGCCATGCCTTTCTCCACCGAGGCACCGCGGAGCTTCCCCCGCACCATCAGCCGCTATCGGGGTGCTTAACGGCCCCAAAATCAGCACGAATGCGGCACCAACGTATTTCTCCGGCAGTCGTGCTTGGACCAAGATGGCGGCCGCCTCACCGAACCTGTATCGCCACGTCTTGCTAGCCCCTCCTCATCGGCGTGCTGTGGACTCTGGGGCCCTGTCTCCCCCCGGTGCACACTAGAGGTGCTGGAACGGCACCCGCTTCTGCCCGCCTGCCAGCTGGTTCCTCGCTTCGGATGGGGGTGGCCTATGTTCCTGGCTGGGCCGGCTCCCATAGTCCCGTGCAACACTGAGGGCGCCCGCACTGCCATCGGCCCACCGCCAGCTACAGTGAGTGAACTCTCTGCCTCCCCGCTATACTAAGGCCCCCTTCTCACACCCCGTAGCCCACAGGATCCTAGCTCACTGCCTCTTACTTGACTGTGCCTTAAGGCCCCGCTGGGTCTTCCAGCACCAAAGCTCTTGCGCATCTTTGGGAGCCGCGGGAGGGCTACATAACAAATTGGGTCCTCCCTGGAAGTGAGCCCCCTGCTTGCCGGGGTCAGCGTGGCCCCTGACTCTTGCGAAGAAACCTGCCTGGAGCGCTTGGGGAGCCCTGATCCTCAGTGCTGGCCCTGTCTCCGCCATTGACTGCCCTCCAGCTTGGAGCGTGATGCCTTCCTTCGCTTCCTGAGGCGCCCCTGCCCAATTCCACCCATCACCAGCCGGAATGAGCTTGCCTCGGCCCTCTGCACTCTAGGCCCGGGTCGTGTGGTGACTCAGAGGCCCATCTCCATTTGGCATTGCAAGGTTTTTCCCCTACGATGGCCAACATCACCCCCAGAGGCCCCGGAACCACTTCCTGCATATTCTACCTCCTGGGGCGCCCTGGCCCACCATATCTTTGGATCTCCCTGGCCTCCGCCATCCCCGTCTTCGCACTTGCGGATTCTGGGCTAAGCCCCGGAGGACGCCCCCTCTCCCTGAGGCCATGTCCAAAGCATTAAAATCCTCCAAATCGGCTGATATCTCTACAATGCTGCAGGCCACAGAGAAGGGGAAGAAAGCAGACCTCCTTAAACTCACACCCCAGAAGGCGCCTGATGATGAAGGGACGCTTGCAACCAGGGAGGACCTCCAGGCCTTCATGATGGATATCAAGGCGGAATTCAGAACTTGTATGGCGGAGCTCACTGCTAAATTGGAGCAGACGGAACAAAGGGTCAGCAGCATCGAGCAGAGGGTGGTGGAGGCCGAAGATCGAGCCATGGATCATTCCAACTTCCTAACTGAGATTCAACGTGCCGTCCAGACGTTAATGGAGAGAACCGAAATTATTGAGTTCAAACAGGAAGACCTGGAGAATCGCTCCCGCCTCAACAACCTGCGCATCCGAGGGGTGCCATCCTCAATCACTGACAAGGAGCTCCCAAATACATACACACCTTCTTCCAGTCCTTGCTACCGAACCTAGACGAGACTCAGCTCTTGTTTGATCGAACTCACAGATTGCGCCCTCACTGGGGAATGGACTCTGACGCCCCTGGATGTAATTACAAGGGTCCACTTTTACACCACCAAGGAGGCCATCGTAGCGATAGGCCACATTAAGGACGAGCTTTCTTTCCAGGGCTCCCGCTACATATCTTCTAGGACCTCTCCCCTCTAACTCTCCAGAAGCACAGATTGCTCCAACCTCTTTCGCTCTTCCTCTGAGATCAGCAGATCTGCTACCGATGGCTCTTTCCCACGGCACTTCAATTCTCATACAAAGGCACCCCTCGCACCACCAGCCACCTTGAAGATGCAGCTTTGATCCTTCTTCCAGACTCTCCCGGGGCCTCAGTCCCATCTTCTCTGAGCCGGGCGGGCCACATGCTGAGCGTGGCTTCTCCCAGACCAAGGCGGACCCCCTGTACAAAAGCATACAGAGGCTGCAAACCCAAGTGACGTGCGAGGACTCCCACGCAGGATACTTGGCACTGGAACCATCTGATTCTTAAGCTTGCTGTGGACCCAATGCGGTCCATACCCTCCTCCAAGGTGGATGCCACCACTTGACCCTTGGAGAGACTTTCAACCATGTTGGTCCTTCTGTCGGAAGATAGTTCAGGGGTCCTGGGGTTGGACCGATAGTTAAAAACCGGTCCCCCTGGTCGCACCTTGGATCCTCTTTTGGAGGGCCTCCCATTGGAGGCCGACGTTGGAAGTTCGGATCTCCCGTTGGTGGCCAGTTAGGAAAAATCTTCAGCCACAGGTGACCCCAAAGCTGCTGTTCTCTCGCAGTTATGGCTGACTCGTCTCACCCGCATTCCCCCCCACTGAATTCAGACCGGTTGCGCCAGCCCCCACATCTATAACTAAAATTTACCACTCTGAATGTCAGGGGTTTGAACTCTCCCCCGAAAAGGAAATCCGTCCTGCAAAGGCTACAGGACGACGGGACCTCAATCGCTTTTCTACAAGAAACTCACCTGATCCCAGCAGACTTTTCCCACTTGCGAAGCAGATTCTTCCCCCTACAATTTCTGCCATCCAACAGAACTAAGAAGGGTGGCACCGCCATCCTTTTTGCAAAAGATTTAAAGCTGCAGATCCTGGACTCACTAAGATGCCAAGAGAGTCGCTCTGTGGCGATCAAATGCACCATCCGCGGCCAGCTTTACACCCTTGTCTCCACTTACGCCCCGAACGAGCACCAGGAGGGCTTCTATCGGGATCTGGAAGCTGGAAGACTCCCTCTTGCCATTCCTTGAGGGACAAGTGATCATCGGCAGAGACTTCAACAAAGTCCCGGACCCCCTTAAGGATAGGTCTCACCCCCCAACATCCAGGGACCTGAAGTAGGCGACAGCCCTGCTCCACCTGTTCCACACGATGAACATTGTTGACACCTAGAGGGTGCTATCCCCAGAAGAGAAAGATTACTCCTTCTACTTGTACGTGCACCGCACCTTCTCCAGGATCGACCTACTACTGGCTTCCCCCCAAATTCTGTCCTTCACGGATGATATCACGATTGGCCCCCGGATCCTCTCGGATCATGCCCTGGTCTCGCTCACCCTCCGGTCCCATGACCCGGACCCTCCTCCCCGCCGTCAGTGGTGCCTGGGTGAAATGGCGGTGCGGGACTCAATTGCCAGGGCAATTAAAAACTTCTTCGCTGAAAACCGCGACGAGGACACCTCCCTGGCTAACACCTGGGACGCCATGAAAGCTGTGCTCAGATGGGAACTGATTGCCCAAGGCTCGGCGTTCCACAAACAGAAGCAGGCGGCCCGTGCTGCCCTGGAAGCCGAAGTCCGGGATGCTGAGGCCACTCATAAATGAAAGGGCTGGTCCCGAAATATTACAGGATCCTGCAGATGGCAAGGAAGAGGCTCGAGGCGCATTATGCTGACTCCACAGCAATCCTGCTAACCAGAACCAAGCAGTGGTACTACGCCCACAGCAACAAGGCTAATAAGCTGCTGGTCAGCAAACTGGCTAAAGAAAAGAGCAGGAACACTATCCTGGTTCTCCGCGACTTGCAAGGGAACATCCACCATGCGGACCACGAGAAACTATGCCTAGCAGTGGCCCACCAGTTGGAAATAATGACGGCGTCCCCGCGGGACCATGCCGAGCAGCGCTCATACATTCAGGGGGCGTCGCTCCCATTTCTGACCCCAGAGGCAAGGGAAGAACTCGAATCACCTATCACTAATGAGGAAGTGGAGGAAGCCATCAAAAGCCTGAAGCCTAGGGCCCCTGGCCCGGACGGATTCTCCACTCGATTTTACAAACTCTTCCGGCCTCAACTAGTGGCTCCCCTGACCTGCCTTTTCAACTCATTTCTAGTCACCGGGTCGGTCACCCCATCGATGCAAGTGTCCATCACGGTCCTCATTCTCAAACCTGGAAAGGACCCCCAGGTGAACAGTTCTTACAGATCTCCCTGTTGAACTTGGACGCCAATATTTATTCCAAGATCCTGGCCAACTGTCTGGCGCCTATTCTTCCGAGTATTATCGACCCGGACCAGACAGGGTTTATTTTCCATAGGTCGACAAAGGACAACATCCGCCGGGCACTGGATCTAATTGAAGTCGCCAAACAGGACTCCCAACAACTGGCCTTGCTGGCCCTGGACGCAACCAAGGCCTTTGACAAGGTAGACTGGCCCTATCTATGCCTTACGCTGGAGGCCTTCGGCTTTGGCTCAACTTTCAGGAGAATGATCCTTGCGAACTATCAAGCTCCTAAGACCCGGCTCAGAGTTAATGGCCACCTATCGGATTCGATCCCCCTCACCTGTGGTACACATCAGGGATGCCCCCTATCTCCCTTGCTTTTCACTTTGGCCATGGAACCGCTGGCCCAGCGGGTGCGTCTGGACCTCTTGATCACTGGCCTGAGGATCGGCCCGGCCCGACACAAAATTGCCCTCTATGTGGACGATGTGCTGTTATCTATCATCAACATTGAAGCTTCCATGGGGGCTGCCCTGACCGAAATCCAGAGCTTCGAGAGGGTATTGGGATTCGCTATCAACTTCCCAAAATCAACAGCGCTAGGAGTGGGCCTGCGCTCGGGTGAGAGAGAGGCCTTAGAGAAGCTATGTCCGCTCCAATGGAGTTCCCAAGCGATTCCATATTTGGGGGTTCAGATCCCCACACACCCAGCAAAAGTCTACCAGGTCAATTTTCCCCCACTCTTCGAGGAACTGGAAAGGGACCTGGCCCGCTGGCGAACGCAGGAGATCTTGCTGTTGGGTCGCATACCTTCATGCAAGATGAACCTTCTCCCCCGTTTCTTCTATGCCTGCGCTTCCCTTCCAATCTCGATCCCGCTGCCCCCCCCCTGCAACGGCTCCAGAGGAAAATCATCGACTTCATTTGGAAGGGCAAGAAAGCAAGGATCCCTCGGAGAACGATGATGGCCAGCACGAGACTGGGAGGCCTGGGGGTACCTGACCATAGGAAATACCAAGCGGCAGCACAACTGGCCCACCTGCAGGCATGGGGCCTCGCCAATGGGCACCTGAAGTGGGTAGAGATCGAACAGTCGCGACTCCCTCTGCCCCTCCGCTTCCTTCTGTTTATCCCCTCAGCATTACGCCGGAGTTGGCCTGGGATCCTGACTGCTACGAAGCAGTTGATAAAGACATGGGAGTGGGCCCGCAGAATTAGAGGCATCCCAGGAGGTCTGAGCGCATCTTCCCCAATCTTCCTTAATCCAGCCTTCTCCCCAGGAGCCTACCCAACGAACTTTAGGAACTGGGTGGCAGGAGGCCTTGAAACTTTGGGACAGCCATTTGAGGAGGGGGCCCTCACCTTCGAACGTTGCAAAGCAACCTTCCAGCTAGCGGAGTCGGACTAATTTACTTATGCCCAGCTTAGACACTGGTACTCCCACCCCCAGACCCGGGCTGCAGCAACACAACCCCTCGCCCCGCTAGAGCTCACAGCAAACGACCTGCCTCTGGGAGGCGGACCTGGGCCATGCTATTGAAGATCAGACGTGGGTGGACATCTGGACCAGAACTCGCACAGCATCCCGGTGCATCACTAACAGGGAATCCGCCCACAAACTGCTCCTGCGCTGGTACTACCCCCCCGTGCCTCCACCACTTTCAGCGGGCATTCCTGGCGTCTTTGCAGTCGGCCAGGCTCCTACTTCCACATGTGGTCATCTTGCCCCATAGTAAGAGAGTTCTGATCCAATGCCTCGCCATTATAAGAGACATCACTCAAGTGGAACTTCCGCCCAAGCAGGTCCTGCTGGGTATCCCGCTCCCAGACTCCTACCCAAGAACAGGGAGAAGGGCAGCGCTGATATCCCAATTCCTGTTGGCAGCCAAAATTACGGTGGCCCGCACCGGGAAGTCCGCGGAGGTCCCCTGATGACCCTCTGGTGGCTGAAACTTTGGGACATCCTGATAGCCGAAAGGGTCACGGCAGCCAGAGCGGGTCTGCTCCATCGATTTAATGACATTTGGGCTCCAGTCCTAGGCTATGACCAGAACTACCCGGCCCTGACCTACAAACCGCAACTGGTCGCGAGGGCCCTCCACGCTACGGGCAACAACGAGCCACTTGATCAGCCCGTATGAGACCCAGACATGTGGTCCGCTGGGAATACAGGGGAGGGGGTGTGAGGGACTATTTGGTTTGTCTGCTCTATGAGACTAGCAGCTATGTTTCTGTACTTGTTCTCCTGTGTGCTGATTTATAAATAAACACATTTAAAAAAAAAGATAACTCCAACAAAACACCTAGGAAATGTGTAGTTATCATTACCCAATATTCTTCAGATGCACACAAAATGTACGTAATTGTACCTAGACATTGGGACCTTCTGAAACTTGACATGATATTTTGCCATTATTGGTGATAAACCTTTGTTTGTATAGACTAGATCACAAACTCTGAAGAATAGATTGTGTCCCTCATTGGTTACCAACCCCAAACCTAACGGTTCAGAGTGGTTGAGACCAACAAGGGTTTTGTTCAACTGTGGTACGTGTACCCTTTGCAAACATGCACATCCAGATTGTAAATATTTCACCACTCACTTGGGTATAAAGACCACAATTACAGATTTTATCAACTGCAGGACTAAGTTTGAAGTCTACGCTATTGTGTGCGTCTGCCAAATGATCTACATGGAAAGTACCATCAGGCAGTTACGCACCAGAATTCGTGAACATCTAACCAGCCTTAAGAAACAAGACCACATGTTAACCCTGGCATGCCACTGGCAGGAATGCCATCAGATGGACAATGTGGACGATATTAGATTTATTGGTTTAAAGAAAGCCACCCTGGGAAAAGAGGGGGTGATTTGAAACACAAACTGAGACAAATGGAATGCAAGATCATTTGTAATTTGCGCTTTGTCCAACACGGACTGAACCCAGATCACAAGATAAATGTATTTCTATGAGCCAGGACAGATGTTGACATGTTTACCTGGGTTGTGCATTGATGAGACCACATAACAGGATGCCAGTACTACCACTGATGTATGAATGATTCTAGTGCCCACGCGTTTCATTACTGCTTTTCCATTTCAGCACACTTGTGACCCAGCTGCTGTATTAATGCTTGATTGCAATCATTTACCTTATATAGTCAATAGATTTTCCATCTACGGGCACGATTTCACTCTACTCTTTTTCTTATATTACAACTCACCAGTATGATGACTCATACTGTTGCTCTGTCTCTATTAATTAGTCCGACCACATTATGATTAATTTGGACACTAATTCCATCCCGCACATTCCATGCCAGGATCTGACTAATGACCACAGTTCTAGATAGTCCATGCATGGATTAACTTTCAGTCTTCCTATGCATACTCCCCAATGGCATACAATTCTTGCATAAATGCAGATATTGTATGTTTAATTGAAGGTTTGCTTACTAAATAATGGACATGGCATGCGCATGTACATTCTACAGGTTATGACCTTCATAACTGGTAGACTGCGTACTGTATTAAGATGACCTACTTCAAATTCGCCAAATAGCAATTGTATACCTTTTCATCAGCAAATCATGACTACAAACAATCAGGACGTAACTTGTGACATCACAGGATGTTACACACATGCACATGGCGTCACGCGCATGCGCATGACGTCAAACGCTTGACGTCATTAGATATGGCCCATTACTATCCCTCACCAGAGGAATTGTTAGACTCACGGACCATCCCAGACGCTGCACGAGGGATTCATCCCTATCACCATAATGCAAGGAAACTTTCATTTCTATGCTGGAAACAGAGTACAATGTGCTTTTCTTGGCACACAGCACTATGCTTACATGTGTCATCTTGTTACTGTCTCTTAGGTATCGGAACCTCTTACTTAGAGCGCAATATACAACTAGCTAACCGAGCCAAGATACTCTTGCTTCCACTACACTGCAGGGCTTTCACTCACCATCTTCTAGTTGAGTCCCAGTGGCAGCCGCTTTCGTATTCTCCTCCTATTGATTATCAGCGATAGTATTCACACATGTGGCATCTGCTACAAATATAGTTCATATCTCTTTCAGGATCTTAAGAATATCTCGGCGCTATGCAACACCCTAGTGGTTGAGAGAATGTTACAAGGGACTAATCCATTTCTATTATCAGTGAGTTCTTTTCTAACTCACCCCAAAGTCATACAACTAGCATGCCATACTCACCAGATCTTTTGCTACTAACTTTCCAGCCATTAACGTCATGAACCGCTAAATTAAGATTTTCACACGTGTATGGCATCCATGGTATGGAGAGTCACCAATGCACACCATTAGCCCAATGGTCCATTCTCACGGAACCTGTGCGATCCCATTTGGAATATGCATGCAGCATTGTTAGGTAATGACCACTGGAGACCTTTTAGTCATTTTAGAGAACAATAACATATTGAGTACAATGCTAAGTATACCTCCTTTATTTCCCCAGACCTGCTCCTGCCTTCACTTGGCCATTTGCGCAACCAATTTAGATATGGGTATGTACACCCTTCATGTCATTTCTCCCAACATTGTAAACCCTTGTCAGATTGACGCATAATGTTGAACAAATGTTTACTATGAACAGGGTTTATTTGGGATCATGTAACCCTGCCACGATTTTCTTTCACAATTTGTCACGTTTATGTTTTCTTTCTTTGCTCTTATTTTTATGTCTACATTTATGTATATTTCTTTTTCTTAATGAATCAAGTATGACTGTTTGCAACAGCCTTGAGGACGACCGAATGGTCGAAACACGTGTCGGCTGTAACCACAATAAATCACCATTCACACGAGAGGATGGTTGATTTTTGCTTGATTCAAGGACATTACAACATCGCCATTAATATTAAGGACTTGAATATTTGAACACTGAGTTTCGTGCGCAGCACATCTGCACATACCACTCTTTCATACTTATAGCTGCTGGAGGAACGCAGGGGAACCTCCCTTGCAGTTCCTGCTGCATGAGACTACCTGCATTTCATAAAAGTTGAGCGCACCCCAACTAGTCACTCCCCTTTTCATGCATTGTTCTAATCTTATTTTGCATTGGCTGATTAATTTACTTTACAGTCCAAGTGAATGATTCACCAATTAGCATGCGTCATCAAAATAAGATACGACTTTATATAGACAGTGAAATACATCAGAATGTAGAGTATCATATAATTCATATAAAGTGCCTACCAATGTTTCACCCTTATGAGCTTTTTCAAGACAGGCCATACATTCAATTACATTTCCATTCTAGAAGTAATGTGCAGGGTCAGTCATCTGACCCTTTCAGGAAGGGATGGGGACCTTTCTTAACCTGTGGACAGAGGCCTACCTGTGTGGAAATCAGAGCCATTCCTACCACAGAGGGGGAAGGTGGCAGTTGAGAGGGCCCTACCCCCTTATGCCCATATGATTGCTAGTATTACCACTCTTGATCACCACATACCTCTGTATTAAAATGCTGACCAGTCTTTCTCACATTTTCAGAGCACCACATGCACCAGCATTCATGGCAGATCACCCACGACAAAACAGCCCATCAGAGTCTCCATGGAGATGCCTCTCAACAACGCTTCACCATCGGTAACTAAGAGAGAGTGCAAAGTTATGCGACGATGCACTGCTATTTACAACAAGCGCGAGCATGGACCACTGCACACCACTCACATATCCGACTCGCTCAGCTGTAAATGAGCAGCTCTGTGTGGAATGCTGGAACTCGAACACAAATCTGGACACTTTTCAGGTCATGCCGCCATTAAAGAAAGCTAGCGGATCAATTTGAGGAAAGAGGTGAGGATATGCCCCCTTTTTAATGCATTCAACTGATTGTGATATCTGCCAGGTGGGGAATGTAGGGACCAATTGGCCCAGGGAGCCAGTGGTGAAATCAGTGGAAGAGGGAAGGGCAGCGGCATGAAACAGGAAAGTGTAGGTTGTTTGGTTGAGGTCAGGGAGGCAGAGGTTGCAGACGAAGAGACCACGAGGAGGAGGGAAGGTGTGGAGCAGTGAGGAGTTGATTCCTAGAAAAGGTGAGGTATTGGTTGGTGAGGGAAAGTGGTACTGTGTTGCGATTCTGCATGCAAGTGGTGTGAGAGTAGTAGTAGGAAAGTAATGAATGGGTAAAAGGTGATTGAGTGACGGAAAAGTGGGGTACTGAGTAGTATTGTGGAAGGAGGAGGGGTAGTAGTGTGAGAAGGGAGATTAGTAGTGGAATGGATAGGGGAGAGTAGGAGTGGGGTAGAGAAGGGAGAGTAATAGGGGAGTGGACAGGGGAGATAAGGAGTGGGGTGCAGAGCAGAGAGAAGTAGTGGAGTGGAGGGGAGAGTAGTGGTGGAGTGGAGAGGGGAGATTAGCAGGAGAGTGTAAAAGGGAGAGTGGTAGTAGAGTGGAGAGGGGAGTGTACTATTGATGAGAGAAAGTAGTAGAGAGCAAGATTGAAGCATTGAGGTGGACTATAGAGAGATGGCAACAGAGTGACAGAAGAAGTAGAACCAGGGAAAGACAGGAGAGATGGTGGGGGGAGTAGGAGGGAGGAGAGGGGGAGGCTAAATGGAGAGAGACCGAGAGAGTTAGTGAGAGGAAAGTCAGAGCATAGAAGGACCAGGGAGGGTGAAGTCTGTGTGTCTGGGCATTACAAATTCTTAAATCATCAACTGGGCAACTCCTGGAGAGGAACACTGGATTGTTTCCTGTGGCAGGCCAAATATTCAAAGCATTGACGTTTAGGCCAGATGATTAGACAGAATGTAGCTAGTAGAGGTTACTGATCACTAAAACCAATCCAGTAATTGACAAAGTCTGGGTAAGAGAGAGGGTATCCCTAGGTTACAGAAAGACAGGTATGTCCATCAGGCCTGATGGAGATAAAATAATATTAGCTCCCAAGAAAGGGGACATGGTCCTCCCAGTCAATCAGGGAGTTTGGGACGCATGCTTTACCTCATGGTAAATCTTGCATTCCAAGCCCCCTAAGTATCAGGAGGTCGCCATTGTCCCCGCTGGGCAAGTAAGTACTCCTGCACCGCTTTCCCACCTCAAACACCCCAATTTCCGACTCTCCCACCCATTTGCCCCACCCAATCCCCATCCCCTCCTACTTGAAGCTGCCTGGCCTCTAGCCACCTACTGGCCTCCAGTGCTTCCTCGCTGCAGGCAATGACCACCATGAAAAGGGAGAAGGGAGTATGTGGTGGCCATCTTGGTTTGTATTTTTTTTTTAAGTTGAGAAATTGTAACCATGCTGGTCTCAGCCTAAACATGCAGGGATGCTACTAGCAATACATCTCTCTGGGCAGGGAACATTGCTGGGTCTGGGATTGCCCCACGGTTCAAAATAACTGAACTAAACTATTACTCGGCCCCAGGGCATTACCTTACCCGGTAATGCCCCCACCGTCAAGGTTTATTGCTTGAATAAAAACCCTTGAACCTAATCTGAGATTTCATGTCTTCTTGGGGCCATGTGTGACAGTAATAATGAATCCAATTGATGTTGCCCTATAGTTAACAAAAATGTCACCATCATTGTGTGATTCTACTTTGAAATCAGCAGCAGTATTTATCAAGTGGTCAATATTTCATATGAACACAGTGTGACTAGCATTTTCAGTGATTAGATACATGAATTGATCATATCATAAAATATGGATAAAACAAAAAAAAAAGGTAAAATCAATTGACAAACAACAACCAAGATAAAGAGAGAGAAAGAAATGAAAACATATCATTAGATTATTCATGTGACATAAGTGATATTGAATAGTATTAAACGTGTATATTATAATGAGGATAAAATGCATAGTGGGTCACAATAACACGATTACTTAACTGAACATGAGGTATTAGCACGCTGTGGGGGGAGCCAGCGAATCAGGTGGCCTGGAGCATTGGCTGAAACTGGCAATCTCAGACGGCGTTCCAAGCTGCCTGATGGTCATATCGCCCATTGCCAGCTGAGACTAGTAATCTCAGCCCATGTTCCAAGCCACCTGATAGCTGGGTCGCCCGCACGCATCTTCCCCCACCTTTGTTCCCTTTTTTTTCAATCCCCACCTTCCCACTTACCAGATTGCGGCGGTCAGTGCTGCCGCCGCAGTTGCTGCTGCACCTTCTGCTCTGATTCGGGTTATTTAGAGAGAGAAGTGCGTATGTGTAAGTATCGTTTGGTTACAAAATCATAGCTGTCAAAAATGGAGCATGATTTTTAGCAATCTTTGCTTCTAATGTGATTTGGCTGGTGGCATTATGCAGTTTTCTTATTAATTCTTGTGTTAGTGCCCAATGATGTTATTAGTTAATAGTGAATGCAGGAAATGTTCTTGTCAGTACAAACAATTATTTCCAAGGGACTCATATGTACAGTGAGATACAATGATTCGTATTGCTAATCAGAGCAATAATCACATCTCAGTAAATCTTGCACAAAAGAAAGCATTTCAGATGTGGTGAGAGAAGCATACATTCATCTTCATGTTCTTCTTCTGGTAATTATTAAAATACGTGGTAGATGTACTTATTACAGTAAGCCATTCATTTAATTTGATTAAAGTTGTTTTGCCTCTTTTTGAATACACTTTAATTTACAAAATGATTGGTATGTCATATTTTCAAACAGAATTGATCTTACAGAAATTCTGGCTGTTTTTGAATAAGAGTAAACTTGTTGATATTCTGGCCTCTGAATATTTTCATTAGTTATCCTCCAATAAAAACAGATCTTTCATCGTTATTACGCTCTTTTGTGCCCCACTCCATTCCCTGCAGACAAAGCACTCTGGGAATAACATCACCAGGAAGAAGAGTCTGAACACAGGAGTGGACCCCTTACAGAAGTCAAGAAGGGATACGTTGTGGACTTTTGTCTGTATAAGGGAGGGGGCCAACTTCCCTTAGTTGATTCATCTTTGGGCTACTGAAGAAAGATTCATCCAGTTGGGAGTACAGTCTGCTCCAATGTACCCACTTCAGGGGAGCATTTGGAATGACGAAGGGCAGAAGAAGGAGACAACATTGACCATCAATAAGAGGCTGATGCTCAGCTGCTCTTGCACCACCAGTTATTCCACCTTCCAAGAGGCTTCCTAACGACTCAATATGAGCTACAGGCAGACAGCATTGTGGAGGCTGCAGGTCAAATGACCAGGTGCTGCCACTCAGCTGCTCTGCCCACCACCAGTTTCCCACTTTCCAGGAGGCTACCTTAGGACTCTGGGCCAGCTCCAGGTAGACAGCAGTGAGGAGGCTGTCAGTTTTCAAGTCCCTGTCACTCTGCTGCTTCCGCACCACCAGTTTTCCCCACCGCCAGTTTTCCTGCATTACAGGAAGTTACTTAAAGACTCCAGGCACACAGGACTGAGGAGGCTGCTGTCACGGGACCAGGTCCTGTCACTCAGCTACTCCACCCAAGAAGAGTTCCTCCTGCTTTACGACAGGCTACTTAAGGACTCCAGGAAAGCTCCAGGCAGACTACATTGTGGAAGCTGCAGGTCATGTGACATGGTCCTGCTACTCAGCTTCTCTTCCCACCACCGGTTTTTCCACCTTCCCAAAAGCTACTTAAGGACTTCAGGCCAGCCCCAGACAGACAGTGGCAAGGATGCTGCATGTCGCTCAGGTGTTCCACCCACCACCAGATTTCCTGCCTTCCAGGAGCATACTGAAGGACTCCAGGCCATTTCCAGGCAGACAGCATTGAGGAGGCTACTGGTCACGTGATGAAGTCCTGTCACTCAGCTTCTCCACTCACCACGTATTTCAAATCTACTTTATAAGTGTCCTCATCACCAGAATCCTCAGCAAGGGACAGATGAAGACAAGGACCATGCCTGGTTGTATCTGGTCATACCAGATAGAACCAATAGCCAGACCCACGAACATGCATTTCACCAACAAAGTAACCACTACACAATTACTCAGCCAAAGCCATCACCATTTGTCTCCCCCCTCCAGCACCCATCCTCTCTAGGGTTTGAATGACCAAGTGTCTTGGGCTGCCGCAGAAAGCTACCCTAGTGAAACTCATCAATATCACTCTTGCCCCCATCCAACACCCACAGACCAAATGCACAGACCCCCTCATGCTGAACAATGCTCTCTCAGCAGTCACTGATGCCGCAAAGATTGCCAACCTCATCTCAGAAAACAAACGTGACCCCATCTTCATCATCAAAACATGGTTTACCCCATTCTCCCTGCATGTTTTCGACATCCCCCTACAGCCCAGAAACTGCATACAACATTCTGACCAGACTGGAAGAACAGTAGGGGGAGTGACACTCATCCACAAGAACAAACGGCCATTCTCCATCATCCACTACTCCAGAGCAAGCTCATTCAAATCACTCTTCTGAAGGTTACCTTTATCTCACAAGAAATCCATCACCTTTCACCACATCTACAGACCACCTGCAAGGGATTACTTTTTCATTGATGCATTTCTAACATACACTTGTCTGCCAAATCAACACACACTAATAAAGTCTTTCACCAACATTGTAAAGTCCCTGTGACTTATGCTGACAACCACACTCGATGCACGATTCTTGAACTGAACAGATCCGTGGACCTTAAGCAAATTGTGTTCTATCCCATGCAAAACAATGGAAACAACCTAAACCTAGTCTTTGCATTAACCTCACTCATCAACTGTGCAGACCCTATCCCACTCGACTGGTCTGACCATATCACCATCCCACTGTTGATTGCCCAATCGTCCACAGCCCACAATGGTCAGGCTAAACATCCCCTCACTCAGTGCTACTCATTCAAAAGTTTCCTGGTCAATGAGCTAAAAGCAATCTTTGCAGACTTCCCTAACACAGGGAATGCCTCAGTCCTCCTAGAATTATTTAACATCTGCTGTGAAACTGGCGCATACCTATGCTCCTCTAAAAACTAGCTGTGCTAAGACCAAAACATCTGCACCTTGGTACACCCTTGAGCTCACCTCCAACAAACTCTCAATCAGACCCCTTCAAAAATGGTGGTGCAAAAATCGTACTCACAAACCTCAAATCTCTCTGTGCAAACCAGAGGAGTATGATCACCAAGGCCAAAGCTGCTTACTACTCCACCAGCATAGCAGCAGCCTCTCACAGGAGCAAAGCCCTATTTGAAGTAGTAAAGCATTACACCAAATCCTCATGGACTCCGAGGTGAAATAAACTCAGGAAAAATAAGATGCAATAAACACATTCTTCATTGAAAAAATAGACAAAATCCAACAGATCATCAAATCAACCTTCCCAGTGTTAGCCGCCCCTGAACACCAGCATGCACACTGCCCCTCTGGAACAAATTCTCACCTCAATCTCCTGAGACCTCCTAAACACACTCACCTCCCTCAAACCTGCCTCCTCTGACAATATCATCCCATCTTCCATCATTAAACAATTGATGGGCTCAGCAATCAACGCATTCCTCAGCATCATTAATACCTCCCTTTGAAGGGTAATTTCCAAACACCCTCAAGACTGGTCTCATATGACCGCTTTTGAAAGAAACAACCCTAGACCCAGACAACTTGGTCAACTACTACCTCATTACAAACCTCCCATGTATCAGCAACATCTTGAAAAAAAGTCACTACTTAACTACTCACCAGAATCAAACAACTTCTCCTCCTAAATGAGTATAAGTCAGGGTTCCGCCCCAAGTGTAGCATCAAGGATCCATCCTCCAGGTGGTGGATGATGTCCTCCAAATCATGGATAAGGGCAATGTATGCCTCTTCGTCCTACTTAACCTCTCGGCTACATTCAACACAGTCAACCACTGCATCTCCCTCGCTGACAGGATGGGATTCTTTGGCACTATCCTGAATTTGTTTACCTCATGCGCAATGGCCAGACCCCAGGCTGTCTAGATGAACACTCAGCAGCCTAGCTGACTCCCAGTCTCATAAAGAGTCCGTCAAGGCTCAACCCTCTCACTTTTTTAACTTTTGCATGGACCCTCTGGGCACATTCCTCAAAGATCCCAAAATAGCAATCCACCAATACGCAAATGCTACTATTTGGTGCAAAAGAATAAAAAGCCCACAGGCCATCAGTCATGCCTGTGATGACATAACCATCATTGAGAGCTAGATGTCGACTACCTACATCAAGCTTAAGCCCTCCAAGATAGAATGTATCCTCATCATTCACCCTGCTAAACAACTTGTCCAACAATGGCTCAATGATATGTGCCAAGGAGGATTTGAGCCACAACTCTCTGATTCAGTCAGCAAAATCCTTAGGCTTCACCATCAACAGCAGCCTGTCCTTCCAGAGAGCCAAGAAAGCACAAAATGCCTTACTCCAAATCTCCACCCATCACAAAATCTAATACTTCATTGCACCAGAGGACTTCCAGACAGTGGTACAGTCCCTTGTGATCTCAAATATTGATGGGGGAAACCCTCTTCTGAATCAGCTGCCAACTTCTCACTTCGGCTCCCCCTAAAGCAGTCTACCATGCAACAGAACCCCTTATTATGGCGGCATGGCCATTTGACTGAATCATCCGAGACCTATGCAACTGCATTGGCTTCCTCTACAGGCCAGGATACTGTTCAAGGCTGCATGTATCATCTACAAAGCAGTCACTAGCAGCACCCCAGTATACCTGGGGGCTAAGCTACATACATGAGGTGGCACACTCTCCCCGCACAACAAATTGACTAACTTGCTTGAATCAAAACTCGCAAAGAGAGACCTGCTAATAATACTTCTCTTGTCATGCGCCTACCCTCTGGAGCTCGATCCTGGTATCGGCTAGGAATGTCCCCACAATTCTCCAGTGTTACAAATCTCTCAAAACGTGGCTATTTCAACAACACCTGACCAATAACTAACCCCAATGGGCACACAGACTGATGCACAGACCACAACCAACAGGACTGTGCAACTGTTAAAAGATGCCACCCGTGCTGGCTACCCACACCCTGTACTGCAGTGCTCTAAAGCAAGTCCTGTGCTTTAAACAATAAAATAAAATAGGATTCACCTTATCATTTGGGACCCTAGTCTGGGTCTAACAGCAAACCAGGGACTAAGGAATGCTCTGGGACCTGGTTCCTGCCTTGGGCAACTTGTGAGACACACTAACGCAGATCTCAACTTTCTTTCCCACGTTTCTTGATGCCAGTGCCTTTGCTGTTCATGAATCGCACTGCCTCTTGGATTCAGTTGACTTGCTCACCAACCGAACACCAAATCTCTGCCTTACAAAGCTCACAGACTCCAGGTCTGATGCTTTTGAGTGCAAAGAACAAAAGTGAAAGTTATTTGAAGTGGTTCTGCCCTTTTGACATGCCTTAAAGGGCCCTAATGACATTTAAGACCTCACACGTACTATTTGAAAGACAATCTCAGTGAACGTCAACATTCTTACTGACATGTGTTTCCTGTCTTCCTTCAAGCACAGAGGGACCCTTTATTCCAAAGTCTGCATTCTCTGTACATTGCTTTAGATGGGTGGATTATTAGTGTTTTTATTAGTTGTGTTTATTTTTAGCTGCATTAAAGTTTGTAAATTTATAGAAATTTGATTAGAAATTATTTTATTTTGGTACTGCAATACTTGTGACAACATGACTACTGCTCTGCAGAAGTACAGGGATGTGTATTGGCCAAGCCGCCTACTCAGCCCCATACTTCTACTAAACCAGCAGTGATCCCAATCACAAAGGTAAAACAGGCACAGCCTGACAGGTACACCTCTTTCCCCTCTGCTCGTAATGTGAAGAAATATGTGAATTTCCATTCATGGGGCAAGACCAATAGGAACTCTAATAAAACCATTTAATACAAACAACTAATTAATTATAAAAACACTAAAGACCCAGGCCTGTAAAAGAAACACAAAGAACACGGAAGTTTGATGTGGAAGGGCACACTTAGTTGATAAGCAGGGGTGTCCAGGAAAGACACTTAGCTATAGTGATATGTCTTTGGAAGTTATAGGAGGGGAGCTCAATAACCACTGCGGTACTTTAAAATGGATCAGGGAACAGGGCTGCTTCAAAACGATTTAGTTCTTGTCTTTAGGTGCTCAAAAAAGTTGAGCTGGAATTGTAGCCATGTTTTTCTTGGTTGAACCGAAGTCAAGCTGTTTGAGTCATATGAGTGCCCCTGCATCGAGTTGTACAACAAAACATCAGGAACTAAGAACTAATACATAATAAACCAAAATAATGTTCCTGCTATACCAGTTAATATATTTTCCAAAACCTCTTGTATTCAAAGAGTAAAAATCCATAAAATTCATAAGGCATACATACTTGTCAAGCATATCCAGACTGATTTTAAATGTACATTTAACAAGAAAGAGACCAAAAACACATCCTAAATTGGTTGACGCGTAAAGTGCTAGTGCATGCTATATCTCATCAAACATTTAGACACAAACCACACAACAATACATCGAGTCAGTCAGAAGTGCAGGCTTTCCCTGTATCAAGTCAGTGCCAAGACGGTCGAGTCAATGGCTTCCAATGGTTTGGGACAGTGGTCCAATCGACAGCAAAAAAATGCTTATGGTTGAGTCAGTGTGCTAGATGGGAAAGTTTGATGACTTACAGGAGGTTGATTCGGCACTCAAGTCAGTTTCCTTCATGGACAGGAGCCGTCCATCGGGTTGATGCATGTGAACCGCAGCAATGGGTCAGGCCAGTGGATATGGCTTTAAATGAAGTAAATGGTTTTTGGGTTCAGAAAGTGCCAAAAGCAGCACTGTTGGCCCTGTGGTGGCTTCAAGTGCATTGAGCGCAGTTGAACAAACTTGCAGATGTCTTGTGATGAAACAGAGTCCAACCTGCTCCATTGCAATAGCCAATAGAGAAAGCAGCCTTGGTGCACTGTAGTTCACCCCCTCTAGTCCCTGGGGATGGTTATAGGACAGAGCTTGCCGCTGCAATAGATGTCTTCTGTCTTCACCTCTCTGGCAGAGGACTTTGGAATAGGCTATATTCCCAACAGATGTTCAGTGAAGCCTTCTTCTTGGCTTCAGTGTCCAAATATGAATCAAAGAAGGGGCATGGGGGTTGGGGGGGCTCCTCCAGTTATAAAGTCAAAATGTCACAGGGAAGTGGCCAAAAACAAGCCCGCTATAAAGGGTCCAATGCAGATTATTGTTCCAAGTGTTCTTTGTCTTTGGAAATCATACTCAGAGTGCTTTGTCTTGCAGGGTTGTAGAGATCCCTAACAGCAACCAAGATGGTGAAGCCCCTCTCTCGGCCTACATTTCACCTCTGGCTATTCTAGCTCCACCCTGTCTGCAGACTTCAAAAGGAACTGTAGTGGTCAGCCCCCTGGTGTGGGTGTTGCTGTGCTGCCTTTGAAACACTGGTTCTCAGGAGATCTCCTGTGCATGGTTTCTGTGCTCTGGGAGGAAGGTGTTGCCCTTCATGCAGGATGATCAAAGAGGCAGTTTCCTGTCCATTTTCCCATATGACAACTGTTGAAACATTCAGGCATCAGCCCTGTAATAGCTGAAGCCCTGCTGACATAGCAAATTCTAATATGATATCATGTTGCTGCAACTGTGTAATTGTGTGTCATTAGTAGCCACCATGCCACAAACAGGCATAGCATACATTTAAAGCAGTGAATTTCTCTTTTCTATTCTCTATCTTATCTATCTTTCTTCTTTTCTTTTTTTCTCTCTTTTTTCTCCTTTCTCTCTTTTCCTTTTTTGTCTTTGTTTTGTCACAGTTTACAATCGAATGTTTTTGCTAAAAAATATTTAATTGCTAAAAAAAAATGTACAATTTGAATGCAATAAATATATAAAACATACATTTAAAGCTTAAGGTGCCACCAGGCGGACTAAGGTCCAAAATTATTATGTTTTGAATCAGTGGTGCACAAGATTTAAAAAGCCTCCTTTGGCTGCTGTTAGCTTGTTTTACAGCAACTGCAACTGACTGAAATGCACATGTGATCTTTGAAACTGCCAATGTGCCACTGCAGGGCTAACACTGAAGGTGTCAGTAGACTATCTCAGCGAAGGTACTTCTTTTCACTATTATTTTGCCATGAAATATATGATTGCTTGCATCATTTGAATTAATAGAAATGAAAAAAATATCAGTCACCCAACCCTCACCAGATGGTCATTCTGTCACAGTGCTATTCCTATTTTGGATGTTAGCTCACATTCCATCTAAAGAGAACAGCCTGCCATTGGCCTGTGGTAAACAAATCAGCAAAGGAGGTATACCATTTATGGTGTGCCTTGTTTCAGTTTTATGATTGGGATCACTGTTGGTTTAGTAACAGTGTGGAGCCGCGCAGGTGCCTTTATCACTACTTGTCCCTAGATTCCTGGAGAAGAGCAGTCATTTCATCAAAAAGACAAAAAACAATGTTGACGTGCAGCCTTTTGGTAGTTAAGAGCCAGCCAGCACATGTAGAAGACGTGAACACTGCCCAAGCAATTTGTAGTATACTGGCCTATCCTGTCTACAAAGTCAATGTGGACTGTTGGTGGTTATGATGTCAGCTGTGTGGGACAGAGTGTTACAAGAGTGTCAGATGGAGATGTGAGAGATGGATGAACTGTTGGATCAGCAATGATGTAGTCCCCTACATGTACCTTCTTACTGGTAACCGCTGCAACTAATTAAGCAATAGACATGGGGAGGATAGTGGGTGGGGCAAGCAGCCATTAGGCAGCTTGGAATGTGGGGTTACATCGGGAGATTCTGCTGGCCTGCCTTGCCGCCTGATTGGCTGCCTCCCCCCGTCGGGTGCTAGTACAGATTCTACAGCTACTGTGTTCCACCTGGTTCCTAAGTCACCTGCATACTTACTTTATTAAGGTGATAAAGATTCTTGGATACTGTGGGGGGATAGCTTGGCAACCACAGCCCCCCAGGACTGGTGAGACTGTCAGTGTACAATGGAGTAGATTATTGAAGGAGAGGAATATTTAAGGTGTACCTTATATGTATGAAACCAATGGTGTGTGGTGGCCTAGAAAATGTCACTATTCTCCGGATTGCTCAGGAGCTTGGAGCGTTGGGAGGAGCACTTATTTACAGTGCAGCACAGGCAAAGGCCAGAAAAGGGCAATTAATATTGGCTCCATCGCAGGGTGATGAAATAGAGGAATGACTGTGAACAGGGGGTGCTGCACCACAGGCACAACACATACCTGCCTAACCCCTGGGTTTAACCCCAAGACTATTGCTTTTTTCGTTGTTCTACAGATCACCAGGTAGGAACGTGAAGTCTCTGGGTTTTCTGCCCGTCCCAGCATCTCCACTCAAGCCTGCATGTGATTGGCAACAAGAAGACCATTGGTGGCAAAATAAATGGAGTTGTGGGCAGAGACGCAGCCTTATTTTGCTTCAGTCATCATGCAGCTGCTTCAGTCATCACACAGCGTAACGTTTCGCTGCTTTTTTTAAGATGGGGGCTGAGTGTGTGGGCGGGGCCTTGTGAACGTGTGGGCGTGGCCTTGTGAACGTGTGGGCGGGTGATGTATTGAGGGTGTACCGACAATCAATGAAAGTCAATATTTGAATATAGTTAAATAATAGGAAGTTTATTAGCAGAAAGAAGACCCCAACACTGACTGTGGCGAGGGGAACTTCCAACTGTCATCTCTTGGAATGTTGGTGTGCGCACGATGACCTAACAATTTGAACACTGAGAAGGACATTGTGTGCACCAAATGAAATGAGAGAATATGACATATGCCCCTACTTTTCTTTGGCAGGTGACACACTAAACCAAGACATTGGGCCTCATTACAAGTCCAGCGGTAAGCCTGCCGGTGCTACCAGCAGGTTGCCGCGGGACCTGTAAATATTTACTGGCGCCTGACTTCCTGGTGCCACCAGATTACAACCCCGGCGGGCCGGAAAGTTAGGCACCGGTAAAATATAAGTCCACATTTCTATTGAGTCCCATAGGAATCTATGGGAGTGGGGATACAGAAGCACCTCTGTGACCGGTCTGCCTACCATGGCCGCTGTGCTCGGCAGGGTCAGACCTGTCAGGCAAAGCGGCTCTGGCAAGCAGACCTGTAAAATGTCAGTCTGGAAACAAGGGCGCCGGTATGCTTACCGGCACCCTTGTTTCCAGACCGGCAAGGTCGTAATGAGGCTATTGCACATGCTGTAATGGAAAAAGCAAACCACACGTCCATTTCTATGGAAACAATACATTTGCCATTTCATAGTCAAACAATTTCCTTGGTACTCTTCTAGCACAACCAGACCTGGTATGCCCCACCCTCTCATTTGCACCTTCCCCCTCCTCCTCCAACCTTTCCCAAAACCTTTCTCCTCCATCACCCACCTCGCAATCTTGTTGGGTCTCCTCTAAAGCGGTGTCCTCATTCTTTTCCTGTTCCTGATATGACTCAGTAATCATACTGCCCCCGGCCGGGTAGCAATTTTCACCATTTTCGAATGTCAACTTGTCTGCCCCACTGTTCAAAGCAACCCTGTCCATACTCCACTGTTTCGATTACTTGTTACTATGTGCTTTTTTCCAACCTTGATTACTCTTAACAGATCAAAGAAACGTGAACATCCCTTTGAAACTTTGAATGGTTTCTTGATGCTTATTAGATGCATATTAGATCCCCAGCACATACCTGACCTCCCTCCTTCTATGCTTTTCCCCTTTTCTCCCCAGATGAGGTTTATAGACAAGTCCGATCTATGAAAGTCTTGTCAAAACAGGTTCACCCATATTCCTCCAAAACCATCAAGTACCACATTCACAACCTGGCTCCTGCTTTGGCTGACTACTGCAACCACTCCATCACCACTGGAGTCTTCTCTTCCCCTCTGAAGCGCTCCCTTGTGTGCCCTCTTCTTAAGAAATCCTCTGCCGACCCTTCCTTCCTGGCTAACTATCATCCAATCTCCATCACTCCTTTCCTGGGCAAACTCCTGGAAAAGCTGGCCAACTGAATCTGTTGGTTGTCTCCATGACCATCAGTCTGGCTTCAGAGCTGCCAGAAGCACAGAAACTGCACTCTTGAACATCCGTGAAGAACTGTTCTCCAACCTTGATTCCAACACCATGTGTCCTCATCTTACTTGATCTCTCTTCTGCCTTTGACATGGTCAACCACGCCATCCTGCTCAACTGTCTACGTGATGACCTGGGTATCACCGATCAGGCCCTGGCTTGGCTGACTTCTTTCCTCTCCGATCGACCCTCCTAGGTCCAACTTTGGTCCTTCCTCTCCTCTATCTCTATCGCTACCTGTGGTGTTCCCCAGGGGTCTAGCCTCTCGCCCTGGCTTTTCAACCAACGCTTGGCAACTCTCACCCACGGCATTGCCATTTTCTGCTCAAATTTACTGTGCTACACTGATGACACTCAACTCATTTTCAGGCTGCCCTCAGCCACCTCCTCTCCCTCGCTCATCTCTGATTGCCTAACTGCCATTCACGATTGGTGTGCCACCAATTATCTTTGTCTGAATGTCAGCAAGATGGAGATCCTCCTCATCGGCACACCTTCACCATCCTTTCCTCCTCCTACCCCCACCTGCAAGGCTAAAAACCTCAGGGTCATCTTTGACTCTACACTTTCCTTCTCTGCTGACATATTTGATGTCTCTCAAAAGTCAAACTTCCTACTGCACCTCCTCAGAGGTACTCTGCCTTTACTCTCCTTCCCCCAGAAGCTCATGGTCTCCCAAGTTCTAGATCTCTCTAGGTTGGACTATTGTAACAGCCTCTTTCTAAATCTACCTGCCCCTACTCTCTGCCCACTGCAACTAATCCAGAACAGGACTGCGGGACTTGTCCTTGGCCTCAACCCCAGGGATCGTATCTCTCCAGCTCTGAAATCTCTCCATTGGCTCCCAGTGAATTCAAGGATTAAATTCAAAACCCTGTGCATTGTCCACAAGGCTTTCTGGGGCCTGGGTCCAAAATACCTTCAGCTATCCTTCTGCAAATACATCCCCTCTCAAGCTCTTCACTCCTCTACCTATAACTCCCTCAGGGTCAGTCGTTTTTCAAAGAAACGAGCTGGGGGTAGATCTCTGTCTTCGGCTGGGGCCTCCCTCTGGAAGAGCCTGCCTGTGACTCTAAAACTTGAGGAGATCCATCTGCGGATCCGGAAGAATCTCAAGACCTTCCTCTTTGTCTCTGCCTTGGCTCCCCCTCTCCCCTGCTGATCTGTTCTCTCTTGGCACCGTGCACCTGGCCACCCTCTGTCCTCCGGGCGCAGATACCTGCTCACCCTGCCCCCTCCCACACTGCCTTCGGGCCACCCCTTGCACTGAGGTCTGTATCTGTACCTATACAGCCGCCCCCCCTTTTTCTTCCTGCATTTATCAGACCTACCCTGTCTGCTGCCTTAAACCCAGCACTAGCCACTTGCTGGCTGCACAACCACTGTTTGTTGCCTTTATTATTTATTTATTTATTACTATTTATCTGTTTCTCATTTCCTCTGCACCTTCCACTTCTCCCCCCTTCCATGCACTTTTCCCCTCCCCCTCTCCCATGCACTTGCACGTTCTCAATGTCACTGGGCCTAGTAAGATTGTTGTTTTGTTCTCCCCTGTTCCCCTCTCTTGCCTTGTAGCGCTCCAAAACACTTGTGTACGAGTACGTTAGAAATAAAATATCGATATCAATATCTTAGTGAATGTATCCTCCTCTCTCTTGCCCCACACAAATTCTTTCCTACCCTTCAATCGGTCTCTCAGATGTGCACAATTTGAAGAAAGGTTCTCCACAAACTTTGAATAAAATTCCACAACTCCCAGAAATGACATTAACTCATCTTTGCTCATAGGGGATCCTATAAATTGCATCCACCATTTGCAGGTGAGTCTCCACTCCCGTTTGTAAGAATGTGTCCCAAAAACATGACTCGATTGAACCTTGAAGGCCGTAATGACCCGCTATTGCCCATTTCTGGGCACCAGAAAAAATGCACCTTCGGCCTGTTTTACAGGCACGGCTACCGCCAGGGTTGTAATGAGGTCCATAGTCTAATCCTGCCATCTGGACATTGTGTGACAACCACTGGTGAAAGCCATGCGCTACTCTCTATAGGTTCAATAACTCCCTGCTCAAAGAGATTTCTCAGTTCAACACTAACTTTGCTCCTCACACTAAGGGGAAGATACCTCACCTTGTGTATTTCGGGAATTGCATTTTCCACCAACTGAATCTTGTGATCATAACCTCTTAGTCTCCCTCTACCACACCAAAAATCCTTTCCAAATTTCCTAGCCATGTCATCACTGAATTTCTCTGGCATCTGCCTTGTAATTGATTGTACTTGCTGATCTTTACCAGGATGCAATTCTAATCCCAATTTTCCTTGGTGTTTCCAACCTAACAAACAATCTCCTTTGGTAGCAACAAAAACCTTTTTTATATAAGTGTCTGTCACATGTGCAATATCACACCACACAAAGCCTTTCAAATCTATTTTTCCTCCCCCATACACTCTGGGTCTGATGTCTGTGTTGTGTAATGTATGTTTCTTTTCACTCCATATCTCTCTGTATTTGTCCTCCAATATGATGGTATATGGTGACCCAGAATATGATAATACTCTGGTAACATTCCCGGCCAATACTATGTCAATGTCAGGTGGAATATATTCTCCTTCATCATCATCTCCCATGTCCCCTACTATGTGAACCACCTTATTTGCACCTTCTTGTTTATTTTCCATTACGCCAGTTTCACCTACTGTGGGGTGCATGTTATTTTTGCAAAACCTGACAGTGTCCTACAACCCCACAGTTCCTGCACTTTCCCCTCATTGCCAGGCATTCTTTAGGATTCAAACCATGTGCTTTGAACCCGCAACAAAGACAATGCCCCTTTCTCAAACTTTGTTGTGTATTGTAATTATTCCCTCTATATTTATTAGATGTTTTTAAAGCACAAACCTTAGATGTTTCTTCCATAACTTGCTCCTCTTCATCCTCACATTTCACCAACTGAACATTTTCCTTTCCCTTTTTTTGCACTCAGTTCCTTAAGACACTTACTAGTAAGTTGAATACCCTTTGCAGAGTCTCTCCTGTATTTTAGAAGTGTACATCATGAGTTTATCTCTAATATATCCATCCTCTTTTTCAGTAAATTCATGCGATGTTAGTAACCCCTTAACTCAGCAGCAGAACAATCAACTGATTCTCCAATTCCTTGTTTCGTCGAGAAAAATGTATATCTCTCAAATATCACATTAACTTGTTTCCCATATTGCACATCCAATTCTAGCCCATCTCCACCTCCCTCTCCCTGCTCATCACTCACTTCCACATCTGGTAATTTTTAAATCATTCTCACAGATTCAGCGCCAACACAACACATGAGAGTTGAACATTTCTTCTCATCCAAAAATCTTTCAAATCCAGATGCAACAAAGTGAAATGTGAACAAAACTTTCCAATCCTCCCAAGGAATAGGAGGATCCACAGGAGTTGGGGGGTGGATCTAAACTCTGCATTCTTACCACAAAGTTGTATATGAAAATATATTTGACAGTAACTGTATATGATATTTCTCTGACTGAAACAAAACAAAAGTATAGCCCTTCTCTTGATACAGTGTAGGATCGACCTCCCACCCCACTGTACCCCAAAAATGTATTGATTGATTGATTGATATTTTATTTCTATCACGCTCATACACAAGTGTTTCAGAAATCGATGAAACACCTTCTACCAAGGTTTTCAATATCGAATGCAGAGCAGGATTGAGCCAGCATATAATCTAGTACAATTGCTGCCCAGCAGATGGTGCTGTTCACCTGTGAGCCAGGGATATGACCCACAGTACTAATGTCAATCATGAACCAATCCTTCTGTTCCCAGCATTCACCAAAATGACCACATCTGTGGGAGGGATACTTCTTATGTTGCTTCTCTCAAATGACTCCACCACAGACCCTCCTCCTCTTTCTTATCTGCTTAGCCAGACTCAGTCTCTAATTGTCACTGGCATCCCTGGTAAGTAATAGCCTCAAATGAGTAACTTTCCATATGATCCCAAGCTCCAAAATGAACCCTGATAGTCACTGGTATACCACAGAGAGTATAACCCTCGAATGAGTAACTCTCCTGTGGTCCCAAGTTCTGATGTGAACTCCAATAGTATATCTTCATCCAATCGGTGAATGTCTGCCTATTATGGACAGCAGTTCACTACGTGTGAAAAACACTGCACTTAAAGTTATTGCTCACACTTATCCCTCTCTGAGACCAGCCCCAACTATGGCGTGTTGTCGGTACCCTGCGATGCATGTAGCTCATGTGGGTGTTCCGAGCCCCGGAATGAGCCCTGATAGGGAAACTATCCACCACACGATCCTGCCCACAGTCCAAACTCCACGGGAAACAGCCTAAGGATGTGACCGATCACCCTCCTGACACTGTAGCCTCCCACCAGTGTTGGGGTCTTCCGCTTCCTTCTACAGCTTCCTCACCACCATGGAAACATGTTCATCCCTTTTCTTCGCCGCCAGAAGCATGCTGTATCAATGAAAGTCAATATTTGTATATAGTTAAATAATAAGAGGTTTATAAGCGGAACGAAGACCCCAACACGTACCGTGCTGAGGGAAACCTCTCACTATCATCTCTTGGGATGTTGGTGCGTGCACAATGACGTAACAATTTGAACACTAAGAATGCCATCACGCGCAGCAAATTAAATGAGAGAATATGACAGCAGGGCGTTCTCCAGATTGTACATCTTGGAATGTAGGCAGGTCTGACACCGCACACGATGCATGCAGCGAGGGAGTGATTGCCAAAAGGGGGTTGTATCCGAACGGAAGTCCCTCAGAGCAGTCTGGAGGCTGTTGTGTTCACCACCAGGTTGGCAAGATTAAAGTCTGAGAGCGCTCTTTTTAGATTGGCAGTTTTACTCAACATGATGACGTCAGAACAGTACTAGAGACGCAGAAAACATTGTTGCAAGCAATGCCAGTGAGCGGATGTGAGCAGTTTGCCTTACGGAAGATGTCCTCAGCGCGAGTGAAACGCTAGAGGAAAGGAACAGGCATTCTAAGTTGAACAGTGCAAAAGGGGATTGCAGCCTAGAGAAACTCTGATGGTTAAGGAAATGGGCCTCATTACGACCCTGGCGTTAAGGGATTACCGGTAAGGGTACCGGTACCGGTAATCCCTTAACGCCTGATTACGAGGTCCCTTTGCGGGTCCCGACCTTAACGGCTGGTCTGTACTAGCCGTTAAGGTAAGGACCCGCAAAAGGACCTTGAAGGTGATTACGGTACTGCATTTTGCGGTACCGTAATTACCGCCTTCCCCATTCCCATTGAGCCCTATGGGGCAAAAATGGGAATGGGGAAGGGCCAATGGTAAATGGGGAATTACCGCCCCGCCAACCTTGGAATGGGGCGGTAATTCCCCATGTCACCATGGCGGATCCGGTAAATTACCGGTGGTTAACGCCAGGGTCGTAATGAGGCCCAATGTGTTAATAAAGAAGTTGCCATGTTGTTCACTCCCAGCTTACTGATGACAAAGAATGATTCTGCTAATTGCTTCAGCTCTGGAAAGTGTTACTGATGCTGCCGAAGCTCTGCGGGATTGTAACTGTTTTCTCGAGGGACCATCTGCTCAAATAATCATTACAAATTGCGGGTATTTGGAGGTCTGGTACTTGAGCTAAACCTTTTCGTCCCTTCTTATGTAATGGACGTGTTTTGTACTACACGTAGTAATACCATTGTCAGTTTAATTTGGCGTAGAGTGTTTCTTGATTGTTTAAACATTAGAAATCCACTGTCGGGCAATGCTGGTCATATTTATATATTTTTTTTAAATAACAAAACAAAATATGAAAAATCACATAAATCAGCGGAGAATCTCAAATCAAAAATAGTCATCACCTTTCAAATCAATTCTTCCTAACGAGTACATTCACGGAGAAGAAAAACGAAAAGGAAAAAAGGGGGGTGAGAAGGCATATATCAAGATACAGGCCAATTCTATTCTCAAGTCGTTTACAGGTGAAATAGTGATTAAGCATGTTGACTGAAATGTAAGGTTGTGCCTTTGATTATTGTGATGAATTATGTCGATGTTACAATGGCTCACAGTAGTGTAAGATAAGGCTGACATTGAAATTAACATTTGAGTGCAGAGTGCCCACATTGTACATACATGCATGAGTCCAGACCCTCCAGCATACTGCGGAACGGAATATTTAGTGGCATAAAAATGTACGTTTTGCAGCACAAAATTGCATTTAGGGCAGCATTTGTGCATGGTATCTTAATAAGGCAAGACGTTTCCTAGGGTATAGAGTTATGTGGCGAGTTGTTATGGGAAAACGATACCATACATATTACAGATGTAGACAGAATGACGAAATGTTGTATAATAAGAATTTCTATGTGTTGCTTAACATTATAAGATGCAGGACATTATGCTGATTGAGTTTATTAAGTTAGTCAAAGCAGAAGGTGAACAGTGGTTATTCATTGACGTGATACTGCATGCCAAGGAATTGATAAGCAACATGTTTATTGACTTAATGCAGTACGTGTGGGTTGGCATATGGGGCATGGCTGTTTTTAAGTGAATAGGATAATTACATCATTTTCTGAGCGAGTGGGCGGAAATTCCATCGATTCTGTGAGTGGGTGCTGATCCCATAATTTTGTGAGTGAGTGGGCACTACTTCTATATATTTTGTTTTTGCGAGTGGGCCCAAAGCCGATCATTTTGTGAGTGGGCGCAAGTCCCTTTACTTTTTGAGGCAGTGGGATCAAATCCCATCATTTTGTCAGGGAGTGGGTGCTAATCCTACATTTTCTGATAGTGAGTGGGCATAAATCCCCTCATTCTGTGAGTGAGTGGGCACAGTTCCCATAATTGTGTGAGTGGGCTCGGAGCCATCATTTAGTGAGTGAGTTGGCACACATCCCATAATTTTGGTGAGCGATTGGGTGCTAATCATATCAATTTTACCAATGAGTTGGTGCAAATTCAATAATTTTCACGAGAGAGTGGGCACAAAATCCATCATTTTTGTGAGTGGATGTGGGTCCCATCATTTTGTGAGCGAGCAGGCGCAAATCCCATAATTATTTTGAGCGAGTGGGCTTTAACTCATCCTTTTTTATGAGTGTGTGTTAAATCTAGAAAGTTATACATACACTGAGTTAGTGTGGGTTTTTGTTGGACATCCCTGCCAGTGTATGGTTACACAGGGATCCTCGAGTAGGGCGTTAATTTAGGCACAGCCTTTCAGCTGTGGGACTTGTTTCCTATGTAGGGAACAGCACATTTCCAATACAATCATTATGGAAGGTTTTTCATATACAGAACAACAAATTGCGGAGGCTGTCAGCAGACCCTCGTTCTTCGAGGGTCTACAGGCAGAAGGCAATTTTCAAAGTAGAATGGGCAGTGAAAGCCTTTTAAAATTAAAAAAGAAACAGTTTAGGACTGAGATGTGGAGACATCTGTTGAGAGAATATATCAAAGGAAATATCATACCAGTGGGGTGCCAGGTAAAAGACAAACAATGTCGATTTTTGGATAAACCAGAATACAAAAAAGCCTCCAGCAACAGAGCAACCAAACGTTCAAGAGACTTGTTAGTACTTACTATAACTACTCCTCAAAAGGAAAGTATTGAGATCAATAAAGAAATAGAAGATGCAGAAAATATTTTTAAGAATGATCCCTTAATAAAAGATGTGAAGGACAAATTGGAAACTATCTGAAAACGGGTAGAAGAATTCAGAGAAGGCACAATAACCACCCAAATGAATAAGCTAAAGAAGGACGTAGCCAACTTCAAGTTGAAACAGGTTTGGACATATTTAGCAGATGATTTTGTGCCAAATAGATGGTTCCCCAAAGGACAAAAAGAACATCAATCATACCCAGGGTACGGTTAATCATTTGACAAACCGAGAAAGTGGGTTATATTTTTGGATACATCCACTTCAGGGTCAGACGCAGATCAAGCAGGGCCATCCAATGTACAAAATGAAACGCAAGCTCATTTCGAATCATCCAGAAATCAGGACAGTTTTCTTTTTTAGAACAGGGCAACCGCAGAGGCAGACCCGGAGAACGAGGGAGGGTACACACTCAACCTTTGGGCAGAGCAAACGAATTTCGCAGTTGCAGGAAGAACTATCAGAGATAGGAAACATACCTGAGGCAATGTACAATATATCAAGCTTATCACTCTCTACAGCACATAGACAAGTCTTGAGGAAAATAGGATTGCATGTATTTTTTGACAGTGCCACAGAGGAAATAGACTCAAAGGGGTATATAAAATATTAACATTTACAAAATATGCAAAGTGAAACTTGCCTAAAGACCAATATCTGGCACTTAGAGTGCTAGAACAAGAGAAATCAGTGATCATTAAACCTGCCGACAAGGGAGGTGGCATAGTCATACAAGACGCTTATAAATACGATCAGAAAGCATATAGACAGTTTCATAATTATGAACACTACATTAAATTGATAAAAAATCCTACAAAGGAATTGCAGAAAATGATCAAAGTCCTCACAGAACCAGCATATGTGGCTGGCTATCTTAGCTCAAAAGAATTCATGTTCTTAAACAGGACAAATCCCAGAGTACCAGCTTTTTACCTAGTCCCAAAGATACACAAAAGTACTGTTTCCCTGCTGGGATGCCCAATTGTATCTGCACGTGGGGCAGTATTAGAACCTATGGAAACATATATAGATCACATTATGAAACCACTCTCCACAAAAGGAGACGCCTTCCTAAAGGAAACCAGGGAAGCCATAGAACTCATAGAAGGACAATAATTGAACCTCAATACTGACTGGCTACTGACCCTAGACATAGTGTCATTATATACAAACATTCTGCAAGACCAGTGTTTTATGGACGATCAAACAAGATCTCAACAACAGGAACATTTCACACAATGTTCCAACAGACTTTATTATAGAGCTGGCAGATGTTTGCCGTAAACACAATTTCTTCAACTTCAAAAACACATTTTTCCAGCAAACTAAAGAAACATCTATGGGGGCAGCTCTTGCCCACAGTTTAGCCTATACATTCGTCCTCTTCTCCCTCTACTCCCTGCTCTTCCTCTGGCCCTTCCTCGGCCACCACTCCTCCCTCCCTCTCTGCCTTTCCCCAGTTCTCCCCAGATGAGGTTTCTAGACAAGTCCCATCTATGAAAGTCTTGTCAAAACCGGTTCACGGCTGTTCCTCCAAAACCATCAAGGACCACATTAATACCCTGATTCCTGCTCTGGCTGACTTCTGCTACCACTCCGTTGCCACTGGAGCCTTCCCTTCCCCCCTGAAGCTCTCCCTTGAGTACCCTCCTCTTATGAAACCCTCTGCCAACCCTTCCTGCCTAGCTAACTATCGCAAAATCTTCATTACTCCGTTCCTGGGCAAACATCTGGAAAAGCTGGCCATCTCCCAGCTTAATCTTTCCACTGAATCTGTTGGTTGTCTCCATGACAATCAGTCTTGCTTCAGAGCCACCAGAAGCACGGAAACTGCTCTCCTAAACATCCGTGAAGACCTGATCTCCAACTTTGATTTCAACACCCCTTGTGTCCTCATTTTACTTGATCTCTCTTCTGCCTTTGACATGGTCAACCATGCCATCCTGCTCAACCGTCTCTGTGAAAACCTGGGTATCACTGATCAGGTCCTGGCTTGGTTGACCTCTTTCCTCTCCGATCGACCTTTCCAGGTCCAACTTGTGTCCTTTCTCTCCTCTATCTCTATCTCTATCTCTATCTCTATCTCTATCTCTATCTCTATCTCTATCTCTATCTCTACCTCTACCTTTGGTGTTCCCAAGGGGTCTAACCTCTCTCCATGGCTGTTCAACCAATACCTGGCACTTCTTGCCCACCGCATTGCCGCTCTCTGCTATGCGGATGACACTCAACTCATTTTCAGGCTCCCTTCTCTTATCTCCGATTGTCTGTCTGCTATCCAGGAGTGGCGTGCCGCCAATGATCTCTGCCTTGATGTCAGCAAGACCGAAATTCTCCTCATCGGCACACCTGCTCCCTCCTTTCCTGTCTCTCTCTGGCCAGCCTCTCTTGGCCCTCTTCCTTCTCCCACCTGTGAGGTTAAAAGCCTTGGGGTCATCGTTGATTCCACACTCTCCTTCTCTCCTCACATCTCTGACGTCTCTAAGAAGTCACACTACCAGCTGCTCCTCCTCAGGGGTATTCTTCCTTTCCTTTCCTTCCATCAGAAGCTCACTGTCTCCAGAGCTCTGGTTCTCTCTAGGCTGGACTATTGCAACAGCCTCTTTCTAAATCTGCCTGCCTCTACTCTCCGCCCTCTGTACCTCATCCAAAACAGGACTGCGAGACTTGTCTTTGGCCTCAAGCCCAGGGATCGTATCTCTCTAGGACTGAAATCTCTCCACTGACTCCCACTGGCAGCGAGGATTAAGTTCAAAACCCTTGCATTGTCCACAAGGCCTTCTGGGGCTGGGGACTCAATACCTTCAACTCTTTCTTCCTAAATATCTTCCTACTTTAGCTCTTCGCTCACTCACCTCCAACTCCCTCAGTGTCAGTGGCTTCTCCAAGCAACAAGTTGGTGGTAGATCTCTTTTTTCTGCTGGGGCCCCCCTGCCACTCTGAAACTTGAGGAGTACCATCTCCGATTCCGGAAGCACCTCAAGACCTTCCTCTTTGCTTCTGCTTTCTCTCCTCCTCTGCCCTGCTGATCTCCTGGCTGAAACTGAAACTTCACTGGTTACCTGGCCACCCTCGGATCTCAGGCCCAGGTCCCCTCCCTGCCAGTTGCACACCTGCACTGCCCCTTGCACTCAGGTTTGTTTCTGTATCCCTACAGCCCCCACAGCACGTGACACCTGGCTTCCCTCTGTTCCCCCTCCCTTGCTTCGTCGCGCCTTGAAACACTTGTGTATAGGCACGTTATAAATGCCATATCATATCATATCAATAATGTTGAAGCTAAATATATCTGCACACCAAACAACCCTTTCCGATCTTTCATTAAAATGTACAAAAGGTACATCGATGATGTCCTCATTTTATGGACAGGAAAGGGTACTCAGTTGAAAGAATTTAATGAGTGGATCAACACCTTGGATGCAAATTTAAAGTTTACGCAGATAAGCCAAACCATAATTCCTTTTGTGGATGTCCTCATTAAAGTACAGAATGGTGAACTAGCAGTTACACTGTACAGGAAATCAACTGATAGGAACACTATTCTACATCAGCTCAGCCAACATCCTACAAGTCTCAAGACTAATATTCCTTTCATCAATATTTAAGCGCTAGGCGTAATTGTACTAGTTTGGAAGATTTTCTACATGAAGCTGCAACTATCACTGAACAGTTGACGAAACAGAGATACTCAAGGCACACACTTAAACAAGCTTACCAAATGGCTTGGTATTCTAACCCGGAAGCATTGTTGAAGCAAAAGAAAAAACATCAAATCAGCGCATTACATTTGCAATCACGTATGGACTTAATAGCAATACAAATCAGAATCTTATCCTTAACAATTGGAGGATATTACAACTGTATCAACCAGACCTTTGGAAACCCTTATTTGCATTCAGGAAAGGGAAAAATATTAGACAATCACGTGTAAACGTAATAAGACAAAGAGAGACTAATCCGATGGATCTGAGGAGTCATTTGAAATTGCCACCCCTTCGAGGACATTATCCATGTAGGCACTGCACGACCTGTGAATACACCATGAAGATTCAAGAGTTCCAGCATAAGGAGAAAAAGTCATACAAACTGCAACAGCAGTGATGTAGTGTATGTCATCCTGTGCCCATGTAAATTACTGTATTTAGGGAAAACGGAACACCCAGTACATTTTAGCATCAATGAACACAGATCCAGGATTTGCATTAAAAATTAACATACTCCTTTAGTCCTCCACTTTTTAGAAAACAAGCACAGAGGGGAAGACATGTGCTGGTTCATCATTGAACAAATCAAACAAGTCAATGCACATATCAACGTTCCAGCGTTATTAGCAAAAAAAGAACAATTATGGATATCAACTTTGAGATCCTTCCTTGATGGATTTAATGAAAGTAAAGACTGGACAGCAATGCTTTAAAAGAGGTAACATAGTAATTGTTTGAGTCTATAGTCCATAAACATCGGGAAGATAATGGGACAATAGTGTTTAAATCTAGCACCAACCTCAAACTACAGTATTAACAAATCATTTTGAAGCTCTATATAATATTCAAAAGTACGTTCATACTTCAAACCACCAGATAGGGGGTAGCTGCACCCTCTCAGCATGCCTCAATCCCTAGATAGTGCTTAGACACATGTAGACGGTCAGCAACATCCAGTACAGACAAGATACAGGATCATGGGCATCTATAGTAAGCAGAGATGGAAAGCAGCGCCACAACAAATAGGGGGCAGAAAGAGCAGCCAGTGTATTTGAATATTTATAGTTTGTAATAATATGCATTTAGCTATACCCATCACATAACACCATAGCATAACATTTGAAATTTAGGGGGTTAGAATCACTTTAAAAAGAAAGAGCATCCAGTGCATATAAAGATCAATATGAGGCAAAAACATGCATCTAGGCAACCCAGCATACAACATTTGCAATCCTGGAAACTATAACCACTTTAAACATGAATACAAGGCACAGGTATGCACAGAGATGGAAGATAGGCAGATGTGCTTCCACTAACAGGTTGTCAATGGCATACTCAGATTACAAGTACTCAAGATTGAATTTTATGTTGAGAAATCGGCATTTAGTTAACTTCAAATGTAAGAGTCCCAGTAATATATTTACTATTGGGACGAGTAACGATTAGCATCGGAACACTAAGATGGGCGCTAAATTACATGCTGCACACGTAGTGCCAAAGAGTAGCTCTAGCTATATAAATAAGCCGCGTTTACGTAGCGTAGCCCGATTTCTCCATCCACAACACTAGTGAAAATACTGGACGGGTGGATATGCGAACATCTCCCAGTCCACACAGTAATACTTAGGGCCTCATTACAAGATTTGCAGTAAGCAAAAAAGGAAGGTGGAATGGTAATACTGGCATCGAGTAGCAGTCCGGGACATTACAAGCCGAAAACCTGTCATTACCGCCACCCCCTGTACCGTGCCCCTTTTTACCGGCATGCGCCCGTACACACGCCCTTCATGGTGGCAATACCGGGATGCCGCTAACAGGAGGACATCACAAGTCACGCGGGCATGCACCTACCAGCATCCCGAAGGCGGTAAATAGGGTCAGCACGATGCCGGTATTACAGGCATCGAGGATCACCCGTAAATAGCAACCTGCTGTGTATCCAACAGCCACAGGTGCATACAATCACCACAGGTGGAGGCAATGGAGCCTGTCCCAGCACAAAAGAAGCACACCCATACACCACACCCCTTCCTAACCAAAATGATCCCACTTGCCTTTGCAATCTTGGGGCTGGAGGACATACCTGTATTGCTACACCAGTAACAACAACAACAGGCACCACTGAGGAGACGCAGGAGGAGAAGGAGAGTGAGACAGGCCCAGCAAGTTCCACCAGTGCAAGCAGTGATACCATATAGGCAGCCACCAATCCCTCGCATCAGAGCCAGTCAATACAACCTAACCCCTGTGCAGATCCACACCCTGTAGCAGATGGACCGGGACACCATTGCTACCATTGTGGACATGATACACAACGACATTGTAAGCCTGACTGAAATCCGCACTGCCGCCCCCCCCCCCTACTGAAAGTAGTGTCTGTGCTCCACTTCCTGGCCACAGGCACCTACCAGTACACAGTAGGGCAGCTGCATGGCATATCACAACCTTTCCTTTCACGCATGCTGACCCAAGTGGTGGATGCCCTCCTGAAGCACGCAGGCAACCACATATCCCTTCCACGGACTGCCCAGGAGCTCGCTGACACTAAAGTTGGCTTCCTTGCAGTGGCAGGCATGCCTAATTGCATCAGTGCCCTCGACTGCACCCATGTTGAATTGGTGGTCCCTCATGCCATGGAGGTGGTGTACCGCAATCGTAAGATATACCACTCCATCAATGTGCAGATGGTATGTGACTCGAGCAAGATGATCACACATTGTTGTGACTGATTTCCCAGATCCACTCATGATGCAATGGTGCTGCGGAACTCCTCGCTACCCTGCTACATGGAGCGACATGCTGGACGACATGCCTGGCTGCCCAGTAAGTCGTCTGACAGGCCCATGGCAGTGCAGTGGGGGGTATGCAAACTCCACCTGGGTGAGATTGGGGGAGTGCATACTGCACCTGGGTGGGATTGGGGGGGATGCATACTCCACCTGGGTGAGATCGGGGAGGGATGCATACTCCACCTGGGTGGGATTGGGGGGATGAATACTCCACCTGGGTGGGATTGGGGGGATACATACTCCACCTGGGTGAGATTTGGGGGGATGCATAATTCACTTGGGTGAGATTGGGGGGAGATGCATACTCCACCTGGGTAAGATTGGAGAGGGATGCATACTCCACCTGGGTGGGATTGGGGATGCATACTCCACCTGGGTGAGATTGGGGGGATGCATAATCCACCTGGGTGGGATTGGGGGGGATGCAGACTCCACCTGGATGAGATTGGGGGGTGCCTACTCCACCTGGGTGGTATTGGCGGGGGATGCATACTCCACCTGGGTGAGATTGGGTGGTGAGTTGACAATGCATATACAGCAAAACACTGTGGCCCTAAACATCCCAACCTGAACATGACACATCAATGCCATACATAAGACCAAGGCTGCACACCAGTGCTAATATGCCAGTTGTACAACCAGGCCACATCCCTCAACACGTCGACTGCACATCATCTGAGCATACCCTCTGCAACACAATCCAGCAACATGCAGTGAGTATGCGTAACGGACATGACTGCAGCAAGGCATAACACAGGACATGCACCCATGAGTGCCCACAAAGAAATCCCACTGAGGGAATACACTGATTGTCACTGGCCCACCACCACAGTTGTGCTGCATGCCACCATGGGAATGCCAACCGATGGATGACAAATCATGATGACACCTGTGCCAATGCTGCTAGTGGGAATTTATACAGAGTACCATACATCACCAATATGGGTGCAAAAACATTGTTCGGCATCCACAGTACATCTGCAACAGCATGCAGGCGAACACCCTGCATCATCTGGACAACGCAATCCACACCTGCAGACCATAGTACAGCACACATTGCGACAAATGAACCTGTGTGCGTACATCCAGGGACATGTGAATGTCAACACCAAATAGCTGCAGGCATGACAGTGATTTGTAAAGGTGTCATGTCAGTAATCGACTCACACATACCTCATTGCAGGTGATGCTGGCTATCCCTTGAAGCCGTGGCTGCTTACCCCTGTTTGGAATCCACAGAACAGGCACAAAGAGGGCTACAATCGGGCACATACCCGTACCATGTTGAGCAGACCTTTGGCCTGTTGAAGGCACGGTTCTGCTGCCTCCGCAGGTCTGGTGGAGCACTCCTTTACAGGCCTGAGAAGGTGACAAAGATCACCATGGTCTGTGCTATGCTGCACAACATGTGCATCCGGAGAAATGTACCACTGCCACCTGACATTGACCTGCATGCATCGAGTGAGGATGAAGGAGATGATGGAGGAGAAGCAGCACCCCTCTGAGACACTGGGATGCTGATGGTCCTGGTTTAGTGCTACACTGGGCACTGGGCTTGTGTGCATATGGACACAGGGTTTGTGGGGAGTTGGGCACCATGCACTGTCATGAATTGAACAAAAACACACAAAATGAACAATGTCCAAGCATGATATGATATTGAACACAACGGGTGTATTGAAAATTAAATACATTTGTGGTTGAACCCTCCACCTCACACACACCCTCCCACCACCTCCCAACACTCCAGAGTGGCTGCCTGTGCATCTGCCGGTACAGATCATTGCTGCTGCAGTTGTTCGGCAATCCTGCCCAGGACCTGCGTCACTGCTGCTAGACTGCACGTATCACCATTGTGTCATTGTTCATGGCAAGGATGTTTGTAGCATTGGCATCACGAATTTCCTGGCGGGTCAGTTCCCCCTCCACTATGTACTGCCTGACCAGCTCTATCATCCGATCCCGGCGGGCCTCAATCTTCGTCATGCGGGCCTTCATGTCACAGGTGGCTGTGGAGGTGGACGGGGCATTTGCAGGGCAACTCAATGCAGGGCTGTCCTCCGATGGGGACCAAGGATGTGGACTCCCCAGTACTCCGGACTGGTGTTGATTGGGGCTGACTGGGGTGCCCTGTGTGGTGTGCAGGGGTGTGTGCTGGGGGGTAGCCTGGGGCGTGGGCTGGGGGCTTGGGGTATGTGCACATTCCCTATGGAGGTTGCCGTCCATGTCAGATTGTTCTTCAACGTAGCTGACTACATAGCTACGGCGGGGGCTGAGGCAGCTACCTCCCAGATTCAGCTTCGAAAACAGTGGACAACTCCTGTATGGCTGTGTCATCGGTTGGTGACTTGGTTGTTTTTTGCTTCTCCAGTGGCCTGCCCTGTATTGCTGGTGCTGGCCTGTGTGGCAGTCTGGGCATTGATGTTGCCCTGGAGGTTGATGGTCTTGTGCCTTCTTGGCTGGGCCTGGATCCCTTGGAGGGTGTTGTGGCCTGTGCGGCAGCCTCCTGGCCTTCACTGTCAGCATCTGTGCCTGTGGGGGACCAAGAGAGACAGGGCATCAGTGATGGTGGTACGTGCATGATGCATACATTGGAGTTGTTCAATTGTTCACATTTGATGCATTGCAAACTTGTAGGTGTGACGCACAGGGTGCTTGCAGTAGGGGGGGCATATTGGCATACATAGTGTACTCTCCTTTTTGCACTGATGTGTGCTATGTGTCCTACCATTGTATTGCAGTTTACGTGATGTGTGACATGTGATTTTTCCTGTGTGTTGGGTGATAGTGGCAATGGGATTGGCATGCAGCATGCATATCAATTTGCCAGGGTTTGGGCCACCATCTGGACATGGATCTGTTAATGTTTGTATGATGGGCCATGCATTGCCTTGGTTCACTTTCATATTAGTTGTGCTATGTCATGCTTTGGTCCTCTGTGGTTTGTGTGGACACTCACCTCTATCTGCCGATGACGGCACCCCCAACTCCACGTCTCCAAATCCCTCTATCAACTCCATGCTGATTGTGCTGCTACATGTCTCCTCCCACTTTGTCACTTTTGTGGGAGAGAGGTCCTGCGGCCTGTTGCCAGGCCCTCCCTGCGGTTGGCAGACAGAAGGTGGCGAACGCGGAGACGTAGGTTGTCCCAGAAAATAAATCTTTTCTTTACGTCCTTCACAGTCGAGGTGGTGGTGCCAACCTCAGTGACCTTCCTCGCCACCTCCTCCCAGATTTCTTTTTTCCGCAGTTGGGCTGGGCGCTTTAGCTCTGTTGCAAAAAGTTCATCTGCATGGGCAACCAGAGTGTCAGCTAACATTTAGCTCTTCATCAGAGAACCTCTTCTTCCGCAGGCGGGGGGTGGATTTCCTAGTAGCCTTGGACATTTTCTGGTGATTTGGCCTGCTCTCAACTCAGTACCAGTGCTGTTTTCGGAGGATCGGGATGGATTGTGTTTTTTAAGATGGCCGCTGGTGCATTTCCCGTTCCGGCGCAATGACGTTACTTCCGGGTCCGGTATTACGTACCCGGTATTTACATGATCTTATTGCCAGGTCCATTATTAAGGTGTTGCTCTGGGGCGGAGGCAGTATCAGCGGGTTCTGTCATGCCACTATCGGGGGGGTTGAGGGGTCTTTAGCGGCATGGTGGTGCAGCCATTAGCAGCATGGGGTTTTGCGCGTGCTCGCGCTCTCGTAATCAGCTGCTATTTGCGGCGTCGAGGGAACACGGATGAGCTACTACCGCCATGCCGGTAATGACTGTGTTTTTACTGCGATTCTCCTAATGAGGCCCTTGGACTTTTATAGAAGTACACAGACAGTCTGTGCACGCATTAGAAAGACAATGGGACTCATTACGAGTATGGAGGCAGCCATGCCGCTAAAAGCATCATGACTACCCCCATACCGGGTACCAGGTCCGGGTCCCGCAAAAGGGGACTTACTGGGCCATTCCGACCTTGGAGAGCCCGGTAAATCCCTTTCACGGGACCCGGTACATCCCCATTCCCTTTGAGCCACCATAGGGCTCAATGGGAATGGGGAGGATGCTAACAACGGGCCCGTTAATGACGGGCCCGTTGTTAACATCCTGGACTGCTAGCCGGTCGACCCATAATGAACGGTGCCAGTCCCTTACCAGCACCGTTCATTCCATGGCCGCCAAGGTCCTAATGAGGCCCGATGGTATATAATTCTAGGGTGCTAATCACGCTGTCCTTGATTACAGCATTCAGCAAAAGCAATACATCAAGTTTTGCTAGAAAGGCCTTAAAATACACTCTGACCACATCACCTACCAACTGAGGCAACACGCGGCAGGTAAACAAATGTTATAATGCCTGCAAAATAGATAATACCGTTTATTTTGAAAGGAAGGTTTATTTTACAACAAATACAGATTAAATAACATGAAACCTTTAAACACCCATTACAATTATAACCGAAATCCTGCAGGGTGAACTACATCCATTCAAGTCCAGTGGTACCAGCATTAATGCACGGGGAGCAGACCCACGCAAGGTACAACAAACACAGTGTAGGTAGCATATATTTTTATATGCTCAGCATTTTCCGCCAGAACAGTAATGAAAACAAGGCTGTAGCGAATATGCAGTAAGAAGCATGATGTTCTAGAAATTACACAGCATCAGTACAAGTGCTCTAAAAATGTTCTTTAGTGTCACCGTAGGAGGCACTCAGAGCCAGTACAATTAACGCATATATAATGCAATTAACACAATGTGCCCAGTCAAGTGTACATGTACAACTTACTTGGAAAGCGCCAGACTTTAATCAATGACCGAACGTTGTCGGTTATATTGCTACTGCTTTTGTGATACAGTAGAACGTAAAACTATGGGAGAGACACTTAATTCGATGTATTATTTCAACAGAATTCACCACATGGTTGTCCAAAAATGGCACAAGACTGAGGACTCTCAGGTGTATCGACCCACGTTCAAGTTATTATACTGCAACATTTGGTGCTCTGGGCTTAGAAAATCCAAGATGGCCAAAAAGCCCACAATTGCACCAGAATCCAGGAAAACCCCGCAGTTTTTGCACACACCAAAATGGTGGCCACCCACCAGTGCGAGTGTGATGGGCCAGAAGCGCCATGAGTGAAACGTGGTGCCAATGGAAAAACAGCGCTGCCTGTTAGCTCAAAAAGCGCTATGAAATCACCTTTGTTTCTCTGAATGCAAGCTCAAAATGCCTATTTCAAACATTGCAAGATATCAAAAATCTTACTGAACACCAGCAGACGTCTGGTAGAATGAAGTCTTGTGTGCATACCAAATCTGGAAAGATGAAGAGCCTAAAATAATGCTCATAACAAAACTGGCTGAGCTGTGGATGTCAGCAGCTTAAGTGAAATGGGATTTAAAGCCACTAAAATCGAAATGTTTAAAATAAATGAGTGACCTACTTTTGAGTGTCACATAGGTTGCAACTGCTTAAATGTCATGGTTTTGAACTTAGAATCAGCATTCTAGCTGCATGTGTCAAAATTGTAAGTTTGATTTGAATGAAGAAAAATGGGATCAAAAGTGACCTTTGGCTGAAGCCTGGCTTAAGGAGATTGAATTCTGCCCGGCAACTACCCCCGACAGGAGTTGAACCTTGCCCAGCAACTGCATTCACAGGCCTGGCCTGCTGTTCCGCTCACCTGGCTCCCACAGAGGCATCGATCTGAACTGGACAGCTGCGGTCTCCACCAATGTGACGCATAGGGCTGAGATGACGGACTGGACTGGCCCACCTAGCTTCGTTTGCTTGGCCCATAGGAATATTCTTCTGCAAATGGAGAAAGGGAATTAACCACCCATGGAGTTGAGCGTAAATTGCCCCCCACCCCCACTGTTCTCCCCACAGATCACCTTTGATGTCCCCTCTATAGTCTCACCTGATGGTTTGAAAAGATGAGCTCTCCATCCTGCATTGAGCGCAGGGGCACGTTGATAACCAGTTGCTTCACTGGCTCGAAGGAATTGGTGAGTTCCAGAACAATATTGACTCCACAAAATATGTAGTTCGTAAGCGTTCACATGTCTGACTTTCACTCTTGTCCGATTCCTTGCAGTTTGCAGCTTGACCCCAGCGAAGAGTTCCTCATGGGAGCTGACAAAGTTCAGGTAAGGATTTATCCTATCCTACACAGTTCAATAAAATAAGGCCAGAATGTAAGCTGCTTGTTCCCTTATTCAGGTGTGGCGAAAAAATATGAAATTCGTGGAATTATGCTTCCGGCGGTAAAATTAGGTAAGTCTATTGCGGTGAGAAGAGTTCCCCTTATGTGTCCCGTTGTCTCACCTTGTCGTCCTTTTGTTCCCCTTAGGGGCCGGGGTGCGGTGAGGATGCAATGGAGACTGCACCGACCCGTGAAGAGGAATAGTACCCCCGGCGGTAATCAGGTAAGTCTATGGGGGTAGTTACTATTGCCTCTGTTTATTTCCTTGGCTCACCTTTGCTGTTCTTGTGTTCCCCTTAGGTGCCAGAATGCAGCGGGAACGTGCAGAAGGATGCGGTGGATCGTGAGGATGCTGCGAAGGCCGGTGAGTTCAGCGCAGCGCTGCAGCAGGCGAGGCGGCACGTGTAAATGCTTCTTTCTTCCAGCTAGAAGGTGCAGTGGATCCGGAATTCAGGTAAGGATCGAAGGTTTGCTCTTATTATAACCTTTCTCCTTCTGTTCCTCCCTTTTTCTAGGACCTGCAGACTCGAGGCGGGTGTGGCAGAAGACTGGATGCAGGCTTGCAGACACGGTGAGCGTTACGCTGCTGGATGCAGAATAACGCGAAGCATGTGCTGCTCATTGTGCGTGGTTTAAATAGCCTCCAAAATAGTCCCAGGTAAGTATTCTTCCCCAGCCCCACCCGAGTAAATAAATAGTCCATGGGTAAAATAGTCCCTTCCAAGCCTCATTTGGCTTGGAGCTCTGCAGCATGGTCTGCACCAGGTAAGCTTGCAGCATGGTCTGCATCAGGTTCTACTCTATGAGCCTGGCACCTATGGCGCAAGGACTGACTCTCCATATGAGCCTGGCTCCATAGGCACCAGGACCGCACCCAAACAGCCCCTAGCAGGGGTTTCTGGGCTTGCTCAAAATAACTTGATGCCTGCTTCCGGGGTTGCTGGACCTGGTCTGGTTTCCCGGGGGTAGGCATCATGACACCTGCCTTCTGCTGCCCCACCAAAAGGAGATTACACCTCTCTAATTATATCAGGGGAGGGGTACCTGGGACTGCAGGGAAACAGAACAATGAACTTCCCTTTGCTCCAAGCAATTGCTAAATCAGGGGGTCGTAAATGGCTACCTGTTGGAAGGAAATGGGAGGGGCACTGCCTCTGTGAGCCAGCTGAGCTTGGAGGAAGAGGACAAACCAGTAATTCCCCATGGGCTTTGGGGACTTAACCACACCCATTTGGACCAGAGCATAATTTTAGAAAGATGGATTATTCATAGTACAAAATTGTCAAAATTATATCAATAATATCATTATTCCTGTGATTTTTCTGTGCACATTTTAAGAGGTGTTAGGTCTCTGTGGTATGTTCTGGGTGGAAGTAGCGGAAAATAGGGTATTACTCCAAATGTGTGTATGTTAAAAATCTGACACTTCATCATCTGATGCCCATATTCCTTGCGCACATTTGTGTAAATTCTGGAAAAGTTTGGAGGTTGTGTTCTGGATGAAAAGGGCAGAATTCTGTCAGAAGTGAACACAACATCTTACAAAGACAGGGATCGGATGGGTTGGCGCTACAGAAAATATGTTAACTGGACATATAATATTAGAACAATTGTACATAGATAAATATGCATTTAAGTCAAAAATAGATTTGTGTGCAAAGTGACAAGGGGAGTGTTCTTTCTGTATGCCATAAAAATGATGCCTGATGACACAGGATGACTCACAATTCAGTTCCCCAGTCAGGCGACAGAGAATCCTATAGCCTATCAGGATCCTCAGAGGGTTGGGCAAAGAAAGTCAGCCTTCCCACCCACTTTTAAAAGACATAAAAAGAGCCACTGAGACCCAGGTAGAGACATTCACTTTCCACTTCAAACTGATTTCTTGCGAAGCGCTTTGCCAGAAGACTCCAGAACCAGAACTTAGAATCCAGACTTCAGAACTTGTAGCAGAGAGGCCTAGTCCACAAGCTGAATCCTTCAGAGGCCTCAGAACCCAGCAACCTAACCAAACTATTCAACAGCCGGTCTGTGATGTTTGATTCTAGCCAAGAACTTTTGCTAGAACCAGAACCAGACCCAGAAAGCAGAGCTGTATCCAGAACCGCAGACCAGACCTGACCAGACCGCTGTGCAGTGCCACAACCCTTGCCAAAACCAGATATCCAGACCAGCAAAGCAGAGCTGACCCAGATAGCTGTGACTTCAGAACCACCCACCAGAAGTACAGTCTAAACCTGACCAGATCTGTGACGAGGCCCATTCCTTCCAAAATTAGGAGTGAGTATCCTGAGAACTGGTCAGAACCAATCTCTTAGTTTAAAATAATCTTATTCAAACTATTTTAACCTGTCCAAACTGCATCATAGAAATTGTATGTCCATTCTGTGATTTCAAACCTGTGAAAGTGTCATTTGAATCTTACTTTATTTCTGAAAATCTACCTCCACTAAATCGTCCGTATCTTTTGAACCACATGTCATAGGAGTGCGATTTAACTTTCATTTTAAAGCTAAGAACCTAAGCTTTGCAACAAGCCCTCCCATAGTTTTTCCGTAATCGTGATCGCTGCACTCTGAAAAAGTGCCGCGAATTGCAATTTGACTCAATTTCTCAACCTGTCAAAAATAGCTGTCCTTTTGCTGGCAACTGCTGAAATTCGTTTTCAATCTGATAATCATTCCTGAGTAATTGCTAGTGTTGACCTGAACTAATTCAAAGCAGCTGTCACCTACCCTGAATCTCCTATAGGGAATTAAAATCATTTTTAGCATATTTTTCACTTCATTACAAATCACATTTAAAAGTATTTCTGCCTGTTTTAAGCATACTGGTTGCTCTAGGCTTACTAGGGGGGAACTGGAATTAGTATTGCATTTGATTGTATTCCTGAAAACTGTGTGCTCTTCTTCCATCTCCTTATATTGCATAGGGGGGGAGTGAATTGTCAAAAGAAAAAGTGATCATATTATCTCTTGTTGAAACCATATCAGTTTATTTTTGTGCTGCATTCTTTCCATCATTGCTTTTCCTTGAAACCATACAAGTATTCTATGCTATCTTATCCTTTCTATACTAACTCCTCACTCATTGAAAAGAGTGCGCAATTGTAACATTACCCATTGTTGATCAAAATTATATTCATAATTGTGCTATCAAATATACATTTATTCATAAAAGTGTGATATATATATTGTTTAATTTTTCAAATAAATATTTTAATTTGCTAAACAAACCTACTTCTTGGCTCAGTGAGGTCAGGGGGATTCAAATAGAGGGGCGTTATACAAGGGTTTATCATCCAGATCTCTGAACTTGTCATAAAAATATATAAATAAGGGCTTCCCTTGGGCATCCCAGACTAGGCATTGACTTAGTTGGAGTACTGAATTGAAGTCACTTAACAGGATGTAACCCTACCTTTAAGCCATCTCAGCAAAGCGACACAGCCATCAGATCAATCACGACCCCGGAAGAGCACCTAAGTAAACAGGTACTTTACTCTAGGGCCACAGAACAAACCTATTAGTTCACGACTAAGCCTGCTTACAAACACTCTCATGTTATAGGTATTGATTCCAATGTATGTTTTTGTATTGCAGTATAAAAGAAGTTATGCCCTGATGAAGACAACGTCCTGGTTGAAACTAACGCATGTTCAGACTTAGAGACCAGTTCCTACTGATCGCAGGCTATAATATTGCAATAGATTTAGCTAGTCAACGCCTTATACTTTACAGATGCACACATCATTTTATACTAATAAGGATGATTAGGGAATGCATCGAATGATTATCTGCAATATCAACAAGGTACATTGCAGTACCTTAGATAGGCAGTAACAGGTTTCACAAAACCAGGAGTGAAGTTCATTTATATGCCAAGGGACTTGTTTACAATATAGAAGTATAAGTCCTTGAGAAATGGGCACAATGGTAGAAAAGCAATATTAGGATAAGTCTTAGGATAAGTCTTAATCCTAAAAGGACTAAGAGGATGAGTCTCATTCCACCGTTGAGCAAGCAAGCCCGCAGTCTCTGTGATGCCTGCTGTGCCTCCACGAGGGAGAAGGAGAGAGCAGTAACTCCTCCTCTGCATCTTCCGCTCTGCCGCTCACCCCTCTTCACTGCCTGTGCCCGGGTCCTCCAGTACACCGTCCTGCTCTCCTCTGGCCCGTGCCTGCAAATGCCAAAATCACCAACCAGCAGCACAGGCCGGGGAGTAGTTTATATAGGACAAGACCATGTGGGCATGCATGCACTCAAAACCCCATGTCATCATGGGAACTGAAGTCTTCTGGGTCCTACGGCCCGTAAATAGCCTTGCCGGGCTCTCCCAAGCCCCACTTTCCTCACAAGGAAACATAAGGGATACAGGGAGACAAATGAAGTCAACACAAAACTAAGCCATGGCAAATAGCAAGGTTCAACTAAGAGTACCAACTTGGCTAACTGGAAACAGCAACACCAATTCATGTTGATTAGTAGAAACTATGGAGGCGGAGAGCCTGGTGAGAGAAGACCAGTTCATGCTCTGTTCTAAGAAACCTCAAATCACAGAAACAGTGGCCTCGTGCCAAGAAAGTGTTACCGAGACTCTTACGAGGTTGGAGGGGAAGTGTCCATGTCTTCCATCTTGTGGATTTGAATGAAATGTCTTAGGTGTCCTGGATTTTCAAACATAGAAGTATGACCTTTAAGGATAACTTTAATAATTCCTGGATGGATAATGTTGATTCTGGACCTCAGAGGCCTCAGTGTAGGTCTGAAGGCAAGAAGCTATTTTCTTCTTGCAGTAGTCGCATTAGAAACATCTTGAGAGATGTGCATCTTTCGGACATCGCATATTAGTTGTTTAGCTAGCTTGACTTTATTTAGAATGGCAAGAATGTGATTGTAATCCGACAATGTGAAGATTAAAGTCCTGGAGGAGCTGCCATCATTACGTAGTAAGTTAACAGGACCCACGCAATGTGCCCTTTGCATGTTGAGGTGTAGAGACGTTGGGAGGTCCAGCAGTTTCTGTAGCATGGTATTAAGAAACAGCATAGGATTATCTTTTTCCACACCTTCAGGCAGTCCTACAATGAAGATTATTATTTCTTTTCCTGTTTTCAAGGTTTTCAGACTGCTTCTGTAAAGACTTAACTGCTGTCTCCAATACTTGTACTCTACTGGTGACATCCTCTGTGTCACCATCTCTTCGTTCAACTTCCATCATTCTGGATTCAAACAAGAACCATTTATCATCTCATTGTGGCAGTTTGGTATTCGTAGCTTCCATAAAGAGTTTGAAAGCCCTAAGCTCCATTAACATAATTTGCATGGATGGTTCTGAAAGCTCTTCTTTGGGTGGAGGAGAATCACGTTTGGGGCTTTTGAATGTATTTGTATTGAACGCAGCCTCTTTATTCTGACATTTATTTTGAAGATGCCATGAAATTAATATAGTACCTCAAGATATAGAGCAGGTTATGTATTTAAATAGTATAGATGTATATGATGAAGTATTGGTAAAGTCATAGAAGATAAGCATGTAAATGCTCTATTTTTATGAGCAATAAATATTCCTGCTGCTTAATGGGTATTTTACATGCAGTACACCAAACACACCACTTGAGGGCAATATATACGTTTATGCCTGGTAAGCTTGGTAAAGTAAATCACCTCTTGTCATGAAGAAACGGGGTGTTGTTCTCTGTTTGTCCTCCAACGTATGTTTGTGCGCTCTCCTCAACAGATGCACTTGTCCCCTGAGGTGAAGGCTGCTTCAGACAAAACGAACCGCTGCTGCAGGCTTTCCTGGAAAAGCCAGAAACCAGCAAATGCAAAGCGCTACAAGCAGATACTGGGCAGCTTATATGCTGTTACCTCTTGTTGTCTGCTTTAATGTTGAGGAAAATGAATCATACAAATAATACAAAGAGCCCCATATGTCACCTCATGGGGCGGAGCAACCAAACGATGCCGCCATCTTGGTTCGGTGCTAATCCACACCCCCATTAGTACATTTTCTAAGGATAATTATAGGCCAAAGGGCCATTACAGATTTCTCCCCAAGCAGTAATGGCAGGTGCTTTTTAAAATGGCCACCTAAGAAATGTATCCATCTGCTCTTTCGTATGTTTGATGTTCTCTGTGACAAAATGGAATTGAGTTTTCTTGCATTTCTACTATGAATGCATGTGATATTATCTATAATCATGTAATTTTATTTGAATTGTAATTGCAGGTTAAGCAGTATGAATCACTATGGACACTATTCACAAGTTAATAAATCCCTTTGAACAAGGTACAGCAGGATAATGTGTAGAAACAGACTGGAAATCGCGTTTTATCTGCCAGGAAGACATAGCAGAGGTTTGCGCTAAGTCCAAACGTAATACAAAGGGAGCTGTTTATGAGACAACTTCCAATCTCCTTTTGTTTGTTTTTAAATTCTGGTTGTTTGCCAAGAACAATTAATATATCATGATGAAGTTGAGGGCATCAAGGCAGCACTGGAATGGCCAAAAGCCCTGTTTCACAACGCATGTAGGCTGCAGTGTATTAAAAAAAACCTCAGCAATCAGAAAAGTGGACGACACTGGCAGAAAACATTATGGATAATTCTCAGCAGTTCACCCATCAAAGTCTTGAAGAAAAAAGTTCCAAAAGTACAAACATTTGCTTTTTTGTGACCAACCTGCAAAGAATCTACTTTTGGCCTTGATACTTGGGTGAGTAATTATGCATTTAAACTATACGACGCGGCATTATGTGCTAAAACAAGTGCAAGAGATCTTATTGCACAAGGTGGCTTGCACCACATGCATTCTTTCATCTCCATGTGTAATACAGCAAGAGATTAAAACATGCAAAAATCTGAGGTGAACCAAATGAACCATGGTATGGTATTTGCAGAATTTATAACATACATTTAACATGTTCAAACCGACACTGATGTTGGACTCATTTAAACTTGTTGAAATATGCAATCTGTACATGGTCAGGGTGACACAGCTTGTAAATGACTTGTCAGATTGCAGTCACTCAACAAAATTGAAAGACATGGTATTAGGCTGCTTTCCCAACATGCAAGTGCATAAGCAAGGCCAAGATGTGGTGTTCATTTTTCAATCAAAATACTGATCTGCAACGAGTAAAAGCATGCATACACGATGCAGACAGTGACACAGTGCATCCTGCTAAGGCAGCTAATATACTGAGAAAGGACATTTTTAAAATGTAAAATAACTTTGATGGATCATTTGGAGAAACAGTCAGGAAGGCTCTGAGCCAATGTTTCTCTTAGCATTAAATCACAGTAAAGTTCTTCAACTGTGCCACAACCTCATCTCACTATTGTGAAGTCACTTATGTACAACTGTTTAGTGTGATGTCTGGTGTATCAGTGCTTAAGTAGAGTCAGGCACAGTCGAGAACAGGAAACAGTTCTGGCTAATCTACTTGGGTGTTTTGATCAACACAAAAACATGAAAGCCTGACCTTGCTGACAAACAGTATGAGTAGGGCTAAGTATACCATATGACAGTTTTCCGACATCTCTTCAGAGCTAGGAAATAAAATATGTCATCACTACAATATATAAAATCTGTTATTCTCCTTTCTCTTGAACCATGGGTCTTTAAGACTAGTGCGGTAGACAATATTGATCATAATCCCAGCTCCGGTGCTGTTTATGACACTCATACCATGGGACAAGAATATCACTGTTTCAACATGAGGAGAACAATTCCGGTGTAACTGATTGGCCAATTACTGGATGTTATGATACGGTGCAAATTAAAATATCACACATCTCCCTGAGTCTTACACCATCATTCCTCCGGTTTCTCATATCTGAACATATTCTCGTGTGCCAAAAAAAGAAGTCCCCAAATAATAATGCAAGCCATGGAGAAAGAGTGTACCTTGATGGAGCATTTGAAACAGGTTCTGGCTAGTGACAACCTCAAAGGAAAATACATAATCTCAGTGGTTGCATACTATGTAAATCCACAAGGAGTACCTCCGAAAGATGGCACATTGTCACTAGCTTCCCTGCTTCATTTGCTACCAGATCATGCCATGTCAGTGGCCATGATTCGCCATTCAGTGGATATTGTAAAGACAGCAATTCAAGCCCTTATTCCAGCGCAGGTACCAATCATCCCATTCAATCAGCCACTCTACTCATTAGCAACACAAATCCAGAGGAACTGGCCAACAAGTGTTAATGTACTGTAATGTTTGGTGGTCTGTGTATTGTGATAACGGTTCTCAAGGTACCTGGAAAGTTTCTGGATGAAAGTTGGTGTTTTGGAGCACTTATTGAGGCTAGTTTTCCAGTAGGCCTATAATGAGGACAGCCAAAACCTAAAAAGATAGCAAACAATTAACATTGCTAGAAGAATGGTTTAAGGAAAGACGTGTTGCTATTATTCCCAGTTCTGATTCAGGTATGTTATTGTACAGTTGGAACTTCTCTTGATGATTTATTTGCGAGTGATACGAGAGGGACACATTAATGCTCCACAAAGAGACCCTAGCCAAGATGGTTCCCTGGTTCTTTTCTTTTGACCATAACCACCAGGCAAGATACCACCAGGCAAGGTATTAATGTCCACTTATGTCATATCATTTCACATAATGAGCATTATTGTATTACCCTTAAAGAATTAATGCAAGGGAAGTATGTCATGAAAAAGTCAAAACACACATTCTCTGTTTTTCCTGTTGGTCACGCTTGTGAACATCCATGAAAAAAGATGGTGGGGCATTAGGCCTGAAAAATAAATCCAGAATCTCTGCATAATTGGATGATCTCTGGTCTCGAGATGCCTTGTTTTATTGAATAATTTGAGAAATAAGCTAAGAAGAGATGACACAGGGATGAGCACCAGCATGTGGCATGTGGTAAAGAGTCTTTCACCCAAGCAGTAGAAGATATGGGAAACACATCTAGTGAATCCAGCTGTGATCATATTGTACTTGACAGCAGAAATACAGTACACCCAGCACTGCCAAACCCAGTACCCAATATTAATACATTTGGGGTTGAACAGTGAAAGTGTTTTTGACCAAATGTTTCATAGATCCAATAAAACAGAAAAACCTCCAGATCTTCATCCATCCTCGAATCAGAGAAAAGTCAAACAAACAGTTTCAATTAACTAACTAATGACTGCTCACTCTTTTCTTGACCTTACATTGCATCCCAGATATTTAATGGTGATCAAGACAACTTCTTATGGCACAACAATCATGCCTATCATCCAGCACTTTGAAAGATGGGGTGTCTGAGAACCGTAAGAAAGTCTGAATTTGTGCACTGTCTGGAACCACTCACACCTGTGTGCACTAGGACCCCAACCGGCCCATATAGTTGGGGGTTGACCAATAGCACTTTAAGATGAGTAGCAGCACCCATGAGATGGATGGGGATGCAGATTAATACTCTAGCATCAGATCAATAATGACAACTCAATAGTTTGGCAAAGGGAGTCTGTTTATTGACAAGTACAAAAAACGAGGAGTTCGTGAACATCAACAATCGCTCGATCTTCCTACAACTCCTACAAACTTCATAAAAAACACCTCTTTTATACTAAAAACTCGTCATTACTGATGTGCGATGCTTAAAATTTTGCATGCAATTCTATTGGTTATAGGAAGGTAACTTTAATATGGGTACTATATCTGGATATGGTAACGAAGTGAGGGGATTGGATAAACAGTGTCAGGTGGGGCATCTAAGCCCTTCCTTCAAAATGGCTACTGTAGACGTCACTAAAAGTACAACGTCTCATTGGTTACTTGGTCCACTACGACTGGGTTGACATCAACCCCACTCATACTTTTCCATAAGCCGAGCAGCGTGCAGAATAGCCGGCCAGGTGCAGGGAACTTGTCTGCTCCGCCAGTTTCCCTCCAATTATTGCAACAATCACTCATCACTTCAGTAGTCATGTGTCAATTATTTCTTTGTATTTTGGCCTCGAGACTGCTTCTTGGTTTGGAAAAGTTCAGATATCTGTGCGTGGCACAAGGCCACGCGTAGGTGTGAAAGTTTCAACCCTTCTGCTTGCTCGGTCGCATTATTCCGACACAGTGAAATCGTCTTATTCTTCATGTAATTTGTGTACATGATTTAATTTCATCAGCCATCTGCCTCCTGTGGCTTATCTTGACCTTTCAGAATAGGATACTCTTTTCTTCTCTTCATTAATTGGATCCACTGTTGGTCTATTTCAGCCTTGGCTTCTTGGCATGACTTGCCTTCGTTTGAGTTTCTCTCTGTCCTTAATTCTCGATTTACCTGTTGGGGAGCTCTCTTTGTGAGACCTTAAGTAACCTTTGGTTGGTTCTGCTCTTGTGCATAGTGGAAGTATACTTATATAACTTCTTTTTCTTGAGGTAGATATGTATAGGTGGCGCTTGCTGCACTCTATTTTACTACTAAGCTTTAGCAAGCCTGGTGATTTTCTGTGCTTTCTTGCGGTTCCATGCATATGTACACGTGTAAGCTAACTGAATATCTTCATCATACTCATGGCATAAGCTTCTAACATTTGACATTGTTATTTTGCTTTAAAAACTCAGGATGTCACTTATCCATGGTTTCTTCTCTTTTCATCTTTCATAAGTCATCATAGCTTCTATAAGTGAGTCAGTTCGGGTTGTTGTGACATCACCATTTGTCTTCCTTTCGGACTTTCTCGGCTTCTTCAGGCATTGTGTTTTGACAATCGTCATTTTGTCTCACTTGTCGATATGGTTGCCTCAATGGGTACCTTATTGTCCAAGGTTTCTTATGTGCAGGTACTTCAATAGGTGCTGTCAGTCTGATAGGTACTGGGCAGAGCCCCACTATGGCTCTCTGCTGGTTTATTTGCTCATCATATGTCACATATTTCGGCGTGAATGTTCCTGGTACTTCAAAATGAGCAGTAGGAGTGCGAATCATGCTTGGGACCTCCTCTACACTCCCCCCTCTGGGATATTCATTAACCCCTTTCACTCCTTCTTTTGTATCCATCTTTTCTGCATCCTCTGTATTCACTTTCACTTCATCTTCTGGGTCCACTTTTACTTCATCTTCTGGGTCCACACATGGAGGTCTGAAGAAATGTCTCTTTGGGGTCCGTATTTTTATGACTCCCTTCAAGCTTCCTGCTGTTCTCACGTGTTCATCCTTATTCCATGTCATAAATTGACATTGTCCATTTGGACTGCAATAGATACGTCTTCCCACATAGTTTCTGTGTTTCCTTGGATACCAAAACTTAGTTCCCTCTGGTGCATGAATGCTAGCTTTCACAAAGTTTCTTATTTCTTCATCAGTCAGGTCTTTGGGCTTCCATCCTGGTTCAATACCAATCATGATCTTCATCCCTATGGCCTTTTCCACAGTTTTCTGGCACTGAGTGATTATTATCTTGATACCACAGAATCCGAGCAATATAATCACTAGTACGGCTCCTAGGAACTTGAATGCATCTGCCATCCATTGTGGAATGCATGAAAATCGTGATCCAAACCAGCTGTCGTCGTCCACTTCATCAGCTTCATTGATCATCTGAATCTGTAATTTCGTCAGCATACCTATGGCCTCTGTCAACGTTCCATTTTCCTCATCGTGGGATGGAATAAATGTGCAACATGATTCTCCAATTTTTGCACAAACTCCTCCATCCATAGCTGTGATCATGTCAAGGACATACCAGTTCTGTAGAGTCATTAGTCGAATTGCCTTCAGTTCTTCTCTGATCTCATTAAATCCTTTTATGGCCGTGTTGATGATCTGCAGTAACTCCCACCTGGTTATCTGCAACAATTTAGTATGTGCTCCAACCTGAATTCTTGGCATGAATATTGTTGTGAATACGGAAGAAGTCTGACTGAACAGTCTATGTTCATAAGGGATTGCATCAAAAACTTCTATGGATTTGGCAGAAAAGTAATTCTCTCGCTTCATTCGGCTCATCAGTTCCACATATCTCCTTTTCCTCAGGTGAGCATCTGCTTCGGGAAACTGTCAATATTCAAATCACTTTTTGGGATCACCAGTGCTGGAACATGGACATTCATTATTGTGCATATACCTCCCCAGTTTCTTGGCAGCCTGATATACGCTTTGGATCCACACACCCAATAATGATCCATGATCACTGCAGTACTGTGTACCATTCCTGGAGTGTCAAAGACTCGGCCACAATTCTCATTCTCTCCCATCTTTCTTGTACCATTATACCGGAAGCAGAATTTTGGATTCTCCAATGGCACTATCTGTAATGCTCCTCCTCTTTCTTCGACCGATGTCAATAGTTTAGCAAGTTTTAGCCATAATGGCTTGCATCCATTTTGCACTATGTTGATAGTGGGCTCGTAGTGACCGAAGACCATCCATGCTCCGCAGATCACCACTCCTTTTTGCCATCCGTCTGATGAAAGCATTGTTCCCTAAATTTGCATTTGGCCTCTGTTCTTCCACTTTCGAGCTTCTTCTGGCATCTTCCCTTGAACATTTAGTTTGTGATTTGATTCTCTTCTGATCTCTGCTCCTTTGAATCCAGGCTTCTCATATCTGATCACAATGTGTTTTGTTTTTCCATTGTTTCTTCTCTTTATGTCTTGGACATAATTGTCTTCATTTGGATCAGTTGCTTCAGTTGCCAATTTCAGTGAGGCATGACTTCCCATGAACTGGCCTCTGGTGGTGCACATTGCTACGTGTGATAGACAGTGTGCTGTCTGGACATCAATTTCCACAGCTACGAAGATCTTTGACTTCCCCATGCTATAAGGTAGGAGTGCACAAACAAAGCATTCCCCCTCTGAATTTCGTCGTCCAACTTCTTTCATGTGTTGGAACCATATGTTATTTCCAAAATGTGCTGTGCTGTCTAGGTAGTCGTTTAGTTCATTGTCATCCTGTATGCTTCTCTTTATTCTCAAGGTTTTCATGTACTTTGCTATCATCAACTTCTTAATAGCATCCATGTAGCTTCTTCTCATTGGAGGATTCTCAGGTACCTCAATCCATGGTTCAGGCCTCTTCATCTGTACAAATTGGGTAGGGGCAGTCTGGCAATTCTTTCCTTGTCTTCTTGCCTTTTTCTAGCTCTGGCCAAGAACGGCCATAATGATTCTGCTATCATTTGCGCACGTGATATTTTCTCAGGGCTTGCACTTGCATCCTTCAATGCTGGATCAGGGGTGCTTATCAATGCTGTCTCTCTTGGTTTCTTCTACAACTCCTTTAGTTTCTTTAACAGTTCAGCTTTCTCCATTTGTCTTTTCACTTCACTTGTAGTAGAGCTTCTCATCATTGGTTGTCCAACATTCTCCCCTTCTTAAGTCTGTGGTTCTGCAGTGATTGACACTAGACCTGGTGTGTGTGCACTCATCGTTTGCATGCGTGTAGTTGTCAGTAACCTTTATTCATTCTTCCTCTGCCAACCGTGTCTCCAGCTTTTCAACTTGATTGTCATCGCTAACCACATCCCTTTCAACTTCATTCACTCCTTTTTCAGACCTTCTAGGAACTGGAATCACTATAAAGGGTCCAGGTGCTTTGGTGGGTGTCATACGTACATCATTAGGTGGGTGCACTGGAATCGGAAAACACTTTGTGCACCAATAAAAAATGCAGTTCGAATTGTCACCGACAGTAGAACAATTATGAATGCACTGCACAGATACATTATGCCTCTGTAGGTTAGGCAGCAGCACTTAGTTCTGGAGCAGTATGATCGCCTCTCCTCTCGAGGACGACAACGTTACTGTTTAAGTTGCCCATCTCTATCATTTAAGGAAAGAAGACTAACGTTTAATACATTCTAATCAACAATATCTCTGGATTCTGCTGTTTCTGCTTGTCGGTTGCAAGTACTGGAACAATTGTCTTCCTTTGTCTGGACAATGGATTGTTTATTGTCTCTGGATACAGTTCTCTTTTCTGTATTTGAAAAATGTCAATTAAGGCAATAAGTTCAGCAAGTCCTTTTTTACTGTACGCGTTCAAAATACACAAGCTCCCAGTCTGTTACTCTTATCTGTTTCACTCCGGAAGACATGTAGTGTCTTTGATAGTATAAACAAGAGTGAAGTCTCTGGCAATACTTTCTCAATCTGTCCCTTGGCGGAAAGTCTTACAGCCTCCTCCGGAAAATCTGATGATGATTAGAAAGTTCAAACTGCATCACAATACCATGCAGGAGCATGCTCATCTGTGTAGAGTTTGCTGGGTCTCTGATGAAAGTGAGGACGTCAACACCGGCGGGCTTCCCCACAAGTTCTGGAAAGTCCTCAATTAGGCAAAATAAGACATTGCTCGGCAATCTGCTATCTTCTGGTGACAGGGACATTGGTCTTGTCCTTGCTGCACTGTGGGCAGATTCTGTGATTTCGGTGAGCTTCAAGAGCAACCTGGATTATGATTCCGTTCAGAATAATGCTCAAACATTCTGTGTTTGCAGGATCTCGAAGAAATGTCAAGACGTCAGTGCGTCTCCCAACAAGATCTGGAAAGTCTTCAATTAAGTGAAAGAATAGCACACTGACAAGCCGATTTTCTGCTTCCTCTGCTTGGGACATTTGTCTTGTCCTCCCTGTACTCCCGAAGCAGGAGGAACTGCTCGGCAATCACGATGAGTAGCCTCCTTATTACTTTCTCATTTTCAGGGTCTTGAAGAAATTCAGTGATGCTAGTGAGCCTTCCCACTAGTGACTAGTACGACCTCAAGACTAGGTCAAAATAGTTCAGAACGTCTTTAGTGATGCCACTGTTGTGGGACACCATAAGTGAGTCCAAATAATGCTTCTGTTTGTAGCAAGTCTAGATACTGTATTTTCTTCCAGTTTGTGTGTGGTCGATCAAAATTTGGCATATCTTTTCCTATGAAGGCTTCAGCATGCCTCAGTCCAAAGGTCAAAGTCAACAGAATATGTTGTGGCTTATACGTGCAATTCTCTTCTTCACCCTGCAACTAGGATGCACAAAGTGTCCATATTTTTATGTCCTTATCCCCTTTTTTGCTCAGAGGAAATGTCCAATTTTAAGCCACAACTCGCACAAGAGTTCCTTATCTTTGTTTTGCTGGTCATGTGTCCTTCATCCTCGTCATGGATCTCGTCTGCACGTGTTGTGGTTCTTCCCTGTCATCTGTAGTCTCTACGTGTTGGGGTGCGGGCAGGGGGCCTTCTCCGATGTATGGCTTGATGTCACCCAGAAAGAGCCAAGCTCTTCTTCCTTCTAGCTTGACTGCAGAGGGAATAACGTTCTCCACTCTGAATGGACCGTTGAACCTTGGCTCGTCCCACTTCATTCTCGTGTGGTTTCTCACCAGGACCATGTCCCCAGGAAAAACTAGTGGTAGACGTAGAGTTTGAATTGGGTCTGTTGTAGTATCTCCTTCTGTGTTCTGTGCTGCACCGCACCATTTTTGTCGTCGCTGCAGCTGTCCTGAAATGACAGTAAGACGAGATGTCATGCAATTCAAATAATTTTGCATTTCAGACCCTAAGATTTCTCCTGTTGGCTGGGCATCACATCTAGTTCTAGCTCGGGGTGTCAATGGAGTGTGCATCCTTTTGCATGTTGCTATTTCATGCGACGTAAGATGATGGTCAGAACTAAGCTGGTTTCTGAGTGCATACAGGGCCAGTAGAAGGCAGTGCAGCCATCCCTTCATTAGAGTAAGCTTCAACATGGTTATCCTTTCCTTTAACAAGCCATTGAGCTTCTCACATATTCCATTACCCTGAGGATGATACACCAACAAGAACGTGTGCAAGCTGATCTGCTCAAATACTGCATTAACAAAGTGAGGACCATTGTCTGATCTCATGACTTCACATACTCCCCACCTGGGAAATACCTCTTTCACCAGAAATGTGGCTGCACAGGTAGAATCTGGGTGTGTACATGGACCTGCTTCTATCCATCTAGAGAATGGACACACCACAGCAATTAGGTACCTGTACACGTTACATACTTGAATCACATCGACATAATTGACATGCAAGTGCTGAAAAGGCCCATTAGGCCTTGGGATGACTCCTCTAATTACTTAGTGTATGCCCAGCCGTGAACTGTTGGCAGATTATACAGTTCACCATAAAAAATGCAACGTGTTCCGCTAAGTTCGGTATGAACCAGTCTTCAGCAATCTTGTTATGTGTGCTGGATAATACACTGTTCCTTTGCTATCTTCAATAGGGCTATAGACATCACTGGTTTACCAGTGCTGTCTTGTCGCCACAAGCTTTCGGAGGGGTTTAAAGAACACCCTCGCCGCTTCCAGAGGTTCTTTTCCTCCTGTGGTGCTTCTCCTTGGAGTTCCATTAACTGGGTTGGCCCCATGTTACTATACCCCTCAGGTTCACTGTGTGCAACTATCATTTTTTCATGTACATCAGTTATTTCCACATTCATTATGGTTTCGCCCTTGGACGCCATACGCCTGTCCTCTGTGTCTGCTGCTTGATTTCCTCACAAGATACAATCTGTCCCCTCCCGTGTAGGTGGCGCATTTCACGATCGCTATGACCACTGGGAGCTGTATTGCCTTAATGAGCCTATCTAATAGAGCTGCATGCTGCACTGGCGTGCCATCTGCTCGGAGGTAGCCCCTCCTTTTCCAGCACGCTAAGCCTGCGTGCACTGTTGACATCACATAGGTGGAGTCACTGTACACCAGCACTTCCTTGTCTGCGTGATTCTCGAGTGCGAGTATCAATGCCAATAATTCTGTAGCCTGTGCTGAATAATGAGATGGTAATCGTGCACTAATGAGTACTCGAAATTCTCCATTTGCTGTGTGCTTCATCACAGCAGCGCCTGTATATCTTTGCCCAGTATTTTGATCGATTCTTGACGAACCGTCAACGAACCGTCAACGAAGACGATTTCTCCTTCTGCCAATGCGTTCTCTTTCACTCTGGAAATCTCATCATAGAATTCCTCATAATTTGCACAGTCATGGATCAGCTCTCCTTCAGTGACTGGCTCTGCCATGACCATAGCTAGGTTCACTATTTTGCAGTGTCAATGTGCCCTTTGGTTTCTCTAGAATGGCAAATAGTGTGTGCTCGACGAACAACGTCATGGAGCTTCCCATCACAATGGTTGTAGCTTTCTCTATGGCGAACGCTGCAGCAGATGAACTTTGTTCACAAGGGAAATGACCTCTCATCACTGGGTCCAAATTCCCACTGTAGTATGCCAGGGGCTTGTACCCCAATGTGATTCTCTGTGTGAGTACTGCCGTCATAACGCTGCCATTCGTGTGTGAAAACAGGTAGAATTCCTCTGCATAATTGGGGATTCCTAAAACTGGTGCCATGCAAACGGCTCTTTTGAGTTCAGTAAAGCCTTCTGCCATATCCTTAGACCTTTCAATTTTTTCTTTCGACACCTGTGCTTTCTACAGGGCCTGTAATAAGGGCTTAGTGTATGAGCTGTAGTCAAAGACTCATGCCCTGACATAATTGCAAAGTCCTAGCAAACTCTGCATCTGTTTTATCGTGTGTGGCTTGACTGTGTCCAATATGGCCTCAGCCCTTTCAGGGGTTACCCTTTTCCCCTCACGCAAGATCAGCTGGCCTATGTACGGCACTTCTTATTGTAACTTTTCTTTGCCAACTTTATATCCTTTTTCAGCCAATATAATCAACAGCTGAACTGAATCATGTCTGCACCTCTCCTCTGTCATGCTGCAAATTAAGATGACATCCACATATTGCAAAACAACACTCTCTAATGCAATATTGCTTAAGTCCACCATCTGCAGGACTCTGTTAAAAATCGAAGGAGACTCACAGTACCCCTGGGGTAACCTTGTGCTTTTCAGATGCATCTGTCTGAATGTAAATGACGTCAAATCTTGTGAGTCTTTGTACAATGGGATTGAGAAAAATGCATTTTTCAAGTTAATCACTGTGAAACATTGTGCCTCAACAGGTATATTACATAGGATTGTGGGCAGGTTAGGGACTAGAGGGAACTCGGCCTCAACAATATCATTTATTGGCCTCAAATCCTGGATTAAACGCCAAGACACTCCCTTTGATCTTTTAATCAGATAAAACGTGGTGTTGCATGACGACTCTGACGTCACTAATATGCCCTGGTCCATCATAGTCTTGAAATTGTCTTGAAAATCCCTTCATCTGCTTCCCTAGACATGGGATATTATCGTGCCTTTGGCAAAATTGCTCCTGGTTTCAATTTAATCCTCACTTCTCCGACTCCTTTCAGTAAGCCTAAGTCATAGGGGCCTGTGGTCCACACTGAGACAGGCACCTGGGCCATGTCGTCATCAAAATATTCAGGACGGTTCTGTGCCAGCAGCATTCTCTGGGGCACTTCTCTTTTGATCATCCTCACCCAAAAAATTAGATTTACCTCAACTGTTGTTTCCTCAACATCTGTATGTTCGTCAAACAGATCGCCATCAGTGACGTCAGTCAATCTGTACCCTTCCTCAATGGCAAGTACTGTGCACCATTGTCTGCCTTCATCATCGCAACCATTGATCTGTGCCATTTTTCCTTCCACTATGGCTGTGTGTATTGCCAAGGGAAATACTTGTCCCTTTTCCTCATGCATAGGTATTCTTGGCCTTAATAGAAATTCATCTGGGGTTCTCAAGTTTTTATCTGCGAGGCCTGGTAACCTTGCCATTAGTATGCGGATCCCATACACAAATATTTCTGGTTCCAATGGGACAGCCCTCATAGTTGTTTGTCCCACGTATGCTCTAATCATTTTGCATACATTCAAATAATGCATTCCAGAAGTTGAACCTACTATGCCTTCTCCGTGAACGAGATTGTCATGTTCAACTTTGTCATTAGGTCTCGTCCCAATATATTTACTGGGGTCTGCCTTGTATATAGCAGTGGCACATTCATGTCACATTCTCCTATAGAGACTGGAAGTTGATTTGTAAAAGGAACACGAAATGTTGCTCCTGTGAAGCCCTGAATATTTATGGCATCGCCGGACAAGGAAAACGTGCCTTCACGTATACACGACTATCAACTAAGAAGGAATATTCTATATCCCGTATACAGACATCTACCCTTGGTTCTTCATGAGCGTCTGGTGTTACCGATAGGATAGAAAACATCAGGTTTCCGAGTGAGCTGTCCTAATCCATATATAACCTTGTCCCCTGCTGCGTGAATGGACATCCTCCATCACCAGTGTTGGCTCTCATTCCAGAGTTCAATACCTGTCCTGCACTTGTTGTCTGTGACAGTTGCATCGGCAACTTTTGAGACTGTCCTTGTGTAAAACTTATCAAGTTCTGAGGTTGCAAGCTTTGCTTTGCTCCTGGCGCTTGCTGATGCACTGTGTGATTCTGTGCAACTCCATTTCCTCCCTGCTGTAAAATCACAGGTGGATTCACCATTCCTCCTCTGATTCCTTGGTCTGTTTGCACCATGCCTTGAATTCTGCATGTGCGCGCTAGATGCCCTGTCATCCCACACGTCCAACATATAGGCGGTGGTCTGATTATTTGCTTATGTGACCTGTCCTGATTGCCATTTTGTATGTTTTGAAAACCTCCCTTATTACCTTGGAAACCTCCCTGATTACTCTGCCATCCTTTTCCTCGAACGCCTCTCCCCCTGGGGTAAAACCCATTACTGCCCTGATTAACTTGCTGTTGATTATTGACCTGCTGTATGTTCAATCCATCTGTGCTAGTTATCATTGCCCCTTCAATGGCATATTTTGACAATTTCTTCTGCACTAGTTTTGCCTCTTCAGCTTTTCTTGCAGTCTCTTTCTTGTGATTCTTTTTTTGCAGAAGTTTGCAATAGTGAGCTATGGTCAATTGTATCTCGGACCATGGCTTGGCCTCGATTCCTACCAGTTTCCTGAGCAGCTTCTGTACCTGATCTGGCAGCCCTTGGCATAAGATGTGGTAAAACACGGGTATAGATTTCCGCCAAGATTCCCTCGTTTCCAGCACCCAGGCGTCTTGGAAATTCTGAATGTAAAGCAAAGGATCTTCTGACTCTTTTATTTTGAGGGTCATTATAGCTCCCATGTCAGATGTATCCGGGTACAGCAATCGTAATGCTTTCCATACCTCGTCTCTGAAATTGTTAAATGGAGCTCCATCGTGTGCAGTGTTAACTGTAGTCACGCCAGGGTAACCTGCACGTGTCCACACATCGTCAGCTCGATCACCAACTATAGCGATTAAAAGACCCTTAATATCCCCAATAGCCAACGTGTTCCCTCCCATCATTTTTTCTAGCTCATGTATCAATTTTCCGGCTCCCGATGTTAACATTGGAAGCTTATTTTTCAGATGTTCTCGATCCATGTGTTGCCATGGAATATACTGTGGCCTTGTTCCTCCTTTTTCAAGCAACAGGAATTGTAATACATGGCTCATCATTTTTCTATCCACTGCATGGGTGAGAGTCCTGCATCGCTGTCTACCTGGCAATGTCCTTAGTCAGCTCACATAGGGTGGTGGAGACACCCCCCTCTGACTGTAAGATACTCGTTCGTGTCAGTCTGACTGTGTGGCTGACTCTGATGCCTTAGGTGCAGACTCTCTAGAATCTGACCATCTTATCCCTTTTCCTCTGGAGAAGCATTTTTCGCATCTCCTGTCTTCTTCCTTTTCTTCATATTCCTCTCTCTCTGTGTCTGATATTGTTTGTGCCCAACTCATGTAACTCCTCTCATCTTCCTCATTCCTATTTAGTGTCAGCCTATCTAGGGATAGCTCTCTATTTCTACTACTTCGGGAGGCATCCTTAGTGTCATTCAACTGAGTGCTCTCAAGATGCTTGTCCTCTCCTCTCCCTTGGGGTACTTGTTCTAGCCTTATTTCATCATATATTCTATCGATCATCTCTCCGATGCTTCTGGTGTTGAAGTCATCTTCAATATTTGCCCTAAATGTCCCTGGTACTGAATCGTACTCAGGAAATAATTCTTCTATGTTTTCCAAATCAACTACTGGATAATTTTTCTTAACCTCTCTTTCCAGATATTCAAGATCGCATGCTCTCTGTCTTCACTTTCGTTGTATGTCGTCGTCAAATTCCCTGCACTTCCTCGCTTCCTCTGTGAGCCTATCTCTTTCCTGTTTCTTTCAATCTCTACATTCATTTGCCCTTCGTATTTCCTCATCCCTTCATCTTTTTATTCTCTTTTCCCATATCTTTTGTTGTTCCTCTTCTATTCTCTGTTGTTCCTGCCTGTCCTGATCATTAGCTGTTCTTAGCTTATGATCACGTTTCCTTTCTTGCTCTTCGTGATACAGCTGTTCTCGTCTCTGTCTATTTTTTTCCTGATCCTTTCGTCTCTCAATCCTTTTCCTTTTCCTTCTCTTTTCTTTGTGAATCGTCTGGCTCTCCCTTTTGTCTCACATCCTCAATGCCTTTACCATCGAGTTTCAATAAAATCTGACCTCCCATCCATTCATTCTGTGTGAATGCCATCTCATCAGTTCAGTCCTCATCTCCTTTCCATCTTTTTCCCTCTCTATTCATATCTGGAGATGTACTTGCTTGCGCTTGATCTCCTTTTTCTTTCTCGCACCTCTCCCTGTCCCTCGGGACTTTGGAGGTGATATCTCTATCTCTGTCTTTGTCGGGGTTTTCGTCACTACTTTGCATAGGTGACTCATATGCCAGGTTGCTATACCCTGTGGCTGCTTTAAGCTCCCTTAGCAGGCATAATCCTTCATCTTTACTGACTTCACTTTTTGTTTCAGACGGGGCGGGTGGTGCGGAAGGCATCTCATGCCCCTCTGTGCATAGGTTAAGTATCCAATCTAACGGCAGCTTTTCCTGTTTATCCTCTTGGACCATCTTCCAAAGCTCTAAACTAGCTAGGCATTTATCTAACTTTTTCCCAGTATATGTGGCATGCAAATATGTCATCATGTGTTGCAGGACTGCTTTAGATAGCGATCCACCCTGGGGCCATGGCATAAACATACTGTGGGCTGTTCCTTTGACCCATTCTGCACTGTACTTTTTCAGCTTAGGTGCACGTTTCGGCAACTGTTTGCACAAGTGTAGTAACAGTGTAATATCTTCCATACTTAAAATTATTTATCTTCTCCTCACACAACACTTTGTTACGTTTTATGTTACTTAAACAAAATCAACAATATGAGCGAGCACCAATCGTCGCAAGCTCCAATCCCATTTTTTCATTAAAAATTTTTTTTTTCTTTTTCACACAACAACCATCAATTCATATTATACAATATCTTATATCATATATATTATAAATGAATATAATAATTCATATTATACAATATCTTAGTTAAACAAACGCGTAATTTTCATGCTAAATCCTCCATATATTTCTTAATTTTTATGATGTCAGAGAGAAAAAAAGAAAAAAAAACATAAAACAGACGTGACAGACTAGACAGACTCCAGCTGGCTACACAGATCTCCTGCCCTATGATTTACCCCGACATGGAGTGTAAGCCCATTTCTTTCAGAAACGTCTTTAACCGTTTTGGTCTCCTATTTCATCCTATTTTATTCAGGACTTTGAATGCAGGCTTCTTCTAACTTCTATATTAAAGCATAGGTATTTGGGCGTATCCTCTCTCTGCTCAGGTATCTTCCTGGTATCCTCTATACTCTGGTATTCTCCCAGTATCCCCTATGCATTGCTCGGTCACTCTCGAGTCAATATTACCTTCCCCTTATATATACACATTCTACTCTTACATTATTTTTGTCCCACCTCCCTCCGTTACCTTCCCTTACTTGTTCTAAGGCGTGCAATTTTTTGCCAAAGCATTTAGTCTTCTTTACTCACCTTTTGCATGTTTTCCTCTCTTGATCCTCAGGATCACCGCCTTCGTCACCACCTCTCCTGCTTTTCTTCCGTCGGCTGCTCGTAGAAGTGGGAAGGAGTTAGTGGGGGAAAGCAAGGGTTCCTTCAGACCTCAACCTGCAGGTTTTACTCTTTTTAATCTAACCACTATGTACAGGAGCACCTTGGTTTGCCGAGGACCTAGAGTTACTTTATGTCGAAGGCCAATGGGTGTCTTATCTAATCGATAATCGATAAACCATCCGATCTTTGCTACCAAGTGTGCATTAGGACCCCAACCGGCCCATAGAGCTGGGGGTTGCCCAATAGCACTTTAAGATGAGTAGCAGCATCAAATCAATAATGACAACTCAATAGTTTGACAAAGGGAGTCTGTTTAATGACAAGTGCAAAAAACGGGGAGTTGATGAACATCAGTGATCGTTCGATCTTCCTTCTCGCTTCAACAACTCCAACGAACTTCATTAAAACACCTCTTTTACATTAAAAACGCATCATTACTGACATGTAATGCTTAAAATGTTGCATGTAATTCTGTTGGTTATAGGAAGGTAGCTTTAATATAGGTACTATATCTGTATATGGTAACAAAGTGAGGGGATTGGATAAACAGTGTCAGGTGGGGCATCTAAGCCCTTCTTTCAAAATGGCTACTGTAGACATCACTAAAAGTACGACGTCTCATTGGTTCTTCTAACTATAGTACCCTAGATTACTTGGTCCACCATGATTGGGTTGGCATCAACCCCACTCATACTTTTCCACCAGCCTAGCAGTGTGCAGAATTGCCGGCCAGGTGCAGGGAGCACATCTGCTCCCCCAGTTTCCCTCCAATTATTGCAACTATTACTCATCACTTCAGTGGTCATGTGTCAATTATTTCTTTGTATTTTGGCCTCAAGACTGATTCTTAGTTTGGAAAAGTTCAGATATCTGTGCATGGCACAAGCCCACACGTAGGTGTGAAAGTTTCATCCATTCTGCTTGCTCGGTCACGTGATTCCGACACTGTGAAATCATCTTATTCTTCATGTAATTCGTGTATTTGATTTAACTTCGTCAGCCATCTGCCTCCTGTGGCTTATCTTGACCTTTCGGAATAGAATACTCTGTTCTTCTCTTCACTAATTGTATCCACTGTTGGGCCATTTCAGCTGGTATTACCTTGGTTTCCTGGCATGACTTGCCTTCGTCTGAGTTTCTCTCTGACCTTAATTCTCGATTTTCCTGTTGCAAAGCTCTCTTCGTGAGACCTTAAGTAACCTTTGGTCAGTTCTGCTCTTATGCATAGTGGAAGTATACTTATATAAAGTTCTTTTTCTCGAGGTAGATATGTATAGGTGGCACTTTCAGCACTCTATTTTACTACTAAGCTTTAGCAAGCCTCGTGATTTTCTGTGCTTTGTTGCGGTTCCATGCATATGTACACGTGTAAGCTAACTGAATATCTTCATCATGCTCATGGTATAAGCATCTAACATTTGACATTGTTATTTTGTTTTAAAACTCAGGATGTCACTTATCCATGGTTTCGTCTCTTTTCATCATTCATAAGTCGTCATATCTTCTATATGTGAGTCAGTCCAGGTTCTTGTGACATCACCATTCGTCTTGCTTTAGGACTTTCTTGACTTCTTCAGGCATTGTGTTTTGACAATCGTCATTTAGTCTCACTTGTCGATATGGTTTCCTCAATGGCTACCTTACCGACCAAGGTTTCTTATGTGCAGGTACTTCAATAGGTGCTGTCAGTCTGATAAGTAATGGGAACAACCCCACTGTGGCTCGCTGCTGGTTTATTTGCTCGTCATACGTCACATATTTCGGCGTGAATGTTCCTGGTACTTCAAATGAAGTGGTAGGAGTTTGAATCATGCTTGGGACCTCTTCTACACCTGGGAAATAACATATGTTCAGCCCTATAGTCCAAGGTTCAGCCATCATCAACATTCAATGACCAGAGTTTGGAAAAAATTACAGTATTGTGCAACTACTGTTTACATGCCTTACATCAATCTTGGATGTGTATTGGGCTGAAAGCTTGAAGAGTGACAAACACAGGAACAGGGGAAAAGGTGTTTAGAAACATGCAGAGACAAGAAGTCTGGTTTCCAATAAAAAGGCTAGTTTCTGAACATTGAAGACAACAAGAGTGAATTGCTCTTCATGGCATCAGCCATTGCCACCAACAATCAGCTGATTTCAACAGACCGGGGGAATAGCTCAGGGGCAATGCCTTTGTCTTGGAAGCAAGACAATGCATAGAAACTCAGGTTCGAATTCTGGTCTTGTGCTTAGAAACCGACTCAGGAATTAAGCGTGTTATAAAATAACAATTATAATTATACCAATGTGCTTTTTCAAAGTTATCAAGATGTCGTGAGCATGGCTCCATGCTCACAAGAAGAGGCAGGCACTCGCATCCTACTTCACTTCAGTGATGCTCTGCACCAAGAGTGTACTAAATCCACAATATGCATTGTTGGTGCAGATGTTGTAGTTCTCGCCATTACTACGGCACTATGTCTAACATTGATGAACTATGGATTTCATTCGGAGTCAGGAAGAACTTCCAGTTCTTTGCTGCTCATCAGCTAGCAAGAGCTCTGGGTCCTTATCATTGTACCATCTTGCCATTGTTTCATGCAATCACTGCGTGCAGCTCTGTGTCTTTTTTTGGAGGCATAGACAAAGGGCTGCTGGGCACACATGCAATACATGTCTTGATGTCACCTTAGCATTCTGCAAACTGGCTGACATTGATGGAAAAATAATAAGAGGTTTCAAGCCCTGGTAGATGGGGCCAAGGCACACGTGAGTGGTCCACTGAGAGTCCTATAACCCAAGCCTTAGGAAGGAGGCCTGTTCTGAATGCTGCAACATGAGGCCTATGAGGCAGGCCTACTGTGATTCCTGTAACCCAAGGATTATGAGAGGGGCCTACTGCAAGTACTGTAACCAAAGGCCTATGAGAGAGGCATGTGGTGAATCTTGGAGCCAAAGTCCAGGAAGGAATGTTATGAATCCTGATTCTAGATTCAAGAGGGACCTGTCATTAATCCTTAAACCCAAGGTTCATGAAGGACCAGTAATGAATTCAGAAATCTAAGGTCCAGTGGGGGCCTGTGGCTTGTAGTAAATACTGAGGGAACCAAGGGACAATCATGTTTTCTTATACCAGAGTTGGGATAGAATCTGAAGAAAAGGATTGTGAACTGTTGTTTTAGCTATTTCTTATAACTTTGTTATTTGCTTAGGGCAGCCAGAAGGTTATAGTTTCTGATGGCCAACCATTTGGCGTTTTCTTTATTAGGACTAGGCTGCCCCTGGGGAGGTGGGGCCTATTAGAACATGTTTGAAAGCATATATTTGATTATGAGGGGGTCACTGGGAGCAGTAAGGGGTTACCCATCCTGACACATTTTTTCCAGAAAAATCTCTTTAGTTGTAGTATTTGCCCTAGTACATATTAGGCATTCAACTCTGAACATTTCGTTATTGAAACAAAGGTATGGTTGGAATCATATTTTGTGGCTATGTTGTATCTTTGCCTTAAGGTCCCCACACAAGTCAACTAAACAGCCAGCAGTAGAATGGATGAAGCCTTTCGAGAGATTCATAGTTTTGCTCTATAACTATACCAGCAGTGAAGAGCATATCAATTACGCAGAAAAATAGAACAACTGATGATCCCTATTGATGATTGCACAACAACAGCTTCCCTCGCTGAGTGATTGTGGGATGAAAGAAGAAGGATAGGAATGGGTGCGAAATTTGCTGGACCACCCTACCAGAGGCTGTGCAAGCTTCTAGGGAACTCATTCAATGTGGCTATAAGGGACTTTGCAATTGTAGGAAGGCTGCTCTGGGGTGTACAATTATTTTTCTTTGCAGCACACTTTGCACTCACTACATACACTAAGTAAGGGGAGACAGCCCAAGTGTATTTCACTTTAAAACAAGCATTTACTGGAGCAGGCATAGTGATGGCAACTTTATCTTTACAGGGAATACACAGTAATCATTATTTTATACTTTTATTATTTTTCTACGCGACGCCTAACAATTGCAATCAATACAAGTGTATGTTATGTAATAAAACATACCTTTTTTCATTTCTAATGTCTAAATCAGGCATCAACAACACTAACATGTAATACATTTTTCAAAAATTGATGAACTGTAAAAGCAATTGCTGTACATATTTTAAAATGTCTGCTAGGTTTTTTACAGGGAAGATCTGAGATGGCACTATAGCCAATAATCTTTGACATGGTGTGGTCTAAATGTGAGCCAAAGTTCACACTTTGATCATCACAATTGTATCTTATATCTGCATGATAAATCTGCTGGTGTAGACAACAGATGCACCCCAGAGTCCTTTAAAGGATCAGCTCTGCTTCACCACACCTTTAACACATTAAGGTTCACAAACAGCCGTAATAGTGAATTTGTCTAATGGTATCCATTTTATGTGTCCTACCACTGTACCCACTTGTGGTACAGTGCTCTTACTTCACAGCTATGTCTGGAGTTCCAACGCCATCTACAAATCTGATTGGGTGTTGCTATAGCCTGGCTCTGCCATACGTTGTAAGTGTTAATTTACAGCTCTGTAACTTCCAGTAATTCCATAAAAGGCATCTTGGAAGGGATAGCTGCTGGATTCATGGTATCCAGCATCATAGGCAATAGGATTCTTGGTCATTTCAAATTTTGGTTCTAGGCATTGCAGTAGACCCAAGATAGTGTACTTTGGGGAGTGTAGTGGTATTAGGTAAAGATTGCCGAACCAAGTCACTAGACTTGAACAGTGCAACGTGGAGTGGAGTGCTGAAAAGAAATGCGGCACCTTATTCTGTATAGCTGTTGAACACTTGGTCCTAACTCACACTGTACGCTGATGATATTTACTCTGTGGGCCTCCAATAAATTGTGCTCATACAGATTACCGTCAGTTTTCCTTTTTGATGATATTCTCCATGGCTTTGTTTTGTAGACTTCAAGCTGGGTCATTAGAGGCTTTTCTCTACCCATGCTTGTATCACTCCCTTCTTGGGTCACAGCATCTCTACTGAATGGCCGCATTTCTTCAGGATCTGTGGTTATCCAAGAAAGGTATTTATTCTGGGTTAGACGGTTAATTTGTTTCAGATTTAATCAAGAGTGAATGCACCTTTCATCTCCTTGTTGCTCTCTCTGGATTGTCCATTCCATTGTTTAGAATCAGGCACTTGACATACCCTTCAATGTCACCTTTTGACACTCTTTCTCCATTGGCTCAAGCATTCTTGCCTTACAAAAAACATTCTGTCTTCCTATGGATGGCTCCTTCATCCATCGCCCAAAGTCTTAGAGTTGTTCTCTATGTCTTTCACTAAATTTGCTTCCATCAATTCTGTGTTGTCACAAAAAACCGTATGTACATTATCACCATCAGGTACAACCTACTTGTACAGGGAGGTTGAGCTAGGCCTAGTTACTGTCATCCCATTGACCAATATGTTTGTGCTTTTGGGTTGGTCCATGTTGAGACAGCCTGGTGGTTGAACCTATCGGACTAGGTTAAGAGCATATCAAGCATATCAGAATGTAGGAAATCAATCGAAACATTCAATGTGAAGACTGACACTGAATGCTATCCCCCAGTGCTCAGTAATCTGGTGTGTAGCTTGAAACAGCAGCAACACCCAGATGATGTCAGACAGGATCAACATTTTTATTTTCAGGAAGTTCATGTCTGAAAAAGGCTGATTCACAGAGACAAGCAATCAGATTGGCTGACAGTTCAGATACCCTCCATGTCATAGTGTTTGAAACCTAGCTGCACACCTGACATGGCAAACATAACTTCAGGACATCTCTTACAATGGCCTCCACTACAGGAGTCACTGCACCCTTCACAATTGCACCATCTGTAAAACTGCATTTGTTTTCCATCAAATAATTAGCAACTTTGAAGTAATTCCTCTGTAACAGCATTTGCATTGCAGCGCTTAGTTTACCTATTTTTTTAGGATTGCAGACAGGTTCCTTTGGGCAAATTTCTTTCATAATTTGTCTGTATTATTGAAAAATGCCTCTTAACTCTATCTTTTTTCTCCACTATAACTTGATCCTCGTATGTTAAAGAGGCACATTTTATTTTTATGCTGGGAGAAAAAGAAACCAGTTTCCCACTCTGTAAGGAAATGGTACATCATTTGCTTTTTGTTGGATGATGCGTCTGCATCCAGGATTTCAACAATGGCAGATTTTTTGTTTCTTTTAGGACTGTATGTGCAAAAAAAATCTGAGGAATATTTCAATAAATGTGTTGTCCGTTTTTGAAAAGAATCAGCATATAGTATGTGCTGCTTTGTTAAAAAATATAATCCACTGCAAATTTAGCATATTCCCATTTCAAGCTAATTGCTCATATGCCAGGTTAAAGAATTCAGTCAAGGAAAAGTAAGCCAAAGCCTTTACTTTGCTGACTAACCATACATGTTTTTATGGGAAAATAACTGGCAAGACTGAAGAAATAATTATGTGTAAACAATGTGATCAAGGTATATGCACAAAGTGCAAATCACAGGGATAATATCCACAGGGAAAAGTCTCTGCCAGCACTGCCATCTACCTTCTCGGCTTCTCGGCCATTCGGCCCATGAAACGTCTGTCAGTGGATGCCTTTGCGTCTACTTCCTCTGATCCTCCTACTCCTGTGGCTGACTCACACCCTGACACAGCCCTTTATAATCTGCATATTTCTATTTCCAACACCCTGGACATCCTTGCACCTGTAAAGAGAGTCTGGCTGAAGCCTACCTCCAAGTGCACCTGTTGGTATGATTCTGACCTCACCGTCCTGAAACGCAAGTGCAGGGTGGCTGAGAGGAAGTGGAGGGCTTTGGGCCTATCATCTGACAAACTGCCCTGCCGCCTGCTCCAAAGGCAATGCAGACTCTTGAGCACACATTCAAGCCTGTGTCTCTGCAGTCTCTAACAACACGGCAGAGCTCTTCAAAATCTGCAAGGAACTGGCCAATCCTGTTACAGTCTCTACCTCTCATGTTCCCTCCCAGGCCCTCTGTATGGCTCTGGCCTCTGACTTCTCTGCTAAAATTCAGGACATCCTGTCCTTTACCTCCTCCTCCTCCTCTTCCTCTCTCGGTCCCCCCTTTGGCCATCTCCCTCTCCTCCTCCTTTCTCCTCTTTCTCTCTGACAACACCTAATGAGGTTCCTAGACAAGTCTGATCTATGAAAGTGTTGTCCAAACAGGTGCTCCCCTGCTCCTCCAGAACCATTAATGACCATATTGACACCCTCGCTCCCAGTCTTGGCCGATTTCTGTAATCACTCTTCCGCCACTGAAACTTCCCCCTCCCTCCTTAAGCACTCCCTTGTGCACCCCCTACTCAAGAAGCTGTCTGCCGATCCTACCTGCCCAGCAAACTATCGCCCAATTTCCATCACCCCTTTCCTGGGCAAACTCTTGGAAAAGCGGGCCATCTCCCAGCTTAATCTCCACACTGAATCTGTTGGTTGTTTCCATGACCACCAGTCTGGCTTCAGAGCTGCCAGATGCACAGAAACTGCTCTCCTGAACACCCGTGAAGATCTACTCTCTAACATGGATTCCATCATTCCTTCTATCCTCATCTTCCACGGAGTCCTGATCAACCAACTCTGTGAGAACCTGGGCATTATGGATCAGGCCCTGAAGTATCTGACCTCTTTTCTCTTGGAGCACCCTGCCAGGTCCAACTTGGTACCTTTCTTTCCACCGCCTCTCTCTCTACCTGTGGCATTCCCCAGAGCTCTATCCTCTCACCCTGTTTTTTCAACCTCTACTTGGCCCCTGTGGCCCACCTGATATCTACCTTCTGACAGCTTTCCTTCAGGCTCCCTTCAGACTCCTCTCCTCTCTCGCTCATTTTTTACTGTCTATCCGCGATTCAGCATTGGTGCTCCTCCAAAGATCTCTGCCTTAATGCCAGTAAGACTGAGATCTTTCTCATTGTGATCCCTGCCCCTCCTTTCCCTCTCTCACTCTGGCCATCTGCCTTGGGCCCTCTTCCTTTGCCTTTTTGCGAGGCAAAAAATCTTGGTGTCATCCTCGACTCCACTCTCTCTTTCTCTCCTCACATTTCGGATGTCGCCAAGAAGTCCCATTACCGGCTGCACTTCCTGAAAGGGAAACGTCCCTTTCTCACTTTCCCCCAGATGCTCACTATCTACAGAGCCCTGGTTCTCTCTAGGCTGGACTACTGCAAAAGCCTCTTTCCCAATATGCCGTACTCTATTCTCTGCCCTCTGCAACTAATTCAGAACAGAACTGGGAGACACAGTTCACAGTTCAGCAGCAACCACAGATGAATGGGGATCTAGAGAGAAGGAGAGAGCCTAATGGGACACAGTTCACAGCACAACAGTAACCATAATTGAGGAGGTCCTAGAGAAAGGACACAAGACCACAGACATCGTTAACCACTAAGGGGAGAGCCTAGGGTTGCGCAGAGACAGAGTAGGTTATGTTAAACGTTTTGGGTGGAAGTTCACGCAAAGGGCAGGAAGTATCAAAAAGAATCTGGTGCATGACCAATGGGCCATGCCTGGCTTGCACGTACAACTTTCTCTGACATATTGTAGTCTCCAGCATGACAGAAATGGATTAAAATGACAATTATGACATATTGTTTGCAATGGCATCACTATGTGGTTTACAGTGGCAGTGCTGGCCTAGTCTGCATACTGTTGGTGACCAGGCAGGTATTGAACATTTCTATGTGTTGGAGAATTATTTGTAAATAGTATGGTGTTGTGCCCTTGTTTAGCAAAAACAGTGCTCATAAATTAAATTTGAACGTATGTATACAGGTTCCCCACAGAGCTCTCTAGTTATCCCGGTTTGTGTACATAGCCAAAGGAATCAACCCTATTAATTGTTCTCCCATCCCATGGCTCTCCTCAATGTTCTCTCCCTGTATTCACCAGTATGTTGTTTTGTGAAGTGCTCTGTTACTTAGTACTATTTTTAAGCTATATTAATCCTATACATATTAAAATATATACATACACACCAATGCTCACTTTTCTCACGTAATTACTTCATTCATACTCTTGTTTCATAAAACATAGGCTGAAGCAGATCTCTCAAATCCTGTTTGTTAAGTCCTGGCATTAATAAGATATGTCACTTTACATTCCTGTATACTTTTATAAATGTAAGCAGGCAATCAACAGAATGCTGTAAAGCTAATAGTTGTCCACATTTGCTTAAATGTAAAATTGCTGTTAGCACTTGAATTCCTTTATGGGACATGCAAAGAGGTGGGTTACGCTACTCCATATCATAGCAAATTCCATCTTAACCTTTGATACAATTCGGGTGGTACTGCCTTAAAACAAAGAACTCAGTATGTTCAAATAAAACAGATGAATTCACAGTGTTATAAACAGCAACACGTACCGCTGGATGCATCATTTTCTTGAAAGCTGGGACTCACAGGGATTGTCGTATTTGCACACAAACACACACAGACACACACCCCCACACACACACACACACTGATCAGACAACAATTACAGCAGTAGCTTTATTTACCTCATTATGACTGAAAGCCTCAATTGCCAGCATGCAAGGTAATGCCAACCAAAACAAATTTAAAGAAACACAGTGAGAGTGAAACGGTCACCAACCCCAAGCTTTGTTTCACATGATGGCATGTAGATGTATGCACCCATTTTTCTTATCAGCCATCATTTGCACATCTTTGCAACAAAGGCCACACAACAAATTTAACATTCCCTCCTCTCAGCAGGCACACAGCTTTTGAGGTTTTGCTCTGAAGGAGATGGAGGGGGCAGGGAACAGGCCCAGGGACTTCAGACATCAAAATGAACACACAATGCTCATTTTGGTGTCGGATGCAAGGAGCTACTGGGAAGCCTCAGGCAAGCTACTAGTGGCTCATTAGCTACTGGTTGGAGACCCTGGCTCTAAAGTAAACAGCTCCCTCAGCTTTCCACGTTTCAGTTTGATTCACCATACATATGCACCATGCTGGGGTACCACTTGAAGGAAGTGACAGGCTGCTGCTGCTGCTTTGTAAAAATACAGAATCCGGAATTATTCATCATAGTCTGAGTTGCCAGCAGCAGACACACACTATCACAGAACTTTAAACAGGATGAAAGAGATAGAGTTAAGATAACAATGGGCCATTGCAGTAAAGCTACACATCATTAAAACCAGGGAAAATATTACATACTTTGAATTAAACAGAAGGTTTGTCACAGGATGAAAGACTGATGGTTCAGAGGCTAGCTCCATCTCTGTATGCTGAGCCAGCACTGAGCTTGGACACACAGAGCATGAACATATATGTGCGCTATTGATCTGATACAAGCACAATTAGGGAGATGGTAAGTCTCCTGTTTTTGTAGGGCCCAAGTGGAAAGAAGGCCAGCACTGGACTTTTCAACATTTATTTTTTTAAGCACAATTGTAGCTGAACTGTGGTTAGCTACATGAGGCCTTTGCTGTGGGAGGCTCACTGCGAATTCAAGGGCTTGATGTGGTTAGCTTTATGTATTTGTCATCTTATGCCCCTGCAACAAACATCATGATTTGCTGGAGTTACTGGGCACGTGGACCTGCATTGTGGTCCCTTCTGCTGACATTCCTCTCCATTATTAAGCATGATTTCAGTTCTGCCACTGTGGATGGCTTCTATTTTTGTTTTCTGAGGTAGGTATCTAGGCTTCTGCAGACATTTACTTTTTCCATGAAGGGGTGGGCTGTCCATAATGGGTGATTGTTTGCCAACCATCAGGCTTTTAAGGTTTCAGACAGAGGATTATAACTTTTTTTTAACATATGTAATCTGACAGAGATCTCCTGTCTAACACTTTATTGTTCATGCATAGCAACTTGGGGCTAGAATTTCTGCAAACCTTCTGCAATTAGTCCATCCGGTCAAGGAGACATAGGGCCTCATTAGGACCCTGGCGGTAGCTGCGCCCTTATTAAGGGCACGGCTGCCGCTGGTAATGAAATTTTACCGGGTCCATGGAATGGGCAATTACCGGGTCATGTCGACCTTGGCGGACCCGGTAATTGCCCATTCCATGGACCCGATAAAATTGAATCCTTATTCCCGTTTGAGCCCCATAGGGCTGAATGGGAATGGGGAGGGAGCTAACAATGGGCCCTTTGTTAGCTCCCTGGTCCCCTCGCGGGACACGGAAAGGACGTCTGGTCTGACCAGACGTCCTTTCCGGGTGCCGCGAGGGAACCTCATAATAGGGCGGAGTGGGTTTAACAGCACCGGCACCATTACCGGTGCCATTAAACCCATTCCGCCCGCCTCGTAATGAGGCCCATACTGTTTATAAACTCTCTAATAGTAACCTTGACTTCATCTAAAGGTAGTAGCTCATCAAGAGAATGTACAATCTGCTGTGTACGTCTTGGATACGGGATATCGTCTAAATTCTGTGTTATTTTGTCCAGCCTTAAATTAATTATACTTCTATATTTCTTATATTGAACAATTCAGGTGCACAGGAGACACTGCCCAATTACACGTAGCACGCTTTGCTACGTCCACACTTCCATGCCTATGAGAACCGAGGTATGGACCCTCTGCGGCAAATCCCTCGCAGGACAAGGCCACAGTGTTGAGTGACAGAGGTGTGCAGGAGACGCTGCCCGATTGCACCTAGCATGCTTTGCTACGTCCACACTTCTGTGCCTAAAAGAACTGAGGTACAGACCCTCTGTGGCAAAGCCCTCACAGGACAAGGCCGCGGTGTTGAGCGATGCAGGTGTTTGGCGGTGAAGGGATTAGCAGCATTGACAGTGAGTGTGGATGACCTCACCCTCCTGTCTGAAGTCTGCATGGTAAGAAGGTTCTGGGAGAGTTAGCTTGTTACACTTCTCACAACCCCACCCTGACCCGGTGCCCCTTCTCACTCTTGCACATGCATTGTTTTCCCCCTTGACCGGTTCCCTCATAACTTTTAGGTCACATGCACCCCTCGCAATTTAGGCCACGTGCGCTTCCCTCTCCACTTGGCCACGCACACCCCTCCGTTCTCTTAGTCGCTGTGCTACCTCGCATCTTAGGTCCTCGAATTCCCTGTGGTTCCTTACCTCACCTCTCTTTCTTAGCTCCCTCCCCTGATCCATTGTGTTCTGTTCTTGTCGTTTTTTGTTTCTCCATGTTTGTTTGTTTGTTTCTTTATTTGTATAGCAAACCGAACCCTCAGGTAACTGGGCGCAAAGGTTACAAGTTTACTTTAAGCTTCATGTTGCAGATATTACAGACAGGGAAATACTAAGTACATGATTGAAGTAGAGCGTGTATACATTACAGCTGATTAAATAAGTGAGATACAAATTAGAGAGTGGGAAATACAGGACAACCAGTAAAGTATATGACATGGAAATGCATACATCAGTGAAAGGTACAATCAAGTGTCAGTATGGTCGTTGGTAGGGAGAGAACTATATATCATCAAAGGTATTCGGTGGTGGAGTGAATCAGAAGTCATTTGTCATTGGCTCTCAACTTTAAGGTGTTTTGTCTGAAACTAAGCAAGGATTGATTTTCCCTTAAGGTCAGGGGGAGGACATTGCATGTCTGGGCAGCCTTGACAGGGAAGCAGCTTCCTCCAGATTTTTTACATTTAAATCTAGATATGACAAGGCAAAAGGAGTTGGAGGTTCTGGTGGGGAGAACGGTAGGTTTCCTGACTATTCTCTCAGCTAAGTATGACAGGGCGGCATTATTAAGGCATTTGAAAGTGAGAGAGACTTTTTTAAGTAGGATTCTGTCATTGATATATAGCCAGCGGTTTTGTCTCCTCAACTCTGAGATATGCTCTCTATGAGGGATACTTAATGCAGTTCTAAGTGAGTGCATTGTTCTCTAAAGTTTGAATTTTATTCAAAATGTACTTACTTGCACCTATGTATAGCGCATTGCAGTAATCCAATTTTGAGAGTATGAGGGTGTTGGCTAAGACAATGCAGCTTTTATTTTTTAAAGGAAGGGTCTACAGGTCCTAATTAATTTACAGGTGTAAGCTGTTGCTGATGCCATAGTATTAACTTGTTTGCACAAGGTTAATGCTGAGTCAAGGTAAAAGCCTAAGGTTTTTACTTCTTTTACGAGCTTCATTACATTTCCATCAATATTAAAGGCAGTGTAGTTAGTGCTCAGTTTTTTTAGATTGGTGACAGTTCCAAGTATCAAGAGCTCAGTTTTGTCATCATTCAGGCATAGGCCATGGGCTGCCATCCATGCCTGAATGATAAGGTACATTTAATTCCCAAGGCCCGTGTCATTATAGTAATTGCCCGAAAGGGGTATGAGGATCTGGGTGTCAATGCTTACATTGCATTGACTGCATTCCGGCTGTGTTCATTCCTTACTTCTAGGCTCCTTTGTTGATTGTACTGTTCTCAATGTTTTTGTTCCCCACTGAGGTTGGCTTACATTGCATTGCCTGCATTCCTGCTGTGTCATTCTTTACCTCTTGGTCCCTTTGCTGATTGACTTTTGTGTATCCTCCTTTGCTCGGATTTTGTGCTTTTCACTGTAGTGCCTACTTCCTCCAACATAGCTCCCCTATTGTGCTCTTTCCTCTGTTGTTGGTGATGTCCCTCTTCTCTCCTAGGTCTCCTGCTGCACCCTGTTCCTTGTTGTGGGTGGTCCATATTCCTTATTCTTCCTTCTAGGTTCCTTACTGTGCTCTGTGCCTTGTTGTTTGTTCTTTACATCTGCATCATTCTTGTCTGGGTTCCTTATTGTGCGCTGTACATTGCTGTTGTCTATGCATTGCATTTGATTTTCTGTCCATTGTCCTGTCTAGTGTGTGCCCCCCTTCTGTGTCTCCCCTCTATTGTTCCCCAGCCTGCTTCCCAGCACTGCCCCTGACCCCTCCTGCTTGGGCCCCCTTACTTCTTTTCACCCCTCCTCCTCTCTGCAACCAAAAGGGACATCCTGGTCTCCAACCCAGGCCTCCCTATCGCTTATACCTACACCAGTGCTTCCTCCAGACAGACCCTTACCCACATCCTCTTCTTTGTTCCCTCTCCGGGCCTATTGACCCCCCATATGGTCTCTGTTCTCTCTCCTTTTTCCTATTATCCCATTAATGGTGGCACCCGGTGGGAGGCCCTCCTGGCCCCCTTCCACTCCTCTAAGACCATCACTAATGTTTTCCCTCAACTGCACTCTCTTGGTCCAAGGCCCTTAGGCGAACCTTCTCCTTTTTGATAGATGTTTCCTGCGCCTTATCAAATTCCTTTCCTCTCCTGCTATCCCTTCTTTCCCCTCTCTGGCTCCTCTGCCACATCCATCCTCTGCCATCTCTACAGCTCCTTCTGCTGCTTCTTTGGCCACCCTGTTGCCTCTTCCTCTGCCACCCCTCTGGCACCCTATTCCTCCTCCCTGGCTACCTAGCCTTCTCCTCCTTCCTCCTCTGCCCACCCTCGGGCAACTCCAACACTTCCGCAGGGCGTACCTCTGACTTGTACCCCTCCATTGAAGTCCTTCAAAGTGGCAAACCTGCTCCACATTGCTACTCAGCTGTCAAACACTCCTCTGACAACTGCCGCCTCCTGGAAGAACTTGATTGGGATGTACTTGGTCTCACCAAGACTTGGTTCACGGCCACCTCTTTCATGAGCTTTGACACTCTCCTTCCTGATGGCTACAAGATCCTCTCCGAACCCAGAGCCAACCATGCTGGTGGGGGTGTAGCCTTGATCTTCATGGAGTGGATCCATGGGTCTATCATTCCGATGAAGGACTGCTTTGCCTTTGAATGCCTGGTCTGCAGGCTCTCTGTCTCTCCTGGCCTTTCTCTAACCTCACTGTGGCCACTATCTACAGGCCACCCGGCCAGGTTGCCCTCTTCCTCTCTGAGTGGGCTGACCTCTCCTCCTCCCTCCTCTACCACTCAACTACTCCTCCTTGGAGACCTGAACACTCACCTGGATGCTACTTGTCCTTCTTTGGGTCTCTTTCACAACTTCTGCAACCCTCTCTCTCTCTCTCTATTCTTCCCTCTGGCCCAATTCATCTACAGGGCACACCCTAGATGTTCTGATCTCCTCAGACCTCCCCCTCTCTAACCCTCTCACCACTCCTCTCTCCTGGAGTGATCACTGTCTCCTTTCTTCCTACCTCTCTCTCTCTACCCCTCAGGCCAAGTTTACTCTAGCACTGCCACCTACCTTCTCGGTCATCTGAGACATGAAGCATGTGTCATCCGAGGCTTTTGCCTCTACTTTCTCTCCTTCTTCTGCATCTTTGGCTAACTCACACCCTGACACAGCCCTATCTAACCTTCATCTCTCTATTTCTAACACGCTTGATGTCCTTGCCCCTGTCATGAGGATCCGCCTCAAGCCCAAGTCCAAGTGCAACTCTTGGTACGACACTGACCTTGTCACTTTTAAATGCAAGTACAGGGTGGCTGAGAGGAAGTGGAGGGCATTGAGTGCACCCTCTGACAAACAGGCCTGCACTTGCTCCAAAGGCAATACAGACTCTCTGTCCACAACCAAGAAAAGAGCCCATATCCAAGGCCGCTTCACTGCGGCATCTAACAACTCGGCTGAACTCTTCAAAATCTGCAAAGAGCTGGACAATCCTGCTGCAGTCTCTACTTCTCCTGTTCCCTCCCAGGCCCTCTGCCCGGTCTTGGCTTCACATTGCATCACTAAAGCTCAGGACATCCTGTCCACCTAATCTTCCTCTAGCTCCTCCTCCACTCCTGGCCCACCTGTGGCTGTCTCTCCTCCTCCTTTCTCTTCCTTTCCCTTGTTCACCCCAGGCGATGTTTCAAGACAAGTCCGAACCATGAACGTCTCATCAAAGCAGGTTCTCCCCTGCTCATCCAGAACCATAAAGGACCACATCAACACCCTTGGTCCAGCCTTGCCTGATTTCTGCAATCACTCCTTTCCACTGAAACCTTCCCCTCCCTCCTTAAGCACTTCCTTGTGCAGCCCCTTCTTAAGAAGCCCTCTGCCGATCCTTTGTCTCCGGCTAATTGGCGCCCGATCTTCATCATTCCTTTTCTGAGATAACTCTTTGGAAAAGCTGGCCATCTCCCAGCTTAATCTTCACACTGAATCTGTTGGTTGTCTCCACGACTAGCAGTCTCGCAAGATGGGTTTAGAGCGTGAACAAACACTTTCCTTTACTGAAACAGCGACAGAAATGTGAAATTGTATAAGATGAGGTCAGACCAGCAGCATTTTTGTACATCCAATGGGGAGACAGTCTGGTTCCTGGTTAAATTCCAGTCCAAAGTTTGACCCCCTTGGTGTGTAGGCACATTAACACACTGTTTCAGCCCAATACTCTCTAGAAGGTTCAGAAGTGCATTGGCTTCAGAATTGGAGGGGTCATATGCCCAGAGATTGAAGTCTCCTAATACTAACAGTCTTTCCTCTCTTCTATCTCTCTCTATACCTGTGATCCTCAGGGGTCTAACCTTTCTCCCTGGCTTTTCAATCAATACCTGGCACCTCTTGCACACCACATTGCTACTTTCTGCTCCAACTTTCAGTGTTAAGTGGATGACACCCAGCTATCTTTCAGGCTCCACTCGGTCGCTTCTTCTCCTTCTCTCATTCCAGACTGTCTGGCCAAAAATCAGGAATGGTGCACCATCAATCATCTTTGCCTTAATGCCAGTAAGACTTAGAGCAACCTCATCGGAACACCAGCTCTCTCCTTCCCTCTATCTCTCTGGCCGTCCACCTTGGGCCCTCTTCCTGCTCCTACCTGTGAGGCTAAGAACCTTGGGGTCATCTTCGACTCTGCCCTCTCCTTCTCTACTCACATCTCTGATGTCTCTAAGAAGTCAAACTATCAGCTGCGCCTCCTCAGAGGTAGTCTGCCTTTCCCCACTTTCACCCAAAATCTTACTGTCTCCAGAGCTCTGGTTCTCTCTATGCTGGACTACTGCAACAGCCTCTTTCTAAATCTTCCTGGCTCTACTCTCTGACCTCTACAACTTATCCAGAACAGGACTGCAAGACTTGTCCTTGGCCTCAAGCCCAGGGATCGTATCTCTCCAGCTCTGAAATCTCTTCACTGGCTCCCTGTGGCGGCAAGGATCAAGTTCAAGACCCTTTGTATCGTCCACAAGGCTTTCTGGGGCCTGGAACCTTACCACTCCAACACTCTCTTCTACAACATCTCTCTTCTTGAGCTATCCGCTCACTCACCTCTAACTCTCTGAGGGTTAGTCGCTTTTCGAAGCAGAGATTTGGGGGAAGATCTTTCTCTTTGGCTGGGGCCTTCCACTGGAGCAGCCTTCCTACCTCTCTCAAACTTGAGCAAAACCATCTCCGGTTCCGGAAACAACTCAAGACCTTAATTTGTGCTTCTGCTTTCTCTCTTCCTCTCCCCTGCTGATGTCCCTGGATCCCCCAGCACTTGTGGTCTGTATCTGCAACCCTACGGTCCCCTCACTCTGCACTTATAAGCCACCCGCTGGCTGCACTTATTGACATAACCTGCACTTATCCACCCGCTGGCTGCACTTCAGTTACCTGCACATCTCCCCACTCCCCCTCGGTACTTCTTCCCTTCCGCTTCCCTGCATGTGCATGATCTGCATGACACAAGGCCTAGTAATATCGTTCTTTTGTCCTCCCTCAGTTTCCAACTCCTTGTCTTGTCATGCCTACAAACACTTGTGTACATGAGCGTTATAAATGCCATAGTTTATCGTATCATATCATAGAAATGTCCCTGTGTTTACTGTTGCCAACAATTAGAAGGACAAACCCAGAATGTTTACTTCACAGATCCTCTTAGTTGTTATAGAATTATACATTTACCTAATCACCTCCCCACCTTCTGTCTCATGAAATTACCATGATTTCTCATCTGTTGTGCCCATGGTTCTCATACATCAGTCATAACATAAGTACATTGCAGTTTGTTTATTTCAGCCACAAGTGTGATCAACCTTTTTGCATATCTCCCAAAATCTCAGTTTCTTTGTTCTGCTAATTTCATCAACGTAAGACTTGAAGCACACCCACTCTCCTGCCCTTGAACTACAAGTCCCTCATTTGTCTGAAAATACATTTCAATTTCTGATGCAATCATGTCTATAAAAACTGGGTCAATCAATGAGTGTGATTTCAATCACTAGGTTGATATTTGTGGTGTGGGTATGGCTATCCCCAGTACTAACTAGAGCAGACTACGGACTAAAGGTGTCTAAACAAGTATATTGCACATCATGACCATCCCCACTGTTCCCCTGCTTAACATAATATTGGTGCAGCCAGGCACATCTATCAGCCTTATCTAAATAGCATACACTCTAGAATCAAATTCGTCCATTTGCCACAAAAGATTATAGTTGTTACACTTGAGTTCAGTGATGATCTCTGAGTGGCTTAGTGTGGTTAGCTGGACAAGTTGGTATTCTCTTGTTATCGCTTGCTTGTAGCCAATCCTATTACCTCGAATGTAAAGCTATTCAGATCTGCTTGGATCTTGAGGATTCATCGTTTTTGATTTAGTCATGCCAGCCTAGCCAATAAGGAACACAAACCATTTTTTCAGCTTTTTAGCACAGTTTCTGTTTGCAATGTTCAGATTAGTATCACTGTTTCACTTAGTGAAACAGATGTTTTCTTTTTCATTTTATGCTTCAAACCTGGCGGCTTGCTCAGGAGTATTTTGGAGTTTCAGATCATGTATTTGGGCAAAACCAAAGCCAGGAGAAATCACCTTCTGTATGGGTTATTGTCCTGTTGCTACTCCCAAAATCCTTCAGGGTGTGTGTGTGTGTTCGTTGATTCTTGCAGAGAACTCACTGTCTGTGGAGCCAAGAAACCTAATGCCCCCCTTTCCTGCTTGGTGTAGAATATGCATTTTCATATTTATTTGGCCACTTGATCGCTGCTGTGGACTTCAAAGAGTTCCTTCACAAACTTAAACAGGAGGAAGGTCACATTCCAACACCAATCCATGTGAAATAAAGTTTACGCAATGTTGATACAATTCTTTGGTGCCAAGCCTGATGAAGAAGCTACTCTCTCATAGTACCCAAGAGGTAGAGGTTTCTGTAGGTTTGTATATAATGGACTACTTCGTTGAGCGGGAACCTGATAGTTATACACAGAGCATACACTGTATAGATTAAAGCCTTCAGCCTTTCAGCATACTTTTGTGAGAGCATTTGCATTCTTAGGCAAACTTGTGTATCTTAATACAAGGGGTGCTTGACTTTCATCACAGAGGATATTTCTAATTTTTATGGATTCAATTTTATTTTCAAGTCCTGGTGCATCCAACTCTGACAACCTAAGTATTAAGAAAATGTGTCAGACAAGATATTTAGAGTTTAAAATTTTTATGTATAAAATGTTATTCCAAGAATTCCATTATTCTACTATCTGTCAGATTGGTGGCCATACTGTTTTTTTGCTTTCTTGCGACCACCCACCAGCACTTTTACCACATCCCAGAGGTGCAACTGTTGTATGAAGGCTATCAGTGGATCTAAGGTTAATGTATTTCACCAATAACACTATAGGGCCTCATCACGAGTTGGGCAGCATCCCGGCAGTAATACCACCGGGATACTGTCGGGCTGTTAGCGTTGCCACCAAACCCCCCTGGCGCTATTAGTGCCGGATCACGGGTTTGGTGGAACGGTAATTTCCCATTCCCCATTGGGCCCATCCGGGAATTCCGCAATTTTTGGCGCTGCTACCATCAGCAGTATTAGCACGCGGTAATAGCACCGAAAAGTGGCAACATCGCAGTGGATTTACCCCCAGCTCAGAGCTGGGTGTAAATCCTGCCAAACCCGTGATTTGGAAATGCAGTGGTAATAGCATTACCACTACATTTAAGAGTTACCACCAAACTCGTGATGAGGCAGTATGAACCTTAACTTCAAGTTCCTGGATTCAGTGATTCTTCAGTCAGTATGGTTCCCTTTTATCAATGGGAACTTCAGGTTAATGTTTCTCCAAATATTCTGTTTTGCATCTGGTACTAGGAACATAGCCTCGGACATTCAGCATTTAGGGACTCTCCACTATTGCTACCAGCTCTGCTGGTCACCACCTTCTCCCTGGTGGATATTCTCATCAGTGGTGGTACACTCCTGGGATGCGACCAGGGACGTCTTGTCTCCATCGGTTGGCAACCACATTTGTTTTCTGGCTTTCTGGTGGTTGCTGTCCAAGAGCTGATGGCCACTTGTGTCTTAGTGTGCACGTTGTGCTCTGATTCTTTTACTGTTTGCTCACACACACCTCTCAGTTAGGAAAATCCCTAGCGGGAATACATCTTAGCATCTGAGATTCCCCCTCTCTATCTTCCTCTCAAGTTCTTTCACTGGTGCCATGGGCTGTGGATGTCTGGCTGCTGTGTGTCCCCCCCCCCCCCCACATCCTCCCTGTTGCCTACTAGCTCCATGTTTGATATCAGCCACTTCTTCTCGTCCACTGTCTGACTTTCTCAAGTCTTCACAAGTCCCAGGATTCTTCGGCAGTAAAGCATCTGAAGGATCATTCCTGCTCCTCTGTCTGTCAAAGGATATGTCAGCAACTGATGGTGTCGCCTGATAAATGAAGCAGAAGACTGCAATCCAAAGTTTTTTCAATCTCTTGGGAGCCACTTCACCATGGAAAGCAGTTCAATAAAAAGTGTTATAGAGCAACTGCAACCTATAGAGGTGCACCCATCAGTCTATAATTTAAGTGAAAATGTTAAACTCTGCAGCCAGTTCAGGGACGGTTTGGAAGCAATTACAACTCACAGTAAGGAAAGCATTTCAATACATGTTTTCAGAGCAATGTAAACACACAGTAGTCAATCAATAGATTTCATCAAGTAGTAATTAGAGCCATAAATCAACTTATGGATACCAGGTTAAGAATGAACAGAAGAGAAAAACAAATCTTACTGAGAGAAACTTGCTTTTGAAAAATTATCAAGTTATGATGTGTGAAGGCATCATGAAGTAAGACACAGACAACAGAATATGGTTTGGGCTACAAACTTTTATTAAATGAACAGAAGGATTGGAAGAAGGCCTAACTTGCCCTATACTTAGGTGGGATTTCCCTACCAAAAGAAAACAAATGATAGTCTGTGTCAGGAAGTCCAAAACAAATGTCTGTCTGTGTCCAAAATCTATACTTGCCCTCACATCTAACTGCATACAATGTGTACGGAGGTCAGTCACAAATGAGAAGTGTTCAAATAAAAGTTCAGAGCTTCATCATGCTCTTAGAAAGAAAAGGGTTTCCCCTTCCCCAAGATTCAAATAGTGCACGTTCAAAAGGAGGGTTCCCGTCCCCAAGCTTTGAAGTTTTCCAACGCTCAAACTTAACACAATTCCTTATGATACTCAAAGTAACACAGTTCCTTGGGATTCTTCCCACCTCTTAAGGTTTGGTTTAATTTTATCAATTTATCAAGTTCAGTTCATCAATTTCAATTCACACAGGTTTTCCTTCATTCAATCACAAAGTGGCTTTTCCTTAAGCGGCTGTATTCGGTCTAGGCACAGTTGTCAGACCAAACGGGCCACCCATTAGAGATCACGCAACCAACACACCTTACATGGGTCTGTTTCATAGGCATCTTGCCACAGTGCAGCTTCACAGCAAGTGCCAATCAAGTTTTATTATTGCTCATTTGCACATCATTCACTTGTTTAACAGCGTTCACTTGCAAGCCCAACATAAGCTTCCTAGTACACTTTCTTGCTAGGAAACTTATTCTTAATTTCAGGTTTCTTATTCAAAGCACCTCACACGATATTGCCAGGTTTCTTGTGCATACAGGCTTTGTTACCATTACAGTCCTTTCACACAACTATTTTTGACTCTTGGCAATGCTTGCTTTTTCATCTCTTGGCAACACTTGCTAATTTGACTTTTGGTAATGTTTGTTCTTTTGCGGCTTCTCATTATGTTGTTCACTTTTTCATTACACTTTCTTTATAGGCAATTCAGGTATTCTGAACCGCCCATTAACCTTGTACAGGGCCCCCCTTTTCACCGAGGCGGACTCACTGGCTTTCTCACGGTCTGCTTTCCACTTTCTGCAGCTTTCCGGAGATTGGTCTCTGCTCGTAATGTGTTTGCTCTGGCTCCTTTGGGCACATGGCGTCTTCCATGGCTTCCTTGCTTGACTGCTGCTTACTTCGGAGCTCGAGTATACTGTAGCAGAGGCGTTCCTAGGGGGGGGCTAAGGAGGCCATAGCCTCTGGTCTTTTGATTGTAGCTCAGAATGGAATCTCAGATGATACAACCAAAAGGCTAGCTAGCCGCCAGTCCTGACATTTCTGACAATAGCGTAGCCCCCGGTCTTTTCCAGACCTAGCAACACCCCTGCACTGTAGTCAGCGGTCCTGCATCTGTGAGCATTTGGGAATCTCTCCAACGCTCCCAGTACCTTCGCTCCATGCAGAACTGCTTTTCCAGCTCCACCTCAGCCTGCCAACGAGCCCTCTCACTTGCTGCTTGGGATCACACTCTCGATACCTCCCAGCGGTATAGGAAGGTGTCTTCTCGCCACCACAACTTCTTTTCTGGAGCTCTCCTTCGTGCTCTGCTCTGTGCTTCCTTCCGTGCCTCTCTCAGTGATTCTCAGCTGATCCTGATTTAAACTTCCAATCTCCATGATAATGAGTCTAACAACTAGACCACTGTTCCTTCATCCAGCCTGTCTTTTGTGTTAGGCGTGGCCTCCTCATCTCAGTACCTAAGTGGTATTCGCGTGAGTAAGAATTCAAAAAGAGAGTAGGCGTGGCTCTGGTGTGTTTCCTCCTCGTCCCAGTACCTGACTGGGTTTACTTGCGGATGATTTAGGTAAAAGATAGGGAGGGGACTGGAAATAACCTACAAAGGCCTGGGGAATATTGGATGCATTTGAAAAGGGAAATGGGGATACCCCATCTCACCCAACGGTAACTCATCCCCACTCCCTAAATGTCCTCCTCCTCGCTGACCCCCCTCGCATATCCACCCCCAACGGTCAGTATCCAAAAGCAATTGCCTTTCCCTGCTCACCTGGGAGGAGGATAAGTTGGGGAAAGAAGTGAGGACACCCTCACGTTCCTCACATACCGTTCACCTATGAATATGGCCTCCTGCACAAGGGGAATATGCTCATGGAATCTGCAGGGGTTCGCTGAAAGCCCAACTGCCAAGAGGATCCGTCCCAAACAGGATTTTCAGTGGGAAATGGTTGTTCCTGACAGTTTCTAAAATGGGAGAATTATGAAGTATGTGGACTAACTTCTTGTATCAGTGATGGAAAACTAGTAAAGTCTGTGCCAATAATAGTTTCTTACCTGAAATAATGGCTGAGGGAGAAAAAGGTGTTTTTTCCTTGCACATGGATGGGAATGACAGCCTTACGGTAGATCTCTTGATCTTCATGGACACACGTGATCCGCACCAACAGGGCCTTTTTGAACTTCTCAGGGGGAACCAAATCGGCTTGTAGTCCCGTTTGTTTTCTGCCAGAGTCTAAAAAAGCTAATACGGGTATACCATTCACCAGGGCTGTTTCGTGAGTGTTTCCTGAAACTCGTTCCTGAAACTGCAAGTAGTTCCTGAAATGTAGGCTAATGAATGTCATCAGAGTCAGTGTGGATGCGCACAGGGCAGGAGTCCATGGTTTGTAAAGTTTTCATTCTACTTTTGTATTTTAGTTTCGCATTGTGATTGAGGAATTGTTGTAAAGATTTGAAGGATTGTTGGTGTACGTTACATATTGAGCTGTACGTCCATTTGCACACTGAATGGTTTGTTTGGGCAAAAATAACATTTGGTTGAAAGTTTGTTGGTGAAGTTTTTTCTATAAGGGTTTCTTTTGCCATAATGGTGTCTCACACCATTTCATACCCTTTGCCATTCTTGCCTATGGCAATTATTTTTTTTGTTCTTGTTTATAAGCGTCTTCATTGAAATATGGTTCTGTACTGCTTGTGTGAATCCATTCAACTTTCAGGAAGTTTGAAAAGGTATCTATACTGACATTTCTCATGTTTAGAAGTACTTTTTGAAATGTATTGATTAATTTAGTTAGTGGTTCCATTCTGTTTAAAATTAAAATAAACAACTTGATCTTTAGTAGAAATGCAATGTCAATTAGAGCTTCGAAGATTAGTTTTCTGCAGTAGTTTTAAGGGTAGATCGTGACTTTTTAGCTGTCTTTCTAAGATTGTTAAGAACTCTATGATGGAAAATGTTTGTACAATTAAATGTTTGGATTGCTTTACTGTGGCTAGGTTAACATTGGTAGATTTACAGGGTAATTCATAGAAATTCGCACAAAAATGGCGCATGTGGCTGGCGCACAGTGTCCCCATGCGATAAACTGCGCCCCCGTGCGATACACTGCGCCAGCCGTGTGCGAAAAAATCCTTTTCTTCGCACAGCGTATTCATGGATTCTAGGCTCTGAAAACAGCCGTGGCGCAGAGTGGCGCAGCGACCCTGCAGCAGCGCCAGTTAGGCCCCCAAGAACGCCCTTGCTGAAGGAAAAGCCTTCAAAGTCCCCAAATCATCGCAAAGGGCTGCGCTAACCCTGGACCAGTTCACAGGGCAGGCAAACAGCAAACGCCAAGCGTGGAACGTGTATTTCAGTGGTTTGCGGGAAGTTCCACACGCGATTGTCCTGTGTACGTGTGCATCAGGGGTGCGTGGGAAGTAACACACACAAAAGCAGCAGGGTACGTGTATTCCAGGGGTGTACGGGAAGTATCACACACCAAAGCAGCAGGGTAGGTGTATTTCAGGGGTGCGCGGGAAGTATCACACGCAAAATCAGCAGGGTACGTGTATTACAGGGGTGCGCAGGAAGTATCACACGCGATTCCATCAGGGTACGTGTATTCCAGGGTTGCGCGGGAAGTATCACACGCAAAAGCAGCAGGGTACGTGTATTTCAGGGGTGCGCAGGAAGTATCACACGCGATTCCATCAGGGTACGTGTATTACAGGGGTGCGCGTGGAGCACCACACGTGAATTGCACGTGTGGGTCCTCCCAGGTGTTCCCTCTACACCCTCCACGGCCCCTGCAGGTGGCCCACACCACAGGGGCCTACGCTGCACATGTCCAGCAGGCACCCCATCCACCATGGCCATGCACCCCAGCCAACCCACATGTCACCTTGCACTACTGCCCACCAACGCATGTCCCCCTGCACCCCCAGCCACCAGGGGCAGCCTCCACAAGGCCCCCACCCATGTCTCCCTGCACCCCCACCCCCCAGCAGTGCAGGGGCAGCCTCCACCATGCGCCCACTCATGTCTCCCTGCACCCCCACACCCCAGCCCCAGGGGCAGCCTCCACCAGGCCCCCAACCATGTCTCCCTGCACCCCCAGCCCCCAGCCACCAGGGGCAGCCTCCACCAGGCCCCCACCCATGTCTCCCATCACCCCCACCCCCCAGCAGCGCAGGGCCAGCCTCCACCAGGCCCCCACCCATGTCTCCCATCACCCCCACCCCCCAGCAGTGCAGGGGCAGCCACCACCAGGCCCCCACCCATGTCTCCCATCACCCCCACCACCCAGCAGTGCAGGGGCAGCCTCCACCAGGCCCCCACTCATGTCTCCCTGCACCCCACCCCCCAGCCACCAGGGGCAGCCTCCACCAGGCCCCCACCCATGTCTCCCACCACCCCCACCCCCCACCTCCCAGGGGCAGCCTCCACCAGGCCCCCCACCCATGTCTCCCACCACCCCCACCCCCCAGCCACCAGGGGCAGCCTCCACCAGGCCCCCACCCATGTCTCCCATCACCCACACCCGCCAGCCACCAGGGGCAGCCTCCACCAGGCCCCCACTCATGTCTCCCTGCATCCCCACCCCCCAGCCACCAGGGGCAGCCTCCACCAGGCCCCCACTCATGTCTCCCTGCACCCCCACCCCCTAGCAGTGCAGGGGCAGCCTCCACCAGGCCCCCACCCATGTCTCCCTGCACCCCCACCCGCCAGCCACCAGGGGCAGCCTCCACCAGGCCCCCACCCATGCCTCCCATCACCCCCACCCCTCAGCAGTGCAGGGACAGCCTCCACCAGGCCCCCACCCATGTCTCCCACCACCCCCACCCCCCAGCCACCAAGGCCAGCCTCCACCAGGCCCCCACCCATGTCTCCCATCACCCCCACCCCCCAGCAGTGCAGGGCCAGCCTCCACCAGGCCCCCATCCATGTCTCCCTGCACCCCCACCCCCCAGCAGTGCAGGGCCAGCCTCCACCAGGCCCCCACTCATGTCTCCCTGCACCCCCACCCCCCAGCCACCAGGGGCAGCCTCCACCAGGCCCCCACTCATGTCTCCCTGCACCCCCACCCCCCAGCAGTGCAGGGGCAGCCTCCAACCGGCCCCCACCCATGTCTCCCTGCACCCCCACCCCCCAGCCCCCAGGGGCATCCTCCACCCGGCCCCACCCATGTCTCCCTGCACCCCCACCCCCCAGCCACCAGGGGCAGCCTCCACCAGGCCTCCACCCATGTCTCCCATCACCCCCACCCCCCAGCAGTGCAGGGCCAGCCTCCACCAGGCCCCCACCCATGTCTCCCACTACCCCCACCCCCCAGCCACCAGGGCCAGCCTCCACCAGGCACCCGCCCATGTCTCCCATCACCCCCACCCCCCAGCATTGCAGGGCCAGCCTCCACCAGGCCCCCACCCATGTCTCCCTGCACCCCCACCCCCCAGCAGTGCAGGGCCAGCTTCCACCAGGCCCCCAACCATGTCTTCTTGCACCCCCACCCCCCAGCAGTGCAGGGGCAGCCTCCACCAGGCCCCCACACATGTCTCCCATCACCCCCCAGCAGTGCAGGGGCAGCCTCCACCAGGCCCCCACTCATGTCACCCTGCACCCCCACCCCCCAGCCACCAGGGGCAGCCTCCACCAGGCCCCCATCCATGTCTCCCATCACCCCCACCCCCCAGCAGTGCAGGGCCAGCCTCCACCAGGCCCCCACCCATGTCAACCACCACCCCCACCCCCCAGCCACCAGGGCCAGCCTCCACCAGGCCCCCACCCCATGTCTCCCATCACCCCACCTCCCAGCAGTGCAGGGCCAGCCTCCACCAGGCCCCCACCCATGTCTCTCTGCACCCCCACCCCCCAGCAGTGCAGGGCCAGCCTCCACCAGGCCCCCACCCATGTCTCCCTGCACCCCCACCCCCCAGCAGTGCAGAGGCAGCCTCCACCAGGCCCCCACCCATGTCTCCCTGCACCCCCATCCCCCAGCCCCCAGGGGCAGCCTCCACCAGCCCCCCACTCATGTCCCCCAGCCAACATGTCACCACAATCTAGATCCCTGGCCCTCATGGTCAGCCTCCAAATTGCAAACACCCACCTGAGTATTGCATCCACCCACTTAGAAATGGCAAAAACATGATCTAACCCCAATTGCAAGTTTGGAAATGAACACATGTCCCTCACATACAACCAATGGTTGTCAGGGAATGTCAAAAACCATATCATGGTATGCATGAAACCAATGAGATGATACTACACATTGAAGTTTGAAGAAAAAAAATGTATTAAACGCAACATAAATTGAATCAAAAATAAACAAACAATAATGGAAAATTCTAAAAAAAAGAACAAGCAGGTACGTGAAATAATGCAAAACCACAAATCATAATGCAAACGAAAAGATGTCCAAAGTCACAGTCCACAAAAGTAAATCCAATGGAAAATTAAAATCGAAAACCATTGCTCCATGGTGAAATCATTAAAAAAAACTATATACAGAAACAATCCAGGGTCCATGATCCCAACCGAAGAAATGAAACCTATCTAATAACACTACCTAAAAAAATAACTATATACAAAAATGTGGCCCATTGTCCAAAAGGTCCAAAAAAAATGCAAAACCAAAGGAAACCTAACACTAAATACATAACTATTTACAAGGGGAGCGGGCTAGTCCGACGGCTCACTTCGGGATGTTCCGGGCCAGGGCATCATCGAACTCCTGCTCAATGTCCCGGAGGCGGTCCTTCTCCATGGCCCCGAGGGTCCGCAGGGCCGTCCACACGTTCCCCCCAAACTCCCTGCGGATTGCCTCGAGTCACTCGGCCCGCCTCAGGGCCCTCCGCATGGAGTTCTCCGCCCTGACCATCGTGAGCCGTGCCTCTTCCGCCCGCTGCCGCTCCGCATCTATGGCGTGGCCCAACCGCTGCCACACGCAAAACACTTCCCGTCCTGGGTCCTCCTGCCCTCCGGCCGATGCCTGCCCCTCCGATGTCGAAGGCCCCGAGCCATCATGGCTCCCACCACGTTGCTGCTGCTGCGCCTCTGCCCGTGCACTGCCTCCTGCTGCCTGCACAGTTGCAGTCGTTGATGTGGCCACCCCTGCTGGACGTCCGACTCCCGACTGTGGCAGGGATGCCTCCTCCACCAGCCTGGCCGCACTGTCAGAGGCAGCTCCACGGGGTCCCCAGGTGACTGATGGGTGGGAAGATGGCACGGAGGACGACTGGCGCATAGGGGGTTCAGTTGAGGAGTGGGTCGGAGCAAGCCCCATCAAACGGAGGAATCCGGCCTGGGTGACCTGTACCAGTAGGCTGACGCGGTCAACGAGCCATTCGAGATGACGTGCAGTCTCCTCATGAAAAGACTGCAGGTCACCTCGCATGGCCCGTTGACGCAACGCCACACCAGTCAGGACAGGCTCAACCCGGACCCGGATAGCCACGTCCGCAGGCAGAGGAAGGCCAGTTGTCGTGAGCTCATCCCCTGCCTGAAAACGGGTCTGGACATAGGCATCCCTGCTGGTGCAAGATGATGCAGGGACAGGATCAGGGACAGGATTGCACACAGGCACCTCCGCGGCGACCTGTGCTGCCTCCTGTCCCTGGTCCTGCACTGCACCACTAGCACCAGTGGAATCCCCACCTCCAGACCCCGTCTATGTTGCTTGCACGGCCTCCTCCTCCACCAAACCCCACACCAACCTGGATGACTCCATGCCATCTTCCCCCGTTGGGCCCTGTGGGGTCCCAGCTGCCCCTTCTGCTGCCGCGGAGTCCAACTCCGACCTCCGCCTCTTGGACCTCCCCCCGGCAGCTGCGGCCTGGGACGTGGCACCAGACTCCTCACTCCCTGACGAGATCACAACCTGGGAGGGGAGCCGGGCCTTGCGTCTCCGGCTGGCGGTGCCATCCCCGCCGCTGTGCTCCACAGCACCTTCTCCGCCCTCTTCATCAGTTGACGCTGCAGACAGGGAGAAATAAAACACAGGCATCAGGGCACTGTACAATGGACACATACACACATGACAGTTGCACATGAGTGGCATTGGCAAACCTCAGACATGGCATCACAATTGGCAACACACATGCCATTTCTACATGCACACATGAGCCATAGCACAGCCACGTCGCAACTGCCAGCACCATCCATACACATACAACAGCATGAGCGGGCAAAGGTGAGCTAGACATCACATGCAACACAGGGAGTGAACTACACATGCACGCACACCACCACACTTGCATGCATGTGTACACCTCAGCCAACTGTCACAGTGTTCCGATGGGCATCCATGTCACATCTGCCAATCAGGCTTCCACATCTCGCTGTCACATGCATCCATGTTGCATCACTGTTGCACCCTTGTCAAATACACACACATGCACATGTACACAGTGCTGATACATGCAGCTGAAAACAACATACATGCGTGACATCACAAACATGCCTACTCACATACACATTCATCCAAACATGTGTGCCCACACAACTGCATTTGGCATGCAAGCCTACACACACAAGCACCATCCATGTCTCACACATGACGTCACTCGCATGTGTTAGCCTCACGGTCCTGTATACCCCCACCCATACTCGGCCCCATACAAACAGATGTGCAACCGGCACACTACTGGCACATCACCACACGCACAGCTTACAATCATGATGCATGTACACTTACCGCTCGACTCCAGACGGGTCTGCCTCTCAAGGACCTGGACATGGAGCGCTGGGGATATGCGTTCCAGGACCCTCATCTGATCTTCCGACAAGTGGCCCCGGCGCCCCTTAGCATCCGCTGCCTTCAAGAGGCGCCGGGCCTTTTTCAGGGTCCTGGACCTGAAGTCATCCCAGCGCTTCTTGACATGTTGGAAGTTGCGGACTGCCACCCCCTCCGCGTTGATGGCAGTCACGATGTCCGTCCAGATCCGAGTCTGTCCTTCCTTGTCGGCGCGCAACCTTCCGTAGAGGGCATCATACTGCCCCAGGACTTGCTCCACCAGGACACCAACTTCCCTGGCACTGAAGCTGGCCTTTCCGGCCGGGGGTTGCCAGTGGTGCCAGATGTTGCAGTGCCCGACATGACAACCCCAGAGGCAGGAGTGGGTGGGCAACTGGGTCCTGGGGCTGGGCTGTGGAGCGATGGAATCCCAGTCGGGAGTCTTCGGTTCCAGCAGGGGTGGTCACAGCAACAGCACCCCTGACTGATGTGCAGGCAGCAAATGGCAGGGCATGTGGGCAGCAGGCAGTCAGGCAGCAGCAGATGGCAGGTGGGAGCGTGCTCGGGGCTCTGGGGGGCAGTAAATCGGCTTTCTGGGCAGGAGCGTGGTCTTCCGTGTGCTTACGCGTGGCCAGCTTGATACGGAGTGATTTGACACGTGAAAAGTCCTGCACGTCTGCGTGTAATTCGAGGAAAGGCCCTTAGCACGTAAGCGCATCTGCACGCATACGCGATTTCATTGTACCAAAGGCCCTTAGCGCGTATGCGCGTCTGTGACGTGACGCGCGCGGGTGTTTCCCTCATTACACGTGATGACAGAGCACACGTGGATTTCCTCCAATCATGTGTGAAACTTCCTGCGCACCCCAGAAATACACGTACCCAGGCCAATCGCGTATACGCTCACTTCCCTCCGATTACACGTGATGACACTCGGACGTGCAGTTTCACCACGTGTGCTCGCATATGCGATTTCATTGGCCCAAAGGCCACCATGCGCAGCTGTGATGTCACGCGCATGGCAGTAGAGAATGGCGCATGTAAAAAAAAAGAGATACACGTCCAAGTGTCAAAGCGCGTAATTGGTGGAGATGGCCTCATCGCGTATGCGCGTCTGTGACGTGTCTATAAAAGGTACTTGTAGAACGCCATTTCTTTGTACGTGCTTTTTGTGGAGAGCGAGTGGGTGAAATCTGTTCTTCTTGTCGGTTCACACGCGATTTACTTCACGGCGTTTCCAGTTCATACTCCCTGTTACCTCTGACAGCTTTTTCTCTTTTCCTCTTTTTCCTGGGCCTGTTACCTCAAACAGCGTTCCCTTCTACTGTTGTCCTGTCTCCTCAGACAGCGTACAATTCTTCTTTTGGCGGGGGTTTTGCCAACGCGCACACGTGCATATTTTTCACGCTTTTGTTTCTGGCAGACGGTGAGTCGCGCACGTATTTAACATCTGTGCTTGCCCTGTGTGTCTCGTACCCCTTCAGAGGTCATTCTAGGCTGCGTGTGACACACATACGTTCATTCTTGTGTTTCTGGGTGTCACAGCGTAGTGCAGGTTTATTTTTCCACGCACGTGGTCTAGGAGGGGTTGCGTGCACCTTACTTCCCTTTTTTGGGGTGCCTGTGCATTGCGTGACCTGTAATCTTTCCCCAGGGGTGACATAGAGCCTTGCTAGAGCACTAGGGTACAATTACCATCTGGTACCCAAACCCATGTGACCCCCAATTGCCCAGGACAATAGTTCACATCAACTCCGATACACACAATAACATCAGTGCCATGGCTGGGAGGCGAACAAGCCGTAAGGGTGGCAAAGGTGGCCGAGCCCCAAGTGGTGGCCGTGGTGGATCCGGTAGAGGGCGTGGCCGTGACTTGGAGGGTGCCCCTAGCCCCCCATGTGTGGAGGAGCAGTCAGGGACACCCATGCCCCCCCCACTGATTGAGGTTAACTGACACCATCCATGCTCAGCCCTTGTTGGACCAGCCCACTGTGGAACCAGACCTGGCACAGGGTGACTCCATGGCTGACTTCCAGGTCAGCAGGTCTAGGCCACGTGCGCCGGTGAACGTTGGTGTCATCAGGCCACGTGGATCAGGGGCAGCTAGGTCATTTGCTGCCCCGCGTAGGCAGGCTGGGGAGGCTGCAGGGGCAGCTGCGGCTCCATCCACCCCACCTCTCACACACCCAGTCAGGACAGTGTCGGTCCAAGGCCATCATGCTGACATTCCCCCTGACACCATCATACTTGAGCTAATGCCTGCACCAACTCCCATGCTTAGTGTGCAATCCCATACTCCTAGTCAGAGTCCACCGGGGCTCCTGCCCCTAGTGTCCAGAGCGGCGTAGGACACTCAGGATCCCCACCACCTTCCAAGCGGAAGAGGAAGAGTGCTCGTCCAGTAGAGGCTGATGCCCCAGACACGGCTACACAGTCCGGCCCGTCAAGGAAGCCCAGCTTCAATGAGGCCGAACTGAATGCACTTGTAGAGTATGTGTCCGCACATGACCGCGAAATGGTGATTGTTACAGGGACCAAGACCACACCTGCACAACGTCAGGCACACTGGCAGACCATTGCGGACATCATAAGTGCCCTTGGAATCGTGAGGCGCACAGCTACTGAATGCTACAAGCGCTGGAATGACCTGAAGCGCAGGGCAAAGAATAAGCTGGCCTCAAGTCATGCCGCAACTCTAGTGACTGGAGGTGGGTCTCCAGCAGACGACATAGAACTCACTCCACATGAGCAGGTTGCTGGGACCTACGTCACGGAGGAACAGATCCAAGGTGTGGGAGAACTGGCAGATTACGAGGCATTGTCCGGTGAGTGCACATGCATGTGCGCGTCATCCATGTGCATGGTGTGTGTGGGAGGGCTTCTGTTTGGGTGCCAGGTGAGGGTGTGTGTGCCTGAGTGGTTTGGGTCACCCATGTGCCTCTTCCTATACGTTCTGCGCACCAGCCTTTGGGTATAGCAGCATCCCTTCTGCCAACATTAGACATCCAGCCCAACACCACGCCGGTTGCCCTTGGAGTGTCATCTTGCCACAACATTGTTGCTTATTTACCTCTGTTTATTCTGGCAGATTGTTTGCATACCACCACTTTTACTCAGGATTTTTCAGTCCTATTGTCACATGTCTGACATGGCTATGGTACAGTGGACTGGATTAGTTTCCTGGACATGATTTGTTGAGACATGTCCCTGTGCTATAGGACCATTTTGGACTGGCAGCTGCAGGTTAAACATTTGAACCATTTCAATGGAAAAATCAATTACATTAGCAAACTGGACTGAATGAACACTTAGTGACCGCCTCTCCCTCTTCACTTCATGGCTAGGGTACATGCCATCTGTGTGATGTCATGTGTATTTGACCTACCAATCACTGGCCAATGTGTGATGCCACTGCTAGGCGGCATGCAGCAAATGTCTTCATCTTCCATCTTGGTGTCATCAATGTGTGCCATCTGCCTCCCCTTCACACGCAGTGACGGTGCATGCATGGGAGGGTTTTAGTCATGTGGGACATGTGTCAATCAAGTACTGTTTCTGTAGCCTCTCAGCCCTAATTGTGTGCCATAGTGCTAATGGCTGTTTCTATTTGTTTTCTTTTATGTCTTTGCAGGGGATGACGCACTTGATACTGCTGGGGTTGTGGAGATGGTGCAGACCCAGGAGGGGTCTGAGGGCCGACCAACCACCAGTGAGGGACGTGGTGTGGTGGTGGGTGAGAACCCACAACTGCTGCAGGTCGTGCTCTCAAGGGGTGTCTCTGGCTGCACCTCCCCCGAGCTGTATTCAGGTGTCGATTCGGATGATGAGACCTATGTGCCGTCGCAGGTGAGTGTTCCTGGGAGGGATTCTGTTCTGTCCGACCCACCTGCACCAGGGTTAGAACTTTCAATGGGGATGTCAGTGTTGGCAGGTACGCCTTTGGTGGTTACGGATGCAGAGTCACACTCCCCGACATCTGATCCTGTTCCTGGGCCAGCAGATCAGAGTGGGAATGCAGCCTCAGGCAGTGCCGGCACAGCAAGGCGCAGTTCGCCTTGCCCCAGACAGGTGTGGTGCCCGCCGACGTGGTGGCCGTCAGCCACCTGGCAATACCGCATGGGAGCAATCCATATACGGTATGGCAACCCAACAGGCAGCATCATCAGAGATGGTTTATAGTCATAATGTCGACAAAAAAATGTCGACAGACAAAAATGTCGAAAAAATAATGTCGAAAATAATAATGTCGACATTCTATACTTTTAATGTAAAAAGTCATAATGTCGAAAAAAAAATGTCGACATTTTTTTTTCGACAATATGACTATAAACCCTTAACACTATCAACACCTCACCCAACACCCTCCTGCAACCCCCCCACACCCCACACCACCACCCTCCCACCCCTCATATGCAACACATTCTAATTATTTATATATTTATTTATTTATTTTTTCAATAAATAAATAACCAACAAAAAGTATCATTTACTATGGGGGGGTCCCCCCCCCAACCCCCCCTCACCCAACACCCCCCTGCCACCCCACCACACCCCCTAACCACCCTCTCACCCCTCATACTCAACACAATCTAATTATTTATTTATTTATTTATTTATTTTTTCAATAAATAAATAACCAAAAAGAGTCTAATTTACTATGGGGGGGGGTCCCCCCCCAACCCCCCCTCACCCAACACCCCCCTGACACCCCCCCACACCCCCCCCAACCACCCTCTCACCCTCATTCCCAACACATAGTAATTATATATTTATTTATTTATTTATTATTCAATAAATAAATAAACAAATAAATAAAAAGAATATCATTTACTATGGGGATGTCCCCCCAACCCCTCTCACCCAATACCCCCTGCCACCCCCCACCCCTCATACTCAACACATACAACACAACAATAAATATATATTTATTTATTTATACAACATTTCGAAAAAATGTCGACATTAATGTAAAATGTCGACATTTTTGTATGTCGACATTATTGATTTTCGACATTAATTTGTCGACATTTTGACTGTCGACATTATTGATGTCGACATTATGACTGCACACCATCAGAGATGATGGCTCAGGCCATGGAAAGGGTGGCCACTTCCATTGTCCCCCCTGAAAGGCTGATGGAGCGACTACAGCAGGCAACTGACTCCATCTGCCAGTCACAAAGGGAGGGCATGTTGGCGTCCTACAGGGACAGGCGGGCGGCACTGGTGACTCTGCAGGAAGCCATTTCCATAGAGTCCCAGGGCCACAGGGAAGCCCTGAGGGTGGAACTCCTACACCTCAGGACGACTCTTGTTGAGCTTGAGGCTTCGACAAACAGAAGGACAGAACAGCAGCTGGAGCGTCTCACACGTACGCTCTCAGCTGAGATGCAGGCAACTAGGGCGGAGGTCCGGGCATCCCGTGAGTTGTTGCATGGGGACCTCCGCACACCTATCCTCCAGAACGAAACCTACCACACCCGCATGCTTGCAGCCATGGAGGAACAGACTAGGGCTTTGCGTGGGCTGCCTCCCATAGTGCCACCACCTCCTGATGCAGCTGCAGAAGGTGAGGAGAGCGACAGCAGTGATACTCCCACAATAGGGTAGCCGTGTAGGCCATGAGCTCATGGAGGTGTTTTTTTTCGCAAGATCCACACAGGTGGGTTTTGGTGTGCACCCTGTCCTCGGACCTCCTGGGTGGCCTCCCCCACCCCCCCGGGCCCATTAATGGCCATTTTTTTTTGGGACAGTGTGTTGCCTTGTGTGGCTCCCGTGGGCATACGCTGCATTGTGGCTGGGCACATGCAGGCTTGTCATGAATTTGGTTCAGATGCTTGGGTTTTTGTGACACACACCCCTCCTGCTTCCCGTTTCCATGGGCTTGCAAAGGGTGTGCCCAAGTGACATTGACGTACATGGTGACATTGGACTCCCATTCGATGTGTGGGCAGTCTGTAGTCAATACTGTGTATACATTCATAGTGCATATTTCTGTTGTATTGTACACTGCATGGTGTATTGATATGTGCCTCTGCATCCATCTCATCCTCCTAATTTGCAGGTCCATTCCTCATATCTTCACAATGCGGTCCACCTTGGAACTGGAGTCCATGTTGTAAGCAGTGCACCTACACTCTTGCATGGCGCTAACACTGTATACTTGGAAGTGTTCGGAGGGCTGGCATCATCAGGTAGTGAGGCTAGCAAATTTTTAAGTCTGTAATGTCATGTTTAAGGTAGGTTGGAGGTTGTGTAGGTGATTGGTATTCTTGGTAAGTATTTGGTAATGTGTGTTTTAGGTCCTGCATTACTGTGAGCATTTCATGTGTGGACATGTTTCCATTAGGGACACTGTAGCTGGTGACACTTGGGGCATGTTGTGGGGATTAATTTGTTTCCTCTCACATTGCATGACATGCCATGGTTGTGTTGTGGCCGTGCCGGGGAGGGGTTGGGTGACATGGCACTGTTTTCATGTAGTATTTTGCAAGTGGGTATTCATTTCTGCAGCATGGAAGTGTCTTTTGATGACACTGCATTGGTGGTGTTTGTGTAGGTAGGGATGCACACATTGTGACACTTCCACATGAACAATCTCAGGCTGCTATGGTTCTGACAGTTGACTGTCCCTTTGTTCGTCTTAATTGTCAGGTCGAGTCATCATTGCTTATGCGATGGTATGTGCCAGGGCTGTGTGCACTCCACTGGGGTGTGATTTCTATGTGAAGTAATTAGCCACCAGCTGCGTACGGGCTGCCTCACCCCGTGCCCTCTCCCCTCCCATGCGCAGCGGGCGTGCATGTGGTTGGGGATGTGGGGGCACCACCATGTCCACAGCCAGGCCCCGGCGTGTTGCAACATTGTGCAGGACACATGCTGCCACTATGATCCTGCACACTACTGGGGGCGCATAAAACAGCTGCCCGCCAGAACTGTCAAGGGAAGCGAAAGCGTGACTTGAGCACTCCAAATGTGCGCTCCACTATGCCCCGGGTTGCAGTATGGGCTGTGTTGTATCTTACCTCTGGAGGCGTGATGGGGTTCCGAATTGGCGTCATCATGTGGGTGCTCAGAGGGTAGGCACTGTCCCCTGGTGAGGAGGTGATAGGTATCATTAGTGGGGTAGTGACATAGCTCTGCATCTGACATGCATGCATGTGCAGTGGCATTCATACTCACCAAGCAGCCATGTATCGCCATGCCGCCCAGCTTCTAGGTCCTGGCTTAGGGTAGACATTCGGTAAATGAAGCTGTCGTGGGTGGACCTGGATAGTTGGCATATGCTGAGGTGATGATTCCCTTGGCATTACATACTACCTGCACGTTGATGGAATGCCAGTGCTTGCGGTTCCTATAGATGTGCTCAGATGCCCTGGGGGGACGTAGTGCCGCATGGGTGCAGTCAATGGCACCTAGCACTTTTGGGAATTGTGCCACACCGTAGAAATCGAGGGTGGCAGCCTGCCTTTCTGCAGGTGTCCTGGGCAGGTATATGTGCCTATGGACTGATGGGCGTGCAGTGATGATGTTTAAGACCTGGTGTAGGCAGTGTGACTGCGTGGCCTGTGACACCCCACCCACTATGGCACGCTGAAATGATCCTGTGGCCAAGAAGTGCAGTACATTGAGGACCTTCTCCAGGGGGCTGTGTGCTTGGGAGCAAAGGGTGGGTGATGAGAGGTCATCCTCCCACTCACTGACCAGGTCCAGTATTATGTGTGGTGGAAACCTGTACCTCCCATACACCTGGTCATCAGGCATCCCAAAAAGGCTGGTTCTGGGAGTGAAAATTCTGGCCCTCACTATCCTCCTCCTCCTCCTTTGGTAACCCACGGCCACTGCTGCTAGGAACGGTATATTCATCCTGGCGTCTGAGCTTGTTTGTTGTTTGCGCGCAATTTTATGCTGCACGGTTCGACGTACACCTGCTTCATGCTGGCGTACATGTTTCAGGATTGGACCATTTATTTTCGGCGTGTCGTAGGCGAACGTGTGATTCTTCCTGCCCACCCCAGGAATACACGTAGCACGCTCTCCCAGGCCCAGTCACGAGTAAATATTCCCACCCACCCCTGGAATACATGTACCCCACTCTCACAGGCCCAGTCGCGTGTGGAAGTTCACGCGCACCCCGAAATACACGTAACCAGGCCAATCGTGTGTGAATCGTCCCGCGCACCTCGGAATACACGTACCCAGGCCAATGGCGTGTGAATCTTCCCGCACACCTCGGAATACACGTACCCAGGCCAATCGCGTGTGGAACTTCCTGCACACCCCGAAGTACACGTACCCAGGCCAATCAAGTGTGGAACTTCCCGCGCACCCCGAAGTACACGTACACAGGCCAATCGCGTGTGGAACTTCCCGCGCACCCTGGAGAACACGTACCCAGGCAAATCGCACGGCTGGGGGGTGGAGGTGATAGGGGACATGAGTGGGGGCCTGGTGGAGGCTGCCCCTGGTGGCTGGGGGATGGGGGTGCAGGGGGACATGAGTGGGGGCCTGGTGGAGGCTGTCCCTGCACTGCTGGGGGTGGGGGTGATAGGGGACATGAGTGGGGGCCTGGTGGAGGCTGCCCCTGGTGGCTGGGGGTGGGGGTGCAGGGGGACATGAGTGGGGGCCTGGTGGAGGCTGCCCCTGCACTGCTGGGGGGTGGGGGTGGTGTGAGACATGAGTGGGGGCCTGGTGGAGGCTGCCCCTGGTGGCTGGGGGGTGGGGGTGCAGGGAGACATGAGTGGGGGCTTGGTGGAGGCTGCCCCTGCACTGCTGGGGGTGGGGGTGATGGGAGACATGTGTGGGGGCCTGGTGGAGGGTGCCCCTGGGAGGGGGGTGGTGGGGATGCAGGGAGACATGTGTGGGGGCCTGGTGGAGTGTGCCCCTGGGGAGTGGGGGTGGGGGTGCAGGGAGACATGAGTGGGGGCCTGGTGGAGGGTGCCCCTGGTGGCTGGGGGGTGGGGGTGCAGGGCGACATGAGTGGGGGCCTGGTGGAGGCTGCCCCTGGTGGCTGGGGGGTGGGGGTGGTGGGAGACATGAGTGGGGGCCTGGTGGAGGCTGCCCCTGGTGGCTGGGGGGTAGGGGTGGTGGGAGATGTGAGTGGGGGCCTGGTGGAGGGTGCCCCTGGTGGCTGGGGGGTGGGGGTGCAGGCGGACATGAGTGGGGGCCTGGTGGAGGCTGCCCCTCATGGCTGGGGCGTGGGGGTGATGGGAGACATGTGTGGGGGCCTGGTGGATGGTGCCCCTCGGGGGTGGGGGTGCAGGGAGACATGAGTGGGGGCCTGGTGGAGGGTGCCCCTGGTGGCTGGGGGGTGGGGGTGCAGGGCGACATGAGTGGGGGCCTGGTGGAGGCTGCCCCTGGTGGCTGGGGGGTGGGGGTGGTGGGAGACATGAGTGGGGGCCTGGTGGAGGCTGCCCCTGGTGGCTGGGGGGTAGGGGTGGTGGGAGATGTGAGTGGGGGCCTGGTGGAGGGTGCCCCTGGTGGCTGGGGGGTGGGGGTGCAGGGGGACATGAGTGGGGGCCTGGTGGAGGCTGCCCCTCATGGCTGGGGCGTGGGGGTGATGGGAGACATGTGTGGGGGCCTGGTGGAGGGTGCCCCTGGTGGCTGGGGGGTGGGGGTGGTGGGAGACATGAGTGGGGGCCTGGTGGAGGGTGCCCCTGCTGGATGGGGGGTGGGGGTGATGGGGGACATGTGTTGGTGATCAGTAGTGCAAGGTGACATGTGGGTTGGCTGGTGGGCATGGCCATGGTGAATGGGTTGCCTGTGGGACATGAGCAGGGGTGCAGGGTAGTCCCCTGTGGTGTGGGCTGCCTGCAGGGGCCGTGGAGGGTGTAGAGGGAACACCTGGGAGGACCCACATGGCCAAATCACGTGTAGCATTCCCCGGCACCACCGAAATACACGTACCCTACTGAAATCGCGTGTGAATCTTCCCGCGCACCTCGGAATACACGTACCCAGGCCAATGGCGTGTGAATCTTCCCGCGCACCTCGGAATACATGTACCCAGGCCAATCGCGTGTGGAACTTCCTGCGCACCCCGAAGTACACGTACCCAGGCCAATCGCGTGTGGAACTTCCCACGCACCCCGAAGTACACGTACCCAGGCCTATCGCGTGTGGAACTTCCCGCGCACCCCATAGTACACGTACCCAGGCTAATCGCGTGTGGAACTTCCCGCGCACCTCGGAATACACGTACCCAGGTCAATGGCGTGTGAATCTTCCCTCGCACCTCGGAATACACGTACCCAGGCCAATCGCGTGTGGAACTTCCCGCGCACCTCGGAATACACGTACCCAAGCCAATGGCGTGTGAATCTTCCCGTTTACCTCGGAATACACGTACCCAGGCCAATCACTTGTGGAACTTCCCGCGCACCCCGTAGTACACATACCCAGGCTAATCGCGTGTGGAACTTCCCGCGCACTCCGAAGTACACGTACCCAGGCCAATCACGTGTGGAACTTCCTGCGCACCCAGGAACACACGCACACGCTATTTTGCACACAGCGGGCGTCCGTGTTTGTCGGTACCCCTTTGCACCTCATTTGTCCTAGAGGGCCACTGTATGGCCCATTCATCATGGCTGTATATGGGTGCTTTCTGTTAGCGCACATTTTGGCGCACATTTTTTTCAGTGGCAGGGGCGCTACCGTCTGCTTTCTTGTGGCGTACTTGTTTGGCCCTGTGCGCCTCTTTGACCGTGCGCTGGTTTGCCCTATTCGATTCCATGAATATGAGTTGTTGGCGAGCGTGTGGGCGTTCCGCGCACTTGCCTCCTGTACTTCCCCCGTGACGCCCATATTTTCACGCGTTGTTCCCCATTCCGAGTGTTACGCCCCGTGTTCTGCCTACTTTTGTGATGTGCGCCGCGCTATGTGCGATTTCGCAGTGGCCGTGGCGCACGCTGTTGGATGACCTGTGTGCAGGCGTGCGTGGTGCACATTTTTAGCGCAATTCCAATGTTTTTCTCGCGCACGGACTTCCATGAATCGATGTGCGCTGGTTTCCCTGCGATTTTCGCACTTGCACTGCGATTTTCACACTTTCACTGCGATTCGCACGTTTTGGCACCTCTGCGCGGGAATTTTCGGCGCACATTATTTCCATGAATCAACCCCATAGTGTTAGGTTCATTAGTAGGTCTGCCTCTGTTTGTCCATTTCTATTACTTTTAGTTTTTGCAAGAAGGTCCACGCTTTTTTTAGTGCTGGCTGGTTTCGTTTTGTTGAGCAAGGGTACAAGCTGTTTTGTTTTAATGTTGTCTATACATTGTTTTGGAGGTGCATGACTATATCCCGGTCAAGTGGCACAGCGAGTAGAGCGCTCGCCTTGACACCCGTGCAGAGCCTGCTAACGCAGGTTCGAATCCCGGCGGGGCCAAACTCAGCCTTTCATCCTTCCGAGGTCGATAAATGAGCACCACACACCATTTCTATTACTTTTAGTTTTTGCAAGAAGGTCCACGCTTTTTTTAGTGCTGGCTGGTTTCGTTTTGTTGAGCAAGGGTACAAGCTGTTTTGTTTTAATGTTGTCTATACATTGTTTTGGAGGTGCATGACTATAGCCCGGTCAAGTGGCACAGCGAGTAGAGCGCTCGCCTTGACACCCGTGCAGAGCCTGCTAACGCAGGTTCGAATCCCGGCGGGGCCAAACTCAGCCTTTCATCCTTCCGAGGTCGATAAATGAGCACCACACACCGTGGGTAATAATAAGCAGCGCTCAGATACCCGAGGGTTCGTAGCGCTATATAAATGCCAAATTATTATTATTATTATATGGTTTGTTTTTATTTTTATGAGCTCCATGTTTTCATTGTTTTCTATGGAGTTGGTTTTTAGTAGGCATTCTGATCTGTCTGTTGGGAAAAAGAAAGTTTGTGTTTGAAAGTTGTGGAATGTTTATGCATGTATTATGCATGAGTGTGTGGGTGTGATTGTACAGAATAACAGACTGTTGTGTGATTGTGCAGTGGGATTATAGGTGTGTTTGGGAAGGTTGTAAGATTAAGAGGCTGTAGAGTTTAGTGAGTAAGGGAGTGCTGGTGTGATTGAATACGTAGGGACATTATGATGTGTTGAGTAAAATAATGGTTGTCATAATGGTGTGACTAAGTGCATGGGTATGAGGGTTGTGTGAGTGTAATGAAAAGTGGTGTAGAAGTGTGTGTATTTGTGCTAATGTGTGTTAGTGCTTTGGAATGCAAGGAGATTGAAATTGTTGGGTTGGTATTAGGACCTCATGTGCACAGGGATATGGCATAGTAAGGAAGTTAAATTGTGGTATAAATGTTGATGATAGATGGGTGTGTTGTTAGGCAGTATGGAATGGGTGATGCATTGAATAAAGAGCAATGTTTAGAAGGGAACAGAAAGAGTGTGAATGTTGCAATATAATGAGTAAGAGTGAAATACAATGTTGTAGAGTAGAAATTCATACTGTAGGCCAATACATAGTGACAGTACATTGTTACAGTTAGAGAGATATACATGCTATATTCATGTACTTACTTTGTAGGATGTGAAGAGTGTTCTTTCTTTGGTAGCTGTCTTTGTGAATCTTTTTTCTTGTAATTGTAAAAGAAAGTTAGTGAGTATATGTGGTAATTGTGAAGTACTTGTAGAAAGGGAGGTTGTTATTTATGAAGGTAGGAGGAATTGTTGGGAAAAAGAGTTCATACAGTTGTTATGGGTGGTGTAATAAAGTACTCTAATTATGTTGTTAAGACAATTGCACTATGATTTGATTTTTTTGCCTGCACAGAGTAAGACTGCAGGAGCCATCACAGTGAGTCTCAATTAACCAATGTGACACCACAGCACTGAAGGTAAGCCCAAATGGGTTTGGTGTGTTTTTGGCAGACTACTCCATCAACATTTCTGTTTTTGTATAGAAATTTCAAAAATACCTGAGTGAGGCCCGCTTGTTTCAGTAGTCGGGGTGTGCAACCTGGTTCATATTGTGATGCTTTTTTGCAGCAATTCCATCTCAGTAGCCCTGGTGGGCTGCTGAATTACTTTGTGTGGCTTTCAACTTTATCATGGCTGACACAAATTTGCTTTTATCCAGTGCATCGCCTTCTTGCCCTGCATCCACTGCGATTGGTAAGCGTGGGCCTTTAAGATCCAATGAGGGAATCGGCAGGCTGAACCGGCCCACGACGAAGGCCCCTGTCTGGCCCTGTCCGGCACTGAAAGTGACTTTGCCTGGTAGTATGTTCCATAATGAGAAACTTACATGAGGTAAACCCCTTGAAGGATTAGAAGGGCACTTGGACTGCATTGCAAATTCGGTATTACAGAAGAATGCTTCAGCCCACTTTTCAAATTGGGCAATATGCTAGTTGAGCGAGCAAAGCAGTTTATGTAACACCACCTCATGCTGGAGCACACTGAACACTCAATTCTGTCCATTGATGGTCTGCCTTTGAACTATTAAACACAATTAAAAAGAAAAACAGCACTGTTCACGCACATGATTTCGCCAATATTAAGATGCTTCATCTTCATCTGAACCCTAATTGAGTCCCCAGCTCCCTCACAGGAGCCTTCCTTAACAGGTTTCATCCATAGACGGAAGAGAATAATACATCTGCTTGCCATTTTCATATCTCTCTGTGTGATCTGAGGTGATATTTTTAAATTAATTCAGTATTTGATTAAAAAGACATAGCAGACCCCACTTTGCATCATGATTTCCCACTTTACTAAATATATTATGCTAATCTTAATTGTCAAATTTAATCCAGTGATTTTTAACAAATTGATGTTTCTTTAAGATGATAATTTTTTTCAAGTTTCTATTTTAATAAAGCATTGCCTGGCATTAATTATTATGATTCTGCATTGCATATTTTTGTTGCGTGTTGAATTCTAACACTTTTTATCACCCTTCTGCTTGCTACTGGGTTTCCGGCAGTGCTCATTTGTCATATTTCCCTTGAAAATTGAATAAATACATGCATTTATTGAAATGGCCTTTCTTCTCCAGCAAGTGATGTGATAAATGCTGCTTAGAATTGTTGCAGAGAAATGTTTGTTTCACAGTTGGTTAAGAAGAAATCAATAACACAATAAAGAGATGCACGAAAAAGAAGGCACAGCCGGAGAGGGCATTAATATAGCTGCAATCACGTTTGCTGAGTTTCATACACAGTATGCACCACAGGACCAAAGATGTGTTAAACACGGGACAACTCTCCAGTGACTTACCTTACGTTGTACAAAGTACAAAAAACTCTTGTTAGAGGGTGCAACAACATCATGTCTTTCGTCCACTAACAAGAGGGATAGTTCTCATGACCTAGTTGGGATCAGGTAAGGTCATCAAATCCCCTAACTAGTTTTTCAGTACCTGGAATGATCTAGTTTTCTTGCCTTTTGGACTTCATTGGACAGCTGTAATACTCACTGAATTATCACAAGGTGCTGGGGCTTTTGTTCCCATTTATCAATACATGATCCAGAAAATATCTTGTGATTAGCGGAAACTGGGCTTCTGTTGGAGACCTAGTACCTTCCCTACTCATAGATACTAGGGCACATTTGGCCAGGCACTAGTCTAGTAGGAATTCATCATCTATGGTGCCCACACTGACTATCTTCCCCTCCTCCATGAGGGTAACACTAACTTTGGCTGGCTTGGCTTTACCCTTGCAGGCATCATCTCCCTTGTTATGTGTGCCCCAGTGCTAGAGGGTACACTTCCTTTCTGTGGGAGCTGAGGATACATGCAGCTGGAATTTACCCTCACATTTTTGGGGTCCTTTCTTGGGTGCATTTGGTTTGCTTTTCTCATGTGCCTTGCCATCTGATTTACATGTAGGGGCTAGAGCCTTCTTTTGGACTTGAGTGCTCACAGCGTTGACCACCTTTACCATCTCCGTAGGGTCTGTGATGCTCTTGTCTACTAGATGCTCGTGTTACTCCATCTCACAATTTGCAATGATTTTTTCACATGGAACCAAATTATACATGCCTCAAAAGTGTCAACTTTGTTGCCTGTAACCCATCCACTCAGATACATCAATGACTGAAGTGCAAATCCCTCAAATGTTTGATTTCTTGGTGAGCTCTCTAAAGCTCCTGTGGTAGTGCTCTGGGGTTTTGGTATAAATGGGCCTCTCCTCAGGAATCAACTGAATAATCACATCATTTTCAGACATTGCTAGACACCTCATAAGGGCAGCACGTCATAATTCCTTTTCCAACACCTGGAGGCCAAAAGCTAATTCCACTTTTTCAAACCAGTCAAAAATGTCCTTCCTCTAATCATCAGGTTGGTCTAAGTCTCTTGGTATGTTCTACATAGACTTTCCTTGGGAAACACCACTGGAAACACTTCCCTCCCCAAAGGAGGATTCTTTGGAGGCGTCCTTCTGTTGTTACAGCTCAAGCTTGTGCAGTATTACAAAATCCGAACGGTTTCTGTTTTTCATTTGCCTGTTTCTTCTCATCAAAGGCCACCTTCATCTCCTCTAAGAGGAATATATTCTCAACCAGTCTGCCCTAGGGAGATCACACTGGGACCTGCATGAACCACAGAACCTAATAGAAACATGTGACCTTACAGAATCCTGGGATCTGTGAGAGGCTATACTCCTAATCCTCCTTGGACTGTGGTGAGAACTGCTTTCTTCATTGCTTTCCACCACCACTTCTACACCTCTCCAGAGAAAGGGGTACCTGAGATGGGAGCACCAGATCACTAATGACCTTTTGGGACCCCTCCACCTCAGGATTCCTCAATAGTCTGGTGGTTCTTTAGCCTTTCAACTTGCTTAACCTTACTGCTATGAGGGAGTCTCCTCTCACGACATAGCTCACACAGTTCGCCCGCTCAAGTGTTCTGTGATGCTCTTGTCCAACTCCATGGTTGCCAAAATGCCTGCCAGTGTTTCTAACAATAAATGCACACATTTCGGAAGACTAACATGTAGGTACAGTCTGCCTCAAATCCTACTGCTGCCGCCAGTGTGACAACATTACTTTTGCTATGTAGGAGTATAAGGATGACTGGTGGCTAAACCATCTACTTACCCACCACACTTCTATAAACTGCCCAATATCCCAATCATAAAGGTAAAGCAGACAGAGGTAAGAGATAAACCTCCTTTGTCGGTTGTGGTAACCTGTGACGAGGGAAGGCTATACTCTCAGAAGGTGTGTGAATGGGATCCACTAGCAACCAAAACAGCAAAGTACAATAGTCACACAAAAAAGGGTATGCCCTATTAAGGTTCTATAGTAATGAAGGTAATGTAATTTAACACAATGAAGTACAAATAACTATAAAACAATTGTAAAAAACAACTGTAAGGGAAAGAGAAATGCAGTAGGTAGTTTTCAGCACTGTGGGTTGTCGGCAGGGAAGAAGAAAGGGCATGAAATGCGATAAGGAATTTTAAAAGGATATGTCCTTCAGCCCAAAAAGGTGCAAAAGGGACTTAACCAATCTCTAGGGCATCAAAAAGTAGCTTAGGGAGATAGGGTCATTTCAAGTACCTTAATCCAATATTCTATGGTTTTACAGTGCTGAACCAGGGCTATAGTAGACAACGGCCAGTGGGAGGTGGTTGGGACCATCAATTCTCTTACCAGGGGGAAAGTTCTGGGTATAGACAGGTTACTGATGGAGTTGTACAAGGAGTACAGTGACATTCTTGTACCTAAGTTGCTTGAGGTTGTACTGGAGACTCGATCGAGGGGGGGCTTTCCAAAGTTCATGTTGGAGGCTCTGTTAATAACTCTCCCTAAGGAAGGCCGGGATCCGGTCAAATGCGAGTCCTGTCTGCCATTGTCTATGATAAATGTAGATATAAAAATCTTATGTAAGATCCTGGCTGTCCAGCTGAGTCCAATTATGCACACTTTGGTCCACCTTAAACAAATGGGATTCATCCCCGGCAGATCCACGATGCATAATCTCAGGCAGTTGCTTTTGATTCTCAATAAACACAGACAGTCAGAGGAAAGACTGGCGGTGGTGAGCTTGGACTTGTACAAAGCCTTTCACTCTGTTTCATTGGAATTCCAGTGGCTGATCTTGGAAAGAATGGGTCTTGGGGTTGGTTTTCTTGAGTGGGTTAAGATGTTGTACATCAGCTCTTCATCTAAGGTTTGGGTTAATGGGGCTGTTGCCTTTGTGTAGAAGGTAGGCATGGGTACGTGACAGGCAGCCCTTGTCCCTGATCATATTTACATTGGTGATTGAGTCCCTGGAGAGAATGTTAAGTTCAAAAATGAGGATATGGGTTTGCAGTTAGGGGGGATATTCACTGTATCTCCATGTATGCAGACGACGTGCTGTTATATGTTAGTTAATGAGCCCAAGTTGGTATTGTATGCACTGCCGACAGGTGACAGTGGGGGATTGGAGCATTTATGGGAAGGAGGTGTCATCTGTGGGTTTCAAGTATTTGGGAATACGAAAAACCAAACCGTGGACAGGGAATGTATATATATTCAGAATGTTACTAGGTTGCTTATGGCTTTTGATGGACTTATAGGTTTTTCGATGCAGTTTCCCATCTCTTTACTGGGGCACATGGCTCTGGCAAAAATTAATGTGCTGTCAAAACTGTTGTATGCATTCCAGGTGATGCCGATAGTGTTGGGTAACCTCTGTTTTTGTTCCTTGCATACTACTCTCGGTAGGTTGCGTTGGAAGGGGGAGAGCCCGAGGATTGCCCTGGCCATGCTGCAATTGCTGGCAGGTAAAGAGGGCATGGGGTGCTGGATTGTAGGGCATACTGTTGGGCATATGTCCTGCAGCATATGGTGGACTGGCCTGCCCAAGAGGGAGATGTAGCTGTGCAGAATGCTGGAGTTGTTCGGAGGATGGGACAAGGAGTTGCGCAGTGTCTTCTCCCCTGTGAGTGCGATTGTTAAAGTCCGGTGGAGGGCCAGCGCTTGTGAGGGTCAGCTCTTTCCCTTTCTGTCGGTTCTCCACCTGGGCTGTAGTAGACAATGGCAGGTGGTGGTTGGGAAGGATCTAGCATGGTGGGAGGGGGAGTGCACTCTAAATGCCTTGTATGTAGAGGATAGGGCCATCACGTTTGCTGAATTCCGGGCAAAGCATCCCCTGATCCGCCTGAACTTCTTAGACTCATGGGATGAATGTGACCCTCCTGCAGCTAGTGCAGGGAGGGAAGAGTGTATCAGAGTTATACTTGCCTAAGAGGGAGGAGTGTAATACTGCAGTGGTGGAGCTCTGCAAGAAATGGGGGACTCATATGAGGCGGCAGCTCACAGATGGGGAATGGTGAAGAACCCTTGAGCACGTGAAATCGGGATCTCGGAATGCCAAATTCCAGTGGATGCAACCTAAAATAGTCTGTAGCATGTATACCATGCAGGTGAGGGTAGCTAAGAAGGTGGAGGGGTGAACCCGGTCTGCTGGAGATGTCGGTGGGAGGTTGGGACCTTTCTGTATATGTGGTGATGATGCAAGCACGTGGCAGGTCTTTGGGGTGATATCTGCTCGGAACTGTCAGCATTAACTGGGATGAACGCACAAGTTATGATTAAGAATTGTTTAATGGGGTTATTGCCTGTGGGTAAGGGCAGGTGCAGGAAGGGGTTGACTGGAGCTCTGGCACTGGGTCTCCTTTGGACTGGAAGGAAGATTGCTATGGCCTGGAAGGTGCAGAAGGTGCAGAATAGCCCTGGGTTGGGTGACTGGCATAGGAGCTGGCGGAAGTGGGTGAGAACCGAGATGGATGTGTGTGCCCGCTTACGGGAGGAGGAGGGTATGGAACCCTGCTACACAATATGACATGAGATATGGGTCAAACTGGAACTGAACCCCTACTTGCATGCCCCTTGAAGGGAGTGGAGGTTATTGATTGTGAATGGTTAGGGGGCCTCATGGGGTATCAGGGGGGGATGGGCGGTAGAGAGAGGTGGGCGAGCGGATACCTGCTGGAAATATTTATCTTGGGATGCTGTTTTTACTGGTTAAGGGGGCAGTGGGAGAAGGCGTTGCAACTAAGTATTATCTGTGTATGAAAAGTGCAGGTTTGATGTTTGGAAAATCAATAAAAAAACATTTTTTAAACGTCCTGAATAGTCCAAAAGTGAATCAAAGAAACAGTGGTTAACCCACCTTTTAAAGGCAAAAGTCTACAGATGATTGGACAAAACCAAGACTGATTTTAGGGGTCCAATCCCAGTTCTTTTGACACGTGGTTTTTGCCTTTTGTCATTATTTATTTATTTAAATATGCATATAGCACAATTGGCTTTACATATTACAAACATACAACATATCAATGCATCCATTATCACTAATCAAACATTTTTCAAAATATACACTCAAACATTTAAAATTCCTGCGGACAGATTTTTTAAAACCAATAGAATTAGGCTAAAAAATGTCATCATCTGATTTATCAGGTTAATATCATTGCCTTCTAAAAGGCTTTGCCATATTTTTTCTATTTCTGCTACAGTGCATGCATTGTTATATCGTTTCAAATATATGTGTCTCAAATTCTTTAAGCTTTCACACTCACATAATAGATGTTTGACAGATTCAATAATTGCACATCCACATAGTCTGCATAATCTTAACGTTCTTATCATGCCCAATTTAGCACCTATAATTTCCATGGTATCACATTTGTTGTATTTAAATAGCAAGTAGGATCTTACAATGTCTGCACTTGGGTAAGCATAGAAATATTTGGGTTTTCTCGTATCCGTGGTCCAATATTCAAGAAACATACCACTATTTGATTTGGTAGCTAAGTTTACCATGTCTCTTTCTTTTGCAAAGGTGTATATTGTCTCTTCTAGCAGGCGTTTAACCTTAGTATGAGGGAAAGATATCCAGCTATTTGCATTTTGTTTCACCCATTTCGCATATGTCATATGGAGGAAATAAATGCTTTTTAGACTTTGCGGGTTGGCACTCTTGTTAAGATGAATTTCTGAACTCTGATCTGGAGGGGCAGAGGTTCAGAAGGCCAGCCTAGTTTCTTGGAACAGGGTAACCTCTGGACATGCCAGACCAATCAGGGTAGTGATGGCGGCGGTCAAGACTAAGTCTCAAGAGGGGTGAGGGTGACGGAAAAACCTCAATGAGCACACAAAGCAAGGCCACTTACAAATTACTCCAGACAGGTGTTATATTAAAAATATAGACACATTTATTACAAGGCCTTTGTAACATCGACCCTAGTAAAGAATCACAATAATACTAAAGTAAACCAACACATCACAATCAATACAATATATATACAAGACCGAGGGGTCTAAGGAGTTAGGAGCACGTAATATGTAAACCAACTAGATGGGGAGGAAAACAGGCAGTGCAAGTAATCATTAGACCCAGTTCGACATCTGAAATACACCTAACTAGGAGGAAGTCCGAGCCCTACGAAGAGAGGAGCCTTATGCTCAAAAGTACCTGCACGCGCTGGTGACAATGGACAAAAGAGGGCCTCTTCGAGGATATCAGGCAGTTCAGGAAGGTGAATGAAGCGATCAGAACAAGTCCCCACTACTCAAGCAAGGCCTCCACTTGTGGGCAGAGGCAGGGTGAGAGTGCGGAATAGAGTCGCTATTTCGCAACAGCGTTAGAAAAGAAACGGGCTCCTGCGCGAGGGGCCACAGTTGGGGTATGGACTACTCACCGGTACCCGACGCAGGCAGACCCAGACTTCTCCAGTTCAGTTCACGTTGCTGGCAGGTTCAGCTGCGATGATCAGGACGTCTTGACACTGTGTAGATTCTGCGTAGCAGGATGCGGGGTTGAGGGTGTCCCAAATGCAGCAGACGTGCACAGGTTGTTACCACAGCAGGGCAACACGGCAACCGCGTTTACTCTGGTCCGGGGCGCACTCGCCTCACTTCAGACCTGGAAATGGCAAGTGTACGAAATTCGGTGCGAGGGTGCCGTGGACGGAGAGCAAGCAGTAAACCAAGTTTCGAGGGCTTCCCCGAAATGGCAACGGTGACAGAGCAAATCGTCCTGCATAAGCTGGTCAGCCCACTGGTTGGCCCAGGGACACTTCCGAAGAGGCTTACTTGCAGGGTTTGATGAAGGTGCCGGGAATAGTTGTTCCCACTATTCAAATGGGTGGAAGCCCCTTTCGGCAGACCGTCTAGGACAATCAGATGCAGAGGGATCTCGCAGGATGCTGAGGCAGAGTATTGGTCTTAGCCAGTGCTGCCCTCGTTTGAGACCTTGTGCAGGGTCTGTCAGCAGTATCTCCCACAAGCCCTAAAGCTCTGAGATCATTGCCCAACAAGACCTTTCCTGGGACACTCCTGTGAATGCTCACTGGAATCCTGACTGCTGTACCATTGACAGTAAGATTTACAGGTATTACTGGGAACATGAGAGGTGGGCCGTCAGCCAATTTAGTGGACATCAGAGTAGCTCTGGCAACTTCCTCTGAGTCTACCAAGGTAGATTCCACTACAGTTCGACTGCACCCACTATCCCTAAGAGCTGGAGTAGCTACTCAATTGATCAGCACACTGTCTTTAAAGTAGTGCTTGGTGTTATCTGGAATCCTAGCATAAGCCTCTGCGACTTTAGGCTCCCAGGAACCCAGGTAAACTAAAACTACCTCAGCTTCTATCCCACTGGGGAAGGAGTCGGAGGAGAAGGTTGCTCCTGTAATCTCTTCTTCCTCGTAGGAGGAAAGGGCCAGATTAGCAGAGTGGACCCCCAAGGTTTTGACCTTACATATGGGATCCCCCTTCACGTGGCCAGTTGCTCCACAAGCAAAACAAGATCCATTGGGTCTGTTTACATAGGGAGGCTTATTATAACCAGAGTTCTGTTTTGGAGGCTGACCTCCACTACCCTGTGAGTTCTCTTGTGTCTTACCCTTATTTTTATTTTTGTGGCCCTTTTGGGAAGAAATTTTATCAGTTTCCCCACCCTCCTTATCTTTGGACTTTTTCCCTTCCTCCTGCTTACCAGGATGAGTCTTGTCCTTATTGGACACTCGATGTGACACCCATAAATCTGCTGCAATGGCGAGCTTCTTAGGATCTATCTCCTTTGAATCTGCCAAATGCTGCTTAAGCTCAGGGGAAGAAGATGCAAAAATATGTTCCAGCATGACAAGATTTATCATACCTTTAAAGGTAGAAACTTTATAACCTTCGACCCAGCCAGTCAAGTTTTTTAAGGATCAAGTTACATAAGATACCCAAGTACCACCTTCTTTTTTCTTATACTCTCTGAATCTTTTTAAGTATTTGGCAGGAGTCTTTCCAAACTTTAAAATGAGAGTCTGCTTCAACATTGCAAAATCTGCTCTCTCAGCTTTCGACATTTCCATAATGGCACTGCAGCCAGAATTGGGCAGTCTGCTAAATAACCAGGCAATTTTATCAGCATTGTCAACTTGTTGAACTTCACATGCATACTCAAATGTATTCAGCCAGTCCATAATGTCATTATTTTCCTCATACACACTGAGCAGATCTTTTGGAAACCTTGGATGAGAGGAGGCCCCAGACCCATGTCCAGGACACTTGGATCCTTTGGCAACTTGAAGCTTGGCCACTTCCAACTGATGATCCCTGTCTTTCTGTTTTTCTGCCTGTTCGATTATTAGTTTGGTCATATTGAAATCAAGCTCCTTCTGCCTAAACAGCAGTTCTTGCTTCTTGAATTCAAGTATGGCCTCCCCATTAGCACCGGCAGAGGAAACATTGGACATTTCATCCTCCCTGTCCTCATGGTCGCTGTGGACCAGTTCAGCAGCAGAACTGTCAGTTCTACCAGTGAGAGCCGCCCCACCTCCTTCTGCACTGTCCTCTGAAGCTATAGCGCTAAGCTGAGCTTCTTGCCACGCCATGATTCTTTGGATTATTTCCATTTTGGTGCCTTGAGAGGAGACACCTCTTTCAGCACACATCTTTTTCAATGTTTCGGATTTAGAAGCATTTAAAGTTAACAAGGTACTTGTTTCCATACTGTTAGATAGGACTATGGCCTTTAAAAAGTTATACTATGACAATTCACTATGTGTCCTGGTAGGAATAACTTGAAATGCCTTCGCTCATGCGCAACACTGGATACCTTCAGTCGTATCCCACCACTGTACAGCAATTTGTTAAAATGAATTTCTGAACTCTGACCTGGAGGGGCAGAGGTTCAGAAGGCCAGCCTAGTTTCTTGGAACAGGGTAACCTCTGGACAAGCCAGACCAATCAGGGTAGCGATGGCGGCGGTCAAGACTAAGTCTCAAGAGGGGTGAGGGTGACGGAAAGACCTCAATGAGTACACAAAGCAAGCCACTTACAAATTACTCCAGACAGGTGTTATATTAAAAATATGGACACATTTATTACAAGGCCTTTGTAACATCGACCATAGCAAAGAATCACAATAATACTAAAGTAAACCAACACATCACAATCAATGCAATATATATACAAGACCGAGGGTCTAAGGAGTTAGGAGCACGTAATATGTAAACCACCTAGATGGGGAGGAAAACAGGCAGTGCATTAGACCCAGTTCAACATTTGAAGAGAGGCTCAAAAGAGAGGCTCAAAAGTACCTGCACGCGCTGGTGCCAATGGACAACAGAGGGCCTTTTCGAGGATATCGGCAGTTGAGGAAGGTGAATGGAGCGGTGCAGAACAAGTCCCCACTACTCAAGCAAGGCCTCCACTTGTGGGCAGAGGCAGAGTGAGAGTGCGGGATAGAGTCGCTATTTCGCAACAGCGGTAGAAAAGAAATGGGCTCCTGCGCGAGGGGCCACCGGTTGGGGTATGGACTACTCACCGGTCCCCGACACAGGCAGACCCAGACTTCTCCAGTTCAGTTCACGTTGCTGGCAGGTTCAGCTGTGATGATCAGGACGTCTTGACACCATGTAGATTCTGTGTAGCAGGATGCAGGGTCGAGGTTGTCCCAAATGCAGCGGACGTGCACAGGTTGTTACCACAGCAGGGCAACACGGCAACCGCATTTACTCTGGTCCGTGCGCACTCATCTCACTTTAGACCTGGGAATGCCAAGTGTACAAAATTCGGTGTGAGGGTGCCGTGGATGCAGAGCAAGCAGTAAAGCAAGTTTCAAGGGCTTCCCTGAAACGGCGGCGGTGACAGAGCAAAGCGTCCTGCGTAAGCTGTTCAGCCCACTGGTTGGCCCAGGGACCCTTCCGAAGAGGCTTACTTGCAGGGTTTGATGAAGGTGCCGGGAATAGTTGATCCCACTATTCCAATGGGTTGAAGTGCCTTCGCAGACCTTCTAGGATGATCAGATGCAGAGGGGTCTCGCAGGACGACAGCAGTTCAGGGTGCCAAACCTTCAGGGGGTCAGCAGTGGTTCCTCGACTCAGCTTCTTGTTGCAGGATACTTGGCTCCTTATCCCTTGTTCGGTGTGAACTCAGGAGATCGACATGGTAGTGGTGTTTTCAGCTGTAAAGCTCACCTGGTTCCCCCGGAGGCGCCGGTCTTGATCTGGCGAGGATACTGTCTTCAGTGTTAGGCGCAGGGTTCGTTTTGCTCCCGGACTGGGCCCCCTTCCCACCGACAGTTTAAGCTGAAGAGTGAGATGTCTGCAAGGGTAAACCAAGGTATTAGTGTTTGGAAGATTCGGAAAGTTCCTAGCCCCTCTCGCCCTTTCTTTCCCCGTGGAACTGGGTTGATATTGCGCTTACCTTATATAGGTAAATGCCGGGCTCTCCATCCTGCGTCTTGTGCAGGGGCGCTGGATCCAGTTGCTTCACTGGATGCGAGCTCTGCCTCTTGATAGCAGAGGATTTGCTGAGAGCGAAGACGCCGTTAATGCACGAGCGTGCCTTGTAAGTATTAAAGTTCCTTTTGCATTGTTCTCTTCTCCTTCAAAAGTCTTAAGTCTGTAAAGTCTATGTCTTTCCTTTTTCAGATGCTGGTACGATGAAGATTATCCTTCTAATGGCACGTAAGTAGAAAGACTGCACTAGCGCTGGAGAATGCTCCGTAATGTCTCTTTTGTCTTTGCAGGTGCTGAGGTGCAGCGCGAACAGATTGAAAGCGACGGGTAAGCAGTCTTGTAACTAAGCGTTACTAACCGATGTATCTTGCCTTGCAGGTGCCGGAATGCAGCGCGAGCTGAGTTGGAACAGGCGTAACACAGGTAAGCAGAACTTGTAGTTGAATATTACTGACCGATGTTCTCTCTCTTTGCAGATGTCGGATGCCGGAAGAGAAAGGCAGAAAAAGGCGCCTTGGATGCTGCCGTTGGATTAGGTAAGTAGATTTGCTGCCTTTACTTTAGCCTAACCTGTGCCTTTGTTTTGCAGGAGCTGCAGAAGACTGAAGAAGACTGAAGATTGGATTCCAGCAGGTTATTTCGTGTTCACAGGATCTGGAGCTGGAGGTTTCCTGGAGCTGACACGGTGAGCGTCCTGCTGCAGATGCAGAATAACGCGAAGCACGTGAAACCAATCGGGTGTGGTTTAAATAGCCTTCTGTAGTGCTTAGGCGTCTCCTTCCACGGCCCCACCCAGGTAAGAAAAGAGTTCCAGATTTCTAGAAGAGTTCCTGTGTTCTGCTTCCAGGGAGTGGCTCCTGCTCCACCCAGACAGAAAAAGTAGTTCCAGGCAGAGAAGGATCAGGAGACCAGTTAGCTGGTAAGTAAGCAGCATGGTCTGCTACAGGTAGGTCCACCAAGCACTCTTATCTAATATGAGCCCGGCGCTTCCTGTGCCGGGACCAGTCACCATCATGAGCCTGGCGCCACTGGCGCCAGGACAAGGTCCAGAGGGTCCCTATAGGGACTGGCTGGTTCCTGGGATCAGAGTCATGGGCCTGCTTCCAAGGTCGTGGGGCAAGTCCTGACCCCTTGGAAGCAGGGATCATGACAGCACCCCCCCTCAAGGCCCCTCCCAAGGTTGACTTCTCCGGAGGTCTTGGTTTGTTAGGAAATGTCCGATGAAATTTCTTGATTAGTCGGGGTGCGTGTACATGTTCTGCAGGTTCCCAAGATCTTTCTTGGGGGCCGTAGCCTTTCCAGTCAATCAGGTAGTGTAGTTTTGATTTGGAGATCTTGGAATCCAGGATACTTTTGATTTCAAACTCAAGTTCTCCGTCAACTAGGATAGGTTCAGGAGATTTAGTCAATCGGGTTTCCGGTTGAACTGGTTTTAGTAGTGAAACATGGAAGACTGGGTGCATTTTCATGCGAGGGGGTAAATCCAACTTGACCGCTACTGGATTTATTATGGCAGTAACAGAGTAGGGTCCCAGGTATCTTGGGTTAAAGGTGCGTGGTCTCTTTAGGGGTAAATATTTGGTAGATAACCGGACTTGATCTCCAATTTGGTATTGAGGGGCTTCCTTTCGATGTTGATCTGCCCCTTTCTTGTATTGTTCCTTGGCCCTTTGAAGGTGGCTAGTAGCTTCCTTGAAGACTTGGGTGATGGTTGAATGTAGGTGGTCAACTGCTGGTGTTCCAAGATCCTGAGGTGGATCCAGGTTAGAGGTTCGAGGATGATTACCATACAAAAGAAAAAACGGGGTCTTTCCGGTTCCAGAGTGGACTGAGTTATTGTAAGCGTACTCGGCTATCCAAAGGATGTCCTTCCAAGTTCCTCCTGTCTGTTGCAGCATGCAGCGTAGGTACTGTTCCAAAGTCTGATTGGTCCTTTCGGTCTGACCATCGGTTTGTGGGTGGTGACTGGTGGAAAGCCTCACATCAATTTGAGCTAACCGACAGCAACTCCGCCAGAAGTGGGAGATGAATTGACTTCCTCTGTCTGAGATTAAAACTGAAGGAAAGCCGTGCAACCGAACGATGTTTTCAAGAAATTCTCGAGCCAGGATTGCTGCTGACGGTAACCCCTTTAGTGGGATGAAATGTGCCATTTTTGAAAATAAGTCTACGATTACCAGGATTGTATTGTATCCGGAACAGGGAGGTAAATCGGTGATAAAGTCCATGGAAAGGGTATGCCAGGGATGAGGTGGGATTTCAAGTGGTTGTAAGAGGCCTGCTGGTTTTTCCTTAGGACTCTTGTTCTGGGCGCACACTCCACAGGACATGACAAAGTTTCTGATGTCTTTTCTCCAAGATGGCCACCAAAAGTGACGCTTGACCTTTTCCGAGGTCTTGGCCATACCCGGGTGTCCTTCCATTAAGGAGTCGTGATAACAAGAGATGACTTGATTTTGTAAGCTGGTACAGGGTAGATAAAGTCGTTCCTTGAAGTATAATAAGTCATTCTTTACTGTGAAGTCTTCCCCCCGAAGCTGCCATTTTTGTATGTCCGTTGGAGTTACAAGTTGTTTAACCTGGGTTTCAATTTCTTCAATGGATTGCATGCTGATCAAACCCAGGATTCTTTGTTCAGGAATAATAGGTACGAGCTCAGGGTTAACCATGTGTTCCTCTACTCCGATTCGAGAGAGGGCATCCGCTTTACCATTCTTATTGCCTGGTCGGTAGGTGATTATAAAATCAAATTCGGCAAAAAATAATGCCCAGCGAAGTTGTCTGGAGGATTGAGCTTTGGCTGATTTAAGATACTGTAGATTACGATGGTCAGTAATGACAGTGACTGTGTGTCGGGCTCCTAAGAGATAATGCCGCCAGGCCTTAAAGGCGGACTTAATAGCCAACAGTTCCTTGTCGGTAATGGTGTAATTGATTTCTGGGGCTGATAATTTACGAGACCAAAACGCCACGGGGTGCAACTGGTTGGTTTCTGGATCTCTTTGTGAAAGCACTGCTCCCATAGCAAGGCTGGAGGCATCGGTCTCGACGATGTAAGGTAGTTCCGGGCGGGGATGTTTTAAAATCGGGGCGGAGGTAAATTTAGTCTTTAGCTCCTGAAAGGCTTGTTCTGCCTCGGTAGACCATTCAAAACGTTTGTTTTTTCTGAGGAGAGCTGTAATGGGTTGGACTACCCGAGAAAAGTCTGGAATAAACCTGCGATAGAAGTTGGCGAAGCCCAACATACTTTGAACCCCTTTTACAGATGATGGTGAGGGCCACTTGATTATTGCATCTACTTTCCTCGAGTCCATGTGAACTCCGTTAGGTGACAAAATAAATCCCAGAAATTCGACCTCCGTAACATGAAAGACGCACTTCTCTAGTTTTGCAAAAAGTTTGTGTTTGCGGAGCCTCTCCAGTACTGCGGTTACATGTTTTCGGTGTTCTGCCTCAGAGGACGAATAAACCAGAATGTCGTCAATGTATACAACTACACACACATCAATGAGTTCACGGAGCACGTCATTCATAAAGAACTGGAATGCGGCCGGTGCGTTACACAACCCGAAGGGCATCACTTGATACTCGAACAGTCCATACTTGGTACGAAAGGCCGTCTTCCATTCATCGCCCTCCTTTATTCGCACCAAATGGTAGGCTCCTCTGAGGTCTAACTTAGTATATATGCAGGCGTTTTTGACTTGGTCAAGTAGTTCTGGGATCAATGGCAATGGATACCTGTTCTTAATTGTAATCTGGTTCAGGGCACGGTAGTCTATACACGTTCTTAAGTCTCCCTCCTTTTTTGGCACGAAGAACAGAGCTGAGGAGGCCGGGGACTTCGAAGGACGGATGAATCCGTTAGCCAGGTACTGGTCCAAATATTGCCTTAGGTGGAGATTTTCAGGTTCAGTAAGGGCATAAATCCGACTGCACGGAGGAGTGGATCCGGGAATCAGGTCTATCTGACAGTCGTATGATCTGTGAGGAGGCAAAGAATTAGCTTGGTCTTTCCGAAAGACATCTTGGAATTCCTGGTATTCAGGAGGCAGTTGCGGACTCTCAGAAACAGTTGCAGCTAGTTTGGTGGAGAGCTGAGGGTAGCAGGTAGAAGCGCATTCTGGAAACCGTATTGTCTTTGCTCGCCAATCAATTTGAGGATTGTGTTTCTCCAACCAAGGAACTCCCAAGATGACTTGAAACTGAGGGGCCTTGATCACATCAAACACGATCTTCTCTTGATGCCCATCTTGGCTTACTAACGTTACTTCCATGGTGGTGTGAGTTACGGGTCCGGAAGCTATTTCCGTCCCATCCACGGTGGTAATGACGTCTTTCACCGTCTTTGGACAAAGAGACAGATTCATCCTGGCGGCCAGCTCACAGTCCAAGTAATTCCCGATTGCGCCACTGTCAATGTATGCTTTAATGGCATGCATACGATTAGGTTGTTCAGGACTCACGAGGACCATGGGCATGATGAAATGCGAGGTCAAAGAACTGGTTTTAACGCTCGGCAAGCGGACCTCTACACTTGCCGGGCGAGGTCGTTTCCCGGCTCAGAATTCTCGGTACCTTTATCAGACGCCCCTACTATCTTCTTCTTGGGCTTCACTGGACAATCTCGAAGAAAGTGCCCTGAGTTTCCGCAATAGAGGCATAATTGCAGTTGTCTCCTCCTTTCCCTCTCCTTTTGGGTTAAAGGTCCTTTTACACCCCCTATTTGCATGGGTTCCACGGAATCAGTTCCTTTCGTAGAACTTTGTGGCCTTGAAAAAAGTCGGGTTTCAAATCTGGATCGATCGGCTTTCCGATTCTGAAGTCGATGATCCAATTGCACTACCAGATCGATATATTCGGAACAGTCTTGTGGAGGATTTACCACTTGAGCCAGAACGTCTTTTAATTCCCCACGCAGACCTCTGTAAAACAGTGTAATCCTCTTATCCTCCGGCCATCTGGTTTCCACCACTAGTCTGTTAAATGATGCAATATAAGTCAGAAGATCTTGATTGCCCTGTCGTAGCGAAAGAAGTTCATTGTCCAAGGCCTGTCCCTGATAGTGCCTTGCGAACAGTTTCTCCATACTGGCTTGGAAGTCCTGGAAGTTATGGAGAATGGGGTCATCTTGAGACACTAAAGGAACAGACCAATCTGCGGCACTGCCACTGAGATAAGAGAGCACGAAGGCCACTTTAGCCTGGTTCGTTGGAAAAGCGGCGGGTCTGCACAAAAAGTGCAAGCGACATTGATTGAAGAACACAGCAAACCTTTTTGAATCACCTGAAAAGCGTTCGGGCGGAGCCAAAGGTATATTTCCTGGTAGATTGATTTGTACTGGATTCGAGGAAGCTGGAGGAGCGTGGCCCCCACTTGGGGTTGGTAGAGGAATTTGTCCAGCTTGGGCTTGCAGCAATTGTCTAGCCAAATCGTCTGTTCGCTCTTTGGAGACCACTAACTAACTCCTTAGGGCATTTGTTTCCTGACGTGCAGCGTGTACTTCCGCCCTTAACTCCCCGAGTAATTGGGCCAACTGGTCTGTGTCTGAGGTTTCCATTGCGCCTGGGCGGGAATTTTGTGGTAAGGCTTCGCGTTCTGTAACGCTCACCTGGTTCCCCCGGAGGCGCCGGTCTTGATCTGGCGAGGATACTGTCTTCAGTGTTAGGCGCAGGGTTCGTTTTGCTCCCGGACTGGGCCCCCTTCCCACCGACAGTTTAAGCTGAAGAGTGAGATGTCTGCAAGGGTAAACCAAGGTATTAGTGTTTGGAAGATTCGGAAAGTTCCTAGCCCCTCTCGCCCTTTCTTTCCCCGTGGAACTGGGCTGATATTGCGCTTACCTTATATAGGTAAATGCCGGGCTCTCCATCCTGCGTCTTGTGCAGGGGCGCTGGATCCAGTTGCTTCACTGGATGCGAGCTCTGCCTCTTGATAGCAGAGGATTTGCTGAGAGCGAAGACGCCGTTAATGCACGAGCGTGCCTTGTAAGTATTAAAGTTCCTTTTGCATTGTTCTCTTCTCCTTCAAAAGTCTTAAGTCTGTAAAGTCTATGTCTTTCCTTTTTCAGATGCTGTGAGGATGAAGATTATCCTTCTAATGGCACGTAAGTAGAAAGACTGCACTAGCGCTGGAGAATGCTCCGTAATGTCTCTTTTGTCTTTGCAGGTGCTGAGGTGCAGCGCGAACAGATTGAAAGCGACGGGTAAGCAGTCTTGTAACTAAGCGTTACTAACCGATGTATCTTGCCTTGCAGGTGCCGGAATGCAGCGCGAGCTGAGTTGGAACAGGCGTAACACAGGTAAGCAGAACTTGTAGTTGAATATTACTGACCGATGTTCTCTCTCTTTGCAGATGTCGGATGCCGGAAGAGAAAGGCAGAAAAAGGCGCCTTGGATGCTGCCGTTGGATTAGGTAAGTAGATTTGCTGCCTTTACTTTAGCCTAACCTGTGCCTTTGTTTTGCAGGAGCTGCAGAAGACTGAAGAAGACTGAAGATTGGATTCCAGCAGGTTATTTCGTGTTCACAGGATCTGGAGCTGGAGGTTTCCTGGAGCTGACACGGTGAGCGTCCTGCTGCAGATGCAGAATAACGCGAAGCACGTGAAACCAATCGGGTGTGGTTTAAATAGCCTTCTGTAGTGCTTAGGCGTCTCCTTCCACGGCCCCACCCAGGTAAGAAAAGAGTTCCAGATTTCTAGAAGAGTTCCTGTGTTCTGCTTCCAGGGAGTGGCTCCTGCTCCACCCAGACAGAAAAAGTAGTTCCAGGCAGAGAAGGATCAGGAGACCAGTTAGCTGGTAAGTAAGCAGCATGGTCTGCTACAGGTAGGTCCACCAAGCACTCTTATCTAATATGAGCCCGGCGCTTCCTGGGCCGGGACCAGTCACCATCATGAGCCTGGCGCCACTGGCGCCAGGACAAGGTCCAGAGGGTCCCTATAGGGACTGGCTGGTTCCTGGGATCAGAGTCATGGGCCTGCTTCCAAGGTCGTGGGGCAAGTCCTGACCCCTTGGAAGCAGGGATCATGACATCAGCCTCCTCTTATCCAAAGTTCCATTCGCGCCAAAACAGAGAGGACCCAATGGGGGATCTGCTCACAAACACTCACACCATACGTGGACCTATCAGGGACCATGGTGGTCCCAGGCATTCATGACACTCCAGACTCTCTGGCACCCAGGATGTGTATTGGGACCAGACATCCCAGCCCACATCCTGGAGGCACACACAAGGCATGCAGAAGCCCGCAAAAGCTTTGCGAAAGCTTTGGGGTTTCGCGGGAAAGTGCATGACCAAATAAGGACTGCCCCAGGTCGGCTCGACCTGGGGGAAGGTGAAGGGGCAAGACGGTCAGAGGACAGGACAAAGAACCTCGTGGCAATGCCATTTTGGAGCCAGGCAACTCATTTGTGCCAAACGCGGTAAGCACGGATAACATGGCGAAAAAGGGTTCAAAACACAAGAGAAACGATAGCTGCCACCAGTCCCGTCCGTGACACACTTGCACAGTTCATAATAAGTCCAGCGAGAGTTTCTAGGGCCTTTGGAATGACTAGAGACCCAAGAGCGTGGTAATGTAAGTTACGGTGCACTCTTGTTTCATGTTGCACAAAAGCTGAAACATGAGGAAAGGACTAAGGGAAACAAAGTCTCCCAATACTGACTGTCGAGCGAAAGCCCAGAGGAGTGCGGCGGAAGGCTGCGCTTCTCTGGCAAAGTCTAGATCAGGGTGTAAAACAACAGCAAAAAGTTTGGGGGTTGCCACATGGAGGGAAAATTACATACAATTATGACATTTTTCCTAACAACTCTCATTAAACATCTTGATCAGATCTACTACCTAAGTATGAATATTTAAAGTGCATAATTTCACAAATAGGGTGGCAGCTTTATATTCTAAAATATCACTTGCATACCTATTAAATTACTGATAGCTCCAGTTATATTCAAACATTTCATTTTGATCTCTTGCCAGTGTTGTTTCCAACTTAATTTATCATCAATAGTCACCCCTAGGTACTCATAGCAGTTTACCTGTTCGATTTGTGTTTTTTAGATGTACCATTTATATCTATTAGATCTAGATTGTTTTCTTTTATCTAAAAATGCCATCACCTTAGTTTTGCTAATATTTATCTCCAGCCCATTTTCTTTCGCAAACTGTACCAGGCTGTTGAGCCTATTTTGTAATCCATGGGGGGTATAGTCCAGTAAAACTAAGTCATCTGCATATGCCAGCCAACATAGCTGCAGTTTAGCAATCTTACTTATATCAGTATTCCCTTCACATATTTCATTCAGACAGCCTGCCAAATATAAGTTAAACAGCGTCGCTGCCAGTGTGCATCCCTGTTTTACACCACGATAGGTCAGTATAGATTCAGATAGTCTACCATCGGCGTCAAGTCTTATGCGTACCGACGTGTCATGGTAGAGTTGTTGAATCATATATAACTGGCCAGCAGGTGTCCCCCATTTCTTTAGCTTACTCCATAATCTTTCTCTTATAATGGTGTTGAATGCAGCCGTAAAGTCTATAAAGACTGCACATACTGGTAATTTCCTCACCTCCCAAGAATATTCGACAGCAGAAACTAAGTTGATAATATTATGAATGGTAGATGATTCAGCTCTGAACCCTGCTTGATTTTTTGCGAGTATATTATTTTCATTTATCCACTCATTTAGTTCAATAAGTAAAACCTTTGCAAATATTTTAGCAGGTATGTCTAACATGGCTAACATTCTGTAATTCTTTGGATCACTCTGCATACCTTTTTTATATATGGGAAAGATAGTACTTTCACGCCATGTATCAGGGATGACACCAGATTTACCTATATAACAGTACAAACAGAAAGGTACCTTTGCCCATAGTTCAGGGGAAAGCCTCAAACGTGCATTGCATGTACCATCAGGGCCAGTTGCCTTGGAGGTGTGAAGTTGTTCAATCAGTTTCTTCAGGCTATTTTTAGTATATTTGCCACCCCATTCCGCTTTTGCAGCTAAATTTGTCGTCTCATTTCCCTCAATCAGCCCCAAGGTAGATTTAACATGTAAAATCCATTTGATTTCAGGTACACTATTTACAGGTAAACATCTCTTCCTACCATCATTAATTGCCGTCCACATTCCTCGATGATTATTGGTCTGGGCACAAACAGCAATGGATCGCCATGTTTCTTGTTCTTTAAGTTTGCAATATTGACGGAGCCATTTCCCATATTGTTTTTTCTCTTGCTTTATTATCTTGGCAGTATCATACATCCCAGAATTTGCTATTTCTTAATGGAATGTCTAAGGGCCTCATTACGACCCTGGCGGTAAGGGGTTTACGCCAGCGTTAGCTGCGCCGACCCCTTACCGCCAATTACGAGGTCCCTTAGCGCCATGGCGCTTTTAACACCTGCTTTTAGCAGGTGTTAAAATCCATGGCGCTAAGGGACCATGGAGTTAATTACGCCACCGTAATTTACGGTGGCGTAATTAACGCCTTCCCCACTCCCATTATGCCCTATGGGGCAAAAATGGGAATGGGGAAGGGTAAATGGGGATTGGGGACTTACCGCCCCGCCGACCTCGGAATGGGGCGGTAAGTCCGCCAACCACCATGGCGTAAACGTAGTTTACGCCATGGTGGTAAAGTCACGGCCCAGGCGGTAACTTACCGCCTGGGTCGTAATGAGGCCCTAAGCCTTTGTTTTACCTTATGAATTTCACAGTCAAATCCCTTATTTTTATTATGTGAAAGGTTCCATCTTTCTCCAATACTGACATATTTCCGTTTCTTTGCAGTGACAGATTTGATTTTATTAACAATTTGCTCAAATTCCTTAATGATTTCATGAGGGCATTCTTCACTTACTTTAATTTGTTGTTCAATAAAGTTCTTTAACTCATGTTGTGCAATCTCATTCTCATAGTTTTGAGGGATTCCAAATTATTCTGTTGGCCACTGCATTGATTTGTATGTTACCATTTAATTGGTACTCGTTTACTATTCTAGGGAATTTCGTCAGTAAATAGAGAGGCATAGGGTCACTTTCTTCTCTTACCCCTACAGCCATATCTATAGCCAATATGTTGGCACATTTGTTCACAAACATATAATCGATTGTTGATACACTGCCATGACCCACCCGCGTGACACATCGAGTAGCATCACTTGTGGTATTTCAATTAAGCATCTTCATATGAGATTTTAAAAGCATATTAGCCCATAATCTACCACTTCTATTGGACAAACCATGCTCAATGGGTCCAGATCTGTTTCCAGAAAAAATTGGATTGTCGGGAAACAGAATCTTAGTATTAAAGTCTCCTACTAGAAGTATGGGGACTTCTTTACTATTTTCATGCAAGATTTTGGTCACAGTAGCTACATTTATTTTATCATTTATTCCATTTGGTGGGTTGTATATGTTAATTACCAATAGTTACGGGAATTCCACTAGGTTCGTGTTGACTTTAACTGCTAATACCATCTCTGTTGACCACGTAGTGCTTTACCCAGTCCAAGGATTTTTAATAGAGATTAACAGTCTGCCTTTTGGGCGCCCTTTTTTCCCTTTAGTGGCTAGGCTTTGTATGGTATTGTGACCATCAAAGTCACATGATTTATAGAGCCATGATTCTTGCAGTGCTACTATGCAAAACAAATCCATATTTTCTAGTAGCCCTCCCTCTTCAGCAAAGTGAAGATTCCCGCGGGTATTCCATGGCATAAGTACCCCAATCTCATCAGGGACATTGCTGAAAATGGGGTTTCAAGGCAGTTGGCAGCCTTTGCCAATAGCCCTCTATGTTCTCAGCTTCCCTACTTTCTAAGTTAGTATTCTTTGTGGCATTACTGTAGCTGGGACTATCTCCTTTATGCTGGTTAGTGGGACAAACTTCCTCACGGTTGTTACTTACTGCTTCATCTGAGATATTTGGTGAAGCTATTCTAGACTTGTCCTCTATTGTTGTCTTCCAATTAGTAGGGAATGGTATTTGCTGGTTTTTTACTTTGCGCATAGATGTTTCTTGACATCTATATCCCAATCTATCAAATCTATCACGATATTCAAGGATATATTCTAAGATAGCATTGTCTCTACGCCACACATTGGTAATTGCTTGCTTCAGTGTGACTAACTGATCTACAATTTTAAAATCCTTAGAGTTCACCATCCTCAGTGGAACAATAGTTGCACGTAGATCTAAAATTTGGCGTCTATTAAGCAGCTCACCTTTATGTGATTCTTCTATAGCCTGAAATTGCAGTGCTCTTAAACAATTTTCTGGGTCGCTCTTATATGTTGGAGTGGTAATTTCTTACTTCTCTGCCTCTTGGAAATGCACAGCTTTTCTACCTAGCTCTCCTTCATTATTGTTTCTTGACGTTTGCTTAGGGCAGCTATCAGCTCCTCGAACTATAGCGTTGGTTATCATGGGTTCTGTGAATAATTTTTGTACATCTTTTAGCACGTTATTGGGTATACCGCCTTCATTATCTATCTTAGATTTGCTTGCTTTCTTTTTTTGGAGCACAGTACCCATTTGTCTAATGTCAGAGACCCGGTATTAGTTGGAGACAAAACATCTCTGGATTTATTCTTATTTTTTATTACTTTCTAATAAATCATACATTCATGCATCATACCGAAAGTGCTTTGTGCTACAGGACGTGGAGTAGACAGAGAGAAACAAGATGGTGGAACCCCTCCCCAACTGTGCTGAGCTCCCTCTGTCTACAGTAACTACACCCCCTTCTCAGACCATTAGCATCAAAGGCCCTTTGGTATGCAGAAACCTTTATTGAGGATTGTTCTTTTGGGGCCATTGATTCCTATTTCCCAGGACAACTCCTGCTGCAGGGGTGTCTTGCAGTGTCTTGTAGAGAGGTTTTATCCAAACTCACAAAGGATACAAGGAGAGACAACTCTAACTAGCTGCTGCCCTGCTGTTGCAGCAGAGACAGCCAGTGTGGGCACAATACACACAACCTGTCCAAGGCTGATCTTGGCAGAGTTGACATATGTATGACACAAATGTGGCTTCAACATTTATGCGAAATACTAGCCTCCCTACCATGACTCAGATATGGTTTATAAACGTTTACAACTGCCATTAGGATAATAGCTCTCATAATTAGGTGTTTTTGACGCAGAGTTACAGGCTTTAAATGCAGCCTCTGTGCCAAAGTGACTTTGCTGTCACCCGAGGTCAAGAGGGCACTTCTGACCTGTGCACCTGCTGTGTGTTCTTGGAGAGCCGGCACTGCATATCAAGATACTAATACAGCAGGGCACAGGTGTACATTAGGCTTTTGGCATGGAGTTTTATGAAAGGGGAATCTGTTTAGCAGGCTAAAGGAAGTGGAACAGACTAGAAGGTAGGGCACAGAATTAACCTTTCTGAAATAGAATTAAATGCATCAATTAAAAGACAGGCATCTACACCCTTGCTTGATGGCAATCGTTCACACTACTGTTCATCTAATCCATAATAAAACCATTAGTTGCAATCTTTTAAGGAAGAATTAAAAAATAAAATTAAAATATATATTATAGGACGGCAAGGTGATTAACTTGATCCATAGGAAATGTGATCATTCATCATTCTGTTGCTAATAACCTTTGACTTTCAGGACACATTTAGCTGATATTTTTCTAACAAGAAGTGTGTCACGGGCCCCCCCAGACTAGAAAGTTTGGAAAAGATTTGTTAGAAAGTAGAAGAGTTATTAAGAAAGCAAAGAAACCCTGTTTTCTGACTACTCCTATTCATTTTCCCATAGAGAGAAAGCACAATTTTTGTCAAGCTAAAGCGCAAAAACTGCTGGATGGAATTGGACCAAATGAGAAACAATTTGGGCACGAAGCGTTGACATGATTTGCGGGACAGGTTTGAGGTAAATCCATCCAAGAGTTTTACAAATATTCAACGGGAAAGGGGATGCCCCCTGCGCCGGATGGTGCTTTGCAGCAGAGAGGATGAAAGGCCTTTCAGAAATGAAAAAGCAGCAATTATTCCCCAAGATTCTATTGCTAATAACTTTTGACTTGCTGGATGGATTTGGATGACATTCTTTCAAAACAGATCAGTTGTCAAGGCTCCCATCCTTCTCCACACACTGCAAACTTTGAGAACAATGCGTTATAAAATGAAAAAGTTATGAAGAAAATAAAACACCACAGTTTTCATCCCGTTCATTTTCCCATAGAGAAAAAGTGCATCTTTTAAACAACCATAGAGTGAAAACCACTGGCCATATTTGGACCAAATAAGAAACAAATTGGGCACAAAGCATTTCCATAATTTGCTTCAATGGTTTTGGGTAAATCCATCAAGTAGCTTTTTAAATTTTTAATTTAGTTTTTTTTGGAGTTTGTAGAATCACATCAAACACAAGCATGATAGGATATGATATGATGAATTGATATGGCATTTATAACACACCTATACACAAGTGTTTCAAGGCGCGAAAAGTGGTATCAAGTAGCATCAAGTGGTTTGTCACTTGGGTCAACAAAACCTAAAAGGAAAACATATCAACATATTGAACGAACAGACTGTGCTAGTGCATTTCCTATGTTCCCTGCTCTCTCCCTGTCAACCCTCCCCCACTCCCTTTACATTTTACCACAGGCTCAGTTATATATCACTTTGTCAATTAACACCATCAGAGGGACCTCTGCATCACATTGGCTGGTTACATTTTATTCTTCATATAGACCTTCTAACAAGTTATTACAGGCTTAATCATGTCTCTTATTACTGGAGTGGATCTGTGACCATTCTTTTAGTGGTTTTATTTTGCACAGAAGTCAGCCCATGCCATTTCAACAGAGCTCTGTTCCCTGTGGATGGCTGCGGTTAGGCAATCTATTTGATATAAGTTCCGTGCCACATTGATTCATTTAATTTTTCTCGAGAGAGTTTTCCTTTTCCGGAATGTCGCGAGACATGCTGTGGCGGTTAGGAGCAAACCCTGAGCCATCCTTGGTAGTTTCACAAGCTTGTCATCTTGTTCTTCTAGTCCAAACCGTATTAGCATCAGTACTTTTTTCCCTTGTTAACCCGTCTAGGTCTTTAATCCAACTAAGGAACTCATCCAAATATGATTGAACCACTGTGCAACCCCACCACATGTGCCAATAATCGGCTATCATTCCACATTCATGCCAGCAAAAGGGACTCACCCCTTGGTGCATCTTTGCAAATCTAACTGGGTATTGCCACTTGTTGAGGAGTTTAATACAGTGAAGTATGTATTGGCAAAGATCTCCTGCATATCTGAAGCTAAGTGCGCAGAGACAACGCCCTCCGCAAATCGACTTCCAATTTTTCCCTTCATTTATTGGACAGGGATTTCTTCGTCTCTACCAGGGCTCTATATACTGCAGCTATCAAATCAATGGAGCCTGTACCAGTGTCCAGTATCTTCTCGAAGGGAGTGAGCTCTATTTGCAATTTGTATTTCCAGATTTCTCTGGTCATGACTCCCTTCAATTGTAAGTATAAAAAAACTGGAAGTGGTCAGAGCCGCAGTGCTTCCTCGAGTTCCTGTAAAGTAATACATATTCCCTCTTTCCATAATTGTCCTGCACTTTCGAGTCCGGTTTCAAAGCATGTCTGAAACCTCTCTGGGTCTGGGATGGCGTCTCTAATTCCTGGTACCCATAAGTGTCCCAGAGAGGATGGCCATGTTGGGACACCCTCCAACCCTGCTCTCTGTCACCAGATGCTCCACAGGGTTCCTAGAATGGGGTGTTCCCGTATTCTTCTAAGTAACTTTGGCCTGGGTAGCCATAGCCACACCCCCACAGTTGCAGGACGGAGATGTTGGTTGTCCAGGCCTACACACTGCAGGTCTTTCCATTATCTAATGTGTGGAATCAAGATTCTCAGTTGGTTGGCTTCATAGTATAGGTGTATGTCTGGGAACCCCACCCCTCCACTGTCTTTGTTGGGATGTAGTAATGCATTAGGGTCTCTAAGTTTCTTACCCTGCCATAGAAAGCGCAATAGGGAGGCCTTCGTTTTCACAAAATAGTCGTTGTGTATCTGTATAGGGAGCAACTGGAACAGATATAGGATTTTCGGTAAAGTCACCATTTTGATGGCGTTGAGTCGTCCCATCCAAGAGAGTGTGAGCTGACTCCATTGTGTAAGGTCTTTTTCTATCACTGTCATCAGTGGGGAGACATTTGCCTCATATAACTCTTCGAGTTCTCTAGTGACATTAATGCCCAAGTATCGCAATATCCCCAGACTAATTGCCATGCCCAATGGTGTGAACATCCCCATATCTTCGTCTCTGCTTTTGTCTATTGGGAAGAGGACTGATTTTTCAGGGTCTATTTTGAGTCCTGCCAGTTGACCATGCCTCAATTACCTCAATAGCTGCTGCAATCGATGTTAGGGGGTTTATCACATGCAGCAGCATATTGTCTGCATAAAGCCCTAGTTTATACATCTTGCACCCAACCGAATTCCCTCCACCCTCTGATGTTGTCATACTCTTTGAGCCAGTGGTTCTAATGAGAGAACAAAGAGCAGTGAGAATAACTGGCACCGTTGTCTGGTCACTCTTCGCAGGTCAAGCAATTGTGAGTAGCCCCCGTGGACAACGACGCAGGTCTACCGGGAGGAGTATAGTACCTTAATACCCCAGAGGAGTCTCGGACCCAATCCAACCTTTAAGAGGACCACATCTAAGGAATCCCATGCTACTCTATCAAACACCTTTTCCGCGTCTATCGAGAGGAGGGTGGGGTCTCCCTGCATCCCCTGAGCTTCGTTTATCAGGTGGAGTGTTTTTCTCATTGTATCTACCCCTTGGCGTCCGATCACAAATCCTACCTGGTCAGAGTATTCCAGTTTTGGCAGGTGACCCTCCAGTCTGGCTGCAATGACCCTGGTGTATATCTTTGCATCGATGTTGAGGAGTGATATTGGACGGTAGGAACTGCAGCATCTGGGGTCTCTACTCTCTTTGGGTATCACTGTGAGGAGGGCCTGGGCGAAGGAGTCAGGTGCCTTTCCTGTCTCCATTACGTCATTAAAGAGTGCCGTTAGGAAAGTGATCCAGATCGGGGAGAATGTTTTGAAGAAACCTGGTGAAACCATCTTCAGCGGGTGCTTTCCCCAGCTTGAGGTGGCTGATGGCTTTCCTTATTTCGTCTCCTGTGATCGAGGCATCGAGGACCTCAGACTCTGCTTTTGATAGCGAGGGTAGGTGGGATTCTGTAAGATATTTCTCAATGGCTCCTGCAGGTGCTGTCCCTGCCCTGCTTTATAAGGTTTCGTAAAAGGTGTGAAATGCCCTCCTGAATCCCCTCTGCTGTGTCCATGTTATTGCTATCTGATCCTCTAGTTAATTGACCCATCTCTTAGCTTGTTGTTTACATAGCAGGGCCGCTAGAAGGGCGTAGGCCTTGTCCCCTTTTTCATAACATTTTTGTTTTAGGAACTGCAAGTTCCGGACTATCTTTCCCTCTTCAAGTAACTTCAGTTCCTCTCTTAAGTCTCTTGCTTCCATGAGATATTTCTGTGTGTCTCTTGGAGAGGACTGTGCAAGCCTCTCGGCTGCATCTATTTTGCCTCTTAGCCCTTTTTCTATGAGTGCACGTTCTCTTTTTTTTCGGGCCCATTCCCTGATGAGGATACCCCTCCAAGTGGCCTTGACCACGTCCTATACCATTCCCTTGTTCACCTCCCCTGTGTCATTAACAATTAAGAACTGTTTAATTTCGTATTCCACTTCCTCCCTAAAGATCAGGTCCTTCCATAGCAAACCATTACACCTCAATTTCAAAGTTTTGGGGCATAGACCGTCCCAGAATATGTCAGCTGATGCTATGTTGCAAAGGCGATCTTTGTGTTTTGAATTTGTCCTGATATCAGTAATGCTCTCCCTTCAGTGTCTTCCCATGTTTTCATAAACTCCATACGTATGCCCTTCCATATCAAGATGCCCACCCCTGCCTTCTTGAGGATACCAGAGCTCCAGTATGTACCTCGGATAAGGCCACTTGGTATTCTACGCCCTTCGCCTTTTTGGTATCCTGTCTCTTGTAGGAAAAAGACGCCAATTCCTGATCTCTTGAACTCTCTGGCAACTAGGGATCCTTTTGTGGGGGAGTTTAGACCCTTGACATTTAATGTGTATATTCAGAGTTTGCCACCTTTGTGCGACCCCGTTTGTGCCGCCATCTGTGGTGCTTACGATTTTCACTTAGCCCCATGACCCCAACAGGTCCCTTGGGTTCAGTGTTCTTGGTTGTGATAAAGGTTGTTTCTTGAGCCTTTTTACTTGTAAAGTGTCCTTAAAGCCCCGCATCGATACCCCTACCCTCGTCCCTCTTCCCCTTCCCCCTCCCATACTTCCCCCCCTTTGGGGCGCCCGGACTCTCCGAGTTGCCATCACTATGCAAGTCCGAGCCACCAGTGAGGTCCTTTCTCCAGACCCCTGCACTTTACACCACAATGTCGGGTGCCCCCCCGTATTCCCTTATCAGTTATACATCTCTTAACTGTAACAGTTCAAACATTTTTCAACATTTTTCACCTTTGCCAGGTTACCTATGATTCCATAGGCCCCGTGAGAGTCGGCTTAACATTTGATGTTTCTATGGTGCATAGGACATTTCTCTACTCACCACTGGTGACAACCTAGTGAGTTCACCTATTTGAGTGCCTCCTTGCACCAACGCATCTTCGTTTTTTGCTGTTTCTGCATGGTGCATTGGGTGAGGATGTATTGAGTTTGATTAATTTTCTCAATCCCGGTATCCTTCTTCTCTTTGGTCCCTTAACGCGCCATCTGTGTCTCCTTCAAATTCTGTTTGACTTTCTAGGTTGTGTTCTTCACCTCCAAGTAGTACCTGCATGGTGGTGTTGATCTCAGATGCTGTTACGAGCTTGTATTTCTGTCCATCTAGCTCGAATTTGATTGAGAAAGGGAAACCCCATCTGTAGTGTACTCCCTTTTCTCTCAGCCATTTGGTCAGTGGCAGGCACAGTCACCGCTTAGTGAGGGATGACAAATCCTGGAATATGGCGGGCGATGCGTGTTATGCCCAGCATTACTGCTCCTTTTGTTTTGGCCTTTGAGTATTTTGAGCCTGTCAGGGTAGTTGTGGAAGCGTTCTAAAACCCGATCTTGGGCCTCCAGCCAGTCCTCCGGCTCTGTGGAGCCTTTCAATCTTTGTAACATAAAGTGAGTTATTATCGAAGAGCTGTTTTACGATTTGGTGAATCACATTTTTGAGGTCTCCCTCCGTCTCTCCCTCTTTCTCTGGAATTCCGAAAAAACAGAGGTTGTTCCTTCTTTCTCGATTTTTCAAAATCGTCCATCTTTAGGATCATGTCTGCTTCCCGTCATTCTATTTCACTTAGCCGGATTTCCATTTGCGTTTCCATGGTATCGAGGGAGGACTGGTTGTGTTCCACTTCCTGGGGCTATCTTCCATTTTGTCCATTCTGATGTTGATCTTTTCCACTTTGCTGCCTATGTCCGCCCTCAGGCCTCTTATTTCATCTAGAAGCGAGGCAATGTCCGCTTTGGTGGCCATTTTGTCCTTACTCCCTGCTGCCATTACTTTATTTTCATTTAGGTCACTGTTGTCTTTCCTGCCAGGGTATGCAAATTCTGCTAGACTGTTTCTGTGTTCCATAAGCCAGTGCTTCTGCCTCTAGCTACTCCATAGTGTTTCGATATCTGGTAATTCTTTTCCATACTCTCTGTTTGAAGTGCTGCTCGAGAGGTTGCGAGGGGTGTTCGGATGTTGCCACCAAGGTGGGCACTTGATGCGGGATTCAGGATGTTTGTGACCTCTTGTTGTTGGCGGTAGCCTCCTGGGAGTTGTGGGGGCAATCCTTGGCTGAAGGGTCACAAAGCTGGTCGCCTCAGGGGTAGTGTGTTTGGTCTTGGATTTTCAAGGCAGGTGGGCACACGCTCCAAATCGGGGACCACACACCTATGACACTCTCCTTGTGAATTTCAGAGGATATCCATACTTTCTTACTTGATCAGCAGGTTCATCCTTTCTCACTGTTGGGTCGCTTGCTTGTTGTGACCCTTAAAGATCAAAGTGGTTGAAGGACCTGTGGTCCGCAGCCTGATTTCACCCCGACTCCCCAATGCACCTCTTCTTGTTATACCTAGGTATGTCACGACGTAGGGGAGGGCTGTGTCTTTGATCTGCTGACGTATTTATCCTGTTTTTGGGAACCTGCATCCTTGTGCACACTTTCATACTTCACGGGGGTACAGACCAGGACTCTTGCTTCTTGACTAGCCTCTTCTGTGCTAGGGTTTTCTCTGCAGTGTTCAATTATCCTCCTAGGGTCTCACGTGTTTTTCGGTATTTGGCGCTCCGCATTGTTGATGCAGTGATGATATGTTTGGTTCCATGCAAGCACTGCGCCCACCACTGCCATGTAGTGGCTCTGACAGCTGCCAAATATGTCTGGTGGTACGAGTAGGGTGCTATCTATCAGCACGGCTGCTTCGCTGTGTGGTGAAGCTATTAGGCCGGTTGTCCCTTTCTTGTGTACCCTGCTCTGGCGCCTGGTCTTCTGGTGTGTACACCCTAGTCGTGCCCCTCAGGCCTGGTCTCGCCACGCCCCTGGTCCTCTGGCCGAGTCCTCTGCTGATTAAAACGGTGCGCCTCTCTCCAGCGGGGTGTCACTGCAGTTTTCGGTGTGCCTGGGGAGCGGCATTTGGGGGTTTCATGCTCCGCCACCTCTCTCATTCTCTGGGGTAATCCCACCGATCTTTGTTCATGACGATTCAAGCACTGTGTTGCAGCCCGGTGTGGAGTGGCACTGCAGTGTGGTCCGAGCGAGGCAATGGCACGCCATGGGACTGAGGGGAGGGGTGGGAGACACGGACGACTATCGCCCCTGGTTGCCGTCCAAGCACAGGTCACCTTGCAGGCTCAACGCTCCCTCAAGCGGGCTGGTGCCTCCCCCGACCCATGGGGCGCATAGCCACTGACATGCCTTCAGTGTTCGTTGGGGTTCTGTGCCTACTTTCTACATGCGCAAGTTCTGGGCTCGGCGGACAGGCTGCTGCATCAGGGGTCCACATTGTGAGGAAAGGTCTGGGCTGTCTCAGGGGACCGTGGCTTTTTGTTCCTCAATTGACACCACCGCAGGAGGTGGTTCGCTGTCATTGCACTGGTAATGCTACGCTGCTTGCACCCGAGGGGCTCTGTCTGCGGGCAACTCCGTCCGTTTCACATCTCAGCAGTCCCTCCCAGGATGCGGACGGGTCATATTTTGCGCTCTGCTTTCACTTTCGGATGCCTTTGTCAGTTTTGGCAGTGTATCTCTGCAATTCCTCACCGATTTTGTCTGGATTTTCGCTTGTTGTGTGCCCCCGCTGGTACTCTCAATTTGAGGGCAAATGGGGGCACCTTTGCCAATTTGAGGGGTCAGGGACATGAAGGAGCTCTACCTCACATCCTCCATCTCGGCGCCCCCCTCCACAAATCAAGTAGTTTTTAAAATATTCGAAAGGGTAGTGTTGCTACAGAGAGGCTGAGCTAATATTTTTTGACTTGCTGGATGGATTTGGATCACATTTTCTAAACAAAATGTTTGCCTAGTGGCTCCTCCCCCAAACAATTCATAAAAACATGAAAAAGTTATTAAGAAAACAAAAATGCAGTTTTCAGCTTACACCCATTCATTTTACCATAGGGAAAAAGTAAAGTTTATGAACCGCTGTAGCACGAAAACCGCTTTGCAGATTTAGACCAAATTAGGAACTATTTGGCAATGAAGGATTGACTAAATTTCCAAGACTGATTTGGGGTAAATCCTTCCAGTAGTTTTAAAATATTTGACAGAGACCTGGGGTTGATCCCCTGTTCCTTAAAACCTTTATATATATCGGCCTTGGTGCTTTGCAGCAGAGAGGCTTTTCGGAAAATAAAAGGTACCATTTTCTTTTCTGCTTGATGCGAGTGATTCCCGTGATATTAGTAGGAGAAGCCACAAATGAAAGAACGCAAAACACTCTTTGGAGGAGGAACAAGGATGCCATCACACTTTGGAATTAACTTCCCCATGACCTTACAGAGTCTAATGACATTCTCAGCATCAGAAAGAGACTCAAAACTATCCAGTTTATGTAGTCTCTCCTAGGGGAGAACTGATTGTTTTGAATGACAGCACTTAGATGGCTTTGCTCTAGGTGCTATATAAATACCAATACTACTAGAATTTACATCCGGCTAGAGGTCAGGAGTGGGAAAGAAGATACCATGTGAAGTTGGGATTTTGGGGTGGGTTGGGGATCCAGTAAATGGTAGAAAAGTGTTGGTTTATCATCGGAAGAGCACCTGAATCTCACAAGATTAAATTGGTAACGCCGCAAGACACACTCAGAAAAAAATGTACATCACACAAACCGATGAGTGATGGGTGTAATGGGAGAGGGATACGGAAGGAAACGTAATTGAGTGGAGTGAGGGGAACTGGAAAAAAGAAGGGGTTCACATGTTGAGTGCATGTAAGGATGTGGAACACTTTTTAATTCTGAGTAATGTTTCCCGTTATCACTGGAATCGGCGACCCGCCACTCTACCTCAGCAATTTCTGCTATTGGAAACGATTACTGTGAAATTATGGAGTTAAAAAAAAAAGTTTAACATCTGCAGTGACTACATCTGCTGGGCATGGTGTATGGTAACACATTAAACGGTGTGATATGGCCAGTGGCCATGGCTAGTGTGCGCAAAGAACCTATGCAACATGTTCGACCGTGGTCATTGGCCATTGCTGAAGGCCATGTCTATTGGTCCCATAAGAAAACCTTTGGTACAACATGTACAGTGGCCACAGCAGACAGCCATAACTTGTGAGTCCTGAGGAAACAAAGGTAGATAAAAACCCTTGAAATTCAGTGAAACACAATTCACTAAGAGAGAGTTAAGAGGATCAGATTTAATGCAACAAACCCCCTAAAATTCAGCATACACATTTCAATCAAGTCCACCTTGGTAAAAAATATGCGTCACATGAACCAAACACTAATAGGGGGTAATGGCCAGGAAAGGGCCAGGGAGGGAAAAAGCAATTGAGGGGAGTGAAGGGACCATGGAAAGAGGAGAGGGGCATTTGTGAGTTTTGGATTTTTGAATGTGTTATTTGGGGAGTACTGGGGAAATCCTGCCGGCACAGGTATTTCAAATCGGCTGTATATGTAGTTTTGTTGCCATTATCAGGGGAATATAAGAGGAATCACGCATAAATGGAGAGAGAGAGAGAGTGAAATAAAGCAATTTACACCTGCAGTGATCACATATCCTAGGAATGGGGTAATGGCTCTCTTTGTCCAAGGTCATAGCTACTGGGCCCCAAATAAACCTGTTGCTGCAACATGTACCGTGCCCATAGCCAAAGGCTATGACTAGTGGGCTCAGAAGAAACCCATTGGTTTAACATGTATAGTGTCCCAGTCATAGTGGGCCCCAAAGAAACCTATTGGTTAGCCACTGGCCATGGCCAAAGGCCATGGCTAGTTGTCCCCAAAATAAACTATGGTATAACAAAACCCTTGAAATTCGGCTACACATCTTTACTTAGAAGAGAGTTAAGGTGATCATATTTAATGTGAAAAATGCATAGCAATAAAACCATAACCATAACGTCCCTGTACCAACGTTTTTCCATTGAATTTCATAGGTTTTTGCTAGTGCAACTTAACCATAACGTCCCTTTAACAATGTTTTTGTTAGTGAATTTCATGGGTTTTTAGTAGGGCACTGTAAGCAGAACGTCCTTTAGCATAGCATTTTCTGTAAAGAGTATAGGTGTTTGGTACGGCAACATAACCATAGTGTCCAAGTTAACAACGATTTGTTACTGATTCCTTGGCTGCCCTCATGATAAACATGTGGAAAGGACAAATTGTCTGGTGTATGTATCCAGGTGTGCTACCCCTTACTTTTCCGAATACTGTTGGTATATTGTACCAATGACAGATGTACATTGTAAATGTTGTTTAGTGTGTCAGTAGGCTCTCTTTTTGTATTAATAGTGCATAATAAATCTGTGCAGCCGACTACTGGCCGAGATGACTACAGATGAGCAATATGGACGTTTCCTAGGGACTGTGCACCTGGTTGACGTATGTGCAATCACACTGTAAGTATCCATAGGACTCCATTAGTGACCTCATGTCCACATCTTTGAATGCCCTTTTAAGTAGTTGTGAAAGTGCACGTGTTTCCGTTCCACACATAGATCTATGCATAAGTCATCCAGTGTCTGTGGGTAACACCGCCCCTGTTGCCAGCCCTACGGATTCATGCAGTAGGCTACCGCTTTTAAAGAACTGCTGCCGACCTTGTGGGAGGCTCTGCAAACTTACCAATGTGTGGCTAAAGCACTCCTAACTGTATAACAGCCACTGCTAAACAAGGAACAGCAACCTGCAGTGTGACATGGGCGTGTTAAATGTCGCATTACTTTGATTTATCTGCTGCTTGCCGCTCCTGACCTGTGAAACAGGTACATTTTGTCTGCACTCAGCAGTGTGACGGAAAGTATCAAGAGGTCGCCTGTCGGTCGTACAGTTGAAGAAAACATGTAAGTGCAGGTGGGACAGTTTGTAGTAAGTCTGCAAAATGGCAAAGCTGGTGCACCTTCCTCACGGACACACTAGTGCATGTAAAGGCAAGTAGGGAAACAGCAGAATATGCAGAGCGCAAACAATCTTAGTGGTGGTTACAAAAGCGCTGTAGCTGCATGGGTCGCACACAATAAATGGCTCACTTCTGCACGTAATGAAGCTCTGTTTCGTGTTGTTTTAAACATTCTTGTATTCTACAATGTATGTTTATCTGTGATTTCTACTCCTAACAATAATAGCGTACCATAAACTGTTTGTGGTGCATGCCACTACAACTGAAATGAAAGCACAAGGGACCAGTGGGCATGCTACCGCTCTTCCAACAATTACGTAGGGTACTTTCATGTGCAGCATTTGCCACATCTGCTCCAGACAACAAGAGGGGCACTCCTTTAGGGCAGTGGATTGTAAAATAACCTTTGCACCATATGCCGCGTTGCAGGCCCTTACCCGCAGAGGGCATTGAATTGTGCATATACTGGGCCTCATCACGACTTTGGCGGTAAGCCTTAAATCCGGCGGTCGCGCTATTACCGCCAGATGTAAAGGTCCGTCAAATCAGGACTTCGGCGGATTTCACCCCAGCTCTTGGCTCGGGGGAAATCTGCTGAAAATTTGCGCTATTACCGCCGGCGGGAAATCCACCGGCGGTAAGAGCGTGAATTTTCCCCATTGAGCCCAATGGGGAATGGGGCATTCCCGAATGGGCTCAATGGGGAATGAGGAATTACATTACCGCCGAACTCGTGATCCGGCACTATTAGCGCCAGGGAGTTCGGCGGTAGGGCTAATACCGCCAGCGGTAATACCGCCAGCGTTACCGCCAAAGTCGTGATCAGGCCCACTGCAAGGTGCTACTGTGCAGAAGGAAGGTACCTGGAAGTGCGTGGGAACAGTCCTTACAGGAGCATTACAATGACTGCCGCCTATGTAGGTGAGAGCAACACAATAATTCTGTCTCCCAGCACGTCCCCTATAGTATAGCTGCCCTTTTGTACCTGACCTTTCCTGCCGTTCCATTTGTGGCGTGTGTGAGAACACCATAGTAAATGAAAATGAACTGGGGAAGGAAAAAAGGTAAATAAACAAACCACCTTTCACAGATCAACAACTGAATTGGCAATGCACGCATGCAGGGCGGGAGGCATGGCAGTGTGGTAAGCACTATAGTTCAATCGGTTAAAAAGGGGGTCGCTGTAGAAAGAGGTTTCTTAACGTGTTACAGAGCGTTTTTCAAGAGAGTCAGTACGCAGCACGTACTACAAAAAAATCACTACTTTCATGAAGGGCACCAATCCAATTTAGATGGGGTGTGCAGAAATCGGAATGGCAGGCATAGTAAGATGAACATTATCGCTGGGGAAAAGTATTTGTGCTGTCAAACGTCATATTCCCATGGGCGAAGTATGCCATAGGCACATGTCGAACAAAGGCACAAATACACTTCTTTGCAATGTACCGTGCTGTTTGGATTCACGGACCAAATAGGAAATGACACTGCCACATTGGTGGCTGCATAATGCGATAGAAACTTATGCAAGACATTGGCCCTCATTACAAGTCCGGCGCTGGACCATGGTGCTATTAGCACCATGGTCCATGGCGGACTCCGGCATGGTGGATGGCGAAATTACCGCCCCATTCCAAGGTGAGTGGGGCGGTAATTCCCCATTGACCATTTGCCCTTCCCCATTCCCATTTTTGCCCCATAGGGCATAATGGGAATGGGGAAGGGCGCTAAGTATGGTGCCGCAAATTGCGGCACCGTACTTAGCACCAAGGTCACTTTGCGGCATGGGTTTTAACGCCTGCAAAAAGCAGGCGTTAAAACCCGGGACCTCTTAATGCGCCGTTAAACCCTTAAAACCTGACTTGTAATGAGGGCCATTGGAAACAATTGCATGAACTGGACAAGTGCCTCCTTCATTGCAAATGGCTCTGAAACTCATGTAACATGTTGTGCAATTTTTCCTCTAAAATGAACAACAGTAATGTCGGCATGATTGCGTGTCACCAAAGAGACACACAGAGAAACCAAAATTAGGCACTTCATTGTAGGTAGTCCATAGCACTACACATGCACATTATAGATTGAAAAATGAGTAGCCACTGCAAAGTGTTTTCCATTCACTTTTCAGTCAAAGTATGTCTAAATCCCCTAAAACCTGCACGCTTTTCCTCGTGGAACACACAGCCATAACCACACCCTTTGCATTTCTGTCAACAAATATACTGTGTAGCACAGTCTGTCTGTTCACACCACACCCACCGACTTTATTGCCCAATCCCATAGCCTCTGCAGGCCCATTTCTATGGCCGTCATCTTCAAAAGGGGCATATGTAACACGTGCCACCATGCAACTATCACAATATTTGCAGACTTTTCGTGCTGTGCACGTGCAGGAGTGGGGGTACAACTTTCAACCAGGGGAATGGACGTCCTAAGTTGTGGTGGCTCTTAAAAGGGGGGCTTTTTTGTGGTTTTTTTTAAAAGGTGCTGACCTAGAAAATCTTTTTTGCGATTTTCCACGTAAATGTGTGTTTTCAACATCAGCTCACATTCTTACAATAGGGTCTTCCGTGCAGTTTATAGTGAAACGACATTTCATTGCCACTGTGCGACAAAGACATGCCATTTGCCTTGAAAAGGTGTATGTAGCACAAACCAATGTTCTCATTCTCACAAGAGAACATCCCAGCAGCACTCAAGAAGTCACACATGCTTCTGTTGATGAGACCCCTTTCCGCCCTCTAGTTGGCAACAGGAATCATTGGAACACTTCCACACTATTCTTGGGGGTATACATGAGAAAAGCACCTTGGCAGTAGGAAAAATGCTCTGCACTGCTTTCATCATAATCTTCAGTTGACTAAACCCACGGGAACAAGGCATGTAACCCAAAAAGCAGGCTCCAAAGTTCATTATCACAAAATGTACAGTTGCCGAAGAGGCTATGTGTCAACATTCTACAAGCAGTCTGCCGAAACAGCACGATTCAACACTACCCCACAAAGCGTACACTTCCCCCAAACTGAAATGGCCAGACAAGTCTTCTTGGAGGGCATACACGCACAGATCTTCCACAAAGCCATCACCCACGACAAAAACTGTATGTCTTGCCATGTTTGCCAGCCACAGTACACAAAGTAATTGAAAAAGTGAATGCAGTCCTTTCCTGTGACGCACACCCAGAGCACCTGATTGGCAAACGGCCATAGTCCCATTCCCATTGGCCACCATGATAAGAAGCGCAAAATGTGCCACGTGCCTTTCTGCAATGACTGTGAGGGCCGTGCCCCGGGGAAGCAGGAAGACTCCTTCTCCCTCTTGGTGCTGTTTCCTGTGACATACACCCTGAGCACCTATTTGGCCAAAGACCATAGTCCCATTTCCATTGGCCAGCGTGCTGAGAAGCACAGAATGTGGCACGTGCCTTTCTCAAGTACCGCAAATGCAGCGCCCCAGTAAAGCAGGAGGAGTCCTTCTTCCTATTGGAGCGCTTTCCTGAGACACACACCGAGCACCACCTGATAGCACAATTGCTACAATCCCATTTCCATAGGCCAGCATGGTGATATGCGCCAAATGTGGCATGTGCGGGTCCCCAAGTATGTCGAGGGCCGGGCCTGAGTGAAGTAGGAGTCCCTCTTCCTATTGCTGCATATCCTAAGCATCTGATTGGACAATCCCCACAGTTCTATTTTTGTGGCCGCCACCTACAAAATCCCCAATGTGGCTTTTGAGCTGCATGCGGGCGTAGGGGAATAACTTGCAACCAGGGTAGGGGGACTGCATGGTAAGGGGCGACTCTTAAAAGAGCCTCTTGTTTTTTCTTTCATGCTTGTACAGAAACACTTTTTTGTTTTTTATTAGCTTTTGTGTTTTCTTGTGCTCACATTAGTACAGTAAATTCTTCACTGCATCCTGTAGATGAGCAAACAGAACTGCATCACCAATGGGTGACAGCAAAATGGCATTTTCTTGGAAAACTCTGCATTTCCACAACTAATTAAGTCATTGTTGCAGAAGAGCATTCCACGAGCGGACACAAAAGTAGACATGCTTCTGCTGATGAGACACCTTCCTGCGTCTGGCTCGGAACAACATCCATGAGCAGGGGGCCATACTCTTTGTGGTGTTATGGATGAGAAAAGCACCTTGGCGGTGGGGAAAACCATCCTCACGACATCCAGCAATGTCCTCAGTCTACGTAACCAAACTAAGCAAGCCAGGCAACTCATATGCATGCCGTCGTAATGGATGATGATAACATCTACTGCTGGAAAACTGGTGAGGTCTTTGCAAAGTGCATGCATTTTGCCGAAATTGCACTCAGACACTGCATTCCACAATGTATCCACTCCTTCCAAACCAAAATTGCTGTCAAAGAGTCTTTGCACGGCATAGCTGTGCAGATCTATGACAAAGGGATCACCTACAGTCAACACAATGTGTTTCGCCATGTCAGCCAACCTCAGTACGCAGAGTATAATGTACAACAGTTTCACCTCCCCTTCCTGTTAACCACACACTCATTCTACCTGATGGCTAATCCCCACACTGCCGTTGCAATTGGGCAAGGTGGTGTAAAGGGCAGATTTTGGCATGTGCGCCTCCCAAAGTAGTGCAAGGCTCCACCCCTATAAAGCTGGAGCAGCCCTTCTTCCCTTTGCACTATCTTCTCTGCAGCTCCACTTCATTGGGTTGCGCTTAAATAGGTGCACACACATCCACCAATCGCATCAAAGCCGCCATCATCCAACACTGTCACTTCTTTAGAACACTTGAAATGTGTCGCTTCACATTTACAGTACAAATGTCGTACCATTCCAAAGCACGTCCACTACAAAGTTCAATGAAATTATGCACGATTTCTCCATCCGCACACATCCACATAGCCACCCAGGATGTGGCACGTGTAATCCTGAAAGTACAGCGTAATCCACTACCTTTTCATGATTGTGAGTGGGGGGAGAGTAAACAATATTAAACTCAGTAGGGGATGCAGTCTTCAGGCGTACATGTATATATTTATATAGTTTTTTTTTTTTTTTGACGTGCGTGAGAGCATGTTTTTTTGTATTTTCTCTTTATATGCATTTCTGTTTGCCTCTCCTCACATTTTAACCACATTCTGGTCAATGCTTCTTGCACAGTGTAAAAGAAAACGGCATTGCCAAGGGCACTTAAATAAATGCCATTTCTACGGAACCACTGCATATTTTGCGACCTCATGATCTCATAGTGGGTGGGGAACATGCCAGCAGTCTGCATAAACTCACGCATAATTCTGTTCATAGCACACCTTCTGACCTCTGGCTTGGGACAAATTACACCGTCATGGACCCATACTACTCTTGGCATTATGCATGAGTGAGAAAAGGACCTTGGCAGTAGGAAAAATATGCAACACTGCGGTCAGCAACCTCTTCACGTGATGGATTAATCGTCCACACGACATGTAACCCAAATGTAGACTTCCATAGTGCAGCACGACAAAGTCAACGTTCGTGATGGATGCCACGTATCTGTACGGGCAAACCATCCCAATGAAACTGCAGCCACCCTGACAGGCCCAGAAAGCGTCCACTCCTTCCAACCCAAAATTACCAGCAACGCCTCTTTGCACACAACACCTGTGCAGATGGCGCACAAAGGTATCACCGGCGATAAGCACTGTGCGTCTCTCCATCTCGAACACCATCACAACACAGTATTGGGAGGAAATGGTACCGCCTCTTCCTGTCAACCATGCCCTATACCCCTATTGGCATATTTCCCACAATTCCATTTGCCTTTCCACCCTGCTCATAATGGCAGGATGTCCACGTGCGCTTTGCCATCTACAATGAGGGCCACAGCCCAGTATAGCTCACACAATACTTCTTCCCATTGCATGGTTACTTTTTGCAGCACTGCCCCATTGGATGCTGTCAAATTTTCAAACACACCTGCACCAATCACATAAAAAACCACCTGCATTGCACACTGTCATTTCTGTACATAACTCCATATTTACCGTTAAACACTCTCAGTACACGTTCCGTTTGATTGCAAAGCCCATCCACCAAAAACTTCTGCTAAATAATGCACAATTGCAGCATCCACAAAGATCCTAAGATGCACCCAGCACACCTTTGACCATGCACACACCATTGCAGCTCTTTCCACACCCACAACACTATTCATCCAAGCAAGCAACCATATGGGTACCTAACATTATGCACAATGCACAAATGCAACATACATAGCAGTATTTCTACCCAACTCCCCCACCGCATAAAACACCCGTTCACAAAAACTTGTCTCACTTAGCAGAATCCACAAACATACCACAGCCTGCACGACCCCTACACATTGGCATTCACAAAGTATTGTGTCACTGGCAACCTATGCACAAGAGCTGCACAACATTGGGTCTACTTCAATAAATCTGCACACAGCAGAGTAACCAACCACATATAAGATTTACTTCAACCATACCCACTTACATACTCACATTATGTACACACCGCACCATGTGTCCACACTGCACCATCTCCTGCCGCACATCAAATACTGTAACATGTTGCAACTGTCACCACAACCATGGAATGCACAATACATGCTTTGCAACTCACTTGTGGTGCTGTAGCATGTCCACAATGTCCTCCACACCCATTCTCCAAAGATCACCACCCTAGCCTCATGCACTGTCAAGCCTGCATTGCTCCACTGGATGTTCTCCTTGCACACATTCTGTGCACCATAATGTAACCATGCATGTCAGCATGTCACCAACTATCACTATACACATATGCACCACTGCCTCTAGCACTCCTAACCACTCCTAACCAACCTCCACACCACAATGGACATGCACAGTGTTACATACAACAGTTACCATAATGTATAAACATTACACTGTCCCTGGCACCCCTACGCCCTTTCTTTCACATACTATTGTCTTACCCACTTCCACTCAGAAAGTGTCGTGTCAGTGCCAACTTAACCACAAAATGTTTACAACATTGCCCATACTGCAAGCATTGTGCACACAGCACACTATCCAAGCACATATTAGCTGTCCTTCAACCATACCCTCTACCATTCTGACAGTATGAAAACACTGCACCCAGTGCCCACACTGCGTGACTTTTCACTGCAGCATCTCCAACCACAGTGCACCGCCATGGAGCTACGCAGCAACAAATTGCAACCGTTACCATAATGTACAAACCAAACACTCTTTCCTGACTCCCTGTGCACTTTCAATCACATACTATGGGCGTACAAAGTTTATTGTGCCACTGCCAACCCACTTTCTGTTTGCAACACTGGCCCTACTGCAACCAATCTGCACACACCACACTATGCAAGCACCACCCTCTAACGATTGCAGAGTCAAACATGCGTTCCTGCGGTGGGTATGTTGCAGCCCTACGCTCTTCACTGCATGCCCTACAACCTATGCACCCAATAGCCTATTCCTACCACAGACCCACCGCACCTTCATTCACCCATGTGTACCACCATGTGCCCAACTTCCGCATTCCATTTGCAGCACACAGCCACCTGCGCTCCCACCCAACCTATGTCATGTGCAATTCAGTCCTCTCCTGCAACTGACCTGCCACCACTCACCAGGAAAAGAGGTTGCCACAAACAGCTTCCGGCAGAAGCTATGGGGCCATTACGACAGCTGCCTCCAATCACCACACAAAGTACTCGGGTAGATATGTCACATGAACCACTTCTCACTCCCCCATGCATTCCCTCACTTATTGCCGCCAACATATTCCATACAGTACATTTTCCAGACCCTTCCGCCAGCGCAATGTCCTCCGATACACCATTGTGTCTTTCCGAAAAAATTTTGATGCACACCACACTTCCCTCCAGCCAACCAATGGCCGCGTCCAAACTTCTCCTACAGCATGCCGTACTGCGAGCCAATGACACTTCTGTCCGCTGAACGAACAGGGAAATGGGTCCCCGGAGCAGGCCCAGATATCACAAATTTTTTGGGACGTGCATTTTAGTTCTTTGCAACAAAAGTACTGGTCAGATTTCCACCAAACACACAAAATCTTGCTTTCTGACTCAAGCCCCCGCTCCTCCCACAAATTTGGTGAAAATCCATACAGCCGTTCGGCCGGTAGCTGTGCGCAAAGTTTTTCCCCATTCAGTCTGTGGAAGAAAAAAAATGTTTGGGTCCCCGCTATAAGTTTGCCCCCCCAGCACGAAATCTTGCCCAACTTGGTGAATAAATTCAGAGCCGGCCATATACTTTTTTTGCAAAGTTTGGTGAGGATTCGTCCAGGGGGAGCGAAGTTATAAGCTGCCGGAAAAATGCTCTTCCAATGAGTTTGGCAACTTAACCATAACTACACACCTGCTATCTCGGGCAGTGTGATATACATATTAATACCCATGCATGGGTAGACCCAATGCACAATGTGTTCCTTGTCTGAATGTAAGATCCAACTGGTGATTAACTTGTCTGACAAATTGTTGTCAGCAGCCAAAGCAGCAACAGAGTATATCCGTGGTCACCTGCAATATTGGTTCAGGCGATTGGTATCAGTCGATACATGATTTGTTGGCATATAATCTCCACGAATTTGCTGTCCTTCTGTGTGCATACATCACAATATTCCTATATTCTCTTTCTAGGTAAGGGAGCAGAGTATTAGGCAGCTTTGGATGAGCATGCAGTCACCAGGGGTTGCAAACAAGATGTTGTTATTTTACCTAGCAGCCAGGTGTTTATCAGTGCTCAACTCCATTACATGTGGAAAACTATTATTACTATGTATGATGGTGTTGTGCATTAATCCCTTAAACCAGGCATATTAGTAGATAATGCAAAGAGGGAAATCACACGGTGTCTGCTCACCTATGGGGTGCTGTTGCTTCCAGCTGTAGGACACTGGTCTCCTTGGTGAGGGGCACCAACTGTGTTTAGGTGTTCTTCAAGGCACCTTGGATTTTGCTCAAAGTAGCGGTGGCTTCAAAATGATCTGATAATGTGTTTCATTTTGTGGTGTCAGTGGAAGGCAATATATTTTATCACAGGATACAATGTGGCATACGGCTGACTAGGACATGCAGCATTCCATCTGTGCATTAGAAAGACATGGCAGATCAAGAATACAATACAGATACCAACTTCTGTATCTAGTGCGTGATGAATGATATTGGTCGGTCTAGCTGATGCATGATGATGAGCTCATCATCACTGACAGCGCATGCGGAGGGGCAGTTATGTATTCTTCTTCTCCATCTCACCACAGTCTCATTTCCTCAGTCAAGGTTTTCACAGACCACGTGGTACTGATATTTAAAGGCTCAGCCCCACACCTTCCCACGCGAATCGAGCTCTGGATGCTACAACTACAACAATTTGACATGGAGGTCCAATACAGAGCAGCAGCTGAGAGCCTTAGCTGACTTGCTGTCGCAACATCCTCGCCCAGAGACCCTGAGAGAGTGCAAAGTAGCACTGAAAGTGGAAGGACACATCTGTCAGGTTATTGCATGCGCCTGACCTCAAAGTATGCAGTTGAAACACATTGTGGAAGAAATGGCCGAAGACACCTGTCTTCAAATCACAAAAGAAGCAATCCTGACAGGAGAATGCAAGACTTACCTGACATCCATCTCACACCACACATGCCAAGCCCAGGAGATGCTACAGAGCCTATTGGCATACGCTATGAACTATCAGTTTCTCCAGAAGGACTGGTGCTAAAAGTGCACTGGATTCTCATTCCAACAAGCCTGGAAGAGAGGGTGCTACACCTGGCCCATGAAGGACACCAAGGAGTAGTCAAAACACAAGTCTTCCTGAAATCACAATTTTGGATGCTGCATATCCAATGAAAGGTAATAGTACCGGTGGAGGCTTGTGTGACGTGTCAAGACTCCCATTGCATGGGGCCCCCGGAAACAATTTCCAGCCCTCCCTCTAGTCAACAGAGGTATGACGCTGTCAGTATTGACTTCTGCACCATTGCCAATGAGACGCATCTCCTAGTGGTGGTCGGCAAATGTACCCGATACCCTGAAGTTGAGCCAGTGTGCTCGACAGATGCCACATCAGTAAACACAGCACTGGAGAAAACCGTGGCTCCCAGAACTATATTGTTTCCTTTGCTCTTACCGCCAGACCCCGCACTCATCGACACAGGTAAATCCAGCTGCTCTCTTGTTCGGAGTCCCGATCCAAGTAGGGCTCTGTGTATGCCATACCTGGGCCCCACGATATCAGGTAATATTTTCGCCAGCAAAAATATCGCTGTACATATGGTCGTCGTCGGGAACGGCCATAGGCGGGGGTTGCGAGGGTGTCCCCCGCAGGGTCCATGTGTTATTTTCGCCGCAAAAATATGGCAATATTTTTGCATCGCAATAATTTTGCGGTGAAAATATCACAAGGAACCGGCCCAACCACCGGTAGACACAAAGAAGGTCGAACAACACTGCAGGGCACACAACAGAAACAAGAGCCAGGCCCGGCAAGCCACCCCAAGCACCCGCCAAATAGGGGACATGGCGCTAGTGAAGAAAAGGGCACCACTGAAGAAATTAGCCCTCACATTTGAATCGCAACCGTGGACCGTCATGGAAAAATATCACGGCATGGTGATAGCGTCACGAGGGAGTGAAAAAGTAACCTGGAACTCGTCCCACTTTTGTAAAATCCTGAAAACAATGTGGCAAGTAGTCCCAGGAACCATCAAGGAGCAGGGCAAACAGACCCTAGCAGAGATGGAACAGCCAAGAGAAGAAGAGGATCGTCTCTGAGCCCTGACCTGGAGATGCCGCCAGTAGACAAGGAAAAACCATCTTCCCAAGAGCCAGCACTACCCTGAAGGAGGAGAACCACCATCACTACTCCCGCCAAAGACATCCAGCACCATTTACCAGGCTCAGAGGGTTTGCGATTCATGGCCTCTATCGGCGGGCTGAAACACCAGACAACTGTAAGACTGTGAAAAGTTGATTTGAGTTTATGTTGATATCAATTTGTGGAGAGATGTGACATAGTCATGCGACTCCGTCTGATGGTATGACGAGTCGCATCATGCCGTACGTGTAAGAGGAGTGAATAAATAAGGATGAAAGCCTGCCAACTGGACACTATGCTCCAGCCACTAGCTGTGTGTGCATGTGTGCTTTATTTGCGCAGGCCTGGTTACACCCAGGCCCCATTGTATACATCACAATGGTATACCTCTCTAGAATGCTGCAGAAAAGCTAGGCTTCACCCCCTTTACTTAATATTTCCTATAATTAGCATCACCCTCTTTTACATGCTTTTTGTCTCAAGATCCCTAATTGAATTTGCAAACATCCAGGTAAGACAGACCATGTCTCATTTTTTGACTACACAGGGATGTTTTTTGTGCTCGGCTCCCAGTGCTAGGTCCTTGCTTTGCGAAGAGTTTTACAAAGCTAATCTACTGTGATCCATAGTCAACTGAACATTTGGTAGGATTGAGGGCTGGTCTGAAAGATGGTTGTTGCCTTTACAGGAGAAAGACAATATTGAATAATTAGGCACTGCCTGTTTCAACTAATTGGCCTGGGTAGAAAAGTAATATGTTCTCAATAGTTTCTCATAAAAGACCTTTGATATCATGTGCTTGACAATTCTTTAGGGAGAAGTGCTAGCTTGTGGATGGCCCATATTCGTTTCTTATTACAGAGTAGAGCACTTTGTTTTCAAAATAGTTTTCCCCATTAACTCTTCTAAAGCAAAACCAAAAGTTGATGTCTGGAAAATTTTTAACAAATCTTAACCATGGGCACAGCTCTGGGTAACCCTACAGATCATTGTTTTTCAGCTTGCCTAGACATTAGAGAAGGGAAAAAAACATATTCAAATCAGGCTTGGTCCCAGTTTGTCTCCCTATGTGAGAAAGGGTATGCCCAAACGTGGATCCCTTGCTTGCTGCGCCATAGGCAACCAAGCTGTACCTCACTGAAGAGGCCCCACAAGGCTGAAATATGTCTGGGTTGCTTGTGTGTCCGTGCAGAGGTGACTTGGCCTAGCAGTTCGGGCTGGGCTTCTACCATTGGTGGCAGTGCCTTACTGATTTGCATATGACGGAACCCCTCTTGCAATGGCGCAGATGGGCTAACAAACTGTGCTGTGGTAGGTTGCCCAGAGCAATGCCAGTGGTTCAGATTCATTGAAAAGCTTCCACCATGCCCTTTCTTGGCTGTAGGTTGTCTCACTATATGAAAGAGGGCATGCCCAGACGTGGGCCCCTTGCTTGGTCCACCATAGAGAACCAAGCTGTACCTCACTGAGGAGGCCCAGCGAGGCCTAAACATGTCTGGGGTTGCTTGTGTTTCCATGCAGAGGGGAACTAAATAAGCAGTTCTGTCTGGGCTGCTACCAGTGGTGGGAGTACCTGACTGATTTGCATATGGCTGGGCCCCTTTGCAATACTGCTGATGGGCTAGAAAAGGTGGTTTGGAAGGTTCCCCAGAGCAATGCCAGTGGTTCAGATTAATTCAAAACCTTACACCCATCACGTTTTTGGTTGTAGTATGTCTCACTATGTGAGAGATAGTATGCCCAGAGTGGGTCCCTTGCTCGGTGCACCATAGGGAACCAAGCCGTACCTCACTGTGGAGGTCCAACAAGGCCTAAACATGTCTGGGGTTGCTTGTGTTTCCATGCAGAGGGGACCTAGATAAGCAGTTCATGCTGGGCTGCTACCAGTGTTGGGAGTACCTGACTGATTTACGTATGGTTGGACCCCTTTTGCAATGGTGCATATGGGCTAAAGAAGGGTGGTGTCTAAGGTTGCCCAGAGCTATGCCAGTGGTTCAGATTCATTCAAAACCTTCCACAAATCGCTTTTTTGATTGCCATTCATTCTTCTGATAGTGCTATGCAGGTCGTTTGGATGTTAAACGCCTTTCCTCCACATCACTTTAGATGTATATGTTAAAATACTGAATAGCTCAATTTTTACTGACCGTTTCCGTATATGGCCTAACATGACATGTTTCACCATTTTGCATTTTAAAACCATGACTGCTCATAAATCTTTTTTACATCCCTGCAGCATGTTTTGAGGCTTTGTACGTGGAATTCCTCTCAAACAGCTTTGTGTGAATTCATTATTGACCGGACCTGTAAGCAGCTAATGGCTGATTTGTTTAGCACACACAGTTCGCAATACCGGAGTACATGGTATACATAGGCAGATTAAATCTGGATTTTTTTAGTGTGTGAAAAGATTTTTTCCCCCCGGATGTAATTGGGTGAAGTTCCTGACTACAACACCAGGTGAAGTTGTGAAGTTTGTCTTTTTTTTGTTCCCACACCATAAATTTAGCAAAGAAATGTCCACAACATTCTTGTTGCTGCACTCATGTATGTGCTTGAAGTTCGAAAACATTTTCTACTTACTAAGGTACATTAAGCAGAATATCTATAACATGCGGACCCACATTTGCAACCTTTATTACTGGCTAAAGTACATTTAATGAAGCATACATAACCACATTTGCTGAAGTTTATTACTGCTAATGTGCATTTAGCAGAAAACTAAACACACATAACCACATTTGCATCCCATTTGCACACTTCCCTCCAACCCAAACAAGCAATGAAAGTTAACAAAAATTTTTTGAAACTAGTTATAATTAGTAAATACCAGCATATTAGTATGAAAAATGTTACGATCAACGCAGACTAAAAGGATGAATCCAGAATCTTTGAGTCAAGACAGTATAGCCAATTGCTACTGGTTGAAAGCAAGCCCCTGAATGCTCACACCAGAGAAAATACAACCCGCTAGAGAAGAAAGGCCCAAGTCGATCTTGTAAGGATAACAAGATTAGTCTCACATGCAGATGAGAGCAACAGCAAAAAACTCTGCTGCTAAGAATGTTCTGCCAAACAGAGTTCAAGCAGAAACTTTTAAAGCAAAATATTGTCATAAGTGACGCAATACATACAGTAAAAACCCACGCAGCTGATTGGATGGACCCGATACAGCTGCTGCCTTTATTCATATGGGATGGTAGTTTATTGGTCCCAGCCCAGTCCGTCCGTCTTCCATCACGTGGGTGCTGCAGGGATCATCTTCTTCTCATGTCAAAGGTCAGAAAACAAATGAATTATACTCCAACTATACAGCTTGTTTATCACTCATAATGTGCACTTGGCAGACCTTAAGATGGACACACAGCAGGTTCTGGGGTACTCTAACCTTCACACACACATTTCACTCCCTTCCTCCCTCCGGGCAATTTGGCTCCAAAGCATCTGCCCTAGATTTGAGCTATAATTCATCCCTCCCAGCACCTTGCAATACAAATCACATGATTGTCGATTCAACAATACACCCTGTCTATCCTCTTTGAACATTTCAGGACTTGTTACTTTGGGGTAGGTGGTCAAAGGGCACTGTGTGTCATAGAATTCGGGATACTAGGGTTTAGTCAGTTATACAGGCTATAACTCATGGTCACTCAGGAATGGGCTGGGTCGTACTTTGGCCAAAGTGAGATAACATGCGCTGGCCTCTGATCGCGGTCTTGTGGGGCACATTCCTCTTGGGTGAAAGACACATCTTTGCAACACTTTCAAGAACAATGAACAAATACTGTGGCGGGTGGGGGTGTGAACTGTCCTCATGGGAGCTCGGGCCGAATCAAGATTTCTGTGGCCTCATTGGTTTGGGCCTAGTGCATGCAATGCCGCCTTTCCCGTGCAAACCTTCCCTTCTACCTATAATTGTTAATATCGATGCAAATAGCAATGCTGCCCGTGCCTTGGGCCACAGCATATGGTAACACTATAATTGGTTTTATTAGCATGGGGTCCTGCTGGACGGGAAGGCGTCCCTTTCAATGACCCCTTCTCCCCTGGCTCATGCCAGCACCTCAAATGCATCTCGCCTTATTTTAAAGTGCCTGGGGTGGCTGCCCCTTCCCAACACGGTCACAAGAGAAAAACAGGAAGTGGAAGTGGCGTAGCGTGCTGTCGCTATCATTCTTTTTGACCTGAAAGTAATTGGTTTGCATGAAATAATTTCAGAAAATAAGTTGACCTGTTGTAACATTATGATAAAATTCAGAAGACCTTGACAAGGCAACCCACACTGGATTCACCTGTGAATGTGACATACAAAAGTAGAGCAGTTACCCACAGAACAGTTGGTGTGGTATGAATAGGGAAAGAAGCCACTCTTAAATTCAGGGAGACCCGGGGCTCCTCAGTGCTATCAAGACAAGTGATAGTAGTCACAGATGGTGAAAGAAGGATAGGATGGGAATAGTCATTAACATGCAAATGATACCAGCACCATACATGGTATGCCATGGTTAAAAACACATTGGTTTGATCATTGTCAATTTGGTTAACACTTTTTCATTGAATCAACCAGTTACACACTAATAAAATGCATATTACACAGCCCCTCTAGTGGCTGTGTAGTTATGGTTAAATTGCTAATCCCATAGGAAGGGCACTTTTCGAGTGTCTTTTAACTTCCCTCCCCCTGGACGAATTCTCACCAAACTTTGCAAAAAAAGTATATGGCCCACTCTGTATTTGTTTGCAAATTATAGTGAGGTTTGGTTCGGGGGGGGGGGGGCAAAGTTATAGGCGGGGTCCCAAAATTTATTTTTTCCCCATAGACATAATGGGAATAAACTTTGCGCACACCTACAGCTCAAACCGCTGGACGGATTTCCACCAAATTGTATGTGAAGTTTGTGAAGTTTTGGCTAGGCTATGAAGTTAAGATTGTAGAGTTTGTAATAGGACTGCGTTATAAGATACCTTTGGAAGTAAATATTTTGGATTGTGGTGTATGATTGTGTATATTTTCTTTGAGATCTAATGGTAAATAAACTACTTTGCCACAAATGCCTTTCACTAATTTAGAGGGAGGTAATTTTGCTTTTTTTGATGAAGGCGTACTGACAGCGTGGTGGCGAACAGAAGCAAAATTAAATTTTGAGAAGTGTGTTGGTGTGCAGATTGCTTGGGGGGGTTTGGGGAGTAAGAGATGGGTCAAATACTGTATTTGTTTAGGTGGCAGGTGCCCCTGATGTGTTCTCCATGTCCGCGGTCATAGCAGTTGTCCATGGATATAATCAATGCACTACTTGCTATTTGACTTGCTAGTTGGTTTTGGGTTGTTAGTAGAGGATTGATTGTAATTAATATCCCCTATAAGGAACCCACATACCATAGTCAAAATGTTTTGTATTATAGGTATGCTATGCAACACACACACATGGTTTGGTACTTCAGCGGAGGTACTTTTAAACTTTAGTATTTCTTTTTTGTATGTGTTTACTAGAAGGGTGCTATTTGTACAGTAGTTGGTAGTTTGTGGTGAAGCTAATGCATTTTCTAAGTGGCTTTCACTTCCAAAATATTTTCTCTAGATATGCTCTATTTCTTCGAGTAGTTGTTTGACTGTACCATGTAGAAGATTGTTATTTAAATTGACTAGTGCTAAATCAGGACTTTTAGCATAGTAGAGTTTATGGACCAGATTTTTATAGTTGCATGATGTGTTGATATCATTTTGATATGATGGAAGGTGGTTTTGCAAATAGGTCCTGAAATGCAGGCTAATGAATATGCTTGTAGTCTTGTGAATTTGCGCACTGGACAGGCATCCATATTCTGTAGTATTTTCAGAATAACAGCAACAACTACTATAAAACTTCCCAAGATTTCTACTTGCAGATTCATGCACCTCCACATGCATGAACACAAAGTACATGAATTAATATTTTTTGCACAGTACATCATACATGCCAACATTCCGATCCACTTGGAAGGGAAATTTCCTCCAAAAAATTGGGAGACAACACTTGTGTGTTACGCTCACCTGGCTCCCACAGGGGCGTCGGTCGGACCCGGATAGCTGCGGTCTCCACCCACGTGATGCGTAGTGCAGCGATGACTGACTGGATCTGCCCTCCTAATCTTGTCTGCTTAACCCGTAGAAATATTCTCCTCATATTCTTGAAAGATGAGCTCTCCATCCTGCGTGGATTTGCAGGGGCGCGTCGATTCCAGTTACTTCACTGGTTTGAAGCTCGGGAGAGTTCCGCAGCGTATTGACTCTGAGGTTCCTGGTGAGGACCAGTAAGTATTAAGTTCATAGAGTTCAATATGTCCGATGTTCACTCTTGTTCCCCCCTTCCTTTCTTGTCTTGCAGCTGGCTCGTGAAAAGATGCTCTTGTGGCAGCTGGTGGTGCTCAGGTAAGAGTCTGTATTACCTAGCGCTGTCCGGTAAATGTTGCACGAGGAAAACGTGTTGTTTTGTCTCTCTTTACAGATGCGGCACGTGAAAATATGGAGAGTCACAAAAGGTTGCCTCCGGTGGTAAATCAGGTAAGTCTATGCTGGTAAGAATTATATTTGTTGGTTCCCTCGGCTCACCTTGTGGTTTTCTTTTGTCTTCTAGGTGCCGAAGTTCGGCAAAGAAATGATGGAGGCAGCGTAGACCCGAAGGATGCTGTGAAGACTGGTGAGTATGGCGCGGCGCTGCAGCTGGAGGTGTGGCGTGTGCAGAAATGATGTTCTTTACAGGTCCGGAGACAAGATGGATCCAGAATCAGGTGTGGAATAAAAATAAGTTCGTTTTCTAACCTTGTCCCTTTCTTTCCTCTTTGTTTTAGCTGCTCCGGATTCGAGGCGGGCGTGGCAGAAGACTGGATGCAGGCTGCAGGCACGGTGAGTGTTACGCTGCTGGATGCAGAATAACACGAAGCATGTGTTGCTGGTCGGGTGTGGTTTAAATAGCCTCAAAAGTAGTCCCAGGTAAGAAGTCCCTAGAACCACACCCGAGTAAAAAATAGTCCCTGTAGAAAAATAGTCCCTTTCGGGCTTCATGTTGGATTGGAGTCATTTGCAGCATGGTCTGCCTGAGGTAAGTAATGACTATGAGCCTGGCGCCTTAGGCGCCAGGACTGATTCCTACTATGAGCCTGGCGCCTAAAGTGCCAGGACTGAACCCAGATAGCCCCTAGCCGGGGCTGCTGAGGTTTTTTGTAAATGTCTAGATGCCTGCTCCCGGGGCTGATGGGCTTGGTCCGGGTGCCTGGGGGTAGGCATCATGACATTGTGTCATAAGAATGCATTGGGCAAAGATGTATTTTCAGTGGGAGAACGTGAAAATAATAACAATATTTTTCAAGGAAAAATCAGGAGGATCCCGCTGAAATCAGGAGGATGAATGCCAAGAAGAGGAAGAAGTTCAAGCACAACTAAATGAAGACACTCCTGAGGGCAGTGCACCTTCTGTTACAGGAATCCAAGAACCATTGGAGATCCACTCATAGTAAATGAAGCAGAATTAGCCATGACTGAAATAGAACACAACAGTACATGTATCAGTATAAGAAATCAAATAAAAACAGCTCAAATCACAACTCAATGATGATCAACTTAGCATTTTCCTAGAAGTGATAAAGACATTGAACATGGTTTGCAGCATGAAAGTAAAACTTGTAGCTGTCAAAATTATAAATCTGTACTCCTCTATGTAAGTGGTGGAACCAGTTCAGGCAAAACATTCTTAATAAAAAATAATCAGCAAATTCCTCCAAACGTTAACAAACAACAAGCTTTCAGCTCTTGTAACAGCCCCCACAGGTTTAGCTGCCTACAATATAGGAGGTGTTACTTTACACTGACTGCTGCTCCTGCCAGTAGAACACCAAAACAAATTAGAGTACTACAAACTATCAACAGAAGCTGGCACTGAACTATGCAGAATTCTGAAACAAATGAATATGCTCCTACAGCCATACCACCAGCACCTTTGAAAAGCAAAACACATACACCATTAGAATTCTTCCTACTGGTATCTAACTACATCCATAGGGCTACAATGTTGTTTGTGAAATGGAAAACAGTTTCAATAAGCCAACAGATGTACATTTCCTACATGCTTGATAATGCTATACATATTTTTTCCCCAATGACCCAATGATTATGCAAACAGAAACAACAACTGTACAAAACACACACTAATGTTGTTTCACCCATAGTACTTAAAATGTACTGATTCTGAGGGTCTACAATGTTTAGTCGCTAACCTGTAAAACTATCAACAGTTAGAATACGTCAACTGGCATCTAACTGCGCCAATAATACTGCAATATTAGTTTCCAATAGTGAAAGAATTTAAATCCACCAACAGGAACGAAACTGCTTAAAAACATACCCATACAAACTATACAACTATCAACAGTTGGAATATGCCGACTGGTATCTAACTTCATTCATAATACTGCAATATTTCTTTCCAATAGTGAAAGAGTTAAAATCCACCAGCAGGAATGAAAGTGATTCAAAAAATACCCTGCAAATCTGTAAAACTATCAACAGTTAGAATATGGCAACTGGTATTTAACTGCATCCATAATACTGAAATATTAGTTTCCAATAGTGAAAAAGTTAAAATCCACCAACAAGAATGAAAGTGCTTCAAAACATATCCTTCAAAACTGTAAAACTATGAACAGTCAGAATATGCCAACTGGTAAACTGGTATTTAACTACACCCATAGTACTGCATTATTACTATCCAATAGTGAACAAGTTAAAATCCACCAACAGGAATTAAAGTGCCTCAAAGCATATCCTTCAAAACTGTAAAACTATCAACAGTTAGACTACTCCAACTGGTATCTAACCAACCTCACCCATAGTACTGCAATATTAGTTTACAATAGTACAATACTTAGAATGCACCAACAGGAATCAAACTACATCAAAGCATACTCTTCAAAACTGCAAAACTATTAACAGTTAGAATACGCAACTGGTAACTACAGCCATACCACCAGCACTTTTGAAAAGCAAAACACATAAACCATTACAATTCTTCCTACTGCAACAGTGCTTGTAACACCAAATGCACTTATTTGTGTACCTTAAACATTCCTTTAAATACTCCACACTTCAAACAAACATAGTGTGACACATAACTTCAAATAAATGTACTAGGTTTTCTTTAATCCCACGTGGATTTTTTTCCCACAGACCCAATGATTATGCAACCAAACACAGCAACTGTGCAAAACGCACAGTAATGTTGTTTGAAGCATAGTACTTGGAATGTACTAATTATGAAGGTCTAAAAAGGACATGAATATGTGCAATTGTGTGCAACGTGACATTGTGAAGTACCTTACCTAACATATTATGCTGTTTTTTTTTCACAGAGAAGGAAGCAAAGATTTTTCCTGCATTACCATGTACAACAAAGTCAATCTGTGCCTGCAAAGGTCAATGAAAAGTACAATTTCCACTTCAATGGTATTGTATCACTGTGTTCCAAAAAGTATACACATGCTTCTTTCCAATGACTGAATTCCATTTCTGTACACATATTATTACATATTATAACAATGCTTGCGGCAAGTGGGCAGATTCTTGGGTTCTGGCCAGTCCCTACGGCATGCAGCCATGCACCCAAGAGTCTAGGGACTGGCCACAAACACCACAGCATAATACGGCCATGCACCCAAGAATCTGGCCACTGGCCATAACAACACACAACAACTTGCCCTTAACTTCTCAATTTAAACTCCATCTGCAGATATCAAAGTAGACCGCCAACCCTATTTTTCACCAATGGCAATATCACCATATCATCCAGACTCCACTCCCCTACTCTAAGAAGCCCTCTAGAAGTCACCAAATAAGCCCAAACATATTTCTCCAACTGCCCACCAAACACTACCTACTACAATAGTTGTGGGTACATTCTTGGTTGCATGGCAGTATGATACTGCAATAGTTGTGCCAGTGCCTAGATTCTTGGGTGCATGGCCTATTCTTAACCTATGCAAACAGCCTCATATCATCTACATTCCACTCCCAAACCCTAATGGAGCCTCCATGCATTCACCCAAGGCCCTGTCCACAGACTAACACAGTGTCCGTGGACTGCTGTGCCCCGCACGCTCTTCTTCCACCTAAACAAACACTTGATATCAACCATCTTTCGCTCCACCACCCTTTCCATCCCCTCTTCCCAACACCAAATCCCCAAAACATGTTTCCCAGCCCTGTTCCCCACTGCACTATCTGCAGACAGCCGCAACTATCCGCGGATAGAACATAACGGGCGTTGAGCAAACAGGGAAATGGGTCCACGGAGCGGACCCAGATATCACACATTTTTTGGGACCTACATTTTGCCTGTTTTAAAGAAAACTACTGGATGGATTACACCAAATTTACAAAAACACTCTTTCGGGACCAAGCCGCCACTCCTGCCGCACTCCTGCTGCAAATTTGGTGAAAATCCATCCAGTGGTTTGGTTTGTAGGCGTGAGCAAAATTTTGTTTCCATTGTGTCAATGGAAAAAATAAAATAATTGGGGACCCCCTATAACGTTGTCCCCCCTTAATGAAACCTCACCAACCTTGCGAAAAAAATCAGAGCGGGCCATATACTTTTTCTACAAAGTTTGGTTAAGAATTCGTCTAGAGGGAGCAAAGTTATAAGCTGCCCAAAATGTGCTCTTCCTATGAGTTGAGCAACTTAACCATAACTACACGTCCGCTACAGCAGGCCGTGTCATTTGTACAGAAGACTATTACATTGTCATGCTGTCACTATATAAGCATTCCATATGCTTCCAAGGATAAAACATTGAGGAACTTGTTTTAAGATAAAGTGCTACGTGCAAAACAAGAAAAATGTGTTCAGCATCAGTGAAAATTATCCCATTAGTCATTTAATGTTATAGCCATGGACAAAAGGAAAACACATTAACCTGTCATGGTAAAACCTCACCAGGTGTTACATTCATTTACTGGACTTCTTCAGGCTAGTTTGATTATCTGTTTGCATTACATTATAATCTAGCATCAGACTAACTACTTCCTGTAACACATCACTAGTCACATGGCTCACAATGTCCTTGCATTTTCATAGACATCACAGGTAGCGTCTAAGCCTAGTTCATTTTACATTGGTGCCTATTAGTCCTGTCATGTAAAAGCATGATGCAAGATAATTTACATATATCAACATTCTTATACAATTAAGTATAGAAAGTGCAGTTTTATCTAATCAATAGCACCATACAGAGCTAAAATGCAAGTGTGATATATATCTCAAACAGCTATATATACAATAACTTGATAGAAAAATGTTTAGCGACTGATTCACAGGATTACAGCTAATGAACATGGATCACTCAAGCTTAGGTCATTTTGATGGAAAGCAAAATACCTTTCTTTCCAATCATTCTGCCCAGTGTGCAAAATCGCTCAATGATCTAATTATTGAAGTCCACTATGCTAAGAAAAAGTAGCGATTCATAATGTCCATAAGACATAAGTGCATATTTTAGTTCAGAAACAAAAACAAGTCTTCATCCCCATTTAAGCCATTGGGTTTTTGAGTTCACATTTTCATTGTAAGTCTTGATTCTAATTCATGTAGTGCAAGTTCTCGAATTCCCTTTTCTGATGTGTTCGGGACTATGAGCAAGTGCTAAAAATTGCATGCATTTGATATCTTTTTAATGTTCAGAAAAATGCATCATTAGTGGAAACTAGTGTCTATGTTTTTATGGCATTGTAATGCTGTAGAATTTGTATTTCAAAGGTCGAATAGTTGACCCACTGTATTTTAAACCCCATGGACATTCAATCAAATACGGTACAATTTTGCTTAAACACTTTATGGTGTGTTTGATGTTACATGTCTTACCATTAGTGTTTTTAAACTTATTGCCAGTCCAAACATGTTTACACATCCTGCATTAATTAAACATGTAATAACCATTCTTATTTTGTCTCTGTGAAAATCAATCTATATCACTAGTTTGATTTCTAGGTAAACTAGGTCCTACAATTTCTTTCAAGGAAGGAGTTTTGGAAAAGGTTAACTGAGAAGTCCTCAAGACTTTATTGAATTCCTTGTCACTGAGGAGAATTGGCCAGTGTTTAGATAAGATAGCTTTTACGGATTGAGCCTGATTGGTAAATGTAGTTATAAACCTGATAGTACTTTTCTCAGTGTCCTTAGGTTGAAAATTTAATAGGTCAGTTCGTATTGTGTCATTCGGTTTCTGATAGTCTTTATCAATGACCTATGATTATAACCTCTTGTTAAGAACCAATTACCTGTTATCATAGTTTCTTCCTTGAAATCCTGTCCTTTGGAGCAATTCTGTTTAGCTCTAAGAAATTCACCAAAGGGGATACTCTTAATGAGAGATCTAGGATGATAGCTGTTAGCATGGAGCAACACATTTAATTACCTTAGCTTTCTACAAAGAGTAGATACCAGATTATTTTGGATGATTTGAAATCTGACATCTAAAAAATCAATTTGTTACAGCTGCTGGTTATAATAAATCTTAGATTCATTGTATTATCGTTCAGACATTCTATATATTTATTTAGTGTCTCTTCTGAGCCATTCCAGAATATGAATAAATCATAAATAAAAAGATACCATACAACAATATGATCAAGATATTCATCATATTTCTCAGACCATGCAGTAGTTTGTTTCCACCAGCCCACTTATAGATTAGCATATGCCAGTGCCATACAGGAGTGCCTGACAGTACCACAGGTTTGTCTACAATGACTACATTCAAACAGAAAAATATTATGCTCAAGGCAAAAATGTAACATTGTGAGGGGCATATTTTGCATTCGCGAACTGTGCTGAAAGTTCACGACTGTTGCAGTAAAGAACTTAAAAAAATGTTACACTTGTTTTAGAAATGAAAGGTCATCTGCGCAGGAGAGGCATGGTAAGGATGGGGTTTAATATGTCTAGAAAAGGCCAAAGTCCAGTGTTTTGTATTCTGCAAAGTATGCAAACATACCAGATGTTCGGGTACATTGCTGTGATGTTTGCGAACTTGACAAATGTTCCAGGACGTTCATGCATTACAGGGTCAGTGTTTACGACCATGTAGTTATGTTTACATTTGCTTTCCCATAGGAAGAACAGTTCCTGGGCAGGGTATAACTTTGGTGCCGTTTGACAAATCTGCATAAAACTTTGCAAAGAAAGTATAAGCCCAAAACATAGGTAAAATAAAATTGTGAAATCTCGGTTCACTCCGAGGACTCGGATAAAAAAGGTGTAAAGGCGCTGATTGATCAAAGGAGCTCCTGCAACAAACACCTTGTTGGATTTGCAAACTGTGGCCATAGTCACAGTAAATAAATATTATAAAAACCAATATTACACTTGTCTAAGAATTAAAATAATCTCTGGTGAGGATGGGATGAAAAGGTCCAGAAAAAGCCAAAAATCTGCTATTATATCTTATCTGAAGTCCATTAACATTTCGGATGTCCTAGGACATTGCTGTGATGTTCGCTAACTTGACAATCATTTGAGAACATTGATGCATATATTATAAGGTCCACAATTGTGGCCATGTAGTTACGGTTATATTGTCTCTCACATAGGAAAAGCAGTTTTCGGGTGGTCTGGTGCTGTTTGACAAATCTGCACAACATTTTGCACAAGTATAGACCCAATTATGAATTCTTTTGTGAAGTTTTGTGTGGATTTGTCAAGGGGCGTAAAAGTTGGTGATCCCAAATGTTTTGAAATTCGGATAGACTTGAATGGGAATTGTTGGACAGATTTGCATGACACTCTTTGAGAAGCGTCGGCCTGGTCTGGAAAGTGTGCTTTTGCAAATTTGGTGTAAATCCATCCAGTAGATTTCTTAAAGGTGACCACGTTGTAGGTAAGACAAATATTAGTGATCTCTCTGTCCATTACGCTGACTCACTTCCTGGTTCATTGTCTGCGGATGCCCACATTTGCGCCAGAATCATGGAGAACCGTGCAGTCTTTGCGCACAACAAAATGGTCGCCTGACCTGCAACCCACCAGTGTGAGGGACCGGAAGCGCCATGGGTAAAAGGCGGTGCCCAATGAAAAACAGCAGGGCCTGTTGGCTCAAAAAGCGCTTTGAAATCACCTTTGTTTCTCTGAAATGCAAGCTAAAAATGCCTATTTTAAACATTGCAAGATATTCAAAAATCTCAATGAACACCAGCAGACATTTGGCAGAATGTAGTCTTGTGTGCATACAAAATCTGGAAAGAGAAAGAGCCCAAAACAATGTTTATAACAAAACTGGCTGAGCTGTGGATGTCAGCAGCTGAAGTGAAATTGGACTGAAAGACACTAAAATCTAAATGTTTAAAATAAATGAGTGACCTACTGTTGAGTGTCACATAGTTTGCAACTGTTAAATGTCATAGTTTTGAACTTAGAATCAGCGTTCTAGCTGCATGTGTAAAAATTGTAAGTTTGATTTGGATGAAGAAAAACTGGGAACCAAAGTGACATTTAGCTGAAGCCTGGCTTAAGAGAGTGAATTCTGCCCAGCAACTACCCCCGACAGGAGTTGAAACTTGATCAGCAGCTTTGTTCCCAGGCCTGGCTGCATTCTGCTGCCCCTGCCAAAAGGAGATGACACCTCTCTGATTGAATTAGGGGAGTGGCACCTGGGGACTACAGGAAACTAAACAAAGCACTGTCTTTGGCCCAGGCAAATGTTAAATTAGGGGGGTCGTAAATGGCTTCCTCTTGGAAGGAAAAGGGGAGGGGCACTGCATCTGTGAGCAAGCTGAGCTTGGGGGAAGTGGACTAACCAGAAATTCCACCATGTGCTTTGGAAAACCACACCCCTTTGGGGCCAGAGCATAATTTTAAAAAGATGGATAATTCATAGTGCGGACTTGTAAAAACTATATAAATAATATCATCATTCTTGTGATTTTTCTGTGCACATTTTTTTTTGAAAATCAATTTTATTAAGTTTCCTTGGTGCATAACGAGGTTACATTCTTGCATTGCATTTATTAATGTGAGTTAACATAAAGAGAAAACCAGACGAAACACACCCCATGCCCCCCCCCCTCCCTCTCCCTCCCCCCACCCCCCTTCAGTTCGCGCTTACATAGCCTTGATAAACACTTGCACAACGGGCTCTCTTAATGATGGAGGCGTCAATACAATATGCGTGTGGCACGCCAAAGTCATATGGGCCAAACGAGTTCAGTTCTCAGCCGGGTCCTTGGCCCATGGTCCCACATCCGTGGGGAGGAGGGGAATCCCTCAGCTCAGTCTTCAGGACCTAGACCACTCGGCCGTACTTATCAAAGAAGGGGAGCCAAATTTCCTCGATACTGGACTTAGACTCATCGAGCAGGTGTGTGAGGAACTCCATGTCGTAGATGGCCCTTACTTTGGTCACCCAGGTTTTTTCCCCTGGCATTCTCGGGTGTTTCCATTTCTGCGCTAGACAGCATCTAGCTGCTACCAGCATCACCTGGAGCATGTGATCATGAGTGTTACCCCGGTCCTCTTCGTTACTAATCCCGAAGAGGAAGAGCCACGGGCAGGATACTCGTTCTATCCCATCTACCCCTTTGATCCAGGTCCGCACCTTGTCCCAGTATTTCTGGACCACTGGGCATCCCCACCACATGTGGATATAGTCACCTCTCTCTGTCCTACATTTCCAACAGTGTGGGTCATATCCTGGACGCATTTTGGCTATTCTTTGCGGGGGGTAGTGCCATCTATGTAATATCTTGAGGGCCTGATGGCGATATTGGAGGGAGGATGTGGATCGATTGGCCCGTCTACACATCTCTGTCCATCTCTCGTCATCAATTTCCTCGCCCAGGTCCCTACCCCATTGTATGCGTGCTGGTGGCGGGTCTCGGGGGATGGAGAACAGAAAGAGCTTGTATAGGCGGGAGATTATCCCCTTGGAGCCCCTTGCGGTCAGAAGGAGTTTTTCAAAGTCTGTGAGTTCCCTCCTGAGGGTATCACCCCAAGATGGTTCCGTGAGGGCACCCTTAAGCTGAAGATATCGGAACGGGGAAAGCGTGCCTATTCCCAGGGCTTCCTCAAGGTCCTTCAAGGGGAGGAAGGAGCCCCCCACCCACAACTGGCCGGTCCTACTAAGGCCCGCCTCGAACCATGTCTGGTAGGCTGCTGGTTCCGCTATTTTGGCCAGGAAAGGAGGGGCCCAGATGCAGCTCAAGGGGGAGGGCCATGTCGTGAGCCATCTATAGTAACCTCCCTCTCTCCACAGGGACCACAGTACTCTTAGAATCGGGTGGTTCAAGACTGATCTGGGGATCGTTCTCCTTGGGACCCAGAGCCATTCCTCTAGTGTGACGGGCGCCAGGGGCCTATTGTCCATGGCTACCCACTGTTTTTTCGGTCCCGGTGAGAAGTGATCGACCAGGATCCTCAACTGGGAAGCCCTATAATACGTCTCGAGATCAGGGTAGCCCACCCCTCCATCTTCCTTGGTCCTAGTCAGAACCTCGTATGAAATCCTGTGTTTTTTGCCCTGCCAGAGGAATCTAAGGAGGATGCGTTTTGTCTCGTCAAAAAAGGCCTTGGGGACTTGGACCGGGAGCATTTGAAAGAGAAACAGAAATTTTGGGAGGATAACCATTTTTATAAGGTTAAGGCGTGCCATCCATGAGAGACCCGTTCCCGCCCACCTTTCTATGTCTCTCCTGATTGCTGACCAGAGGGGGGGGAAGTTGGCCCCATACAGGTCCTCAAGGTTACGTGTGATTTGGACTCCCAAGTAACGGAACCCCTCATCGCTCCGCTTGAAGGGGAGACCCTCCACAAAGGTCACCTCCGTGTCTGGCAGGTTCCCACCCATGAATGCGACCGATTTGTCCAAATTAACCTTATACCCCGATAGTTCTCCATATCTTGCGAGGCCCTGCAGAACCCGAGGGATTGTTTGGGACGGTCTGGTGACATAGAGCAGGGCGTCATCCGCAAAGAGGCAGATCTTGCAGTGCATATCCCCCATCTGTACACCACTGATGTCCGCATCATTGCGGATCGAGATTGCCCACGGTTCCATCACCAATGCGTAGATTAACGGAGACAGGGGGCATCCCTGCCTCGTGCCACGTTCAAGGGGGAATTCCCTAGACTCAATCCCGTTAGCCACCACTCTGGCCGAGGGGGAGGAGTAGAGCGCGGATATCCATCCCAACCACCTTGGACCCATCCCCACTGACAAGAGAACCTCCCTCATGAAAGCCCAGCTGACCCTGTCAAAGGCCTTCTCCGCGTCAAGAGCCAGTAGGAGAGCGCCTTCATTCCTGGCCTCAGTCGTGGCCAATACATGGAGGGTCTTCCTTAAATTATCGGAACCCTGTCTATTGAGGACGAATCCCGCCTGATCAGGATGTATCAGGCGTGGGAGGGAGTTTTCCAATCTGGAGGCCAGGATCCTAGCAAAGATCTTGGCATCTAAGTTGAGAAGTGAAATGGGTCTGTAAGACCCACAAGCTGCCCGGTCTTTACCAGGTTTAGGTATGACGGTGATGAGGGCCTGTAGGAAAGTCGGGGGGATCGTGTCGTTGCCTCTAATTTGGTTGAACAATTTGGTCAGGGGCTTCACTAAGGTGGACTGGGTCTGTTTATAGAAATCCGCTGTGTAGCCGTCAAGGCCAGGAGCCTTTCCGGCCTTCAGTCTCTTGATGGCTCCCTCCACCTCCTCTTCTGAAATTTCCCCCTCGAGGGCCTCCAAGTCCTGGTCGGTCAGTTTGGGGAGGGGGTGTTCTGCCAGGTAGGAGGCAATGTCCTCCCGAGATTCGCCCGCTTGCCTAGAATAGAGTTTGCTGTAGTACTCAGCAAAGCATTCCGTCACTTCATGCCGGTTCCCATGAACCCTGCCCTCTTCGTCGGTCAACCGGGTAATCCCTCTCTCCACTCTACACCCCCTCGACCTCTGAGCCAGCAGAGTGCCTACCCTGTCGCCCTGTTCGTAGTATCTCTGTTTGGTATATCGCATCCTCTTAACCACCTCCCCTATGAGAACCGTATGGAGCTCCTGTCTTTTGCCCTGCATCTCGTCCAATAGTGCCCTCCGGTCCACTCCCGGGACTCCCAGTCTGGCCCGCAAGATCTGCAGCTCCCCTCGGAGTCTGCTCTCGATCAGGCCCCTCTCTCTTTTACGCCTCGAGCCCTCCGCTATGAGGAGGCCTCTGAAGGTGGCCTTCCCCGCTTCCCATACCATGGACATGTCCGTCTCCCCCGTGTCATTTGTCTCGAAGTAGGCCAGCATTTCCTGCTTCATGAACTCACGGAATACTGGATCCCTAAGGAGCGTGTCGTTGCACCGCCATCGAGCCGATCTCGGGGCGATGGGCAGGGACCAGTTAGCTATAAGTAGTTCATGGTCCGACCACGTTATGGTCTCGACTTTTGGTTGGGTCATCGCCCCATCTCCCTCCTCTGAGGCCAACAGAAGGTCGATTCTGGTGTAGGTGCAGTGCGGGGGAGAAAAGAATGTGTAACCACCCTGGGCCGGGTACGCCTTGCGCCAAACATCTACCCAGTAGTGATCCTTCAAGAGGTTCTGCAAGGCCAGGTTATCCCTCGTGATCCCCTTGGGTACCCCACCTCTGGCGGACCACCAGTCCAGTTGGGGGTCGGCTATGAGATTAAAATCACCCCCGAGAATCATGGCCCCCTCGGCCCATTCATCCATGACACCAAAGATCCGTGTGAGGAACTCCACCTGGCCCGTGTTGGGCGCGTATACGGTGGCGAGAGTAACTCGCTGCCCCTCGCAAAGCCCCTTGACACCCAGAAATCGACCCCCAAACCCCCTCTTGGTTTCCACCCCCGTTAGTTGGAGAGCCCTTCCCAGGAGAATGCCCACCCCCTCCTTCTTCGAGGTCGGGTGTGAAGCCCAATAGTTGCTACCGATGTCTTTCCCCTTGATTCTGGATTCCCTCCCGCGCTTATAATGTGTTTCCTGTAGAAATAGGACCGTCAGGTGTTGTTTTCGGAACATGTTGCCCGTGAGGGATCTTTTATTTTGAGAGTTTAGACCCTTGACATTTAACGTGCCCACCTTCCCTTCAATCGTTGTCATCATACCGTGTGCGTATTCTGAACCCCTCGTGGTGATTGAATTTTAGTGCCCCTTGCCAAGCGTATTCTTGCGGTCTGAACTGAATTTCCCCCTGAGTCCCCCAAACTACCCCGTTATCCCCCCCATCCCCTCCCCCCTTGCAACTGACCCCCCTCCCCGTGTCTTCCCTCCCCCCTCCCCACCCTTGTACCTTGAGGCGTCCGTCCACTCTCCCCAACATGTGTTGGGGCCGGTCAACGAACCACCAAGGACTCCAACCCCAGCCCCGGGGTTTTCGTGTGTCTGGAGAGTCCCAGATCGCAAGTCCGATTCAGGTCGGCCCCTGCAGGCCTTCGGTGCACTTAACCGAGACAAAAACCAGAGACCCCGCCCGGGCCCTCAACCCACAACCAGAAACCCAAACGCGGGGCAACACAAATAAACAGTTAACTTTTTAACATAATGGTCTGCCGACCCAAGGTCCGGTGGGCCAAACGCGACACCGCCGCGGTGTCCGTTCAAGGCAGTTCGTGGGCCCGGGGCCTCCTGCGTCCGTACCCTGAATCGTCTCTCACCTCATGATTTTCTCTCCTTCCAATCGAACGTCATTTTCATGAGTCAGTGTGATTTTCCGGGTTCATCGACGGGTGTCTGGTTTTCCGAAACTTTCGGGCCCCCTTGACCTTAGATTTCCCACTGTGATTTCCTGGGCCGTCGGGACCCCTAGGGGGGTCCCGTGGTCCTCCCTCCTGGGCGCCCGAATGGCCCGCCTGGTCGTTCACCAGATCGTCCGTGGCTCTTCGTATGTCCTCCTCCGACACCAGGTGGTGTTTCTCACCTAGCCACTCAAACTCCAAATAGAAGGGGTGACCCCACCGATATCGGACTCCTTTTCCCTGCAACCATCTTGTGAGTGTGCCGCATTTCCTCCTCATTGACAGGGTTAGGGCCGAGAGGTCTTGGAAGATGGATACCTTTGAATCACCGTACTGTATGGTGCCAAGATGTCTCGCCTTTTCCAGGATTCTGATCCTGTCCCTGTAGTAGTGCAGCCGAACCAGAACCGAGCGTGGGCCTCTGCCTCCCCCCCCCGCTCGGTGCACCCTGTCGAAGTTGGTCGCCCCCACGTCTTCCGTTCCCAGGGCGATCCTCACGATATCGTGCACTTTGCCTTCAAGTCCTTGTACGGATTCGCCCTCAGATTCCATCAGGCCAAAGATTCGAAGGTTGTTCCTCCTCTCCCTATTTTCCATGTCGTCAACCTTGAACCGAAGCTCTTCCTCGCGCCTTTCCATGTCTCGGAGTCTCATGTCCATTTGGGTTTCGAGGAGTGTCGCCGAGAGTTGGTTATTCTCGACGCCCTCCACGCGGTCTTCTAGGGTGGCGACCTTGGTGGTGAGGTCGGCCAGTTTGGCCCCCATGTCTGTCCTCATACCTCGTATCTCCTCCAGAATCGTTTGGATGTTGTTCTGGATAGCCCCCAGATCCGGGGGTGGGACGGTGGGGCTACCGGCGGCCATGGTCCTTTCTTTGGGAACAAACTGATATTTCAGCAAGTTCTCTCTCCAGTTCATGAGGGGTTCGTGTCGGCCAGTTTACGACGGACGCCGCCTTTCTCCGGGTCAGGCCGGGCCTCGGGCACCAGAGGCGCCGGGCGTGCGTTCCCTGTGTGGGTGGACGGTTTTCTTCAAGTCGGAGGATGCCCAGGGGAGGAAGCGCCGCGGGCTCACCCTCTCGGGCCTATTCGTGGGAGGCGCGGCTCGTGCTGTCTCCTGCGCCACTCCGCGCCAGGTCGTGGGGGAGGGGCAGCCGATATCGCCTTGGTCCGTGTAACTCCGCACAGGAGCGTCGGATCGGAACCAAAGTTGGACCCAGGTGGGGGCCACAGGCTTCCACGTCTTTTGGGGGGGGTCGCGTAGTATATGGGACCCTCGTTTCGCCGATAAATCGTGATTCACCCGGGGCTGGGTGCGGAGCTCGACGTTCAGGCGTCCATCCTGCCCGCGCCCCCTGGTGGCCTCCTCTGTGCACATTTTAAGAGGTGTTAGGACTCTGTGGTATGTTCTTGGGGATAGTAGCGGAAAAAAGGTTGCTACTCCAAATGTATGCATGTTAAAAATCTGACACTTTATCATCTGAAACCCATATCCCTGGTGCACATTTGTGTAAAATCTGGAAAGGTTTGGAGGTCGTTATCTGGATGAAAAGGGCAGAATTCTGTCATAAGTGGACACAACATCTTACAAAGACAGGGATCAGATGGTTTGGTGCTACAGAAAATATGTTAACTGGACATATAATATTAGAGAAATGGTACATAGATAAATATGTATTTGGATCAGAAATAGATTTGTGTGCAACTTGACAAGGGGAGGATCCTCTGACCATAAACCTACCTCATCACTCTGACTCACAACCCAGTTCCCCCAATCAAGGGAGAGAGGAGGAACTGGCCAATGATAAGTTGAAAGGGTTGAGCATGCAGAATGTGCCGACCCACCCACTTTCTAAACACATAAAAGGAGACTGTGCAGGACAGGTAGAGACATTCAATTTCCATTTCCTTTCGGAGCACGCTGACAGACGACTTCACATCCAGAGACTCCAGACTTTAAATCCATCAATCTCCAGAGACCAGAGATCCAGAGAGACCAGAGATCCAGTGAGACCAGAACTGTGCAGTGTTGAGAGCTGACCCAAATCGCTGTGCGCAGAACCAGTACCCAGTGGCGAGAGAACCGCAGCCAATCCTGACCCGATCCGTGACGAAGTCGCATTCCTGTCCAAATATAGTGTGAGTACTCAGCCAGAACTGTGCAAAACCAATCTCTTAGTTTAAAATAATCTAATTCAAACTATTTTAACCTATTGAGAACTGCATCATAGAAATCGTGTCCCTTCTTTTGATTCAAAGCTGCAAAACTGTCATCTGTCATTTCGAAACTTTAAAATTTAATTTCTGAAAAACTACCTTCACAAAATCGTCTGTATCTCCGGAACGAAATTTAACTTTCATCTTAAAGCTAAGATTCTAAGCTTTCCAACGAGCCTAAAACCGTCTTTCTACTCCTTATACTTCCTCCGTAATTGCGCTCGACGCAAGCAACTAAATTGCCGCAATTTGACATTTTGCTTCATTCCAGCCACCTGTAAAAACATTTATCTTTTGCTTCCATCACGGAATTCTGTTTTCAACTTGATAACCATCCCTGAATAATTGATAGGGCTGGCCTGAACTGATTTAAAGTATCTCTCACTCACCCTGAACCTCCTATAGGGAATTAAATGCAATTTGAGTATATTTTTCGCTTCATTGCCACCACATTTAAAAGGATTTTGCCTGTGTTTAAAATCATACCTGTTTTCCTCTAAGCTCGCTGGGGGGAACTGGAACTTTGTATTGCATTTGTGTGTATTCCTGAGAATTGTGTGTGTTACTTCCATCTCCTTACATTGCATAGGGGGGGAGTGAATTGTCAAAGAAAAAGTGATCACATTATCTTTTGCTGAAATCATATCAAGTTTATTTCTGTACTGCCTTTTATTCATCTTTGCATCTCCTTGAAACCATAAAGCATTCTCTGATACCTTATTCCCCTGTTCCTAGTCATAAGTCACCAGAACTGTGCTATTGTAGGATTACCCATTGCTGATTACTGCTCATATTCACAAGTCTGATATCAATTATTAATTTATTATAAAAGTGTGATATATATATATATATATATATATATTGTTTGATTCTCAAATAAACCTTTTAAATTTGCAAAACAAACTTACTTCTTGGCTCAGTGGGGTCAGGGGGATTCTAAGAGAGGGGTGTTATATAAGGGTTGTCATCCAGAGTACACAAACTGGACATAAAAATATATAAATAAGGGCATCCCAGAACAGGCACTGACTTAGTGGGATTGCTTGATTGGAGTCATTTAACAAAGTGGGGGCTCGTAGCCGGGGATTCTGGATTAGATCTATCACTTGTGCAGATTAATACAGTGTGCTAACTGACAGAATATATAAATTCTGTCGGATCACCACGCTGTGTTACACTGTAAAAACACCCCTCAAAGGAACGCTCTAAGGAAACGGTCTGTTTTGCAAAATAAAATACAAACTTCTGTAAGTCAGGAAGGAAATCAAGTTCCAGAATGACGACCTTGGTAGATATGAAGATAGCTAGGAAGCACCTCTTACATAAACTGTTTGTGAGAGGTGAATGGTCTGAACAGGACCAAAATGTATGGTTGCAGGCGATCACATAACAGGTCACTACAACTGGGTCAGATATGTGGAGAGATCAGGGTCCCTTACATGTGGCCCTGAGTGAACTATATATAGCTCAGGCAGAGTTTGATGAAGAGCGCCAGAAAGCTGGTGCCCTTCAACGACAGAGGGACGACCTGGCGGCACAGATGCAGGCTCTTACTCAGGAAAGGGATACCTTAGGCCAGGAAGTCTGCCACTTAAAAAGGAAAATGGAAGAAAATCACCTGGCCCTCCAGGGGCTGGGTGACCTCCAAAAAGAGCATCAGAACTTGTTAGAGCACACCAGGAGGGTGGAAGATGCTCTGGCAAGAAAGGAGCAGGCCAGTAGGGATGGGACTCAGGAGGTAACCCTCCTACAGCAAAGACTGGCCCAGTATTCCAGGACCAATCAGGAGGCACAGAGAGAGAATGAGGCTCTCTGTCAGCACAATGATAGGCTCCAGCAACAGGTAGCCATGCAGGAGAGACTAATAGAGTCTAGTAAGGCCTTAACTGAGGAACTGGAAGCGCAGGCTCTTGCATTGCAACAGGGAGCAGGGGCTGATAGAGATGAAGTTCGCTGGGAAAGGGAAACACCTGAGCATAACCTCAGGAGCCCTAGTACCAGAGGCCTTCATCTCTCCCAGTCCTTGGACTCTGCCACCCCCATGTCCCCTGGCGCACATGAGCACAGGGCCATAGGGAGGGCAGATTACTATCTGGCCAAAAGTATGGGGTTCATAGGCCAGTATCTCCCAGGAATGGATGGGCGGGCATCCGGGCATGGGCACCTAAGCACAGTGCCATTTAGTGGGGAACCCCAGGAGAGTAGGCCCACTAAGGGCATCCTGAAAACCTCTGCCCAGTTAGGTCAGTGGGGGGGTACCCAGCAAATTCTGGTAGCAAGGAGGGATCTGAAGACTCCTCTGAGCGTCACAGGACACAGGAGACCAGGTCCCCACATTCTGCCAGCCATTCCCAGGCTCCCAGAATCCGGGAAAACCTGGAAGATCAGACGGGCACCTCAGGGAGCAGTGCTTCTGAGTCGGAGGATGAATGGACCAGGGTTACCCGAACAAAAAAGGCCAATAAGGCAAAAAAGGGCCTTGCTTAAGGACCCCTTAAAACAGATTAAGGCAATCAGGAGTGTCATCACGCCTTATCACAAGAACTCCAAGCATTCTGTGTGGGAACACTTGGAGCTCTTTGAGCAAATGATGGAGACCTTCCATTTGAAGGACTGCAGTAGCTGCATCCAGTACGTCAAATGGACATTCTCCCCAGAATACTCCAGTTTCTTTGTGGGGCTGGAGGACCAAAACCATTCAAGATGGTCCACGTATAGGGCGGCCATCATGAAACATTTTTCTGTTCACCGGAATCCCCAAGAGGCTCGCAAGGCAGCCTACAATTTGCAATGTGGGGAGGATCAGGCCCCACAAGAATTCGTGCAAGAATTGAAGCATGCCTTTGCGCAGACCACCAGAAGGGTGCGCATGGACAGCAGAGAATTCATCAACACATTTTTCCATGCACTCCCCAAATACATAATGACCCAGCTCGTGAGAGATTTTCACGAGAAAAGATCTTTAGACTGGGTCATTGAGCAAGCCACTCGCATTTACGAGGTGCAGAAACCGGTGGAAAATAAGAGTCAGCCCAAAAACCCCAAAACCAACAGCACCCCTGCTGCTGCCAAGGTGGCAGAGGTAAAGGTTGCCCCCGTTTTAGATATGGAGATGGGGGGTCCTAAAAACCTGCCTGCACCAAATAATTCACAGCCCAGAAGGCCCTCGGGCCAGTCACAGACAGGGAGTCAAGCAGGTAGTCCCACAAATGGGGTCCCCCGCTCCCCTGACTATGTAAGTCCCCGCTATAAGGGAAACAGACCAATCCTGGGTTATGTGTGGACTCCTCCGGCCCAAGGGGGGGGATCCAACCAAGCGCCCAACCCAGGGAACTTCCCTCCCCACTTCCCACAGGAGGGCAGAAATTCACCAAATCCTGGGCAGAACTTGTTCCCCAGGTATCCACCCAACTTCCAGCCCCAAAATCATCCATCCTTCTTTCCCCACTTTCCTGAGCCCAGACTACCTAATCCGGGAGAGGGGAGGCCAAGGGTGGAGGGGTACCCAAGTCTTCCCAACCCAGGGTACTACCAGTAAAGGGATAGCCACCCTTCCCGGGATCAGCCCAGGGGAGAAAACAGAACCCCGTATCAGCCTGAGCGGGTTTCCCAACTTGAGCGCCAGGTCCAAAATATGGCCCGGGATCTGGGTCACATACTGAGGGCTCAACAGAACCCTCAGATGAGCATGCCACCACAGAATGCCCAAAACTCTGGGCCTGGTGCTCCAGAACAATGACGGGGGCAGCACCCTGATAACCCACCGGTTCCCAGGGAGGAGGCACAAGGGGAAGGGGGCTGTAAAGCCTTGGAGGAAGCTTCCTTCCCAACTTGTAAACAGCCCCTGGAAAACCAGGAACCGGAAACAAAATCTCCTACCCCTGAAAGTCTGCCACCCAAGGAGCAAAGAGGAGGTAGGAGAAACAAAGGACCCAAACAGACCCATTTTGTGGAGGAGGTACATGTCTTCCAATTTGAGGGAGAGGGATCATCTGAGGATCCTGGGAAAAGTATTTCTCCTTCAGAGATGGGGGAACTCCTCCCAAGGAAAAATGGGTCCCAAGGGATTCCAACCTAGGCTGGGTAGATGTGGGGATTGAGCTGTCGCAGCCCATCATTCTATCCCAGAACCAACAAGACCGAAAACCCCTGGTTCAAACCCATCCAGGTGACTGCCTCCAAAAAGGGGGGGGGCATCCCAGAACTGGAACCAGGGGAACCAAAAACCGCATCAATATCCAGTTGCAAACTTGTTCTTTCAGATTCCCATGACTCTCCACATAATTCTGCCCAAATCTCTTCTCTCTCAATGTCCAAAACCAGAAAGTTAGCCCTCCAGTTGTCCAAAAATGTGCATTATCTGTGCTCCCTTGAGGAGAAGGAGGGAAGATATTATGCCCCGGTACAAGTACAGGGGCAGGGTACAATTGTGGCACTGGTGAACACTGGATCCCAAGCTACCCTTCTGTCCAGAAGGGCCTTTGATGCACTAAATGTAGGAAGCAGGAGAATTAACGTATTCCTCTCACCTCTCTTCCTGGACAACTGCAGAACTTTGACAGGAAGGAAATTCGCATCGAGGGGACTGCAGATTTAGACATCAAAATTGGGCGACACAAGGTGAAACACCCAGTCATAGTAGTGACTCCAGAGGACACCCCTTGTTTACTAGGGAATGACCTCCTGTGAAGGTTGTCACCTCTAATAGATTGCATAAACAAGGTCCTCTGGACCCAGACTAGCCGACCAATAAAATTAAAACAGAGTGTCAACAATATTAGTTTAAACGGCACCTGCCACATGGTTGAACAAAAATCTGACCAAGTAGAATTTCACTTCCAGAACAACCAAATTCCAGATGTGACAGTAATAGCAGTAGGACAACAGACTGGTGATGGGGGGTCCTCTCTATTTCTGAAAATCAAGCTTCCTTCCAGTTTAAGGTGGCATTCCACACTGGAGGGAAACACCCTGAAATTCTTTACTAATTCACAATCAGACATTCCCACTCCAATAGTCCAGAAAGATGTGAAATCAGCTCAGAGCCTGGCTGATGTTCAGCAAATTGGAGAGCAGTTGTTCATCCCTGTTCAGTTAAATGATGGGAAGGACTCTGTTCTCGCCCAAGTGTGTGTGAACAACGGTAAGAGCTTCATCAGCGAAGCCATGTTCCGCCAACTGCCAAAAGATCCAGCCATTCCCACATTCAAACTGATCGACAAATGGGAAATGGAGCTGGAAGCACCTAATTCCAAACATCTCCTGCCAAGCAGGTGTATGCTCAAAATCTCCATTGGCAACAAGAGCATAGTCCATAATTGTTAGGTCGTGCGAGACATCACTGCCGCCTTTTACTTAGGCAGTGACATTTTCAATCGCTTTGCCATTAGTTTGGACCTAATAAACTTCAAATCTTGGTCCCGATTAGCGGATAATCCCATGGGCTTTGATGATCCAGAAAAAGCATTTAGGTCAGCTCAAATGCTACCTTATGCAGTTGAAATTCAGATTAAGGAGGAAGTCACCATCCCAGAAAGGACCCGACAATTCTCCTTGGAAGTGAAAGTTAAAAGAGGACAAAAATTTAAAAACCCTGATGCTTATATTCATCTAAATGCTTTCCTTCAACAGCAAAGGTTAGGGGTAAACCCAACAGCATTAGTCAACATAGAACATGGCACCATTCCAATAGAGGTGGATAACAGCGACTTAAAGAGTATTACTCTAGCCGCAGGCACCATTATTGGAATGGCGGTTGATGACTGACATTTCTCCATTGATGTAGGAAATGAACTGTTAGGACCAATCCCCAAGGACTGTTTTGACAGTGACAGTGATGACAATACAACACCAGACAGGATCTTTACCCGGCATGGGGGGGAAGTTCCTGGTGTACACTTCTTGCCCTTATGGTCAGGAAGACGTGACTTGTGACTTCAGAAGGGATGAGGTGATTTTCCAGGTCCATGAGGGCTGCCTTTCCCACCTGAGGCCTCCAGTCCAAATCAGCACTCTGACCAGAGACTTCTCCACCCAGCTGGAGGAGGCCGCTGAGTTAGCAAAACCAGAAGTCTTTCCAGGCTTCAGGCAGATGGTGGAAGAGAGAGTCAACCTAGCTGATGCCTGCGTGACTCTAGAACAGAAGCAAAAGTTGAAACAAGTTTTCTTGGATTTCCAAGATCTCTTCGCGGTAGACTCATATGACTGTGGTCCCACCGACATCCACACAACAACAATTCCCACGGACCCTGGCATGACTCCAGTGTTTGTGAAGCAATATTGCTTGCCTCTTCCATCCATGGAGTCCCTTACTGAAATAATTAAGAACCTTGAGTCCCGGGGAATAATCCGTCCAGTACACAGCACCTTCAATAATCCGGTGCTGGGAATATTGAAGCCAAACAGCCAGTGGAGACTCTGCACCGACCTTAGGGAGCTCAACAAACGGGTCCATACTTCCCGATGGCCTCTTCCCTAAATTGACCAAGGGCTGGCCCAGATCCAGGGTTCACAGGCATTCACTGCAATAGACCTGACCAATGGATACTGGACCGTGGCTGTCAGTAGGAAGGACCAATACAAACTGGCTTTTACCTTTGGGGGCCAGCAGTACACATGGACCCGGACTCCCTTCGGATACCTCAACTCCGGCTATATATTCAACATTTTCCTACACAGGGCCATGCCCAACCTTGGTGCGCGGGATAACCTGGCTTATGTAGATGATGTCCTCATCAAAAGTTCATCTGTGGAGGAATACATAGCGAAGATCCGTTATGTTCTGACACAGTTGAGGGCCGCTGGAGCAAAACTTTCCTTTCAGAAAGCACAGTGGTGTAGAACCTGTGTTAATTTCTTGGGGCATGAGATTACTCCTCAGGGTCTCTGTCCCCAGGAAAAGAAAGTGGAGGCACTTCAGAAATTAAAAGACCCCACAACTCCGAGGGAACTAAGGAGCCTCCTTGGACTGACTAATTACAGCAGAAAGTTCATTGAGGGATACTCAGAGATCACTAGACCCCTGATTCATCTTTTGAAGGGGGAGGGGTCAAGTGGGAATGGCGTCCAGAACAATCCGAGGCAGTAAGACAACTCAAAAGAAGCCTCTCACAAGCGCCTTGCCTAGCTTACCCTCTCAGAAACAAGGAGTTCTTCCTGGAGACAGGGTTCTCTAAAACGTGCTTGACGACAGTATTATACCAAAAGCATGACAAGGACAATAAAGTAATCTCCTATGCGAGCAAAACTTTATCCTCTGTGGAGAAAAAATTCAACGATTGTGAGAAGGCACTCCTGGCAACGGTGTGGGCATTGAAGAATTACCGCCCGTTCATCCAGGGGGAACAGATCATAGTGGAGACTACACATCAGCCTCTGCAATACCTCCAAAGTGACAGAATCCGGGCCGGAAATGTGAATAATTCCCAAATTACTTCCTGGATTCTGTCAATGCAAGGCTTTCCTGTGGAGGTCATATATGGCCAAAACAAGAAGAGTCCCCTCGCGCAAGGTCTGGCTGACTTGCATGATTGTGCCAGACAAAACTGTCTCGAGGACGAAAGTCTAAAAATCAAGGACAACATGGAGGCATACCTTAATTCCCCAAACAAAGTCTTTGAAGAAGACAAGTGTGAGGGAATGCCCACTGTCTATGTGGATGGATGCTCTTACCATGTTGACAACAACGGGGAAAAAGAACTTGTGGCAGGCGTAGGGAATGCATGGGTGAATGAACCCCCAGAACCCTCCGCTGGGTGCAAAATTGGTCCCCGAAGTAGTCAGGTAGCAGAGTTGATGGCTGTGCATCAAGCCATCATCACTGCTGTCCAACATCAACTCCACGAACTGGTCATAATCACAGATTTGGATTATGTACGGAACGGGTACTTGGAGCACCTGGTTAATTGGAAAACCAGAGGCATGTTATGTGCTAATAACAAACCCTTGAAACATGGGAAGTTAATCCAAAACATTGATGATCTGGTCACCTTGAATGGGATGACCATCTATTGGAAAAAGATCAAGGGTCATTGCAAAGTAGAGCGACCAGACAAAACTGGAAATGACTTAGCTGATCAGCTGGCCAAAACCGGGGCCATCCAAGAGGATCTAATAGAAATAGAGTCCCTGTTGGGGGAAATCCAGGACACAGCTATCACTAGGTCCCAGACAAATGCTCACAATGATCTTTCAACTGCACAATGGAGTAAGGAGACCCCTGATGCTGATTTAATTACGGCTCAAAAGGGGGATCCAATAATTGGTAAGTTTTACCAACACATTGAGGACCCTGAGAACTTTCCCCTGACGGATACCGATTACATTGGGAAGGATGACCTTAGAGTGTTGATGAAATGTTCAAAGATGTTCCGAATCCAAGACGGTTTGTTGGTAAGGCAATCCCAAGCTGGCCATGATCAGTGGGTGGTCCCTACCTCATTCCGAAGCCTGATGTTAAGTCACGCCCATGATGCAGCCACAGCCGGTCATAGGGGGTTTCACACAACACTTGAGATCTTGAGAGAGGTTGCATACTGGCCACACATGGGGCAGGACCTCGACCAATACTTGAAGGGGTGTCTGGTGTGTGCACAATTTCAGCCATCATCCCTCACACACCGTGCGCCTCTCCAAAAGAGGGGGATGACACTGCCATGGTCAGATTTGCAAATCGACTTCGTAGGCCCTGTGATTCGCTCGTCTAGAGGAAACAAGCACATCTTGACGGTCACATGCTTGTTTACCAAGTGGGTGGAATATCTCCCGGCCCCAAACTGCAAGGCAGAAACAGCAGCTGCCGTGATGATTAACCACATCTTTTCCCGTTTTGGTCTACCTGAAAGGATTGAGTCAGACAGAGGTAGCCATTTCACCAGCGAGGTAATGACAAAGATGTGGGAAATACTGGGGGTCAAAAGGAAGCTACACATTGCTTACCGGCCAGCTTCTTCTGGGGCATTAGAACGCTACAACCGGACCATTGTGAGCATCTTAAAAAAGTTTGTGGCAGATTCTGGGCCAAGTTGGAATATTCAATTACCTTTGGTCCTAATGGCCATCAGATCTACCCTTTCATCTGCAACTAAAATGTCACAGTTTGAGCTGATGACTTGACGCAAGATGGTGCTTCCCCAACATTTGCTCTACAGGACCCAAGAGCAGACATTGATAAATGCCTCCACAACTCATGAGTATGTGGAGAAATTAAGGAAACACCTTCAACATGCTTTTGCCTATGCTCAGCGGAATCTAGAAAGATCAGCTGATAGCATGAAGACCCATTACGATTTGAAAACTTCCAGGAAAGTATATAATGTGGGAGACCGGGTCTATCTATACAATTTCCAAAGAAACCAGGCCAAACAGCGAACATTTTTGCCCACATGGAAGGGACCCATTGAAATTATAGACAAGGTCTCCCCAGTTGCATACAAGATCCGCATCCCCAAAGGTAGCTTGGCGGAAGGGGAAGACAAGTGGGTCCATATAAATCAGCTAAAGTGTTGCCATCCCAGGCACACTCTGCAGCAACTGGAGGAGTCCTCTGCAATACCAGAGGGGACCGCTCCAGATTAATTCGGTTCCACCCTAAAATATTCCACATATAGCCTATAAAAGTCTATGATTCTTGAATATGTTCTTGCCTCCTGATTTAAAAAAATGTATATGTTCATGTTTTTGACTATAAAATGTATATGCCGCCCCACTATATCAATAGTGGGGGAGAAATGTCTAGGAATGTGTATTGCCGCTTTGCTTTATCATCCTAGGAGAGATGAAAACCGGAGACTGACCACGGAGGATGACCTGGAGACTGGGAGCAAAGATCCGAGGGGCCCGGGGTACCGCCCAATATTCCCATTAGGACAGGCGAAGAGAACCGATTGATCCAACCGGATGGAGGAAAAGATGCTGAACTGTGCCATCTGCGGAATTGGAAGAAGAGGATGCGGACATACCAACGCGTGGATCAAAACATCCTTTGCACCCGACTCCCCCTCGACTCAAAATCAAAGCGCAGTCGGGCGGGCGTCTTGTTGGGTGTCATGACCCACGTTTGGACTATTATGCTGCAACATTTGGTGCTGTGGGCTTAGGAAATCCAAGAGGGCGGAAAAGCCCAAATTTGCGCCAGAATCCTGGATAACCGCGCAGTCTTTGGGCACCACAAAATGGTCACCTGACCTGCCACCCACACCCACCAGTGTGAGCGTGAGGGACCGGAAGCGCCATGGGTAAAAGGCGGTGCCCAATGAAAAACAGCAGGGCCTGTTGGCTCAAAAAGCGCTTTGAAATCACCTTTGCTTCTCTGAAATGCAAGCTAAAAATGCCTATTTTAAACATTGCAATATATTCAAAAATCTCAATGAACACCAGCAGACATTTGGCAGAATGTAGTCTTGTGTGCATACAAAATCTGAAAAGAGAAACAGCCCAAAACAATGTTTATAACAAAACTGGCTGAGCTGTGGATGTCAGCAGCTGAAGTGAAATTGGACTGAAAGACACTAAAATCTAAATGTTTAAAATAAATGAGTGACCTACTGTTGAGTGTCACATAGTTTGCAACTGTTAAATGTCATAGTTTTGAACTTAGAATCAGCGTTCTAGCTGCATGTGTAAAAATGGTAAGTTTGATTTGGATGAAGAAAAACTGGGAACCAAAGTGACATTTAGCTGAAGCCTGGCTTAAGAGAGTGAACTCTGCCCGGCAACTACCCCCGACAGGAGTTGAAACTTGATCAGCAGCTGTGTTCCCAGGCCTGGCTGCATTCTGCTGCCCCTGCCAAAAGGAGATGACACCTCTCTGATTGAATTAGGGGAGTGGCACCTGGGGACTACAGGAAACTAAACAAAGCACTGTCCTTGGCCCAGGCAAATGTTAAATTAGAGGGGTCGTAAATGGCTTCCTCTTGGAAGGAAACTGGATGGGCTCTGCATCTGTGAGCAAGCTGAGCTTGGGGTAAGTGGACTAACCAGAAATTCCACCATTTGCTTTGGAAAACCACACCCCTTTGGGGCCAGAGCATAATTTTAAAAAGATGGATAATTCATAGTGCGGACTTGTAAAAATTATATAAATAATATCATCATTCTTGTGATTTTTCTGTGCACATTTTAAGAGGTGTTAGGACTCTGTGGTATGTTCTTGGGGATAGTAGCGGAAAAAAGGTTGTTACTCCAAATGTATGCATGTTAAAAATCTGACACTTTATCATCTGAAACCCATATTCATGGTGCACATTTGTGTAAAATCTGGAAAGGTTTAGAGGTCGTTATCTGGATGAAAAGGGCAGAATTCTGTTATATGTGGACACAACATCTTATAAAGACAGGGATCGGATGGTTTGGTGCTACAGAAAATATGTTAACTGGACATATAATATTAGAAAAATGGTACATAGATAAATATGTATTTGGATCAGAAATAGATTTGTGTGCAATTTGACAAGGGGAGGATCATCTGACCATAAACCTACCTCATCACTCTGACTCACAACCCAGTTCTCCCAATCAAGGGAGAGAGGAGGAACTGGCCAATGATAAGTTGAGAGGGTTGGGCATGCAGAATGAGCCGACCCACCCACTTTCTAAACACATAAAAGGAGACTGTGCAGGACAGGTAGAGGCATTCAATTTCCATTTCCTTGCGGAGCTCGCTGACAGACGACTTCACATCTAGAGACTCCAGACTTTAAATCCATCAATCTCCAGAGACCAGAGATCCAGAGAGACCAGAGATCCAGAGAGACCAGAACTGTGCAGTGCTGAGAGCTGACCCAAATCACTGTGCGCAGAACCAGTAACCAGTGGTGAGAGAACCGCAGCCAATCCTGACCCGATCCATGACGAAGTCACATTCCTGTCCAAATATAGTGTGAGTACTCAGCCAGAACTGTGCAAAACCAATCTCTTAGTTTAAAATAATCTAATTCAAACTATTTTAACCTATTGAGAACTGCATCATAGAAATCGTTTCCCTTCTTTTGATTCAAAGCTGCAAAACTGTCATCTGTCATTTTAAAATTTCATTTCTAAAAAACTACCTTCACAAAATCGTCCATATCTCCGGAACCGTTTTTTCCTAGGAAAAAAATGTAACTTTCATCTTAAAGCTAAGATTATAAGCTTTCTACTCCTTATACTTCCCCCGCAATTGAACTCGAAGTACGTGACTAAATTGCCGCGATTTGACATTTTGCTTCATTCCAGCCACGTGTAAAAACATTTTTCTTTTGCTTCCATCACAGAATTCTGTTTTCAACTTGATAACCATCCCTGAATCATTGATAGGGCTGGCCTCAACTGATGTAAAGTATCTCTCACTAACCCTGAACCTCCTATAGAGAATTAAAAGCAATTTGAGTATATTTTTCACTTCATTGCCACCACATTTAAAAGGATTTTGCCTACGTTTAAAATCATACCTGTTTTCCTCTAAGCTCGCTGGTGGGAACTGGAACTTTGTTTTGCATTTGTGTGTTTTCCTGAGAATTGTGTGTGTTACTTCCATCTCCTTACATTGCATAGGGGGGAGTGAATTGTCAAAGAAAAAGTGATCACATTATCTTTTGCTGAAATCATATCAAGTTTATTTCTGTACTGCCTTTTATTCATCTTTGCATCTCCTTGAAACCATAAAGCATTCTCTGATACCTTATTCCCCTGTTCCTAGTCATAAGTCACCAGAACTGTGCTATTATAGGATTACCTATTGCTGATTACTGCTCATATTCACAAGTGTGATATCAAATATTAATATATTTATATATATATATTGTTTGATTCTCACGAACTGGACATACAAATATATAAATAAGGGCATCCCAGACCAGGCACTGACTTAGTGGGATTGCTTGATTGGAGTCATTTAACAATGCAGATAAGCAAATTGGGAGGTCGTTATGTGGTCGGATTGTGGCCGATGAGGCCGGTATTTTGCGTGTCTTGTTTAATTAGCCAGGATTTAGCTTTACTTTTGAAGAAATTAAAAGAAGGTTCTGATCTAAGATGGTTGGGAAGTGAATTCCACAATTTGGAGGCAAGGACCAGAAAGCTGGTCCCACTAGATTTCTGAAGCATGAATCTGGGTAAGGATAGGCAATTAGTTTGTGCCACTCTCTGAGGACTGCCAGAAGTGTGAGGTATGAACATACGCACCAGATAGTTGGGAGCCTGGTTGGCAAGACACTTATGGGTAAGAGCATGTGATTTGAGGGAGACTCTTTGGGCTACTGAGAGCTAGTGTAGGCTACGTCTAGTGTCTGATAGGTGCTGATTCCTAGGAATGTTTAGTGCTGCCCTGATGGCGTTATTTTGAGTGACCTGAAGCTTGCAAAGATTTCGTTGGTTAGTTCCATTACAATATAATAGTCGAGTTTCGATATAATAAGGGTTCTAGCAAGGGTGATGCAGTTTGGTGTGGTGAGGAAGGGGCGAAAGGCTGTGATGAGTTTGCAAGTGTAGGCGGATGCTGAGATTACAGCATTAGTTTGTCTGGCAAGTGATAGGGTAGAATCAAGATAAATGCCTACATTTGTGGTATTGTTGGACACTTTTATGGTATTGCCATCGATGAAGAAGGATTTAAAGATGGGATCAAGTCTACTGAGTTGGTGGTGGGAACCCAATAGGGGGAGCTCTTTCTTATCGTCCTTAAAACAGAGCTCATGTTGAGCCATCGAAGCCTGAATGACCAAGTAGACATCATTTAAGGCTTTAGTGTCCCGGAGTGATATCTTGTGATAGGGATGAGTATTTGGGTGTCATCCGAATAACGTTACGCTCACCTGGTATCCACAGGGATGCCACCCAGCTGGGTTACTCGCTGGTATGCTTCTCAGCTTTGCCCTGATGTGGTCTGCGGGGAAGGTTCTGCCTTGTGGTAGAATTAGGCGTACTCTCTGTCCTGCCTTCTTTGCAGGGGCGCGTTGTCTTTCATGGGGGAGTGCGGTCCAGTTACTTCACTGATGCCGGCCCGTTTGATATTGTTCAGGTAGGTCTTATTGCTGTTCTTTAGTTTTGTTGCTATCCTGCATGCCTTTCTTTGTTTAAAATGTCTCTTTTTTCTCCCTTAGATATGCAGAGCTTCAGCGCGGCAAACTGGCTTGGTTGAGCCCCGCTGGTAAATGATGGCGCATTAAGAGCACTATGATGCGGTAAGCGCTATGTGCAGCGCTGAAAAGTCTTGCCTTTGCTAACCTGTGTTTTCCTTCCTTGTAGGTCGCGGTGTTCTTCAGCGCAAGTGGAATTTCCGGAGAGGTGCCAGCCGAGAGGCGACTAGCCAGGTAAGCCTTTAGAGCAGTATGTAATTTGTAAATGTCTCTACAGCTTTCTTTATTGTTGCCCCTGTCTTCCTCTTTCAGGTCGTTCTGTCCGGGAGGCGTGCAGATTCGAGGAAGCTGTTCTCAGTAGCTGCGAGTGTTTAAAGATGAAGTCTGCAGGTAAGATGCTGCTGCTAATGATGTTCCTTTTGTCTCCTTGCAGGTTCTGCTTCTCCGAGGTTCGAGGGAATAGCTGGACACGGTGAGCATCACGTTGCAAGCTGCAAAGTAACACGAAGCATGTTCTGCAGTCAGGGTGCGGTTTACATAGCCTAGGTAAAGTAGTACCAGGGAAAGTAGTTCCAGGCCTGCCACACCCAAAACACTAGACCGCATAGCTTGGTTCTTAGGGTACCAAGCTATGTGGATGCCTCCATGTTGGCTGACAATACAATAAAGTAGTTCCCAAGCACATTGTTGTTCATGGTGTATGAGCCTGGCGCCTGACTCCACCTGGTCAATGGGTTTGCCAGAGGGGGTTTTGGGCGATGGTCGTGACACATAATTAGTGTAGGTGACACTCAGATAGTCAAGAATATCAAAGAGAGGTTTTGTGAACACATTGTAGAGTGTGGGTGAGACGCAGGATCCTTGGGGGACCCCGCAAGGGACTGGAGAGGGTTCAGCTGATGCAGACGGGGTGAAGACCCTCATGGATCTCTTGGCCAGGAAGGAGATAATCCACATGGTAGCTTTGTCAGAGAAATGGGCTGCTAATTTTAGATGTCGGCATAGAATTTGGTGGTTGACCAGGTCAAATACTGCCAATAAGTCAAGTAATAGCAGGAGGGCCAGTTTGCCGTTGTCTTTTAAATCCTCAATTTGGGTTTATAAATCAATGAGGGCAGTTTCAGTTCCGTGTCTTTGTCCGAAGCCGGATTGTCTGATACCTAGTAGTTTGTTGGTTTCTAAATAGTCCTGGATCTGCAAGTAGGCAGCTCGGTTCAGAATCCTTAGCAGAAAGGGGATGGTGGTGATGAGTCTATAATTGATGGGTATGCTAGGGTCTAAGGAGGGTTTTTTAAGTAGATGGATGAACCATGTGTCCTTGGGGTTATTAGGGACTATACCTGAGATAAATGAGGAGTTTATAAAGGCAGTAATAAATGGGGCTAGTTTGTGGGGGGCCTCCCTGATGATGGGCGCAGGACATGAATCACCCTGACAGTTGGAGGGTTTGAGTTTTCTTATAATGTCTTCAATCTCAGGGATAGTTAGAGGTGAGAAGCTTAACGGTTTCAGATTGTGAGGTATGCAGGTCAGTCTGTAGGCTGTTTTTTTGTGTTAATTTTGGATTGAAGTGTAACGATTTTGTCAAGGAGCAATTTTTGAATATTAGAGCACCATAAACTGTCTTTGCTACAGGTGTCTGGAGAAGTGGAAGGTGATTCAAGTTCTTTAATTATCTTAAAGAGCTGTTTCGTATTAGGTTCTGCTTGCGTGATACTTGTTATAGGTCTGTTTTTTGGCTTGAAAGATTGCCTCTTTTTAGTTGAGGGAGGCAATAGTGAGACTGTCTTTATTGGCATCGGAAGGATGACTTTTCCAGCGAGCTTGCATGTTCCTCTTTTCTTTGCACAACACTCTCAGTTGTGGCTTGAACCAAGAATTGAGATGTGAACGCGGTTTAGGTTTCCTCAGTTTGATGGGGGCAATGGAGTTCATGGATTTGAGCATGATGAGGTTGTATGTATCGACTAAGGCTGTGGGCTGTAGATGACAGTGAGGCATTGTGTAATATGGGACAGATGAGAGGGAGGAGTTTCTCTCTCATTATGTCCCTTTTAATTCTAGTGCATATAGCACGTGCAATGTTCTGACCATGACATTGGTCGTTGGCTAAGATATTGAATGAGATTATGTAGTGGTCACATCAGGCGCACAGTGAGTTAGCCACTATGTTAATGGTGCAGTTCAGGTCTGCCAGCCAATCAAGAGTTCTCCCTTTGTTGTGGGTAGGTTCGAAGATATGGTTGGAAAAGCCTGTTACGGTATTAGCAATGTCTAGTGCTTCGAGGTTGTTGGGGTCATGAAGACCAAGATTAAAGTCACCTAGTAAGATAATTTGCAAATTAGTCTTGGTGTTATCAGCCAGGATGGATGTAATATCTGCAAAGGTAGTGATGGGACGTGGGGGCCTGTAGATAAGATGCAGAATGGCGGATTGGTTAGGTGAAATAAGTAACTTTACTGTCAGTAACTCCACAGAGGCAATTTGTAGATTGGGGATAACTCTGAGACCGAGGGATGTTTTTATGAATGATGGCAACACCACCGCCTTTAGATTGGTTAGTGTTGTGGTCACATCTAATGATGGCATAACCACTGGGTAAGGCAAGGGAAAGTAAGGGACCTGATGCTGCATGTAACCAGGTCTCAATGATGGCAATAAAGTCTAGATCATGCAATGTGATAAAGTCAGCAATGTCCAGTGCATGCGCAGGGAGGGACCTGGCATTGACAAGGTCGCCTTTGATCATAGGCTCTGTGGAAGTGGGAGTTTTGAGCGAAGTGTTGATAGTAGTGTCTATGGGAGAGGTGTTAGTAAGGCCTAGGGCCTTAAGGCTGTGTGAGTTGGTGGCTGTGGTGCTTGTGGATTTCGAGGTAGAGTTGAGAGAGTGAGCATGACGGGATGCACAAATGAATCTGGAGCCTAGTCTGGTGTTCCTAAGGAACTCAGAGCAGGGCTTATTGAGGGTGGGTTTGGCTGCGAAGTGTTCCAGTCATAAGGCAGGCAAATTCAGGTAAGGATTATTATGTGGGGGGCGTGAATGTAGACATGGTACTAGTGCTGTGCAGCAGGCCGTCCAACAAAAGAAGGGAAGGAAAGGGGGCTCTTAGGTGTGGTGACTTGGAACCACTAAGGGAGCTGGCAGTGCTCAGGCTGGCAGTGCTCAGCTTAGTGTATCATCTGCGTAGTTGTAGCATGTTTGTTTGTGTTTTTTGATGAGATTGATTAGCAGTGTCATGTAGATGTTGAAGAATAGCAGTGATAGCAATGAACCTTGGGGTACTCTGCAGGTGGTGGCCCGTGGTGCAGATTGGAATTTTTTTAACCAAACTTTTTCTGTGCTTTCCGAGAGGAAATATTTGGTCCAGATCAGTGCTGTGTCAGTAAGCCCTATTTATTCCAGTCTTTTTTTTTTAAGATGCTGTGGTTGACTATCACAGGCAGCTGAGAGATCCAGTAATATCAGTGCTGATTTGGTGGAGTCTGCTTTCTTCTTTAGATTGTCCCATATTGAGACTAGTGCTGTCTCAGTTTCTCTGAAGGATCTGAAGCCCACGTGGGCCTGGTCCATTACATGGTTATTTTCAATGTGCTCCAGTAATCGTTCATAAACATAGGTTTAAAATAGTTTTGCCGGGTATGGAATGTTTGAGATCGGTCTGTAGTTTGAGAGGTCTTCCACATCACCCATTGTGTCCTTAAGCAGAGGTTTGTTGTAGGCCATTTTGAATGCTATTGGTGCCCTCCCTGTTGTAAGTGATTTACTGAAGAGGTTTAGGTAATGGTGTTTCCTGTGAGAGGATGGATTTATATATGTATGGAGGGCAGGGGTCCATTGGGGAACCTTCCTTGTTACTCTTTTTTAACCAGGATTAGTTTTTCTCCTGACATCTGTTTGAAGCAGCACATTTTGTTTTCTTGTCCAGGGGCTAGTGGCAGTTGGTGCATTGTTTGGTTGATTGGTCTGCTTTGTATGACTCGGTGTATGTTGGTGATTTTGATCTTGAAGTGATCTGCAACATCGTTACATAGTTTTTGGGAGGGGACTGGTGAGTTGTTACATCCGGTGGGTTTCTAATATCATTTACGAAGTTGAATAACTCTTTTGTTGTTGTTGGCTTTTCTGATCCGGTCGTTCTAGTGCTTCTTTTTTGATTTGAGAATTTTGGATTTGTATAATCAAATTTGTAGTCGGTATTTTGCTCTTTTGTCTTAGTCGTAGTTTTTCCTCCAATCATGTTCTGGTTTATGGTTCGTTCTTTTCATTGTTTTTGGGTGGCGGGTGAACTATCAAGTGACCGCTTTCTTTCTTCAAGGTTTGATGCGCTTGTTCAGGCAGATGGTATCAAATGTTTCTGCAATCCATTTCTGTATCAGGTTTTGCTTTTCTGTCTGTTGCATCCAATGATATGGTCATTGGCCTTGTGGCTTCTAGTTGTTCTTCTAATTTACTGTTCCTGATGGTTTTCCAGTTCTTTTTCCAAATTGGTGGGTATTTTAGCATATTTGTGGATGGGTTTGATGATATTTGGATCCCAAAGGGGATGATGAGGTGGTCACTACATAGTATTTGGATGAGCAGTGCTGCTGTGATCAGGTTTTATTTGGTGAAGATTGCATCCAAGTTGTGTTCTGCTGTGTGTGTGTGTGTGTGTGACTCCTTTCACCATCTGTCAAAAGTTCATGATCTCGAGTTGGGGCGTTCTCTTCTTCAAACCATACGTCGTAGTCCATGAGAATCATCATTTGCTCATGTTTGATGGCTAGGTTAATGCTTTTATGAAGATGTCTGTGAAGGCGGCGTCATAGGTTTGAGGCCTATAGATGAGAATGAATGTAAGGTTTGATTGTGGTCCCTTGATTAATTGAAGGATGGGGGATTTGTAATTCTAGATGTTTAAAGTCTCTGCTGTTGTAATTTTTAGGTGTTCTTTTTAGGCTACTGCGAGTTCTCCCTTCTTTTTCTTTTTTCTGTTCGCCTTTTTACATTTTAAGTTATCAGCTGTGTAGTGTGACTTAGTAGTTTTCAGCTACCAAGGTTTCTGTGATGAATAGGATGTCGATTCCCCCGTCGCATAGTAGGTCTCAGAACTCGGTTGCATGTCAATTGATTTGTTCTGGTTTGCATGTTTGGGTAGTTTTTTTGGTGGTTTTCCTTATCGTCTTTGGGTTGTTGAGAGTGTTCAGTTATTTTTGGATATTGTTGGCGGTTTTCTTGGCATTTGGTGATGTATGGAGTGAAGATACAGCTTTTCTTGCAGTTGTTTCTGTCTTTTTCTTATGGGGTCCTGGTATCCTGCCGCTGTGTAGGGGCATCTTTTCTGTTGTTGCGGTCGTCGCAAGGTATGGTGTAAGGCACAATGATTTTAGTCTTGTTTTCGGGATGGCTCTTATTCCTGTGATGGTCATGGCTGTTCGTTCTGATGATGTTCTGGAGTTTGTTGGGTTAGGGGTCTGTTGTGGTTCCCTTTTGGATATCCTTTCGTGTTGCTTTCTCTCACATCGGCTGAGTCTCTGATGTGGCATGGTCTGGTCTTCTGGTATTTTTCAGGTTGCCCCACGGTTGCGAGTGGCTTCCCGTGATCTGGGGCTATTTGGGGGTTACAGGGACATAGGTCCTCCTGTATTAATTAGTCTGTGTTTCTGTCTGTCTTGTGGTTGTTTGCCTTGCTGGTTTGGGTTAGGTTCCTTTCAGTGGTGGTTTCCTAATTAGTTTTCTTTCCATGGGTAAAGTAAGGGGAGTTGAGAGTGACTGAGTTGGGTTGCTGGTTGGTTGTGGTCCCACACTGTTTGTGGCCTTGATGAGTTGGCTCGGGTGGTTGTGTGGAGGGATAGTAGATGATGGTCAGGACTTGGCAGGGGTCCTAGTTTCTTTTCTTGGAGTAGTTTTACCAACTAGACTGATACAGGGTTCTTTTTTACTTATGGTTGTTGAGGTTCCTGGCAGGATTGCTTACCTTTCTATAAGTGTTGAAAATGTGCTTCATGCCTTTTGCCTCGGCATGAAATATGGCCAACTAATGCAGTGAGTCTATATTCAAGTAGGGCTAAAACACAATTAGCCTAAGTGTGAGATATAGCTAACCGACGCAATCTGCCAACATGTGAGACATGACTGACTAACATAGTTGGTTTTAGGGCTGGAGCGCAATGCATCTAAGTGTGAGATAAAGCTAGATATGGCTAACTAAACACAATTAGTGTAAATACGAGATATGGCTAACTAGACACAATACGGCCAAATGAGAGACATGGTTAACTTAGCACAATCTGTCTAAATGTGAGGTAAGATTACTATATAGACTTTGGGGTGAATGCATCAGACAACCAGCTAATAGTGAATAAGATAGTATAGTAAAATATAAGACTGTGTTGGTCAGTTTAGTGAGGAGCAGAGATGGATGCACCCCCTCTGAACCTCACTTTCCTTGTCAGTAGCTGCTGGGTGATGGCTGCAGGACCCAAAGGCTAACAAAGGGAAACACAGACTGGAGCTGCTTCTTCTTCAGGAGCTGCCCTTTGCCTTTGGGCCCTTAGCTAAGGGCTGGCCCGGGAAGGCCTCACTGGAAGGGCCTCTGAAGTACAGCTGTTCCATTCACAGGTTGTCATTCCTGCGCCATGGGCGCATCCATTTACGCTCAATTTGGACTATATGTTTATCATTTATTTACAACACACTCTTGGATCTATCTATATTTACTTTGGAAACTTTATTTCCCATTTGCGAGACTTTGCTGCTTAATTATTATTTCCAACAAACTACGCATACCATAATGCACCTGGCTACAAGCATCGATTCCTGGCTGTTCCTATTGGTTATCAATGGAACTACACCCCCCAGAAGCCCTAGAGACTTGCCCTGCTTCCACCAGCCCAGGAACAGAAAGGGAGGTGGCCGATTGCCTGCAGGTGTGCTTAGCCAGGTGCAACCAATTAGCCTGCCTCTGTGCTGGGCTAGGCAGTATAAAGGCTGCTGCCTGCAGTGGCTCAGCCTCTTGCATCTGAGAGTTCTTCCTCCACCTTTTGCTTCTTTCTACGGATCTTGTATGCTGCTTACCTTCACTCCTGCTTGGACCCTGCCTTGTTGCTTGCTCCACCCTGCTGCCTCCAGCCATAGCCTTCCAGGCTCCCTGCCTCACAGCCCTGCTCCTCTGGGCTCTCCACACTGCAGCTGATCACGCTCTGCTGCCTTCCAGTCTCCGCCCTTGCCCTGCCGGGCTCTCCACATTGCAGCGGATCACGCTCTGCTGCCTTCCAGCCTTCGCCCTTGCCCTGCCGGGCTCTCCACACTGCAGCGGATCACGCTCTGCTGCCTTCCAGCCTTCGCCCTTGCCCTGCCGGGCTCTCCACACAGCAGCGGATCACGCTCTGCTGCCTTCCAGCCTTCGCCCTTGCCCTGCCGGGCTCTCCACACTGCAGCTGATCACGCTCTGCTGCCTTCCAGTCTCCGCCCTTGCCCTGCCGGGCTCTCCACATTGCAGCGGATCACGCTCTGCTGCCTTCCAGCCTTCGCCCTTGCCCTGCCGGGCTCTCCACATTAGAGCGGATCACACTCTGCTGCCTTCCAGCCTTCGCCCTTGCCCTGCCGGGCTCTCCACGTTGCAGCGGATCACGCTCTGCTGCCTTCCAGCCTTCGCCCTTGCCCAGCCGGGCTCTCCACATTGCAGCTGATCACGCTCTGCTGCCTTCCAGCCTCCGCCCTTGCCCTGCCGGGCTCTCCACATTGCAGCCGATCACGCTCTGCTGCCTTCCAGCCTCCGCCCTTGCCCTGCGTACCCTCTACATTGCAGCTGATCACGCTCTGCTGCTTTCCTGCCTCAGCCCTTGTCCTCTGGGCTCCCTGCCCTGCAGCCTGCCTCACTCCGGCTGCCTTCAGCCCTTGTCCTCTGGGGCTCCCTGCTCTGCAGCCTACCTCTCTCTGGCAACCTACAGCCCTTGTCCTCTGGGCCTTCCTACTTTGCAGCTTATCCCACTTCGCTGCCTACTACCTACCTTTTCCGCTGGGTTCTCGGCCTAGCAGCTCTCTACAGTCCTCTGCTACCTTCTACGTTCATCGGCCCTGTCCCTCAGGGTTCACTCCTTACTGCCCGGCCCTTACGGGATCCTTGCCGTGCAGTCTGCTTTACTCGGCTGCCCTAAGCCCTTTTCCTCTGGGTGTTCTCCCTTACAGTCCTACCCCTGTGGGCTTACTCATTGCTTTCCTGCTCCTCTGAGCTCTCAACCTTGTTCCTTACTGTCCTCTGCTATCCTATCCTGTTACACGACTTTCCTTTCATTTCCTTCTGCTAGTTTGCTATCACCTCATTTACTGGATTTGTCTGTAGTATCTTCTCTTGTACTGTTTGTAGACCCTTTTGTACAGAGCTTGTCTGTTGGTTCCCATCAGTCAACCTCTGCCCCTTCCCTTGTCCTGTTTCTACATTACAGACACCCAGAGCTGCTGTTCCAAGTCATGAGCAATCAGCGTGGGCCTCTGTTATAGCAAACTGTGCAGAAGGCTAGAGTATTTCCAAGGTTCGTGGAATACTCTTTTCCTATATCTGCATACACCCCAAGAGGGTATTCGTTCTGTATCTTTTCCCTTGCTACTCTTGCTTACTCTTCGTTCTCTTTCCTTTCCGCTGTGTGTGTTTTTATCTGTCCACTTTATTTGGCACAACCACCCAAACCCTTTCTGGGTGTCCTGTGCCACTCTTAATAGAGTGCCACTCCTGACACAGGTGTGGCACGAACCAATGAGAATCAAATGGGCAAAGACACATCTGACTGTTTTGGCCAATTGCAAGGGGTAGGCTTGGGAGAGTAAAACAGACAGAAACAAAGGACTACACCACAGATACTGCATACCCTACATGCAGACCAGCTCAGGAAACAGGGTGGGAGTCAACAAAAAAAACAAAATAAACCCCACAGAAAACCACAAACTATGATTGCAAAATACACACAAATGCCTTCACAAAGGCACCTAAAACAGGCCAAACATGGATTGAAATCAATGCAAAATTACTCACTGAGCATCAACCTGCCCCTAAAAATGCTTTTCAAGTTGTCTCCCTGCAGGATGCGTCTGGATTATAGTCAGGAAGGCAAGGGGAAATGACTGCCAGGAACAGAGGCATAGAGACACCTGACTGTTTCAGCCAATTGCAAGGGGAAGGGCAGAGAGAGCAAAAAGAAACAGAAACAAACAAAGGACTACACCACAGATACTGCATACCCTGGATGCAGACCAGCACAGAAATCATGGTGGGAGTCAACAGAAAACACAAAAGAAACCACGAACTAGTCAGAAAACCATTACAAAATACACACAAATGCCTTCAGAAAGGCACCTAAAACAGGCCAAAAACAGATTGGAATCAATGTAAAACTACTCACTGAGCTTCAACCTGCCTCTAAAACTGCTTTCCAAATGGTCTCCCTGCAGGATGCATCTGGATTACAGTCAAGTAGGCTGTTATAGTTGGAAAAGTTGTGCTGTTATAGGATGAGGAAGAGCGGTGTGGTTGTAACGGAAACGAGTGTTATTGCAGCAAATGTGATGAGGAAGTGGGAAATATTATAAAGTATAGTAGGCATGGATAGTTTAATAAGTTGAAAATAGATTAGGGTAATACAGAGTGTAGTTATGTTATTAAATGTGTAAGGACATATATACCACAATATTATAGTTACTTTTTAGAGCTTGCTTTCTTGAGCAGGTTTTTTTGGTAATCTTTATTCTGGAAATGCAAAAAAAACGAATGTTGGCCTACTTGGCAAAAATGGAAATAAGTGTATACAATATGAATGTGCTTATACACTTAAGGTGAGTGTTGCAAGGAATTATGGTTTGCAACACAGAAAACAAGTTATATTTGGAAAGGCATGGTCGTATGCTTTTGATATAAGGCAGGTCATTAGCTTGGTATTTGAGGTACTTTTAACTATGGAACTAGGCACCACTAAAAGTAGTAGGACATACAGCCGTCACTATCACTATGCAAGCAGAAGTACTTTTAAAAGACGTAATTAACCAATGGGATGGCTGGTGCTGTGAAGCATGTTTTGCAGCACACAAAACCAGTTAAAGTTAAAGGGAAGGTAAAGGCAAGGTTGTATAAGGCAGGTCATTTTTAAAAACATCTGTCATTATATTGTGCACTCTAGCTTGGTAATCAAGGTATCTTTATTTATGGAAATGTGCACTGCTATCAATAGTAGCAGATGTAGCAGTGACTATGCAAGCAAGAGTGCTTTTGAAAGCACTAATGAACTATTGGGAAAAGTGCTGCAGTGAAGCATGATTTGTAGACTGCACACACCAGCACACACTATTTATAGTTGAAAGAAAGTTAAAGGCATGGTTGTATAGTACATTGCAATATGAAGGTCTGCTGTAGACCTGACAGAAGGCGGGTCATTTTTGAAAAAGATGTATTTATTTTCTGCAAAATAATTCAAGCCGCAATATCCTGGAGTGTCTGACTCAGCTTTGTAATTGAGGTATTGCTAATTATGGAATTGTGCACTGCTATAAGAAGCACATGTAGCAGTCACTACAGCAGCAGCAGAGGTACGTTTAAAAGCATTAATGAACTATTGGGATGGTGGTTGATGTGAAACAGGTTTTGTAGACAGCACACACTTTTCAGAGTTGAAGGAAAGTTCAAAGAAAGTTAAAGGCAAGGTGGCATTGTACATAGTAATATGAAGGTTTGCTATACATTTTACAGAAGGCAGGTACTTTCTACAGAAATATGTTGTTTATGTTGTACTCTAGCTTGGTAATTATGTTATTTTTAATTATGGAACTCTGCACTGCTTTATGTAGTAGCACATGTAGCATTCAGTATACAAGCAGAAGTATGTTTAAACGCACTATTGAAGTATTGGGATAGGTGCTGCACTGAGACTTGTTTTGCAGCACAGAAAACCAGTTATTTTTGAAGTTATTTCATATAAAGTGGCGTAGAATTTTACTATGTGGTTAAAAACAATATTTCAACATTTACAATACAAACAGCAAATCTTACTATACAATTTGAGTTTACACATTACAAAAATACATATCAAAGTCCACAACCAAATCAATAGACACAATAAAGATATATTAAAAGCCCAATCCCAATATTATGTGCACACATTCACATACTAGTTTGTAATATACAATCAAATAAAAGCAAATCATCAAAGCTCACCATTAAATGGCGGTGGATACACCTCTAAAAGCTTCACATGTTTTAAAAAATATAACACTGCCAATACGACCGACGCAGGATATCCAGCCAATAAGCGATGCCACAAGTTCTCACAATTATACAAATCAATATTATCGACAAGTTTAACATAGTGAAAAGTGCATTGTGCAATTAAAGGGCAATAGATCCATTACATGCTTCAGTTTCAAGTACATTAGTGACCTCACCGAATCTACAAAAGGCGCGGTCAAGGCGAAGTATTTTCCTCCTCGATAAAATTAATGGCAATGATAAAATGCGATGATCAAATGTTAAATCTTGATCTCATAAAGTTCCCTACAAGTCACCGAATTCAGGAACATATATAAGTACGGGGCTAATTCACCCTGTACAATATGTTCAAGACTAAGATGTGCAAAGGATCAATAGCTTCGGAAGAGGCTGCCTTCCTGTTCTTGTTGTTACCCATCCGTGCAGTGAGGCTTGATGCAGTAGAACCACACACACATAGGTGCTTTCCTCTAACGGCCGTGTCTGCTGTCTCAGAGCCCTTGGAGTCCCACAGCCTGAAGATCTGAAGCCCTGAGTCTGGAGCCTCAAGCCAGGTGTTGTGTGCCATGAGTAGGGAGCTGGTAGCCAGGAGCCTCTATCAGTGACCCATCTTCAATCTTGGTGGTGCACACGTGTTCGTTCCTGACCTCCTGTAGCTCCAGTGTTTTCACTAGTAATGTGGTGCAGCGGTGGGTGAGTGATTTATCTGCTCATCCTGCTTCCTGGAAATCAACATCGATATTAAGTTTGGATACTCAAATCCAGGCCGGCAGGTAACTGGCCGGTGTTTGTTTCTTGTTATTTTTTCTTAGTATTGCAAATCTGCTGCTTTAGAGACGTTTTTAAGCAGCTAAATACCAATATTGCAGACCTGCCGCTTTAGAGCAGTTTCTAATCTGCTAAATACTGCTGAGTGCGCAGTGGTTTGGTGTTTGGGTGTGGTTAGAGTGAGGTGTCCTTCCTTGCCAGCAGAGTTAGCTATCTAGGACCTGCTGACATTTATGGAGTCACACACCTCTCCCCTTGCAGTCACTGTGACCCCGCATGCACATTTTGTGCTTTTTTCCATTTGGACTGTATCCAAGAAGTTGATGACTATAGAACAACTCACTGGATGTTTATAAACACAATTTGTTCCACATAAACACAAGGATTTATTGAATAGGGCAACATGCTGACAACTGCTACTATATATAGTTTTGTGTCTGCCTAATAAATGTCAAAAAGGGAATGGAAGCGCTATAAGAAGAAACTTGTCAAATCTTTGCCTGATCGCGTTTATCCCTTACGTAGCCAAGTAAATCAGCATCAGACTATCGACACCAGAAATCAGACAATACCTAAAATGCATTGCACACAAGTATCTCTTGAATTTATTCCTGACAATGCTGACATAGGCTCTGGTGAATTCATACTGAGTGCAGATGGGGTGGGGGGCAGCTCCCTGGCATCACAGAGGCCCGGCCCTGAGCCCTCTACCTACAGTCACAGAGAATTAATTGTTTATATTTGAATGTTTGAATAATATCAGGCTAACATTATCTATCTATGGACAGACTGCCACGGGATCAAACAAAAATTACAAATTATTTCCCAGTCAGACCTATGACAAGACAAAGTACCTGTCAGTATTGACTAGCTTACCCATTATTCGGCAAATATTGACAACAACAATTCGTTGCTAAATGTGTGCCTGAACCTAAAATGTGCTTCCCTACCAGGAAACACTCTTGCCACTGAAGTGCAGGCATTGCTACCGCCAACAAACTTGTCAGCTACGCCTAATCTCGAACACATAGTGAATACACATTTGCCGGACGTGGAGGATTTTAGTCTGGACATCTCTAAAAATAATACTCAGGAGGGTGTCAATTTGAATTAATCTAATTTTATGCCTAGTTTGGACACCATTTCAGTAACAATGGATGCGATCATTGGCTTATGTTGCACAGTGGCCAATGAACAGAGAGATTCTGGCCAGGGTTCTGGATGTGACTCTGAAGAGCAGCGTGGTGGAAAGGGGTGTGGCTGGTGTAAGTAGAGAGTCTGATGGTGAGGAAGATGCGGGTGAAGAGATATTGATTCATCCAAGTATGCTAAATTTTCCTCTCTAAATCTATGATCATTCAATGTCAGCATTGGATACAAACCAAGGCAAGGATAGGCAAGACCTGTTGGGTATGCAGCCTCCTACAGTTAGTAGTCAATCAAAAGCATTACGGAAACATAGAAAGCGAAAAAAAGAAAGTTGCCCCATAAAAACAATTCCCAACCAAAAAAAGAACAATGCATCTGCACTGTGAACAATTTCAAATGCTAACAAGATTGTAACAACTACTTACTAATTGTATGAGAGTCAGTTCGCTGAAAACCACTAATACATCCAAACAGCCTCAGAGGTGGTCTGGCACCGTAGACAAATGTCTGCAATTCCCTGAGAAGACATCCCTTCCTTTACTGGAAATGAAGGGCACAACCTCATCCAGACAAAGAGACAAGGGTCAAGCAAACAAGGTGCAGCCGACAAAAATTGACATGGTTACACAATGTTTGGCGCATATTCACCGAGAACTTTCAAAGAATGCAGTAGCAAAATTGAACTGAGGGTAGAGCTTAAGCCTCTGCCCAAAGACGGGATGGACCATGGACATATACATATGATGCCAATAACTGGTGACTATGCCGGTTTATTACAACCATCCCATAAGGAACAACAACGTAAGTGGTCTAATCCTCACTACCTAAAACCACACCAGTTTATCCAAAATGTACATGTATCAAGGAAATGGAGCCAACTGGTGACAGTTCACTCTTAGGAAGAGGAATGTGATGCTATTGTTTAAGCAAATTGAAGAGTTGTCAATTATGACTTCACAAGATATTTCACAGTCAATCTAATTGGGTGATGATTAAGTTGGTTAGTTGATTGGTTGTGGAAAGGATCATGACATTTGTCAACACATTTTATTCTAAGGGCTATTGTATTACCACAGTCTTTTGAAAGTAGAAACATTTGGATCCCTGATGTAAACCATGGAGGGCAAAGTATCCACTAAAGCGACTTGGATAAAAAAAAGAGGAGGGTTAATCAAGGCCATCAAATTGAAATGGCTCAGTGAACTCATTTTACCAAAATCTGGGCACTTTCTTTAGAAGAACCTCTTTTTTTACCTCCGGCCCAAACCAAACTGGGCCGTGTCCTATCATGGAATATGAGGAGATGTAGATTGTTCACTTATAACCCTGCAGGTCTCACTACCTTGGCTTTGACTGTGATCTTTTTGCTTGAGGAGACGTGGCTAACAACGACTTTTTTGCTGGTTGGCTATTAAATACTTCAACCAGCTACCAGGGCCCAGATTGGAAAGGCCAAGGGTGGATTATGTATAAGTCTCTGATAAGGTTATGAAGCAGTTGGTTATAACTCACTTGTTGTCTGTGACTATGGTTTAGCAGTGGAAACTAAGAACCTCCTTGACAGCAATGCTAACACTTTAAAATTAAATGTGTACGATCCGACTGAAGGAACGCACACCGATTCATTGATAAAATGGGTGACTGAGTTAGTGTTTCTCTGGCAGCTAAAGAATCAGAAAGCATAATTACGAAAAACATAATCAGGATGAAAGATCCTACAAGCGATAGTGTGGTTCTGTATATGTATATTTATTTCAAGCTGACACAGAACATTATTGGTGATTTGACAATTACTTTACAGTACTTTCGATAAGCACGAAAGTTTGAAAAACAAACGGACAAGATTGATTGTAAATAGTGGTAACACAGGTAAATGTCGACCTCAGAGGTATTGAGGTCAAAACTCCACATGGAGGCACATTCCCAAGGCAGATGAGGTAGGAAGGACCTACTATTAAGAGAAGGTGCGCCTGAGACTGAAAAATGGTCCCAGGCGTAGTTCACACAAGGTGTACACAACAGTTTTTACAAAACATACACGAGAGGGGGATGGTACAGTTGTGTCACAGGGATCGACACAGGTGTGTTTCGGCCAAAATAGGGCTTGATTGAAGCCTGTCTATGTGCTGGCCTTCATCAGGAGGGACATCAATTGCGGTGTTGTCTGTAGAATATGCTGGTGCAATAGCAGTGGGATGCTGTGGACAATCCTTAAGGAGTTACTGGATTGCTAGTGCGAAAATGCACTTAAGAGTGGGCCGAAGTTTCCTGGAGGCCGACGTCTCTCAGGGTCCTGCAAACTGGAAAAGGCCAGGGTGGGTCCCATATCACAGTGCGTCCAGTGCTTCTGTGCTCGCGGGGTCCTCAGCTCACAGTGGTTGCTGTAAAAGAATCAGAAAGCATACATAGTGTTAGCTGGAGACTTTAAAGCCCACTGCGTTAACTCAGAAAAGATGACATCACTGAAGAACAATGGATGCTCCTCACAGATCGTTCACAAGCATTAATGCAGAAGGGGCGGAGATGGTCTGAAGCATTATTATAATTTCATTTGCTGGTTTGTTGCCGAGTAAGAGTGAATCACTGATGGAGGTTGTTATATGGACTAACGAGATTGGTATCTCATGTTTAGATTGTATATGTGTTACGGACATCTTACATTGTAAAACACAGAGGTACGAAATTATATTTACACCACTTATTGATCATGCAATGTTGAAGGTCTTTTTTCAAGTGTACTCTCAGAAGAAGAGGAAGGTGGATTTGGCTAAAGTGTCAGATACTTTGCAGGGCAATAGAATTGTGTGGTAATAGGTCAACCTAAAAAGGGATAATGAATGTGTGGGCCGGATAGTTTGCAGCCCGGAAGAACTAATGAACTTCTGTAATGATGATTTGTGTGAACGTTTTTCCCTAATTAAGCTTCACCTTCACATGGTGGGGAAGATGGCTGTACAAGGCAAGGATAATCTTCCAATATTCGATTACAAGATTCACATTGAGAAGTGCCAGCTACATGAGAAAGTGACAGCCATTTAGAAAAATAAGAACTTGAACAATTTAGACCAATAATCTAAGATTCGCAAAGAGTATTCCAAATACAAGAACTAGCTTTGTAGTCATAAAGCCATCAGCCAATTGGAAAATGGTGTATGGCCTCATACATATGCACATGCATGATTCACGGAAATGTTGGTACCTTTATAGTACCTATTTGGCTGCAATGGCTCCAAAGGAATCTGTGCCATAGCAGAAGGTGAATGGAAGGCACATGTAAAAGGGCTTTATTGGGATCAATCTAAAGTGAAATGTAAATCTTCGTTTGAATATCATGGAGGCCCAGTACTTCAATATTTTGGCAATAATAAAACCATCCAGGGCCCCGTGACCGGACGGGAGCCAACATTGTACTGAAGTCAAATCCACAGTTTTGTGTCAGAGTGCTGTGCCAATTGTACACTAAAATATGTACCCCGGGAGTGGTTCCTAGGACTTGGCATAAATCAATATTGGTACCCATACATAAACGTGGTTTACAAACTGCCCCTAATCAGTACAGGTTGTTAGCTATGTTAGATGAAAGCAGAAACGTTTTTGCAACAATACTATTAGATGTGCTGAATAAGTGGTGCAAAGATAAACAACTACTTAAACCTTTCCAGCTAAGATTTGTACATATGGCCTGTGCGCCTGGTGGCTGCAGTGTTAAGTGGGACAGACAGTGACCTTTTTCTATGCTGTGTCGATTATACAACAGCATTTCATTGTGTCGACTGCCAAATCCTATGGACAAAGATGGAAAGATGGGGTGTAGATAAATATTTGCTATACTTTATAAAGGCCCTATACACGAAACAACTGTTACTATCAACCTCTCGCAAGAGGGGGACATTTCCTCCCCATACCTACCAATAAAGGATTGAAGCAGGGGTGTGTTCTTGCGCCTCTGCTATTCAACCTCTATGTGGCTGATGTGGGGAGCATTTCAGTTCGAAGTGGACCTTTCCACTGCACATGGCTGGGGTAGCGGTGCCGTGGATTACCTATGTGGATGGCACAGTCTTACTGGACAGGACCCCCCTTGGGCTACAAAGAGCAATTGACAACTTGGCTCAGCTTGCAGAAGTAAATCACTTGAAGATCAATTATGCAACGACCAAGTCATGCATATCCGGGGTAAAGGGCAACACACTACGAGGTTTAAATGGTATATTAGTGGTAGTAGGTTATAGCTGGTTAAAACCTATGTGTATCTCGGTTTACCATTATACCCCCCTCTTCTGCTCAATATATCACACCTATATCAAAATGAAAGCGATGCAACAATGGTTGGCACTGAGGGGTTTTATCAAGAGAGTGGGAGGATATTCTGTGAGGTATTCTTTGTTCTGTTTACGAAGGCCATTGACCCTTGTATTGTATACAGGCTAGAAACTATTCCAGAAAAGCATGTGTGTTGGCTAGATAAATTAGAAGGGAAAATCCTTAGATCTCTCCTGGGATTACCGACAACAGTTACTGTATCTGCCATGAGAATGGAACTGTTTACTCTTTGTTGCAAACCACTAGAAAATTGTCTTGCAGCAAGTTATTCTTAAAAATAAATCAAGGGACCAAAACATCTGATATAGTTTTGATGACTAAGACTCATGTACATTATTGTAGGGGTAATACTGCATTTATTGAGCTGGTAGACTCCGTACAAGCTCATTTGAAAAACACTGGTTTGCCGTTGGGAGAGGCAGCTGATATAAGTTATTACCTACACAAAAACCTTAAGTACAAGACACTGAAATAGGACAGAGTGAGGTCTTTTTGGATACTTCAGATAAAATGACATTATGAGGAGTATGTCCTACAAAGTTTGGTATATCTTAAGCCTTGCACATATTTGATTAAAGCATGTACATATACATTAAGACGTTTTATTATGTATCTGCGGCTAAATATTTTGCCAGTTATGGATTATATTGGTGCATGGCAGAATATTCCTAGTGAAAGAAGATTATGTTGCATGTGTGCCAAGTCAATAGAAACTAGTGGACACATTCGAACCTCATGTGAAAAGGCAACTGATTTTTATTATAAGTATTATGAGAATTTTTTGCATATCGCCAAATAGTATTGAAACTGACTAGTTTTGGTCCATGATTCTGGCAGCAGAAGCTCTTGTAATTACTGCAGCAGCTATGCAAGTTTGGGAAAGCATTCAGGGCATATTACTAGGAACAAGACATTGAACTGACTCAAATCGCTCAAAAAGTATGTAGGTGGCATTGACACCCTTGACTTGAATAGGTAAGGCTGTTGACTACATCTATTAATGAACACAGTGACATGAACGGAAATTGACGTTTTGTACACTCATTTTTAACAATGTAATGTATAAGGCATGTCATACTATGGCAAAGATTTAAAGAACAGTGTACATATTGTTGGACGGTTTTATTCGATGACCTTACATGGAAAGTGATTTCTTAATTTTTTTATACAGTGATGATTTTAAATGTAAACAGTTTTCTTGTTTTTAATCAACTTGTGCCTTTTGTGTTGTGATTTGTAGACATAATACATTAATAAAAAATCCAATCTTGTCAGTAGAGGGTGAGTTTAACACGGGTGGGATTCTCCACCAAATCTCCCTGAGCCATCCCTGTCTCAGATAATACAGCAGTACACTTCTCAGCAAAGCAATTGATGGAACGCTTTCTACACGACTGAGAAGTGAAAGAAAGGTATTGCAATACACTAGAAGGTAATGCCTTTTTGTCCTGATGGATGTCAAATCTAGCTGGATAGCAAATCGCTGCAGAGGGAATTTAATTCAGTTATTTTAAAACGCTGCACCATATCAATGGCTCACATGTCACCAAAATCTCCAGGGTCCAGGGTTGCAAAACATTGATTCCATAAATCAATTTAGGGACTACTTTGCCCCCATAAAATGTAATCATTAGTCGAATAGAAAACCTACAACATTTGCAATTTATCTTAATCACCTGGAAAACAGTTTTTTGCTTCAGAAAATCAGCTCATATAAGTTAACGTGATTTACTTAAGATATGGCAGCCCACATACATTAGACTGTCAACTTTCTGGACCCTTACTTTATTTAATGAACACTTAAATGTCTTTTTAGCTTGAGAATTGATGTTGTTTTGTCTTTGAAGGGTTCATTTGTAAAGAATTATCATCAGCGAGCCGGGCTATTATTCAACAACTGCTGTAATCATATAGGAGTACAGTCCATCAAGAGAAAGTCATTGGCAAACGCCAAACACATAATCTTAGAGTTGGCCAATTTTGGTGAAATAAAATGATATTTCTCTAGATAATCTTCAAGGTCTGACACATATAAATTAAATAGGCAAGGTGCCAAAACGCACCCTTTCTGTAATTCAGAGTAGGCGGGTATCCTACTGCCTTCCAAGTCCAAATGTACCTGAATATTAGAATTATTATGCAGTTTTACAATAAGTTTCAACAGACCAGGAGGGATGCCACAATGATCAAACTTCCTTCACAAAATACTATAATTAACTAGTCAAAGGTGGATAGGTAGTCAAAAGTGGATAATAGATCAATCAAGGCCAAATGGAGGAATATTTTATCAGATCATGAAATCACTTCAACAAGAACCCATTGAGACATGTTCCAGAATTTTCCTAAATCTCAATTGGAAAATTTGAGGTTGCCACACATTCTCGCATCCGCATCCGTCACTGTGATTGGAAGATAATGAATAGGGTCCAATCTCAGCCCCTCCTTAAATGTGGGCACTGCATAGGAGGTTTCCCATGAGAGAGAAAACAAACCATCTACCAAAAGATTATTAAACATATTGTCAACATTGTGGCCCAGGCATCAGCTGCAGATTTTAACAAACTATTAGACAATCCATTGATCCAAGAACTGCTAGGTCAAGGGTTTCCAATTACCGATCAAAGGTAAAATGTGCTCTCAGAGTAGGAAGATACATCTGAACTAATTAACTAAGGTGAGTTATTTTTTTTGGTGTGATTGTTGGATGGGTCTGTGACTGTTTGAATGTAGCCAATTAAGGAGTTTTACAGAGATAAGGGTAATAAGGGACGAAGGTCTACCCTGTGCCCCGTTTCCCATGGATGTACCTGACCGTTTGTAGATGTAAACCTGTTATCTGGGCATTTTTTACCAATCCCCATTTGGAAAGAGGACTGCGGAAATCACAGTTATCTTAGATTAGATGTCTGTGAACAATGGAAGGTTAACCAATCAGGTCTTCTGTTTGTGGAGGAGAAGTTGAACTGCAGAGGGCAGGGAAGCAAGTGCTTAATTTCTTGTTTGAATTGCTGATGGTGCTTAACAAGAAGACTTGCAATTATAGGTGATTTGTGGGTTCATTGGCTTCAGACATGTGCATAACAGCTTGGTATCTCATCATATTGGCTTTGAAAAATTGTAGGTGGTATGGTATCGAGTTTGTGATATGAAGTGGAATCAACTATTACTAATTTGTGAAGATATGGTGCATTTGAAACATCCAGAAGCTATTATATTGCACTGTGGAGGTAATGGATTAGGGTATGTAACTGGAGAATCTTTTCTGTTTGCTATGAAAGATACTTTCACAAGTCTGATTAATCTTTTTCCACAAACAATGTTTTGATTTTTTCACAAGTTACACAGATACAAGTGTGGAAAAGTTCCAAGCTGTTTTGTCCACATGTAGACAAAGCAAGGTGGAATTTGAATAAAGCCGTATGTGAATTTCTTCAAGATTTTGGAATGTCATCTTCCGAAACTGATAATATACAACATGATTGAGTAAATATTTTTAGGAAGGATGGACTACATCTTACAAATCTTGGAAATTAACATTTTCTTGCCAATATTCAGAAGGTAGTGAACATTCTTTTGTGAAAGAAATAACATTGGAAGAACAGCAGCATGTAAAGAAAAAGTGCAAGACTACACAATGTATATGTACATGTTGAGGTCACACTCTTGCTCTAAGACCCAACATAAAAGAGTACCAAAAAAGGAAGTGAATTGATGCAGCTTACATTCCATGTATTTTTATCCTATAGTCTGCTGATATAGTTGCACAGTATTCCTGGTGCCTTCCTGCCTGCTGCTCTTTTTCACCACTTAGCAAGCCTCGCCCACCTGGTGCCTTCCTGTTTGTCGCTCTTTTTCCCTACTTAAGGAGCCCTCTAGCCTCTTTTCCTTTGCAGATGGGGAGCAGGTGCAAGTGGCTCTAGGTCACCTGGCCTAAGCACCGCCCAACTGGTGCCTTCCTGCCTGCCGCTCTCTTTCACCACTTAGCAAGCACCACCCACCTTCTTAGCCCTGCCTCTTCCTTCCTGCTCTTAACTATTAGATCAAGGGTGTCTCTCGCCCGGGCGTCCTAAGTGAAGGGCAGACTAAGAAAAGGGCAATTCCTGTTTGGCTTGCAACATTATGTGTTACTACTGACTTCTGCAATTGTATTCACTCTCCCCTCTTGCTTCTCCACTCTTTTTGACTGGTTAACTCTCTATTCTCCCCTCCTTTCCCTTCTCCCTTTTCCTATCTCCTCCCCTTACTTTCTTCTATGCACTTACTCTATCAGAATTGTCCCTGGACCTAGTATGATAGCAACCTCGTCTGCCTCCTCCTCCCTCCCCTTACTGTTTTTTTCCTCCCCACACTCCTCCAGCACTATCTGAAATGTCGTCAGGCCTAGTATGATAGTCGCTTGTTTTGTTCCTCCACTACCTTTCTGTACCCCTCTCCCTCACCTCTTCTTTTTTCCGGCTCTACCAGAAATGTCGTCAGGCCTAGTGTGGTAGTCGCCTGTCTGTTTCCATTCCCTTCCCACTCTCCCCCTCCCTTCCTTATCTATGTCTTAGCTCTTGGACTATCTGAAATGTCATCAGGATTTGAAAATTACTTCTGCTTGCATAGTGACTGTTATATATATCTGCTTATACTTGTACCAGTGCAAAATTCCACAGTTAAAAGTACCTCAATTATCAAGCTACAGTACTACAATGATGGTGGATTTCTGAACATCATGATGACATCAATGGATAACTCTTTTCATAGAGGTTCATGCAGAGGACACTGATGTAGGATAGTTAGATGAAACCTGTTTAAACTAGTTCTGAGTGACAAATAGGCCAACGAATCACAGGCAGGGAAAAGGGTTGTACATTGGTATCACCATTACCTCGCCTTTCTAAAGTGTATGTAAGGAGCAGCGAGGCCAGAGAAATTGGGAATTTGCAGAGATATCTTTGGTGTACAGTATGCTGTGTCCTGCCTTGCTGAAAATAAACCTGATGTCTTTTGAAGTCCAGTCTCAGTGTCCTGATGTGCTTCAGAGTCCCTTTCCTGATCCCGGGGTGCCAAGACCCACAGAAGGTATTGCAACTTTCCCTACAACATCTGTGATTTTCTATTTATCAGAAAGTGAATTTCGATGTAAGCGTGATTGCAGCCTCCCTTCGTAAAGAAAAAGTATGCTGGTACTGGGGGATGTGTTGTAAGGCACTGCCGATTTGGATAGGGGGTTCGATATACACAAAGCACATTAAGTCAACTCAAAATAGCTCTTAAAGCAAGAGCTTGTCAGGTGGGGAGAGAGGCAGATGTCCAAAATACACAAAGCTGCCCTCTTTAGCTTTATGTGCAGACTTATGTACACATATAAGAGGGTAAAGGAGAAATCTGTGAAATGAGATCTCCAGAATACAGGAGGTGGATGCTAATGGTATGTATTCAAACAATCTGTTAATAATTTCGTTTTATGTATTATTTTGGATTATTATACTTATTTACAGACTGGAAAAATACCTGTGGTTGAAACACGTGTCAGCTGTCCTTTGTTGTGATTAAACAAACTTGTTGTATTATCGTACAAACTTGTTGTATTGTTAAAAAACATACTCAGTGCAATGTGGTTGTGCATCCATTGATTTGTTAAATTTGGGACACTTGGGGCAAAGGGTTCACCCAGACACGACCATCCGCAGCTGACATCTATCAATTGGGGATTACTGTAAAAAGAATCCCTTTAACTTCATTATTGTGACATTCCACTGATGAGCGCATTGGATCTCAGTCTTAGTTTTGCATAAGCATTGACATGCATGGACGCTATGTTTTATGTAATTAATTGTAATTAACAGGTTTTTATATTTAGCTTGTTTGAATAGGTGAAAACTGCTTTTTTATTTTGGGTTTGTCCTATGTGAATTTTATGAAAGATGATACATGTTTTAAAATGTCGCTAACAATGGAAAAATAAGCTTAAATAAATATTGATTGAGAAATACTGGTCATTACATGGTAGGCTTTATAAATCACTTCAGTGGGGCTTCAGAGGTTACCTCCTGGGCAATGTATCTAAAGAAAACAGTGTGTTAACAATGACACTGCTATAATAAGTAAGGACATTTACTGAAAAATAATTTGCATGCTGGTAACAAACTCAAATCTTACATCCACAAAAATAGGCCAACTGAAACTACCCAGGCTCATTGGCCAACATTCTCGCACAGTCCGGGACTCAGTCCTGGCTACACTGCTACTGAAGTCTCATTGCTTCAGCACCTCCTTCCAGGCCTTCAAACCATGGCCCAGAGCAACTGGCGAGCAACAATTTAGGGTGCTGCGAGCAACATGTTGCTGCCAAGCTACACGTTGGGGACCACTGCTCTACAAATACTTTTTATACTAACACATGTGAGTAGTAATTCTTTTATTTGTACCTGCTGATTCAAAATGTAACACTAGTCAAGAGTCTTGTAGGCTTCTATCTATGATTCCACTGGACACACATAGCAGATTCAGTATAGCTCATTAGGGATTTGAAAATTACTTCTGCTTGCATAGTGACTGTTATATATATCTGCTTATACTTGTACCAGTGCAAAATTCCACAGTTAAAAGTACCTCAATTATCAAGCTACAGTACTACAAATAATGGCATCTTTTTTTAATCACCTGCCTTTTGTGAACACTACAGCAGACCATTTATTACAATGCATTACACAAACTTGCGTTTAACTTCTCTTCACCGGTAACTGGTTTTCTGTGCTTCGAAACATGCTTCACTGCAGCACCTATCCCAATAGTTCATTAGTGTTATTAAAACGATATCTGCTTAGCTTACATAGTAACTTGCACGTGCTACTACTACAGCATTGCACAATTCCATACTTATAAATAGTTTGATTATTAACCTAGAGTACAACAAAAAAGGACATTTCTTTTAAAATGACCTACCTTTGGTCAAAAACAATAACACACTGTGGTATTACAAGGTATGATACAACCTTCCCTTTAACTTCACTTGAATTGCAAGTGTTATTCTATGCTGAAAAACATGCTTCACTACAGCAGTCATCATAATAGTTTAATAGTGCTTTAAAATGACTTCTGCTTCCATAGTGAATGTCATGTCCTACCAATAGAAGAAACCTACTGAAGAAAAAAAACTCTTCAATTTCTACAATGTAAGTAAATCATTGTGGCACGTATGTTGGACCAATTTTAACATAACTAAACTGTGTATTATCCTAAACGGACCACTTATAATATAGCCTACAATATTTCCCACTTCCTCATTCCATTACAACAACCACAATCTTTCCCTTTACAGCACCCTCTCTCCTTATCCTATAACACCACCACTCTCCAATCCATAACACTAACTACAAATGTGTTATTACTCAACTCCCATCAACTATGCATACTTCTTCCACAAACCATTTTCCAATTAAAATCCACATTTGTTTTTTGTTTTATTGGTTTTATTATTAAAAAACACATAAACAATGTCCAACAGTCTAAACTCCTCCTTCTTCATTAACCATTATCTTACATGAAGCACAACATATCAATCCTTCTTACATAAAAAAAGAAAACACGTTTGAAAGTTTTACAAAGGGTCCTAAGTAGTTTCCTTTCGTAACTCACTTCTTGACATCTCTCCTTTAGGTATTTCGGTTTTAAAATGGATTTTCATCCCTTCCTAGAATGCTAAAAGGCTGAAGGCCCACTTACTGGAAACATGTCAGGAGTTTCTCTCGTTAGTGCTAGCTACTCGTCTCCTTACTACCCACCTATAAATCAATATCATTTACCCAACACCCCACAGTTCTTCAACCTCTTTCTACACATCTTTTCTATCATACCTCTTGCTCATTCCAGTATCCAACATTAATCTATACCTTAATGCTTATACCACTCTCCCTCATGTGACTTAATTAACAACAATGCATGAATTGCTGTATGTCCCCCTTCATCACACCATTATTGAAATCACATTATTCAGCATTTTCCCCACATCCCTCTTCCATGGGCCCTTAGGCCAGAGGTCTGCAACCTCTTCCTCTACACATGTGTTAGTCAACGGCTCCCATTATCTATATATTCCTTTTCCACATCCTACTGCACAAATATAATCTATATTCTTAATCCAACACACCCCTCTTCCTCATCCCAGTACCCAAAATGTATCTATATCCTTATGCTAACACCACTCTCCCTCTTGTTACTTCACTAACAAAAATGCATTCATTGCTGTATTTCCCCTTCCTCATGCAATTACTGAAATCACATTATTCTGCTTAATCCCCACATCCCTCGTCCTCATACTACTACACCAGAAGTCTACAACCTCTTCCTCTACAAATAGTTTAGTCCATTGCTCCCATTATCTATACATTTCTCTTCCACATCCTACTGCGCAATTATGACCTATATTATTACTCCAACAACCCTCTGCCTCATTCCAGTTTCCAACATTAATCTATATGTTTATGCTTACACCACTCTCCCTTGTGTGACTTCACTAACAACAAGGCATTCATTGCTGTATTTCCTACATCCTCAGACAATTACTGATATCACATTATTCCACATTATGCCCACATTCCTCTTCTTCATACCACTTACTTTGGAATTATAATCTATATGACTCCAACACCTATCTGCCTCATCCCAGAACCTGGTATGAATCCATATTATTATCCATACACCAATCTTCCCCATTTATGTACAATAATACCCACAGAACCCTTCTGCAACATTGAAGTAAACACTTAATTTTCTCCAACAGATACAAAACAGTGCCTGCCTACTAAAACTCAGCTCTGTAGAAAGTGAAGACAAGATTGAGCAGATAAAAAGGGAAAGTCATATACTCACCCTCCACTAAAACAATTTATAGAAAATGCACAAGCGAGTGAACAGGTAATTCTTCTTTTGCAAAGTGCAACAGTCACCACTAACAAAAGTATTCCTCCTGCATCAAAAAAGAAAAGTAACCAAATACATAGTAAAAAAATGACAACTGAAAATAATCCTCAAGCTATATCTAGAAATGTCAATGTGGTCACAATACAACATTAAAACATTTTTTGTACAACATTTCTTCCAGCACAGAGCTTTTACCACTCTCATAAAAAGATCTGAAACGTCACGTTCCTCACTTCAAAAATAGCAAAGAAATCTATTACTTTAAGCTCTGATTTACAATAATTTTAAAATGTATAAAACCACTAACAAAAATGTATTAAACATAAATAAAATAAAAACATGTCTAAACATGCACAATATAGATTACTATTCTAACTTCTCTGCAGGTGATTGTGTTCATAAAAGTGGCACAGTACTGTATTTCAATGAAGAAGCTTGCAACTAACAACAAACAAACCTAATTTTCATAAATCCTAAGGGAAGAGGCTATGAAATAGCAGGAGGTACCATTATGGTAAACAAAACCGTAATAGAAAAATCTTCCATAACAAACTTTCAACCAAATGTTCCTCATATCCACACAGGTCGTCCAGTAAACAAATGGACGTGCAGCTCAATATGCAATGCGCACCAGCAGCCATTCAAATGTTTACGACGACTCTGCAATCCCTATGTTAAAATAAAAGACAAATGTAGAATCAAAATGTTACAATACACAGACTCCTGTCCAGGGCGTATCCACACTGGGCTATGAGGAGATTCCTTAACCTGCATTTCAGGAACCGATTGTAAAAGCACCTTCCATCACACAAATATACACCATTCGAAAATGCAAGTACCCACGGTTTCGCAGGAATTCAACCAAAGGTAAACATACTATTGTGGCCTTGGCCAGTGGCCAAATTGTTCAGGCCATGCCCCAAACAATCTGGACACTAGCCATGGCCACAACAATATATATTGTTATTACTACTACTGCTATATCAACACTCCATACGGTCATGAACCAAACAATATTCCCTTGTTACCATGTCCAAGTAAGTGCACTATTGTATCCGTAGTCAGCAGCAACATTGTTGCAGGCATTCAACTCAAATTAAACATACTTTTGGGGCCGTGGCCTGTGGCCATATTGATCAGGACATGGCCTTTGGCCTTTGGCCATGCCCCAACACTCTGGCCACTGCCCATGGCCACATGAATATGTATTATTATGACTACTGCTAGTATATCCAGCTCTAAACAATATTCACTTGTTACCATGTTATGTTATGCTGATTTATAATGTGCACCGCTACCATTTGTATGGTATACAGGTGCTCACGTGGCTCTGTAAGAAAGTGGGTGGGGTAGGTTAGTGAGGGAAGGGGGATAGGATAGAGGATGTGCTCTTCTGTTGATGCTTGCAGAACCAGAAGAAACTGCTGTCTGTGTGCGTCAGATTTCTGGGTGTGCTTTGATTGTATTCACCAGGCTTGTTGTGTCTGGAGGGGTAAGGTCCAGTGTCATGGTTGTTTGCAGTTGTTTGTTGTGGGAGGGTTGTGGGATTTTGTGTGTAGTGTGGCTGGCCCTTTTGAGTGTGTGTTGTTCTTGAGAGGTATGCAGGAGAGGAGTAAGGAGCAGGGGTGTTTAGGATAGTGGCAAACTTTAGAGCGCAGCTATCTTTCAACACAGTGGAAAAGTATAAAGGGCAGCAGGATTCGAAATAGAAACTATGTTCAACTATTCTATTATATTCTGATTGATTTTTATGTAGCGCCAACAACCCGTAGGCCTCAGGGCACTCACAGAACCCACAGACAAGCAAAATAAAGACGGCACAGGCAGTGTGGTGAGTTTAGTCTTCCTAATCGCCTCCCCCATCAAAAAGGTAGGTCTTCAAAGCTTTCTTAAACTGTGCAACTGAGGGGATCTCTCTGATTGATTGCAGCTGGGCATTCCAAATCCTTGGTGCCCAAGAATTGAAACTGACTTCCAAACCTTACCAATAGAAAGCGGGCTGTAATAGCAAGGCTTCTTTGTTTGATCTCAAAGTGCATCGGAAAGGCAGCCTCCTGATCCAAGAGCTAAGGTAAATGGGGGCATCACCCACTAAACATCCACAGATCAGATGTAATGCTTTGAAATGAATTCTCTCATGGACAGGGAGCCAATGCAGCTCCCTGCGTGTCAGTGTTACATGGTCTCGATGCTTCATGCCACATACAGCTCTGACTGCACCGCTCTGAATAGTCTGTAGTCTATTTGTACTGGCTCATGAGGTTGCAAACAGCAGCCCATTACAGTGGTCAAGCCTTGTATTGATGGTGGCTGCTGCAATTAGAGCTCTATTTTCCCATGACAAATATGGGCATCTCTGCCAGTGGAGTTGGATCATATAAGGACTTAAATGAGAGACATGTATCTTACAGTTCAGATTGGAGTAAAAAATAACCCCCAACGTTTTCACATGATCAGACACCGGTGGTGCCTTCAATCAGGAAGGCTTTATATTGGGCATCTAGTTTCTTTACCTCTGCATCTGCTCCCAGAATCAGAATTCAGAATTTCAGTCTTACTTTCATTCAATGGAAAGCAGTTTTCCACCATCAATTATTTAAAGGAAATATCTCCCTTACTGTTGTTAAGTCTTCATCGCAGGTTACGGATAACTCCAAGACAATCTGGGTGTCGTCCGTATAATTTGCGAACTTAACACCCAGGCTGTTCAGGAGATCAAACAGTGGTTTGGAGTAGATATTATATAGTAGTGGTGACAGACATGAGCCTTGGGGGACACCACAACTGAGCTGGACTTGATGAGATTGAAAATTCTCGCTAGCGACACTTGCCCTCCTTGGTCCCAGAAAGGAACTAAACCAATCCACAGCCAGTCCAGAGAAGTTTTCCACCTTGGCTAGCCTATCTTCCATGATATCATGATACACCAAGTCAAAAGCGGAAGACATGTCAAGCAACAACAGCATGGCCAGCCTGCCCTTATCGATGATATTTGATATAAAAGATTTAACATCCACCAATGCTGTTTCAGTCCCATGTTTTCTCCTGAAACCTGATTGGCCTTGGCCAGGGTTCCCCTCTGTCCTATAAAAGTGTTGTACTGAGTACATTCAACCTTGTCTATGACCTTCAGCGAGTATGGTACATTAGTAATGGGACTATGATTAACAGGGTCATTTGGATTTCGGTTCTCCTTTTTTAACAAACGGGAAGCCTCTTTGATGCAGTCGGGAACATATCCTTCCTTGAAGGATCGATTAATAAATGTTACTACTGATGGGCTGATAGGAGGGAAATATTCTTTGAAATATGAGATAGGAAAGGTGACTCCCTTACATGACGTGGGTTTCATTTTAGCAACTAAGTGTAGTATTATAGCCATGGCCAGTTGCCCCATTGTTGCAGGCATTCAACCCAAGCTCATCATAATAGTGTGGCCATGGCCAGGGAACTGATTGTTCGGGCCATGCCCCAATCAATCTGGCCACTGGCCACAGCCACAACAATATGTATTGGTATTACTACTACTACTATAGCCACACTCCAAGCGGTCATGCCCTGAACAATATTCTCTTGTTACCATGTTCAACTACATGCACTATTTTAGTCATGGCAGTAGCCACATCGTCGCAGACATTCAACCCAAATTAAGCATACTATTGTGGCCATTTCCAGTGGCCAGATTGTTTAGGGCATGGTACAACTAACAAGCCGCTGGCCGTGGTCACAACAATATGTACTGTGACTACTACTACTACCACTATACCCATACTCCAAAATTCCTATACTGTCTTTATCCAGGGTTCACATTCATCAAACTATATAAATGCTAATCACACTTACTAGTGCCATTACATATGTATTAAATCAAATTAATCATTGTTGTAGCATATAAGATAACACCACCATTCTTAATGGATGTCCGGGAACACCTGTTGCTGTCCATGATGGCCGTGGACAGTAAAAATGACTGCGAACACAGAGCCAACCACACAGCTATTTTTACACACAATAGTGCATAATTTATTCCTTAATTCTTTCCCTCACCCTGCACAGTCTCTCATCCTTAAAATAACCAGAAATGTATTTTTCACAGCTTTTTCCTACCACAATGTCTGTGGACAATAGGCGAAGTTGAAGCATCCAACACCGCGTCCATTTGAAAACTTCTGATGCTCTTCACGTTATTCAATTGACCAATTATCAACTATGTACCATGTCTGCAAATGTTGTAAGGTTTCTGTGATTGGTCCAAAGGCATCTGCAGACACCGAACTAGGAAGTGAGTCTGTGCACCGGACAGAGATATCACAAATTCTTTGGGCCCTACAAGTTGAGCATTTAAAAAAAAAAATCTACTGAACGCATTTACAACAAATTTACAAATGCATGCTTTCAGGGCCAGCCTGCTGTTCCTCGTGCAAGTTTGGGGCAAATCCGTTCAACGGTGTATACTGTAGTCAAGAGCAAAACATTTTTTCATTCATGTCTATCCCACTATAACGTTGCATCGCCTTGACAAAACTGTACACAACTTCACAAAATAATTCAGAGTTGGCTCTATGCTTCTTTTGCAAATTTTCATGAGGATTTGTCGAATGGCACCAATGTTATAAGCCGCCCAGAAACTGCTCCTTCTAGGGGAAGAGCAAGTTAACCATAACTACATGGTCACTACTGCAAACCCTGTAATACATATATATATGCTAGTGTAAAGTCTGTTTAGGGGTAGGAATGCTGTGATGGGGAAACGGTGGAGGAAGGGACAAGGCGCATATGGGTGGAACCCCCATATTGAAAATGGGCGACAGCGACAAGGGTCAATAAAAAATTGTTGACCAAATTTACAACAACCAAGGAGGGGACCCAGGAAACAAAGGGTAGGCCATTTGTCAATTAGTGAGAAGGCCGTACTGTCCCTAAATTAAAACAATCATTGGCAAAACCAACAGTTTTGGCTTCTATAAAGCCATCAAATAAGCATTGGCTAAGGATTTCAATGATGGAACTACTTGGCCTTAAGATGGCACCGGCTGGGAAACTTGTGCCATGTTTCAGTCACTGTGAAACTGCATGTTTGCATTGTAGACATGCAGTTCTCATCACATTACATTCATGTTTTTCTTTTTTGTAAAGAAAATATACATGTTCGGGTTGGTCGGTGAATAGTTTTTTCCATTCTCCGTTCTGAGGGATGGCTGCTGGCTGGTGGGTGGTGGGTGCTGAATCAACGTATCAACACGTTCAGACAGGTGGCAAATCAAACTTGTGCTTTGGTATTTTGCCTGCACTGCACTGCGTACCGGCACTTTAGTAGATGAAGTGTTTTCTGTTTGCCCAATGCATGCAGACACAATTCTGATTAGGCTCTATGTTAGACCATATTATTCCGGATATGTTGTTTGATTGTTCTTCACACTGTTAAAATCAAACCATGGGGGCTTTATACCACAATTCATACTAGTTAAATGTTCAAACCAAAACAAAACCTAAACAACAACATTATACACACTCAGTACAATTGCCTAAAGAAGATGTGCACAGACCTGCTCTCCAACCTTGATTCGAACACCCCCTGTGTCCTCATTTTGCTTGATCTCTCCTCTGCCTTTGACACAGTCAACCACGCCATCCTTCTCAAATGTCTTTGTGATAACTTGAGTATCACTGATCAGGCCCTGGTGTGGCTGACCTCTTTCATCTCTGACCAACCCTCCCAGTTCCAACTAGGGTCCTTCCTCTATGCTACCTTTTTCTCTACATGTGGTATCCCCCAGGGGTCTAACCTCTCTCCCTGTCTCTTCAACCTCTACCTGGCACTTCTTGCCCACCACATTGCCACTCTCTGCTCCAACTTCCAGTCCTATGCAGATGACACTCAGCTAATTTTCAGGCTACCTTCAGCCTCCTCTTCTCCTTCCCTCATCACTGTTTGTCTGTCTGCTATCTAGAAGTGGTGTGCTGCCAATGACCTCTGCCTTAATGCCAGAAAGACTGAGATTCTCCTCATCAGCACACCCACTCCCTCCTTTCCTGTCACACTCTGGCCGGCTCCCACCTGTGAGGCTAAAAACATTGGGGTCATCTTCAACTCCACACTCTCCTTCTCTCCTCACATCTCTGACGTCTCTAAGAAGTTACACTACCAACTCCAACTCCTCAGAGGTATTCTTCCTTTCCGCTCCTTCACCCAGAAGCTCAATGTCTCCAGAGTACTGGTTCTCTCTAGGCTGGACTATTGCAACAGCTTCTTTCTAAATCTGCCTGCCTCTACTCTCTGCCCTCTGCAACTCATCCAAAACAGGACTGCAAGACTTGTCCTCTACTTCAAGCCCGGAATCTTATCTCCCCAGGACTGAAATTTCTGAACTGACTCCCAGTGGCTGCGAGGATTAAGTTCAAAACCCTTTGCATTGTCCACAAGACCTTCTGGGACCTGGGAGCACTATGGACTCTGAGCTAACCCTCTCTCGTCAAATCAACAATGTATCTAAGTCTTGTCATTACCATCTCAAAATTCTTAGGCGCATTTTTCCCTACCTCTCCTTCCCGAATAGACTTGCCGCCGTTATGTCTATTGTAATGTCAAGACTGGACTATGCAAACTCCCTTTACCTTGGAGTCCAGGCATATCACCTTAATAAACTGCAAAGAGCACAAAACGCTGCTGCCAAAATGCTACTAGCACTAGGCCCAAGAGACCACACATCTCTCAGAACCCTCCACTGTCTGTCGGTTGGATGAAGGGCCACTTTCAAGATCCTGTGCATTACTCACCATGCAGTGCACAAGACCGGCCCTCTATAACTGCAAGACAAGCTAAAATCTTACCTCCCACCCGCATCCTAAAATCAAGCTCTGCCCTCCTTTTAGTGATCCCAACCACCAACTCCGTCAGGATCGGAGGATCCTCCTTCTCAGCCTTGGCTCCTACCCTGTGGAACTTGCTTCCATCCCACATCCCACACACCCAAGACTATTTGTCATTCCGCAAATTACTAAAAACATGGCTCGTCCCATAAACGAACAACCACCCAATGATAAGTCTGAATCCCCCAACAACCCAATGACAAAACACACAATGAGATTATCTACCTGGTGTTCAATGACCTCTGATCCTACCCACAGGATAGGATGGATTGGAGTGGATTTAGTGGATCGATCAGTTCCAGCGGACCGAGCGGTTGGGGCGGATGGGACAGATCGAGCGGATGGGGCGGATAACATGGATGGAAATATATGGAATGAATGAATTTGAATGGAGTGAATGGAATTTGGATAGAGTGGATGGAGTGGATAGTATAGATAGAGAGGATGGAATGGATAGAGAGGACAGGAATGGATAGAGAGGGTAGGAATGGATAGAGTGGATAGGAATGGGCAGAGTGGATGGAACGGACAGAGAGGATGGACGGATAGAGTAGATGCAATGGTAGGAGTGGATGCAATGGTAGGAGTGGATGGGATTAATGGAGTGGATGGAATGAATGGAATGGATGGAACATATATAGAGGATAGAACGAATGGAGAGGATGGAACGGATGGACTAGATGGAACGGATATAGATGATGGAATGGATGGAGAGGATGGAACGAATGGAGTAGATGGAACGGATTGAGTAGATGGAACAGATGGAGTGGGCCGAAAGGACGAAGTGGATGAATGTAGGTAGATTTGATAGAATGGGTAGAGCGGGTAGAATAAACTGAATGGATAGGATGAGCGAGATAGACTTAACGGGTAGAGTGGATATGATACATTGAACGAGTAAAGTGGATGGGGTAAATTGGATGGAATGGATAGAGTGGATGGAATGGATAGAGCGGATGGTATGGATAGAGTGGACGGTATGGATAGAGTAGACAGTATGGATAGAGTGGATGGTATGGATAGAGTGGATGGTATGAATAGTGGATTGCATGGATAGAATGGATAATATGGATAGAGTGGACAGTATGGATAGTGTGGACGGTATGGATAGAGTGGATGGTATGGATAGAGTGGATGGTATGGATGGAGTGGAATAGATAGGATGGATGAAGCGGGTGGAATGGATGAAGCGGATAGAATGGATGAAGCGTATAGAATGGATGAAGCAGACATAGTGGATGAAGCGGATAGAGTGGATGAAGCGAATAGGGTGGATGAATTATGAGATGGGATGGATGCAATAGATAGGGTGGATGAAATAGATAGGGTGGATGTAAAAGAATTGATAGAGTGAATGGAATAGACCGTATGGATAGAGTAGATGGAACAGATGGAATGTATAGAGTAAATGGAGTATATGACTTGGATAGAGTAGAGGAATGAATAGAGTTGATGTGATAGGTAGAATGAATGAATGGATAGAGTGGATGGAATAGGTAGAATGGATGGAATAGATAGAGTTGATGCAATGAATAGAGTGGATGGAATAAGTAGAACAGATGGTATGGACATGGTAGATGGAATAGATAGAATATATGAAGTAGATGGAATGGACGGTGCGGACGGAATGAATGGGGCAGATGGAATGAACAGAATTTGATGGAACTCGCCCCACACATGTATCACTATGCACCCTGCTCCCCTTGTCGTCATGCTGTTGCTATATATCTGTATCCCCCTTTATACTCATATCCCCCCGCCTCTAAATGTCTGTCAGTCGCTATGTTCCCACCATCCTACTCATGTGCCTGGTCTCGGGCGCTCTAAAGATAACCCCCATATCACATCACTACTCTTACTCTCTTCTCTAAACCATCACTCAAATAGAACACAGCTATACCCCTGAGTAATTCGGCCTAGCTGTCCACATACGAATACGACCTCATCAACTCCTCATCTCCCTAATAAAACACAGCTAGCTGAGCACATTCCGGCATAGTTGCTCACATAAGCGTCCTTCAGGGCTAACGCAACCAAAGCCCAGTCTGGATGTCCACCCACCAGACTGCACACATCCAACTGACTTCTCCAGCACCACACCTAAACTCTAGCACACAGCTACCACCAGGCAATTACACCAGCTGTACACTTATCTGGTGCACCCACGCACCCTACGACACTATGGCCCTCATTACAACTGAGGTGCTAAGTGCACCAACTTTACCACCATGGTGTAAACTACGTTTACACCATGGTGGATGGCGGATTTACCGCCCCATTACAAGGTGAGTGGGGCGGTAAATCCCCATTTCCCATTTTCCCTTCCCCATTCCCATTTTTGCCCCATAGGGCATAATGGGAGTGGGGAAGGCGCTAATTACGGCACCGTAAATTACGGTGCCGTAATTAGCACCAAGGTGCCTTAGCACCATGGAACTTAACGCCTGCAAAAAGCAGGCGTTAAGGTGGGAATCAGGCGTTAAGGGTTAACGGTGGCGTTAACCCTTAACGCCAGAGTTGTAATGAGGGCCTATCTCTACTGACCAGAACTACAGTTCCCGAGGGCGTTCAACCTAACAGCGCTTTGAGGTCATACCAATGATATATAGAGCGCTATATAAATGCCAAATAACATAACATAACAGCATAACACATGATTTAGTAAGCCGTTTGGTGGGAGTTAAGATTTTGTTGTCCCTCAGACGTACTGGAATAAAGTATGAAGAAGATTTGAACAAAGCTTTCAACGTGAGTTGTGTCATGAGCTGTAATCACAATATTGTTGGGCAAAAATGCAAAAGTAGACTTCCTGAGAAAATTGAACCCATGTGACTCATAACGTATTCAAATATTCCCGGCGTCTGCACAACATGTCATGCGGGTGCTGCAGCAAAACCTGCAGCAATGTAATTACCGTTTTTCTTAAAACAGACTGACAGACTTGTAAAGAAGGCCTTAAACTGTCTCAGTTGCTTAGCACCTTTACCAGTTTACCAAAACACTGTCGGTGATGGTACAATATCCATCAATTTCCGTGTGGAGAGATAATTAGCCTGGTGAGCCGGGGCCATTTTCCAAGCTGTTTTGGGCTGCAGACAGTGTTTCTGATTACATGGGAACTATTATTAGAGTTGAACGTGTGTGCTGTATAACATTTAAAACATTCTGATTTCCAGATTTAAGCTGCTCATTATGACTGTGTGGGCATGAGTATATCGAAGGAAAATTAAATTCAAATTAACCCTGGCAGTGCTGTTTGACATGGTTTTAAATTAATAGCTGTTTGCAATAACATTTATGAAAATAACAATGCGTGATACATATTTTGCAATTAATGAAGACAATATTGATAAATATGCAACTTAATGTTGCTTTACTCTGCAACGTTGCCCATGAATGCATGTGGCGGAGTTTTTTTTCGTTTCAAGAAAAATTTAGGTTGCTAGTACTAGAGCCTATTTCTCGCAGATCTTCCACTCTATTGCCCGCCACACAGATAAAAATGTATCCCTCTTTCAGCCTCTGCCCTTGGTTACATGGCAACAATAGGAATCCGAAAGAATCTCCTAATTATTTAATGCTAACATACGCCTGGAACCAAAACCCTACAACAGAAAAAAACTCGGAGGATCGTCCTTCTCTCACCAGGCACCCAAAACCTGGAATGACCTACCTAAGAATATACGGAATACAACAAACCACCTAGCATTCAGGAAACTCTTCAAAGCATGGCTCTTCAAAGCGTAACCACAGCGGAGACGCACCAGAATGCCCAGACATTAAAACAATGACGAAAATAACTCCAACCTCGACCACTCTCAAATTGGACAAACACTCAAACCCAATAACCAACCACTCGACAGAGCATAAGACATCATGGAAAATAGCCACAAAGGAAGGCTGCAGAGACTGACCACATACCTAGACCCAGACGAAAGCCCCAAGTAACTCTCCCACTTGTACGTACCGGACGAACATATCCAGACCGGCAGACGCATCTGGATAGACGTTGGCCTGCGTCGCATCTGGATAGGATCGATTGAAGGACAACATGCCCACGCCCAGAAAACGTGAATGCTAACATGTGCCACACCTAGAATTGTGAACACCGGCCTGCGTGGCACTCAGATGCAGTTGTGAATGTTAGCATGCCCACACCTGGATGGGTCTCTAGACACTAGCCTGCGCCGCATCTGGTTGGGGGTGTGAGGGTTGGCATGACCACTCCTGGATGGAGTCCTAATCATTGGCCGGTGCCACGTCTAGATGGGAATATGAAGGGCCAACAGGCGTCACACTCAGACTGAACTACGAATGTTAGCATGGTAAAGGTCAGGTAACCCACTAACCAATATAAGCTCAAACTCTGCATACTTATCTAACTCAAAAACTCACACATCCATCTCTCGCACAACAAGCCACACGCACTTCACAACACTGCAACAACACATAAGCCGGAACAACAGCACACGCGGACTGACTCCGATCCGATACCCGCACCAAAGCTCACACCCGGTGTATACTGAGTTGAAGCTGCCAACAGAACACCACTCCTCTCACTATCCTACTCCCTTCTTCACCTTACTAACCCATCCCACCTTTATCGTTTACAGATCCGCCTGAGCGCCTGGGGACCAATTCCGTTGGTGACGGTGCACGGTACAAATACCTTTAACATTTAACATTTAACATTAGCACTATAGAAATGGTCAGCTTCACATTGTTATGCACGTTGTAGCTCATTTTTCAGAGGTGGCGTGTCCATAACGGGTGAGGGTGCCCTGATCTGCCATACCTTCGCACATTATACAGAAGCAGCGCCAGCCCAGTGTAAACACTGAGCAGCAAGCAGCTGCAGCCGAGGGAGGGTTCTCTGGCTGCCTTAAACTGTCAAAGGGAAACGTAATACCCTAGCACACATGTCCAATGGACCATTCACGGCTGCTGGTGTTTTCTTCCCCAGCCTTTCATCATCCATTGGGGATGCAGGCTGGGGAACAGCACCTCTGAATGTGCGTATGGGGCGTTCCTGTGTCTCCCCTCGGAGACAGACATCCTGGGACTGTAAAATGGGAGAGCTCTGGCTGCTGCACTACTTGTTTCCTTGTTCCTCTTCTTGCAGCACTAGAGCTGGCAGGGTTTCCATGGCCATGGAAAAAACGGTGGCAAAGTCGGGCCTGCACTGGGGCTGAAGATACGTTTAGCACATGTATTTTTGTGTGAATGAGTGAGTATATGCTTGATGGGTGCAGTGTGAATGAACAAATGAATGCTGTGTGTGAATGAGCAAGAGAATGTTTTATGAATGTGTATGCTTTGTGTTTGCGCTTTGTGTTGATTATGGTGGGGAGGTGAAATGGGAGAATGTGGATACTACAGCATGGATATTTTTTAAATGAGCATCAATAGTAAAGTAAAGCATGATAAGTTCTATTAGTGGCTAGATTGACATCTTGGTGCAGTTAATATAGCTATTTCTTTTTCTGGCATGGCATTTTTTTTGGCATCAATATATAAAACAAGCATGATAACAGTTATGTGGCAAGACTGGCATTTCAGTGTAGTCAGTCTAGCAATTATTTCATAATTTCACATCCCATTGTTTACTGGCATCAAGGGTAAAGAAAACATGATAAGTTTAATTATATGTCTAGACCGGCCTACATTGCTGCAGCCAGTTTGAATATGTTTTCATATTGTGTCATGTCATGTTTGATGGCAAAGCCAACAGGAGTATGTATTTATATGGGGATACTGCCATATGTTGACAGAGGCAGTCTGGACATGTTTTATTGTAGTATCAAAACTGGTATTATGCGCAAACAAACAGAAGATCTTTTATGGGAATACTGGTATACATTGGTGCAGCCAGTATGCAAATTTATTGGCACAGCCAGCATATACATGTTTTTGTACTGGCATATATTGTGGCCAAAGGCATCATGAAAATGTGTTGAGAAATTCTCCTGTGCACTGTTGGTGACTTGCATCTATAATATTTGTTGATGAGTTACCATACAGAACCAAATGCAAATTGTTTGGCTTTTTATGCAATTATTCACTGAAAGTGTGCTGTATAATGCACAGTTTTGACGAGAGGTGTTGCTTGGTCTGGAAAAGATCAGGGGCTAAGCTAATGTCGAGACTGGCGGGATTCGGGGCTAGCTATAGTCTTTTGGTTGTAGTCCATGAGCTTCTATCCGGGGCTACAACCAAAAGACCCAAGACTATAGCCCCCTAGCCACCCTAGCAATGCCTCTGGTTTTGACCCATGATTTAAATCATGTTCTTGGAGGGTACCGCCAGAACTCCAAGTTTGTTCAGGGTCCCTCATCACATTCACTTGCTCTGACATATTTCTGGGAAATATTTACACCCCTTCAATAAAAAATAAAAAAAAACACCAACAACCAATGGGTATTACTTTGAAACTAATGGATGGTAACATTCACCAGTCCCTGCTCTTTAGAAGCAAAGGCTTTGAGCCACTGTCAACCTCCTTTCAGTTCTAAGGAAACAAACTAAAAAACATCTTTTTGTGGTGTGGTGGGTTAGACCTTTGGAATTGTTCGGGCTTCCATTTTCCATACTATTAGGTGTTTTTAATATGTCACACTAGGTCAGTGTTTTTTTAGGAACAAAGAAATCCATGTATGAGTACTTCCACTGGTTACCATGAAGGATTCCACTCTTGACAGAGGCCAACTACGTCAACTATTTCATATGCTGCTTAAGATGCATAGGAAGGATATCCACTGTGAAATTCAAATCTAGATCTCGAAGGATATCCTCTCTAGTTTCACACAACAATACATCTCTGCTTCTTGCTGTCATGAAAAAGGTTTTGGCTTTCACTTTGCTCTTGGTGTTGATTGGTGGCAACCCTCTTGATCATCTTTACTTTGAATGGTACGAAAGAGATTGGGTGATAATTTGCAAACATGGTAGGGTCATGGTAGGCAGCATATGACACAGTTGACCAGAAAGTGGCTAATTTATCAGTGTGTATTTATGTGGGTTCCACAGGGGGGAGTTTTAATAGGATTAACAAGCTACTTGAAGATTGTAAAGAGCTCTTTAGGTTTTGGAGCTGTCTGATGGATGCACTGATGAATGTAGGTGGCCTTCTTCTGATTAATGGTATAGCTATGGCTTCTGCAATGCTGGAATCATTAATGTTTGTATTACAGGTTTTCAGATTTGCTGTGTACGCATTCCAGTTTACATCCCTCCCTTTTCATGAGAGCTAGGTGATGTTTGAAGCATTTATTTTAGCCTTTGCTGCTGTCATTTTTTATTTTGCTAAAAGGGGTGCTAGAGCATCACGCTCTATAGTGATAGCTTTGTTTCGGTCAAATAGTATCACTTTAGGGTATTTGGCGACACATGTATACAGTGGCTAAAAGACAAATAGGTTGTTCAACATCATTGGGGAAAGCTTTTCTTTCTGGCCTGAAGATGATAGCGTCATGGGCTAAAGAGAGATGGGAGGGGAAGGAGGGGTCCTGGCGCATCGCTTGTGAACGCAGAATTAGGAAACAGAAGATCAGACAAGAAGATTTGGGTTTGTGAGGAAAAAGGGGCTGAGTAGGCTGCAAAGCAGCTCAGGAAAGTGTTCCTGTGCGAAAACAGGCAAAAAACTTCTACATTTCCCATGAGTCTTTGGTTTCCGTTGGGGCGGAGGAGAGCAGGTGTGCCGGCTCTTTCGCACTATTTAAGGCACTCCTCTTCCTGTTGGTTATTGTTGGCATGGCAGGCACGGGCTGGAGGAGAGCAGGTGTGCAGTCGTTTGTGGAAGACTTATGCAGGACCCGGGCCAGGTGGTCAGATGGTATGCTCCTGAAAGGCTCTGTCCCTCATAAGGGCACGGAGAAGATAACGACAGTGTGCCGGTCCAACGCGGGATAACAAATGCCTGGGGTGGTGCTCTCCCAAGGACTCATATAAGTGTTTCAAGGAGTACGTGTGTGAGTCTAGGGTGCATACAGTTATTTCTCTGGGTGTGACTCGCACCGTGTGTAGTTTGCTGAACATGTATCTACCGCACACTGATAAGGTATGAAACATGTGTCACGAAGTAACGCATGTGTGTTTTCCCTCTGCAGAAAGGAGTATCGTGAACTCATGCTGGGCATACCATGGCAAGTGGAACCCTAGCGCTCTGAACATTAGAACGTTGATATACTTTAATCAACCACACCATGTACAATAACAAATACCTAGAAAATACTACAAAAAAGCCACCCTTGAGGAAAGGACACAGTTAATCAAAGATAGCAAGATGCAGCACTCCCAGTAACGAACCAGAGGTGTAAGGCAAGTAATAACCACAATCTTATTTAAAAAGATATGTTCTTGGGTGAAAAAGGGATAAAAGTGACCTACCCAGTCTATAGGGCCCACAAACGGACCAAGGTGGGGAAGTTAGAAGTCAATAGTACCTTTTTGCAGTTCTTGATGATCCGGTAGTGTTCAATCAGACTTCTTGGTGCTGAGCGATCAATTTGAAGATCTGTAGAGTGCAAAAGACAGCACAGGTGGCTCGGCGTGGCTCGAATATGTCTCTCAGGGTGTTGTGAGTCCTAATACAGCGGCCCAGGGACAAAATGAGTCCCTTTCTTGTGCTCCCAAACACGTGAGAGGCTGGCAAACACTGCAGGGGTCCGTGAACATGGTAACGGCCAGAATATGCTGTAGCTGAAAGAGGGGCGGGTCTTGCACAAGCAGCAGGTTACTCCTCAGGCTGCTGTAAGTTCCTTTCTGGGGCTCACGGATAAGATGGGTCCTTGTTCTCAGGTTCCCAAACACAGGGGAGGCTGGTACACAACTGCAGGGGTCCTTCAACACTGTGAGGTTCTGGGTGCTGCTGCAGCTGGTATAGAGGCAGGACTTGTTCCAGCAGCAGGCTCATCCCCTATGGTCCCTTGGGAGGGTTATTAAACACAGCTAGCCTCTGCCTTGGAGCACCTGCCTTCACATTACAACTGAGGACTACGAAAAATGTCTGGTCTCCCAGCAGAGTGCAAATTCAAGGGTTGGGGTCGAAAAGATGATTCAAAGAAGTGGTGCGAGACCCCTTCTTTTAATGGTAAAAGCCCACAGTTGATTGGACTAAAGCTAGCCTCCCTTAGGGGTCCAATCCCTGTTCTTGAAAGACGTGGACTTTTCCTATCTGACATCACACCCAAAGTTATTTGTGCTAGAGTCGGTGAAGTGGAGGGAACAGGATGGTGAGGCAGTGGAAGAGAGAACCAAGTTGGTTGAACCCTCCCTCAACCATACAGAGCTCTCCCTGTCTACACCAACCCCCATCACTTCCCTTCTCAGTGGGATCAAATGCCTTTAAATATGTAGCACCCTGGTGTGAGGCCCAGTCTTTTGTAAATGGAGTGCCCTTTGATTCCTGTTCCCGGGCATCTTTCTGTGGATTGGCTGTCCCTGAGAAAGGGTGCCACCTGCCCTTACAAAGGATCAAAGAGAGGCAACTTCTGCGAGTAGGGCAAGGCCCAGACTGTATGGGGAGAATACACATAACCCTTCCACAATGGGACAGGGCCCTGACACATGCGTGATATCTATTTGATGTGGCTTGGATAACTATGAGAGATGCTTGCCAGCATACCCGAAACTCAGGTATGGCTTATATTTACAGGTAAACTTGCCACATGGACAACATATTTTTAGTTATGTAGTTTTTGGAACAGGGGTGCAAACCTTAAATGCAGCCCCTGTCCTGCAGAGACTTGCTTCCACTGCAGCTATCAAGAGGACACCTGTGACCTCTGAACATGCTTTGTGCCACTGGTATAGCAGGCGCTGCAGATCAGGATACTGATGCAAACAGGGCACAAGTACTCACTATGCTTTTGCTATGGAGTTTATGAAAAGGGATTCTGATCAGCTGATTTCCCTTTCAGAGACCCACGCATAGTATCTGCCAAATTTAAAGTCAGGGTGCCCTAGTGGAAGTTGCATTTGACCTTTTCAAAATGATCTTTACTGTATCCACTTGCTGAAATATGGGATGTGTATACCTCCTGAAATACCCTGAAGAAGGTTTCAATAGGTATTTTTCTCCCTCCCAGTTCACTGCACCCCACTCCCACTCTAAAGTCTATACATCTGCTGGCAGTGCCTGGTGAGCTCCACTCTTTCCCTCTCTCGTTGCCATACTTGTCCTCATTTCTCACTGGCCCCTTTACTCATTCATCCTTTTATATCGTGTCAACTTGCTTTTGCCTTGAGGCTTCTACTATCCTCTCATTGTCTCCTTGACATTTTAAATATGGAGTTATAATAGAATAATAGAAATCATCACAGACGCGCACACACACGACCTAGCCCCCCCACCCCCCCACACACACACACGACTTAGTCAGCCGTTTGGTGGGAGTTAAGATTTCGTAGTCCCTCAGACGTACTGGAATACCGTATGAAGAAGATTTGAAAAAACCTTTAAACGTAAGTTGTGTCGCGGGCTGTAATCACGATATTGTGGGGCAAAAATGCCAAAGTATACTTCCCGAGAAAATTGAACCCGTGTGACTCATAACGTATTCAAATATTCCCGGCATCTGCACAATATGTCATGCGGGTGCTGCAGCAAAACCTGAAGGAATGTAATTACCATGTTTCTTAAAACAGAAAGAGGGCCTCAAACTGTCTCGGTTGCTTAGCACCTTTACCAGTTTACCAAAACACTATCTTTGAGGGTAGAATTTCCATTAGTTTCCGTGTGGAGAGATAATTAGTGATATCATTGATAGCCTGGTGAGCCAGGGCAATTTTCCAAGCTGTTTTGGTCTGCAGGCAGGGTTTCCGATTACATGGGAACTATTATGAGAGTTAAACGTGTGTGCCGTATAATTACCATGTATATGTACTACAATGATTAACACGATGCTTAATTGATGTGGACAGTAATACCTCCTATTATTATCAGGATCGCACCACCATTCACGTTCATTTAAAACATTCTGATTTCCAGATTTAAGCTGCTCCTTATGACTGTGTGGGCATGAGTATATCAAAGGAAAATTAAAGGCAAATTAACCCTGGCAGTGCTGTTTGACATGGTTTTGAATTAATAGCTGTTTGCAATAACATTTATGAAAATAACAATGCCTGATACACATTTTGGAATTAATGAAGACAATATTGATGCAATATGAAAATTAATGTTGCTTTACTCTGCAACGCTGCCCATGAATGCATGTGGCAGAATTTTCGTTTCAAGAAAAATGTAGGTTTCTGGTACTAGAGCCTATTTCTCGCAGATCTTCCACTCTATTGAGCTCCACATAGATAAAAATGTATCCATCGTCCATCCTCTGCCCATTGCCCTAGGTTACATGGCAACATTAGGAATCCGAAAGGATCTCATATAATTATTTAAAAAATACTATAGAAATTGACAGCTTCACATTGTTATGCACGTTGTAGCTTATTATTTAGAGGTGGCGCGTCCATAACGGGTGAGGGTGCCCTGATCTGCAATACCTTCGCACATTATAGATAAACAGCGCCAGCCCAGTGTAAACACTGAGCACTCCCTCAGCTGCTTGCTGCAGCCAAAGATGGTCCTCTGGCTGACTTAAACTGTCAAAGGGAAACATAATTCCCTAGCACACATGTCCAAATGGCCATTCACGGCTGTTGGCGTTTCCTTCCCCAGCCTTTCATCATCCTTTGGGGATGCAGGCTGGGGAACTACCCCTCTGAATGTGCCTAGGGGGCGTTCCTGCGTCTCCCCTTGCAGGCAGACAGCGTGGGACTGTAACATTGGAGCGTTCTGGCTCCTGCACTATTTGCTTCTTTGTTCCTCTTCTTGCAGCACGGGAGCCGGCAGGGTTTCCATGGCCATGGGAAAAAACGATGGCAAAGTCGGTTCTGCGGTGGGGCTGAAGCTAAGTTTAGCTTTATAATGCTCATGTATTCTTGTATGAATGAGTGAGTATATGCTTGATGGGTGTACGTGTGAATGAGCAAATTAATGCTGTGTGCGAAAGAGCAAGAGAATGTTTTATGAATGTGTATGCGTTGTGTTTGTGCTGTCTGGTGATTATGGTCGGGAGGTGAAATGGGGCGACTGTGGATACTACAGCATGGCGTTTTTTTTTAAATGAGCTTCAACAGTGAAGTAAAGCTTGATAAGTGCTATTAGCGGCTAGATTGGCATATTAGTGCAGTTAACATAGCTATTTCTATTTCTGGCATGGCATTTTTATTGGCATCAATAGATAAAACAAGCATGATAACTGTTATAACGTGGCAAGACTGGAATTTTGGTGTAGTCAGTCTAGCAATTATTTCATGAAGTCACATGCCATTGTGTACTGGGCATCAAGGGTAAAGAAAACATGATAAGTGTTATTACGTGTCTAGACTGGCCTACATTGCTCCAACCAGTTTGAAAATGTTTTCATTGTGGCATTAGCAAAACAGAAAAGTGATGGCTGGAAGGTTTTGAATTAATCATAACCACGGGCAAAGCTCTGGGCAACCCTCCAGACCATCGTTTTTCAGCCTCCCAAGCCATTACAGAAGGGGAAAAACCATATGCAAACCAGGCTTGGTCCTACCCCAAAAGGGGCAGTCCAGCCCAAACTGCTAGGTCACATCCTTTCTGCACGACACCACTAGCATCCCCAGACATGTTTCAGCTTTGTTGGGCATCATCAGTGAAGAGTAGCTTGGGTCTCTAGGCCCGGCAGACTCGGGACTCACATTTGGGCATAACCGTCCCACTCGGGGTCACTTTAGCAAAACAGAAAGGTGATGGCTGGAAGGTTTTGAATTAATCATAACCATGGGCAAAGCTCTGGGCAACCCTCCAGACCATCGTTTTTCAACCTGCCAAGCCATTATAGAAGGGGAAAAACCATATGCAAATCAGGCTTGGTCCTACCGCAAAAGGGGCATTCCAGCCTGAACTGCTAGGTCACATCCCTTCTGCACGAGACAACAAGCATCCCCAGACATGTTTCAGCCTTGTTGGGCGTCATCAGTGAGGAGTAGCTTGGGTCTCTAGGCCCGGCAGACTCGGGACAACGTCTGGGGATACCCGTCCCACTCGGGGTCACTTTAACAAAACAGAAAGGTGATGGCTGGAAGGTTTTGAATTAATCATAACCATGAGCAAAGCTCTGGGCAACCCTCCAGACCATCGTTCTTCAGCCTGCCAAGCCATTACAGAAGGGGAAAAACCATATGCAAATCAGACTTGGTCCTACCTCAAAAGGGTCAGTCCAGCCCGAACTGCTAGATCACATTCCTTCTGCACGAGACCACAAGCATCCCCAGACATGTTTCAGCCTTGCTGGGCGTCATCAGTGAGAAGTAGCTTGGGTCTCTAGGCCCAGCAGACTCGGGCCTCACGTCTGGGCATACCCGTCCTACTCGGGAAGACTTTAGCAAAACAGAAAGGTGATGGCTGGAAGGTTTTGAATCAATCATAACCACGGGCAAAGTTCTGGGCAACCCTCCAGACCCTCGTTTTTCAGCCTGCAATGCCATTACAGAAGGGGAAAAACCATACGCAAATCAGGCTTGGTCCTACCCCCAAAAGGGGCAGTCCAGCCCAAACTGCTAGGTCACATCCCTTCTGCACAAGACCACAAGCTTCCCCAGACATGTTTCAGCCTTGTTGGGCGTCATCCATGAGGAGTAGCTTGGGTCTCTAGGCCCGGCAGACTCGGGACCCACGTCTGAGCATATCCGTCCCACTCGGGGTGACTTTAGCAAAACAGAAAGGTGATGGCTGGAAAGTTGTGAATTAATCATAACCACGGGCAAAGCTCTGGCCCACCCTCCAGACCATCGTTTTTCAGCCTGCCAAGCCATTACACATGGTCATGTTTGATGACAAAGCCAACAGGAGTATGTATTTATTTGGGATACTGCCATATGCTGGCAGAGCCAAGCTGGACATGTTTTCTTGTAGTATCAATACTAGTATTATGCGCACACAGAAGATCTTATATCTTGCAGCTGGTATACATTGGTACAGCCAGTATGTAAATGTATGGGCACATGTATGGGCACAGCCAGCATATACATGTTTTTGTACTGGCATATATTGTGGCCAAAGGCATCATGAAAATGTGTTGAGAAATTCTCCTGTGCACTGTTGGTGACTTCCATTTATTTGTTGATGAGTTACCCTACATAACCAATTGCAGATTGTTTGGCTTTTTGCCCAATTATTCACTGAAAGTGTGCTGTATAATGCACAGTTTTGACCCATGATTTAAAACATGTTCTTGGGGGGGGGGTACCGCCAGAACTCCAAGTTTGTTCGTGGTCCCTCACCACATTCACTTGCTCTGGCATATTTCTGGGAAATATTTACACCCCGCCAATAAAAAAAAACACCAACCACCACTGGGTATTACTTTTAACTAATGGATGGTAAAATTCACCAGCCCCTGCTCTTTAGAAGCCAAGGCTTTGAGCCACTGTCAACCTCCTTTCATGTCTAAGGAAACAAACTAACGGTACTGTGGTGGGTTAGACCTTTGAATTGTTCAGGCTTCCATTTTCCATACTATTAGGTGTTTTTAATATGTCACACTAGTTCAGTGTCTTTTTTAGGGATAAAGCAATCTATGTATGAGTACTTCCACTGGTTACCATGAAGGATTCCACTCTTGACAGCATGATGCTGTGGTCAACTGTGTCATATGCTGCTTAAGATGCACAAGAAGGATAGCCACTGTGAAATTCAAATCTAGATCCCAAAGGATATCCTCTCTAGAATCACACACCAATACATCTCTGCTTCTTTCTGTCATGAAAAAGGTTTTGGCTTTCAGTTTTCTCTTGGTGTTGATTGGTGAAAGCCCTCTTGATCATCTTTGCTTTGAATGGTAGGATAGAGATTGGGTGATAATTTGCAAACATGGTAGGGTCATGGTAGGCAGCATATGACACAGTTGACCAGAAAGTGGCTAATTTATCAGTGTGTATTTTTGTGGGTTCCACGGGGGGAAGTTTGAATAGGATTAACAAGCTACTTGAAGATTGTAAAGAGCTCTTTAGGTTTTGGAGGTGCCTGATTGATGCACTGGTGAATGTAGGTTGCCTTCTTCTTCTATTAATGGTATAGCTATAGCTATGGCTTCTGCATTGCTGGAATCATTAATCTTTGTATTACAGGTTTTCAGAGTTGCTGTGTACGCATTCCAGTTTACATCCCTCCCCTTCTTGAGAGCTAGGTGATGTTTGAAGCATTAATTTTAGCCTTTGCTGCTGTCATTTTTTATTTCGCTAAAAGGGGGGCCAGAGCATCAAGCTCTATAGTGATAGCTTTGTTAAGGTCAAACGGTATCACTTTAGGGTATTTGGCGACACATTTATACAGTGGCTAAATGACAAGTAGGTTGTTCAACATCACTGGGAACATTTTTTCTTTCTGGTCTGAAGATGATAGCGTCATGGACTAAAGAGAGATGGGAGGTCAAGGAGGGGTCCTGGCGCCTCGCTTGTGAAAGTAGAATTAGGAAACAGAAGATCAGACAAGAGTATGTCGGTGTGTGAGTAAAAAGGGGCTATGTAGGCTGCAAAGCAGCGCAGGAAAGTGTTCCTGTGCAAAAACAGGAGCCAACGCACAAAAAAACCGAAGGCGCTACCCAACGTCTGGCACATAACCAAGCAGAGAGGGGTCTGGGACAGCGCTTAGAGCTCCATCCAGTATCGTTTAGCTTCCCTGTCTATACCAGGTGAGCGTAACAGAACGCAAAGCCTCAATTAAAAACATCCACCTGGGCGTGTGGGAGACATCAGAGACTGACCAACTAGCCCAGTTACTGGGACAATTCTGGGCCAAGGTGCACTCCGCCTGGCAAGAAACCAACGCCCTTAGGAGGGAGTTGATTGTCACCAAGAACCGCACCGATGAATTAGCCAGACAATTGCTCTAAACACAGGCTGGGCAGGCTCTGTTGCCAGGAAATATTCCGTCGGTTCCAGCCACATCCCTGAATCCAGTGCAGGTGGTCCTCCCTGGGCCGGTACCTTTGGCCCCACCGGAATGTGTTACGGGGGACCCAAGAAAATATGCAGTATTCATGAACCAGTGCCGCCTCCATTTTCTTTGTAGACCCGGTGCCTTTCCTAAAGATCAGTCCCAGGTTGCCTTTGTTCTGTCATATCTGAATGGCAGTGCCGCAGATTGGTCCATACCGTTAGTAAACCAGGATGACCCATTCCTCCGGGATTTCAGGGGGTTTCAACAGGAGATGGAGAAGCTGTTCGTCCGACATACCCAGGGCCAAGCTCTGGATAATGAATTTCTTTCCCTCCGCCAAGGCAGCCAAGATTTGTTAACATATATCGCCACTTTTAAAAGACTTGTCATAGACAATGGGTGGTCTGAGGAGAAACAAACAACGTTATTCCATCGAGGATTATGGCGGGGGATTGAAAGCTGTCCTAGCTCAGGTGGTAAACCTGCCAAAAGACTGTGCAGAGTTCATTAACCTAGTGGTGCAGCTAGACCACAGGCTGAAAGATCGAAGGACAGATTGAGCCAGAACAGAGAATCGGACTGTGTATGTACGCTCAAAGGAGAACATTCCGCGTTCATCAGAAAACACTTTGGAACCCATGTAAATTGGGGGTGCACGGAGCCTCTTAACCAAGGCTGAAAGAGACAAAAGGAGACAACAGCAATTATGCCTGTACTGAGAGAAATCAGGTCACTTCCTCAGAGAATGTCCCGTAAAACCCCCTAGGAGAACAGTTGGAGCTACAGAGAAAGAAGGAGGAGAACAAGAGTTGGAAAACTTCCAGGCCCGGCAAGCATAGAGGTCTGTTTGTCGAGCAAAGGAAAAGAGCCACAGACCTCACACCTTGCCCTGCCTGTGATTTTGATCAGTCACCAACAACCTTCTCGGATGCATGCTGTGGAGGCATACATAGACAGCAGAGCCGTTGGTATCTACATGGACCAAGGCCTGGCAACCAGGATGGGGCTTCCCCTATCTCAGAAAACGACAACTGAGAAGGTCACCACTGTCGACGGCATGGCGATAGCTTCTGATCCTGTAACTCAACGCACAGCAGAATTGACCCTTCTGTGCCAAGAAGGACATCGGTAAGCCATTTCCTTTGACATTATCAAGTCCCCTTAATTCCAGGTGATTCTAGGGATGCCGTGGTTGGTAGCTCACAATCCTAATCGACTGGCGAGCCAAAAAATGAGTCTTCTCCAGTGAGTGTGCTCATGCATGCTACCAAGTGGAAATGCCATTGTCTGACCCAGAGACACCTGTCCAAGATAAAGAGGCAGTGGTACTAGGTATAACAAGTACACTACCATGTGAATACCACGATTTCCAAGACATTTTCCAAAAAGAACAAGCTAATACCTTACCCCCTCACAGGCCATATGACTGTCAGATCGACCTCATAACTGGTGCACAAATCACATGTATTCGAATTTATGCACTCACCGAACCTGAAAATCTCCACTTGAAATCGTATCTGGACCAATACCTTGCAAACGGTTTTATCCACCCTCCCAAATCCCTGGCAGCCTCGCCCCTATTCTTCGTATCCAAGAAGGACTTGAGAACGTGCATCAACTACCATGCACTAAACCCGGTAACAGTTATCCTCTACCCCTTATCCCAGAACTGCTGGACCAAGTCAAGGATGCCCAAATTTACACCATTTTGGACCTCAGCGGGGTATACCATCTCATGCATGTAAAGAAAGGAGACGAATTGAAGACTGCTTTTCGTACTAAGTATGGACTGTACGAATATCAGGTGATGCTCTTTGGGCTTTGCCACGCTCCTGCCATGTCCCAGTACTTCATGAACGATGTACTACGGGAATTGATCAAGGTATGTGCCCTAGTTTACATCGACGACATCTGGTGTACTCCTCTTCTAAACAGGTCAGGCACGTCCGCTCCATCCTTGCAAAACCCTGACAGCACCAGTTATACACCAAACTTGAAAAATACTGAAGTCAAGTTCCATGGTTTTGTCCTGACTCCTAGTGGCATCCGGATGGATATGCACAAAGTAGACGCCATCCTTAGCTGCCCATCGCCGTCTTCAGTCAAAGGTGTCCGAAGTATGTTCGGCTTTGCAAACTTTTATCGCCAATTCATCCCGGGTTTCTCCCAGATTGTGCACCCGATCACTTCTTTATTACGAAAAAAAACAACAAACTGTTCCAGTGGGCAGAAGAGGTGGAAAAGGCCTTCCAGGAACTCAAGAAAAGATTTACCTCAGCCCCGGTGCTACGACACCCTGGCCCAGATCTCCCACATGTAGTGGAAACAGATGCCTCCAGCATGGCAATGGGGGCTGTTCTTTCCCAAAGGAATCCTTAAACAGGCCAGTTACATCCTGTGGCCTTTTGGTCGCAAAAATGTACTACACCTGAACTTAACTATGCAATAACAGTCAAGGAACTCCTAGTGATCAAGGCAGCCTTTAAGGATTTGGCGGCATTACCTCCTAGGCGCCAGACATACCATCACAGTAATCACCGACCATCGCAACCTACAATACCTCAAAATGGCAAAGGCTCAATCACCTCATCAATTCTGATGGGCTTTATTCTTCGCAGAATATAATTACATAATCACGTACTGACCTGGAGTACAGAACGGAAAAGCCGACACCCTATCCTGCATGGGTATTGATGAGAATGCATAGTCAACCCCAGAACCGGTGGCCATTATTCCAGGTGACAAACTACTAGGATTTACAACAACGTTATCTCTGGACGAACTCCTAAAGGAAATTGGCTCCTAATGAACACCGGGCCTCTACAAGACTGGACCACTCAAGGTGAACATTACACAACAAAGAACCAACTCCCGTATTTCAGAGGTTGTTTATATCTCCCGAATAAGGCACTACAAGAACAAGTCATTTCTGGTTATCATGACCCCCTGATAGAAGGACATCCAGGAATTGCCAAGACCCTAGCCAAGGTGAAAATAAATTATTGGTGGCCGACCTGGCGAAAGGACATTACGCAGTTTATTCTGTCATGTGGCATTTGTGCACAGAATAAATCCAAGAAACAAAGAGCCCTGGAAATTTTCACCTGCACCTTGGCACACACTCTCCCTCGATTTCATCACAGATCTGCCTCCCTGTTAAGGGTTCAACACTATCCTAGTGGTTGTTGACCTATTCTCTAAAATGACCCATTTCATTCCGCTTAAGGGTCTACCAAACACATCCAGTCCGGCAAAGGTGTTTTTAGAGCAAATCGTACGATTATATGGTTTCTCCTCTGTCATGATTTCTGACCGAGAGAGTCAGTTCATGTCTAACTTCTGGAGGCACAGTTGTGCAATTGCCCAAATCGATATGCGTCTGTCCACTAGTCATCATCCCCAAACTGATGGCCAAACAGAGCAGACGAATCAGACACTAGAGCAGTACCTACAGTGCATGTTACATGAAGTGGAAGAAAGCTGGAAGGATGTGCTGTGGATAGCCGAATATGCCTACAACAACTCGCTACACACGAGTACCGGACAGAGTCCATTCTATACCGTATATGGAAGGCACCCACATACTTCCAAATTAGATACCCCCGTGGCCTTGGAAATGCCCGCAGTGAAGACTTTACATACGACCATCACTTAAGCCTTCAAAAAAGCAGCAGAACACTTGATCCAAGCCAAAGAAAGACAGAAAAGATTCTCTGATCAACACCGAAGAAAAGCCCCAGACTACCAAGTCGGAGATGAAGTCTGGTTGGCGTCTCGGTACCTTCCCATAAGAGGAACTCGAACATTTTGTCCCAGATATCTAGGGCCCTATACCATCAAGGCTATTATAAATCCTGTGGAAGTAAAACTAGCTTTACCACCAAATATGTAGATCCATCCCGTATTCCACCTGTCACTCTTAAAACCTGTTCAGCCTGGAACTCAGGTCAAAACACCAGCAAATCCGGTACTGGTTAACGGAGAACCCGAATTTCAAGTCAAGGACATCCTAGATTCTAAGCTCACCAGGTCCAAATGATATTACTTAGTGGACTGGAAGGAATACGGCCATCAGGACAGGACATGGGAGCCTAGCGAGCACATCCATGCGCCACGCCTAGTAAGACGATTTCATCGGAACCATCTGACCAAACCAGGGCCAGACGGAGGAAATACGTTGAGAGGGGCCTTAGGGGGGAGTGCTGTCATGATCCATGCCCCTGACCCCCTCGGGTATAACAGCTCCCTGGCAGCAGTGGGGCTAAAGCCCTTCACACTGGCCCCAAGAGCCATAAAACTCCATCAGAAACATACATGGAGTCAGTCCTGGTGCCTTTGGCGCCAGGCTCTTTATCAGGAATAAAGCAATACCAGTTTTGGACCTTAATCCAACATGGAAGCCTATTACACAGCTCAGTTCTTTAGAACCAAGCCATGTGGTCTAGTGTTTTGGGTGTGGCTGGGCCTGGAACTACTTGGCCTGGAACTACTTTGCCTGAGCTATTTAAACCACACCCAAACAGCAGAACACGCTTCACGTTATTCTGCACTCCTGCAGTGTAACGCTTACCGTGTCCAGCTCCTGCTCATCTGCTTCTCTGGCGGCCCGATCCTGAATCCCTAGATCTGGATTCCATAAATAACCTGGAAGAACAAGAACAGCAGTAGCGAGCAAGAACACTTACCTGTGAAGTAACCGGTCTTGAATCCATCCTGCGCTTCGCTTGCCTCGCCCATCTCCAGAGTTCGCCGCAACCTGCAAAGGTAAAGAAACATGGACAGCATTAATAACAATTCTTACCTGGGCAAGCAGCGAGTCCAGGCAGCACCCTGCACTTCTCTAACCTCACCCATTTCCAGGTTTAGACGCAACCTGCAAGGGAGAAGGAACAAGGTCAGCATAAACAAAGCACTTACCTGGGCATGCAGCGCTTCGATCGCTCATCAATCCGGAACATCACTGCAACCTGTACAAAGAAGGGAAGAGAACACAGGTTAGCAATTAACACCAATAAACAGCCCAGCGCTCAGCGCATCAATAACTCACTGTGGTCTTCGCCATCGGTGCGGCAACTCCGAGATCGCAACCATCCCTGTGAAAACAAAAAAAGATATTGTTAGGGAGCAGCGTTTTGGAGCAAGATGCCGAGAAGACAGAGAAAACGGAGGGAAGGAAAGAGACAGAATAAAGACGGAAAAGACATTATAACTCACCTGGAAGACAGCAAGCAGAGTCAGAGTCACAGCCGGTCTGGACCAGACATATGGGCACACGGACCAGTGAAGCAACTAGGTCCACAGAACGCCTGCACCAACCACCTGCCCCAGCACAGAGACGCAGGACAGAGAATTCAACGCACAAAAACCTAAGGCGCTACCCAATGTCTGGCACATAACCAAGCAGAGAGGGGTCCGGGATAGTGCTTAGACCTCCATCCAGTATCATGTGGGGCCCCCGTGGATACCAGGTGAACGTAACACCCCTGCCATCAGAGAAACTGGAGCCAGCATAACTGTGGTGGATGAATAATTTTTCAAGGTGGAGGATGTTGCTAAGGCACCCAAATGCCTCACCAAGTTAGCTGGAGGCCCTGTGCAAATGCTTCCCCAGTTACCAGCTCTCATCCAGTGTAATGATATGACTGTCAAAATACCTGTTAGTGTGCAGAGTGAAGTGCCTGGGAGAGTTCTGTTGGGTAATGACCTGAAAACTCTTGGAGTTGTGTCAAGCACACCCAGGCCTTCCACTAAGAGGTGACAGGAGCTCACTAGGCCTGCAAGGGAGAGGACCTTAAGAGTCTCTCCAGATAAGTTGATAGAGGAAACTATCACTCCCACTCCACAGGAGTTGCTCACTGCTATTTCTGGAAAGAAAGAGGAAAAGGGGAACCCAAGACCTCAAGGAAAAAGTCAGCTAGCACCCCTGTACTACCCACAAGGACATCCCCAAGATTGTCCAAAGTCACACCTGTTACTCCTCCACCTGCTGAGGCAGAGTGTGAAGTACAACCATGTTTGGTTGAGCCAGTTTCTGAAGAGTCAAATCTGGAAGAAGACACTGTTTTGGTTCAAGATCTTGACCCTGTTGACCATCCTGAGCTGCAGTCTTTACTGGCAGAAGGTGGACCCAACAGAGATATAATGGAAACACGATACTGGCCATGAAACTGTATGCCACTATAACCTAAAGCATCCATGCACTAAATGGATTACTCGTGCACCAGGCCCAAGTAGGCCCCAAGCAAGAGTTCCCGTGGACATTAACAAAGCAAAAGTCAGGTTGCTGAGCCTGCAGAAAGAACCCAGTGGAGCAACTAGCCAAGGTCGTAATGTTGCAAACCCACAGTCAAGAAACAAATCTTCAAAGGCACGATGTTGCAACCTCGCACTCCACGTACCAATGTTAAAATCATATCTGCAAATTAAACCAGACATACAGTGGAAAAACAATATTAATTGTGCAGAATTATGCCTCAAACACGGTCCCTCCCCACGTGACCAAGCCGAACCTGACGAGATGCCAAAACCCAGGAGAGAAAAGGCGTCTGGGTACCTCGCTACGAGACGCAGGCCGACACACTTGAAAGGCTCAATGGACACCTGCTACAGTGGGAACGGTCAGTCTCCCACCTATGAATAAATCCTCACATTGCCTGCACGTACCCATACTGAAACACTGTTGCAACCACAGGTGCACCGTGTGCTGGGAACAACGGTGGTCCCAGGCTGGGGAGCTCACGGATGCACCAATCAGAACATGAGGTTCTTATCTCAGACGTCAGTAACGTTAGCCAATCCTCAGGGGTCTTCATGTAACAATTCTTATGTATCTAATTGTAGGGACAACCCAGATATACCACCTGACTACATCTTAACCACTAATATCATTCTCTATATGCGTACTATACTAACCCCACCACTCGAGCAACCAATCAAGAGTGGCGATAGGTTCTTTTGGTAACTTTTTGGAATGACGCAAGTAGCGTGTCATAATGTAGTAAAAAGGGCCTGCGAGCCCCACTATTGTGTGTGTGTCAGGACGAACGCGTACGCTCCTTGACCCATCCCTGCCGTTTGCATAATAAACGACAGAAGTTGCCTTGCTCCTTGTGTGTGCCTCATACTCTGTCTCGATCCGAGATATACACGGGAGGAGTTGGGGCCTCCCTGCCCGGAGGTCTGCGGACGGCCCGGCCGACCCCGGCAGAATCCCCCCCGACAAGTTGGAGGCACCGCTGAGATCTGTTTAAGATCGACTTTTATTTTTTATTTTTCCAGGCACTCCCGTTGCGGGGAGGCCCGGCGGCGCGGCCCCCTCTGCCGTTGGCCCCTTCTGAGGACTACAGGACCATCGCGGAGCTGCGAGAGGACCGGACAGCGCAATCCGGATATTGGCCCTCGGGAGCCGGTTGAGAAGTATCCCGCCCGCGGTCGGCGAGTGTCCAGACGTGGTCCAGACGAGGGGAGGTGGCGAGCCGCTTGGAGGGGTGCACGCAGTCGAGCGGCCCTGCATCGAGGGAACTTGGTGAGCATGACACGCACAACAAGCAATGCGAAATTGTGAGGGAGGGGGCGGAAGTAAATAAGGGAGGAGGGAGGTATTGTAAAAAGGTGGGGTGAAGGTTTAATTGAGTGATGATAATGGAATGAATGGTAGTGAATTGAGTGCGAGAGAAGGCGGCTAACGTTACGCGAAAGAGGGGGGCAGGGCACGAGAACAACACGTGCAGACGCTCGCAACAAAAAGCTAACGTTACGCGAAAGAGGGGGGCGGGGCACGAAAACATCACGTGCAGCCGCTCGAAAGACACTGATTGGCCTAAATCGCGACTACGTGTGAGGGTGGGTGTGTGTGGTTTCCTACGATTTGACATTTATCATTCAATGAGTAGATGAGGTTCCCTATTGTTCGAGCAAGAAACTCGATAGGTAGATGAGGTTCCCTATTGTTCGAGCAAGAAACTCGATAGGTAGATGACGTTTCCCTGTGGGCGGTGGCTAGTTACGTAGTTGCCCAAAACGGAAGATAATTGGCTGGTTAAGCCCTCCTGTTGAGGGGCGTATCACACGCGAGGCGACGCAGCGTGCGCAGTCCGGTTATAGTATTGATGAGATTACCTTGTTCCAGGAGAGACAGGAAGACAGCTGTAGGGTTAGCGGGGTAGATTGCAAGTGTATTTTGAATTTAAAGAACATAACACGAATATACCAGTAGTTCGAAGAAATAGGTGACGTCACCAGTAGGGATTTAGTAAGATATCGTGAACACAAGAAGCTTTGGGTTTGACATTGGTGGGGAAGAGAAACATGATAAAGGAGCGGACACGGAGATAAACGATAAACGAGTGGATCAAAGAGGAGAAGGGGAAGGGGGCGTGGCTGCGCACGGAGAACGCCGGCCACGGCAAGTGTAAAGGTGGGAGGAGAACGGGGAAAAAGGACGACTGTGTAAGATCGTCGTAAGGGGTACGCAGCTGCAGGGGGCTGCGTGCGCTTCGGCCGCAGGGGGCCGTAGGGGAAGGAATATAATATAACATCATAAATATATTTGTTTTATAATTTTTTTTTTTTTGTGATTATTATCATTGCATAATTTGTCAAAGGATTGTCGTAAGTCCCCACACTTGCGGGGCAAGGTAAGCAATAAAAGGTTGTATGTTGCAAACTGGTAGCAAGGGGAAGGGTAAGAAAGGGTGCGCTAGTATGTCATACGGGAGAGGGTTGGGAGGGTGGGGGAATACCCTCACTACCCCACTACAACATATATGCACCACACTGCCACCACATAGGGAGAAGTTAATTAAGTACAGCATAGAGTGGACCCAGGGGACGGACAACAAAATGTTGACACCATGGCCGCCTAATGGTAGCTTTGACCCATATGCCCAACATTCACTATTAAACCATCTGCACAATACATACAAGGGGAAGAAGTTGGCAAACCATGTGGAGGTGTTTAACTTATGGAGGATGTTCCAGGGGTCTAGACCAGGACCAAATGGAATGTTCACTATGGGGGAAACACCGGAAGAAAAGGAGATTAAGAAAGAAGGAACGGATGGGGAAAAGGAGAGTGAAGGAACAAAGAATATGGGGAATGAAAAACTGGGTGGAGGAAAGGTTGATAAATTAGCTGACATAAAACAGGAACCGAGCAATGAGATACCCTTAACACCGGGAGTGAAAACAGAGGGGGGAGGGTTGTACCCTTTAAGAGAATTAGGAGAAATAAAAGGACAGTTAAGGGCGGCTGAAGGATACTCAAACCCGGCATACAGCCCTCCACCATATGTGGCTCATGGAAAGATACCAATGGGGGACGGGAGGAGAGAAGAGCAGACTGTAGAGATAGGAAACGATGAGTGGGTAGCTGCACAGATATTGTTGAAATTACGAGGATCACTAACTGGAGAGGAAAGGGAGGCGGTAAAGAGAACAAACGAGGATAGTGAAAGAGAGAGTGAAATGAGGGGAGAGGAGCTGCTACGGCAGAAGGAAGAGATTTTGGAGGAAAGATTAGCTAAACTAAGGGATGAGCAGAATGAACTGATAAAACAACTTGAGGGGGAGGAAAGAGAGAGAGTGAGGAAAAGGAAAGAAGATAAGGACGAATTGGAAAAATTAAGGGAGCAAAGTGAGGAGAGAAAGAGGGAAGCTGTAAGGGTAAAAGCAGCAGCAGAAAGGGTATCAAGAGTAGTGATGAGGGAGAAGAAGAAGGAAGAAGAAGAAAATGAAAAGGAAATGGAAATATGGAGGAGGAGGATAATATCAGAGACAGCTAAAAAATATGAAGAGGGGAAGGTAATAGAGAGTATAGTAGAAAGAGAAAGGGTGAAATGGGAAAGGAGGAGAGAGGATGAAAGGATATTGGAACAGATGAGCAACGAAGTAATGGAGGAATTAAAAAGGAAAAGAGAGGAAAATAGTAGGGAGATGGAGGAGAGGAGTGAAGGGGAGAGAGAGGAGAGTAAGAGGGAGAGTGAAAGATGGGGAGAAGTATATAAAAATAGAGAGGTAGCAACAACGTCAGCACTAAGGGGAACAGGTGGTAACAACGGAAAGGAAGAGGGAGACCTAATAGACTTAAAAACTGTAACAATAAAAGGAAAAAAGGCAGAGTGGGGGGCGCAATTTATGAATGATTTTTGTAGTGAGGATGGAAGGAAGAGTGAAAGGGAAAGCTTAGATAAGCTATACCTCACTAGAACAAACATAGATTCGCCATGGGTGAGTAGAAGATGGGAGGAGCTGGAGAGAAGTAAGGAGGAAGTGAAAAGAATGGGAGAAACACAAACTAACGAACACACGCCACCGACGCTCACCAACCAACACACGCCACCCACATCACCATCACGCTCTCTAACGCCACACCCCACATGTTCAACAACTGCACGCTCTCTGCACAGAATAAAGCTCGCACCCTTCATGGACGAAGTTACACCTTATGCATGTCGGCTTAGGGACCTCCCTAGTCGCAGGCAAGACAGGCAAACAGACGTGCCAATATTGAACACAGGAAAGGATGAAAAAAGGGGAAAGGAAGAAGAGGGAGGTAGGAGAAGAGGTAGTAAGGAAGGATTTGAAGTAGTAAAAGGAATGGGGGAAGAGGAGGGGTGTGAAGAGTTAACATCATGGAGCATAAAGGATGACACAAGACAGAATGTAATGCCACTGCTGGAGAGAGGAGGGGTTAGACCACAATATGTACCTTGGAAACATACGGATAAGGAAAACATAAAATGTAGGCTCCCATCATTAAGTGGAGGTGCGGGTAAATGGATATATGAAATGGAAAAACACACCGCAGGACAGAAACTAGCAGTGGGAGATGTTAAGGGCCTGTTAATATCAATATTAGGGGATAGAGCGGATGACATTTGGAAAAGAGCGGGATTCCATGGGGTAACAATAACAAACACATCGCATGATGGAGCACCATTTGCAAACTGCAGACATGCGCTATGGCAGGCACTAAGAGTGCAGTACCCAGACACATCAGACATAGGAGCCATTACTTCCCGTAAGATGGGTGAGAACGAGGATCCTGTTGATTATATCCAGGATATTCAAGAGAAGTGGCGCATGGAAACTAGAGAACAATGGGACAAAACACCAGCCATATTTTATCATATACTAGTACAAGGGCTCCCAGAAGGAGTTCAGAGACAATTAAAGAAAGTAGTGGGGATGGAAGCAAAACCATGGCCGGAAATACAACTGACTATAGTACATCACTGTAGAACATGGCAAGGAAAAATGAAACAAAAGGAAGAGGACAGGAAAACAGAAGAGGCCAAATTAGTACAGAAAAAACTTACTAAATATACCATGGAAGGGGCACTAATAACTGCGCCAACACCAATGGCCCAAAGCCCAACGCAAGTAGTGGCTGCACAAAATCCAGCTCAAATAGCGCCTCCACAAGAGGTAATAGAGCAAGTGCTGCCTCTGCAATCACACGCACAGAACATGGGAGGAGGGTACCCAATGCAAGGAGCTGGGTATTATAATTATAATAGAGGGAGAGGAGGGTTTATGAGGGGAAGAGGATACGGATATAATACCCAACAACAGGCTGGGGGACTCAGAAATAACTACCAGACAGGGCAACCAGTATACCAGGACAACACAGGGAACTTCCCATGGCAAAACAGGGAACCACCCGTGTGTTGGAGCTGCGGACTATTAGGACACATGTCACGTACATGCAGGGTCAGGCCAGGAACACCAGCATGGAACGAACAAGCACAACATAGGACATCACAAGAACAGCAGGGCATACAACCACAGCAGATGTCACCACAAGGGAGTGACCAACACTATTCCCTACCACAACAACAAATAAAACAATACCTGCCACAAGTAACTGGTGCAGCGTTAATACAACCACCACCACAACCTGAACGAACGCAATTGGGTGGGGTGACGGTGTTGGGGCACAACCCTTACACAGGGAATGGCCAGTCATTGTACCCCCAATAGGACAGCCCACAGACGGCCTTGGTGTGTCCCATCCTGTCAGTAACACCTAATAGTGCGGAGGAGCCACGCATAGAGGTAACGATAGGTGACAAAAAATTATCATTCCTTGTTGACACCGGGGCAACCCGGTCTTGCATAAGGGAAGGTAAGTTTAAGATGTCAGGCGAAGCCATGAACACACAAGGGTTTTCTGGGGCTAAAGGGTTGGTTCCATTTACTGATAACGTTCCGCTATCTATTGGAGATTACGATCTGTCAGTACCACTTTTGTATTATAGTGCCTCACCAGTAAACATACTGGGGAGGGACATAATGAACAGATTAAATATGACGATCTCCTTTACAGAGGATGGCATAATTTGCTCTACTCCAGGGATTAACATGCTTGCAGCACGACAGATTTTGCAAGCATACTGTGGACAGATAGCGATCAGGGCGGAGCCGGTAGACGGCGAGCTATTCCAGTACGGAACAGACATGGCATTTGCATGGATGCCAGGGATAGGAGGGAAAATATGGAGGAGACCAGCAGCCTATCTATTCCGACCAGAAACACCAGCTAATGAACTGGAAGGGAAGGTCATTGCAGTGGACATTGAGAGCATTATTGCAACAGCTGATTATGTTGCTGTGCACGCCCAAGATAAAGAAGGGAGAGCATGGAGGGCGGTGATAGCACTAGCAGAAGGATGTAGGCTGACCCAGGTGTCAGATGAAGAGTTGTTTTCAGAAGAAAAGGAGGAAAATGAAATGGTGTTCATGATGAGTGTAGAAATGTGGCTAACAGTGGCTCACAAACAAGTGGCACAGAAAATTGCAATGGCACTTGAGGCACCCGCTGGCACACCAGTCCCATTTTTTAAAGAAGATATGTCAAAGGTGCCAAAATCATTATGGACTATTAGCCCTTATGATGTAGGATGCATTAAAAGCATAGGGGGTGTAAAGATAAAATTAAAAAAGGGTGCCATACTACCAAGAGTGAAACAATACCCATTGTCAAGAGAGGCAGATGAGGGCATATACGAAACCATAACAGCCCTTATAAACAATGGCATATTGGTCCCCTCAGAATCCCCATGCAACACAGCTGTGTACCCGGTGCGCAAGGCTAAAGGAGGGTCTTGGCGGTTCATACAGGACCTCAGACCGTTGAACAACATAGTAGAAGCAGAGTATCCAGTAACAGCAAACCCGGCCACAATTTTGTGTGGCATTCCAGCAGAAGCATCACGGTTTACAGTGATTGACCTTAAAAATGCTTTTTTCTCAATACCATTACACCCAGACTCACAAGACTTGACAAGCTTCACTTACCGAAATAGGAAGTGGAAACATACCAGATTACCACAGGGATATTGTGAATCACCTTCAATTTTCAATAGGGTAATACAGATGGATTTGGGTAACGTTGAGTTGGAAAGCACAGTGTTACAGTATGTGGATGACATAATAATTTGCAGTACAAATGAAGATAAATGTAGAGAGGACTCATTAAAAATGTTGACGATATTGGCTGAAAAGGGGTACAAGGTAGACATGGAAAAGATACAATACTGTCAGGAACAGGTACTTTACATTGGCCAACTGATATCACAATATGGAAGAAGGATTGCACCACAAAGAGCACAGGCAATATCAGGCACTCCCGTGCCACAGACTGTAAGAGAACTGCAGCAATTTCTGGGACTGTGCAACTACTGTAGAGCATGGGTATTTGATTACAGCTCTTACATAGGACCCCTGCTTGAGGGTTTGAAGGAAGCAAATAAAGGGGAGAAAAAGTTGGGATGGACTATGGAAATGAAGGAGGCATTTGATGAATTAAAAGAAGCAATATCAACTGCTCCAGTACTAGCATCCCCAGACTATGAGCGACGATTTTTTATATTTTCACATTGCGACTCAGCAGTAATGAAAGCAGTATTGGCCCAAAAGACTAGCATGGGCTATAAACCAGTAGCATTTTACAGCGGTCACTTAGATCCAATAATGTTAGGACAATTCTCTTGCGAACAAGGTCTTGCTGCAGCTGCATTTGCAGTAGAAAAAGCATCATCAATAACTATGGGGTGTCCAACTACACTATTTGTAGAACATGCACTATTTGCGATATTGAATAAACCTAAGTCCACACTGACGACACAGAGGGCAACAGGTTATGAGATTATTTTGTCCAAAGCTGAACTGGCAATTGTTAGATGTAGCACGGTTAACCCTGCAAGGTTCCTAGCAGAAGTAATTGAAGAGGGAGATTACGCCCACGACTGCACCCAAGTAACTGAGATGTACTCATGTACTAGGAAAGTTGAAGAAAACGCACTAGAGGGAGGTGAGCTTTTGTTTATTGATGGGTCATCAACTATTGATCAAGGAGACGGGATAAGGAGGACTGGGGCAGCAGTAGTACAAATGATGGAAGCGCCAGTGTGTGTGGCTATTAAGTGTGTACAATTACCACAGCATTACTCTGCTCAAGCGGCGGAACTGGTTGCACTCATATTGGCACTAAAGGAAAGTTTTGATAAAAAAGTTACTATATATTCCGACAGTGCATATGTTACATCCACTGTCCACTCAGGGCTATCAAAGTGGAGAAGAAGAGGGTTTAGGAGAGCTGACGGCACTCCAGTACAACATGCCCTCTTGTTGGCTGAACTAATTGAAGTAATAAACGATCCCCAAGAACTAGCCCTAGTAAAATGCACAGCACACACCAATGGAGAAGACTATATATCAAAAGGAAATGCAGCAGCAGACGCACATGCAAAATATGCTGCATATTTTGGTGAGATATGGAACCCCACAGACTCACAGAGAGGGAGAGGGAGGGGAATAGCGAGGGAGATGTTAATAAAAGAAGGGTACACCCATCTCCCAGCCACCCAGATTATGGAGTTACAAGCGGCTGCACCAATGGCCGAAAAAGAAGTATGGGTGAAAAGAGGATGCACAATGTCACCAACCGACGCACTATGGCGCCAGGGTGGCACTGGGAAAGTTGTAATACCATTGGCATTGTTAAATACCGCCTTGAACCAATTACATCACCCTGCCCATACAGGCAAAGAAATAATAGCAGCACGAATTAGAGAAGATTGGTTCTGTCCCGAGTTAACATCCCATGTGTCAAATTTTATCAGCAATTGCCTTACATGTCAACAGTTCACGGCCGGTCATACTTTAAAGGTGATAAGAGGTACCATACCCCGACCAGAAGGACCTTTTCGGCACCTCCACATTGACTATGTTGATATGATCAACATTTGTCAAGGCAATAGATACATGATAGTAGTAGTATGCCCATTTTCTAGGTGGATCGAAGCAGGGCCCTGTTCACACCCTGATGCGTTTAGAGCAGCCAAATTTATAGTAAGGGAGGTATTCCCCAGGTGGGGAGTGTGCGAGGTGTTAAGATCAGACAACGGACCCCATTTCGCAAATGAAATGTTCCAGCATATCACATCCCTACTGAACATTAAACACAAATTTGCATGTGCGTACCACCCACAGGCCAATGGTGTATGTGAACGCCTGAATGGCCTATTGAAGGAGGCAATTGCTAAAATACAGCAAACAACAAAGAAAAGTTGGTTGTATTGCCTTCCGTTAGCACTGTTCGAACTTAGAAACAGGCCAGGGTCCGACCACCACCTCACCCCACACGAAGTGGTTACTGGACGCCAAATGCGCCTTCCCCTAACACCAACGTCAAGGGCATTCACCGACCAAGAAAGTTCTGCGAATGTGTTAGGTGATGAAATGTATCAATATGTGTCTTCTTTGATTACTAGCGTTGTGTTTGTGTCTCAACAGCTCGAGCGCACACGGGGCGGGTCCACCAGCAACCAAGAAATAGACGAAAATACAGAATTGGAAAAGGAGAACTTGTGCCAACTTGCCAAAGGTGACCACGTACTACTTCGAAATTTTAATAGAAGGTGGAACCAGCAGAGGTTCACTGGCCCCCATTTAGTAGAGGACGTATCAACAAGAGCAGTAAAACTAAAGGATAAGCGTGCGTGGAACCACCTGCATGATGTAAAAATCTACAAACTGCAGACCCGCCCCAGCGCCAACGACAGGTCCATTGGAAAAACGCCAACAACATCCCCGGCAGCGGAAGAAAACACAACCACAGACAACGACCCAATTGTTCCCTCGGAGAGAATAACGGACGAAGAAGGGGGCGATCCCCACACTGCCCACCCCATGGTCACACGTTCAAAGAGTAAAACTGCTCCCGCCATCTGAGCAAACCCCCCCCCCATTGACTACTAAATACAATTGTAATAAAAACTAAGGACTTCGCTTGCACCAATACACATGTAAACACGTGAATGTTCTCTTTTTCTCTCGCACATACAGGAGCTGCGTAATATTGTATTGTTAAGAAAAGTTATCTAACAAATTCAGTGTGCAGGCGTAGATGGTGCTGCCAGACGATAGTTACCCAGAAGAATTGTCACACCAATTTGTATACGAAATAAAAAGGCCAACATACTTAAAAAAGAAAAGGGTACGTGTATACTACACGGCCTTCCTCCTGGCCATAGAAAATTACATGCCCCACCTCCGCCCATACTTGCCGGTCTTGAGAGACCGATCACTTAGAGTAGCGTGGGAGCAACTCTTCACCTGGGCACTGAATGACTATTTGATAGGGAGAGCTTAATGAAACAAAACTAACATTTAATAACAAGCACTTTTTGAGAATTTTTAGGCGGGCAACTTTAACGTCGCAAGAATACGCTGCCAGGACTGCAGCAAGGTAAGAGCAAAAATGTCGGTGAGGTTAGCATATGTAATAAAAATAATAGGGATTTTTATGATCACCGGAGTTTTGGCTGCCTCTGTATGGCAGTACAGCTATGCTATGAGTTTTTTTGCTGCACCCAAACCTAATGTACCCCACCTCCCTGCTGCAACAGGTGTTACGTCAGGTGGTAACAGTAACAATGAACAAAAGCGAAATAAAGTTAAACGCAGCACATACTCAGACAATAAAGGTATTGATAATTATGTACAAGATTCAGCACACGTCACAAACAACATATGGTACCAGCACATGACCCGCATTGGTAAGCAGACAACTGAGGATAGCTGTTACGTTTGCTCATTAATACCATACGCCATGAGCGCTTCACGAACATTTGTTGCCACAGAAATAGATGAAAAAACAGCACAGTGCATAATATATTTGGCCCTGTTCCAAACGAAAGGAAGATTCCAAGGAACAGTAGTGCACATGACATGGAAAACACGAGACTCATACCCATATGAAAACAACTTCCTCAAGACCTATCTGAGTTATCACAAGACCAGTTTACATGCTGAAGCATTCAGATACATAACAAGTGGCCCTGAAAAAGGAGAAACAAAGAAGGTAACACTGCAGTATCTACCATGTGATTGGTACGCCACGGAAGTTCCGGGTAAACAAGGATGCTGGGAGAGGCCATTACTGACGATAACAGGAAAGGTGTTCCTGGGTACCAGCTGGGAGATAGGAGTGGTTGGCAGCAACATGGTAACAAAAGAAACTATCTCAACCATCGAGACACACAATCATCGATGTTGGACGACATGGATCAAGTACGTACCAATGCTCACGTGGGTAGAAGAAGATGAAGACCCGATAACTATATTACCATTGACTGCGCCCAAAGTATGTTACCAGCATAAAGGAGAGGTGGACGTGGGATATAACACCAATTGTGCAAGTGTGATGGAGTTACCTGAGGGGGGAGCGGGAACAGCAGTAATAATGGACCATTATTGGGCCTGCGGAGAAAAGGCATATCATACACTGCCTCCCCTGTGGAGTGGTGTGTGCACAATGGTACACGTCAATGTACCATCACTAGTGGTACCTAAGAAGCATGTCGATGTGGCGAAATTTCCGAAAATGGATGAAGGAGACAGGAGAAGAAAGAGATCTGCACCACTCCAGAAGGAGCAAGAAAACAGGACCAACAGCAATGATACTGTCCTAAACAGGAGAAAAAGACAAGGAGAGCCATTAACAGGAAATTATCTGTGGGGAAGGTCGGAAACGGAACTAACCTCAATACCGCCAGAACACAGACTATTCAGCAGAGCAGCAATGTTCTTCTCCTCAATAATACATCCGGGACTGCAGGCATACGCAAACGCAAAATGGCTGCAAATAACCAGATGGGAACTAATGATGACCATAAATTCGACAGTAAATGGGTTTAACGCAATTAAAGAGGAGCTGCGAGCTGTAAGGATGGTAGCACTACAGAACAGATATGTATTGGACCTTCTCACAGCAATGGAAGGAGGAGTTTGTGCAAAGATAGGACAATCATGCTGCACGTTCATACCTGCCAACGATGCCGACAATGGTACACTAACAGAAGCAGTTTCACAATTGGCCCAGATGCACTCCAAAATGATGGACGAAAGTAACGGCGTAAACAAGGATAAAAGCTGGTTTTCACTATTATGGTCATGGATGCCATCTTGGCTGTCAGATGGACTGAAAATAATAGTGGGATGTGCTATTTTGGCTGGAGCTGCACTGATAATAATTAGATTTTGGAAAGCCCGGAAGGCGCGCTCAACTGATGAGTTGCTGGAAATGGTGGGAATGCACCCCTTGATGCCAGCGGATGACGGCCAGCACACAGGTGTGATAATACACGAAAGGGAGAAGTTGCGCACCCAAATCATCGCCAATCATCTAGACCCACCATCAGTGAAGATCGAGAACCCAAGGAACCCTAGGAGCTACATAGGAAGATGGGTGTACTGTACTCCTGGAGGAACATGCGAATACATGTATTGGTCATTTGAAGATCACGTAAACCATTATGGACATCTCGGAGGGATAACCAAGATATGGAGAGTAAGAGGAGATAACGAGAAGGATATGTTTGTGGTCGACAAGTCGACCAGAGGGGGGACTGAAGTGGGAGAATGGAAAACCAGACTCCCGTCCTTCACCTCTCGCGCTTGGCCTAGAGGGTCGCGGCCCAGACACCCGCCACGAGAAGAGTTTGCCCATTTACCAGATGACCAAATACCCTGGTACAGAAACATACGGATGTGTCCATCTGCCTGCCCAACAGCCCGCACTGGCCATACCGACACCTGCGGCACGGACCAACTAGACTGAAATCTACACATCGTTAGAGATGCCATGACGACCTAGATAACGGGAAGCACCGCTGAACTATTATACACACTGAACATTTCCACACCAATCTACACGAAGAACATACTCAGTGCTCTGACGTAGGCGACAGGCTTATTCACGGACGTGCATCTTTATTATTTTTACATAGGCTTTCAGAATGCAGAAACGCAAGACGCACCATGAGCTCATTTATAACGCTTGCTCACGCTTCTCTTGAAACCCGTTACCATCATGAGAGATATAATGGAAACACGATACTGGCCATGAAACTGTATGCCACTATAACCTAAAGCATCCATGCACTAAATGGATTACTCGTGCACCAGGCCCAAGTAGGCCCCAAGCAAGAGTTCCCGTGGACATTAACAAAGCAAAAGTCAGGTTGCTGAGCCTGCAGAAAGAACCCAGTGGAGCAACTAGCCAAGGTCGTAATGTTGCAAACCCACAGTCAAGAAACAAATCTTCAAAGGCACGATGTTGCAACCTCGCACTCCACGTACCAATGTTAAAATCATATCTGCAAATTAAACCAGACATACAGTGGAAAAACAATATTAATTGTGCAGAATTATGCCTCAAACACGGTCCCTCCCCACGTGACCAAGCCGAACCTGACGAGATGCCAAAACCCAGGAGAGAAAAGGCGTCTGGGTACCTCGCTACGAGACGCAGGCCGACACACTTGAAAGGCTCAATGGACACCTGCTACAGTGGGAACGGTCAGTCTCCCACCTATGAATAAATCCTCACATTGCCTGCACGTACCCATACTGAAACACTGTTGCAACCACAGGTGCACCGTGTGCTGGGAACAACGGTGGTCCCAGGCTGGGGAGCTCACGGATGCACCAATCAGAACATGAGGTTCTTATCTCAGACGTCAGTAACGTTAGCCAATCCTCAGGGGTCTTCATGTAACAATTCTTATGTATCTAATTGTAGGGACAACCCAGATATACCACCTGACTACATCTTAACCACTAATATCATTCTCTATATGCGTACTATACTAACCCCACCACTCGAGCAACCAATCAAGAGTGGCGATAGGTTCTTTTGGTAACTTTTTGGAATGACGCAAGTAGCGCGTCATAATGTAGTAAAAAGGGCCTGCGAGCCCCACTATTGTGTGTGTGTCAGGACGAACGCGTACGCTCCTTGACCCATCCCTGCCGTTTGCATAATAAACGACAGAAGTTGCCTTGCTCCTTGTGTGTGCCTCATACTCTGTCTCGATCCGAGATATACACGGGAGGAGTTGGGGCCTCCCTGCCCGGAGGTCTGCGGACGGCCCGGCCGACCCCGGCAGAATCCCCCCCGACACTACTCTTGAGGGTCTTCGACCACAGGCTGCTAACCAACATGATGGGCAAGAAGTTGGAAAGCATAGGTTAAGCTGGGAAGATGGCCTCTTCTACAGTGAACCGATTCAGTCTATTCCTGGGACTGCAAAATAATTGTAGTGCCCCTTGCCAACAGACTCCAGTTCCTACAGGTGGCCCATGAGATACCTTTGGCTGGTCATTTCAGTTTCAGAAATACCAAGGAAAGGCTCTCCTTATACTTCTACTGTCCTAAGATGGTTTCAGAAGTTGACAAATTCTGTAGGAGCTGTCACACTTGCCAAACCTCTGGCAAGAGTGGAGACAAGAATGTGGCACTCCGGGTGCCTCTCCCAGTGGAGGGAGTTCCTTTTGAGAGGGTGGTCATCAACATTGTTGGTCCCCTTGACCCTCCCACATCTTCAGGAAACAGGTTTATCCTGGTTGTTGTAGACTATGCTACAAGATACCCAGAAGCCATACCTATGAGAACTGCTACGCCTCAGGCTGTGGCTAAGGCTCTATTTGGTATTTTTACCACAGTAGGGTTTCCTAAGGAATTGATATCCGACAGGGGATCCAATTTTATGTCCTACTACATGCAAGCCATGTGGAAAAACTGTGGTGTCACTTACAAGTTCTCTACAGCCTACCATCCACAGACAAATGGACTGGTAGAGAGGTTTAAACGTACTATGAAGAACATGATAGGTGCTTTAGAGGAACCCCTTAAATGAAAATGGTACCTTCTACTGCCATGCCTTCTCTTTGCTTATAGAGAAGTCCCTCAGGAGGGAGTTGTATACAGTCCGATTTGAACTTCTCTATGGCCATCCAGTCAGAGGTCCATTGGCCCTGATTAAGGAGGGGTTGGAGAGTGCTCCTTCCCCCAAGCCAGTCAGAGTGACTGACTATGTGATAGGTCTCCAAAGGAGAATGTCACACATGATGGCAGAAGCTAGTGATAACTTAAAAGCAGGTCAGGCTCTGGTCAAACATTGGCATGTCCAGAAGGCCAGCATGGTTGAGTTTACCCAAGAACAGCTTGTATTAGTCATGGTGCCAACAAGTGTATTGCTCTCCCCCAAAAAATGCACGGGACAACCATAAATCACCAATGCAATTATAGATTCAAACCATAAACAGACAGACACAATAACTCACAGCCACGCCCTCTTTAGAAGATAATCAGCTCTTTACGGCTATTTATTCAAAGATTACAAGTACATAGAAATAACTCACAAAAATAATAAGGACATATATCACAGAAGAAGTCAAGAAGTCAAAAAGAAATACACCACCGTGAGCGTAACAGAATTCCTCATCTCATCCAGAAGCGGCTGGAAGACCCCGGGAACAGCCAGGCCGAGAGTACCACAGCTCACAGGAAGGCCAGACATAAGCGTCCTTCTCTGGCTGAAGTCTCACCTGACCCCCTCCGGACTTCCGCATATATACACACTCCACAAAGGGGAGTTAATTCTCAAACCTTCTGGAAATTGCACTTGCGCAGTTGAGGAACAGCTGTCGGTTGCCAGCTGGGTCAATCGAGAGCTCCCCGCAAGAAGCGCAGTGCCTCCCTTCTCTAAAAACACGCTCGACAGAGAACGGTAGCAAGCCATAACAACGTTAGCTTTCCCAGCAGAAATGGCCTTGACCACATACCAGGTTTGGAAAAGCATGTTTGTTTCAGCACTGTGAATCTAACACTCAGCAAAATGTGTGCAGCGTTTCACTGCGGTATGAAGTAAATATCCAACATGGCTCCCAGCGCTCCGAGAATGCATTGCACACCCGCGCCATTTTGGAACAAGCATAACAACAAGGCAGAGGGCCTTGCCGGACAAATGGATAGGACCCTTCAAGGTTGCAGGCAAATGTGGAGAGGTGAACTATTTGGTGGACTTAGGCAGACCTAAGGAGGCTCCCAGAGTCTTTCACACCAACCGTTTGAAGGCATATGTCTCGAGACCAGAATTTGGAGATTTGCTTCTAGCTTCAGCTCAAGAGGAGGAGGAGAGTGAACCTCTACCTGACCTCCCCAGTGGCCAACCTTTGGATGAGAAAATAGGAGTCAATCTCTCTTCTCAACTGACATCTGAACAACAGGAGGAGTGCAAAGTTCTGTTAAATCAGTTTGCCTCCCTGTTTTCACTTTCACCAGGCCTGACCCCTTGGGGCCAGCATGATATTCTCACTGGTGACTGTTTACCTGTAAAAAGCAGAGGTTACCAAATGTCAGAAAATGTGAGATCCCACATCAAAGGAGAGGTCAACAAGATGCTTGATCTCGGGGTTATAATAGAGCACTCTACAAGTCCATGGTCTAGTCCAGTTTTTCTAATGCCAAAGGCGGCATCCAAGGAGTTGAGATTCTGTATGGACTATAGAGCTCTAAATGCAGTCACTAAGACTGATGCCCATCCTTTGCCAAGGACAGATGAACTTGTGGATAGACTTGGTTCAGCCAAGTACCTCAGTACATTTGATCTGACATCATGCTAATGGCAAATAGCCTTGACAGAACCTACCAAGGAGAAAACTGCATTCTCAACCAGAACAGACCTCTACCAGTTTAAGGTTATGCCTTTTGGACTTAAGAATGCACCTGGTACATTCAAAAGGATGGTCAATCAAGTTCTGAATGGGATGGAGGACTTCTGCATGGCATACTTGGATGACATTGCAGTGTTCAGCCCTACATGGAAAGAACATATTGATCTCTTAGGATATGTTTTTCAGGCTCCTGAGCAAGCCCATCTGACCATAAAGGCAAGCAAATGTCAAATTGGTCAGAGTAAAGTGGTCTACCTTGGTCATGAGGTAGGAGGAGGTGAAATAAGGCCATTGCCTAGCAAAGTACAAGCTGTACAAAACTAGGCCACCCCTACTACTCAAAACCAAGTGAGAGCTTTCCTAGGTCCCACTGGGTACTACAGGCATTTCATAGAGAACTATGGCACCATAGATTCTCCCTTGAATGTGATCTCCTCTCCAAAAATCCCTAAAAATATTAGATGGAATGAGGAGTGCACTCAAGCCTTTGAAAACCTAAAGAAAGCCCTTTGTCAAGCTCCAGTCCTAGGAGTTCCTGATTATCACCAACCCTTCATTGTGCAGACAAATGCCTCCAAATACAGGTATAGGTGCAGTCCTTACTCAACTGAATGAGAAAGGTAGGGAACCCCCCATTTGCTTCATCAGTAGGAAACTGAAGGAACCAGAAACAAGGTGGGCAACCATAGAGCGTGAATGTTTTGCCATTGTGTGGGCTCTGAATAAGTTTAGACCATACTTGTGTGGATCTACTTTTGTGATTCAGACAGACCACCAACCCTTGAGATGGTTAATGCAAATGAAAGGGGAAACCCAAAACTTTTAAGATGGTTAATCTTCCTGCAAGGGTTTGATTTCACCATTGAGCACAGAGCAGGATGTCACCACCAAATGCTGATGGTCTCTCTAGGATGTTTTTAACTGAATAGAGGTAGAGATTCATCCAGGAGTGGATTAAATCCTCCTGTCCCTTAGTCTGGGTGGGGCGAGTGTTAGGGAGAATTCTCCAGAACGGCTAATTTCCCTTACCTACTGAGTCCCTCAGCAGCGTTGCTGGATTTCTAGGATTTATGTTTTTCACCTGGTAAGAGTGTGAGCCTTTTTCCCCATTCTTATATGTTTTTTGCTGTATGTGTTTTAAATGTTCTTGTGTTCATAGAATGTGAAGCCTCACCTATTCCACAGGCATCATTCTTTTACTGTGTGTTACACAGCACCTTCAGTGCAGTCACGCAGGTTGGTCTTTTAGACTTCCCAACTCAGACTCCATTTTCTGGGACTGACTACTGTCCCCCAGAACATGTAAAGTTGCCATTGACTTTATCAGTCTCTTTAAAATCCACAGACCCAGTACAAACTATCTTACATAGAGTACTGGAAAGGGTTAATAATTATCCCTTTTTGCCTGTTTCTCTTGGAGCATTGTTTCGCTCCCTTTTCATCAAGACTTGGCTGGTGGCAGTGGTAACTACCCTATTTCTCCAACTGCTGTTATCTTAAATAACCTTGGTATAGTTTTAGGGTATCTTGGTAGCCTCAAACTTAAACCCGCTAGACCATATACATTTTTATACGGTTCCGGCTGGGTTTATTCACCATTTCTTTTTGTAAAAGTGTTTCTCATGTTTTACTCTGTGCGCCAAACCAGGTTTGGTTCCTTTACTCCCAGATCTTTCGCAGGCTTGTACACAGAAGCCCTCCTTAGGCGCCTGTATGTCTGGGGCGGACAAGATGTGAGGGAGGGGTTTAGGACTCCCTGCACAGGGTCTTCTTGGAGACCCATGTCGCACTCTGATCTGATTGTCTGTGGTGACTGTCCCAGCGGGACAGCCACCCTGCTGTGTGATTGACAGCCAGGCTGTGTGAATGGGGGAAAACTGCATAAAAAGCAGGTATCTGGGTCTGGAAAGGCAGAGTCTCCACTGGAATGAAAGAACCGACGAGGAGCTGACAGAAAAGGACCCCTACAACTACTGAACTGCCCGGTGAAGCCCTGCTGCAAGTCTGAATGTTCAGACTCCAACGACAGAGAAGATCTACCCGCAGTCTTCTTCCCCTGAGCTGGTGGGACCAACCAGTTCGCCCAAATTGCAAGCCAGGACTCCCTCCTCTGGTCGAATTTACTGTACAGAGCTACAGTGAACAGGATAGCCAGGAATGTCTGACCCTGCTTGGGTTTTAAGGAGCACACCTTTTATTCATTGTTTTTGCTGGTTTCTTCCCTGTGCAATGCAGGACCCTCCAGTTTTCCTACTTCATGTCAGTCCGACAGTCGCTTCAGGAACCGTGAGCCTGCAGGACCTGCCAGGAACGTCCGCCTCAGCTACAGCTTCTTCTCCATTTAAAGGTACTGTGCAAATCCGGTTGTTCGTTTCGTCCAGCCGTGGTGAAGGTGTGTGAAACCTTTCACCAATCCGAGGGCTCATCCATCTCTACTCTTTAAACTAACTTTTCTGCCGACCAACTTCATCCAGAACTCTTGGCAAAGACTTAACCGCAAACTACCCTGAACTGTGTGATCTTGAGCAAAAGACTTTTGTCCCATTTACTTTGGCCCTAAGCCTTTTTGATTTGATTCTATCACTGAGGTTCCTCTTTCTATATTGCCCTACTTACTTACCTGTTGGTGCTGCTCAGTTTTAGTTTTACTTTGTCTTTCCCTCCCTTTTAAATTATTGGAGTGCCATTTTGCTCACACTTCATTTTGAGCTTAACTTGTTCAGAATCTATTGGGAGTGGTGTGGTGTATATAGAGAGTGATTTTCAACTGCTTTACTTAAGTGACATGTTTTACAACTGATGTGTAAATAAATGTATATTCTTTTACTCAGAAACCTTGAGTCAGTGTGTATTTGAATCATAGTAATTTCTGTCCTTTGTGTAACTATTGATACTGCTCACTTACTCTTGAGATAAGTCTGGCTGTTCAGTCATCGCTACCACTTTACTATGTAGTACAGGCTTGTACCAAAGGTGAATTTGTACTGTCACTTGTAGTCTTAATTGTGTGTGGTGTTCCCAAAGGGTACTGCATATAATTCTGCCTAACACTCCTGCAAGTAGGGCAAGGCCGAGTCTGTATGGGGAGAATACACATAACCCTTGCACAATTGAATGGGGCCTACAGGGTTGACACATGTGTGATATCTATTTGTTGTTGCTTGGATAACTATGAGAGATGCTTGCCACCATAGCCGAAACCCAGGTATGGCTTATATTTACAGTTAAACTTGCCACCAGGACAACATATTTTTAGTTATGTCGTTTTTGGAACAGGGGTGCAAAGCTTAAATGCAGCCCCTGTCCTGCAGAGACTTGCTTCCACTGTAGCTTTCAAGAGGGCACCTGTGACCTCTGAACCTGCTTTGCACCACTGGTAGAGCAGGCACTGCAGATAAGCATGCTGATGAATCAGGGCACAAGTACACACTATGCTTTTGGAATGGAGTTTATGAAAAGGGATTCCGATCAGCTGATTTGCCTTTCAGAGACCCAAGCATAGTATCTGCCAAATTTAAAGTCAGGGTGATCTTGTGGAAGTTGCACTTGACCTTTTCAAAATGTTTTTTACTGGATCCACTTGCTGAAATATGGGATGTGTATACCTCCTGAAATACTCAGAAGAAGGTTTCAATAGGTATTTTTCTCCCTCCCAGTTCACTGCATCCCACTCCCTCTCTAAAGTGTATACATCTGCTGGCATTGCCTTGTGAGCTCCACTCTTTCCCTCTCTCATTGCCATACTTTTTCCCATTTCACACGGGCCCCTTTGCTCATTTGTCCTTTTATATAGTGTCAACTTGCTGTTGCCTTGAGGCTTTCTACTAGCCTCTCATTGACATTTTAAATATGGAGTTATAATAGAAAAATAGAAATCATCACACAAACACACGTCTTAGCCACTCCCCCACCCCACCACACACACATGACTTAGTCAGCCTTTTGGGGGAGTTAAGATTTCGTAGTCCTTCAGACATACTGGAATAAAGTAAGAAGAAGATTTGAAAAAAGCTTTAAACGTGAGTTGTGTTGTGGGCTGTAGTCACAATATTGTCAGGCAAAAATGCAAAAGTAGACTTCCTAAGAAAATTGAACCTGTGTGACTCATAACATATTCAAATATTCCCAGCATCTGCACAACATGTAATGCGGGTGGCGGAGCAAAACCTGAAGGAATGTAATTACCATTTTTCTTAAAACAGACAAACTTGTAAAGAGGGCCTCAAACTGTCTCAGTTGCTTAGCACCTTTACCACTTTACCAATACAATATCTTTGAGGTTAAAATACCCATTAATTTCCATGTAGAGAGATAATTAGTGATATCAGTGATAGCCAGGTGAGCCAGGGTAATATTCCAAGCTGTTTTGTGATTACATGGGAACTATTATGAGAGTTAAACGGTTGTGCTGTATAATTGTCATTTATATGTACTACAATGATTAAGAAGATGCTTAAGTGATGTGGACAATAATACCTCCTATTGTTATCTGGATCGCACCACCATTGATGTTCATTTAAAACATTTCGGTTTTCTAGATTTAATCTGGTCCTTATGACTGTGTGGGCATGAGTATATCAAAGGAAAATTAAAGGCAAATTAATTCCAGCAGTGCTGTTTGACATGGTTTTAAGTTAATAGCTGTTTGCAATAACATTTCATGGGGTCCTGTAAAAGTATATTTTGCATGAATACCACCTGATAGTAAACGATTGGCATAAGCACATTTGCATTGCACTATAAATTACATTGAATGAAACTGAAACAGGCTGACTATGCCGCCATTTTGAGTTATCTGCCATTTTGATCGCCTCTTGCTTTCTGTCCTATGCTTAGAATTGTGTTTTTGGCTCCAGCAGAGCAAAATTAACTTTGTACTGTTTCCATGATGTCAACGTAGATTAGAATGTTGAAGCTGCTAAGGTGGATTGTTTGTCCTACACTGAGGAACCTTGGAGCTTAACAAAAGCCACACTAATCAGTAATTTAGATACCATCTTTACCAACAATGTCTTCCCCGTTCAAACATCAAAAATAGAATGATGCATAGCTGAACATGTGCTCTTGCAGAAATCTTTCTTTTTTTTCCTTGAAACTAAACTTACTTAAAGCTCAAGAACAAATGGTAGACAAATATAAGTGAGTAAAATAAGGAATGTTACCTTTGTGTCTTCTGTTTGGAAAACATGTGAAATGTTTAAAGGAAAACAACAAACTATGTAAAGATGTTTGAGCATGCATTAGTTATGTGGAAAGGCAATGAACCCTAGGTAAATGTATTACACATAGAGGGGCTGGACGATGTGTCCGGGATTGTGGAAAATCTGTATAAATGTATTTTTGAAATGTCCAGCAGGCTCTCATCTCACAGTATCTGCTTGCACACATTGCAGGGCGTTGAGAGCCAGACTGCTGCCTGTTAAAAAATGTACATTATACTTTGACATCATGACTGGCATATATCTATTATGTGGTATTAAGCCTCAATAGTCTTTAACCTTTCAGATGGTGCCCGAATAGGGACCCTCAAGATTGATGTCACATCACTAGACGAAGACGAGGCTTCCGGATCGGGATTGGAGAGTGACGGGGGCCCCTGTAAAGTGAGACGTGTTTCCTCCGCAGTACTGCATGCCCGATCCCTGGATGATGAGCAGCGTTTAGTAAGACATCACGACGAGGGTCCCCATATCGAGACCTGTTTGTTGAAAAACGCCAGCCACAATGATTTGATGTCTGATCGGACCCTTTGATTGATTGAAATCAGGTGAGTCGTACCCCGATTCCTAAACAATCCTGTTATTTGTTGCAAGTGTTGTCTCTGCATAAACAAACGTAGCCAGGTAAGATCGCGATTTAACTATGCCTGGGAAATTGTCATCCTGTTTCAGGGTATTTGTGTCTTCCACAGGGAAACAAAATCTTTGAAACAAGGCCAACCGGTGCCACCCGAAAGGTCGTCGGTTTATTTAATGTATTGTAAGTATGGCCTGGGAGCTATCATATTTAATGAAATTTGCACAGACAGACCAGACATGTTTCCGAAGTTCAGTGGCCAGTTTATGGTAGTCTTGAAATTGCCCGCCTAGAGCATTTAGAATCTGTATTGCTGAGAAAAAAGGCTAGGCCTGCAGCATTTGATGCAGTCAAAGATTGTAGAAAGGAAGCTATGCAGCAACTTAAAAGTAGAGAAAAGCATGCACGTAGACACATGCCGAATGCTGAGAAAGCATTATTGCATGATCAGCAGAAACAGGCAGAATCCATTAGAGGTATGGATAGGGCTTTCCAACTAGATGTGCAAAAGATATATCCCTCTCAGGATTTTCATACATCAGACAAGTTAATTAATAAATTATTGAATGAAAGTAGAACTGTTTCAACTGCTCCACCTCCTTATGTGCCTCCCCCTGTTGTTGTTGTTGTTCCTCCTCCCATTGTTGTTTCTCTTCTTCCCGTTGTTGTTCCTCCTCCTGTACCTCCACCCATGCCACAGTTGCCATCCCCATAATTCCGTCTGCACTGCCAGCGGTATTGCCTAGGCTACCTGTTGTGCAATATTTGTCTGAACTCTCTTTGCCAGGTGGTTATGCTCCACCTGTAGTGGTTGAAGGGGTGGGAGCTGATCCAAGAATAGTGACTTGTGGCACAGTATCTAAAGACAGAAAGAGAATTGTAAACGTGGGCTAAAAAGTACATAGAAGAGGGTGATGAATTGACTGATTTAGTTGCGATTTTTTTTATCAAGGGGGTATTCCTGAACAGAATATTTTGATAGAATGGATGGGTACGTATTTAGTTGATATATGGAGTGATTTGATAGACATGAATGTCCCACAGGGGTTGAGGGATTTGAATGACCTTGGCCGCTCAAGGGACACTGCGGCAAAAGTATATGAGCATGTAGAGAAGGTATTTGAGTTTAAAAGGGAGCTAGATTGGTTACAGAAAGATGAGATGGATGATAATGGACGGCAGGTTTCATATGTGCAGAAGCAATTTCTTCCTCCATTGAAACCAATGAGTGAAGAAATGTGCATTTGCACAAGAGACGCTCTTAGATGGATTTCAGATGTTTCAATTTCTCCCATTGAAGTGCATGACTCGTTTAGTCAGTATGTGTTACGCTCACCTGGTATCCACAGGGACGCCACCCAGCTGGGTTACTCGCTGGTATGCTTCTCAGCTTTGCCCTGATGTGATCTGCGGGGAAGGTTCTGCCTGAAAATACAAGAGGACTATGTTCAAGACTGACTGACTGGGGTAAGTATCCTCCCTCCACCCCCGTATGATTTCAGTCCCTCTGGCGCCCTCTCCTCACCTTGTGGTAGAGTTACGCATGCTCTACGTCCTGCCTTCTTTGCAGGGGCGTGTTGTCTTTCATGGGAATGTGCGGTCCAGTTACTTCACTGACGCCGGCCCGTTTGATATTGTTCAGGTAGGTCTTATTGCTGTTCTTTGGTTTTGTTGCTATCCTGCATGACTTTCTTGGTTTAAAGTATCTTTTTTCTCCCTTAGGTATGCAGAGCTTCAGCGCAGCGAACTGGCTTGGTTGAGCCCCACTGGTAAATGATGGCACATTAAGAGTGCTATGATGCAGTAATTAAGCGCTATGCGCAGCGCTGCGATGTCTTGCCTGTGCTAACCAGTGTTTTCCTTCCTTGTAGGTTGCGGTGTTCTTCAGCGCGAGTGGAATGTCTGGAGTGGTGCCAGCCGAGAGGCGACCAGCCAGGTAAGCCTTTAGGGCAGTTTGTAATTTGCAAATGTCTCAACTGCTTTCTTTAATGTTGCCTCTATCTTCCTCTTTCAGGTCGTTCTGTCCGGGAGGCGTGCAGATTCGAGGAAGCTGTCCTCAGTACCTGCGAGTGGCTAAAGATGAAGACTGCAGGTAAGATGATGCTGCTGCTAATGATGTTCCTTTTGTCTCCTTGCAGGTTCTGCTTCTCCGAGGTTCGAGGGAATAGCTGGACACGGTGAGGCCCCAAGAGGGTTTTGGAAGAGGATGCCAGGCTTTAGAGGCCCGAGTCCTGACTCCACCTGGCCAATGGGTTTGCCAGAGGGGGTTTTGGGTGAGGGTCGTGACAGCATGGTCTGGAATTGCAAATGAAAGTGTTACAGGTGCTGGTTGAGTATTTACAAGATGAATTTATGAAGAAAAAGGTATGTTGCCCAGCAGATTTGATGGTTATTGATAAAAGAGCATTTTCGCCGATACTGCATTGACTTCTTTGTCACTTGATTTAGCCTTGTTGCTTAATGGACGTTCAAATTTGCCTTCTTTACAATTGCCGATGAGGGATGTTCCTCCGACATTTGTTCCAGAGGTAGAGATTCCAGCTAATGCTGCAGCAGGAACACCTGCCACTACTATTTAAGCACATTATGTCTCACAGTTTGTTCATGTTCCGTTTTCTAGACAGGAAGTGAATACCATTAGGCAATCAATTCCAGATATTAGGAAGAATCCAACAGGATTTTATAAAGAAATTGAATCTGTCTTGCATTCGTCAGTTTTCACGCTAGGTGATATAGGGCCTCATTACAAGCAAGTAGGTAATCAAAAAAGGAAGGCGCAATGGTAATACCGGCATTGAGTACCGGTCCGGACCATTACGAGCCATACAACCTGGCATTACCACCACCGCCTGTACCGTGCCCCTTCTTACCGGCAAGCGCCCGTCCACGCGCCCTTGGTGGCGGCAACACCGTTATGCTGCTAACAGGAGGACATCACAAGTAAGGCGGGCATGCACCTACCAGGATCCCGAAGGCGGTTAATAGGGCCTGGACGATGGTGCTAGTAGAGGCATAGCAGATCACCCGTAAATAGCAACCTGCTTTGTATCCAACTACCGCAGGTGCAAACAATCACCACAGGTGGAGGTAATGGAGCCTGTTGCAGCACAAAAAGAGCACACCCACACACCACACCCCTTCCTATACCAAACTGATCCCACTTGCTGTTGCAATCCTGGGCCTGGATGACATGCCTGTACTGCTACACCAGCCACAACAAGAACTACATACAACAACAACAGGCAGCACAGAGGAGACGCAGGAGGAGAAGGAGGGTAAAACAGGCCCAGCAAGTCCCACCAGTGCAGCCAGTGGTACCACGTAGGCAGCCGCCAATCCCTCGCATCAGAGCCAGTCCATTCAACCTAACCCCTGTGCAGATCCTCACCCTGTACTCATTGGCCCGGGACACAATCACCACCACAATGGACATGATACACGATGGCATTGTCAGCCTGATAGAAATTCGCACTGCCATCCTCCATCTGGTGAAGGTAGTGTCTGTGCTCCACTTCCTGGCCACAGGCACCTACCAGCACACAGTGGGCCAGCTGCATTGTATATCACAACCTCTCTTTTCACGCATGCTGACCCAAGTGCTGGATGCCCTACTGAAGCATGCAAGCATCCACATATCCCTACCACGGACTGGCCAGGAGCATGCTGACACTAAAGTTGGCTTTCATGCACTGGCAGGCATGCCCAATTGTGTTGGTGCCCTTGACTGCACCCATGTAGAATTGGTGGTCCCTCATGCCATTGAGGTGGTGTACCGCAATCACAAGCAATACCACTCCATCAATGTGCAGCAAGATCATCACACATTGTTGTGCCCGATATCCAGGATCCACACATGATGCCATGGTGTTGCGTAACTCCTTGCTGCCCCGCTACATGGAGCGACATGCTGGATGACGTGACTGGCTGCTCGGTAAGTTGCCTAACATGCCCATGGCAGTGCAGTGGGGGGTTAGATTGGTGTGGGTGGATACTCCACCTGGGTGAGATTGGGGGGGATGCATAATCCAACTGGGTGAGATTGGGTGGTGAGTGGACAATGCACATACAGCTAAACACTGTTGCCCTGAACATCCCAACCTGAACATGACAAATCTATGCCATACATAAGACCAATGCTGCACAGCAATGACAATATGGCAGACGTACAAGCAGGCCACCATGGGAATGTCAAGCGATGGATGACAAAACATGATTACACCTGTGACAATGCCGCTAGTGGGAATACATACAGAGTACTATACATCACCAATATGGATGGAAAAACATTGTTCCGCATCCACAGTACATGTGCATCAGCATGCAAGTGAACACCCTGCATCATCTGGACAACACAATCCACACCAGCAGACCATAGTACAGCACACATAGCATCAAATGAACCTGTGTGAAAACATCCAGGGACATGTGCATGTCAACACCAAATAGCTGCAGCCATGGCAATGATTTCTAAAGGTGTCAGGTCAGATATTGACTCACACATACCTCATTGTGCTCCCATGCAGGTGACGGTGGCTATCCCTTGAAGTTGTGGCTACTTACCCCTGTACAGAACCCACAGAAGAGGCATAGAAGAGGAGTACAATCAGGTTCATACCCGTACCCGTGTTGTGATTGAGCAGACCTTTTGCCTGTTGAAGGCACGGTTCCGCTGCCTCAGAAGGTCTGGTGGAGCACTCCTTTACGGGCCTGAGAAGGTGGGAAAGATCAAAATTGTCTGTGCCATGCTGCACAACATGTGCATCCGGCGAAATGTACTACTGCCACCTGGCACTGACCTGCATGCACCGGGTGAGGATGATGATGGAGGAGATGCAGCACCACTGCCAGTTCGCGATGCACAAGATGGCGGAGCTGTGTGCAAATCACTGATTGACGATTTCTTCTGAACCACAGGGATGCTGATGGTTCTGTGTTAGTACTACAGTGGGCACTGGGATCGTGTGCATATGGACACAGGGTGTATGGGGAGTTGGGCAGTGTGCGCTTTCATGAATTGAATAAACACACACAAAATGAACAATGTCCAGTCATGATATGATTTTGAACACAACGGGTGTATTGGATATTCAACATTATTGTGCTTGAACCCTCCACCTCACACACTTCCCTCCCCCTTCCCACTCCCACCAACACCCCCAACACAACCCCCCCCTCACCCATTGTCATGCCACACATGATGTGCCAATCATGGTTTTCCCCAGGTGGCAGTTAGCACATGCAGGTTGGACCTGCTAGTTGCAGCCTCTCTTTGGGTCTGGGGCAGCATGTCCGTGTGATGTGCACTGCACCTGGTTATGCGCACAGGGCTTGCGGGAGTCAAGCTGGCAGGTGTGGTGGATGGGGTAGAGGTGGATGCCTGTGTGACCGTCAGTGCAGGTTGTTGCTGCTGCAAATGTTTGACAATCCTGCCAAGGACCTGGGTTACTGCAGTTAAACTGTCATGGATGACCATGGTGTTGGTGTTCATGGCTATGATGTTAGCCGCATTTGCTTCGCGTATCTCATGGCGGGTCATTTACCCCTCCGCCACATACTGCTGGACCAGCTCAATCATGCTATCCTGGCGGGCCTCAACCCTCGTCAAACAGGCCATGTTAGTGGTGGCTGTGGAGGTGGATGGTGCAGTGGCAGGGCGGACCAATGATGGGGATGACAGATGCGGACTCCCCAGTACTATGGCATGTTCTTGCATGGGGCTGACTGGTGTGCCCTGTGTGGAGTACAGGGGGGTAAGCTGGGGGCTCGGGGTTTGAGGACATACCACATGGAGGTTGTTGTCCATGTCTAAATATTCCTCGGCGTGGCCCTCCACATCGCTGAGGAGGGCTGAGGCAGCTACCTCCCCAATCGAACTGGTGACAGCAGACTGCATGCCATCACCCTCTGCCTCTGCAACAGTTGACGACTCCTTTGTGGCTGTGTCGTCAGATGGTGTCTCACATGTTCCTTCCTTCTATGCTGGCCTGCCCTCTACTGCAAGGGCTGGCCTGTGTTGCAGTCTGGGTGTCGGTGTTGCCATGGAGGTTGAACGTCCTGTGCCTTCTTGACTGGCCCTGGATCCCTTGGAGGATGTTGTGGCCTTTGGGGCTGGCTCCTGGCCTTCACTTTCTGCATCTGTGCCTCTGGGGGAACAAGAGATGCAGGGCATCAGTGATGGTGGTACGTGCAAGGTACATGATTTGGTGCTGTTCAGTAGTTCACGTGTCATGCATTGCATTCGTGTAGGTGTGACGCACAGGGTAATTGCAATGGTGGGGCATATTGGCATACATCGTGGACTCTTCTTTCTAGACTGATGTGTACTGAGTGGCATACCGTTGTATTGCGGTTTGTGTGATGTGTGACATGTGATTTCTTCCTGTGTGTCGTTGGTAATGGGATTGGCACGCAGCATGCATATCATTGAGCCAGGGTTTGGGCCACCAACTGGACATGGATCTTCATATGTGTGTATGATGGGCCATGCATTGAGTTGGTTCACTTCCACATCTCTTGTGCTACGTCATGCTTTGGTTCTCTAGGGTTAGTGGGGACACTCACCTCCATCTGCCGATGACGGCACACCTGTCTCCATGTCTCCGAAGCCCTCGATCGATTGCATATTCATCGTGGTGATACATGCCTTCTCCCATCTTGACAGTTTGGTGGGAGAGTGGTCCCTGCCGCCTGTTACCATGGCCTCCCTGCGGTTGGCTGAAAGTATGTTGCGAACCAGGAGACATAGATCGTCCCACCTTTTTTTGCAATCCTTCACTGTACGGTTGGTGGTGCCAACCTCTGTTACCTTCCTTGCCACCTGTAAAGACTGGTAGGGGGTGTCTGCACGTCCGCTCTCTATATGGTAGAGGAGAGGCACAGAGGACCCCAGCCAAGATTCTCTATAAGGTAGCAATGGACGAGCAATCAAGGCCTAGTTTCTCAGGAGGTGATGCGGGCTGGTTCTTAAGTACAGTGTAGTCCCCGAACCCCCACAAAGGAATGTCCACACACTGTATTACTGAAAACACAGTCTTTATATAATTAATATTCAAAGGTATGTACACGATCAAAATAACGCACTTTGTACTCGGAAGTCAATAATGATAAATATATATCGAATATCATTAAAGTGCATCAACTGTACGGTTAAAATGTCACACAGATCAATAACGAGGAAACCAGCAATAGAGATAGGAAGGAACGCAAGATGGTTGAAACAATAGGCAGAATGCTTACCCCTACCCCTACCGCTAGGCACAGTTCTGTGTGGAGATCGCCCCACCTGGGCAACCTGTAAATAAAGATATATAGCACAAGCCCAGTCCATATATTGTTCAATAGTCATATTTCCTCCTATTAAGGTTTTACCCCCCCAATGTACCTGGTGGAGTAGAGTTCTCCGAAGATGCGTCGACCGATCCTTCTTGAGTGACTCCCTTTAAAGCAGGAGTCACGGATCGTCGAGAGGCGTTGAGGAACTCGGCATTCGGTGTCGGGGAATCGGCGGCCCTTCTTGAGTGCCCTCCCTTTAAGGCAGGAGTCACGGGTCGTCAAACGTCCAACGGCGAACAGGTTGAACTACAGCAGTGAAGTGGCAGCTTCATTCCTAGCGGTGCTCGTCGACGACAGAGCGTTGGCGTCCTGCAAGGAAGAGGCGTGCGGGGCACCTCGGTGACGATAGTTCTGGACCGCAAAGAGATGATGAAGAACTGTGGCCCAGCAAGGGCGTCGAGTCGTCGGCGTCTCTGTGGTCTTTAGGTGGCGGGAAACCCACCGGCGGATGCTCCTCGGCGCGTCGACGGTCAGGCCTTCTCCAGCTTGATAAAGCGCGCGACGATGCAGACGAGAGCGTCCGATGATCAAATGAAGTTCTTAGGCAAACGGGAGCACGGCGGCTCCGGTTGGCGACGGCGGTCGTCGACAGTGGCGGACAACAGTCCGAGTGCTTCTCTTTGAGATTCCGCGGCAGTCCCCGTCACGGGTCGGCAGCCTGTCGAAGGTCTGTCTACCAGGGAGCTTTGGCAAAGATCACCTGTGCACAATGGTCCCTCGTAGCTCGGGAAGAGGGCCCCTTACCAGGTCCTCTCTGGGTCAGTCCTTGGAGGCCCAGCAGCTTTCAGATTGTGAAGGAGAGCAACAGCAATTCTTCTCGTCCATCAGGGCTTCAAGGTGAAGCTTCAGTTACTCCAGTTACTTGTCGTAGTGGACTTCAGCTTCTGAACATGACTCCTAGCAGTGAGAGGTCCCCAGATATACTGTTGATCTCCCATTCATTCCGCTGGGTCACAATCAAGCTTCCAATCACAAATAAGGGCATTCATGTAGGCAGGCAGCCAATCAGGCACACAAGGTATTCAGGCCATTCACTTCTCTCCAGACACTCACAACAAGTTATGTGTATTGGGACAAGTACCGAGCCATTCAACACTCCCAACTGCATTCATACCGGTTTCGGGCAGGGCTGCCTCAGTCTTTGTGTCAACCACCAGATATTAGACATCCACAACACAGACTGCATATTCGTCACACACTCTATTCACCCAGGTCTCGCCCACAGGAGGTACCCACACCATACATCACTGGGAAGGCTCCAGCTAGTCTGGCCGGGCCTTCATCAACAACACCATATATGGCACTTCCACCCAACAGCCAGTCAGGGGGAAGGGACAGAGTCGGGGCTTCCCAGGACTTTGGGAAAACAAGGTAATAGGTAATAGAAAGCAAGAGGCCGCAGGGGCCATCTTGTTTTCCATCCGGAATCAACTGATCCCAATGGCAGGGCCGGGGTATCCCAAAATGGAGGATACTCTGCGCACCTGTCAAATTCAGCATGGAGCTGCCACCAGCCCATACCCTGCTCTGCGGGCCACCCACAGGTGCCCAAAAACATACACTAGGGGCACAGGGTTGTACCCCCACCCATGGGTGCCATAAGGGTATCCCACGGGTCCGTTCACCAAACCAAAAGAGGGAGAGCTGCACCGCCAGGAGTCCCACATGAACTCCTGCGCTGAAAACACGACAGAACACACGATAAAAAGCAGTAAAGGACAAGGATAAAGAGGCCCTGTCCCTCTGATGCATTTCCAGCATCGCACCACCTCCCCCCATTTTTCTTTTTTGTGCAGTTGGGCTGCTCGCTTTAGGTCATTGGCAAAGACCTCATCGGCATGGCCTACCAGCGTGTCCGCTAGCATATTCAGCTCCTCGTCCGAGAAGCGCTTCTTGCGCATGCAGGGGTGCACTTCAGAGTAGCCTTGGACATTACAGCTTGATTGGGCCTGCTTTCCAATCTCTACCAGTGCTGTGTTTGGAGGATTGCAATGGATTGTGTTTTTTAAGATGGCCACCGGCACATTTCACGTTCCGGTGCGATGACGTTACTTCTGGGTCCAGAATTACGAACCCGGTATTTATATGATGGTATTGCCAGGTCTGTTATTAAGGGGTTGAACCTGGGCAGAGGTGGTATCAGCTGGTTCAGTGATGCCGATATGAGGGGTTTGGGGGGCCTTTAGCGGCATGGCGGTGCACCCATTTCTGACATCGGGGTTCGCGCATGCTCGCGCTCTCATAATCAGCCGCTATTAGTGGCGTTGAGGGTGCACGGACGCGCTAATACCACCATGCCGGTAATGACTGTGGTTTTACCGTGATTTTCATAATGAGGCCCATAGATTTGTTCTTCCCGTGATCTTTCCAGCTGATTTGTGGAAGCAGATTAGAACTGTAGATGATCAGGAAGGAATGGGTGATACATGGGATGCCTTAGTACGAGTTGATGGGGAAAGGAATGGCGCTGAAAAACCACCAGCGGTGATAATGATTTTGCCAGACAGAATAGTGACTAAATTAAAAACTCTGGTTCCTGAAAAGAGAACTATATGGGATAAGCTTACGGCTTGCATGCAAGAGAAGTCAGAAGGTGCGACAGACTATTTTAACAGATTTGATCAAGTATTTTTGGAATTTAGTGGTCAAGATTTAATTACAGAGCCAGGAAAGAGGCTATTTGTTGAGAGGTTTGTGCATGGTTTGTTGCCTGAAATCCAATCACAGATCATGACTTCAGAGAGTGCGTGGCAAGCGAAATCACAATCTGAAGTGTTACACATGGCTCAGTACTATGAAAATAGGGTTAATACAGAGAAAGAAAAAGTGGAAAAAAAGAAGGGAGACCTGAAGACTAGAGTGTTATTTCATCAAACAGCTAGAGGAGGCAGAGGTGGGACTAAGCAGCTCAGAGGCCAATTTACACCACGGGGTGGCGCACAACTGGGTCCCGTACAAATAAACCATGTGCATATTGTAGACAGGGGGGTCATTGGCGAGCGCAATGCCTGATCCTTCAGCAGAGATCAAATAGCACGTATGGCGCCATGAGTAGACAATCCAGAGGCCGTCCTGGGATAGTGGGTCCTGGGAGAAATCAGTTTGCACAGAACCAACTGACACCATCACAAGACAGTCAGCAACAGAGTGTTAATAGTGGGAATATTTTTGATAATCCTTCGAATGTCTACTTTTCTGAAGATTTCTCCTCTGACGATATACTGTACCATTAGGACAGCCCGAAAGCAGAGTCTGGAACCGGTACCTATTCCCGTCTATCAGAAAGGGCCTTACGTTGGAATGAAGGTGGGGAATAGGGAGCATCTCTTCTTGATAGATACAGGAGCACAGAAGTGTTCTATTGATCATTCACGGGATCCAGATATTCCACTGTCAGTGCAGAGCAACATTTCTGTAGGGTGTTCTGGTACGCCAGTGGTTAGTCCGATCTCCCGGCTGGTACCAATTTCAATGGGACCATTCACTGATTCTTGTCCATTTCTATTGATTTTAAAAAAAAGGGGTGCCTGGTTTCGATCCCTGGTACTCCAGGCTTAATATGTTAGCAATCAACAAAGAATGGACCACTGGGACAGGAAATAGCCAACTCAAAACATTTATCTTTTTACATATACCAATAAATGCAAAATATTCAATTCAAAATCTTTTATTCTCATATCAAAATATAAAATACCTTTTTTTAAAACATTTAAACAAACAAATATCTTCATATTCAATACATACTGATTCACTCGTACCACTCATTCGCTAATCATTTTTTAACAAACCAATAACGTATATTTTTTTCTGATCCACTATTAGTCAGCTAACAAATTCTTTTTGCACAGTGAAATAAGTCCTCCACCAAGTGATCTGATGGTTGTATCTGTGTGCTCCTAGTCACACCAATATATGTCTACACGTGTTTCGGTTGTCTTTCAGGACGTCAACAATCTTTGCCCACTTATTAACGCAACATTCATCAGGACCAATATGGGGAGTTTCCTTGTTCCCATTAGCAACGAGTAGGGTGAGTAATACCACCTGCAAAATAATACACAACATCAAAATCTAAAACTTATCATACACATACTCAACTCTTAAAAATTATTATGGCTATTCCCTCTTGTTTATAACACATTAAATGTGGACACATGATTCTCAACAGTAATCATTAAGTCAACGTGCTAGAGTGATATTTCTTGACACTCAGTCCACGTTGATAGATGGATTAATCCTATTCCCATCTCTACGTAATGGTCAACACTGTCTGACCCCACCCAGGATGCAAACCAACATGAAATCAAATTCTTTGATTTCTTTTCTTTTGACTCTGTGTACAGCACTTCTCACTATACTTACTCAAAATCATCACGTCTAGATGTTATGATGGAAACACTCAAAGTTTTTCAAAGTTTTTTCTTTTCTCCTTCAAGGGAAGTTCTTCACTCTCTGCAATGTATATCAAGAGGATTGATCATCAGATGGTTCAGGTTATTTCCCTCAAAATAGGGAAGCTATGGTGAGACAGGGTCAAGTTTTTGGGGGTAGTTATTGTACTATATGCTTATACATACTTATATCTGCATGTATTGTTGTCAATTACAAACTTCTGACTTCCAGCAGTTCTTATTGTCCAGAACTGTCTTCCAAGTCAGTATAGCTCTGTAATAGATAGGGAATAATTACACGCTAGATCTACATTCTTGTTTTTCTGTCAAACTACTCTATTCTACAACCGTTATACCCTTATACCCGTGTATTTTCAAATATTATTGCCTATATTACCCATCTCAAGCCCTGTCTCCTTTTTAGTCAAATTCATCTTCCAATATATTCTTATACATAATATCTGCACACCACCCTCGTATATTGGTCCCCCAGGGGATAATTCCCCATTCTCGAACTACGTGTATCTTAATCACAATCATTACCTTTACTTTTAAAGATGTATGCTCTAGACTCCTATTTGTTTATAACCTGGTGCGCAGGAAAATAAAAACATAGAAACCATTTCCTTCCACTCTAACAGTGGAATGATTCTCTCTGGGTTACTTCCACATTGGCCCCACATACTTCCCTTGAAGATTACTCTTGTATACTCCCTCGCGTGTACTGAGTGCTGCACCGGCAAAATTGCTGCCGTTACGTACTTTCTCGTTGCATTTTTTGCTACATCTACCAAGGACACAGCTGAAATGCATTTGCCCGTGACTTTCAAAACATGTGTCATGGGCAAACTACCTTTCTATGCACACTCTCACCAACAAAAGGCAGGCCACTTGTAAGCTGGCCGCAGTCTCTTACCTTTTGTTCTGTGTCCGTAGTCACCTCAGCATCACCTTGAGTAGGAGAATTCCAGCGCGTTTACAATCGCTGCCATCCCGCAAACCTCTTTTTCAACCCCACATCATGGGAGTCGATAGAGAACAGTCCCAATACTATCTTGCCCCAAAATCATGGGCATAGAGTGTGGACTAGCTCTCTTGATTACACTAGAGCAAAACAAAGGACGTAGTTTTTATATTTCATTCTTTATTTTATAATGTAGATGTAGTAAGTAAATTACTATGATCTTATAGATATGCACAGTGGATTAACCCTAACCCATCTATATTCATATCTTTTTTTCTCTCATTTCACCTCATTTTTCTATTAAAGCCGCCAACTCCCAATTCTCTAGCCATTCAACTTTTGATCACTATTTTTTCATGCCACATGATTATCAATTTACCATATCCTCTGCTCAATCATAGTGATATCTGCAAACAAATCTACATTAAATGTACAGCCGAATCTTCACCTGTTACATCATTGGAGGCCCTCTCTTTTCTTTTTACAACAAAAACCCCTCTTAGAGGACCCTGTCCAGAATTCCCAATGCTCACTCTTTTTTCATTTTTCATGCTGCATGATTATCAATTTACCATTTCCTCAGCTCAATCATTGTTATGTCTGACAACAATCCTACATTACATGTACAGCAGAATCTTCGGCTTTTACATCATGGGAGGCCCTCTCTTTTTATTTTACAACAAAAACTACTATTATAGGACCCTGACCAGAATTTCCAATGCTCAATGTGTAATTAGAGCATTCCACTCTACTGAAATATTCAGTCCATTTTTCACCGTATCTAACCGGTATATCCAACGTTGTTCTATTTTGTGTAACATGGTGGCTATATCTCCGCCTCTTTTTTTGTAGTTTCACAGTTTGCAGAACAAACCATCTTAGATCAGTATCATTATGATGCTCTAAAAGAAAATGATCAACTAGCGGCTTATCAGCTACCCTATTACGAATGCAACTACGATGTTCCCCTATATGCTGTCTAACCTCTCTCGTTGTTTTGCCCATGTATAATAAATTGCAAGGACATCTGATGATATAAATAACATTTTTCATTTGGCAGTTCGTATGTGCGTTCAATTTGTATTTTATGGCACCATGGTTAAACTCGTATCGTGTTTCTGTCAATGAACAAGACACACAACTGCCACATTTGTGGTGTCCAATTATGGGTGCTAAACCCCATTGATTTAGTACCGTCCGTTCTTGACTAACATCTATGTAACTATGTACCAGTCGTTGCTTAAGATTATGATTTTTCTTAAAAGCAAAAATTGTTTTTTTCGACAAACTTCCTGGCTGTTTTATTAGATCCCAGTTCCGGTTCACAATCTTTTTAATTTCATTGCTCACTGGATTAAAGGTGGTGACACATACTAGCCTTTCTTGTTCCATTTTTCTCGTGGTTGCAGGCACTCTTCTCTATTTGTATTCAATGCCCTTTTTAAATTGTCCTTAACCAATTTTCTCGGATAACCTCTGTCAAGAAGTCTGCTTTTCAATTCATCTGCATGTTTCCTTTATTCCTCCCTCGCGGTACAATTTCTACGTATAAGCAGAAATTGACCATAGGGAAGGTTCTGACGTAACCCAACCAGGTGGAAACTTGAAAAATGTAGTAACGTGTTTTTGTCTGTCACTTTCCGAAAAAGGGTAGTGACCAATTCTCCATCCGATTTTTTTAATCAACAAATCCAAAAAACGTACCTGTGTGTGATGCCATTCAATTGTGAATTTGCTATTTCTATTGCAAGTATTAAGCCACTGGTGGAATCTCATTAACTTGTCACTCACCCCCTCCAGATCATGAACAAATCATCGATCTATCTGTACCAGGCTCTAAGACCCTGGCACAGATCATCTTGTTTAAGCAAGCTGTGTCCACCCAAGATGTATTTGTCTTCATAATTGGCCATAAACAAATTTGCGACATCCGGAGCAAATGTTGCACCCATACTCACTCCCTTCCTTTGTTTGTAGAGTGATTCTTTAAACAGAAAGAAGTTTTCGGTCATTGCAATCCGTGCACACTCATGGATAAATTCTGTGGGCGGAATATGTGGTTCTGGGCTTTTATTCAAGAAATTACCTAATACCTCTAGAAATTCTATCTGGGGAATGGAGGTGTAAAGCGACTCTACATCCATAGTCACACAAATATCCCCAGTGTCAATCACTAGATTTTGTGTGATTCTAATCATATCACCTGAGTCTTTTACATACAATGGCATAGCTGACACAAAGGGTTTTAAGAAGAATTCCACATACACTGACAGGGGTTCTAGTAGGGAATCAATAGCCGCCACTATAGGTATTCCCGGTGGGCTAGTCAAACGCTTGTGGATCTTTGGGATGATATAAAAAGCTGCCTTTTTGGGGTGATTTTTTCTAAGGAAACGGCCTTCTTCACTACTTATCCACAGTTCCCTCTCTGCATGGGTGGTAAGCCCCTTAATTTCCTCTTGAAGTCTAGTTGTGGGATCTAGACGTAACCTAGTATAGGAACCTTCATCACTTAATAAACGCAGACATTCTTTTTCATAGTCAACAGTAGGAAGGATCACTATCCCACCCGCCTTGTCCGCTGGATTGATGGTAATCTCTTTACGATTACACAGTTGTTTTAAACCTTCTCTTTCATTCTTAGTCAAATTATCTGGGGCATAGTTCTTCTTAATGACCCTTAACACTTTATTTATGACTCAGTTCTCAAAAGTCTCAATCTCTGGTGGCCATGCGTGAGGAGAAGGATTAAACCCCGATTTAATTTTTAACCCTGTAACATTCGGAATACCTACAACGGTATTGGATATCTGATTATCCCTCCTTTGTTTGGGCAAAAAAATCTCAAAATAGTGTTTCAACCATATATTGAGGAAGAATCTATGTAACTTAACTTCCGTGTTGAAGCAGTCCGCTCTTGCAACAGGTACAAAAGACAGACCCTTCGACAATAGACTCAATTCCACTCCACTTAAGGTTTCTGTTGACAAATTAAAAACAGGAATCTGTTCTTTATTCACAGGTTCGTGACCCGATGTCAAGTACGCATTCCTGGGCCTTGTCCCTGTCTCGGTCGCCCCCTTTGGTTGCCTCTGAAAAAACCCTGTTGGTTCGGTGGGCCACCTCTCCCCCCTGTATTGGGACTTGTTTGATTATTCAAGGAAGGATCTGAACCACTTGATGATCCCGAGGTGTTGGAGAAAGATACATATCTATGACATGTATCTACGACAACGTTGATAATCATGCGGCATGAAAAAAGAGTGAGCCTTTGGAATTCTGGACAGGGTCCTCTAAGAGTGGTTTTGTTGTAACAAGAAAACAGAGGGCCTCCAGTGATGTAACAGGTGTAGATTCAGCTTTAGATTTAATGTAGATTTGGTTATACATATCACTACGATGGAGCTGAGGAAATGGTAAGTTGATAATCATGTGGCATGAAAAAATAGTGATCAAAAGTTGAATGGCTCTGGAATTGGGAGTTGGTGCCTTTAATAGAAATATGAGCGAAATGAGAGAAAAAAAAGATATGAATATAGATGGGTTAGGGTTAATCCAGTGTGCATCTCTATAAGATCAGAGTAATTTACTTGCTACCTCTACATTATAAAATAAAGAATGAAATGTAAAATATACGTATGAGTCTTCCCAGACTGGTGGATTACAATTTTGTTCAGTTCACTCGTATTTTAATCAAGATAGTGGGGCAAGATAGTATTGGGACAGTCCTCTATCGACTCCCATGATCTGGGGTTGAAAAAGAGGCTCACGGGACGGCAGCGATTGTAAACGCGCCGGAATTTTCCTACACGAGGTAATGCTGAGGCGACTACGGACACAGAACGAAAGGTAAGAGACTGCGGGCGGCTCACAAGCGGCCTGCCTTTTGTTGGTGAGAGTGTGCATAGAAAGGTAGTTTGTCCGTGACACACATGTTTTGAAAGTCACGGGCAAATGCATTTCAGCTGTGTTGTTGGTAGGTGTAGCAAAAAATGTAACGAGCAAGTAGGTAACGGCAGCAATTTTGCAGGTGCAGCACTCAGTACATGCAAGGGAGTATACAAGAGTAATCTTCAAGGGAAGTATGTGGGGCCAATGTGGAAGTAGCCCAGAGTGATGCATAACACTGTTAGAGTGGAAGGAAACGGTTTCTATGTTTTTATTTTCCTGCACACCAGGTTATAAACAAGTAGGAGTCTAGAGCAGACATCTTTAAAAGGATAGGTAATGATTGTGATTAAGATACACGTAGGTCGAGAATGGGGAATTATGCCCTGGGGGGACGAGGGTGGTGTGCAGATATTATGAATAAGAATATGAAGATAAATTTGCTAAAAAGGAGACAGGGCTTGAGTTGGGTAATATAGAAAATAATATTTGAAAATACGCGGGTCTAAGGGTATAACGGTTGTAGAATAGAGTAGTTTGACTGAAAAACAAAAATACAGATCTAGCGTGTAATTATTCCCTGTCTATTAAAGACCTATACTGACTTGGAAGACAGTTCTGGACAATAAGAACTGCTGGAAGTCGGATGTTTGTAATTGACAACAATACATGCATATGTATGTATGAGCATATAGTACAGTAACTACCCCCCAAATAAATTACCCTGTCTCACCATAGCTTCCATATTCTGAAGGAAATAACCTGAACCATCTGATGATCAATCCTCTTGATATGCATTGCAGAGAGTGAAGAACTTTCCTTGAAGGAGAAAAGAAAAAACTTTTAAAAAACTTTGAGCGTTTCCATCATAACATCTAGATGTGATGATTTTGAGTAAGTATAGTGAGAAGTGCTGTACACAGAGTCAAAAGAAAAGAAATCAAAGAATTTGATTTCATGTTGGTTTGCATCCTGGGTGGGGTCAGACAGTGTTGACCATTACATAGGGATGGGAACAGGATTAATCCATCTATCAACGTGGATGGAGTGTGAAGAAATAATAACAGTAGCACGTTGACTTAATGATTACTGCTGAGATTCATGTGTCCACATTTAATGTGTTATAAACAAGAGGGAATAGCCATAATATTTTTTTAAGAGTTGAGTATGTGTATAAGCTTTAGATTTTGATGTCATGTATTATTTTGTAGGTGGTGTTACTCACCCTACTCATTGCTAATGGGAACTCTCCATTTTGGTCCCGATGAAGGTTGCGTTAATAAGTGGCTGAAGATTGTTGACGTCCTGAAAGACAACCGAAACACGTGTAGACATACATCGGGGTGACTAGGAGCACACATATACAACCATCAGATCACTTGGTGGTGGACCTATTTCACAGTGCAAAAAGAATTTGTTAGCTGACTAATAGTGGGTCAGAAAAAATATAAGTTATTGGTTTGTTAAAAAATGATTAGTGAATGAGTGGTAGGAGTGAATCAGTATGAGTTGAATATGAAGATATTTGTTTGTTTAAATGTTTTAAAAAGGGTATTTTATATTTTGATATGAGAATAAAAGATTTTGAATTCAATATTTTGCATTTATTGGTACATGTAAAAAGATAAATGTTTTGAGTTGGCTATTTCCTGTCGAAGTGGTCCATTCTTTGTTGAATGCCATTTCTACTGATGACACATTGTGAAGAAAATGTGTTGGGATTGAATTTATTAAAGAAATTGAATGCTGTGATTTACTGTTCTCCAGATGGAGTGTACTTAATGATTTTGCGCCAACAAACTTCGATCCCACAATTTTTGTCTATGCCTTCACCAACTGAATTGAAATTTCTTCTCTGTGAAAGGGACAGCGAGCTAAAGACTTGGTAGAGTCTCTCCCAGGGGTTATTCACCCAAGAACAGGTCATTGGGCTGTGTTCCTGCTGTTGGAGAGATTCCCAGACTCTCCGTTGTTTTGCGTAAATTATCTTTGGGTCTCACCCTAAGTTAACTGGGCTATCCAGACGTGGACCCCTTGCTCACTGTTCTTAGAGAGACACAGCTTCATCTCACTGATCCTGCCCAACAAGGCTGAAACATGTGTATGGGGTTGCTGTTGGTACTCTTGTTCAGAGGAGAATTGCCTAATATTGTTTTGCTTGACTGCCCGTGGGAAGGACAAAGACTGATATGCAGGGACATTTCTTCTCTGTGAAGGGAGAGTGAACTAAACACTTGGTAGAGTCTCTCCCAGGGGTTATTCATCCAAGATTCCCAGTCCCCCCCCCTTGTTTTGAATTGAATAAGGTACCAACATGTTTATAGACAGTTAATGATAATGACGTTGGAATTTTACAAATTGAGCCAGTTAAAATTGTGTTGAAACCAGGTGTTAAATTTCTGCGCATCCCGCAATATGAAATTTCGGTTGAAGGTGAACAGGCTTTGAAGAGTATTATTTCTGATTTCGTCCACCGAGGTGTAATTGAGGAAATTGCGGGGAGCGTGTGTAATTGTCCGATTTTACCAGTTTACAAAAAAGGGGATAATGCAATTCCTTTTCGTTTTATTATTGATTTGCGTGCCATTAATAAGGTTGTTGCTTCATAATTTCTGATTGTACCTGATGTCACCACAATCCTAACTATGATTCCAGCCACGGCTCCACATTTTAGTGTTGTGGATTTGAAAAACGCTTTCTTTACTATTCCTGTGCATATTGATAGCAAATATTTGTTTGAGTTCACACTAGGGTGACACTCGTTCATATTTACTCGTGTGCCTCAAGTGTACACTGAGGGTCCAAGTATCTATAGTAGAGCGTTGAAGGAACAGCTTGATACACTTGAGTTACCTTCCGCTTGCACGTTGTTGCAATATGTACACGATATACCTCAAGCTGCTGATTTTGAAGATGCTTTCAAAGAGGGCACCGTGTTGCTGCTTATTTATTCAGCAGAACATGGGATAAGGCTTAATTGAAGATCTTTCAGTAGTATCAACAGGCGGTCGCCTATTTGGGCTATCTCCTGTGGAAGGATGGAAGAAGACTGCCACTGGAACGGCTACAAAGCATCTCTGATATGTCTGTTCTGAATACACAGAAAGAGGTCAGAGCTTTAATAGGCTTGGCCTCATATTGTAGACAGTGGATTCCAAATTTTTCTTTGTTGATAAAACCTATGTTGGCACTGACAAAGACAGACATTTTTTTGCCTTTACCATGGAACATCGATTGCCAGAACGCTTTTGATTTACTTAATGCTGCGTTGTGTTCAGCACTAGTTTTGGGCACACCAAATTATGAAAAAGGCTTTGTTTTGTATGTGCATGAATGTGATGGATGCGCTTTGGCTGTTTTGATACAGGAACATGGAGGCAAGAATAGGCCATGCAGCTATTTTTTCTCCACGTTAGACCCTCTTGCATGCGCTTTGCCAAGGTGTTTGAGAGCTGTAGCTGCTGCTGCTGCATCTGTGAAACAAAGTGAGGGTATGGTTTTAGGTCACTCTTTAACTGTGATGGTACCCCACTCTGCAGAATTTCTATTAAACAGACGCAGACACAACATCTCACATCAACTCGACTAACAAGGTACACGCTGATTCTATTTGCTTTGCATATTTTCAATTAAGAGATGTTGTTAATTGGATCCGGCTGAACTATTGCCTTCTCCACAACAGAAGGATTGCAGTGATGAAATGTCACATGATTGCCTCTTTATTACAGAACAAGAAACAAAGGGCAGATTTAATTGATACATCTTTAAGGAATCCACAAGGGGAGCTATTCTGTGATGGCTCCTGTTTTAAACTACTGCTGCTTATGCAATCACCAAATTAAGCACTGTTGTGGAGAGTAAACGAATTCTGCATAGCTCTGTGCAAACTGCAGAGATTATTGCATTAACCAGAATGTTACGCTCATATGGTCTCTGCGGAGGCATTGGGGCACGGTTGCAGCCCTCCCTGGAATTAGATCACCCTCATCTGGCTTCGTCCCCTGTGGATCAGCTGTGGGCGGTGACAATCAGTGCACTGCTCCTGTGTGGATATGGGGAAACGTGAGTGTGCTGATAGGTGACTGTGGTATCTCCCCAACCCTTCAACCCAAGGTGCGATTTCAGTGGGCACGTACCGGCCCATGAGGCTCACCTGGTAAGTATGAATGATGAGCTCTCCGTCCTGCTACTTCGGTCAGTGGCGCTTGTTAATGGAATCGAGTTCCTTCAGTGATTCCAGAGTATTAGTCCAGTCCTGCTGCGACTAAGCTCCTCTTTCTGCTTTCTCCCAATGTCTCCTGTCTTTTCCCCTTTTTCTGCTTTCTCTCAATGTCTCTTGTCCTTTCCCCTTTTTCTGCTTTCTCTTGATGTCTTGATGTTTTCCCCTTTTTCTGCTTTCTCTTGATGTTTTTTGTTCTCAACGTTGTTGTTTTCCCCTGAATAACGTTCCTCTCTGTTTTCTCCCAATAGATGGAAATGTGGCCTAACTACGGCGGTGGAGGTGCAGAACATGGCTGAGCGGAAGATGGATGCGACCGCAAATGTCCGGCAGCAGGTGAGTGATGGCTTTAGGAAGACGCAAGGTTAAATGGCAGCGCACCTTTAATGAATCTCTGTTATGTGTCTAACCTTGTCTTTTGCCTTTCTTTTGCAGGCGCTGTGAGTTTGGATGAAGTGCGTCGTGCGGCGGTGCCCAGATGATGCTGTCTGCGTACCAAAATGTTTACAGGTGAGCCGCGGTGCCAAGAAGAAGATGACTGCCCTCCGAGATGTTTGCAGGTGAGCCGCGGTGCCAGGAAGAAGATGACTGCACTCCGAGATGTTTGCAGGTGAGCCGCGGTGCCAGGAAGAAGATGACTGTGCTCTGAGATGTTTGCAGGCGAGCTGCGGTGCCAGAAAGAAGCGTTCGGATGAGAGCAGGATCCTCCAGATGATGAGTGTGAATGTAGATAACAGGATCTCTTCAGGTAAATCGAATCCCAGGCGACGGTGAGCGTTACACTGCACGGAGGTGCAGAATAACACAAAGCGTGTGCCTTGGGGCTGGGCTGGCTTTTATAACTGAACTGTTAAGGCCAAGCCCCCTGGCACAGCCCTGCATGCTACACCCTGCCACTCCTAGAAGTTGCACATGCAGATGAAGACCACACCCAGACTAGTTACACTCAAATGAGAGTTCTTGAGAGTATTCTTGCCCATAAAGAAAGAGTTCCTGTTCCATTTTAAGCACTTCTGCCCATAATTAACGTGTCTTGTTTAAGTTCTTCCATGAGCCTGGCGCCAAAGGCACCAGGACTGTGTCCAACCAGGCCCTCCATGTGTAAACGTCCCAAAGGGACGTGCATGACCCATGATGCTCCCTGCTCACTGCACTTGATGGTGCCACTCCTGTGATCCTGGGCAAGTGGCCAAGACACAGAGCTTGTGAAATTTCTGAATGGATTAGTGTAAACATATATACAGATAGCCAATACACATTTGGGGTGGTTCATAATTTTGGCCGCCTATGGGATGAGAGAGGATTCTTGAGCTCACATGGAACAAAAATTCAACATGGCACTCTGATAGTCCGGTTGCTATCAGCACTTGCACTTCCTACATAACTAGCAATAATGAAGTGCACCGAACATCACACAGTGACGGACGATTTAGGAAAAGGAACCACTTTTGCTGACAGAATAGCCGAACAGACTTCACTCAAAAATGTACATGCTCAATTCAGCAAGATGGGTTACTGATGCTTGTATGATGGAAGAAGGGGTCAGCAGTGTAAAAGAAATTCAGGCTGAAACTACTTCAGAAGAAATCAAACAGTGGACCGAGGGTCCAGCGGGTCTTGATGATGAGGGTTGTTGGGTGGATAATGAGAAGCAAAGATCGATGCTACCCAATGCCTATGTTACTGCTATAGTCACCATGGCTCATGGCCCAAAACACATATGTACTAAAAAGATTTATCAACAATTAGATCCCGTCTGGTATAACACTAATATCCAGAAAACTGCTGAATGTTTGGTCCAGAGTTGCATGATATGTTTGCAACATAACATTGGGAAGTGAACGCTGACACCGAAGGGCAGTTTTGGTCCCCCATCCATGCCTTTTGAGGTGATCATTTTGAGTTCATTGAGATGGAACATTGCCAAAACTATAAATATGCCTTGGTTGTGATCTCTGCCTTTAGTAAATGGGTTGAGGCTTTCCCACTGAAAGACGCCACAACAATGACAACGGCAAAGACCATGCTTAAGGAATATTTCCCTAGGTTTCGCTTGCCAAGAGTAATTTGGTCCGATAATGGCCCACATTTTATCGCTGCTGTCATCCTGCAAGTATGTGCAGGATTACAGATTGATAAACAGTTCCACTCGTCCAGACATGCTCAGAGTGCCAGCCTTGTGGAACGCCATAACAGAATTCTGAAGAATAAAATTGCTAAATTCAGTGCACACAACAATTTGAAATGGCCGGACACTTTGCCAATAGCCTTACTATCGATGTGGATGACCACACAGTCAAAGACAGGGCTCTCCCCTTATGAGATTGTCAAATGGAGACCAACCAACGTACAGAATTCACTGAGGCCCAAACAGTTGAAAGATATTGTGTATCCGCTTTTGTCTGATTATTGTGACTAGTTGACTCAAAACTTGCGTTTGATTCACCAACAGGTACGAGCAGCCCTCCCTGTAAAATACAAGGGTCCAGGTAACCGACTTAGACCTGGTCACTGGATGTTGGTGAAAAATTACGAGAGGGGGACCTGCCTTGCACCTCGTTGGAAGGGGCCCCATCAGAACCTTTTGGCTATGCAAACTGCAGTACGAGTGACCGGAAAGAAAAACTGGATCCACGTGACACATGTGAAGAGGATTCCTTTTCCTCTGCCCTATGACGAAGGGGAGGAGAAAGGAATTGATGATCCTGACGCTCATAACGAGCCTGTTTTGAGCGACACCGAGGGTGCCACAAATGTCCTTCCTGGGCATGTGGGGCCTGGGGAGATTGCTTCTTCTTCTTCAATTTCTTCTTCACCGTCAATCGATCTTGTTTCTGCTTCTTCATCTTCTTCAGGAAACGACAACGCTTTGTTCCCTGATCATTCTGTACCTGGAGTTTTAAGGTACAATCTGCGACCACGGAACATGATTTAGATTTAGGGCCTGCTGACATTACATTAATTTAAATAGAATAGGAAAGAGCAGCTAGGATTCTGTACCCACAAGAAACCAACGTTAAGCCAGTCCCTCATCATTCCTCTGCTGCATATGTTAAGAGGCAGGAACAGGCAAAGTTACCTTCAATCAAGATAGGCCACGTGGTCAAGTGACACCCACGGATGAACTGAAAAAGCCTAACAGTTAGGCTACTTAAAGGATGCTGAAAAGCGATGCCTATTTTAGGGGCCACTCATACTAATAAGGATACTGATTGTTTTGCTGATGATGAATCCGCCCATCGAGGGCCATGGTCCTAAGGACCAAATGGGTACTGATCACAATAACAGCTTGTATTGACATGACATTGACATTCGGGTTTTGTTATCTGGAGGGTGCACATCCGCTTGATATTTCATTGCCAACTGCAAGTGTCTCCACTATGTGTCCACCATATGTTCATTCACACACTCTTCATCCTCGAGACCTCCAACATAGAGGGGGTTATCACATCAACACCCTCTTGATGATCATGAACGCCACACATGCCATTCTGAATACGACCAATAGTTGTATATGTTCACTTCTGCCACAACATGGGGAAAAGAGATTAGGCTGGTATATACATCCTCTCCCTCTAACTACTGCTTGTTATGCTTCACTTAGGGCATTATTCTTTGTCAGGTGGAACAATAGTGTCACTGGGAATTCTGATGGGACTAATCTCAACGAGTTTGAATTTGTTTTTTTAGCACCTTTAGGATGTTCTCTGTTTGCAAATAGGAGCAAGTTAAATGTTGCTTCTATTAGGCCTTCTGATAGACTCTCCGGACCTTTCCAATCTATGATTACCTATAAAATGGCTCCCGTAGGTAATAGGGATGCCATGCCCCTTTTCTATACCATTAACCATAGTCCAAACTCATTCCATTTTGCATACAAAGAGAGCGTTCCCAACCAATGGGTACATTTGAGGGATGTACGAATACTGCTGTACTAACCAGTGAGGATAGACCTCTGTACATAGGAGATCCTGTTTATTTTGTTTGAGGTAATGAGGCACATCCATGCTTGCCAAGAGACTTGGAGGGTGCTTGTTATTTAGGAATACTGTTACCAGGTGTATATGTCGCCACCTCTGCTGAAGTTCATAGAACTCGTCCCAGGCGGGATGAGGATGGTGACAATCCCTCACAGATTCTGGGTGACGTTGCTAAATCCTTTGTGCCTGTATGTGGGCAGATAATAAACTCTCAAGATATTAGAAAATTGGCAAGGGTTTTAGAAAAAAACATCAATTAAACTACTGACATCCTATATAACATGACATTAGAGCAAAAGGCTATTAGATAAGTGGCTCTCCAAAATAGGATGGTGCTAGACATCATTCTAGCTGAGCGTGGTAGAGTGTGCAAAATGGTGGGATCTGCGTGTTGCGTTTTTTGTACCCGATTCCTCCCCCACCATATTTAAGGCAATTAAGAAATTGCACATCTTGAGTACTGAAGTACATGTTCCAGAGGGAAACTGGTATATTGGCACACGGTTCTGGGACTAGTTACGATCTTGGGGCTGGAAAATATTTTCAGTCCTGTTGGTGATCCTTGGTATTGTACTGTTTTGCTGTTGTTGCATACAGTGTCTTCCTGTCAACTGTTCCATGATAGGGGGAAGTTGTGCACACGCAGTTGGTAAACTAGAACCAAAAGACACACAGGACAGGAAAAATGTTTAATGCCTTGGTAATTTTGGACATCGCCATGAAGGAATTAATGGCGATCAATGTTTTTGAAGATAGCGATTTAGGATTCTCTGATGATGATACGTGGTTTTCGGGTGATGCTAATGTTTGAGTAATGCTCTTGGCTTAGACCAAAAGGAGGGTTTGTAAAAGTATATTTTGCATGAATACCACCTGATAGTAAACGATTGGCTTAAGCACATTTGCATTGCACTATAAATTGCATTGAATGACCCTGAACAGACGGACTACACCGCCATTTTGAGTTATCTGCCATTTTTAGAAATGTGATTTTGGCTCCAGCAGAGCAAAATTAAGTTTGTACTGTTTCCTTGATGTCAACGTAGATTAGAATGTTGAAGCTGCTAAGGTGGATTGTTTTTCCTACACTGAGGAACCTTGGAGCTAAATAAAAGCCATACTAATCAGTAATTTAGATACCATCTGTACCAACAATGTCTTTTCCGTTCAAACAGCAAAAATAGAATGATGAATAGTTGAATATGTGCTCTTGCAGAAATCTTTGTTTTCTCTCCTTGAAACGAAACTGACTTTAAGCTCAAGAACAAATGGTAGACAAATATAAGTGAGTAAAATAAGGAATGTTACCTTTATGTTTTCTATTTGGAAAACATGTGAAATGTTTAAAAGAAAACAACAAACTATGTGAAGATGTTTGAGCATGTATTAGTTATGTGGAAAGGCTATGAACCCTAGGTAAATGTATTACACGAAGAGGGCTGGACGATGTGTCAGAGATTGTGGAAAATCTATATAAACACTTGTGTTTTTGAAATATCCAGCACTCTCTCATCTCATGGCGTCTGCTTGCACACATTGCGGGGTGTTGAGAGCCAGGCAGCTGCCTGGTAATAAATGTACATTATACTTTGACTTCGTGACTGACGTATTTCTATTATGTGTTATTAAGCCTCAATATTATTTAATCTTTCAGTCCCACAGTGAGCACAGTGTCTCTCCCTTATTAAACGTTACTGGTAGACACAGGGATTGGTATAACACGTTTTTTGGCTGTTTTGAAATATCACTGTGGTTGTAAAACAGACATGGGCAGCAACTAAGATCCATGTTTCTGGTTTTCCCAACAGGTTGAGTTCAAATTTAGGAGAATAATTCAATATATCTTCTTCCTTTCGCATGTGTTGTCCTGAAGAGGGCTGGTCCCAGTTCGCGCCACAGACTGCTTACAGCCTGAAACTCGAGTTGACATCTGCATTTTTTTAGTCATTAGTATGTATTATGTACTATAGATATTGTAATTTTTATAACCTACCAGCAAGACCCGTTCATTTACCTTGAAAAGTGTGTACAAGTTTGTGTTTATTATTCCTAAATAGATTATCTTCGCAATCTCTGTACCTACACTGGGTTAAAACTACAGCCATTGGATGTATGTCATTTTTGTTATCCTTTTTTCATTTCTTATTTTGTACCTTCTTCCTAGTTTGTTGATTACTTTTGGAGTGAATGTGATGCGATTGCTATATATGAGTTAGGTGGGGCAGTGTGTTTTCTATTCCTTCTCTTCAAATTGTTTTTTTTTCGTGAAGTCATTTGTGTGTCCTCACTATGAGAAAATTCAGTTTAGGGATCTTTTAGGCATAGGTGGCAGCATGAAGTATTGTGAATACCTTTGCCATTTATTGATGTTTTGTGATGCTTTTCTTTGACTTTCTTAATTTTTTGTTTCTGAAAAAACGAATACATTCTTGACACTATATTGATTTCTTCCAAAATCTTTTTTTCTGCGTCCACCCCTTTGGCCTCAGGTTTCCAAACAAATCCTTTAAATTACAGACCAGGGGATTACTTTTTGTGTGTTTGCTAGAAGAAGCCTCATGCCCCTGTCTGAACAAATCTGTTCTTGCCTTGACCATCCTTTTTTTGCTTGTTATGTCTTGGTGGAAAGACTGAAACCTTACTTGGAAACCCTGTGCTTCCTATCACTTGGCTGCCTTGGCCTAAGGAGCAAGTTCAATAAGCAAAAACAAAGAGGTGATGGCCGGAAGGTTTCGAATTAATCTTAATGTATGGCATTGCTCTGGACAACCTTCCAGACCATCAACTTTCGCCTACAAAGCCATTACAGAAGGGCAATGACCATATGCAAATCTTGCTTGGTCCCACCCCAAAACGTGCAATCCAGCCAGAACTGCTGGGTCACATCCCTTCTGTACGGGACCACACGCATCCCCAGCCATGTTCCCAGCAGGCACGGGACCCACGTCTGGGCATACGAGTCCCACTCAGGGTGACAAAGCAAAAACAAAGAGGCAATGGGCCTCATTACGACCCAGGCGGAGGACCATGGTGCTATTAGCACCATGGTCCATGCCGGTGTCCGCCATGGCGGAATGGTGAATTACCACCCCATTCCGAGGTTGGCGGGGCTGTAATTCACCATGGCGCCATGTCCCTTACCAATTCCCATTTTTGCCCCATAGGGCTCAGTGGGAATGGGGAAGGCGCTAAATACGGTGCCGCAAATTGCGGCACCGTACTTAGCACCCAGGTCCCTTTGCGGGTCCCTACTTTAACGGCTGGTAAAACCAGCCATTAAGGTCGGGTCCGCAAAGGGACCTCGTAATTAGGCGCTGATAGGTTAACGGCGCCGCAGCCTTTTATGGTGCCATTAACCGAATAGCGCCTGGGTCGTAATGAGGCCCAATGACTGAAAGGTTAAGAAATAATCTTACTCTTTGGCATTGCTTTGGGCAACCTTCCAGGCCATCATTTCTCGCCTTCCAAGCCATTACAGAAGGGGAAAGACCATATGCAAATCAGGCTTGGTGCCAACCCAAAAGGGGCAGTCCAGCCCGAACTGCTAGGTCACATCCCTTCTGCACGAGGCCATAAGCATCCCTAGACATGTTTCAGCCTTGTTGGGCCTCCTCAGTGAGGAGAAGCTTGGGTCTCTCCACTCATCCACTTGCAACTCTCTGAGGGTCAGAGGGTTTTCCAAGCAGAAAGTTGGGGCAGATCTCTCTCTTTGGCTGGTGCCTCCCTCTCTGCCTCTCTCAAACTTGCGCAGAACCACCTCTGGTTCTGGAAGCAACTCAAGTCCTTCCTTTTCGCTTCCACTTTTGTTAGGCAAAGATTGTATGCAGTACCCTTTGGGTGCACTACAACAACCGTGACCTCTTGACAATAGGAACCCAACATTTGGTATAAGTCTGTACTACACAGGTTGGTAGTGTGGTTGAGTAGCCAGGATTATCCCAAGAGGGGTCAATGTGAGCTGGACGGTAGTTACACAGAGATTCACAGTGACAAGTGTCCAAATAAAATGTTACACACAATGTTTCTTGATTAAACACTTATTCACTTATTTACCAGTCCGTTATAGTAAGCCTTCTTCAAAAGGGAGCAATGTTAAGCAACACACAAATACACTTCAAAAATGATACACACTCTCAGTTTTCTAAATCAGCAAATACCCATTTGGGATGGCTCACAGACATTACCTACACCCTCAGGTGACTTCAATTGCTAGGATGCTGTAGACATTAATATATCACTGTTTGCATTTAGACTTTCTTAGGAGAGTGGCAAAGAAAAGAGGTATCAGAATAGAACAAGTATTCAGACAGTGATTCTTAAGCATGCAAGTACTTTAAATAACCCCCCAATGGCAAGCCAGTTAACCCTTTCCTGGAGGAAGGCAAAAACACTTCAACCGAGGAGAGAAGAGTCTTTCAGGGAGCTAAGCCAGCCAATGTTTAAGTTAGCAAAAGTCAAGGTGGACTGAAGCACTTCTTGCAGGTAAGTAGAACGTTTTTCCCAATATTTTAAAAGTTTTGGTAGAATAGAAGAAATCAAAGTAGGGCCACAAGATGATTAGGCTTTTGAGGTAAAGAAGCTAATAGCAACTCTACAAATGCAACCAAGCAAGTCTCCAAAGAGGACAATTGGCTACACAACAAGCGGTAAGTTCTCTTACACTATACAGTGTTGTCTTGAACAAGTAATGAAACGAGTGTGGTTCAACGTGTGGAATGTATGACCTGAAACACTGTAACACACCCTTTCCATGCTCCGCTCTAGTAGGAGAGTATTTATGAAGGCAAGACCACCTCCAATAGTGACAGCAATGGAAAAAAGACTGCTAGTTCTGCAGCAATGGTAGATAAAATAATAGTGCTCACACTCTCTCCACCCATGACATGTCACGTTTGTGGCAAATGAGCTCACCGACGACGACTAATAAGATCCAATCAGGTTTCAGAATTTCGATAATTAATATTTAAGCAGGAAAATGTACTTACAATGAAAGTAAGCAATCATAAATGTTTTTGTCATTCATTTTTGCGCAGATGCTCAACATGCAAAGGCCTAAAAGAAAATAAGGCACATTTTAAATCTGATCACGCATTATTGATGGGACTTAAATCAATTTAGGGATTTATTGGAGTGAAGGGGAGCTAATACTTTGTAGATGCGTTATAGCCTAACAATTCTGCATGTTCAACATCTGATGAAGAAGTTGGAGGAGCCAAAGGCCAGAAACAATAATTTCTTCAGACGGTTTGATATATTTTATTAATCTGATATTTTAAGATACACATTTTCAGCTTGTTTTCTAAAATAAAGTGTTTTTAATAAAACAAGGCTTTATTGCTTTAATTTGTGAGGCCTTACACGTACCTTTTTCTTATAATGAAACCACTATACTTAATGGAATCCATATTTTCTTTTGCACTGGATAGTTATCTAGGGCTTGTAGGCTCTGCTTCCAGCACATAAGGAGAGATGGAACCTTGGACAGAAGTTTGGAAGGATCCGTTATCTAAAAAAAAAAAAAAAAAGAAAACAGATGGTTCATTTACAAAAGGAGGACAAAGAACATTTCCAAAAGGATGAAAACAATATAATCTTTGTATAGCAAAGATTGCATTCTCCGCATTAATCAAGGTAAGGGCAGGCTGACACGATACAAGTGTTAAAGCTTTCTCCAGGCATATAACCTGGCAGTGCATGCATTCCTTTTCTCAGATAGTATGTACTATACAACTGAAAGAAAATTAAAAAGCAACAGCTAAATAAGTATCTGTACCAATGCAATCTTGACATTATGTTCTTCACTATTTCGAAGGACTTTTAACTACTAAGTTTGTGAATGGCTTCTGGAAGTTGCATGGCATACGCTCATGATGCCATCATTTGAGCACATTTTCAAACGCCTTTGTACCAAAAATATAGAGGCAACATTCAGTGGTGAAGCATCGGTTCCATTGTGGACTTGTCCTGTCCCTCTGCCCAAAAGAAAGCTTGGTAAGCAAGTTTTTTGGTGCTTACAAACCAACGAGACCAAATCACCTGAGCAAATGTCTCTGATTGGAAATGCTGGAGACTGTAGTGAGAAACAGATGATTAATATAATGTGCAGCCATGGGGTATGAGTGGCAGCGGGCACTCTCTTTTTCCCATGGCCCAAGCAGTACTTTAGGCCGGCGACAACATAGTACATGGTGAGCCATGCCCTGAGCCAGCTTTATTGAATTGTATTGTATTGTATTGTTTATTTATTTGTATAGCGCGCCGGGTCAGGCATCTGGGCGCTTGCAATAGTTTAGGTTACATGGGTAAAATGAAAGCACAGTGCAGTATAAGGCATTGTAAAGGGTAATTGCATTCTCATGAGTACGCAATATATATATATGTTACAGGCACATCGGCAAAGAGAAATAGTACAGTGCAGCGTAAGACAATGTTCAAAGATAATTACAGTGAGTTGAGTATACAGGGAATATACAGTGTGCATATATACAGGCAGTGGTGTGGGCATCAGTGGTTGCTGGTGTAGTCTGGAATAGAGTTCCAGAGTTGGGCTGCCAAGACTGGAAATCTTGATCCTCCTGTTTTTTTAAGTTTGAAATTGGGGACTCTGATGCTGTTGGACTGTGCCTTTCTCATGGGCCTTTCTGAGATATGTTTGATGAACCTCTCAGACAGGTATGAGGGTGCCTTGTTATTGATACATTTGTATGTCAGGTTTAGTGACTTATATTTACTTCTGTCTTTGATAGCTAGCCAGTTGATGCAGTGTCTTATATCCGAGATATGTAGGCCTTTGGGATGCCTAGGGCAGCTCTTAGGGCATTATTTTGTAGGTTTTGAAGTTTGTTAGTGTTATGGTTACTGGTGCCCAGGTAAAGTGCGTTGCAGTAATCCTGTTTGGATAGGATTAGGGCCCGCGCAATGGTGATGCAGCTGTCTGTGGTCAGGAAAGGTTTACATGCAATGATCAGTTTGCATGTGTAGCTAGTTGCAGAGGCTGTGGCATTTACTTGCTTGTTCAGGTTAAGTGCTGAGTCTAGATAACAACCCAGGGTTTTTTACTCCTTTGCAATTTTTATTTTAATGCCGTCAATAGTAATGATGTTGTATTTATACTGTGCATTCCTACTGTGCAGACTCATGGTCACATCACTGTGTATGGACAATGACATGAGCCATTGCCAAGCTGAGTGTACATAGGGCATGGTATACGATTATCGTGTGTGCAATTAGCAAAGCCTCATACTGAGATCCTTTACGGATTCCAAATTATGCTGAAGTACACTTAATTCTGACAATAAACAAGTAACGGTTAATAACTGCATTATAAAACAAGACACAAGAACAGTGTAAGTACTTTCATAAACACACCATTTATATTTCTGATACAGCTGAGTGCTATGAGCCATCACAAGAAAGCCTGAAGCTATTTGATGAATATGAGAGATGCTGTACTCACAGAAATACATGCAGCCTCCACCCGCACACCCTTGCTTCCAGAAACCAGGTCATCTCCCATTTGCACTTCACACTTTCTCCGAGTGGAAATGCATTTGCCATCAGCAGAGAATCAAAGCGAAGCGGCATTTCATCGGAAGATTAGGGGTACCAGGGGCTGTCTAGATTTCCCTTTGAATATCTCATGTGACCTCCCTTTTCTCCTTTGTGATTTGGGGAAAAGAAGCCTAGTCTGCCTAGAAGTAAAACACTTCTCATTTTTGTTAAGTGTTGTGATACTTCTGAATTTCCTCCATTCATCAACTGTCTGAAATTCTTCTAGTCTTTACTCATATCAGCCAGCCTTTCCCGCTATCAATAAGGTTTGTTCATGAAATTAGTGACACATTCCAACAGAAGAATTAATGCATCTTGTGGCATATGTGAAACGAACACACTTCGAATTTCATCTGCATATTGGTTGAGTGGAGTAGTTTTGTAATCCTAAAAAATGTTGGCATGCACTTGGTTTCACCAGACAGCTGTGAGGACAGTCAATAGCCCCTAAAACGTTTGGCAATCTGGAAATATCATAGAAAAGAGAATGAATATTGTTAACTTCAGCAAATTCCACTGGAGACATACAAGTACTTCTTCATGTGGTCTGAAACTGCTGAAATATCCTGTTGCAGTCTGCCCGTTAGAGCATCTGTTTATTTAAATGAACCTACCCTACAAACATGAAAGACAGGCACATGATAGGTGTTTATGATCGAGGACTACATAAGTCAACAATGGCGACTCTACAAAACGAGTTTGTGCAGCATCTCAAACATATTGTCACAATTCTTGTACACCCATTCCTTCTCATTTGTAGATCTCATTTCAATACTTTCTTGATTTGCCAGTGCACCTGTGGAACTCGGCATTGTCATCTCTGCAGTCATTTGGCCTGTTCTCTTAATAAGTCATGCATTTATAAGTTCAGTTGCTGTTATATCTGCCATGAGGGTTTTAGTGCCAAAAATAGTAATGCTAAAACCACTAAAATGGTTAAATTTCTTCAAAGAACACACCAAACACTTTAAAAATACCCAGAAACGCAGTGAACAAGCACCTGTGAGAACAACAATGCACTGCTTTGAGGAAATGGATTCTGCTGCTACACTTCAATGACAGAGAAGCAGAACAGAATCAGAATAGCCGGCGCAAACTCCACTTGCTACTGAAATAATTTTCAGATGAACATCAAGATGTGGCTTTTTTTTTGTTGTCATTGCACAGAGTGAAAAGAAGGACCCAAAATTGGACTTAAACACACCAAGGATGCTCAAACCATGTCAAGCATAACTCTAAATTCGAACATTGCCACACGTTTGACCATGTGGAACGGCTCAAACGTTTTTTGAAATTTGGCAATGAGGCAAATGAGGTTGACCAAACACCTATATAAGGCGCCTACCTCGAAGTTCTGCATCATTTTGGGAAAGAGTTGTCAGAGGCAGGCACCTTAGGATAGTGCTAAAAGCTATTTAAGGAAATTGACTTTTTGTGAATAATGTTACTTTAGGAATATAATTAGAGTGGGACAGAGCAGAATAAAAGTTAGGTTAGTGCTCTAGGTTTAGGAATTATTAGGTACGATTGTTTTTCCAGAGAGGATGCAAAATCAGCGGTGGACACCTAATTTCTTAAGAAGAGAACAACGCTAAAGAGTGATAGCTGACTTTTTGGGGACACAGCACAAAGTCACAGAGAGTAATGTGATTTTGCAGGAAAGAACATACAGTAAATGAGAGTAACACATGTTTTACTGTGAGAAAAGAAAACAGAATCAATCACAAAGAATGACATATTAATTTTATTAGAGGAAAAACACATTTTCAGAAAGTGAGATTTTATTTTTCAAGAGAGAAAATAACTTTGCATGAAGTGATTCCACTTTACCTGTGATACAAAAAAACTCACAGCGAACAATACTTGATGTTTACAGGTAGCAGCACAAAATCACAGGTTGGCATGCAATATTTGCAGGAAAGAACACAATATTACTGGAAGTTGTGTGATTTTGCAGGAGTGAACACACAATCTGAGTTTCCATAATACAAAAAGAGCTCTGTCCCTTAGGTCACCAGTGATATTACATCAATTATGTAATGCGATAATTTCACGAAACATCAAGCGCACATTGTGCTTTTATTGATAGATGGATTGCGTGACAGGACAGCCTCCGGTGAAAACCGTGATAGGCCTCCTGCCCTAGGTTGAGATGGGTTCACATCCCGTCTTGGCACGGTCAGGTCTGACCCTGTCACATCTATCAGATTAATGTTTTGATTGTTCATGTTTTGTAAATAAAATATAATTGCCTTCTATAGGAGCACAGCTCTCTGTGTGGACAGGCACTGTGCTTGTTCTGCTGCTGCCCACCACAGCTACCAGTGTCACCACCACTCCTGGTCAAGGGCATGTGTTCCGGGGATAGAAAACTGCACTAGCTGAAACTGCCCATCCCCTAAAAAAATATTTACAATTTGTCTGATGCTGTTGGCATTTCAACATCTTAAACTGCACCAAAGCAATGCATTTTTGTTAACATTGAAGGTATCTTTTCCTAGCTATAGTGAGGGGGGCCCAAACCCTGTCCAATGCCAATGTAGAAAGATTGTTTTCACAAATGGTAAACAAGTAATTAAATACTAAATGTATATTTGCGTGTTTACAGTAGAAAAACTGTTATCCGCAATTTTTTTGAGGGAGCAAACGGACAAACACTGTTAAACACAGATTCCGAAAATGTTTGAAAACACTGGAAAAACACTCCCAGATGTAAAAGAAAATAAACACCTAAAACAGGAAACCCTACCCATAGTGTTTGGCCTTAAAACGTGTCTATAATAATAATAATAATTTATTGTGATTTAGTCCAAATATTAGAACTTTACACAAAATATTTACAGAATTCCAGATTAAGAAAGTCAATAAAACACATCTTTCATAATTATACACAATTACAAAAATTACAAAAGACTTCATAATTCTTCACACTGAAAAGAACCTAGAATTGCATATATAAAATAAGAGTATCTCTAATAAAAATAAACAAGTGTACATACAACTAACGCGTAGCTCAAAGCATTATCAGAGCATGCCGTGTAAATCAGTACCGACAACTGTAAAACAGGGTCCATAGCAGTTTACTCGATTCAACAATGCAAAGTTAAATTGGTAGCAGTAATTTTCTAACCTGTGTCCACACTCTAAACAGGGCAAGTTGGGATGATATTGTATATGAATTGAGACAGTAGACCCAAAAACGTGTCTATTATGTCTTCTTGCTCCAGTTGTTGGATTGCATCCTCAACTTGTTTTCTCATTTGAAATGGAACTCATCGTTGTCTTAGTGCCATGGGATGCACCGTTATGTCCACATGTAGGCATACTTGTAGCCTCTTCTGCCATCCTGTGCCCTCAAAAATATTATGGTACGTACGTGTGAAGGGGGTCATCCACATCTTCCTCATAAGCGCCTAGTACAAAATGCACTATCCCCAGTTCTTTTTCTGGATCACTCCCAGTGGTGTGCCTGCCACTTGTCACTTGGGTATAGGACGCACTGCCAAGAGGAGGGGGTGAAAGCCGTTGTAGATACATATTTGCAACTTTTACTGTGCCAACCTCAGAACTGTTGCAGGGGCATTACATTGACCGACACAGCTGTGTCTATTAGCGCCGGTACTTGGTCAGACACCACTGTGACCACACACTGGGGTTGTCTTCGCCTTTCAGTATTACCTTGAAAGATGGCTGATATGAAAAAGACATATTCCACATCATCTCCTGGATCAATGTTTGTCACAGACAGTCTTCCTTTATTATGATCAAAATCAGTTGCCTCTTTGCCTTTGTGGTACTGGTTGATTGTGGCAACTGAGATATCAGCTTAACTGCTCTGCACATCTTGTCAACATGGTTTTGCCATCTGCACGTACTACACATTTGTCCTGATGCCAGAAATCCTTTTGGGTGTCGGAGTATCCCTCCACCTGACTTTCCTGGACCTGTGGGCATGCCCCTTCATGCAAATATTTGAACGGCTTATCTTCTGCCTTTTCTGCTAGGTTTATTTGTGGTGCTGCCTTGTACTGTGTGCACCTCTCCGTTGTGGAGCAAAGTAAGTGCTTCCAGCATTTGTGAGGCACGTGCCGATGCTAACTTGTGTGCCCTCCCCACCTCTAGAATTCTTTGAAGGGGAATGCCCAGTTCTCTTAGAATCTGTTTTCTGAGTTGGGTAGTGACAGTTCTGTATTATTACGGCTCTCACCTCTTCTTCTTGGCCTGCTGAAGGGCATATATACAATGTCCACAAGTAGCTACCCAGCTTTTACACAACAAGGCCGAAGGACAGAAGTCTGGAATACATCTTGTACCTCTTATTAATTAAATTCAGTTATCTAGATATGTCAATTTTATTGAAAAACCATTATAAAAAACATTGATAAAACATTAAAAAAGGGTAAAACATACACATCAACATTTTTGTACACTAGAAACATGTTTACTTATTGTTTCAAACATTAACGTTCATTGCCATAGGTTGAAAATTATCTTTCACAACAATCATCAGAGTGGTTAGTAGCATAATTGAGTGACAAGCATAAACAGTGGAATGGACCATCATTATTGATCTCTATTACAATACCCCCAAATAACAGAACTATGTATAGCCATGCATTGTCTATACAAAAAAAAAGTATTTAGCTGTACCCGATGTACTATACAGCTATGAATAAATTTGAAACAAACTCTGAAAAAAAGTTTAAAAAAATCAGCAGGTTTAAACAAAAGGAGCAGCATGATCGTGTCCAAAATGGCGCTCATTAGCGTCTCTGTGAGCGAAAGGAAGAGAGAGGTCTAGATGATCGCCTGCCAATCATGTGACCCTATGTCATGGTGCATACTCCCAAACATCAGGAGCCGACGGGCCTACCCCAGTTGCTGGCACCCATAAGGGCTTATAAATACCCAAAAGGTTGTTTTAGGACTTCCTGGACTCAGTCCTGGCGCCGTTGGCGCCAGGCTCATAGTATTCTATCTGGTGGTAAACTGCATGGGACTACATACAGTCCAGCCTAATGTGGCTGAGCCATCCAGCCTACCCTAGGTGTGGCTGTGGGACTACTTTACCTGGGATTACTAGTGCAGGGTGAGGCTGGAGGGACTACTTTACCTGGAACTACTTGCAAGGCTATTTAAACCACACCCTACAGACAGAACATGCTTCACATTATTCTGCACTCCTACAGTGTAATGCTCACCGTGTCTGCTCAGCTCCTGTACCCGGGCTTCAACTGTCACACCTGTCCTGGGATCACGATCCATCGGCATCTGTGAAGAAGGGAAAGAAAGGAACAGGAATTAGAACAGCGATTGAGGCCTTACCTGAAGCAGTCCATCCTAAAGGCTGCTCTTTCAGCTGCTCTCCGGATCATCACACCTGCAGAAAAGAAGGCATTTGCATGAAGAACCAATACTCACCCACAGACTGCTTTCTTCTAGGATTCCATTGAAGCGGTTCATCCAATCGCCGCTCCGGAGCTGCGCCGCACCTGCATTGCAGAAAAAGAAAAGAACAGCAGGTTAGTCGCGCACGGGAAAGAAACCATTTAAAAGACATTCAGCGCCACACACTCACGCTAATACTCACTGTTAGGCAGAAACCTGTGCAGTTCTCTTAGGGACCACTGTAAAAGATTTAAGACTACAGGTGTTTGGCAGTAAACCCACTTGGTAGCAGTCTGTACCACACAGATTCACTTGGTAGCTGTGGCTGAGCATTCAGACTTCCCTCAATAAGAGTTAGGCAGTATATAGTGTATACACAATAGGTAAAGAGATACAGTAGCACAAGCAAATACTGACCAGAGCTTTGGTGTAAAAGTATATAATTATTTATTTAAAGACACACTTGTAAATTACACTAGCACAAAGAGGTAAGTACATTCAACACACAGTCACTATTGTATACATACAACCCTAATTACTTATTAGACAAGTCTTAATGAGAAACACCACTTATTTTCAGACAGAGGTGAGCACGTAACATAAGTTGGCACTCTAATAAGTTAATAAAAAGGGAGGGAACAGGCAGAGTTATTGAAGCACACAAATTTCAATACTTTTTAAAGAACCACAGTAAGGCAGGATAGGTAGAGTTCTACCGGACAGCAAGGAAGTAAATTGCAAGGCCCACTCTTGGAGAGAGCAAGCAGAAGGGGTCCAGGTTCACACAGTGTGGTTATGCCCAAAGAGTCTTGTAGATAGTTTGCACACAAAGAATGAAATTAAAGTCAGGACAAAGTTAGCTAGGTTGTCCCAGGCCAGCCCAGGTTAGAAAGTCGAGGCTTTACTGTCACCCCGAACGATCTATCGCAAGGGAAGCCAGGCGGGACACAGTACCTTAAGTGGGAAGGAAGCTCCAGTGGGGGCAGTTGTTCCTGGCAGTGGGTGCAAGTCAGTGTTTCGTCCAGAGGAAGTGGAGGTCTCGCCGTGGAGGAAAGATGAAGGTCGTTGCACTTCCAGGGAAGAAACCAGCCGCGGAGTTCTTCGGTTAAAAGGTACTACCCTTCTATTCGCGGTAGTGGTAAACCGTCGTATTCCGGTTGCCGGGTGCTTGGCACGGGCAAGGCGGCCACGAGATGCTCCAGGAAGGTGAAAAGAAGGCAAAACTGGTTATCCCCACCTTTCAAAGGAAGAAGACTCTCCGGACTGGAGATCTCCTATGTCGTCGGGAAAAGTGGTGAGACGGTTCAGCAGGGCTCCACCGGTGGTGTCGTCGTTGCAGGTTGGCTCAGCTTCTCCCTCCTAAGATTCTTAGGTCCTGTGGCGACTTCTGAAGTTCCAGTCCCCAAAGCCCTGCTTTTATGCAGCAAACCCCCATTCATTCAGCCTAGCTGTCAATCAAACATGCTAAGTGGTGAGCCGGCCGGCTCACCACTTGGGCCAATCACACAAGAGTGCGACTTGAGTTGCCAAGGCAACTCAGTCCAGGGTGCCTAAACCCCCTCCCACACCCCCTCTGGTACCCAGACAGAGTGGCACCACTTTTGGAGGCTTCTGTGGAGAAGCCCGCCAAAAAGTGGAACAATGGGCTCGACTTGGTTGGAGTCACAGAAGAGAACACAAACGCCATTTTAGAATCGAGTTCTGGCAAAAAATACCAACCGGTGAATTAATATTAAATAAATAAACCGGCGGTATGTTCGAGGCTATAGGAATTAAATAATTAAAGTTGGTAGCCTCGAACAATGGGAAAATCCCATAGAGATATATTCGCGGTCGAATATAAAAATTAGTATCCACTGCCACCAGCCAAAACTCGATCAGGGGGGACGGAGACGTGCCCCCTCGAACAACAGACCCCGGGGCAATCGAATTGCCTCGACCAGTACTTCCACAATATGATGGTTTGTACTGGTTTCTGTTCGTAATTTGGGACTAGTAAAGCCAATGGTGACATTACATGCCTTGGGAGACAATAGTCAGTCCCAGGGTATGGAGTCTATGTTGGGGGTTCGCTACGACACCCCCTGGGTTACGGCACGGAGGGTGCTGTGTAACCCACATCAAAAACACATGAGACCCTCTGGAGTAAAAGACCCCATAGCCCATAAAACACATGGAAAGACAAAGGAACACCTCAAATCATGTCTAAAAGTGGGAATAAAGAGTCTCACTCTTAGCAGGAGAAAACAAATAAACCCCAAAAATCCAGCAAAGCTGCTGGGGGACTCACTAGGTTTGGGAAATTAGCCTTTGCAGAGAATTCTCCCTAACACTCACCCGCAGGAAATCTGCTCAGCGTCATGGGAAGAGGCAAATCTTCATCAGAAAACCGCCCAAGGCCGCGCCTGAAGGAAATTAAGAACAACAGTGAGAACTTGGGCAATAAGGACATTAAGCAAACTATACCAAGCATCTATTGACTTACTGATTCAGGCTGTTCAAGACTCTGCTACAGCCCTGCAGAATCAGTGAAGCAACTTGATCGTGGTATATTTTTGGGTATAGACTTTTATTAATCAAGAAAGGGTTGGAAAAATGCCTCTCTGTTCCTAAAACTAAGAGGGGTTTCCCTACCTGCGATAAAACTAGTTCAACTGTCAGACTGTCCACAACTATAAGCTTTGCCACTGCCATGTCTCAAAACCTACCTCTGTCCCTAACACTAATAACCTAAGACAACTGTGCTTAGGATGATCTCTTCTCAGAGTGAAATTGTTTGATGTGGTTTCAACTTTGTTCCCAGTCTCTCTGGCATTAAAAAGTGATATAAAATAAGAAATGTTCCAAAATGTAACATTCCAAAAGCTAGTGTAGTGCTCCCTTTCCCTAGAATCCCTCTTTTCTCAAATTCCATCAAGTTGGTGCTTCTGAGCCCCTTTGACCTTTTTGGTCAAAGGTCACAAGTTCACTCACAATGGATATACTTCTTGAATTCACAAAGCTTTATCCCACCAACTTGGCACACTCTACTTTCAAGCCTAGGATTCCCTTTATCACAGATTCACAGTTCTTGGTTTCACCAACTTGGAACACTGTGCTACCAAGCATAGGATTCCTTTTAATTAAAGCTCACACTTCTTTTCCCCACTTAATTGGCACACTCTGCTACCAAGCACAGGATTCCTTTTAGCAGTTCCAGGGTCCTTGACCTTCTTATTCCTAACCTTTCATGTGGGTACGGGTCCCAGACCCATAGCACATCATATGCTTGGTTCACCATTCTGACAAGCAACTGTCCTTTCATGGACTGTCTCTCTTTCTCTCACAGGGTCCCAGACCCTCTTAATCTTCGTTGCTTTACACTTTGACTTTTCGCAAGGGTGTGGGTCCTAGACTCGCAACGTAGCCCAATGTCTGCTTGTCACTTCCCTGCCAAGCATACAGTTCTTCCTTGTTCACTTTCCTTATCCTTACGGTTCCAGACCCTCATACTCTTGCCTTTTCATTTGGGTGTGGGTCCAAGACGCGCACTGCATCTTTGTATCTGCTTGGTTCACTTTCCTGCCAAGCATACCACCTTTGCTGGTTTACTTCCTTTGCAATCAGGGTCCCAGAACCTCTTATTCTCAACTTTTTATTTCAGTGCGGCACCCAGACTCGCACTGTAGCATTGTATCTAGTTGGTTCAATCTCCGGCCAAGCATAACACACTTCTTGCTTTCCTTTTTTTCCAATCAGGTTCTCATACCCTCTTATTTCCACTTATTTGGGTGCGTGACTCAGACTCGTAATGCGGTGCTGTATCTGCTTGGTTTACATCCCTGCCGAGCATACAGTGCTTCTGTGTTAATTTTTCTTATCCTTAGGTTTCCAGACCCTCTTACTCTTGACTTTTCATTTGGGTGCAGGTCCCAGGCTCGCACTGTGGCACTGCCTCACTGCCTCTGCATAATTCACTCTCCCCCAAGCATAGAAATCTTCTTGGTTTCTTATGTGTACATTCAGGGTTTCAGACCCTCTTACTTTCAACTTCTTACTGATTTCTGGGTCTATGTCGGGCCTGTTGCTCCTTTGGACCTCTAGAACCTCCTGCGTAACACACGTACCGGTTTGTTTCTTTGGCACATGCATTAGTGTTTCCCATGCGGCTGCATCCCTTCTCGAGGCTCCAGATTCAGTCACGGATGCACCTTCTCTCTCCCTCATGCTTTGCCATGCCTTGGGATGTTGACAGGGTTTGCTTGGCAGTAGCCCGAGTAGTCCTCTCATCCTGGACGACTCTCTTCGGTCATGGCTGCCCCTTTGGTTTGCGTCTGCCGCTCCGGTACACGGCTCCCGCTGTTCCTCCTCGGAGGATCCTGCTCTGCTTCTTGCATCCCACATGAGCTCCATCCAAACTCCTGCGTGGGTGGTTGTATTGCTTTGGGCCAATCAGTGGGCTTGAGAAGCTAGACTGCTCACACTGGTTCATGCAAGTGATCCTTGGACTCCCGGTCCTCTTCTTGATCACATTACCAATTTCAAAAGCATTTTCATGATACTTTGTAATTGCTGTTCTCTCATTCATGTCTGGTATATTTGTTTGACAGATTTGGTAACAAAACATATTGGCTCTATCTAGAAAGGTTGAGGAGGATTTAGGGTTGGAAGAGGGCTTCGGTGTAATGAAGGGGGGTCATACCGCGTTCTCTGAAAATGGTTGTCACTAATGCCATAGAGAGATTCCTTCCCCACCATGTGATCCTCCCTCGGTACACCACCCCAGGGGGACCATTGTACTGTGGACGCACTGCCCTAGCCCCATGGGAAAGGTCTCCCCGCAGGGGAGAAGGGACGACATCCTCAGATTCGCCACATAGGGTAAAGTAGGTCTTTCTTTTGCCAGACTGAGGCTGGTCTGGGGTTATGTGGTTTCATCGTTGTTGTGTTATATAGCCCTTCGGTTTAACATGGAGGGTGGATATTTAATGTGTCCCTTTAATGACATCTCAAAATCAGTCTTTGTGTAAAATGTACAACTCACAAGAGGTTAGAAAAACAAATGCCTCCAAAGTGAGCAAGTTCTTGTAAAAATGTATTCAGAAGATTTCCAGTTGGGTGTTTGTTGCCCAGTATCTCCTACTGCTGGCAACTACAGAGTGTGGAAGGTGGAAGACAGAGTTGGTGCATATTGCTTCACACTATATAATAATGAAGCCCATCTCAAAGGTTAAAAGTGTACTATTGTTTTGCTTAATTTAAGCACTTTAAGGTTATGTCCCATCCATTAAAATCCATTATCTTTTTCAGAAGGTCCTTCTTGCATAATTGACCAGGATCACACATTCACGGTCATAGCTCGGAGATGTCACTATCCTGGGAGGATTGACATTTCCTGTGGATTTTTCGCTAACAGGTTGCTTCATTCTGTATACCTATCTCACCCGAGAAACACCAAAAATGATATAGCATCTCTCATTCTCATGATACCTCATAAAGGCTACCTTTTCTTTGATGCAAGATTGAACAAACTCAACGTATACGTTTTCTGTAAAGCAGAGCTGTCACCTTCGTTCACTTCAAACTAAAAATGACCCAAAATAAAAAAAAAACACCCATCTACAGAATCAAACACTTACTACTAACAACTTAAGATCGACAGAGCAGAAATATTAAAATCAGAAAACCTTGCTACACACATAGGGCCTGATTAACAAACGTATTTTACAATGGCCCAATTACATTGAAAAACGTTCGGTAAATCAAATCAGGTCCATAGAGTCCATGTGAGAAAAATTCACAATTATCAAAGAATGCATACACCTTCAGAACGCAAAACACATCAGATACACCCTCTGAATGAGTCTGCAATTACATCTCAGCACACTTCCGGTACAAAGTTTTGCAGTAGACACCCTAGACAAGAAAGGTCCAACATTATTAAACACAGCGTTGAAAGAAGTGGTGAGAAAACCATCAATACTGGATTTAGGAGCCTTCTGCCTTTTCTCAATGCAAGACTCATAACCACAGTCAACTCAAAAAAGCCAGGAAGGTCAACCAAGGGCTAGTGCCCATCCAGTGTGTTGCCTCTAGGCCTCAGAACCAATTTCATGAAGCAGCTGCTCAAACAATTAGGACCAGGCACACTACACCCATCCCCACCTACACCCAGGAGAAATGCATCTAGCCACAACTCAGAGGTCACGTGGAGAGCAGCAACCTTTTACATGAATCAAAACACGGATTCAGGTTAATAAAGAGAACACAATCTACACGCTACTTCATTTGGGACACTCTAAAAACACTCTAAAAACAATGCTGACCCAAACCCACCAAGTGCACCCATTCTCCTAGAGGTCACCACGGCATTTCACCCTATAAGCAATAGTTAGTCCAGCTAACAAGACCTAGGAAATTCCGCGTTCAGGTCACACCTCTTCATCATCAACTATAGGGGACCGCAAGGATCCACTCTCTTCCCTTCACAATGTACACAAGCCACTTCCTTGGGACTCATTAACAATGCAGGCCGCACATGCTTCAAGCCTGTATCTGGAGGTGTTACAGTAGTCCAGCTGGTCACCCCAAATCTCCATAATGTGCTTTAACACACAATCACCAAAATGCTTATTTTTCATTACGTTTCTAAAATCATTATGGAAGTTCTCCCAAACCCCACATAACTGCACATGTGTATGTACTTAATTCCTGACGCGCTGAGCAACGCCATTTACAATAGTATCATTTTTCTTCTTTTCTAAACAAACTTCGACTCCATGTATAAAGCTCTGATTGTCAATTCCTCACTAAAGCATTATTTTGTGTCCGTGGGAGAAGAGGCAACATTGGGGTGACTGCAAAAGGCTAGACTAGTGATTTTCAAATTCAGTCAATTTCAGTTTAAAGAGAATGGAAACATAGAATCATTTGAAATGATTGGTACTTGTGAACAGTTGCATTCTACACATGGATGCCAAAATAGGCACGAGAGCCCAGACAAACGATTGCCCTGAATTGCCAAATTGAAGCCTCAAAGCTATGCTTTTAAAATTACCATTCACTGGTCTTTACCATTTTCAGGACAGGACGTTCTAGCACTGTTTGTCACAACTAATTGATACATTAGTGCACAGGATTGTGGAAAGGTCAGTCGTGCGACAGTATAATAACACTGGTGAAGGGTGGTCAGATTGCCCGTGGAGTGGCTACACATGTCATTGTGATGCCAGTTGGTTCCTGCCTTCGCCTTCTTTTCCACTTTAGTTAGTATTACAGTAATGACACCCATCAGTTGTCCTCTGTCAAAAGAGCCAACATCATAACGGGCATTTGGAGAAAACACATTTAAATTGCAGTGCATTACACAACATCACAATTTGAAGGCCACTGTTTGGCCTCGGTGAAGAACAGATCTTCAGAGCTAGGCAAAATACTGAAAAACTTTCTTTAGAGGCTAAAGTCACTCTCCTAGAAGTCAAATTAGACCTCTTCAATAACAATTCTGCAGAATTGTAGCCATCTGTTTCAATGATCGATTACGGATGCCTTCGTATTTGATGGCCAACCCCAGTATATGTTATGAATAAAATACTGTTCGAAAAATGCAACAAAAGTATTAGATTTCAAGAAATACAGCAGAAAATCAAGCAATATAAATCCGGGATGACATTTTCATTTTTGTACGAGCAACTTTCTGAGAAAGCATCATGATTAACCCTCTGCGCACCAAGCTCGTGCAAGTACAACAGCCCAAGTGCAAATGATAGTGCACTGCATATGCACTAGCACTATCGCAAGTGAGCATGCACACATTTCAGTTGTGATTTCACACATATACAATATTGTGGTCCTAGGGATGGTATTACAGTAGGCTTCTATTGTATAATTCAGGAAATGATAGACAGGAGGCTGTGTAGCTGCAGATGATGTTTCTTTATTCAAGTGCAGCATCAACTTGAAATCTGCATATAACTCATGTAACAACATAAGGGCAATAGGCCCTTAAACTCTGGTGCAGCTGGTATGAGTCTTTAGTCTCTGTTAAGGCTCTAAGGCCAGTCCAATGGAGGAGCACACAGGAGCTGATGTTGCTCCGTGCCTCCACTCCCAGTGTCTCCCTAGCGCGGAGCGCGGGAGCCGCATTTCCCCTTTTTAGCCGAGATCTCGCGAGACCAGGAGGTCTCGCGATATCTCTACACACCTCCCTCTGATAATGCAAAACAGGTTATTGCAGGACATAGTCATTGTGTCTCACCGGTCTTCTGTGTTCCCTTCTCGGCCAGTCAGCTCTCTCGCTATGGGCTTCCTGCTTTTGGTCATCTTCTTCTACTGTGGATGCATCCGCTTCAATCCCATTTTCTTCGACTTCTTTCATCCGTCTCCGGCTCTCATTCTCTCTCTCTCTCATTGTCCATTACCCCCCCCCCCGGTTTCAGGTCTTTCATTGGTCTTTTCTCTCTCTTGCCTCTTTTCAAACATGGCTACTCTCTCCATGTTCCATGTGAGCCCGTCTTCGGTGTGGACGTTGTTGGTTCCTCTGTGAATCACTTTTACGGATCTGCTGAACCTTGAGCCCGTCATTTGATCCTCGGTCGGCACACGTATTTTGATCCAATCTCCTTCTTTTACGTCTGACCCTTGTTTTGTCCTTCTTCTTCTGTTGCTCCACCTTTTCATGCGTGTTTTACTATTCTCTAGTCTCCACACCACTTCCGATACGTCTACTTACTCATCTTCTCTTACTCTGGCCAACCATGGTGGCACTAGTGTGGAGACTGCTCTCCTCCATCTCAACATGGGAAAAGGGGAGATGTGGGTGATCCCGTTGGGAGTCAGTCTGTGAGCTGCGATGGCCTCTTTGGTCATTTTGAGGGGATCCATTCCCAAGGCGGTCGCTAACTGGATGGCTCCCTTAATAAACCTGTTGGCCCTCTCCACAAGCCCATTGGCTTGGGGACGATACAGTACTGCTTTCTTTTGGTGAATGTTGTGCTTTTTCAGGAACAGTTCCATGTCTCTGGATATTAGTTGTACCCAATTGTCTGTCACTAACTCATTGGGGAGCCCTTCCCTCTGGAAGATGGCAGTGAGGACTTCTATTACGGTGGCAGTCATGATGTTGGGGACAAACTCGGCCTCAACCCACTTTGATAAGTAGTTCACTAGCACTATGCCATAGCGATGTTTGGGTGTCATTGCTTCCAATGGTCCTATAAAGTCCAGGCCCACTTTTGACCGCACCGCTTCAGGGGTTTCTGTGGGAATCATGGGCGCTTGTCTGATCTTTAGGCGCTTATCACTGTTGAGACACTCATGGCATCTCTCAATCATTTTACAATCTCCTGATCCATGTACGGCCACCAATGGCTTCCCTCACTCTGCGACATGTCATGGTGTGGCCTGCATGATCTCTGCACAGGATGGTTTTCCTCATGCCTGTGGGCGGAATCACCTGGTCAGTCTTCATAATTATGCCGTCAGCCTCCGAGATTTCATCTGCCACTTTCCAATATGGTCTCATTCCTTCTGGCACTACCCTTTCATCTGGTCATCCGTTGTTGACCCATTCTCTAATTCTCACCGTGGTGGGGTCTTTTCCGTCTTCTTCCATCCAATGTCTCTCACTTAGCTCTAGGTAGTCTGGGGCCTTAAGATCTGTGATGGATGTTACAATGCATTCTTCTTGCAAGAAGGTGGCGGCATTGTCTTTGCCTTCTGGCAATCTTGACATGCAGTCTGCCTGCGAATTCTTCCACCCCGAGATGTGTTGTACCTCGAAAGTGTATTCTTGCAGTGTGGCTGCTATCCGTGCTAATCTGGGTGTAGACACTTTGGTGCCGCCTGGGCTGAGCATATGGATAAGAGGCTTCTGGTCGGTGACTAACTTGAACCTTGTGCCCCACACATATGTCCTGAAATGTTACACAGCCCATGCGCACGCCAGCATCTCCTTCTCGATGGTGGAGTAGTTTTGTTCAGCTGACGATAACGCTTTAGAGGCAAATGCTGCCACATTTTCCGGGTCGCCCTTTTTCTGGGTGAGAACAGCTCCTAATCCGTATGTGCTGGCGTCCGTAGTGAAGACTGGACTCCACTCTGGGTTGAACGGTTGCAGGCACGGCACTTCCACTATGTGTCTTTTGATGCTTTCCACCGCTTTCTTCTGGGCTTCATGCCACGCGTACTCTGACCCTTTTTTGAGAAGCTTGCGGAGTGGCGCTGAGGTTTCAGAGAATTTGGGGATGAATTTGATGTAATATTCTGCCAGTCCGAGGAATGACCTCACTTCGTTTTTTCAGGTGGGTTCAGGAGCTTTAATTATAGCCTGTAGTAGGTTTTGCTTGGGACTTATGCCTTGCTCTGATATCTTGTACCCCAAATACTCAACTTCTTTTGCCTTGAATGCCCATTTTTCACACCTTAATCTTATTCCTGCTTCTTGAAGCTTGGTGAGGACTGTTTTCAATGTGGCGTCATGTGTCTGCTCGTCCCCTGCGTATACCAGGATATCATCCTGGAAGTAGTACACATTCCTGACGTTCCATAGTAGAGCGTCCATCATGCGTTGAAATGCCGAGGCTGCGGATGATAGGCCAAACAGCATTTTTTTTTTAATTGATAAGTGCCAAACAGAGTGATGAAAGCAGTGAGTGGCTTGGACTCCTTGTGTAGTTGTATTTGATGGTACGCATTCCTCATGTCCAACTTCGAGAACACTCTGGCCTCCTTCATCATGAGGATTAACTCATTGATGCTCGGCAGGGGTAGCTGTCCACGATTACTTCCAGGTTTAGACTGCGGAGATCAATGCATACCCTTAGCTCTTGTGAATTCTGTTTTTTTATGAGTACCACTGGGCTCAGCCACTCTGATGCTTCAATTTCCTCGATGGTGCCATCTTTCCTCATTCTAACCGATTGGCTTCTGAGTGTGTCTCTTGCGGTTGCCGTTACAGGTCGTACTCTGTGTTTGACCGGGACTGCATTGGTCTTAAGTAGTATTTTGTGGACAAAGCCCTTGATGTGTCCCGGCTCTTCCGAAAATAGTTTTGGATAATCTTCTTTCGCTACTGGCGCTCCTCTCAAACTGACTGACAGTACCTGGTCCTCTGTGCTGGGATCCAGCTTTATTTTCAGTTTTGCCTGGTCATCCCACCCTAGCACTGCTGGGCCCTCTTGACTAAAATAAACTTTTGTGTTGGTCTCTCTTCCTTTGAACTCCACTTTACCTTTGATGTAGCCCAGCAGGTCTACTGACGCACCACCGAAAACTGTAGGCCTGTGCTGCATGCTGATCACTTGGACTGTCTCTATTCCGATCATCTCCTTGTACGTGCGCAGCAGTGGTATGGTGAGGTCAGAGCCCGAGTCGGCCATGACTCTTCTTTCCAATCCATTGATTTTTGATGGCGCAATGGGGCTTTTCTCTTCTGGCCCGTGGGCTGTTCACCATTATGACGGTATGTCTCCATTCATCCTCAGAGGATGATTCCCTCTCTGTGTTGTGTTCAGCGTTGACGCTCATGACTTTTTAGTTTCGCCATCGGCACACAATTGAGAAATGTCCAATCTTTTTACACACTGAGCCTTCCTTGTCCCTTGCTGGGCACTCTTTATCAAAAGGTAAGTGTTTTGTGTTGGTGCACCTGTGACATTTTAGCGGTTCTTTCCTCACCCATTTCCCTTCTCTCACGTCGAGGACCGGCCTCTCCTTCTTTGGGCGGAATGCTACTGCTTGCACTTCGGCTGGGCTGTGCCCACTTGCATATTCTTTCCTTCTACTTGCCGTCTCTTCCACTGCTCTCGCTATTTCGATTGCTTTTTCCAGCTGCAGTTTTTTTCTCTAGAATGAACTTGTCTTGTACCTTCCTGCTGTTGGTATGGACCACCAGCATGTCACAGATGAGGCCTTCCGCATTGTTTCCAAAGTTACATAGCGCCGCCAATTCACGCAGTTTGGTAACATAGTCATCCACTGGTTCAGACGCCTCCTGTTTGTGGCTGTAAAACCGTATCCTGTGTAGGACGGTATTCTCCCTGTTGGCAAACCTTTTGACAATTCTTCTCACGGCTTCCTTAAATACATCATCGTTGTCGTCGGCTGCTGGCTCCGGGGTGAGATTCTCGAACACACTTTGTCCTTCGACACCCAGGGCATTTAGTAGCATCGCTCTGCATCTCGCTGCCGAGTAGCCTGCACCGCCAAGGCCTCCACGTACGTAGTGAATAAGGGTTGCCATTGTGGCCACGGAATGGCAGGCCTACCTGGAGTTTGCAGGAAAGGCGGTGGTGGTGTCGCTCCTTGCATGGCACTGCATGGGTTTCAGTGGTGATCCCCGTCAACAATTATGTTGTATAATTCAGGAAATGATAGACAGGAGGCTGTGTAGCTGCAGATTATGTTTCTTTATTCAAGTGCAGTATCAACTTGAAATCTGCATATAACTCATGTAACAACATAAGGCCAACAGGCCCTTAAACTATGGTGCAGCTGGTATGAGTCTTTAGTCCCTGTTAAGGCTCCAAGGCCAGTCCAATGGAGGAGCACACAGGAGCTGATGTTGCTCCGTGCCTCCACTTCCAGCGTCTCCCTAGCGCGTAGCATGGGAGCTGCATTTCCGTTTTTTAGCCGAGATCTCACGAGATCGGGAGGTCTCACGGTATCTCTACAGTTTCCAAAAATTGTAAATGCAGTTTGCACTTGGCAAACTGCATTTGCAAATGCTCGAACACATGACTGATAGTCAGTACATGTACACTGTGTTTACATTGGTGACAGCTAATATGTGCATGCACAAAGATGCATAATACTGCCATGGCGCATAATCACGTTAGCATGGTGGGCTAACAAGCAGCTCATTGGGGAGTGAGAGGCTTTGCTACTATTCCTGCAGCAGGCATATGCATGTCCCTGAATCTTGGGGCATGTTAGAAAAACTACAACAGCTGGGAAAGAAAGGATGGCATTGAAATAGAAATAAATCCTATAGATAGCATGTAGCAAATGGTAATGCATGTTGATCTATTTTATGATTGTGTGTGAAATACTGAAGCTGTAAAGCCAGGGATGGAAATGGAAAACATTACACAGAGATCCCATTACGGGCAAATTAAACCTGTGATGGGGCAGGGCCAGGGGTGGAGTCATGGCATACAAGTGACAGGCTTGTAAAAAAGTGTAACAGCGCTAAAAGGACAGAGATGACATGTGCAGAAATAACACAATCAACCATCCCCACAATACAGTTGAGCAAAACAAGTATGATTCTTGCTTTCCTGCCACATCCTGAATAGAAGCTTACAGTTACCAGCATGCATAGTAATGGGAGTCAAAGACATGCCTCTAGCTCTAGAAAGAAACACAGTGCAATGAAAAGCAACTGTTTTCATCTTTGTTCACCCCTTCCATTTTAAAGCATGCACCGTTTGACACTATTCAGACACATCAGCTGCTTCTACTCATTTAATGCGAACAGGTCTCCAGCCATTTAACCTGTCCTGCATTTGTATGTGCTTAAGTACAAAACAAACAAACAATACAAGCCAGAGCACAGCATAGTATTTTTTTAATCATCCACTTCAAACTGTCCGATTCATGGAATATTTGCCGGGTTCAAAGTGAATTTGCATTGTTTAAAGGGCCTTTGCACTGCCGACACAAATCCTGATTCATGGAACCATGAAAAGTTTATTTTTGCCGTGCAAAGTCCAGGCAAAGTCAGCACATTGTCATTTTTACAGTACAAATCAATTAATACATTTAAAAAACATATCAAACAGTTAATTATACATGCAATGCAAAAACAAAAGCTAAAATGCACATTCATCACCAAATGATGAATATAATCTCTTAATTTTTAAGGCTTGACGAAGATAAAATTATCTTGTAATAAATTACATAATGCGGGCTGACAGTGAATAAAACCCTTACAATCAGAGTCCACAGTTTTGATTTGATGTGTGAGTAAGCAGGATAAAAAACATGAAATGCAACAAGTCTTTATAAGGTGCACAACAAAGCAAGCCATTCTTCTCAGCCACTAGGCCTGACCACAGAGAGGTAACGGCCCTTAAGGGAAGACAGTTACACCTTGCTCTAGTGACTATCATATATGCACTTACTCCAGGAAAGGTATTCCTGATGGTATTAGGGGTCAACACGATGTACCTACGATTAAAGCTTTTAATTAATTCCTTACTCTGACGCATGTCTAATGTGTAAGACTCGTAACGTCATTTTAGTTGACTAGATAAGTGCTCAAATATTTTGTGAAGTAAGTGCCACTGTGGTATCATTTTCACAAGAAGTTATTTTACATGACAGATGTTAGGCAGAATCATATGGAGTACCCTTTGGGAACACCACATACAATTAAGACTACAAGTGCAAGTACAAATTCACCTTTGGTACAAGCCTGTGCTACACAGTAAAGTGGTAGCGATGGCTGAGCAGCCAGACTTATCTGAAGAGTAAAGTGAACAGTATCAACAGTTACACAAAGGACAGCAATTACTATGGTTCAAACAAACACTGACTCAAGGTTTCTGAGTAAAAGAATATACATTTATTTACACTTCAGTTGTAAAACAGTTCACTAAGTAAAGCAGCAAAAAAATCACACTCTTAATATACTACACAACACCCAATGAATTCTGGACAAGTTAAGCTCTAAATGAAGTGTGAGCAAAATGGCACTCCAGCAATTAAAAAGGGAGGGAAGGACAAGGTTATCAAAAATTAAGCAGCACCAACAAGTAAGTAGGCAGGGCAATCTAGAAAAGGCTTTCTACAATGAGGATTCAAATCAATAGGCCTGGGCCAATGTTAATGGATCACAGTCTTTGCACAGCATCACACAGTTTAGAGTAGTTCACGGTTAAGTCTTTGCCAAGAGTTCAAAACGAAGTTGGTCGGCAGAAAGGTTACTTAAAAGAGTAGAGAAGGACAAGCCCTCTGATTGGCAAAAGATTTCAAACACTTTACAGCGGTCAGACGGAACGAGCAACTGGATTTAAACAGTACCTTAAATGAAGAAGGAGCTGTAGCTGAATCAGAAGTTCCTGGCAGATCCTGCAGGCTCACGGTTCCTGAAGCGACTGTCGGACTGACACGAAGGAGGAAGACTGGAGGGTCCTGCACTGCCCAGGGAAGAAACCAGCAGCAGAGTAGAGCGACAAATAAACGGTGCGTTCCTTAAAACCCAAACATGGTCCGAGCCTCCTGGCTATCCGGTTCACTGCAGCTGTGCATAGCAAATTCAACCAGGAGAGGGAGGCCTTGCTTGGTGTTTGGTGAACTGCTTGGTCCCACCAGCTCAGGGGAAGAGGATTCCTTGAGTATCTTCTCTGTTGTTGAAGTTTGGAGATTCGGACCTGCAGCAGGGCTTCACCGGGAGGTTCAGTCATAGTAGTGGTCCTCTTCTTTCAGCTTCTCTTCGGTTGTCTCGATTACGTGGCGACTCTGCCTTCCTAGTCCCAGAGACCTGCTTTTTATGCAGTTATCCCCCCATTCACACAGCCTGGCTGTCAATCACACAGCAGGGTGGCTGTCCTAGCAGGACAGTCACCTAGCCAATCAAACAGGAGTGCAACTTGGGTTACCAAGGGAACTCGTGGCAGGGGTCCTAAAACCCCTTCCTCACATCCTGCCTACCCAGACATTCAGGCGCCTAAGGAGGGCTTCTGTGCAGAAGCCTGCCAAAGGATGGTGAACAAAGGAACCAAACCTGGTTTGGCGTGCAGAGTAAAACACGAGAAAGACTTTTACAAAAAGAAATGGCGAATAAACCCAGTCGGAACCAAATTAAAGTAAATGTGGTCCAGCGGGTTTAAAGGTATGGTCTAGTAAAAAATTTTATTTAAAAAATAGATAGGCCACATAAAAAAAATACTAGCATTCTCCGTTTTAAAACTTCCTATGTAAAATTTTGAGCTATTCAAGCTCAAAATTCGCAAAAGCAAGCACAGGGGCACAGCCATTTTGTGAAATGGAGGCCCTCCTGTGCTGGCTTTTGCTTTTGCGGCACTAATGAAGGAAAAGCCAGCCAGCTGTAGTAAACAAAGGCTACCGCTGGGTGGCTTTCCCTTCATTAGTGCTGTAGGCGGAGGACGGGGACCGGAGACCAGAGCAGGAAAGCTGCAGCTGAATCTCGGTAAGTGCTATTTATTTATTTTACAAAAAATAAGCACTAGCTGCGTTTTTTTTTCTTGGTTTTCCAAGCTGGAGGAGCCCGGAAAACTTAGAAATAAAACCGCAGCTTTAAAAACGTTGTATTTATGTTTGCGGTCGCTTTTGAAGCGACCGCAAACATAAATACAACGTTATTGTGTTGGAAAACGCTGTGGTTTTTCTTTCCAAGTTTCTCAGGCTCCTCTGGCTCGGAGGAGCCTGAGAAACTTGGAAAGAAAAACCGCAGCATTTTCCAAAACAACCGCGTGTTTCTGCCTGCTGTGGCTATCACCTTGGGTCTCCGGTGCTCCCAGGGCAGCACCGGAGACCCAAAGTGAAAGCCACAGCAGCGGTTATGTTTACATGCCGCGTAGTGTTTCTACCTGCAGCTGATTTCCCATTTGGGGCTCTCGGGAGCCCGAGAGACCCAAATGGGAAATGCTAAATGCTGCGTTGTCTGCCTAAATCTGCTTTCTCATTTGGGGCTCTCGGGCTCCCTCTGGGGAGCCCGAGAGACCCAAATGGAAAAGCAGATTTAGGCAGAAACAACGCGGTTGTTTTCCGCAATGCCGCGTTGTTTCTGCCTGAATCTGCTTTTCCATTTGGGGCTCTCGGGCTCCCCGAGCCCCAAATGGTAAAGCAGATTCAGGCAGAAACAACGCGGTTGTTTTCCGCAATGCCGCGTTGTTTCTGCCTGAATCTGCTTTTCCATTTGGGGCTCTCGGGCTCCCCGAGCCCCAAATGGTAAAGCAGATTCAGGCAGAAACAACGCGGTTGTTTTCCGCAATGCCGCGTTGTTTCTGCCTGAATCTGCTTTTCCATTTGGGGCTCTTGGGCTCCCCACAGGGAGCTCGAGAACCCCAAATGGTAAAGCAGATTCAGGCAGAAACAATGCGGTTGTTTTCCGCAATGCCGTGTTGTTTCTGCCTGAATCTGCTTTTCCATTTGGGGCTCTCGGGCTCCCCGCGGGGAAAGCAGATTCAGGCAGAAACAACGCAGTTGTGTTGGAAAACGCTGCGGTTTTTCTTTCCAAGTTTCTCAGGCTCCTCCGAGCCGGAGGAGACTGAGAAACCTGGAAAGAAAAACCGCTTCAAAAGCGACCGCAAACATAAATACAAAGTTTTTAAAGCTGCAGTTTTATTTCTAAGTTTTCCGGGCTCCTACAGCCCGGAAAACTTACAAAAAAAAACGCAGCTAGTGCTTATTTTTTGTAAAAAAAATAAATAGCACTTACCGAGATTCAGCTGCAGCTTTCCTGCTCTGGTCTCCGGTCCCCGTCCTCCGCCTACAGCCCTAATGAAGGGAAAGCCACCCAGCGGTAGCCTTTGTTTACTACAGCTGGCTGGCTTTTCCTTCATTAGTGCCGCAAAAGCCAGCACAGGAGGGCCTCTATTTCACAAAATGGCTCCACCCCTGTGCTTGCTTTTGCGAATTTTGAGCTTGAATAGCTCAAAATTTTACATAGGAAGTTTTAAAACGGAGAATGCTAGTATTTTTTTTTATGTGGCCTATCTATTTTTTAAATAAACATTTTTACTAGACCATCCCTTTAAGTTTGAGGCTACCAAGATAGCCTAAAACATTACCAAGGCTATTTAAATAAACCGTGGTAGGAAAAATATGGTAGATACCACTGCCACCAGCCAAATCTTAATGAAAAGGGAACAAAACAATGTTCCATGAGAGACAGACAAAAAGGGATAGCTATTAACCCTTTCCAGTACTCTATGTAAGATAGGCTGTACTGGGTCTGTGAGTTTAAAAAGACCAATAACGTCAGTGGCAACTTTACATGTTCTGGGAGACAGTAGTCAGTCCCAGAATATGGAGTTTAAAGTGGGAAGTCTGAAAAAGACAACCCTGTGTCACTGCACTAAAGGTTCTGTGTGACACAAAGTAAAAAGATGATGCCTATGGAGTAGGTGAGACTCCACAGTCTATGAACACAAAAATGTAAAACACACAGCCAAACACATGTAAGAGTGGGAAAAAAGGCTCACACTCTTACCAGGTGAAAACAAAAATCCTAGAAATCCAGCAAAGCTGCTGAGGGACTCGGTAGGCAAGGGAAATTAGCCATTCTTGAGAATTCCCCCTAACAACAGAGCAAGGAATAGAACCTGCTTCAGCTTTGCACAAAATGGCTTTAATTACAGCTTAAATAAAGGCACCCTTGCAATTACTCCAAATGCGCAACCAGTAAACAGCTGGTTCTAGAAAAAAGTTAATCTTCCAAGAAATGGTAATTCAACTCAATATGCACTGTGTAATTGGAGGCATATCTAGGGAAGCCAAGTGATTTCTTCAGAACATTATACTCCACAGTTAGCAAGGGAGATACATAGGAAACACCCAAATATTGTCTCCATATCTAAATAGTGGTTTCTATTTCATATTATGTACCTCCAAAGTCATTTTCAGAGGTTGGAATTTAAACATTTTTGTAAAATGACATATTCCACCCAAAGCACGGGTTATCCTCAACACTTATTTTGCAATACCTGTTAGTATTGTTCAAAATTGTGTACCAAGATAATGAAACTCAGTGACTGACCCGTGGTATCATGCTGTTATTACTTTTTCGAATTTACGAATTTTAATTTGTCTTTCCTCTACTTGACACACTAAATCAGCTGACTTAACTGTGTTAACCTGGCTGTCTAGTTTGTTCATTAAAGATGTATACTCGGTAATCACAAACGGGAGAGCATGTGGAGTCCAGGCTATGAGCACTGTGTCATCAGCATATGCCAAGATTGGGAAGGACATGTTATCTATGTTAGGTACACCTGCCCAGCTTTGTACACGTGTATCATGGAAACCACTAATGTATAAAGAGAAAAATAATGATGCAAGGAAGCATCCTTGTTGAATTTACCGGAAAATTTGGCATGCACTGTCCTTTTCCTTCACTCCTTGCACAAGCCCTGCTTTCCTAATGGATTTGGATAAGGATGTTAGGCATATCAGTTGGATAGTGCAATGACGTGAGTACTTGCCAAAGTGTTATTCTATTTACTTTCTCGAATGCTGAACTGAAGCCCATGAAATCCAAATAAATTGTCTCCTGCTTAATGTACACTGAGTTAGCAGCAATCAATTAAACTTGTTCGTAAGTGCTTCGTTCTGAGCGAAATCCTAACTGGATTTTTCCCAATATATTTTTATCAGATACCCATTGCTCAAGCTTCAAGAGGAGAGCCCTTCCAAATATCTTAAAATGGGAGCCTAAGAAAGCAATAGGTCTACAGACTGCCAGTTTTTGTTTCCTTCCTTTTTAAAATAACCGCAGAATTACCACCTGTTTCCATGAAGTGGCTATGTTTCATGCCTTTTCCATGACATTAACGCTACTAGTCAATATTGGGGCATAGAGGTCAACCAGGATACAAAACAAGTTGGCTGCTATCCCACCAGGGCCTGGCCAGTGATTTTTCACCTGGTTCTCAATAGTTCTCCCAATCACCTCTGATAGTTTTCTGGGAACATTATAATGACAATCTCTTGTGGAGGATTTTCATGAAAACTAAATACAGATGTGATGTCATCAGTTATGTCATCAATGACATTTGTGATGTCATGTTTGATGTCCTGGGTGTTACTCTTAGCAGTGAACAGTGGTGGTGCGAGTTATGGTTGCGCAGGTTACCATAACAGGCAAATTTCAGTTTTTTATGGTTTTACTTGTAGCCATAATATGGATAGGTTGTTTTTAGTGCAAGGTAAGTCTAATGTTCCATTCAAGTACTTGTTGCACTGAATTTGATAGGTCTTTCTTATGGAAACTGAAACATATTGTCCCTTTAACAACATTTTTGTCAGTGAATGTCATAGCTTTTTAGTAGTGCAACTTACCCATAATGTCCCTTTAGCAATTTTTTGTGTGAGTGAATTGCATAGGATTTTACGAGTGCAACTTAACCATAACGTTCCTTTTACAACGTTTTTTGTCAGTGAATTTCATAGGTTTTTACTAGTGCATCTTAAGCATAATGTTCCTTCAGCAATGTTTTTTCAGTGAATTACATAGGTCTTTAGCAGAGGTACTGTACAACATACTGAACCTGTGGGCAGCATGTTAAAGCACACAAAAGTCTTTTTAGAGTATGCGTCTGGTCGCGGACCTCGGGTGGCATCCAACCTGCTCAGAAAGGCAGGGGCTCTCTTACATAGTGGTACCATTCAGCAAACACAAGGAACATATGCAACCATCAGCATGTACATCAATTGCAAGGTAAAATAGAGTAGGTTTGCAAACTGTGTACTTATGAAGCAAACAGCACAAAGGCATAGGTCCTATACCATAACGGAATGCACCAACAACAGAAGTGACGTCTCCCTTCAACAATCTGACCTTATTGCTACTGTGCACGGGAAAGTACGAAGACCAGAACATCACTGCAACGTAGCAAGCACAATACAGTTTGCCTGATAATTGCGCAGGTGGTGTAGTATACAATAGTACAGTAGCATAAGGGTTTTTGTGTGTACGTAGCAATGGCAAGCACCTTACAGTAGCTGGAAGAAAAATTCCCTCATGACGCAATGACTTATGATACTAACCCCATTGGTACTCACAGTAGTGTGAAACGTAAATTATGTAATATATATTGCTTCATGTACACCTACATTTCCTTTTCTGTACGAGAACATTTTGGAAAGGAAAACAAGGCAACACAAGTGGCACCCTTTCCACAATAGCATATGGGCATAGGAAAGGAAAGAAACTCTGTTAGTATCAAAATGGGCAGCCTGGAAGCCAAAATGGAAGAATTTGTGAACAATTGTGCAGCCTTAAAAGGTTGCGTACAAGGGGATATTATGGACAAAATAAAACAGCACTGCCAGACCTGCATGTGTACCCCGTCCCCATGTCACAGCCTGCCATTCCCTCAAAATCTGTGTGATGGGAGACATGACGATGATACCTCAATCCCTTCCTCCCATCATGACCAACTTCTGCAAATCCACAATTCCCCACAATAAGTGTCCACTTCTACTACCCTTTCCCTTTCCTATTGGTGTGTATCAATGTGTTCAAGTAAACGTTGATATTTAAATTGTTGCGCAGTGTACATGTGGTATTGTTTTTTTTTAATTGCCGTTATGACTGAGAAATTACGTGTGGGAGCGGATGTTTGTCGTGGTGCAAGTACACGCATGTGTGTCTGTTCCTCTGTGTCCTGGTAACACTGCCACTGTGCAGCATATGCAAACAAACTTTCTTGAGTTCGAGCTGCCCACCCACATCCTACAGGTAGCTATACAGATGAACATCCCACCTGCTATACCGTATAAACACCCAGCGTCTCCCAAAATGGTTGGCGCACGTGTGTTGCACTATTGCTCAGTAGAGAAGTGGCAACTGTGTGCATAGGACACCTATGCACATGCGCACAAAGTATTCCGCCCACAACACGTCCTGTGGAGAGCCATCCCAAGGGAGAACAGTGGCAACGTCACCATGCGACTGCACCCACGCTGTGCTGGGGTCCTTATTTTGGGGACACAATTTGGACACTCGGACAGCAGAAAAGTACAGTGTTGTGCAATGTACGGATTGTTTTTCAGAACGTACACTCTTACAAACACACCACAATGTGCCATTGCACATGTATATATGGTTTTCAAAAGTGTTGGCCTACTTTCCGGGTGCAAGTTCTCCACAACAACCCTACAAAAGGCCACATCCCAGAGCTGCTCTGCAATCTGTTTGTAGCTTTTCAGAACAGAGTAGCAGGCCACATTGGTTTGCCCTGTAAGTGATGGTGTACCGAATCTGCTATGCTACATTGCCTTTGCAAGTAATGGCAACCATGTCAGCCCGGCTCAGTGCGCACAGTAATGGAGAAAAGTATTAACAGCCCTTCCTGTGACCCACACCCTCAGTTGCGATAATCCCCACTGTCCCTTTCCCATGCTGTAAACGTTAATATGTGATACGTGCATTTCCCGAAGTACGGCGAGGGCCATCCCCCAATAAAGCAAAAATATTCCTTCTCCCCTTTCCACTTTCTTCTTTCCAGCACGCTGTCATTGGGTATTGGGTAAATGTTCCATATGCATCCACCAATCACATTGAAGAGCTATCCATGTAACAGTATCAGTTCTCTACAACAGTCCTCTGCGTACACACAACACCCAGAAACGTTAGTGCGCAATACCTCAGCCTCCACAGTCCCATTTCCATGGCCATCCTCTAAATCCCTGGATGTGGATTTCAGGCTGCATATGGGTGTGGGGGAATACATTGTAACCAAGGTAGGGGAGTTCGTTTTTAGTGGTGGCTTTGAAAAGAGCCTTTATTATTATTATTTTTTTAAGGTGCTTCTAGAGAAACACCTTTTTTCAGTTTTTATTTTCTTTTTTGTGTGTTCTTGTGCTCACATTGTTACAGTAAACTCTTCACTGCATTCTGTAGATGGGCAAACAAAACAGCATTACCAATGGGCGACAACAAAATGCCATTTGCATGGAAAACTCAGCATTTCCCCAAATAATGAGGTAATTGTTGTAGAAGAACATCCCACGAGCTGACAGAAAATCACACATGCTTCTGTTGATGAGACACCTTCCAACCTGTGGCTCGGAGCAACATACATTAGCATGGTCCCATACTCTTTTTGGTGTTATGGCTGAGAAAAGTACCTGGGCAGTGGGAAAAACCTCTTCACTACGTTCAGCAACCTCTTCAGTCAATGGAACAAACCTAAACAAGCCACGTAACATAAATGCATGACCCCATAGTACACAACAACAACATCAACATGCACCGAAGTGGCCAGGCCTGTGAAAAGTGAGTGCATAATGGCAAAACTGCATTCACAGACAGCGCTCGACAATGTGTCCACTCCTTCCAAACAGAAATTGCTATCAAAGTGTTTTTCCAGGGCATTCTGGTGCAGATCTCACACAAAGGCATCACCCAAAGTCAACACAATGCGTTTCTCCATGTCAGCCAGCCTCACTATGCAGAATTATGTAAAACAGTATGACCGCCCCCTCCTGTGAACTACACCCTCAGTACCTGATTGGCTAATCACCACAGTCCCATTACCATTGGCCATCATGTTGAGAAGGGCAGAATGTGTCACGTGTGCTTCCCAAAGTACCGCAAGGTACGTGCCCCAGTAAAGTAGGAGCATTCCTTCTTCCTTTGCCACTATTTTCTGTCCACCACTACCTCATTGGGTATGGGTAGATAGTCACACATGGATCCACCAATGCCATCCAAGACATTAGCATCTAACAGTGTCAGTTCTGCACAACACTTCATATGTACCGTTACAAAATCAGCCCGCAAGTGTCCTGCCATTGGAAAGCACGTTCAATAGAAAATTTAGTAAAAGATGGCAAGATTTGTACATCCACATTCATCCACATGCTCACCCATCACCACAAAATGGAGTTATGAATACTTTGTCTGCAGTATGTTTACAACTCTGTTATAAGTGTTTCTGAGCCTGGTATCTGGCACTGAGCGTCCATTAGGTTCTGAAAAGCATCTTCTACCATCAAGTGGCACTTCAATGGTATGTGCTTACAACGTATTCATTTACCCATATCATACATTTTAATACTGAAACAGGAACTTTATTCTTTCCTTCTGACAATGTTACAAATTGTTTTGCCCACTAATCCATCTCCTACGGAAATGGTAAAAATAAGGCACCTATACCAGCACTGAATGTATCTTACCAACGTAGAGCAACTTCCCAAAAGGTCACTGTCTGCACAGCTGTGGATCCCTCTAGGCTGGACTATAGCAACAGCCTCTTTTTAAATCTGCTCACTTCTACTCTCTGCCTTCTGCACTTCATCCAGAAGTGGACTGCACAACTTGTACTTGGCCTCAAGGTTAGGGATCGTATCTGTCCTGGACTGAAATGTCTGCAATAGCTCCCAGTGGCTGAGAGGAATAAGATGAAAACCCTTATGCACAATGCCTTCTGGGCCCTGGGACCTCAATACCTTCAACTCTCACTTACTATATATCTCCCTGCTTGAGCTCTTCCCTCATTCGCCTCCAACTCCCTCAGGGTCAGTCCCTTCTGCAAGCAACAAGTTGGTGGTAGATCTCTTTCTTCGGCTGAGGCCTCCCTCTGCAACAGCCTCCCTGCCTTCCTGCCAGTTGAGGAGAACCATCGCTGGTTCTGGAAGCACCTCAAAGCCTTTTGCTTTGCGTTTGCTTTTTCTCCTCCTCTCCCCGGCTGACTTACTGGCTGAAAGTGATTCTACACTGGTCACCTGGCCACTCTCCACTCTCTGATTTTGGGCCCAGGCCACTGCCCCCTGCCAGTCGTACCACTGCACTGCCTTTCTGGCAAACCCCACACTTGGGGACTGTTTTCTGTATCTCTACCAGTTCCACCACCACCTGAATTCTGCTCTTATACTTGCACTTGGCACAATTAAGCCGTATTGTTACTTATTGTCATTTTTTCTTCTTCCCATGAACTGCACTTTACCCTCCCCCTGCAGTTGGGCGATGTGAGTGGCACCTGGCCTAGTAGGTTTGTTGTCTCTGTCTCCCCTCTGTTCCCCTCCCTTGCCTCGTTGCGCCTTGCAAAACTTGTCTATAGGTGCATTATAAATGCCATATCATACAATTTCACATCACATGCTATCATACACACACGCATTCATGACAACAGGATACCTGCTACTTACCTTATGCACTTCAAAGGTTTATTTTTTTTCTGCAGTACCCAACTTACTACACATTTTTCAAAAATGATCATACAAAAGCAGCACTGAATGCTTGTTACCAACTTCAAACAAATGCATACAGTGCATGCATACAAACAGGATGCCTTCCCCTTACCTTGCACACTTCTACCATAGGCTTCAGCACTTCTTTGTACAAAGAGACCTTCTGCCACAGTTTTTGCGTACACACCACAACCACAAAACTTATTGAGCAATGCCTGACCTCCACAGTCCCATTTCCATGACTCCCACCCTGAAATTGCCTGATGTGGCACGTGTAATCCTGATTCCGTGGAGGTTTTGTGCTTGGAAAGGGGTGGTGGTTGTGAAACAGGGTGAGGGATTGAGTCTTTAGTGGTCCGTCTGAAAAGGTTTTTTTTGTATGCTTTTTTTTACATGCTTGCAAACAACCTTTTCTGTTTTTTCTCTTTCTACGGGTTTCTGTTTGCTTCTCCTCCTTCAATTTTTACCCATTTATGGTCAACACTTCTTGCACATTGTAAAAGAAAATAGTATTGCCAATGGCGTTAAAAAAAAATGCCATTTGCATGGAAGCAGAGCATATTCTGCAACTTCATGCTCTCATAGTGGTGGAGAACATCCCATTAGTGCACATAAATGCAGACATGTTACTGTTTAACAGACACCTTCTGAGCTCTGGCGGGGACAAATTACACTGGCATGGTCCAATATGTTACGCTCACCTGACTCCCACGGAGGCGCTGGCCTGGTTCGCGCTGCTGTGACCTCTTCTAAGGTGATGCGCAGGGTTCGGAAGACGGACTGGACCGGACCCCCAAATCTGGCTTGTCTGGCTCGCAGAAGTATCCTTCTGTAGGCGAAAATAGGGGATTAACTGTCTGCGGGGTAATGCAATCGGCCTCCCACTTTCCCCTCTCACCCTCCTTGAAACCCTTCTGTGATTTCTCATAGCGTCTCACCTTAGGGTCTGGAAGGACGAGCTCTCCATCCTGCTTCTGATGCAGGGGCGCGTTGGTATCCAGATACTTCACTGGATTTTCGGATTGGTGAGAACCAAACTTGCTTGGCTTCCAGGTACGTTTTTTTGATAAGAGGTTCCCCTTGTGTCCATGCATTAATGTACTAATGCTAGTGTCTTTTTCCCCGTGGGGGCCGGGGTACGGAAAGCCGGGGAACAGGCACCGACCCGAGATGAGAGGTGAAATCCTTGTAGAAATCAGGTAAGTCTTTAATGAGCGTTTTTTGGTAATGTCTTTTCATTCGCTCATTAACGCTGATGTCTTTTTTTCCCCTTAGGGGCAGGGGTCCGGAAATGCCAGGATGCGGCGCGGACCCGAAATGAAGAGGGAATGAATCAATGGGTAAGTCTTAACATGGAGATTTAGCTTTCCTTATTCCCCTTCTCACTCTCACCTTTTGTTCTGGTCTTTTTCTCCCTATGCGCTGGGGCGTGACTGCGAATCCGGATGATCGCTGCTGAACATGGAGGCGCCCTGTAAAAGTGAGTGGAATGCGGCGCTGCAGCGATCGACGCAATGCGATTTTAAATTAAAGTCTTCCTTTTCAGGATTGTCGGCGAGATGTCTCCGGGATGCGGATTTAGCAGGTAAGGACTTTTCCTTCTTCTGTTCTCTTCTTCTCTTCCTTTGCAGGTGATCCAGGATGCTGGCAGGCGTGGCAGAAGTCAGGATGCAGGAGCAGACATGGTGAGGGTCCAGCTGCTAGATGCAGAAAAACGCAAAGCACGTGTGGCTGTTCGGGTGGGGTTTAGATAGCCTTGGAAGGAGTTCCAGGTATGTATCCTTCCTCCAATCAGGTATGTATCCTGCCCCGACCACGCCCGGATGGTAAATTAGTCCCACAGGTAAAGTAGTTCCTTTCAGGCCTCAAGGAGGCCGGGATCCTGCAGCATGGTCTGCATCAGGTAAGTGCACCCAAGCATTCCCATAATGAGCCTGGCACCTATGGCACCAGGACTGATGTCTTTTATGAGCCTGGCGCCATAGGCGCCAGGACACTGTCCAAAGGGCCCCTATATGGGGTTGCTGGGTCCTTCCTTGGGGAGTGGATGTCCGCTTTCGGGGACGCCGGGCTTGAACCGGCTCCCCGGGAGCGGGCATCATGACAGCACTCCCCCCCAAGGCCCCTCCCAAGGTTGTTCCCTCTGGGGGTTTAGGTTTGTCTGGGAAGAGTCGGTGGAATTTCTTGACTAATCGAGGTGCATGCACATGGTCGCTGGGTTCCCACGACCTCTCCTGAGGTCCGTACCCCTTCCAATCAATTAGGTAGAACAGTTTTGACCTAAACATTTTTGAGTCTAAAATGTTCTTCACTTCGAATTCGGGCTCCCCATCTATTAGAATAGGTTCTGGAGGTTTAAGTAGTGGGGTTCCGGGTACCACTGGTTTCAGAAGTGACACATGAAAAACAGGGTGAATTTGCATATTAGCTGGTAAATCAAGTTTAACAGCCACTGGGTTAATTATTGCCGTAATAGAATAAGGTCCCAGATATTTTGGGTTAAAAGTTCGAGGCCCTTTGAGTGGTAAATGTCTGGTAGCTAACCACACTTGATCCCCAATCTGATACGGAGGTGCTTCACTCCGATGTAGATCAGCATTCTCCTTGTATTTTCTCTTGGCTTGTTGTAAATGCGTAGTTGCCTCTTTGAAGGCTTGGGTAATTGTAGAGTGCAGATGTTCTACTGCAGGCATTCAGAGGTTCTGAGGTGAGTCAAGGTTTGAGGTTCGAGGGTGATGCCCAAACAAAGTATAAAAAGGACTGTGGTCAGTTCCAGAGTGTACCGAATTATTATATGCGTATTCTGCTATCCAAAGAATGTCTTTCCAGTTGCTTTCAGATTGCTGTAACATACACCGTAAGTACTGTTCAAGAGTCTGATTTGTCCTCTCGGTCTGACCATCGGTCTGAGGGTGGTGACTGGTCGATAATCTTACGTCGATCTGCGCCATTTGACAACATTTGCGCCAGAAGTGGGAAATGAATTGGCTTCCCCGGTCAGAGATTAGTATAGATGGGAATCCATGTAGCCGAACAATATTTTTGAGGAATTCTTTAGCTAGGACAGAAGCTGAAGGTAAACCTTTCAAAGGAATAAAGTGGGCCATTTTGGAAAAAAATCCACAATTACCAGAATAGTATTGTACCCCGAACAAGGAGGCAGGTCCGTAATAAAATCCATTGATAGGGTGTGCCAGGGTGCTGGTGGTATGTCTAGAGGTTGAAGGAGACCGGCTGGTCTTTTCTTTTGACTTTTATTTTGGGCGCAAACACCACAGGACATCACAAAAGTTTTAACATCTTTTCGCCAAGAGGGCCACCAAAATTGTCGTTTCACCTTTTCCTCCGTCTTGGCAATACCGGGGTGTCCCTCTATTAATGTATCATGATAACCGGAAATAACTAGTTCGTGTAATTCCTTATGTGGCAGGAATAAGCGTCCTTGGAAATAAGGTAAACCATTATCTATGGTGAAGTCTGATCCCTTTTGTATCCATTCCTGTAAGGTTGTAGGGTCCAGGAGTTGTTTCACTCTGGCTTGATTGTCTTCAAGCGTCTGTAACAAAGTCATGCCCAGAATCCTCTGTTCGGGAATTATTGGTACTGGTTCTGAGTTTGTATCAGATTCTCCCATTCCAATTCGGGATAAGGCGTCTGCTTTGCCATTCTTGCAGCCAGGTCGATAGGTAATCACGAAATCAAATTCAGCGAAAAACAAAGCCCATCGGAGCTGCCGTGATGACTGAGCCTTGGCGGTTTTCAAATACTGTAAATTCCGGTGATCAGTGATCACTGTGATGGTATGTCGAGCGCCAAGCAGATAATGCCGCCAGGCTTTAAAAGCGGACTTAATGGCTAACAGTTCTTTGTCCGTGATTGCATAATTAACCTCGGGTGCGAGAATTTTCTGGACCAAAATGCTACGGGATGCAGTTGGTTGGTTTCGGGATCTCTTTGGGACAGGACAGCTCCCATGGCTAGGCTGGATGCGTCAGTCTCGACGACATAAGGGAGATCTGGACGCAGGTTTTTCAATATAGGTGCAGAGGTAAATCCTGAAAGGCCTGCTCGGCTTCTTCAGACCATTCAAAACGTTTATTTTTCCTCAAGAGTGCAGTAATGGGTTGTGAAAATTCCGGGATAAACCTGCGATAGAAATTGGCAAAGCCGAGCATGCTTTGAACCCCTTTTACAGAGCTAGGTGATGGCCATTTGAGGATGGCATCCACTTTTCTTTAGTCCATTCGGACTCCTTTTGGTGTCAGGATGAAACCTAGAAACTCGACTTCTGTGGTATGGAAAACACATTTCTCCAATTTAGCAAATAGTCTGTGTTGGCGCAGTTTCTCAAGTACTGTTTTTTCTGTAATCCAATGATTTTCCACTGCTTGATCTAGAAAAAACAAAATCATACCTCTTTACTGCATATCCTAAGATGCCTCATCTATATATCCTTCCAAAAATACACAAAAGGATTGACCAACCACCAGGAAGACCGATAGTGGCGGCGACAGGGAGTATTCTACAACCCCTTGGCACGTATATAGATTATTTTTTGCAGCCGATAGTACAGGAGACCTCTACTTTTGTTAAGGACACGACTCATTTTTTGCAAATTCTTAACCAGATACAACTGGAAGAAGAAGACATACTGTTTACTATAGATGTCGTTAGCCTGTATACAAGCATACCTCACGATCAGGGCCAAGAGGCAGTTCAGACTCTCCTGGTTCAAAAAGAACAGATTGGAGCAAACGAAGAATTCCTGATGATATTACTTGTGTTTATAGCCACTCACTCTTGTTTCGAATATAACCATAAACATTATAAGCAGATATCCGGGACAGCTATGGGGGCAACCATGGCACCAGCTTACGCAAATTCCTTCATGTACATATTTGAAAGCAAGAATATCTTAGGAAACACTAGATGGAAGCCTCACTTGAAAACTTGGGTTAGGTATATCGACGACATTTTTGGTGTATGGTCAGGAAGAAGGGAAGACCTGGACATGTTTCTAAGATACCTAAATGGCATAGACACACGTCTACAATTTACCCTAGAGGTTGGTAACCCCAATGTACATTACCTAGATGTACAAACGGTGATATGTGGGAACAGGATCAATACCACACTGTATACTAAACAAACAGATCGGAACAACCTGTTGCATCGGATGAGTTTTCATCCACCAAATTTATTACGCAATTTACCGTTTGGACAGATGTTGAGGATTAAGCGGATTGTTAGTGATCCGGAAGACTGTGAGAGACAACTTGAACTTCTACAGGAACGATTGAAAGAAAGAGGTTATCCTGAGACAGATTTGCAAACGGCACGCCAAAAGACAGGAATACAGACAAGGGACCAACTTTTGACTAAAAGGAAGGAACGAGAGAATCCTGAATTGGTCTTCATTACCACTTATGCCATACAAAGCAGAAAAATTAAAGACATAATTCAAGACAGATGGAGTATCCTTACGAGTGATTCACGAACCAAGGATTTGTTTCCACAACCACCGGTTTTCGCGTATAAAAGAAGTAATAACTTACGCAACATGTTAGTGAATACGAGAAGTAAAGACACAAGTAGGAAACCAGATAAACATCCTGGAACATACCCGTGCATGAGTTGTAACAACTGTAATAATGTGATGAAGGGTAATACCTTAATGCATCCTAAAACTGGTGCCAAAATTAAATTGCGATATCATGTGACATGTTTGTCAGAAAACGTGATTTATGCTATAAGGTGCCCATGTGGCATATATTATGTGGGAGAAACAGCTCGTAAGATACGGGTCAGAATAAACGAACATAAGTCATGTATCCGAAATCAAAATACTACTTCAGCAGTAGCAAGACATTTTATGATGAACGGACATTCGGTAACACAATTAAGATTTACAGTGTTGGAAGTACAACCCATAAGAAAGGTTAATAAGGACATGAAAAAATGGAGGGCGCAACAGGAAGCGTTCTGGATTGATAAACTTGATGCATTGTCACCCGATGGAATCAACGAAGAATTTGATTTGAGTTGTTTTCTATAACTTGAATTATGTGTTAACTATGTGTAAGAATTTTCATGACTGTAATTAATTTTCATTTGTTTTCATGAAGTTTGTGGAATAGACTGATGTCAAATCACAGTATTCTAAATATAGATCCAGATTTTTGCATCACGTGGTTAGGGCAATTAGTATCAATAGCTGGGAAGTAGAAGAAGGAGTTTAAAGATGATCGTATATATTTTTATTTTTATTCTGAAAGTTACTTTAATATAGGACTTAAAATTAACTTTGATGTATGTAATTGTGAATTAGTTGTTTTAACTTTTCATTTTTTCGCTTTATTTCAATTTGTGACTCACACATAAGTTCGGTTATAGATGCTAATATTAATAGTTTTTTCCCCTTCCTCACTCGAGATCTATATATTATTTCCGATCTCCGAGACAGTAGTTTATGTGTTACCTAGCCTTACTTTAAGCTTGCATGTCGGATCAATGGTAAATAAGATCCACGAGCCGGCACGGCAACAAGTCTGATGAGTATTTTTCTTTTTCTTAACGTTTCTTTCTCTCAGCTTGTACCATACACGACACGCTTTACTTTCCATTATAGAGAGGCTGTTAAATTACAACATGGCCGCCATAACGACCCAACCTCATTTCCCGGTCTAGCCTATATTGGCAACCATAACAACGTACAACAACTTAGCCATTTGCCGAGTTACACGCGTCCTTGCGGCTTCTCGCTCAGTTTCACGATCGTTTTTGAAGAATAAAGGTAAGCTTTAGCATCCGTACGCTAAATTACTCAGTTTACCCGACCCATCGGTGAAGCTAACATTGACCCTTAATTTATTATTACAGAGCTTAAGTGTAAGCGCTACGTATGAACGCGCGTTCACTAGACAACAAGCAGGGTGACTTCTAATCTCAACTCTACACGCACCCCTACACCGAAGGGAAACAAGGTCAGTTTCCCCGCAGAGTTTTCATATACTAAGTTGTTTTTCCCTATAGAACGATTATTCACCATTGCTCATACTGTTTCTTTCTCTTTTCTTCTTACAATATCTACATACACGTGGGGATGACATGCACATGCTGCATTTTTTCATGCAACCCGTATGTATACTTCATTTGTTTTTGTTTCTAATGGTATGAATGTATATGACTTTGGGTTGTGTTTTTGGGACATTTAACGGATAAATACTGTCTGAACGTTTTGCGCAATAACTGTGATTCAACATGATCATGCATCAAATGATTTTATATAACATGGTTGAATATGGTACTTTGACAATACCGGGTCATATTGTTGATGTTGTTTCACTATACTTTTGTAATGATAACCCTTACCAGGCCCTGATGAAGGAAGTTGGACTTCAGAAATGCATTGGCCATTCCTAAAGGCACCTGCATTAATTTAATTTACCTACCTTTACCAGTTTTTGGAATTAAATATAACTATATGAATAAGAGTCTAAGCATATATGATTTTTTTATGAGTTCTGATAACGACCCATCCTAAGTTTGAAACCACTAAATAGTGGTCACAGGAGTGCAGCCAGCACCGCTGGCTTCACAGCCAAGGTCTTTGAATACAGTTTTTCGCAGTGCCATTCCACGGAGGCATTTTCTCCAGCGGGTTTGCACCCTAAATCGATTTGAACACTATTTGAATTACCAGAAGAAGAGATTACATTGGTTGTGCTTACCCAACCTCTAAAACAATTCCAGTTTTCCATTCGTCGCCTTCTTTAACTCGTACCAGATGATAAGCCCCCCGGAGATCTAACTTGGTGTATATGCAAGCGTCCTTCACCTGGTCAAGGAGTTCAGGGATCAGAAGCAGAGGATAACGGTTTTTAACCGTTATCTGGTTCAATGCGCGGTAATCGATACAAGTTCTAAGGTCGCCTTCTTTTTTGGGCACGAAGAACAAAGCCGAGGATGCCGGGGACTTTGACGGGCGAATAAAACCATTAGCTAGGTATTGATCCAAATATTGTCTCAAATGCAGATTCTCAGGTTCGGTAAGGGCATAAATCCTGCTACAAGGGGGTTGTGCACCGGGCACCAGATCGATTTGGCAATCGTACGATCTGTGAGGAGGTAACGTGTTGGCCTGTTCCTTTTGGAAGACGTCCTGAAAGTCTTGGTATTCCGGAGGTAGTTGCATGGGGGCAGAGGTTACAGATGCTAGATTCATCTTCAGGTTTTCTGGGTAGCAGGTTTGTGTACAATCCGGGAAGGTTATTCTCTTAGCTCGCCAATCAATTCGAGGATTATGTGTCTCTAACCAAGGGATTCCAAGAATAACCTGAAACTGAGGAGCCTTGATTACATCAAACACAACACCATCCCGATGGCCGTCGGGACCAATAAGAGTCACCTCAGTAGTGGAATGTGTTACCCGTCCAGAGGCAATTTCAGTTCCATCGACTGTGGTGATGACATCTTTGCTTGTTTTAGGACGGAGAGGGAGGTTAATCCTAGATACCAATTCACGATCCACATAGTTTCCAATAGCACCACTATCGATGTATGCCTTTATTGCATGCAACCGCTTAGGCTGTTCTGGATCTACGAGAACCATGGGAACAATGAAATGCGAGGTCTGAGAGTTAGTTTTCAAGCTCGGCAAGCGGACCTCTACACTTGTTGGGCGGAGTCGTTTCCCGAAACTGAGTCTTCATGGTTTTTATCAGCGGCTCCTACCGCCTTTCGGGGCAGTTTATCCGGGCAATCTCGTAGAAAGTGTCCAGAATTCCCACAATAAAGACATAATTTTAACTGCCGCCTCCTTTCACGCTCCTTTTGAGTTAAGGGTCCTTTAACCCCTCCAATTTGCATAGGCTCAGAGACATCAACTCCCTTGGGATTAGCATGGGTCTTGACCAACACCCGGGTCTCAAACCTGGACCGATCTGCTTTTCTGTTTTGAAGTCTGTGATCCAATTGGACCACTAAGTCTATATACTCTGTGCATTCTTGGGGCGGATTTACAACTTGGGCCAAGACATCTTTAAGTTCTCCGCGAAGGCCTCGATAAAACAACGTGACTCTTTTATCCTCTGGCCATCCCGTTTCCACAATTAGTCTATTAAAGGTTGCAATATAGGATAGGAGGTCTTAATTGCCCTGTCGCAGGGATAGAAGTTCGTCATCCAGAGCCTGCCCCTGAGAGTGTCGAGAACCTTTCCATGCTTGCTTGAAACCTTTGAAAGTCACGGAGAATCGGGTCATCTTGAGTAACCAGTGGAACTGACCAATCGGCAGCGCAGCCGCTGAGATATGACAATACAAAGGCTACCTTGGTGTGATCATTAGGGAAGGCCCCAGGTCTGCATAGGAAGTGCAAACGACACTGATTCATGAATACGGCAAATCGTTTGGGGTCCCCAGCAAAGCGTTCGGGTGGGGCCAGCGGCATGTTTCCAGGTAGATTAATCTGCACAGGGTTACTGGAAACCACAGGAGCGGGGTTCCCTCCGGAACTGGGTAGAGGAGTTTGCCCAGTTTGACCTTGCAAAAGCTGTCTGGCCAGGTCATCAGTTCTTTCCTTTGATATTATTAATTCCCTCCTGAGGGTATTAGTCTCTTGACGAGCGGCATATACTTCGGCCCGTAATTCCCCCAGTAATTGGGCCAACTGATCAGTCTCAGAACTTTCCATAGTGCCTGGGTGGGAATCTGTAGGAAGGCTTTGCGTTCTGTTACGCTCATCTGACTCCCACGGAGGCGCTGGCCTGGTTCGCGCTGCTGTGACCTCTTCTAAGGTGATGCGCAGGGTTCGGAAGACGGACTGGACCGGGCCCTCAAATCTGGCTTGTCTGGCTCGCAGAAGTATCCTTCTGTAGGCGAAAATAGGGGATTAACTGTCTGCGGCGTAATGCAATCGGCCTCCCACTTTCCCCTCTCACCCTCCTTGAAACTGTTCTGTGATTTCTCGTAGCATCTCACCTTAGGGTCTGGAAGGACGAGCTCTCCATCCTGCTTCTGATGCAGCGGCGCTTTGGTATCCAGTTACTTCACTGGATTTTCGGATTGGTGAGAACCAAACTTGCTTGGCTTCCAGGTAAGTTTTTTGATAAGAGGTTCCCCTTGTGTCCATGCATCAATGTACTAATGCTAGTGTCTTTTTCCCCATAGGGGCCGGAGTACGGAAAGCCGGGGAACAGGCACCGACCCGAGATGAGAGGTGAAATCCTTGTAGAAATCAGGTAAGTCTTTAATGAGCGTTTTTTGGTAATGTCTTTTCATTCGCTCATTAACGCTGATGTCTTTTTTTCCCCTTAGGGACCGGGGTCCGGAAATGCCAGGATGCGGCGCGGACCCGAAATGAAGAGGGAATGAATCAACAGGTAAGTCTTAACATGGAGATTTAGCTTTCCTTATTCCCCTTCTCTCTCTCACCTTTTGTTCTGGTCTTTTTCTCCCTAGGCGCTGGGGCGTGACTGCGAATCCGGATGATCGCTGCTGAACATGGAGGCACCCTGTAAAGTTGAGTGGAATGCGGCGCTGCAGCGATCGACGCGATGAGCTTTTAAATTAAAGTCTTCCTTTTCAGGATTGTCGGCGAGATGTCTCTGGGATGCGGGTTTAGCAGGTAAGGACTTTTCCTTCTTCTGTTCTCTTCTTCTCTTCCTTTGCAGGTGATCCAGGATGCTAGCAGGCGTGGCAGAAGTCAGGATGCAGGAGCAGACACGGTGAGCGTCCAGCTGCTAGATGCAGAACAACGCAAAGCACGTGTGGCTGTTCGGGTGGGGTTTAAATGGCCTTGGAAGAAGTTCCAGGTATGTATCCTTCCTCCAATCAGGTATGTATCCTTCCCCGACCACGCCCAGATGGTAAATTAGTCCCACAGGTAAAGTAGTTCCTTTCAGGCCTCAAGGAAGCCGGGATCCTGCAGCATGGTCTGCATCAGGTAAGTGCACCCAAGCATTCCCATAATGAGCCTGGCGCCTATGGCGCCAGGACACTGTCCAAAGGGCCCCTATATGGGGTTGCTGGGTCCTTCCTTGGGGACTGGATGTCCGCTTTCGGGGACGCCGGGCTTGAACCGTCTTCCGGGAGCGGGCATCATGACACAATACTCCTCTTGGTGGAATGGTTTAGAAAACAACCTTCACAGTGGGAAAAATCTGCATCACATTCATCAACTTCTTCAGGTGACAGAGCAATACGTCCACACGACATGTAACCCAAATGCAGACCTCCAAAATGCACCACGACAACGTGAACACTAATGTTAGAGGCCACATATCTGCAAAGGCAAACCATCCCACCAAAACTGCACGCATAAGAATGGCCCAGAAAGCATCCACTCCTTCCAACCCGAAATTAGCAGCTACTCCTCGTTGCACAGCATACCTGTGCAAATATTGTACAAAGGTATCACCCATGATCAGCACTGTGCGTCTCGCCATCTCTACCAACACAGAGAGTATTGGGAAAAAGTAGTACTGCCCCTTCCTGTGACCACAACCTTGACACCTGATTCCATAATCCCCACAGTTCCATTTGCATGGCCACCATGCTTAGAATGGCAGGATGTGGCATGTGTGCTTTACAAGCTGCAGCAAGGGCTACACCCTAGTAAAGCTGGGACAGTCCTTCTCCCCTCTCCACTGTTCTTCTTCCAGCACTCCCTCTTTGAGTACTGTGAAATATTCACACATGCATGCAGTAATCACAGCCAAGAACTCTGCGCCCAACACTATCATTTTTGTACAGCATTCCATATTTACATTTGAACACTCTGAGTACACGTTGCATGTGCTTCCAAAGCACCTTCAGTACAAAGTTCTGGAAAGAAATCGACGATTTCACCATCCAAAATAATCCAGAGTGGCCCTCAACATGCCTTCGACAATGCTCACAAGAGTCTACTGCTTGCCCACACCCAGCACAACATAATGGATCCATGCATGTGAACTTGTGGCCAGAAACCACACTCCACAAACGTAACATAGCCAGCAGCACTTCTTCCCAACCCCAGTACCATAACACAGCGATGCATGGAAACATATAACAGTTAGCAGATTCCACAAAATATCAATGCCTCTGCCACCCCTACTCACTTCCATTCACAAAGTATTGTGCCACTGCCAACCAAACTACACAATCTTCACAACATTGGGCCTACTCCCAGGAAGCTACACAAACCAGAATATCCAAGCACATAGAAGATTCACTTTAACCCTACCCTCTTCTATACTGACAGTGTTGCAACACTGCATGCAGTGGGCACACTGCAGGTCTTTTCACTGCACAATCTCCAGCCATACACCGAAAATCGTAGGATGTTCTATCAATGACCGCACCCATGGAAAAAAACAATGTATGCATGTCAGCGCACTTCTGGTGCCCTATTACGAGTAGAATATGCTCCACAACCATTCTGCAGAGGTGACCACCTTCTGAGAGATGCAGTCAAAACTGCATTGCTGCAGTGGGTGTGGTGATGGCCTTGGCTTTTGGGTGCATGGCCTATGGCCTATGGCCTTTGGCCATGCACCCAATAGTCTAAGCCTTGGCCACACCCACCGCAACGTAATCCAGCCATTCATGGCAACATGTCACCAAGAACCACAATCCACACATGCACCACAGGCACCGGCACTCCTACCGAACCTCTGCACCGTTACACAGCTATGCATAGAAGCATGCACCTTTTCGCAGAATGTAAAAACTTAACACAACCTACGGCATTCACATAGGATGCAGTTACTGTCAACCGAACCAACCAACAATGTATGCATGTCAGCTGACTTCTGGTGCTCTATGAAGTCTACCATGTGCTCTACAACCATTTGATAAAGGTGAGGACGCTTTGACAGATGCAGTCTAAACTGCATTGCTGCCTTTGACCATGCACCCAATAGTCTAGGCCTTGCCCACACCCACCGCAATGTAATGCAGCCATGCATGGCAACATGTGCCCAAGTACCACACTCCACACATGTACCACAGCCACCACGACTGCTACACAACCTCCACACAGTAATACAGCTATGCATGACAACATGTAATAGCAGAATCTACAAACATAAAACAGCCTCCGGCACCCACACCCACTATCTTTCACATAGTATGGTGTTACTGCCAACCACACCAAAAATGTGTTTGCAACAGTGGCCCTGCTCCCAGCACTGTATTCAGTACACAAAAACAATGCGCATAGTGCAGTACAGTAGTCAGCATTTCACACAATGGACACTACTCAATCCTACGAAATAGGCAGTTCACCCCTATCCAATTCTATGCAATACACTATTTAAATATTGCACCCACTTCACACACTGCATTAACCAAGTACATAGAAGATGCACTTCAAGCCTACTCTCTTCTATACTGACAGTATTGCAACACTGCACTCTGTGCACACACACTGCAGAACTGGTCACTCCATTAGCTGCAGCCATGGAGTAAACACTGTAGGATGTGCTACCAAACACCACACCCATGGAATGGACAATGTATGCAATGCTGACGAACCACACACAGAGGGCAACATTTTCAAATGTAATTGCTACCACGGCACATAGCAAGGCCTCCATCCGTGCATTGAATGGGCTATGGCCTTTCCACATGCAACACACCGGAGTACACGCTATCTTACAATGTGCATGTCATGTGCAAAGCACTCCCCTTATGCAATTGAGCTCCCACCAGTCAGCACGGAAAGAGGTCTCCACACCAGCTATCATGCCGTAACGAAGCCTGCCTGCATTCAGCACACATGGTAGTCGCCTGTGCAGAGACCCGCAAATTGGCACTGTACGCATGGATACTGCAGGCACATCAACGTCTTCCTCCACTTATTGACATATCCCAGATGAACTACTTCTCACTCCCCCACCCTTTCTATCCCTTCTTCCCACCACCACATGGGGTAATATATGTTTTGCAATGCTCTCCGCTTCTGCAAATCAGCTCCCACCAGTCACCACATGTAAGAGGTCGCGGCACAAGCTATCATTCCGTAACGAAGGCTGCCTGCATTCACCACGCATGGTCATCGCCTGTGCAGGGACCGGCAAATTGTCGCAGTGCACACGGATACTGCAGGCACACCACTGTCTTTAAACATTGATATGCGAAAAATGTCACTCCAATGCGCCAACTCCTTAAATAATTAAATGAGAAATTGATGTTCGGTGAGTCAAATCAAATTTATTGACGCAGTGTTGTTTTCACACTGATCAAATTATGGCTTTAAAATGTTTTTTTCCAGAGTCAAATTGTGTTTATTTTCTCAGCACGTTTTTCCCATTGCCAGTTGCAATGGTTCCTCAGGAGAAAAAAAGAAATAATATTGGTCTGTAGAAAAAAGAAGGGAAATAAGAGGGAGAAAAAGAAGGAAACAGATACGAGGTTAACGTTTCCCTTATCTTTTTTGTTAAAGTTAGTAAGAACAAAATGCTTTATATTGGTGATTAAACAAATTATTTTGAAGTTTGCTGACTCACCCTATTTGTGTGACTGTTTATATTTATTTTCCTTGTTCCAGTATCCTTATCCATGAAATTGTAAATTAGTCTAGTTACTTCTGATGAACAAAACTTGAATGAATAACCACTTTCTTATGACTGTAGGGAAGAGAAAAAAAAAACAAAGAAGAAAACATTTTTTTTTGTGGTACTTGGAAAAAAGCCCCCCACTTTGGTTTTGGAGAAAAAATTAATGAATATAATTAAAGTTAGAATTTGGTATATTATTGTCCAGTTTAACCTTACCTTTGTAATAATGTGCTTTCTCTTCAAAAACGAAGGAGGTTGGCCTTGATAAACCGCTCCTATCCTCGGCTGCTTTCGCATTGTTAGGTTGCCGAAATGCGCTATTTATAGCGTGCAGATCGGTGGGATGACGTCATCACGCCACGCGCAATGTTTATATTTGCGTGACAAGATGACGTCATCACGCTGGCACGTTCCCTACGCTCCCGGCAGCCATTTTGGAGCATAAAGGAACCCGCAACTAAAGCCTGAATCTCTTGGTGCCAATTATTGCACTCAATGGTTTACAAATTCTGTTTTGAAACTCCATCCAGCATAATCTGTTGAATTTAGATTGTAAGTTATTCTAGCTAGCTGGTTTGTAAAAAGATCAAAGAATCTTTGATATGACTATTGGTCTAATGGTTCAATTAAAAGTTAAATTTAAGCTATGGGTGTGAAATCACTATTGTATAATGTTCTTATTGTTGTAATATTAGTCCAACAATACATTTTCATGGATGATTACAAAGTTTGAAACAAAAAAGACAGAAATAAATAATATGTAAAGTGTAGAGAGAAAAACAGAAATGAAAGCAAAGAGTTACCTTATAGATATTAAATATTGTATACTGACTTGCATAATTTTCTGCATATTATTAAACATACAAACAATATTTATAACCAATTATACATTTCTGAATCACAATTCAATCCAGAGGCACATACGTCCATAATGCAAATCCATTTACTCTCATATTTTCATAGTAGTTCCTCTACTCGGGTGGGAGGGAATTTTCTCCAAACCAAAAATCTTTAGTGATGAGACTTCAACGTGTGGATGCTCAATAATAATATGTACAGATAAGGGTGATCTAAAGTCCTTGTGTTTAATGGCTCTGATATGTTCAAAGATTCTCACCTTCAATTTTCTTATTGTGCTCCCTATGTAGAGCTTTTTGCACTGTCTTTGTCCACCTAATAATAATCACACATCTCAGATGAACCACCACTCTCTCCCCCACCCTTTCCATTCCTTCTTCCCACCACCACATGTCGTACATTATGTTTGTCAGTCCCTTTCGCCGCCGCACTGTCCTCCGATACACCATGGCAGCATTTCCCAAAAACTTTGACGCACTGAACACTTCCATCCAGCCAACCACTGGCCGCTTCCAAAGTTTGCCGTTATTGCGGTATACTCCAAGCCAATGAGACTTCTCTCCGTGGAACGAACAGGGAAATGGGTATGCGGAGTACATTTCAGTTCTTTGCATCAGAATTACTAGTCAGATTTCCACCAAACACACAAAAGCAAGCTTTCGGAACCAAGCCCCTGCCCTAAATTTGGTGAAAATCCGTCCGGCCGTTCGGGCTGTAGCCATGCGCAAAGTTTTTGCCCATTCAGTCTAGGGAGAAAAAAATGTTTGGGACCCCCTTCATAACTCCCCCCCACCCGCACAAAACCTCACCAAACTTGTTGGAACAAATCAGAGCAGGCCATACACTTCTTTTGGAAAGTTTGCTGAGGATTCCTCCAGGCATAGCAAAGTTATAAGCTGCCGAAAAAATTCTGGTCTTTCTGTGGGTTTAGCAACTTAACCATAACTACACTGCGGGCCGTGTAATAATCTCCCTGTCTTCAAATCTTGGTGATGCGAATTGTAAAATTCTACGCGCCTAGTGGTGATAAAACAATTAATCAAAGTCTTTATAACAATAGCAAATCATCCAAAGTATTTATCCTGGGCTTTCTTGGAAGCTTTAGTTTGATATGTACAGTAACAATCAATTGCAATGTCATTAGGGGCCCATGTCTCTTGCAAGATTTTCATGGTGTCAACATTAGTAAATTTGGCAACTGCCCCTGCGATGTTCCAAGATAAGACAAGGAAGAAAGTAAGTCAGATTAACTTCAACTGTATTAATTCTGTAGAGAATTTGATTATTACACCAACAATATCCACAGCTAGTAGACCACTGTTCTTCACTACTTCACCACTTGGTGCATCTGGATGCTTGTCAACCATCTAAAGGGTAGACGCAGTATCACATTTATTCTCACTAAGAATGGACCCTGATCATGCCTTTAACTTAGAGGAAAGCCCACCTCCCTCCCTCACCCTTGTTACATCAATTGGAACTGAGGTGGGAGTAGTGCATTAACCATTTATGTTAATGCCCTTGGAGTAGTTCATAAAGGAGGACCTAGTCTGTGAGCTATAACCATGGGGAAGTGAGGAAGTAAGGCCCAGAAGGCTAGAAATAGGATAGGGATCAAATCCTTATGCGCATTCTCAATGAATGTACCCCAAATTGGAATCAATAACATATGCTAGACAATAGAATTAGCAGAAGACACCACCATACAGTCACCCAATATGGACTTGTGTGTTTCCCCTAAACAGCACACTATTCTAGCCACCTTGAGGATTAATGTTAGGCTCTTCCAATATCGTGTTGAACAAATTTGAGGTCATGCTTATGAGAGTAGAGGGTGTAAAGACAGCCTGGAAAGTCCCCAGAATTACACAGAGGTTTTGGTAATAGATCAAGCCAAACACAATAGCAGAAAAAGTCAAAGTTCAAGGCAAAACACATCTTTATTGACATCAAAATAAAGCGGGTACCACATAAAAGCATACAAACCTCAAGGCTCTTAGAGTGCTTATCAAAAACAACAGCTTTTAAGTCGACCTTTCATCATAGTTAGCATCACACAATACCAAAACCTACGGGGTGAGAGAATTGGTAAAGGAGATTGACTACATATTTATTTTATAAGGGTTAAACCTCTGTTTGGATAACAAAAATCTGATGGCTCCTCCAGAGACCACCTCTAAATTGATAACAATAAAAAGTCATCACTTCTACAATATATTATTGGTTAGTCTTATACGTACTGTGCAGCCCAGCATTGTGAGTTTTGATTGGTTTACTCCAAACTGACCAACCTTGGGCAACTGACAGGTCATCAAGACATGAGCCAGACAGGAGTAGAGGGAGAGGTGTCCATGGACTGCGTTCCTTTCAATTAAAAAAAATACCATCCCTTATTCCTAGGCCAAGAGCCAGAGTAATGTCTTTGTAGTTAGCCTTGTTTGTCGTCTCACGTCTGGGAATATGTGTGAGGAGTGATGAGACCGCGTTTGGAATTATTTCACCCTGCATTTATTGGGACTTTTGCTAATATTAGTATGAGTGTTATGGTTCCTTTTACCACTGGGGGCACTCTTAAGTTCACTATGGGTTTATAATTCGCTCGCACCTGGCGCAAAATGATTGTTTGTGCTCTTCCAAACTTTATTAGACAGGAGTATTCTTCTTACCCATGGAATCATTGGGGTCATTATAAGTTTGGAGGTGGCCATGCTGCTATTAGCGGCATGGCTACCCCCTTACCGGGTACCGGGTCCGGGTTCCCTGAATGGGGAAGTACCGGGCCATTCCAACCTTGGAGGGCCCGGTATTTCCCCATTCAGGGAACCCGGACCCGGTACATCCCCATTCCCATTTGAGCCCCCATAGGGCTTAAAGGGAATGGGGAGCATGCTAACAACGGGCCGGTTGTTAGCATGCTGGTCTGCTTGCGGGACCCGCTAAGGCCGCCAGGTAAAACCAGGCATCTTTACCGGGTCCCGCGAGCAAACCTCGTAATGCGGCGGTAGGGGTTTAATGGGGCCGGCAGCTCTACCGGCCCCGTTATACCCCTACTGCCAACCTTGTAATGACCCCCATTATCTTGTGCCTTTTCTGCAGGGTTCCTACCCTCCCTAATTTCTCAGTAAGCTTGGCTTGGGTTGCTGGCTACCATCTGAGCTCTGGATGGATCAGTATTTCTATGATTTAAGCATCATGCATTCTCTTGAAGTCTTGAGGCCTTTTATGTACTTGAAAGCGTACTGTGGCTTCCATTTTACAAAAGAGGGCTGTCCATTGCTATTGTGCTTCTACGTTAGTGAGCTATATTTGCATGTAATTCATGTTGCATTCAGTGTATGCATTGCTTATGTGAGTGTTTGTCATGTCTTTATGGTTGCCATGTTAGTATTCTTCAAGTATGGATGCATATTTGACCTAGTGTGCGGTTCTGTCATGATTCCTGCCCCTCATGTCCTCAGCCCTCCAAGATGTCAGGCTGGAGCCAGACCACGATCACCTACATGGCCCTCAAGGGCCTCTCCATCCCTCCAAAGACCCACTTGGAGTCAGACTTGGGGCTTGTGGCACCAGACTCACTCACTCCCATAGGATAACATTGGGGATTGGACTTGTAGTGCATTGATGGGGACAAGATGGATGCCCCCACATATTTCAGTTCCCAGAACTGCATATGCAGTCTAGTCTTTTGGGTGTGGTCCAGCCCAGAGACACCTGGGATACCCAGAGACTATTTAAGCCACGCCCAGGCTGAGAAACATGCTTTATGTTTTCTGCACCTGCAGCGTGACACTCACCGTGTTCGGATCGGTCTCCAGTAGGCCTGCATCTTTCTTCTGCGCTCAGCTCCTGCAAGAACAAGAACACTGTTAGGAACAGCCTTACCTTGTGGCGCTTCTGCCCATCATTCATCGCTCCTTCTGTTCTGCGGGCATCTTCGGCGGTGTCATTCGCATCCCGGCACGCCGCTTCCTAAGGAAAAGGGAAAAGAACAGAAAAAAAGGCATTAGTAAGCATTCAGCAAATCTTCGCTTATTTTTTAAAGACTGTAGGAGCTTCAAACACTTACCTGAATCCCAGCCGCTCTGTGGGAACTCTGTCTCCTGAACTTCTCATCCATCTGCAAGAGGGAAAAGACACTCCAGGTTAGCGTGGAAACATCTAGAGGTGCCGCATACCACGCTTACTCACCGCATTTCTTCTTCATAACCGGCATCCACGCTGAAAATGTTGTGGCACCTAAAAGACACAGAAAAAGAACTGAGTTCAACACAAATACGAAAGGGTCGCATCGCGCATCGCGCTCTCACTCACCTTCAGCGCTACTCATCTCAGTAGCACGTCGCCATCCCCGGACGCCAGGCATCATCTAAGGAAGGAAAGGAACGAAGTTAGAGAACTGTTCAAAATACTCATTATACTTACCTGTCGGACTCTTGCCAGTGAAGTAACTAGGCAGCAACAAGCCTGCATCAATCAACGTGCCCCTGCGCTGAAAGCAGGATGGAGAGCACACTTTCCAAGAAAACAAGGTGAGCTGTGGATCAAAGGGAAGGGTTGGAACCTGGGGAAGAAGGGGTTCAAGCACACAGAGACAATAGGGAGTTAAACTCTACCAATCCTGTGTTTCAGGCCCAGTCTCCAGTCGATTAGACGCCAGGGAAGGGTTCGAGGTCGTAAGAGGTCAGAACAGGCTGAGTGACGTCCCTGTGGATACCAGGTGAGCGTTACAGAACACAAAGCCTCACATCAAAATCCACCCGGGCGTCATGGAAACGTCAGAAACTGACCAGTTAGCCCACATGTTGGGGCAGCTACGTCCCGAAGAACATGCAGCCAGGCAGGAGACCAACACCCTGAGGAGAGTGCTGATAGTAGCCAAAGAACGCACTGATGACTTAAGCCGGCAACTTCTCCAGTCACAAGCAGGGCATGCACCATTGCCGGGAAGTGTGCCCTCGATGCCAGCACCATCAGCCAATCCTGTTCAGATAACCCTTCCTGGGGCAGTTCCCTTGGCCCATCTCAAACAATTTACAGGGGATCCCAAGAGGTTTGCAACGTTCATGAACCAGTGCCGCCTGCACTTCCTTTGTAGACCACGGGCCTTTCCTAATGACCAATCATGGGTCGCTTTTGTGCTATCCTACCTGAGTTTTAGCGCCGCAGACTGGTCTGTACCCTTTGTGACCCAAGATGATCCTTTGCTGCATGACTTCAGGGGCTTTCAGCAGGAGATGGAAAAGCTGTTCGCCCGTCGTACTCATGGGCAAGCATTAGGCAGCAAACTTCTGTCCCTACGCCAAGGGAATCAAGAGCTATTAACATACATAGCCACGTTCAATAGACTTGTAGTTGGAGCAGAATGGCCAGTGGAGAAGAGAACCACGTTATTTCATCAGGGGTTGCGGGAGGAGCTCAAGGATGTTCTCGCACAAGTAGTGAACCCCCCCAAAAGACTGCTCAGAATTCATTGACCTTGTTGTTCAACTGGATCATAGGTTGCAGGACCGAAGAGCAGATTGAACCAGACCGGACCCTCGCCCTATGTATGTGCGTTCAAAGGACAATATTGCCTGCACAATGGAAGGTTCAGGAGAAACAATGCAAATCGGAGGGGTCAGATCCCCCTTGACTAAAGCGGAAAGGGATAAAAGGTGGCAGCAGCAGTTATGTCTCTACTATGGAAGGTCAGGTCCTTTCCTTAAAGAGTGCCCCGTGAAGCCACCGAGGAGGACGGCAGGGGCCACGGACAAGGAAGATACCATCAAGGAATCGGAAAACTCCCCAGCTCGGCAAGTGTAGGGGTCCACTTGTCGGGCAAAGAAAGTGAACTACAGATCTCCCATTTTGCACTATCTGTGGTCTTGATCAATCACCAACAACCATCTCGAATGCACGCAGTAAGAGCGTACATTGACAGTGGAGCCGTTGGGAATTACATTGACCAGAATCTTGCGGCAAAGATGGGGCTTCCGTTATGCCCTAAATCAACCACCAACACTGTTACCACTGTCGACGGCACGGAAACAGCTTCTGGTCCAGTATCCCAATGCACTGCAGCTTTAACCCTTCTGTGCCAGGATGGACACCAAGTATCTATCGTTTTCGACCTCATTAAGGCACCACAGTTCCAGTTGATTTTGGGAATGCCATGGTTGGTAGCTCAAATTAACAAGGGGGGTCCTGGGAGTCCCTCTGCCAGACATTAGTCCTGGTTGCGAGAGACTTACCCAGAGTCTTTAGCTCACTATCTTTCACAGAGAAGAAATATCCCTAAGTTACTAGGGGAATCCAGACGTGGACCCCTTGCTCACTATTCTTAGAGAGGCACAGATCCACCCTACTGATGAGGTCCAACCAGACCGAAACACGTGTCTGGGGTTTCTGTTGGTACTCTTGTTCAGAGGAGAATTGCCTCGCATTTTGGTGCTGGACTGCCCCAGGGCAGGACAAAGACTGATATGTTTGGGATATTTCTTCTCTGTGAAAAGATAGTGAGCTAAAGACTCTGGGTAAGTCTCTCGTAACCAGGACTAATGTCTGGCAGAGGGACTCCCAGGACCCCCCTTGTTAAATCTGCATATTTAAGTAACTTTGGGTCTCACCCTAAGTTACTAGGGGAATCCAGACGTGGACCCCTTGCTCACTATTCTTAGAGAGGCACAGATCCACCCTACTGATGAGGTCCAACCAGACCGAAACACGTGTCTGGGGTTTCTGTTGGTACTCTTGTTCAGAGGAGAATTGCCTCGCATTTCGGTGCTGGACTGCCCCAGGGCAGGACAAAGACTGATATGTTTGGGATATTTCTTCTCTGTGAAAAGATAGTGAGCTAAAGACTCTGGGTAAGTCTCTCGTAACCAGGACTAATGTCTGGCAGAGGGACTCCCAGGACCCCCCTTGTTAAATCTGCATATTTAAGTAACTTTGGGTCTCACCCTAAGTTACTAGGGGAATCCAGACGTGGACCCCTTGCTCACTATTCTTAGAGAGGCACAGATCCACCCTACTGATGAGGTCCAACCAGACCGAAACACGTGTCTGGGGTTTCTGTTGGTACTCTTGTTCAGAGGAGAATTGCCTCGCATTTCGGTGCTGGACTGCCCCAGGGCAGGACAAAGACTGATATGTTTGGGATATTTCTTCTCTGTGAAAAGATAGTGAGCTAAAGACTCTGGGTAAGTCTCTCGTAACCAGGACTAATGTCTGGCAGAGGGACTCCCAGGACCCCCCTTGTTAAATCTGCATATTTAAGTAACTTTGGGTCTCACCCTAAGTTACTAGGGGAATCCAGACGTGGACCCCTTGCTCACTATTCTTAGAGAGGCACAGATCCACCCTACTGATGAGGTCCAACCAGACCGAAACACGTGTCTGGGGTTTCTGTTGGTACTCTTGTTCAGAGGAGAATTGCCTCGCATTTCGGTGCTGGACTGCCCCAGGGCAGTACAAAGACTGATATGTTTGGGATATTTCTTCTCTGTGAAAAGATAGTGAGCTAAAGACTCTGGGTAAGTCTCTCGTAACCAGGACTAATGTCTGGCAGAGGGACTCCCAGGACCCCCCTTGTTAAATCTGCATATTTAAGTAACTTTGGGTCTCACCCTAAGTTACTAGGGGAATCCAGACGTGGACCCCTTGCTCACTATTCTTAGAGAGGCACAGATCCACCCTACTGATGAGGTCCAACCAGACCGAAACACGTGTCTGGGGTTTCTGTTGGTACTCTTGTTCAGAGGAGAAT